>NC_064931.1:100938145-102188145 GCF_023897955.1 Schistocerca gregaria
TATAAGAACAAGAAAGAGTAATGACCCAGAAACAGCCAAATATTATAAAAACTACTGTGCTACATTAAGAAAGATTATTAAAAAGTGCATCATGTCTGATAAAATCAAAACAATTTGGAATACTATTACAAGGGAAACAGGGCAACCAAGAGTACAGGATGATGGCATCACCATCAAAGCGAATGGAAAATTGATAAACAACAAGCCGTAAGTCGAAAACATATTGAATAATCATTTTTTAAATGTTGTAGAGAAAATAGGACCTAAATGTTCATTAGAAGATGAAGGTACTTAAAGGAAGGGGCCTTACCTACACCAATTGATACAATTGATATTCCAACCACCTCTACTTCTGAAATGAGGAAGATAATAAACTCTCTCAAGAATAAACGCTCACATGGAATTGATGGCGTTTCCAGCAGGATAATAAAAGCTTGTTCCCAAGAAATAAGTGGGATTTTTAGCCACATATCTAATAGCTGTCTGAAGCAGGGTATTTTCTCAGATAGACTGAAGGATGCCATTGTTAAACCACTGCATAAAAAAGGGGATACATCTGATATCAACAACTACCGCCCAATCTCTCTTCTGACTGCCTTATCGAAAATTATTGAAAAAGTAATGAGTAGCTTCAAACCTTTGTAAAAATAAAGTTTGAACAAAATGTCAGTTTGGTTTCCAGAAGGATTTTTCAACGGAAAATGCTATATATACTCTCACTAATGAAATATTAAATGCTCTGATTAACCGGAAGTCACCCGTAGGGATTTTTTGTGATCTATCATATGCTTTCGATTGTGTAAGTCATGGAATACTTCTAGATAAGCTCAAGTACTGTGGTATGAATGGGGCAGTGCTCAAATGGTTTAAATCATACCTAACTGGAAGATTGCAGAAAGTTAAATAAACAGTTCACATAATATGCAAAAAACTGGTGATTTCTCAAACTGAGGAACAATCAAGAATGGGGTGCCGCAAGGTTCGGTCTTGGGTCCTCTGCTGTTCTTAATATATATTAATAACTTGCCATTCTATATTCACGAAGATGCAAAGCTGGTACTTTTTGCCTATGATACAAGTATAACTATCACACCCAACAGACAAGAATTAACTGGTGAAATTGTAAACGATGGTTTTCAGAACCATTAAGTGGTTCTCTGCAAATGGGCTCTCAAAAACTTTGACAAAATACAGTATATACAGTTCCACACAGTAAATGGAATGACACCATTAATAAATATAGACTTCGCTCAGAAATCGGTAGCTAAGGGAGAATATTCAAAATTTCTAGGTGAATGCATCGATGAGGGGTTGAACTCGAAAAAACACACTCAGGATCTGCTGAAACGTTTGAGTTCAGCTACTTATGCTATTAGGGTCATTGCAAATTTTGGCTATATTCATCTCAGTAAATTAGCTTACCACGCTTATTTTCATTCACTGCTTTCGAATGGCTTCATATTCTGGGGTAACTCATCATTGAGTAAAAGAGTGTTCATTGCACAAAAGCGTGTAATCAGAATAATTGCTGGAGCTCATCCAAGGTCATCCTGCACACACTTACTTAAAGAGCTAGGTATCTTCCCTGTAGCCTCACAATATATATATTCACTTATGAAATCTGATATTAACAATCCGAACGAATTCAAAAGTAATAGCAGTGTACATGCCTACAACACTAGGAGAAAGGATGATCTTCACTACTCAAGATTAAATCTAACTTTGGCTCAGAAGGGGGTAAATTATGCTGCAACAAAAGTCTTTGGTCACTTACCTAATAGCATCAAAAGTCTGACAGACAGCGATATAGCATTTAAAAGGAAATTAAAAGAATTTCTTAATGGCAACTCCTTGTACTCATTAGATAAATTTTTGGATATAGTAAGTGGGTAATTTCCCAACCCCCACAAAAAAATGAAAAACATTAAGTGTCATGTAATATTTTGTGTAATGTAATATCTTGTATAGACATCTTTTATTAACCTGACATGTTCCACATCATTATAAAGTGTTGTATTCATGATCTATGGAACAAGTACTAATCTAATCTAATCTAATCTGTGAAGAGGCTTATAAGTCCATCACTTGTCGCTTACTTTTAGTTTCACTATTCTGTAATCACTTACCACAGATTCTCACAATAGGAACACATTAACAACCGATTGGCATTGGCACTTCTGGGATAAGTGTTCGCAGCAGTCAGGACGTAGCTCAAAGTTTCTTATGTCAGTAAATATCCCCACATTTCACCGTTATCAGCAGCGTAGCAGGGCCAGTATGAGAAATAAAATTGCTGAAATCAGTTCTTTCTTTGGAAGTGTCAGCAGATGTGATATTACAGCTGATGCAATTGTGCTTACTATATTCAGGATGACTTCTGGGGAGGGGAGGTGTGGGAAGTAGAGAGGCAGAGAGGGAAGGTCGTCCAATTACGTTACAATGATATCAGCGAATAGTTATCATTGACGACTGTGCTCTGTGGTGTGAGAACCATAATTAATTAGGTAAATTAGAAAATTATTAGGATTGGTTTAAATTCGTGTGTTTCTGACTGATTTGTGTAAATGCTTCCATTCCTGTGGAAAGGCAAGTGCAATGTAAATGTAATGCAAGTAGTTAGCTGACCGCTGTTAAGATAATAAACTAATTCTATGAGGAAATGCATTTGTATTCTAGAATGAAGGGATTAGTAATAATGTAAGTAATTAACACTACATCTTTTAGCAATTTTTATTAAATATTTCTTTAATATTACTTAGTTTTTCAAACTTAATTAACACTACTACTAGTAATCCTCTGTGAACACTGATTCAATTTGCGTACATTGGAATGCTAGCTGACTGAAGTCAATGACCCAGTTATGTCATCATCCTCATTAGTGTTATCAGTGATGCCATCATCCATATCACTTGAAAGCCTGCTCCCTCCCTTCTGCCTTCCTTTATCACCATCCAATCATAACACGGTGTTAAAAATCCAAGATGTCAGATAAAGTTGTGTTCATGGGAAATTATAAACCATACATGGGAGTCCCCATAAACCCAGCCTATCGCAGTACAGTACTCCTTATCTCCAGCATATCATGGCGCAGAATCAAAAAGTCAAGATGGCAGAAATATCCCCAATATATAAATCGAAAATTTAAAATTCTTTCCCCCTTCCTTTCTCTCCCCCTCCCCCAGCCAATAATCGCTCAGTATTAAATATCCAAGATGATGGAAACAAACCAACTGTTCTGTAGACCCCACACACCTCCGCCACTATGTCTCGAAGTAACTGGAGCTCAGCACTTAATTGATGTGTTACAGTGGTGCAAAACTACATTGTCTGGCTTGCTCTGAACAGTATCGGAATGACCTGAATTTATTTATTAAAAAAATACGTCACATATCTCACTCCTCTCCTCCGGTTACAGCCTGTTATTACTATTACAGTATTCTCACATTATGGCTACGTAATTGTCAGACATGAATTTTACGTTAAATATCGTTATGTAAACCTTGAAAATGGGAGATAAAATCAAATGTTTTTATATCCCAGCTGATTACTGGCACCAATTAACAGCTTAACTGTTTGAGAGCGTCACACGTTCGATGTCCCTACGACGAGTTTTCCTCACTGTCAGCAAGAGATGTCTCCACTGGTAAAAACGTTCAGAATTCGATCTATGGACCACACTTGGTTTAAGACGTAACAGAGCATTACATAAACTATTTTCTACACCTGTGATACTTGTCAATTGTCACTATATTCTAAAATATTTGCAAAATACTTCAGTAACTTAACAAGTGTGATGTTTATGTCGATTATCACAAAGTTATTTTCCACACATATCCGCCAATAAAATGTGATTGTGAACTCTAAAATATTTGTCAGTGGTGGGAAAAGTAGAGATAGTGTATTAGTATAAAAATATGAGCAGTAACAATTGTTGCATGTGACTGGAACCTAGCTGAAATGAACATCTGTTCATGTGTTCATGGAATATCGTCTCAGTTGTGCGACTGGATTTGTGATTTCCAGTCAGAGAGGTCACAGTTCGTAGTAATTGACTGAAAGTCATCGAGTAAAACAGAAGTGATTTCTGGCGTTCCCCAAGGTAGTGTTATAGGTCCTTTGCTGTTCCTTATCTATATAAACGATTTGGGAGACAATCTGAGCAGCCGCTTTCGGTTGTTTGCAGATGACGCTGTCGTTAATCGACTAGTAAAGTCATCAGAAGGTCAAAATAAACTGCAAAACGATTTAGAAGAAATATCTGAATGGAGCGAAAAGTGGCAGATGATACTAAATAATGAAAAATGTGAGGTCATTCACATGAGTGCTAAAAGGAACTCGTTAAACTTCGGTTACACGATAAATCAGTCTAATCTAAAAGCCGTAAATTCAACTAAATACTTAGGTGTTACAGATACGAACAACATAAACTGGGAAGAATACATAGAAAATATTGTGGGGAAGACTAACCAAAGACTGAGTTTTATCGGCAGGACACACAGAAAATGTAATAGGCCTACTAAGAAGACTGCCTACACTACCCTTGTCCGTCCTGTTTTAGAATACTGTTATGCGGTGCGGGATCCTTACCAGATAGGACTGACGAAGTACATCGAAAAAGTTCAAAGAAGGGCAACACGTTTTGTGTTATCGCGAAATATGGGAGAGAGTGTCACAGAAATGATACAGGATTTGGGCTGGAAATGATTAAGAGAAAGGCGTTTTTCGCTGTGACGGCATCTTCCCACGAAATTCCAATCACCAACTTTCTCCTCCGAGTGCAAAAATATTTTGTTGACACCGAACTACATAGGAGAAACGATCATGACGATAAAATAAAGGAAATCAGAGCGCGTACGGAAAGATATAGGTGTTCATTCTTTCCGCGCGCTATACGAGATTGGAATAATAGAGAATTGTGAAGGAGGTTCGATGAAACCTCTGCCAGGCACTTAAATGTGATTTTCAGAGTATCCATGTAGACGTAGAGGTAGATGAATACTAGCAATCAATATCTGTCAATATTTTAAAAACTCCTTGTCAGTTAATGAGGTGTGGGGCAACTTCAGAATTATTTTATCAAGGATACTCACGTATCTTCGGAACTTTCTTGATTGTATGATTTTTACTTGTTGAACATCATACTAAAATAAGTTTCTGCTTCCCATTTACAACAATACATTTCATGTCATTGAGACATCCAGTTAGCATCTTGTGAGGTATACATGAGCTTAAGTTTTCCTACATTATAATACTCTTCACCCAGATTTATCTATGAGCCGTCTTTCATTTCCTAAACTATTCAAGTCCAAGGACAATTTGCAAACATATATATCGAGTGTTGTCATCCTTAAAATTCTTGTGTAGTCAGTCTCAACACGATGCAGTTCATACCTTAATTCTTGAAACATGAATACTAAAGCATTACACATAAGCCTTGCTGTCACTATTGCATCATCATCTAGGTCTTTAATTCTCCACTCAAGCACAGGAAACTGTAGCATGTGTAGTGTGTCGACCATATTCAGCCCAAGTTACGCCAGAGTAGAAGTGAGTTACAGCAGAGCCAGCCGCAAACGGGCAAGAGTTTTATGTGTTGCGAAGTAAAACACGACACTGTAGAGCAGAGTCAGAGGGTTGTAATATAGTAACAGTGCACTGGCGGAAGGATGGGAGCTTTCCTCACTTGCCACCATGGAAGTGTTTAGAGTATGTGCCTTAAGCTCTAAACGAACATTGGCTGGAGCGTGAAAGCACTCCGCCATTCGGATGCTAAAATATTCCCAATTCAGTATCAGAGGCTACACCACGAGCCTGTGGAACCTGCAGCGACATCCCAGAATGCAGTATGGGGACCGCTGTTAGACCACAGGATGGGGTGACCTGCTGTCAGTCACGAGAACAGCTGCCACTGGAACAGAGAGCTGTGCGCTCGCTGGAGGAAGGTCGCAGCTACCTCCGCGGTATTGCCAGCTGCGTTGCAGTGCTATCATCATAGTCGCAGCTCGAGACATTGCTGACAGTGAGTGATGCCACACTCGACCCCTATCTTTGTGAAGTCAGCAATGCCAGACGTGTATTGGTTCACATCAGAGGCAACTGAATGCCTCCACCAAGCTGTTCATAATGTACCACAGCTGTGGGCCTGAATAAAGAAGTAATTAAACAGTCTACTGTCATCCTGACTTCTCATTTCACTCTCTATGGGCGGCAGTTCATGGGTCACCTAACAGTGGTGTCTGATCATTGTCTTCATCTTCTTAGAGCAACGTCTGAACCCACAGTTCAGTGAGTGCAAAAAAAATTGATTTACGTTTTCTCATGGAGGAAAGATCTGATAGTTGTGTAAATTTTATTGTGAGTGGAGAACCGGTAGATTTGTCTAGTTTTTTAGAGGTAATGGAAGTCACAATTAGTTAGTGCCTGTTTGCATGCACTCAGCGCCATGTACAGAATCAGTTCCAGCAAACTTTTTTACATGTAACCGTTAGGAGCATACGGCTAGGCAATGCTGGGAAACGAGATGGCTCACGATTAGACATAAGATTTAAGTTAATATATTTTATTTCTATGTCTTGTGCATGTTACTTCTCAAAATGGGTGTTGTGAAGGACAAAGGTTTGATAGAACAAGAGATGGAAGGTGTGTCAGAACCGGAAGCAGTATACATGTTGTACGAAAAGGTAGCACAATTAATAGGGGATAATACAGAACTGTGTGTTTTGCTAGAATCTCAGTCATCACAACAGAGTGTAAATTTGCTGACTGCAAGTTTAATTCCTCCATTTTCTGATAAGGCAAACCAAGGATGTGCAGACCTTTGTGGGAGACCTTGGAAATCTGGCTTAGATGGAAGGTTGGCCTGATAAGGAATTATTGAGTCTTCGAAAACAGACTAACAGGGCAATCTAAGACTTATGTAGTGTATAAAGGACGACCTCTGAATGGAGCCATAACATTCGAAGCATTTAAAGAAGGGTTAATTCAGAGAAATAAGAAACGAAATCGTGCCAGACACTATAGGGAACAATAACTAAGAGAAATACTGAAACTGTGAAACAAATTAGAATGTGAGGAAATCAATTTGACTGGAATACAGGGTAAACGGACAGTGTTTGCAGCTAATATAAAATGCTTCAGGTGTGGACGAAAGGGGTGTATAAGAAGATAGTGTCGCTAGCCTCAGGGTGATTTGTATGAATCAGAAGGAAGTAATAGTTTTAAAATTAGAAGACCGGATAAGAATATGGTGTTAAACGCCAACGGCAAGCCCAGGTCCACCTATGGTCGTTCCCAGTAAGATTGGATGCTACGTTGTCGTATACAAATGTGGATTATGCAATGAGAGGAATGGTAGGAGAAGAGTGTTGCAGGATATGTTGGGCACGGGGGCCATTATGTCGGTTGCCAGGAGTGATCTGGTGAAATATAAGCAATTGAACCCATCACGGTGCAGATGGTGTGAAGCGGATTCGCCCTGTGTAGAATATCTCCAGCATATGTAAACTGTTGTGCTACTGTGTACCTTGTTTGTATGATTCAAGAAGCAACTGTGAACAATATATATTTGGACATAGCCTGCTCCACAAGGTGCTTTATGTTTTTAAATATGTTTGCGATGACCAATCTTTTGTAATGTGCTATTTTTATACACTTGACATCTTGTGCAGGAGGTCGGCGTAAAATCAACATGTTTTACAACAAAAGATTTTTACACCTGAGATGGCAGTTTAATTTGTTGAAACCGATTCTCTTGAATGAAAAAAATATATTTTATGCAATTTCAGCTGTCGAATAGTTTTTAACAGCGAAGTTAAAATTGAGCACGGGAAACTGATTTTGTGATGGAAGAGGCAGCATACCTAGGTCATTCATAAAGAAAGAATGTTTTAAGACACAGCCAAGATTAGTCACAACACTACGTCCATTTCCTGTATCAGAATTTGTGAACGAGTAGCAATCGTTCTTAGGAGGCGCGAAGTATTACCGCAGGTTTGTAAAATGATTTACTGATATGAACAGACCATTGACACAGTTGTTAGAAAAGGGCACTAAATTTATGTGGTCAGAAAAGTACAATTACGCTTTTGATGAGGTAAAAGAAGCATCGACCCCAATATTCGGATTTCCGAATTTTAATAGAGAACTTGTTTTGTACATCCGGTAGCTTACGTATCAAGACAACACAATTCTGCAGAAAGAAATTATTCCACAACATAGAAGGAGATGTTAAGTCTTATTTGTAAATAACATGTTTCAAAAGTTATCTGTACTGTGGAAAGTTTAGTATAATAAAATTAAAATGGTTGTTGGAGTTAAAGGATCCTTCTAATCGATTGAAGCGATGGGCAGAAAGACTACGTGTATATGATTTTGAAGTCACGCATAAACCTGGGAAAAAGCACGGAAATGTGGATGGTTTAAGTAGAAAAGCAGCAGTATTACAGGTTGGAGGAAATGAGCATAAGGAATGGCAAACTGCACACAGAGCCGATAACGAATGTATGCAGTATTTTAAGCGTCACAGTTTTATATGCAGGATAAGTTGTTATGCAGAGAAACCAATTACTGCAACAAATGATGATGCCCAAGTAGGTGTTTTAGCTGCTGTCGCGGCTAATCCGCACATCAGTAGCAGACAAATTGCGCGAGAATCGGGAATCTCAAAAATGTCGGTGTTGAGAATGCTACATCAAAATCGACTGCACCCGTACCATATTTATATTCACCAGGAATTGCATGGGGACGACTTTGAACGTCGTGTACAGTTCTGCCACTGGGCACAAGAGAAATTACGGGACGATGACAGATTTTTTGCACGCGTTCTATTTAGCGACGAAGCGTCATTCACCAACAGCGGTAACGTAAACCGGCATAATATGCACTATTAGGCAACGGAAAATCCATGATGGCTGGGACAAGTGGAACATCAGCGATCTTGGCGGGTTAATGTATGGTGCGGCATTATGGGAGGAAGGATAATTGTCCTCTATTTTATCGATGTCAATCCAAAT
The DNA here is from genome assembly GCF_023897955.1 of Schistocerca gregaria. Taxonomy (NCBI): domain Eukaryota; kingdom Metazoa; phylum Arthropoda; class Insecta; order Orthoptera; family Acrididae; genus Schistocerca; species Schistocerca gregaria. Next base: position 100,947,157 of record NC_064931.1, read on the forward strand.
GGTGCAATGTTTGCTGATTTCCTACGTAATGTCGTACTGGTGTTACTACAAGATGTTTCACTGCATGACAAAATGGCGATGTACTTCCAACACGATGGATGTCCGGCACATACCTCGAGTGCGGTTGAAGCGGTATTGAATAGCATATTACATGACAGGTGGATTGGTCGTGGAAGCACCATACCATGGCCCGTACTTTCTGACGTCCCCGGATTTCTTTCTGTGGGGAAAGTTGAAGGATATTTGCTATCGTGATACACCGAGGACGCCTGAAAACATGCGTCAACGCATTGTCAATGCATGTACAGACATTACGGAAGGCGAACTACTCGCTGTTGAGAGGAATGTCGTTACACGTATTGCCAAATGCATTGAGGTTGACGGACATGATTTTGAGCCTTTATTGAATTAATGTGATATTTACAGGTAATCACGCTGTAACAGCATACGTTCTCAGAAATGATAAGTTCACAAAGGTACATGTATCACATTGAAACAACCGAAATATGATGTTGTACGTACCTTCGTTCTGTATTTTAATTTTAAAGAAACCTACCTGTTACCAACTGTTCGTCTAAAATTGTGAACCATATGTTTGTGACTATTACAGCGCCATCTATCACAAAGCGAAAAAAGTGTTCCAACTAAAACATTCATATTTTCTTACGTACTACACGAATATGTTATAAAAAATGGGGGTTCATATTCTTAAAAAAAACGCAGTTGATATCCGTTTGACCTATGGCAGCGCCATCTAGCGAGCCAACCATAGATCCATATGGTTTCCCTCTTCAAGCTAGACAAGTTTCGTTCTTTGTAGTTTTTTCGTTTGACGCTTATTTCGTGACATATTTGGCCCGGTCACGATCAATCGACCACCCTGTATATGTAGTGAAAGTTTTAGATGACTCACCCTGTATATACCTATACAAAATGTTTTTCTTCATTCTTTTTCTACATCAAACCCACTGCAGTATTTTACATACCTGTATAATTGTTTCTAACATTGTGACATAGAAGAAGGTGTAATTAGATGAATGACAAACACTACACTTAATGAAGATTTATTCAGCTCTTGCACATACAAGAGCGCGGAGTCAACTGCCTCCGGCAGAACACATACAGTATATATACAGCTATAGAACATTCCACTACAGTGATTCTTGACATTTGTGGATACTTCTTGAATGAACTCGAACCGAAAACAGAAATTAAGACTGTACAGTCCACGTGGGTTTTGAAGTCACGACCCTCCATGCAACAGTTTAGTATCACATCCACTACTATATGGTGCTCCTCAGGTTCTTTTGCGACAATATAACTTGGATGCATTCTGTAATGCATTTACACCAGTAGGAGCAGTAGTATGCTATCATATTCCATCTTAAAATACTACTTACATGCATGTAATACTTATGGGAGTAACAGTGACAGTTTTAAGTAATGCACGAATATATCATTTTAAACGGTTTTAATTCATTCACAAAAACTATGTGGCCATGAAAATCACAAAGTCTTGGAATACTCGTTTGACATACAGACTTTGCCTTTCTCACTTTGTCTTCAATGCAATTTTTAGACTACCCAAATTCATAACATGTGAATGTTGTAAATAAATGCAAGAGCCTCCCGATATCAGCTCCCTACATCTGAATAATGGACATCTTATTGCCAAAAATCGGTTATCTGGAAGACAAGATCAGTCATATTGTGCTATCATCAGAGCAATAATGTATTCCATCCTACCACATACATAATTCCACTCCATCTTCTGTCGGGTGTTTCCAAACTGCACTGATAAACTTCTTGGGGATCTGAAACGTGCCTTTAGGAACAAATGAGGGCAGGGACCAATGTCTCGAAACGCTGTGCAACAACGTACTGAGTGTCGAAATTACAGGCACTGGCTCCTGCTGCTAGGCTTCATCTCCACCAGTTCCATGACTCTGTGCGCGAAAGGACCAGAGGCAGGTCGGGAACTATGTTTCAGACATTCAGTGATCGTGGCAGATGACCAAGATCGCTAGTGCAGCAGATGGAGCTACCTGCTGCATAGACAGGACTATCTCCTATGAATGCGATGCTCTTTTACTTTATTGGCTGACAGTGTCAGACACTGGCCGCTATCCCCAGTGTACGAGGAAGTACCCAATAGAAACCGAACTGTTTTTGAACTTGTTTACTCACATTTTAACCAAAACCCTTCCGTTCCTTTCAAAGTACTCGCACTTGCACTGACACATTCGTCTATTATTTTATTCCAGTTTTCAACACGTTGTTTAAATTCATCTTTCGTGGTGCTTGAAAGCACCTCAGTCTTTTTTTCCTTCACCTCAGCAGTATCAGGAAAACTTTCTTTTCATGCCTCTTATGGTCTAGGAATCCATAAAAAGCCGCATTGGGTAAGACCGGGTGACTATGAGGGGTGAAAAACATGGGTAATACCATTTTTTGTCAAGAACTGTCGTACTGACAGAGCTGTGTGAGTAGGGGAATTGTAATGTTGGATAAACCAGCCACCTGACTGAACCAAACAGGCTGCTTCCGCCGCGCTGTTGCGTAATTTTTTGAAAACTTACAAGTAGCAGCCTAGTTAGCTGTCTGACTCAGCTAAACTTTGAATGGACGAATCCATTCACTTCTAAAAAACAAATCAGCATTGTCTTAATGTTTGATTTCATCCAGCCAGCTTCCTTCGGCCGAGGCGAACCTAAGTCTTGCACTGGCGTGATTATTGGTTTGATCAAAGATCATGGACATAGTACCAAGTTTCGTCGCATGTGATACTTTTTGAAAACGGTTTGAATTAATTCGGAACTCTACTATCAAAGCACAACATACTTGCCCATGACCTTGTTTTTGTTCAGCAGTCAGCAGTCGTGGCACGAATCTGGCAGCCATTCTTTTCATTGCTATATCTACTGCCACTATTCTGAGCACAGAACTCGAAGTCACTTCCGACAGCGCCATAATTTATTCAATGATCTATCGTGGGCGGTCTTTGATGATAGTATGAATATTTCAATGTGTTTGGGCAGTGGAAGGACGACCAGAACGAGATTTGTCATTATTTGACATGGCGCCAATTTCCCCATGGCATCGTTGTTGTAAGCCGTTTTTAACATTTGAAGAGTTTGTGTTCCACTTTTTTCGAGTAAAATGTGGAATTTCACCGCCGCAGTGTTCACGAATATCTGCAATTGCAAAAACGACAATCACACAAAATGGTTCACACTATAAACTCCCCCGAAATTAGTCCTGACCTGGAACGACGGCACTCGGCTCACTAACTCTGGAACCTTCTCCCTACGCGCTCCCAGGGGCGAGACATGGTACTACAAAAGTTATGCCCACCAAAGAATTAGTTCGGTTTATGTTGGGTACTCGCTCGTATCGTCTCCCGGAATCCTGTTCAGAATCTCCGATGTTATGGGTTATGGTAAACAAGATGTAAAATGATAGCATAGAAATTATGGGGCAAACGTCAGCCTACGCAGCATCTAACGCCGTCTACTTCGCTGGAGTGTGTGCCAATCGGCGATGTTGTATGAATCATGGCAGACATTCCGAGCCATCAGTGCTTTTATTGATTTCAAAGGATTGGAATCATGAATGCTAGGAAACGGGCTGTAACCATATTTGTAGACACTGTGGCAAGCGTCTGACAACAGGACCTAAGGAATGCACATTGTCATTTATTCCATTTGTAATAGAAAATGAATACATTGTAGGAGTACAAAGTAAACAACATGTGAAACAAACGTTAAAAACCAATTTTTCCATTGCAATAAAAACTATTTTATTCACTTGTTTAAATTAGTTTACCAAATCCCTGGTGGTCCCCACAACAATACTTTCACCACTTGCATATTAGATAGTTGCAGTATGTGTTCAAAACCCCTACTTCCAGTGTCGCAGTGTGCCTGACATCTGCATGTCACTGACTGCAACACTTGCTCAAAGATACTGGGCAAGGTGCGAACAACATCATATGCCTCACCACTAGGTCATCTGCAGATTCCTTGGGTTTTCATGCAATACAATCTATAGATGTCTACACAGGAAGAAGTCTAGCGGAATGAGGTCAGGTGACCGAGGTGGTCACATTACAGGGCAACCTTGAACAATCCAGTGACCCCCAAACATTGGTTTGACTTTGGTTCTGGCAGTTCGACTGAAGTGCGTTGGTTCCCCATCGTGCTGGAACCAAATACACGGATAGACTATAAGAGACACCTCCTCCAGTAGCTCCACTAACATGCTGGATGAACGTTGAATAGCTGTCGCCTGTGAGATGTGAAAGAAGCATGTAGGGGCCAGTCAGGTAATGATGGACCACGCCTGCCCATGCATTGATGATGAACTTTGTCTGATGACCCTGTGTTCTGGTGACATAGAGGTTTGCCTCTCCTCACACGTGTCAACTGTGGATGTTGAACACATCCTCATGGGTGAAAGACGCCATGTCCATGTTAAACACATATACAGCATGACACAGCTGCCTGACACAACTTGGTGGGAACCACTGCTCGAACTTCGCATGTGGAGCAAAATCGTGCACCACCGGCGCCTGTGTCTTCTGAAGATGTATTGCATGTACTCCTTCCTCATGGTGTACCTGCCAAACCTCTGAGTGGGTGCTTGTGAATTGGTCCACACCGAGCCTCTGTAATACGACTTGTACTAGTAATTGGGTGCATACTCCTCAAACCTGACCTTGCTCATGTTGATGCCCTGTGGAATGACCTGTGTCGCCCAGAGGAGGATGGATGGCTGCAAATGTGGAGTGGTGTGGATGATGCCTATTGGCGTATCATTGCCCATGGATGCATAGCCCTATGGGTACATTGCCACATGCATCACAATATGTGAAAAGCCCAGTTAGACGTCACTATGGTGCAACACACCAGCATGTGGTAGACTAAGACTGAGTGCTGTGTTTCTTTTGCATATGCTTGTCATTTACCTCTGCCACTACTTTTGTTAGCAATATCTGCCATGTTGATATGACTGGTGTGGCCGCATTCAGCGCCATCTACCATCCAAGCTGCTGTCAGGTACTGTGCACGAAGTTCTGTCAAAAGTCTGTTCATGAACAATGTCATGACTACTGTGGGAGGGGACATCGAGCGGCAGACCCTGGCGCCTTTATCTTCGACACTTTGTACCGTGAATGGATGAGGTTTCCGGAAGTTATAGGGCCCGGTGGGGACGAGATAACCTTGACACAAAACAAAAGGGTCATTCCAGTAAATCTCATGAAATTGAATACGTCATATTCTGCTATTATCAGTGACAAGACTTCCTTATGTCCAAGGATAATCCAGGAATCATGAGACAGGGTCAAGGAGGAGAGAGAAGGGTGATGGAGGGAGGAGATTTTGGTTATTCCCTCTTCACCAGTGTCATCGAACGTACGGATACCTCTGTTCCTCCCCTTGCTCCTAGCTTCTGGTACCTGGGTCGCACACCACCATCTGAACTTAACGGTCCCATGACTACACAGGACTTCAGCCTCACACTCCATACTAAATGCAACACTGCTTCCTGCCACGTCCGCATTACCTACCGCCATCTCCAACACTGCCCCCTCTCCTTCCTTGGAGTCCTTGCCAATCCTCTACAATGTAATCCTTGCCAGTCTTCTCCTCTGACCTGTGAAAACTTCCCGTATCCTGATGTCCTCCAAACCCAATAAGCTTCTGTCTAATGCCTCTTCCTATCGCCCTATATGTCTCACATTGATGTTCAGCAATCTCTCGGAATCCATCCTTACCCAGCACATCCATTATGAACTCCACTGACACCATCTCCTCACCACCACTCAATGTGGCTTACAACCTTTCTTCTCTGCTGATGACCAACTCCTGTTTAAGCTCCAGATCTACGCTCTTCCCACTAACTATGTCCGTCTGATTGCCTTCCTAGTCTCCCACCGCCCCTCCTACGTTACCATCTATAACGCCGATCCCCACACCTTCTACTGCTCCTCAGGTGTCCCCCAGAGCTCTGTCCTCTCCTGCAGTATGCCAATGATACTGCCCTCCTTGTACTCGCTCCTACCCAACAACGGTCCCAACGCCTTCTCCAGAGTCACCTTGATCTCGCCTCCAAGACCCAGGCAATCATCGTAGGCCGTACCACTCGCTCCTTCCAGCTCCTTGATTTTTCCCTTACCATCTACGCTCGTCCTGTCCGCCTCTCCCCCACCCTCCTCTACCTTGGACTCACTGTTGACTGTCACCTCACCTGGACCCCTCATCTCCACTCCATCCAATCCAAAGCCAACAGCCACCTCCGACTCAAACTCCTCTCTGGCTGGACATCCTCCACACCTACAAATCCTTAATCCATCCCATCTTCTGTTACTCTAGTCCTGCCTATATATCCGTCTCCCCCCACATTCTATAAGTCGCTCCAGATCCTCGAGCTCCATGCACTCCGACTCGCCTTTTATATATGCCTCCTGTCTCCAATGCAGGTCCTCTATGGCCTGATTCCTTTTCCCCATCTGCTTCTTTCCTAGAACATATCGGCGTCCTCTACACCTCCAGCTGACCTGATCTCCCTCATCCCCTGATTTCTTCTTTTCTCTCCAACCCCCACCTGCTGCTGTGCCTTCACTCTTGTGTCCCTCCTTCCCTCCACCTTTACACCCTTCATCTCCTTTCCCAAGGTGGCTTCCATCAACTCCCCCTCCTGGATGATATCCTCTCTCCCTCAATTTATCCCTGTTATCAACTTTGATCCTCACCATCCCTGTTCTCCCTCTGTCTTTTCCCCAGGCTTCCTCTACCCCCTTCCATCCTGTTTCTTCTCCACTTACCCACTCCTTGACTCCATTCTCTCCCCTCGAGTCCTTTTTCTTGCCCCTTCACTATCTGCCCCACTCCTTTCCTCACTTCCTCCCTGCTTCCCCCCCCCTCCCCAGGCACAGGCATGGATGTGTGTAATGTCCTTAGGTTAGTTAGGTTTAAGTAGTTCTACGTTCTAGGGGACTGATGACCTAAGATGTTGAGTCCCATAGTATTCAGAGCAATTTTTTGCTCCCCCCCTTTTTGCTTTCTCCACCCTTCCTTCCCCTCATCCATCCAGGTTATCCACAGCCCCCCCTCCTCCAGGCTGTTTTGGGCTGTGGTGTTTTATTTTCGTCTCTAATCTCTGGTGCAGTGTTTGACTGTTCAGTGTTGTGTGTCCCGTTTTTAAAGTGTTGCAAACAGAAACGATACTGTCACCATGTTTTTTAATTGTGGCTGTATACTTACTGTGTGTCTTCATTAGCATTGTCAACCCAGTGTTTTTTCTATTTTAACTTCCGTAACTTTGAGCCATTTTACTGCTTTTAACAATGTCACAGTGTTTTCGCCTTTACATATTGTTTGTCGTCTTCGCATTATGCTTTTAACTCTTTTATCGGCTGTAGAACGGCGTATTAAGCTATTGTCAACACACTCGAAATGCAATAAAGGAAGAAAAAAATCAGTAATGTGATACATAATCTATTAACAGCAAACAAACTCTAGGACCGGCACCATCAACTCCAAGTACTGGCCAGCCTTTAACCGCCCTACTGGTAGCCACAGTGGTCCACAACCCCACAACGAATACGGCAGTCCACTTCACCGCCCCACAGCGAAACACTCTTTCAGGGTTACCCCCCGCCCCCCTAAAGTCTCACACCAGTCGAGTATAACTCCTATATTTGTGTGGTAGAGTAATGGTGGTGTACGAATACGTGGAGAACTTGTGTGTGCAGCAATCGCTGACATAGTGTAGCTGAGGCGGAATAAGGGAAACCAGGCCGCATTCTCCGAGGCAGATGAAAAACTGCCTAAAAACCATACACAGACTTGCCGGCTCACCAGACCTCGAGAGAAGTCGGCCAGGTAGATTCGTGCGGGGGACCAGACGCTCCTTCCCGATCCGGAAAACAATTCGTTAGACCACAGTGCTAACTGGGCAGTCCCAGAGCAGGGGTACTTAGAGTGTGGATGCTTTGTGTAAAATTTTCAGAAGCATGAGGTGTGGGGGGTTTGAGGGTCCTCCCTCCCATTCTCTCCCTTCTTTAACCGTGTGTTTTGCAGTTTGCAGTATGACCTTGGAGACAAGGAAGTGCTGACGCTTATGTGAGCGAAATATAACATGCAGAGTCGTCTCTGGTGTAATACGATGCTACAGATAAGAAATTGCTGATGATGGCAGGGAATATGTGAATCGTATGCCCATTGCATTCCAGACCAACAGTGGTTGTAGACTGTTCAGAGCAAAACGTGTTGTTGAAAACTGGAACTGAAGACGTACATATTAAATTTGAATAATCACAAAACTTACCTCCAGGCACCACAACGTATGCATTAATACTTCATGACCATCTCATATGGTACTCTCCTTTCACAAGAATCATACAGCATCTACTATAAATGTAGAGGTACGGTGTGACATGAGAAGTGTCTTAAGAACGCCACTCGGAATGGAATCCTCATTATACATGCATGGGGGATTTATGACACGTGTGTACAGTTAGTGTTTATGGATGTTGCAATCATGTCATTGTTCAATACTGGACGAGTATTAACATGGTATTCCACAACCTTTCAGGTAGTTTAGCAAAGTATAGTAGTCTATTAATAGACAAACTGCTGCTTGGTTAAATTGTTTTCATCATGGAAATCGTTGGTATAATGGGAGAGATTTTTATGAAAATATGGTGACATCGCTCAGGAGCTACGGTCATACAGACAGCACAGTTTACATCACAGGCCATCAAAAAGTATCATGGTTGCATAATGTCCTCAAGTGGACATCAATTCAAAATCTCGAAGAGGTCATCTGTCAATAAGTTTGAGGTCTGAGGCTGAAGTATGGTGATGGCAACAGCAGTTACATATGAGCAACAGATAATGTGAGTTATTTTTTAGTTGTATGGCTGATAAATGATATTTTATTTTTAAAAATATCTTATTTATTCAGCTCCTCATATTAAACTTTTCATTATAAATTTAGTATATGCAATTCATCAAGGATATATGATATAATTTTAATTACTTTGTGTACACAGTGCTGAAAGCGGCAGTGGTCGATCCAACCAGGGATCCATGTAGGCTACTTTGTGTATAGGAAATTTCTGTCATTACACGTTTTAGAGCGAAAATGAAAGAAACAAAGATGCAGCATGAAGGAATTACCTGAATGGGATGCAATTCGGTAAATATTGATGTACATGTACAGACAAACAAGTAATTACAGTTTCACAAAACTTGGTGACTGAGTCAAGAAAAAGAGCTTCACAAACTGAGCAAGTCAACAATGTACTGGTCCACCTCTGGCCCTTACGCAAACAGTTATTCGGTTTGGCGTTAATTGATAGAGTTGTTGGATGTCCTCCTGAGTGATATCATGCTAAATTCTATCCAAATGGCGTCTTAGGTCGTCAGATCCCGAGCTGGTTAGAGGGCCATGCCCATAACGCTCTATATGTTAAAATTTGGAGGCATTCTGAGTGACACTATTGGTCAAGATCGAGTTTGGTATGCAGCACGAAAGGCAGTACAAACTCTCACCATGTGCAAGTGGGGACTATCTTGGTGAAATATAATACCAAGATGACTTGCCAAAGGCCAAAAATTGTGACACGGAATATTGTACCGCTATACTATAAGGGTGCAGTCGATGACAACCAAAGGTGTCTTGCTGTCAAAAGAAATGGCACCCCAGACCATCACTCCAGATTGTTGGGCCATATGGAGATGGCAGGTAACAGTCAGACTGGTGTCCCACTGCTGCTCAAGGGGACCCCATAATCCTCTTGGGACTTTGATGATATAACATCCCAATCGGACAGAAGTTTTTACGATATCCCACAGGAAGACATCCAGCAACTCTATCAGTCAATATCAGGCAGAATAAGGACTTGGGTAATGGCCAGAGGTGAATCAAAGTATTTTTGAGTTGCTCAGTTTGTGAGTCTTTCTCTTAACTAGGTTAATCCCATTTTTCTGATATTGTTGTAACTGGTTACCTGTACATGACTCTCAGGTTTACTGATTTCCATAAAATTTGGATAATTCCTTCGTGTTGCGTCGTATTTTGTTATGTCTTAGGGCGTGTACATAAACTGAAGGACACTCCTCATTCGAAGAAAACTAAATTCCATCGTCTTTCCTACTTGTGTTATTTTTATTGAAGTGCTACTGCAGCACATTCTATGGGTAAACAATAAGTGATGTTATTTTTTAAATAAAAATGTATTTGCTTATCCAAATCCTCATATACTTTTTTACAGGGTAGATTCTTGTCATACATTGTCTTGCAAGCTGTGATCTGATGTCTGCCAGATATCTTGGAGACCGCTGATACCTGACAGCCTTTTTGTGTCAAATTTCAAATGGGTGTGAGGTATGTGCCAATGGAATACATGATCTACAATGTCAGAGTAATGTGTACACTTGTACATCATTGCCAGTGTCTGTATGTTCATGTAGCACTTGGATGGGTGACCATCTGGAATGCCGAGTGCTATTGGCAAGTGGGATGCACTCAACCCTAGTGAGGCAAACTGAGGAGCTACTTGGTTGAGAATTAGCGGCTCCGGTCTCGTAAACTGACATATGGCCAGGTGAGTGGTGTGCTGACCACATGACCCTCTAGATTCGTGTCCAGTGACGCCTGTGGGTGAGGATGACACGGCGGTCGGTCGGTACTGTTGGGACTCTCAACGCCTGCTCGGACGGAGTTTAGTTTTATGTGTTCGTGTGTTCTTTTTAAAAGATAATGGCTTATATCTTAAAACAGTGTTTATAAAATGCTTTCTTTTTTGTCTGTATGATGAGATTACAGTGTGTGAGCTAGTGAACAGCGTACCACCACGGCTCTCTGATGATGAAACATTGCTCTCGTAGTGGACAATATGTGGGAGTGAAACATAAGTATAGATATTTGTAACTATTTATGTGTAGCTATGTATATATTTACATGTGCGTATATTATCAATAGTATTTGCGTTTGCTAACAATGCTTATGAGAGAGAGTCGTTTTATCTAGGTTATCTGAATACTATATGTGGCCTGGATAAATTTATTACATTGCAGTTCTCAACACATATTTTATGGGAGTTTGATCCGATTGAGGAGAATCTTATCTCTAAGGGTATTACTTCTGTTTCTTCCTCTACAGGTACTTTTCACCTGTGTGCGATACTTACGATGCCTGGTCTTGTTTTCTCTGGATGCACTTACGAGAGCGTGGCACAAGATATCGATGGTGAATTGAATAGGAAATTCTTAGAATATATGAATAATATACCGAATTATATTAATGTAGAATGCATAAAGTTTCTTACTGGCTACAGAAAAGTTGCTGAACGTAAACATAAGTATCGGAAATTATTACTGAGGGATGCATATTTGTATTGTATTTGTTACGCACGCAGAATTCTTACCAGTGTAGCTTCTTCCTTTCAAAGACTAGTGGAAGCATCTGTAGGAAGCTTTGCACCATCAACAAAACCACTGTGGCCGGATCTAACGATGATACATTAGTTGCTTCAACAGTTCCATAAACAATGATGCATTCACCTTGAATGGGCCCAATGACGATGGCACACTCGTTCCTCACTAGTCCATCGTGTGCTGTTCTGCAGAGACTTCGGTCTGTACCTAGCAGCAGCCTTACTGACCCCTTTGTTAAGGGTCAGCAGCTAAATCCTAGAGCAACATTGGATTACTTTGTTGTTTCTGGTACTTTCGGGGAGAGGACTCTACAGCCTCACATTAATAACACCAAATCAGGTAACCGATATCCTGCCACTTTCCTCAACGCCTATCAAGACTTTTGGATAGGGAGTTTCCCGAAATCGTCAGAGACACACCTAGTCCCCCTCTCCCTCTCCCTCACGCTAAACGACGCACTGATGAGGAGAAAGAGAGTATTTTCAAAATCTGTGAGGAAAAAGATTTAATACTGCAGGGCAAGTCACTGGCAGACTTGTCCAGAACTTTTACCAACAGTGTTAGAGGGACATTTTTTCAGATTGCTGGAGGGAGGGGGGTGTCTGGTAACGCAATCAGCCATATATGCCTTTTATATTGTGTGTACAATATAAAAGAATGCATATTATGTGGGCTCTATAGGTCAGTCTCCCTCTTTCCCCTCCCTCTGTCCATCTCCACTGATCCCACTCTGTCCATCTCCTTCTCCCCCTTATCTCTGTCCACCTCCTCCACATATGCTCTGTCCATCTCCTCCTGCCTCTCTCCATCTATCTGTTATTCTCCCATCTCTGAGTCCATGTCTTCCTCCCACACCCTCTGTCCACCTCCTTCTCTTTCCTTCCTATGTCCACCTGCTCTTCCCCCTCTAGCTGTTCATTAGTTCCTCTCCTTTCTGTGTCCATCTCCTCCTCCCTCTACCTCTGTGCTGCACAACGATATAATTTTCTAGGTACATTCAGTGCTGTATGTGGATACTGTCTGCTAAATGAGTTGTGAACAGAGTCAGTGTGAAAGAAGTATTAAATTCAAACGGCATACACAACACAGCAGTTTTCATTTTTCTCTGTGTTTATGATATTATATTTGCTGAACTATATTCCATACAATGATATAATTTTGTTTGTATATTCAGTGCTTTATGTGAACACTCTTCACAAGACGTTTCGTGAATACAGTTGGTAGTAAAGTTGTAATAAATTAAAACGTCGTTGCTGATGTGACAGTTTTACTGCATCAGAATCGAAAACATGGTAAGCGATAAACTGTAATCCGTTCCTCATTTTGTGGGGTTTCGTAAGATAGAAAAAATTTCATAAATGTGAAACTATATATAAAGTTTACTGCAAGTCACTATGTTTTCTCATGTTCGAATACTGGATGAATAAAATCTGTGTATTCACACGTCATGACCTACACTCCTTTTTCACCACCACCATTACCCTTTTGATAGGCAGTTGGTTCTTACCAACACAGCGACTCTTTCCAGTACGTGATACATGTAGCAAGTTCGTTTGAAATCAGTCCAATTGTTTTTCAGATATAGAACATACAAACATACATACATTTTTATAATATGTGTAAATAGCCTTAACTTTCGCATCCGGTTTCGATATTCTACTCTGACTCAAGCTATGCTCAACGTACCAGGGAAAATTCCATGAAAATTCAGCGAGTAGTTATGGAGATTTTCGTGTTCAAATACAAGCAGAACTGCCTGATGGTTTTACAGATTATTATTAACAGAGATATGTATGTGTATATTCCTCTTTGACGGCTGCTGATAGATACCTGTTTCCAGTGCAAAGTAAATACTGTATATAAAGAGGAAAAATTGAATTGTGTAATGACTAACTGGCGAATGAGGTATATAGGTTAATTACCAGTTTTAGTATAAATAAATTATAGCTCCACAGCTGAGAGTACTAGGTTAAAAATGTATATACTGCCCTTAAAAGTACAAAAAGCATTATTGAGAAAACATCTTCAAAATAAGCACTTTTGTATACGTTTCTATAAATCATCTTCGAAACACAAAAGAAAATAATTGTTGAAAGTAATCGTTCATATTATTCATTGCTAACAAAACCATTAGTTATTTTGTTATATTTTTGTTATTACTTATAAAAACATATGATTCCTTCACAACAGAGCAAAACCGTCTGGTCTCTTGCAACTGGTCAAAGGGAAGAGTTCTATTTAATTTGTTGTAGCAATTTTAAGTTTTGAAATATGGACACCTGCACTTGAAGTTAGGACCTAATTATTGAAAATGTGCAGTTACATATGGACTGGATGCCTCTTTATCTGCAAGAATGGAAGCATTTACACACATAATGTAGGCTTTTCCATCTGCATTTTTGCTTACTGTAACAATTCACCACTTTGCCAATTGGTCTAATTAATATTGGTCCTCTTACTATAGAGCACAGACTTTGAAGAGATAGAAAATTGGCCAGGAGCAAATCGCCTCTGGTGATTGGCTGGTGAAAGCATAGTAATGCCACTGGTCCAGAGGAAAGTGGCGGATGGAGGGGAGGGGGTTGTAGGGGAGAATAGGGGAGGTATGAGGAGGGGAGGAGTGTTTCTGTATGTTACAAGGACAGTTGTCTCAGTTGTAATGTGGCACCGGAATGCAAAAAAAGCTGATATCAGCAATTTTAGTCAGAACCCGCCCTGTTACTGTACTACTGGTCTGAACAGAACAAAGACCCCAGGACACTGATTCTTTCGCCAGTGCGAGAAGCTCTGCAACAACATACTGAAAGTTCCTGCGTTCCCGCAGGCAGTACATTATGCACAAGTTTTAACTGTTGGTTGGTGGATCAGCACATTTTCGATAAACAGCTGCGTCTTATGTCACGACGAAGCATGGCAGGTATCAACACCCTTTATCTTCTTCTGTTTGATCAACTCGCCACTATACTGTTAGTGTAGAATCTATAGTTTTTCCCTCGAGCAAGAACGTTTTGGAAAACAAAAACATAAGTATTTGCCATATCGCAGTTCGATATACAGTATTTGCCATCTGTTGATTAATTACTTTTTACAGTTTCGATAATTCGTAGTTACTATCGTTTGGCGAATGATTTTTTCATAAGAATTTAGTTGTTGCACGCTTCTTATTAGATATTTACAAACGTGAATTACTATTTCCAGTCCAAATAATAAGAGCAACATAGACAACAGCCACACTCCGTAAAGAAAATTTTACTGGTCATATGTGCGTGAAGAAACAGAAAAGGTATCTCACTCTTTACTGATACAGTCTCTGTGGAATAGTCAATGACTTTTAAAATTAAAAAGTCACATTACAAATCGACATTTAATTTCGTTTTCTAGATAGTAACTGGCTTTGGTTATAATAACTATAATCAGAACATGATTTAAATAAAAAAATGTGTCATCGTAACAGACAACGTACTCTTAGCAATATTTGATTTTAAGCAGTAAAAAACATAAAATAACTTTACCCAAACCCCGTGAGACTCTGGCAGTCGGAGCTACTGTAGAATTCCATACGCTAGAACTACGCATCCTAGCATGAGCTCCTCATTCTGCTTGAGTAAAATTTCCTGCCCATTTTTTCCCCTAATGTTTGGTGTTTGTTTATACTGAGACTTGATGTTGCTACTTTTATGTCACCTGCTGCTATGGGATATTTCTATATTATTCTATTTCACAATCTTGGCCTGATGATTATTTCTAAAAAGAAAACGAATTACCTCCAGTGGATCAAAAAGATAATGGGTTTCTTCTTACTGTTAGTTAATAAAGTATAATCTCTAAAGGTGTTACATGTTGGGAAACTTAACCAGTGTGTTGAGTTAACTATAAGTGACAGGTCTGATATACACTAGAGATGCAAGGATTGTACTCACGAGTGCGACAGCGCATGCCGGTGCCGGTAGCGACCCACTACGCGCAGCAAGCTGTCCTCCAGGTCTGGCGTTACCAGGAGCAGCACCAGCATGCCCAGCACCGTCACTGTCATCATGCCAAACAGCTGCATTATCTTCATGAACGGGTTCATTTCATCTGAAACACAAATCGTTTTCCCTCCCTTCATCTACAGTAATGTATTGGCATCTGTGACTGATGCAATAGCGTCAACAACATCAAACTAGTCACGCGAAACAGCTCTATTATCTTTCCAGAAACGCCCATTGAGTTAACTCCCATCAAGTTACTGAAGCAAGTTTTTTCCCAATTCTGCTGTGCCCAGAAACAGCACCAGCATATCCATCATCATCAATGGTATACTA
Organism: Schistocerca gregaria; assembly: GCF_023897955.1. Classification (NCBI taxonomy): domain Eukaryota; kingdom Metazoa; phylum Arthropoda; class Insecta; order Orthoptera; family Acrididae; genus Schistocerca; species Schistocerca gregaria. Next base: position 100,962,908 of record NC_064931.1, read on the forward strand.
AGCACCTGCAGGCCCGCTTCCAAGTTTTGCACCATCAACAGCAGCACAGTATCATCGATCTATTCGTACTGAGTAGCTGCATTATCTTCCCTGAAACGCCCAACTTCTTCACTATCGTCAGGATATTGCACAAATTTTTTTCCAGAGAATAGCTGTTTTATTTTCCTCTAGGCATCCACCAAGCTCCCTTATTCAGGGTATTGCGACTGTCTGTCTCCCAGGTCTAGCCTCAACAGCAAAAACACCAGAAAAATCACTGTCAGCTTGCTGGAAAGCTGCATTATTTTTTTCAAGGGGATCACCATCCCTGATATACTGACGATGATCACTTGCATCAGAAAACGACAGCAAGCTGTTAACCATGTCCAGATTACCAGCAGCAACAGCTCCAGGCTGCCAGCATCATCGCCATAATACTGTCTTACCAAAATTACACATCACATTATGTCCATTAGCGCATAGAAGTAATCTGTCCTTCAGAGCTGTACCTTTTTGATGACTAATGTTAAGCACCCATCAGCCATAAATAGTTTTTAATAGAACAGAAGCTGTCAAAATTACCAGAGTCGTGATCTCTTTATGTACTAAATAGTAACTAGTATTGTCAAGCTCCTACAACGGCGACGAATGCTGTTTGTAGAACTAGGTTCAAACTGGGAAGTCTAAGTGGCGGTACTACAGTGCCCAGTGTTATCTTTGGGCCCACTGTTCTAATACTGTGAATCACAGATCTACGCTACCGTGTCGAGGGACTTTGCAACAGTGATCGTCGGTGTACTACCGTTCCGTGTTGTTACATACAGTAGTTCGCCACCCTCTCTGTATCGATACTTGTCTTCCTTTAAAGAAGCTTATTTCCTAATTCCAGGAAGGTAACCTATCTGCACGATTCTCCAAGGCCAATTGATCAATCTAACTGTCCTTCGACTGTAATCTAATGGTGCCGCAGAGTTCCTGTATTGGGCTTCCCTTCCATCAAAACGGAATTGGCAAATCCTCCGTGACCCCGCTGCAAGTATTCATCACTTCTTGATTTTATGGATAGAGCCGGGAGATATTTCATTCCACAGCAGTGAAACGCCCGCTAAATCAGGGAGGGCTAACAGGTAATTAGGGTTGTGGAAAGGGCCAAGGGAGTTACGGTCGGATTCACTTCACAATTGTAATTTATTATCATTAGTTCACAAATACACTTTTGAAAGAACTCAATTTGTTTCACTGCTGAAGGACTCTAAACAGATGCTTCACAATAAGTTCAATTTTGAAAAGACATGACACACAGTTAAATTTACAAATAAGATAAAGCGTATACATGTATGAGATCAGCATGCAGAGCGGATGAAGGCCACTGGATTAAATCTTCAGAATTCCAAATATACTATGATGATTACTGACGGTAGAAGGCCACAATGTTTTAAGATGCTAACAGGGCTGATTTCCCACAAGGTGCACAGAAAGAGACAAATAAACACAATAAGATGGTTGAAGGCCGCAAGGTTAAATTCTGCAAATTAAGGAAATATACATTGCAAACAATCGGTAAAACAATACATTAAGTTTAAAAATTTCCTTTTGCAACACCAACGGCGGAGAGCCCACAGTAACTTGTAAAATCTTTCAGAGGAAATTACAATAACCTTTCAAGAGCAGAAGGCGATAATGTTGGGACTTGAAGGAAACTCTGAGAACATGATTCCAGGGGTGCAGGTGCATAACCAACCTTTCCAAATTAAAAGTATAAAATACAGTTAGATCACAACAACATTAACCCTGCCAAAAGGATAATTAAGAACGGCACTCAGGAGTCTCCAATGGATAAGTCTGCCGTTCTTCAATTAGGCGAGACAGGTGATGAGTCCAACTAACTTAATTCGTGGAAACCCAAAAAGTGGACAGCCATGGATCGACCGAAATGGTTTAAATGGCTCTGAGCACTATGGGACTTAACATCTGAGGTCATCAGTCTTCTAGAACGTAGAACTACTTAAACCTAACTAACGTAAGGACATCAGACACATCCATGCCCGAGGCAGGATTCGAACCTGCGACTGTAGCAGTCGCGTGGTACCTGACTGAAGCACGTAGAACCGCTAGGCCACCACGGAGGGCGGACCGACCGAAATGGTTTAAATGGCTCTGAGCACTATGGGACTTAACATCTGAGGTCATCAGTCTTCTAGAACGTAGAACTACTTAAACCTAACTAACGTAAGGACATCAGACACATCCATGCCCGAGGCAGGATTCGAACCTGCGACTGTAGCAGTCGCGTGGTACCTGACTGAAGCATGTAGAACCGCTAGGCCACCACGGAGGGCGGACCGACCGACACAACGACTTGGTTCCCATCAATCAGTACATGAGAACTCAAACAGAAAAGGTTACAAAGTGATAACCCACAATGGAGTATGTATTAGCTGCCAAAATTACACACCATGTTTGACAGCGACAACAGGTGAGGAAAGGACGCTGCTGAAATTACGTTAGAGGCCAGGGCAGGTAACCGCAACACCGACGGCCACAAGGCAGGAAATTCCTCTGGTGCAGTCAACCAAAAAAGATAATCGTACCGCATGCTGGCTAAATTTCAGCAACAGAAACACTCGATTTTTCTCACAGGAAAACCTTCCCAACAGCAAACCACCGAAACGAACCACCACAACATGAATGAACGTGGCTTCTGTAGTTGAAACCACTACTCAACTTTGATGTCCTGAGTCGGTGAACCACGAAGTTCGTAGCGATCGGACAGCTCCACACACGCTCCGACACTGCGCAGGGACCGGCAGTGGACCCAGCCGACTGCACCGCGAGGAGATAACTTCCCTGGTTCGCAGCAACCGACCGACCGACCCTCAGAATGTCGGCAATACGAAGACAAATAGGAAGTCGATGCGCACACACACACACACACACACACACACACACACACACACACACACACACACACACACGCAGCCGACTCATGAACGATCGGCAAGCCAAAACGCGTCATCCGGTAGGACGACCGACCGACGATCGACCAAGACCGTGGCCGGGTTCAAGTGATCCATGGCAGCAGTGGTCTGGTGAGCCATGTCGACGCAGGCCTCACAGCTCCAACCCGACTGCAGTAGTGCCGCATTTGCAATTCCCCGACAGGCATGTCCGGACTGCGCTCCAGACGCGTTCCTCCGACTGACAGCGCGAACTCGTGACCGGAACTCGCTTACTCGAACTAGCTTACGACAGACAACGATTGGGAGGTAGTAGCAGTCAAGCAAAGATACTACGAGAGGGGATATATCGATACGCGCTACTAACGTCGCTCACGGTTAGGCAAAGCGGCAACTCAGTGACAATAGTAATTTAAATTGAGGTGGAAGTAAGGTGGAAGCACGTTAAAAATAGGGTGTAAAATACATGATGGAGGGAACACGAGCCACACACGGCTGAAGCAATACATTTACACCCAGTTCCTCTACCCACACAACACAATCTGTCTATTCGCCTTAATCTATAGTACATGTAACTGTTACTCTTCATTAATAGTTAACTTCAGTTATTCCATGAGATAACTGGTGAAGAACAGAAAGTGATATATTCATTGGTAGTACAACTCCCTTGCATTGATTCCATAGAGACATGTGTTTGCACTGTATTGCTACCCATTGTAGTGTTATTCCAAATTAAGTATGGTTACAGGAAGTATGTAGGTTTCAGTGGTTTCTATGTTATTTTACATATGCATTGATGAGCTGCATACAGTTAACATGATTTCTGTGTGAATATGTAAGGTGCCTTACATCAATTTATATTAATCTGTGACTGTGTTAGAAGTGCGTAAGGCGTACATGTATGGTGAATATAGTAGCATTATTGTAACTAGATTTTCCACCTTCGTCTGCAGCTCGTTTTCACTTCCCATGCCCGGGTTCCCGGGTTCGATTCCCGGCGGGGTCAGGAATTTTCTCTGCCTCGTAATGACTGGGTGTTGTGTGCTGTCCTTAGGTTAGTTAGGTTTAAGTAGTTCTAAGTTCAAAGGGACTGATGACCATAGATGTTAAGTCCCATAGTGCTCAGAGACATTTGAACCATTTTCCACCTTCAGAAAACTGTCTAAACAGGTCTTATGTAGTGTGTAGTATTTTTAACACATTTCAAAGTAAACTAAATGTTGAATCTCAAAACGAAAATGATTTAAATGAGTCCTGCAATATATTTGATATTCTATTGTCCAACATGAAATCATAAATAAATTTCCTCCCATTTATAGCAGACATAATTAATTGTAAGAGATCGTCCCACCGCTCACCACATCCGGGTAATTACAGACACTTAATCGTGGTCATCCAGGTGAACCACCATACACCTTACAAAATTGCGTGAGTTGTTTTCAAGATATCCAGGGGAACCCATGCCCTACCCACGAACCTTAAACATATGGACCTGTAACTTAATACCAGTCAAGTGATATAAAATTGCTGGCGTACCCATGGACCAATGGGGGAACATTGAAATAATGGCAAACTCCCTGATCCAGCTAAATTCAATCTCCCCCTACTCCCCACTGCAATCGTTTCAAACGAGCTAAAACGTGTAGGTCTCTTTATGTGACTCCTGTGCATCATGAAGGACAGGTTCATGTTTTTTACAAACAATTTATTATAAAAATAACATTCCTAGAATAGTCAGCCAATACATATTGCTTACACATAGGGATATCTCATGGAAAGATAGTCCACCCCCGATAGCTGAGTGGTCAGTGTGACAGAATGTCACTCCTAAGGCCTGGGTTCGATTCACCACTGGGTCGGAGATTTTCTCTGCTCAGGGACTGGGTGTTGTGTTGTCCTAATCATCATCATTTCATCCCCATCGACGCTCAAGTCGCCAAAGTGGCTTCAAATCGAAAGACTTGCACCCGGTGAAAGATCTACCCGACGGGAGGCCGTAGTCACACGACATTATTATTATGGAGAGATAGAGTATGATGGAAACTTTGGAGAGATGTTCCATCTCACACAGATGATTACTGACAGTCGTTGTTTCGGTAAACAGATTGTGAATGGAACAGCAAAGCTGGATGACAATAGTTCAAAAAATGGCTCTGAGCACTATGGGACTCAACTTCTAAGGTCATCAGTCCCTAGAACTTAGAACTACTTAAGCCAACCTAACCTAAGTACATCACACACATCCATGCCTGACGCAGGATTCGAACCTGCGAGTGTAGCGGTTGTGCAGTTCCATACTGTAGCGCCTAGAACCGCTCAGCCACCGCGATGACAGTAGTTCACAAGGTACAGTCTACCACACACCACAGGCTTGCTTGCTGAGTATAGCTGTAGAACTGCAGTGCGCATTTTAGATCTGAGGGTTGCATTACTCTGTGCATTGTGTTGTACGTTGTGATGTCAGAATAGTACTACCTGTTTTACTGCTGTCAGGCTATTTTCATAGAAACAATGGAGACATAAAAGTGCATAAATAATTATTACTGGTTAACGAAACATGTAAGGCTTTAGGCCCCTTATACAAAAAAATCTTATGTCGGACATTAAAAGTTTGTCACTTCATTCTTTGGTTTATAATACTGAACAAACAGTGGTTTTAGCTTCCATACAATACATCACACAGCTCCTCAACTGCCTTTTTAGCGGCCGTCTGTGTGTGTGTGTGTGTGTGTGTTAGTGTGTATGGGTGGGTGAGTGGGTGTGTCATATACACTCCTGGAAATGGAAAAAGGAACACATTGACACCAGTGTGTCAGACCCACCATACGTTCTCCGGACAATGCAAGAGGGCTGTACAAGCAATGATCACACGCACAGCACAGTGGACACACCAGGAACCGCGGTGTTGGCCGTCGAATGGCGCTAGCTGCGCAGCATTTGTGCACCGCCGCCGTCAGAGTCAGCCAGTTTGCCGTGGCATACGGAGCTCCATCGCAGTCTTTAACACTGGTAGCATGCCGCGACAGCGTGGACGTGAACCGTATGTGCAGTTGACGGACTTTGAGCGAGGGCGTATAGTGGACATGTGGGAGGCCGGGTGGACGTACCGCCGAATTGCTCAACACGTGGGGCGTGAGGTCTCCACAGTACATCGATGTTGTCGCCAGTGGTCGGCGGAAGGTGCACGTGCCCGTCGACCTGGGACCGGACCGCAGCGACGCACGGATGCACGCCAAGACCGTAGGATCCTACGCAGTGCGTAGGGGACCGCACCGCCACTTCTCAGCAAATTAGGGACACTGTTGCTCCTGGGGTATCGGCGAGGACCATTTGCAACCGTCTCCATGGAGCTGGGCTACGGTCCCGCACACCGTTAGGCCGTTTTCCGCTCACACCCCAACATCGTGCAGCCCGCCTTCAGTCGTGTCGCGGCAGGCGTGAATGGAGGGACGAATGGAGACATGTCGTCTTCAGCGATGAGAGTCGCTTCTGCCTTGGTGCCAAAGATGGTCGTATGCGTGTTTGGCGCCGTGTAGGTGAGCGCCTCAATCAGGACAGCATACGACCAAGGCACACAGGGCCAACACCCGGCATCATGGTGTGGGGAGCGATCTCCTACACTGTCCGTACACCTCTGGTGATCGTCGAGGGGACACTGAATAGTGCACGGTACATCCAAACCGTCATCGAACCCATCGTTCTACCATTCCTAGACCGGCAAGGGAACTTGCTGCTCCAACAGGACAATGCACGTCCGCATGTATACCGTGCCACCCAACGTGCTCTAGAAGGTGTAAGTCAACTACCCTGGCCAGCAAGATCTCCGGATCTGTCCCCCATTGAGCATGTTTGGGACTGGATGAAGCGTCGTCTCACGCGGTCTGCACGTCCAGCACGAACGCTGGTCCAACTGAGGCGCCAGGTGGAAATGGCATGGCAAGCCGTTCCACACGACTACATTCAGCATCTCTACGATCGTCTCCATGGGAGAATAGCAGCCTGCATTGCTGCGAAAGGTGGATATACACTGTACTAGTGCCGACATTGTGCATGCTCTGTTGCCTGTGTCTATGTGCCTGTGGTTCTGTCAGTGTGATCATGGGATGTATCTGACCCCAGGAATGTGTCAATAAAGTTTTCCCTTCGTGGGACAATGAATTCATGGTGTTCTTATTTCAATTTCCAGGTGTGTATCTGTGTGTGTGTGTGTGTGTGTGTGTGTGTGTGTGTGTGTGTGTGTGTGTGTGTGCATGTGTGTGGGGGGACTACTTGACAGGGGTCTTACATGGCACCAGCTAGCATTGTGGAGCTTACGTCACTTCTGAATGGACATGACATTACGTAAAGTTGATTAGACTGTACTGAGTGCTAGGAGCAGACAGTTACGGCTCTGACAAGGATGTCCGGTGACTCTTGATCCTGCTTATCTTATGTGAATTGGTGGGTCAATAAGCTCCTGTGTTATGGAATATTTCTACAATTATTAGCAGTAATCACTAGTATCTCATTACTTCATCTCTGTTTGTGTGTATCGTCTTTCGGCAAACTGGTACTGTCATGACGTCACACACACTGCTCCATTTACAACCAGTTTTTTTGGGGAGGGGGGGGGTTTGGGGTTTGGATAAAGGTCTGCTTCTCATACAGAAAAGTGACTCATGTAGTTGGTATACACTAATAGAAATGGACGATTCGTTTTCGAAGTAATGATTTCCAATAGTACTCTTTCTTCCGTGGAAGTTCGCGGTGGGGGTGCCACACATGATCAATAATATCGAGGTTTAGTGACTGTGCTGGCCGAGGGGAATTGTGACAACTGATCCTTGTCCTTACAATACTGGACTCGGATGATGTGAACTATTTGAACAGGAGCTGTGTCAACTTGGAATCATCAATGGAAATAATTATTGTACCATGGAATTGCCCTGATCATTCAATATGGCCAAATAATTCTTAGCAATGCAGCGACCTTGCAGAGCAATCATGGGGTTCCGTGTAACCACCACCATGATTCACTCTCGGACCATAAGCTTAGCCAGAAGTTGGAGACAGAATGAAATAAGATTAATATAAATGAATGAGTTTTATAGATTGCTCTATAGTCCATGTTTTATGGCTTCAGCAGCACGTTTTCACTGCTATGGACATTTACATCATCGATGAATGGTTGTATAATTTCAGCTCGCCGCCCAACTCCCCTCATCTGGAGCTGTCTTTTCGTTGTTTTGGTGCTGTCAGTGCAACATTTGGTCCAGCAGTGACTTTTTTATTCTTATTCAGATATCTTTTATCATGATCACTAAACAAATAATTTCGTCCGAATTGTGAATTAGTGGATGATTGTTTTCTTCGCTGTTGTGATCGTTGAACCACCAAACACGTCGGCTACTTTGGTTACGAAAGCACCTACCATATGAGCGTCAACTATGTGACCACGTTCAAATGCACATAGCTCTGATGAAATGCACTGACGACAACACAGAACACTGTTCTGACCCCCAATAAGATATGGATATTTCACCTGGACCGTTTGTGGTCAAATACAACAGCAGAATGTCTAACTTCTGCATTTTTATTCACACATCTGTTTCTCGTAGTGCTTCTTTATTTTTTTGTCCAACCTCTGTACATCGATTGAATGATAAAAGTAGTCAGAATACTGAAATTAGTCAATAGTGTCACCATAATGTATTGTACTTTGTGTTTGCTGTCCTTTATGCCTAATAAACTGAATCTCTTCGCAACTCATAAAAGAAATATCAATACATTTTTACGTCACTATCTTCTCTCTGTATGCTTCTGGTGAACCATTTGTGACTGGAACAGAAAGATGAGGTGTGACAGTGGTTTGTAAAGTACCCTCCATCACACAGCATACATTAACTTGTGGAATACAGATGTAGAGCAAACTGAACACACTGTAACACATGTGTATGTGTTATGCCTGAGGACTGTTGCATTACCCACTTTAAATATTATTTACATTATTTCTATGTTGTGGGACCCATAAGTACATGGGCTCCTGAGCAACCCACAAAACTTTATCACTGGATAATATATGCATTCTCATATAAAGTTTATGACACACACAGGTGACGAATTTTTCAGACATTCAGTTAAACTATAGGTCTATATTGGATACTTTTGTCTTCCTTTTTTTTGTTGTAAATTTCATTCTGGTCTAGTATCTACTTACAAAGTGTTACTTTTCATGAAATGAATAGGAAATTCCAACATAGCTTTACTACCATTTAATAATGATCTGTTGTCAAAACACAAACTAAGTGAGATGCTGGCCCTGTCTTTTACCACACTGTCAATTAGTAATGACAATACAAGCGTAAGAACTATTTTACTTGAAGTACATAGGCTCCATTCCTGCAAAACTGTTGGTGTTTAAGTTACATGTCTTTAGCGGCACAGCAACCGTTACTTTATCTTCTTTTATAATTACATACAAATTCTTGGTACTTGTCCTCTGTCATTATAGCTAGTCATTATAATTGCCCATCTTGATAACAGCCTTTATCAAATCTGTCAGATAAGCAGCAAAATTACAAGTAATAATTTTACCGGAAATTTTGTGTTGGATTGTGTGTAGAAGAAACACCACATTTACAGTCTTGATATCTCCCACATTAGACTGTCTGCATTCTTGCAGCCTTTTGATTTACATGTTTACGAAGGCTGATTTTCCATTGGTTTAAAATCTCTACAGAAGACAATTTTTGTTATTATTATTCTCTAATTTCTGTGAGTAGTATATGTATGTTGATTCTCAACCAAAGAAAAAACCTTTTTAAAATTCTTACATTTAAAACCAAGATTTAGTTTATTTTTATCTATGTCTCTGAACGAAAATTTCATTTATTTAAGGAAAAGAATCTAATGAATCTTCCTTTATAAATAAGTTGTTCGAGATTGTGTTTATCAATATCCATGAACCAAATTTTCACTTATTTAAAAGAATACAAAAAAGTAGTAAAGTTTTTCTTTGTAAATCTGGTTTCAAATATCAAGTTTATCACAACCAACAAACGATATTTTCATTTTATTTAAAGAATATAAAAACCTAATAGTTCGTTCCTTCATAAATAACCTCTTCACGATTGTAATTATCCATACCCAAAACTGAAATTCTCATTTTATATAGAAGTAGAAAACCGATAAATTGTTCTCTTAATAAATAAGTTCTGTCAAACTTCATACCATAGATTTTCATTTTGATTAAAAAACTGAAAGGTACATTGTCATGATAAACATTTTAAAGATTGTTAAATGTAAATTTATTTTCTATATAAATAAAATCAAACAAAAATGTACTCCAAAGCTAAGCTATTTAAAACTTGGAACATTTAAATAAAGAATAGTGTGAAATAAGTTATGCTGATTTAGACAATTGTTGCAAAGTAAAAGGTAATTCATATGTCCTAGACAAGGTATAGAGGAAATTATTGATTATTTTATTAAGAAACAAATCAATAAGAGGAAACTACGATTTTAAAATATAAAAGAACTTCTAACAATTAATAAAACAAAAAAAATTTTAGAAAATGTAATGTTGGTAAAGAAAAATTAATCTATCTTATTCTAAATCCTAGCGATGTTATCAACAATAACAATATCAAATTGAAAAAAATATCTTTAAAGGAACTTCATGAAATCTGTAAAACAAAAAATATAAACAAATGTTCCAATATTTATAATATTGATAGTGATAATTAATTTTCAAAGCATCTGGTAGATAAATATCAAGAAAGTAAATAAAAAACCTACTTAAAAATTTTTTTCAAGTAACAATTTTATAGAAGATAAAGAATTTTTAAAATTACCTTTATTGATAGTGTGATTAAAGCTGATTTCAAACTTTATTATAATTTTAAAATAGAAGACGAAATACAGGAATTTTATTTTAAAACAAGAAATTAATGTCTATGAACTAATTTAGAAGGTTTTTATAAAAACCAACAAATAAACTACTAACCCAAAATGAAGAAATCTAAAGAAAAAAGTCTTATTGGTCCTTATTTTATATAAATATTTAGGAATTAAGTGTTAATAGACACAAAAGAATTTCTAGTTCTTCTTTTATTAATTACCAAAAGAAATTAAAGATGAAAAAGCTATAATTAATGTAAAAAACACAGAGCATAAATCTCTTCCTTATTTAATAAAATCATACTTATATCCAGCAAATGATCAGGTTGAAAGAGTTAAAAATTATAACAATTCTGGATTAGAATTATATGAAATTTTTGAAAAAGCGCAAAGAAATTTATTTTTCATTTAGCACATATTCAAAAAGTTGAAAAGAAGTCAAGTAGTTCAACTAATGTTTCCACTTTTCATGAAATTATTATTATACATCCTCTAGACCATTCAAAAAAAAAGAGAAATGTATTAATCTTCTTATATCTTGACAAGAGAATGATTTTCATTATTGCTGAGTAAAAAATCTACCTTAATGAATTAGTTCCCAATCAACTAAAACAAATATCTAATTTCTCCTGTGAGAGATGTTTAAGGTATTTCTAATTTCAAAAAAGAATTAATCAATCACAAAAACAACTGTAAAGGACATAAAAAGTAAAGCTATATCAGTTATGCAATGACTCAGTTTTTCCATTTAGAGATATTAGTTGGCTAAATCCAAAACATTTTAATTCTGATAAATATACTTAAAATGAATGCTGCTAATAAATATGCTTATATTTTAGAAGATGATTTGGAAAACCAAAGATGTTACAGTTTTCACTAAGATTTACCAATAGCAGCAGAAGGAGGATATAAGTTATTAACAACATTAAATGATTAAGAAGTATACAAACTATATCATAAAAATCATAAAACATGTTCAAACTATAGTTTAAAATTAATGAAATACATTGATTTTAATAGAAAAATGAGAACTGAAGCCAAATGTGATTTTCAAAAGATTTCTATCAATTGCTTAATAATTGAGTATATGGTATGGCAATACAAAATATTTTTAACAGAAGAAGTATTAAAATAACAACAGATCGTGTAAATATATAAATTTGTTTCAAAACAAATTATGAACACACTACTTTATTTTCAGAAAATTTTGTTGCAGTTCATATAGAAAAAATAATAAAAACCAAAAACCAAATAATTTTTGAGTTAGTACTCTACATATTTGAAAGATGAAAAGTATGTTTTTCATTATTATATTATAAAACCAAAACAAGTGGTAATATTGATTTACTTATTATGGATACAGATTCTTTTACTTATAGTATAAGGACTGATAATTTTATATACATATAAAACCGCGATAAATAAATTTTATTTAAGTGATTTCTCAAAAGATAATACTGATAAAATTCGGCAAGTAAACAAGGAACTCTTAGAAAAGTGATAGGTGAATATGGTGGTTTCAATTATCTTAGAGCATGATAGTGTAAGAGTGAAAATGTGTTTTTATAAAGTAGAACTTAAATAACTTAAAAAATTGAAGAGAGTTATACATATGTTGTAATGACTGATATTATTATTGAAAATTGCAAAGTTTGTTTATATGACAAAATAAAAGAATGCAGAAAAATAAATTTTAGTAGATCATTTAAATACAACTTGTGCATAGCGCGAATGCAGGGACTTAGCCCTTGCATGCTTCCTGTAAGACTCACATTCCCAACTGTCCACAATTCTACACATGTATTGTACCTTAACTCATTTATTTTTCTTGATAGCACAATTGGGGCAAGAGTTTACTCCTAACTTCTAATTATAAAGAAAAAAATTATTAGATTAAAAAAATTTAATAACTATTATATTATACATCATGGAAAACTGCTTCTATTAATTTGTGATGAAAATAATAATCAATGGTTTAAAGGCAATCTTACAGAATACCAAGACAGGAAAGAATGTACTAAAATATTTACAAAATTGTTCCTACAAGATTAGAAAATTTTAAATGTGATCTTGAGACATCCTTAAAGATAAAGGAAAAATCAACAATTTTTTTATCGAACCCAGATTATGTTACTTAATATTAAAAGCCATAAAATGGATTACTCACGTGGTTTTACTAACTATTCGAAAACACATAGAATATAAAACAAAGATTGATGTAGAAGAAATCTATGTAGGTTCAACAAATCATTAACATTATGTTTTGTAATAAAATTATATGTTGATATAACTAATTTCTTAGAGTGTAAAGGTAATTTTCCAAGCAGTTTCCCCATAATTAAAGTTATAAGTAACATTCAAATGATTTTTATATACATCTAATACATTAAAAATATCAAAACCAACAGATTCCATTAAGTAAAGTAGAGAATTTTCTAATAATTCCGACATTAAATTGCTTCCGTTAACCTTCATTTGATTATGGAAATACAATGTATCTTATTTAATTAATGAATATGAGTCAATTCAAATGTTGTTTAAATTTATAATAACTATCTCCATCTATAAATAAATCTTTTTATTAAAATTAAACAAAATTACAAATCATTTTTAAACGCAATAATATGTGTAATATAAAAACTTAACCATTTTTCTTTCAAAAAAACTTTTAAAAGAAGATAAAAAACAGTTGTCGATAGTTTTGTACATTTTTTTATTACTTCGATTTCTCTTTCTTTCCATTTCTATGTTATTGGATTTGAATAATAACATCTTCAATTTCAAAAACTACTGCTGATCAATTTACTGTATATCCTTTATCGAATATTCCCTTTAAATTGCTTATTCTTACTTTATCATCAGTTCCATATTCAGGATTAGCTTCGAACAAATTTGTTATATAAACAGCTATTTAATTTAATTTTCATTGTTGAATTTTTTCTGTTATTATATTGATCAGTAAATTTAGAAACTAAATCAGCCCAATTATAATTTACTTTCTTAAATTTGTTGTTCTATTAAAATTTTTAACAACAAATGTTTTAATTTACTTAAGTTGAATAATGATCATAATGAAACATCTGAAAATTCTATAATACGAATTTCTTTAGCATTATCTATTAGTAAATCTTTTGGTTTCTCGACATGAAAATACTTTCGAAGAATCAAGTAAATTTTAGTTGTTTTCACAGTAAATAAATAATTATATCCTTAATTTATTATTGAATTCCCTTAAAATTTCTACAGTCCACATCGAATAAATCAGCCTACCATAAATAATGTGATGTAAAAGAAAATATATTTTTGTTTTAATTTTCTTTTTCATTAGTAAATGTAATTCATTAATAATTTCTTCACCAAAATGTAGGACATTTCCTTCCTATTACTTTTCTTACAAATTAAAAAATACATCCATTTCTTTGTTTTCAATTTTAATGTCAGTCTCTGAGGATGATGTGCCTCAGTAAACTTTTGACACTTCAAATTGTGGATGTGATTATGATTCTCCATTTACACAGAATAAAATTCTTTAAGCAAATATTAATAAACTTCACATCAACTGGAACAGTCTTAACAGAGACTTTTACAGTCATAGTTAGAAAACTTGATTTCATTACTATTATCATGATTATTAGGGTAATTACATTATGATTTCATAAACCCTTATCAAAATCATTTAATGATAAATTTGTATTTATCTTTACCATGAATAACAATTTTATAACAATAAACCTGTACTTGAAATCGACGTTTTTTATTTCCAGTTATAAAAGTAAATTCAGTGACTTGTTAACATATAGTTAATATTAAAGACAACATAACTGATTTAAATATAGTATTATATCAGATTTTGAGAATTAATCAGAGAAAGATTTTAAACTACGTGATTTTGTTGAGTAATTCGATAGCTTTATTAAATTATTAATCCTTAGAATACAGTTTGTTTGATTGATATAATTTTTCAATTATATTAAAATACTTATATATTCAGGTGTTGTAACATGTATTTCTTCTAAATGTCTTTTTAAAATAACTATTTACTGGATCTTTTATATCTACTATTCTTCTACCTTTCAAACCATCATAACCTTTAATTGTGATACAAATTTTATATAAGTCTATACAAACTCGTTAACATATATTTCACGTTTTGGATTGACTCTACAATAACTGCTTAAAGTTATACTAATTCAAATCACAAATTTTTTATTCTTCATCTTCATTATTTATTTTATTTATCATATTAACAGAAAAGTTCATTTATGAAATGCAAAAAAATCATTTAACATATAATTCACAGTTATTATATTTAAAAAATGGACACAAATGTTTACAAATAAATTCATTAAATTTTTATATCCTTTTGATGTAATAGTACACATTATTTTTCCCTAAATCATTTACTATTTAATGACATACTTCCTACAAATACGTTTCACCAACTGAATCATCTGAAGCATACATTCTTTGTTTTGCCACTAATCGAAGTCTTTTTTGTCTTCATGCCTTTTTTCTAATTCTTTATTATCTCTATAAACAGTATCATATATTTTATAAGCTTTATCTAATATATTAGTTCCTTTGACATTCCTAGGTAATCTTCTTTTTAATTTTGTTCCAGGGCCAAGTAATTATTACCTGGGACAGTAATTCGAATATTTAATTATTTATTACTATACTGAGTAATCCTTTTCCATACATTGTACTTCCCAAAATACGTCTGTCGTAAGTTATTCAATATTCTTATTTAATATGATATTCCCTTCCAATCATTCATGCAAAATCACTAGATTTTCATTTGTTAAAGGTTGAGGTATTCCAATTCATTCATTTTAGTAATTTTTTTCAGCTAATTCTTCCTACACTGTAATGTTACTGTAAACTATAAATTAATTGAAAAACGTTATTCTTCCAAATATTTTCGATTTTTTTCTATGTATGTTCTTTACTAATCCTTTGCAACCCATTAGAAATGGATCAATAATATTTGTATCGACAAAGATAGGATGCTATTCTTCAACGTTTCTTTAGCCAAATTATTGTATTTATTTTCTTTGTTTGATTTAATTTGACTCTGATTATGTTCAAAATTTAGATCATTTGAGTCAGATAAAACTCTAACATAGCTTTGTAAATCAACAAAATCAAATTCATTATCTAAATCATTCATAGTAATTCAGTTTATTAGTGAAAAGTTTCTTTAACCCATCTGTAGATTCATATTCTTTATTACCAACCGTTATTTTATCGTAATTGAATTTAAGTGGTAAACTGCCAATGTATTTCAATTGTTAGATAGATCTTAATCCAAAAGATTTATCTTGACTAAGAATGAAATGTCCTAACATTCTTCCATTTATATTTATTTTTATTGTGAGTTTTTTGTTTTATTATATTCTTCAATTAATTTTCAACTTGAGTCTACCATTTATAATTTCCTTGTCAGTCAAGTTTAATCCACCTTTTTTCTTTTATTGTACTAGTAAATCGTTTAACATTTTTGTATTTTGTCTGTAATTATTTTCTTTTTTATATTTATTCATTAAATTATATATTTTTGATGAACTTATTGTATAATCTCTGTTATTACTATCATCTCGTTTAACTGTTGCAATATCGTTAAATAACAAGAAACTATTTTTCTTATTCGCTTTTAACACAGTCAACTAATCCTCGATTCCTTGCTTAACTTGTTGAGATGCAACAATAGCTGGTTTAATCTCTTTCTTAAATCTTTTGTACTCTGTATTTGTTTGTCCTTTCCATTTTTCGAACCCTCCTTTATATTGTTCATATACTTTTCTATTTCATCTCGCTTTCTTAACAGTCAGTTAAAATTTTGAAATCAATTTTTAATGATAAATATACATTAACGACTTTTATTTTACTTTCAATGGATATGTTCAATATTTTTA
Organism: Schistocerca gregaria; assembly: GCF_023897955.1. Lineage (NCBI taxonomy): Eukaryota > Metazoa > Arthropoda > Insecta > Orthoptera > Acrididae > Schistocerca > Schistocerca gregaria. Next base: position 100,979,637 of record NC_064931.1, read on the forward strand.
TGATAACCGTTTGTATATTCATCGTTTTGGTGTTTAACATCTAAAAAGTTGTTAACCTTTTCTGTATATCAATATTATTACATTTTCTCGTCAATCTATGGTATTATTACAAATTTATCTTTATTCTAACATTTATTAGAATTTTTTTTAAATTGACAAATTATAAATCACTGAAATCAAATTCATAATAAGTAGGAAATAATTTATGTCATTTGTGTGACATTATTTACGAAATATGTGTTATCTCTAACTAATTGTTTTTGTACTTTGAATGAGATTGAGCTAACAAAAAGCAATCTTTTCCTTTATGTCTACCTCCAGTAACATGTTCTCTAACTGTATGTTGATTGTCAAGAATGAAATCATGAAAAGCTTCAAGCGAACCACTTTCATTCATCTAACAGAATACTTCCATGTTCAATAATAGCAGCAATTTTCTTCATTAATTTTACCTTCTATTTTTCACATCTTTTTATAAATTCTTGATATTTTGCTTCATAGTGTTCATTTCTTACACCCAATGTATCCTATTATTTACAACAAATAGAATTTGGTAAAGTTTACCATGTTGATTTTCAATTTATTTTCAGAAATTCGTATGTTGGGTTATCAATCTGTCATTAATTTAAAAAAAATATATTATTGTGTAACAGAAAATTATTTCATTGGAGTGATCAGTCATCTATTCTTAAGAAAAGTTTCACTATTCCTAATAGAGTACTTATAAAGACGGTTCACCAGTTACTTTTTACTAAAGTTTTCTAACACCATGTACAAGAATAAATAATTATAAATTATACGCAAATGTAGAAATGACAGAAATACCTGTTTGGCGATGCTGTCTGAAAAATGTTAGAAATTATATTAAAAATACCTAAGATGTACATTAAAGAAATGAAATTACTATTGAAACCGATGTTAAATTATTTGGTAATGTAGAAGATTGTATTGGACAAATTTCAGGATTTAATAATCAAATGATTAAAGTTAATGAAAAAACTAAAGCTAGTTTCATTCCTAAAATTATTTCGTTAGAATTGGTAAATAATATTTTTTACTTAGCTGATGGGATATTTTATGAATGAAATATTCATTTTTATAGAGAAATTAATATTATTTTTTTCATTTGAACCAAACGCTGATTTTGGATGAACAATAATTTATAAAGTTATCCTATAAATATTCCAATATCTTATACAATTCAAGATTTTATAATTAATATCACTTATCATAATGATAATTTGATTGACTTCAATGCTACTTGTGTAACAATAATTTAAAACTTAATTAATAAATTTTTCCTTGATAAATCCATAACAAAAGCGAGATTTCTCAATTTTACTTATTTCCTGTTAATGAGAGAACAAAAAATAATTGTAATCCCCTAACAATGAAACATGTATCTATGTTAATATTTTCTATGGGAGGATCCATCCGAATCATTTACAACTTTGTATGACATTTAATGTTGTTCATACAGATGCAACAAATTTGTCACCATATGGTGCTTAATTAAGTATGAAAGTAATAGATAATTATGTGTTAAAATTGTATGATGTTAATAAAATTAAAGAAACAAACCATATTTTATCTAGAATGGGACATGCATTTATTTCTTCATCAAGTGTTATTCGGTGAACTTAATCTCCATCAAATGAATAAACTAGGGATAAATAATTTCTGAACAATGATGGAATTAAAAACAAACAAAATGTAGTGCTTCATACATTGTAATTACTTGGCAGATTTATCAAGTATATGAAAGAAATAGTTTTGGAAGGAGATTAAACAGTAATTTTCATTTCAAGTTCAAGAAAAGGTCAAGAAGTTTCTATTTTTTGGTGGAACATTAATAATCATTATAGTACACTTCCTAAAAAAAGTAAAATTTTGGAAAAAGTATGCAATTTCGTGTTCCTGTTGTTAAATCTACACTAGAATCTTCACTTGAACTACAACAAGATAGGTTAAAAAATCCCAAAATTCCAATATCTTTCTTTGAACTACCAACAATTGAAATTTCTGGATTAAATGGGAAAAGAAATTCTGAAATAGATATTACTAATTATTATAATTCTTTTGACTAAATTTAATTTCCTTCTTTTCCAGACTAATCGTAAAAATATTCAGTTAAATGATTCTTCGTTATTTGATCATGTTAAATTGCAAAATATCTATGTAAAAATGGAAGAAATAAATTTTTTTACAATGGCTATGAAATCTTGATCCACCAAATAACTTTTTAAAAGTTAATGGTGCTTTTAGAGTTGTTAAAAGAATAACACAATGAAATAGCGATGTGAATAAAGGTCTATTCAATTTAATTCAAAATTATCCTATTTACATAATAAGTATGGGTGGAAGAATGAATGTTTTAACTACTCAAGAAATACCAATGAAATTATGTGGATTTTAGTGAAATAATACCTATTCATACAACCATATATATAATTATGTATGTTAAAAAGAATTAAACTAATGATTCACAGCATAGAATTTTAACAGAAAAGTTTTTAATACACAAATGAAAAAAATTAGAATCAGTTATAGAAATTTTAACTTCATATTTACATTTCCTTTTGAATCTTTTCAGAAAGATAGAGAAAACAAAAACTCATAAAAATTTAGATTTTCAAAAATTAAAACATTCGATAAACGATTTAATTTTGTAAAACATAAGCTTTTTTCTATATAAATAAATTAACATAGAATTAACAAGATTGGTCACACTGAAAATCTAGTTGATGTACTTAATCGTTTTAGTTCTGGTTGTGCAAAGGTGTTTAATAAATTATCAGAGCTGAAGAAAATAAATCTCACACTATCTTAAAGTCTGAAAATTTAGGACCTTAATATGGTGAAAGGTGTAGTTATTTTTAGATAATAAATATAAATCACAATTATAAAATCAAGATGGTTATACTAAAATCATTCCAGAAAATGGAGAGAAATTTCAGAAAATTATTGGATACATTTTGTTTATAGAGATAAAAAAGAAAATAAGATAAATCAGTTTGTGTTACAGCACTTTAGTAAATTTTAGAATTTTTGTATTTTTTAAATTAAAATTTTTGAATCTTAAATATTAATGGAATAAGTTTACTTTTTTAATTTAATGAAAGATAAATTTTTAAATATGGGCAAAACAAAACAAAAATCTTTGGATTTAAATTGGAGAATTTTAAAAAATGCTATTTGGTCGAGAATTGGCATAGATTTTATGCTTTTATGTGTGTGTGTGTGTGTGTGTGTGTGTGTGTGTGTGTGTGTGTGTGTGTGTGTGTGTGCACGCATGTGTGAATGACGACTTAACAGAGGCTATTGCTGACAGCTGTACTGGTCACTTGACCTCACTCTGCTGCTTCTGTAGACTGCGTTACAAAGTTTTTAATTGGAGCTTATTCCAGATATTCTCTTTCTCTTGTTAATGTTTATACACTATTGTTTGCTCTGTGTTAACCATCGGATGCTGACAGTCTCTCCTCTGCCATACTTAGAATTTTCATAGACTGCTGACTCTATTGTATATTGCTGGCTAGACATAGAAATCGGATCATGTTCGTAAAAGAACATACCTGCTGCAATTTAGATCGCATGACAGACGGGCTATAGGTGTGCAGTTCTGACCTGACAGGAAAGTGTAAGACATTGCTGAGCTATGTTGAAAAGCCATATCCACAACTAAAACTTAAATTTTTAGATTATGTTGTACTGAATTCTGGTAGCAGAAATCACTGAAAACAATAAACAATTTATCGAAATTTTAAAATACAAAGTACTTAACTAGATTACAGTATTTTCACAGATGTGTGCCTCACCCTTCCTCATACAAGCTTGGTTTTTTGAGTGTTAAGGAATGAGAGTGCTTGTCAACCAATGGTGACTAGTGCAAAACATTCGCTTCTAGTGTAAGATAAACTGTGTTGTTCTACCAGGAGAGGAAAAACTAACAGAGGTCATAAGATATTACCTTGGTGCCGAAAAACGACAAGTCTTAGTGCACAAAGACATGAACACATGTTCATTGGGTTGGGAAAAAAATGCAGTTCCAAGAACCTGAGGCTCAGCCTGAAATCATGTAGTTACATATTCTCGGGATTTTTCGTTCATGCCAGTGATGCAAGTTGTGTGCATAAATGGTTATGAGTTTCTGAGTTCATTCAGTCCTTTACAGGAAAATAAAAACCACAAGAAGAACCTCTTGTCTTTGTTATATTAAACAAATTGCACTCGTGCTGCTGAGCCAGGTCCAGTTCTATGTCAATGATTACCTGTGGCCAGTAGAGGAAAGGATGGAGGCCAGAGGAACGGTGTATGTGGTTTGTGAAGTCGCTGTGTGTTTAATTATGGACGTTCTGGTTATGCATTTACCGCTTCTTGTTATGCTTGGCGATCACGTGATGATGTTACAAACTATCAGTTTGATGAAGAAGGGTAAATGTATCAATCTGTGGTAAGGGACCCTGACTCAGAAATGACCGAGTCGAAGGTAGTAACCTAAAATCGGTCTGATAAGTCCAACTGAGAAACACAGATACCAGTAGTGCTTGTCAACTTTCAAAGGTGTTAGTATAGACCAAAGAAAAAAAAGGTATCTAAAATGCTCTGAAATTCATATCTTTTAAGCTTCCATTGTGTGAACATCTATTCTACTACAGGCTCTATGGTTCCATATTTTTGGTGGAGGTAGTATGGACCATAACAAGAAAAATAGTCTGCTAAATATAGGCTCCAAAAAGTATAGTTTTAAGAACTATGGTCACTTGTTCTGTAGACTAGATATGTTTCACAGTAGTGAAGATGAGGAAGTTCTTATAACACTTAAGATATACATTTAAAAGCTCATGGTCATCATATATTTCTTCCTCTTTTCGTCCATATTACTATTCTCTGAATGTTGCCTACCGTAGAGTCTCAGCAGCAACACTACTGGTAAATGTATGCCACTGTCGGTGGATTCAGAACGATTTTTGCATTTAACTTGCAACTTGGGCTTTTATGAACTAGGCTCCTTCCCTCAAAATAATGTATGCAGCAGTCTCCATAGTGCCTGAATGGTTGTCGCATCGTCATGGAATTAACCTGATATTGGTCACTTGCTGAATATCTTGCTATTGATTTAAAAGTCCAATTTTGTGTGTGTGTATTGATTTGCTCTCATGAGAATGTAATGATCCTTCTGGCTTTATTCTGAGGTTTAAGATAGAAAGTAAGACTTAGTATTGATATTTTGTTTTTCCTACAGAGGTAGATGAATCATTAGAATTGTTAGTGTCCCTTAGGTGGAGCTTGACTGGAAATATTATTGAACTACAGTTAGTGAGTGTAGTTGGGCATTAATCAGGAAGGGCTATGCAAGACAGATATCTGTAACCATGAGTTATTAATAGTTATTAGATTAATAGTTGGTAGGGCGTAAGGTGAGGATGGCATTTGTGGGTTTTCTGGTAATATTACGAATGAGCGTGCACAAAGAGAGGATTGTTTGTATAAGGGGTGAGGCTGATGTGCAGGTGAAAGGTGGATGTCGTTGTGGACCTGAAAGTATAGCTTCACCTTACTATAGATGAAGATTGCAATTTTTTCTGTTGAGGACACATTATGAGAAAATTTTCAATTTCATAAATTTTCAGGTTACAGCTACAAGTTTACGCTGTCAGTAATGTTGAAGTCGAGCAAATGAAGGTTCCTAGGATGTAAATATCTGTATACAGTTAATTCATCCTCCGTTGAGTCTTGCATAAGTGATCAATATATCTTTTTTATATGTGGACAACGACATACAGGAGTGTAAATATATCGTTGATTCGCGTTATTTGGCGTTGCTATGGCCTGAAATGTTTCTCTTGATTATGATTTAGGGTATTATAAAACTAAACTGTTTCAATTTCAGGTTGTTTCCCCATTCAACTTTGTATGATGGTCCAAATGGCTCTGAGCACTATGGGACTTAACATCTGAGGTCATCAGTCCCCTAGAACTTAGAACTACTTAAACCTAACTAACCTAAGGACATCACACACATCCATGCCCGAGCCAGGATTCGAACCTGTGACTGTAGCTGGCGTGCGGTTCCAGACTGAAGTGTCTAAAACGGTTTGGCCACATTGGCCAGCTTTGTATGATGTGTAGAGAAAAGAAGGTTACCAAGGAGTGATCCCATAAAAGTAGTAAGATATTTATCATTAATTGTGTTGCTCCGTGATTAAATCCAGAAGACAATGGTGGATGGGCGAAGTATCAGTCCTTGCAATGGCCACTGGGAATTCAAATTTACAACAGTGCATGTGGCTTTGTGTTGCCCATAACTTAGTGTCGTTGGACTCTTCCGCTCTCACATTCTCTTATTCCTTCTCACAGTTTGACGTCTTATTCGGTTAGATATTTCAGAGGGTAGATTTAATGAAAGGACATTAGCAGAAGAGCCATAGCTGTAGCTCCACTAATGGTTGATTTAAAATTAACATCAGATCAAGGAGAGAGATTGAATTTTTTCTGGAATCCCCTTTTGAGGAGCCTAGGGATTTATATACAACACTGCTATATAATGATTCTTTGTTTTCCCATTATTATTGTTGTGCACCTTGTAATTAGTCGCTCTTCGTTGCTTTCAGATGTAATTATGACAGTACTCACGTACAGTGTGGAAGTCCTATGCCTGGACTGCGAACATGATGCAATTAATAATTGGCGTAAAGGAAGAGCAAAACAGATCTGCTTTTGTTTATCACATGTTTCCTATTTTGTGTGAAGGTTCATGTATGGTGTCAATGTTTTCAACCATGTTCATTATGTGCAGAAATGGACGAGCTGTAAGTAGTCACAGAGATGGTGGCTTTATAGAGGGACCAAATCATCGGGTTATGAGCTGCCGCTGTTCTCTGCCTGTTGAGAATAAAGAGATGGTGACTTCATAGTGGGACCAAATCACTGGGTTATGAGCTGCTGTAGTCTGGTCCCTTCAACCCCACAAACCAACCAACCTATGAGCTGCTGCTGTTCTGTGCCTACCGAGAATGAGGATATGTCGTCGCCTCCTAACGCCAGAAAGCAAAGGCCGCATACCAGGAGCTAACACTGTTGGTATAGCGCTGGATGGTATCACCTGTTGTGCGATAGAAAGCGAGAGCCCGCAGACTCAACAGAACCAGTCAAGAGCGTCCTCAGCACTGGACCATGGTGACACTGGGAGTCTACATCACGATAGCCATCTTGACAGCTTCAGTAAATTATGTGGGATATGTGAATGTGTAATGCGCATCTGAATAATCATAAATGAATCCAGTTGTAAAACTAAGAAATGCAAGGAAATTCTTCTGTGATTCTGGTCAGGTTAACTTTTTCCGTTTGTCGAGTAACAGTAAGTTGTGACACCACCAGAAAGTAAAATGGTGGTATCTATGAGTTTGATAATAGAATAGAGTGATCAGTTCCTGGGGTAGTCAAATAAGTCATATTTCTATGAAATGTATGGTATGAATGTGGATAATAGTACTGCTGCTTCTCTTTGACATGGATGACGCTAATCGCTCTTAGGTTTTGTCGAATAAATAATGCAGTGTTGTGATATGAAAATTTCGCTTTCGTAGCATTATGTAATATTAAAATTCCTGGAAGATATCCTACTACCTTTTCTAAATGAAATAACTCTGGTGCTGTTTTACTTCTGCGGTAATGAAGCCAGTATGTCAATTGTTTGGCCATTTTGTTTCATGTCATGCTAATTTCTGCTATCTTTAAATAACAGAAACAATTGTATTATATCGACGAATAACCCACTTACAACATTTCATTTGCCGTGTATTCTGCATGTATCCCAATTTGAAGCAATGGCTGAGATATATTAATCGTTCATGAGGTAAATAGTTTCTCGCCCGCTTCTTAACTGTTCCTAAGAGCCCGTACCAATCGCATAGAGACACTTTCTTTCTTTTCAACTTACTTTAACAGTTGCGAGCCGCTTTTCTCCCCTATTCCCTAAAGGCTGGTTATGTCTCACATCTGGAGGGTTTCATTCTTTAGAAATCCAGTGCCTAGTTATGATGTGGTTTCAGAATCAGTGCCGAGGCTACGCTTGATGTTGTGTTGAGACCTGCCCGGAAACAAGTCACTTACAAGTCGGTGCGCTGTTTTCGTAACGCAGCTGGCACAGCTTGTTGGCGTGAGAATTGTGGTTACGTGAGACGCGCCTCTTCTTTGAGCAGGTTTTAATATTTTTTAGGCGCTAATTTGTGGAGTGTTGTTCTCGACAAAGGTATTCCTCACGAAATACACTCCTGGAAATTGAAATAAGAACACCGTTAATTCATTGTCCCAGGAAGGAGAAACTTTATTGACACATTCCTGGGGTCAGATACATCACATGATCACACTGACAGAACCACAGGCCCATAGACACAGGCAACAGAGCATGCACAATGTCGGCACTAGTACAGTGTATATCCACCTTTCGCAGCAATGCAGGCTGCTATTCTCCCATGGAGACGTTCGTAGAGATGCTGGATGTAGTCCTGTGGAACGGCTTGCCATGCCATTTCCACCTGGCGCCTCAGTTGGACCAGCGTTCGTGCTGGACGTGCAGACCGCGTGAGACGACGCTTCATCCAGTCCCAAACATGCTCAATGGGGGACAGATCCGGAGATCTTGCTGGCCAGGGTAGTTGACTTACACCTTCTAGAGCACGTTGGGTGGCACGGGATACATGCGGACGTGCATTGTCCTGTTGGAACAGCAAGTTCCCTTGTCGGTCTAGGAATGGTAGAAAGATGGGTTCGATGACGGTTTGGATGTACCGTGCACTTTTCAGTGTCCCCTCGACGATCACCAGAGGTGTACGGACAGTGTAGGAGATCGCTCCCCACACCATGACGCCGCGTGTTGGCCCTGTGTGCCTCGGTCGTATGCAGTGCTGATTGTGGCGCTCACCTGCACGGCGCCAAACACGCATACGACCATCATTGGCACCAAGGCAGAAGCGACTCTCATCGCTGAAGACGACACGTCTCCATTCGTCCCTCCATTCACGCCTGTCGCGACACCACTGGAGGCGTGCTGCACGATGTTGGGGCGTGAGCGGAAGACGGCCTAACGGTGTGCGGGACCGTAGCCCAGCTTCATGGAGACGGTTGCGAATGGTCCTCGCCGATACCCCAGGAGCAACGGTGTCCCTAATTTGCTGGGAAGTGGCGGTGCGGTCCCCTACGGCACTGGGTAGGATCCTACGGTCTTGGCATGCATCCGTGCGTCGCTGCGGTCCGGTCCCAGGTCGACGGGCACGTGCACCTTCCGCCGACCACTGTCGACAACATCGATGTACTGTGGAGACCTCACGCCCCACGTGTTGAGCAATAAGGCGGTACATCCACCCGGCCTCCCACATGCCCACTATACGCCCTCGCTCAAAGTCCGTCAACTGCACATAGGGTTCACGTCCACGCTGCCGCAGCATGCTACCAGTGTTAAAGACTGCGATGGAGCTCCGTATGCCACGGCAAACTGGCTGACACTGACGGCGGCGGTGCTCAAATGCTGCGCAGCTAGCGCCATTCGACGGCCAACACCGCGGTTCCTGGTGTGTCCGCTGTGCCGTGCGTGTGATCATTGCTTGTACATCCCTCTCGCAGTGTCCGGAGCAAGTATGGTGGGTCTGACACACCGGTGTCAATGCGTTCTTTTTTCCATTTCCAGGAGTGTAGTTCTTAAAGTGTCCACTGGAGCCTACCAGTCTGCAGTGTCATCTACCCACGAAATGGCTTTGTATTGACACGACGCTGGCCGTCGTATTCCAGAGTCATAAAATAATTATTGTCGCAACAACTGGCGCCCCACTGTTCAGGAAAATGTACGTTTCCTCTACGAGTGGTATAATTCCGATTAGTCAGTGTCAAAACCGGCAGTGGGTTAAGACTACATCAGTGACTTCCTCTCGTCTGATTGTCGGAAAGACTGTTGTACTAGTCTGTTTGGAAGGCAAGAGATTAGGCACATTTGGCCAGAGACAGAAGTGGTGGAGAGCTCAGAGGCGAGTTAGAGAATTCATTCTGGTGTTAGAAGTTTATCCCAGTGACAGGCTCTGAGAGGACAAGTTATCTACAAATTGACGTTGGTTTGTACAATTTTGCCAGCCAGCGACGAGTGACGCAGATTCCAGTCTCCAGAAGCAGACTCCGATTTGTTAGACGCGACCTCAACTCTCCAACGGTGGGCATTAAATTTGGTCAGTGTGGCATTGGTAAATACAACAGTGGGCCCGATCCAGGTTTATCAAGCTTTAGGTAAGATAGCGAGGCGCAGGTTTCAGTTATGTTCATTCAGTTAATTCAAGTAACACTAACTGATGATAGTACCCTTGTATAGTTAAGAGGTCATGAGCCCAGATAATCTGCACGACAGAAAAAAAACTTTGGGGAAATTAGTTTCAGTTTCATTTATCACATGTATCCTATTTTCTGCGAATTTTCATGTGTGGTATGCAGTATGCAGGCATGTGACTTAATTACAGAGATGACCAGTTTATTAGTAACACGCATATGAGCAGTCACAAGAACTGATGGCTTCATAGATGGATCAAATCGCAAGTTGATGATCTGCAGCGGTGCTCTGCTCGCTGAGAATGTGGTTTCGTACTAGCTTCCTTTGTAAAAAGATGGATATTATTAATTTTCCTTTGAGATACCTCATGTTGTGTATTGTTACTGTTGAGTTTTAGAATAAAGAATTCAATCCGCTATTATTTTTTAAGAACTGGCCTTCTAGATTTTCTGTTCGTTTCAAGTCTTTGGGACTTTTGTTTTCTTGAGGATATGTTAATGTTACTTATACCTACTTTTACTGAAGGTTACTATCAATGCTGAAACAAAAATCCTAGATATATAGCATTCGCCTTGTAATGTTACAGATGATGTGATCATGCATTTTTGATGACAATTAATGGCTCGTAATATTTCTCATGTTTGTAAGAAATGTTCTCTTAATGATGAGTCAATTCGACGTTTTCTGTATTTGCTGATCATTATCACCAATATGGAAACCAGCTTTCTGCTCTCTTTTAATGTCAGTGTGACTAATAATGTACGAGTATATGTGCCATGGAGTATTATGTCTGTGTTTCAGTGGATTCTCTGGGATGCTTAAATGTGTGACTAGGCATCTGAATAAACATTTATGAATCTAGTAGTAAAATTTAAGGAATGCAAAGGATTTCTTCTGTGATTCTGGTCAGGTTATCTTTTTCCGTTTTTTGAGTAACAATAAATCTTGGCACAACCAGAATGTAAAATGGGTCAGTTATGGTATCAGTGAGTTTATTAATAGAATGGAACGATGACTGCCTAGGGAAAAAAATAAGTCAGATTTTTGAGAAATGTGTGGATGAATGTGGATGGTAGTACTGGCTTTTCTCTTTGACATTGTGACGCAATGCTCACCAGGAATGTGAGTAAATGGGGGATATCTGTAGTGAAGGAATGGATGAAGATAATTCAACTTAAGTGATGCGGAATAAATAATGCAGTGTTGTGAGTCTGCACTCTTTCCACACCAGTCATATCACCATTGATGTAAAAATTGCTCGTCGTTGATAGTATTTAATACGAAAATTCGTTGAGGATATCACACTATATTTGCTAAGTGCAATATCTCAGGTGTAGTTTCACTTACGGTCACGGCGGTAATAAAAACAGCACGATACTTGTTTGACCAACTTGTTTCATGTCACGCAAATTTCGGCAATCCTTATATAACAGAAACAGTTACATTATATCGATGAATAACCAACATAGAAAATTTCATTTCCCGTGTACTTTGGATACATCTCGCATTGAAGCCATAGCTAAGCTGTATTAATCGTTCATGATATACGTAATTTATCACCCTCTGATTACCTTTCCATACGCTTGCATACGAAAAGCATAGAGACGCTTCCTTTGTTTTCAACGTGATTAAAACAATCGAAGGGCCGCTTTTTAACGCATGTTCTGAAAAGGCTGCTTAAGCCTGCAACGACGTGGAGGGCGAGTCGCTGCCACTATGGCAAGAGAAGCAATGGTAAGACATCCGCCCCATTTCTTCTGTATGGGAAGAGGTCAGTTACAAATCTGGGAGACGTTTTCTTAATACAGCTGTTGCGACTTTATGGTGTCGCAGCACCGGTGACTTAGGAGGTGTTTCCTTTTAAGAAAGGTGATTGTAGGTACCGAGAATCTTATTTCTCTTAGAAAATATTTTTGTTCCAGGCAAAAGGTAGATACTTTGGTTTAAAGGTCTATGCTTATTTAACAGCTTTGTTATGTCCGCGGACTGCGGACAGTAAGAAGGCGAAATCACCTGCAATGGTGGTGTAAGCATGGAGAATTTTGTTCTCTACAAAGCTACTCTTAACGAACTACTCCTCAAAGTGTTTTCTGGTGACGACATGACCGGACTAATGTCTACACACGCAGATGCTTTGTAGCGAGGTAACGCTGGTGGCCGCATTCAAATAATTATCGACGCGAGGAACGACGAAAACAATTTCTCCCAACGAATCATGTTCACTTTCTGTATACTTTGAAGATGGTAATCAGTATTTTGATTCTTTTTTACATGCTAATAACCTGTAGAACCATTAGTGCTATTACCGAAAGAGGTTGCGCTGTGGTTTACACACTGGACTCACATTGCTCAAATGCCGGAATGGTTCCTTTGACAGGGCACGACCGACTTTCCTTCTCATCCTTCCCTAATCCAATGAGACCGATGACCTCGCTGCTTGGTCTCCTCCCACAAACAACCGCGTAGTGCTACTGTGATATTTAGGAGAAATATTAATTAATCCAGTATAGCATGGACTTTTTTATCTTTTAAATATTAACAGTTAGCATCCAGCCCCCTTTCACACTGCATTTTACTCCATTTGCTCTAAAAATATTGTCGCAGAATAAACTCAGTAGTCACTGTGGAGTAGTGGTTATGGTAATACACTGTTGCATGAAGTGTCCTGACTTAAAAACTCACATAACCAGCAAATTTTTAATTTCTACATTCGGTTTGAGTACATTCTACTAGTATCCAAAAATGTCAAGAGTCATTGTACTGGAATGTTCTTTAACTGTACAAATACCGTATGTGTTCTGGTATGAGCCAGTTCGCTCCGCGCTCCTGTACGTGCAAGTGCTGAATAAACTTTCGTTAAGTGATTTTAGTGATCGTCATTCATCTAATTACACCTCCTTCAACGTGATATTATTCTGGTGGAAACACTGGGTATTGGAACTTGTGATAGCGCACACTATGGACGACACAGTGGCTCCCATCAGACCTCGACAGAGCCGTTCTTTACGTGGCAAAAATTCCGAGTTCGAGCCATATTCAACAGATCGCAATCTATCGGGGACAGAAGAAGAACAGGTCTTAACGATGACAGCATCTGTGTGCCACCACATGAGACATCCTTCCGGGTTCTCTAGTGACGATGGCCAAGATCCAAAGTGGCTGAAGGTATATGATAGTATAGCCAAATTTAACAAATGAGATGACACCGTGTGCTTGGATAACGTATTTTTCTACTTGGAGGGCACTGCCAAGCAATGGTATGAGAACAACGGAGAGACGTTCACAAGCTGGGAAGTATTCCAGCGGATCTGCGCAAGTATTTCGGCGACACACAACGACAGAAGTGCAAGGCTGTAGATAAATTAAAGTACAGGGTATAGCGTCTAGGAGAAACTAAAACATCCTACATTCAAGACGTCTTGGAGCTGTGTAAAATAGTGGATCCTAGAGTGAAGGCGGAAGATAAGGTTGCACATCTCATGAAGGGTGTTGTTGAGGACATGTATCAGGCCCTACTCCTGAAGGAGGTTTCGACAGCAGACGACTTCATAAAATGGTACCAGCATATCGAGACAATGCATAAAAAAAGAATTACACGCATGAAGTTTGAATCGATGTCTGTGATGGAGGAAGGAACTGATTTCGCAAGTGTTCTTCGTCAGAGTGTGAGAGAGGAAGTTCAGAATGCACTTGGGCTGTATAGCGAGCAAAAAACCGAGACGCTTCATGGGGTCATAAGGCAGGAAGTCGAACCGACATTGAACCCACTCTCTCGTACTACACTTACCTTTAAACCAGTGAAAAAGTCGAGACCCAGGCGAAGTTACGTTCCTACAATGCCGCATGAGGAACCTGTTTGGGCACCAAGTAAGACTGACGTCTGGAGGGCCCAGGATAACCAACCAGTATGTTTCCACTGCGTAAGGCCGGGACATATGGTGTGCTATTGTCGAGAAAGACGGCGAATATTTGATGACACCCGCGTCAGCAGAGAGCTGACCGATCTTAGCCGACGCCAACTCCAGGACGACGAAGATGAGCAAGAAGATATGGGTGCAAGACGACGTAGGTCACCATCGCCACAAGATAGCCGCTGGGGAGGACGCTACCCAACACGCCAATCAAGGTCTCCATCGCCGTTTAGACACTCCAGCCGATCACCTAGCCGCCGCAATCTGGAAAACTATAGGGTGCGAGCTTCCTTGGAGGTGAGGCCGCCGACGAGAAAAATCCAATGCCGTTGATCACTACAAAAATGATAGGAAACTACGTAGATATCCTCATGGATGGCCGACTACCCCAAGCTCTTGTGGACTCTGGAGCATCATATTCAATCATTCCTAGAAGTACCGACTCCAGTTGTAGGAAACCGTATTCCTCAACAACAAAAGATCTCTGCTGAAGGTGGCTAATGGGAAATATGTAAAACCTACAGGAAGATGTACCATTCGTGTGGGTATAAGTGGCCATACACAGTCCTTAGAATTCATCGTCTTACAAGAGTGTATTCATGACGTCATTCTCGGATGGGCCTTTTTGACAGCTTCTAAGTCAATTATAGATTGTGGTCGCTCAAACATTATGTTAGACGAGATGAGATACTATGGACGGGAAGATGCGCCGCCAAGTGCGTGGAGACTATGACTGCTGGATGAAGTGATCATTCCTGTAGTCAGCGCTAGAATGGTAACTGTAATGTGTCATGCCATGCATCAACCCATGGATCTTGTAATGGAATGTAAGAGAAGTATACCACTGAAGAATAACTTGGTCATCCCAGCCTCTGTCGACTCGTTTAAGAACGCATTCGGTGAACAGAGAATAGTTAACTGTCGCAGAAAACCGCAGACCCTGCCCTAGACGCATGTGCGTAGGAAACACTGAGCTGTTAATTGCCGAACAGCTGAGCGACATAGTAACCTCCTTGCCATTCTTCAAGAGTTATCTGAATGCTTCGATCCGCAGGCGAAGAGCAAATTAGACAAATCGACGGTGAAGAACTGGATTAGCACTGGAGAGTTGAGACCATCAACCAATACCCCAGAGATCATACTGTGTGTCAGCAACGGAACGTCGAATAATTCGCTACGAGGTAGAGAAAATGCTGAAGAATGACATTATTCAGCCTTCGCGGAGCCAATGGTCGTCATCAGTGGTTCTCATCAGGAAGGAGGATGGCAGTTGGCGCTTTTGTGTTGATTATGAGAAGCTTAACAAGATAACTAAAAAGAATGTTTACCCCCTTCCACGAACTGACGATACACTAGATTGTCCGAAGGGGGCAAAGTTTTTCTCAACTTGTACTTGGGATACTGGTAAATCGAAGTAGATGAGGCTGATCGTGAGATAACTGCATTCATCACGCCTGAGGGCCTGTATGACTTTAAGGGAACGCCGTTTGGTTTGTCTAATGCAGCAGCTAATTTTGAATGAATGATGAATAATCTTCTAAGTCACCTGAAGTGGACGATGTGTCTTTGCTATTAAGATGACATTATAGTGTTTTCAGAGACATTTGATGGACACGTAAAAAGACTGAGGGCCGTTCTTAAGTGTCTCCAACAAGGCGAACTGAAACTTAATCCAAGTAAGTGTCTCCTCGAAGCAAAAGAAATTAGAATACTTTGACACCTTGCGTCAAACGAAGGTGTGCAGCCAGACCCAGAATAGGTCAGATCTATTACGGAATTTCCTATTCTTAAAAGTATTAGAGGTGTGAGAAGCTTCCTCAGATTATGTTATTATTACTGTTGTTTTATCAAAGACATTTGTATCAAAGCCAGGCCACTCCAACAGTTGTTAAAAGCCGATGCTAAATTTATCTGGGATGCAGCTCAACAAGATTCCTTCGATGTGTTGCCAAAAAGCTCTGACGACTGACCCTCTACTTCGTCTGTATGATGAGAGTGCATCTACAGAATTACTGACAGATGCCATTGGGTATGGCATCGGCACTGTTCTGGTGCAAATTTCGGATGGAAAAGAGAAGGTTATAGCCTATGCTTCTAGGACACTGACAACAGCCGAGAGAAACTAGTCAACTACAGGAAGAGAATGTCTTGCTGTGATCTGGGCCATGTAAATACTTCGACAGTATCTCTAAGGAAAGCCATTCACATTTGTTACAGACCATCATTCACTTGGTTGATTGACAGGTCTTAAGGATCCAACTGGACGACTCGCCAGGTGGACACTACGTCTTCAAGAGCATGACATTACCATAGTGTACAACAGTGGATGAAAACACCAAGATGCCGACTGTCTCACAACAAACCCTGTGCAAGACGTTAATGTAGATAATGCTGAACAGTAGAAGGACGCCAAGATATCTCAAATTATGCTTGTCTTAAATCGGTCAGAGGATGTGAAAGGACAATTTAAGGAAATTAATGGATTACTTTGCAAGAAAAACTTTGATCCGTTTGGAAAGAGGTGGCTACCAGTGATTTCTAAACATATTCGCTTAGATGTTCTACAGAAATGACACGACACATCTGAGGCCGGACATTTAGGATTTATTAAGACATACGATAGGATCCACAAGAGATTTTTCTGGCCACATTTATTTAGGAGTGTCCGTCACTATGTGTCGCACTGTCGATAGTGCCAGAGGAGAAAGGCAGTTCCTCAGAAACCACCTGGCCGACTCATACCAATGCCACCAGCCGAAACGCCTTACCAGTGTGCTGGGATAGGCCTCGTCGGACGATTTCCAACGTCTGTTAGTCACAATAGATGGATTATTGTTGCACTGATTATCTGACACGCTATGCCATTACAGAAGCCGTGAAAACAGCCGAAGCATTCGAGGTAGCCAAATTCATCGTGGGAGACGTTGTATTGAAACACGGTGCCCCAATGTCGTTAATTACGGATCGGGGGAAAGTTTTTCACTCGAATCTTGTGACAGGGATAAAGCGTCGGTGCAACATTTCTCATCACATGGCGACTGCCTACCATCAGCAAACTAACGAGCTTACTGAACGCCTTAATAAGACCTTGGCCGACATGCTATCAATGTTCGTCAGTGTTGAGCAGATCAACTGGGATGAGGTGCAACCATTCATGACGTTTGCCTACAACACCGCCAAACAAGACACCATAGGATTTACGCCATTTGCTGGTGCGTGGGCGTGAGGCGACGACGACGATGGACAGTGTGTTTCCGTTGCATCCTGATGACGTGGAGGACGACTACATCGGCCACGTGTTAACCGGAGCTGAGGAAGCTCGGCAGTTAGCTCGACTCCGCACGCTGCAGGCTGAAGAAAACGGTAGCCGAAGGTATTACGCAAGCCACCACCCTGTTGTCTGCGAGCCTCGTGAACTCATCTGGATCTTCACTCCTGTTCGGAAGGTTTGTCTCTCTGAGAAGCTCCTCAGGCGCTATTTGTACCTGATAAGGTTGTAAAACAGTTGTCTGATGTTACTTATGAAGATGAAGATATCTACCCCGACACAGGACGACGAAAGATCAGAGATGCGGTCCACGTCCTTCGAATGAAGCCCTACAAGGATCCTGGAGCCCAGGGTAAATTCGAAGCTCCAGCGACAGGCAACAAGCGGAAAGGTGACGAAGAGCGTAGCGGCAAAGGAAGTTCTAAGCAAATCACCGCCATGGTGAACAACAGTCATCGGGAGTCGGAGAATGCAGGACTCATTCCCGGACCAGGACGACGCAACACCGAGACGATGTTCTCTTACGGAGGGAGCAATGTCGCAGTACAAGCTGCGTGGCACAGTCACCGTGGTGTAGTGGTTATGATACTAGAATGCTGTGTAGAGGGTTATGAATTCAAAACTCACTTGAACACTAAAATATTCTGTATTCGGTTCGAGTACATTCCCCAAGTATCCACAAATATCAAGAATCATTCTACTGGAACCTTCTGTAACTGTATATTTACTGTATGTGTTCTGGAGGAAGGCAGTTCGCTCCGCGCTCGTGTATGTGCAAGTGCTGAATAAACCTTCGTTAAGTGAGGTTAGTGTTCGTCATTCATCAAATTATATCTTAATCTACGTGACAATGTTTCAGTATTAGGAAAAAGGTAGAAATGTGATTCAAATTTCTATGCTTATTCAGCACCTGTGGGAGATTGTTACTATATTCGTTGACTGCGGACAGAGAAGGTCCAAATCCCTTGTAAGGATTTTATTAACTCTAAACTGCCATCATTATTTCTCTTCTGACATAAACAGTAAACTATCTATTGGCTGACTCTGAGGACCACATTGAGGTAGGCAGAAAATAAAACTTGTTCGCGCCATATGACAAAACAGTATCCTTAGACGAAGGCGGAAGTTTGGCATTACCGGAAAAGTTAAACAACAAACAGATTTTCTTGTATGAGATTTTCACTCTGCAGCGGAGTGTGCGCTTATATGAAACTTCCTTGCGGATTAAAACTGTGTGCCAGACCAAGACTCGAACTCGGGACCTATGCCTTTCGCAGGCAAGTGCTCTACCAACTTTTTTTTTTTTACTTTCGCCATATCTTAACCTGTTTTTTAAAAAAATAATATATAAAGAAACTGAGTAAATCTTCTTTATGTGACAAACTGTCCAATACCCGTAAAACAGAAGAACACGAAATCAGTCAAGCACTTCTGATTTGTTTTATCTAACGGCTTCTGGCAAAATTAGTTTTCCTGAGGTATTGTGACTTGCCTTCTATAAAAATAAATAAATAAATGCCAACTTAATTATAATGAAGCAAAATTAGTATCGACTCGTTGTAGTGTTGTGCACAAACCAAAAATTACCGCTTCATTATGGCAAAGAGTGAAGTAAGAACTTTTGAAACAAAGCTTTGTATTTCCGACTCGTTTTGAGGTTGTGGTGCTCTTCCATTATATATTGTATGTACTCGTCTACACTCGCATGTGTATTCGTAACTGCAAAATATGCAGACTGGCCGTGTGTGCTTTGTTGCAGGAAAGTGTTATAGCAGAGTCTGTAGTTCTAGTAATTATCGCGAGTTTTTTTCTAGTCCAGTTCCATATGTGGTATTGGTCTCGGCAGATGAGAATGTGTGCCAAGGTATCTACAGTATGGCAATGATCGCAGTACGGACTCTGCTTCATTTTGATATTGTGCAGCTTTTCACCTGTGGGGACCGTCTCGTTTACAATGTCATACCATGCGGACACTACTTTGGAGTGGAGGATGGGATTGTTAATGTTTTTCCAGACGTTACTCCAGTTGACCGCTGGATATTTCGCTTCCATTGGGTTTTGCCTACGGTGTCTCGTGAGGTTGGTAATAGGTCCTTCTGGTGTTAAGCAGCCGTGAAGTATCTTGAATATAGTTCATTTCCAGGTGGTAAGTCGGGACGTGATCGAGTTGAGCGCTGATGTGATCAACATCGACTGGGGCCTTTTTGTTCGTTGGGGCTAACCTGTTGAATAACGTTTTCGTAATTATCGGATGGGATGTCTGCAGTATTTTGCGGATTCGGTCCATATATATGGCAGTGCATTGGTTCTTGATATCTTTGGCGCTCAAACCACCAGCGGCACGGGTTAACACTATGGTTGGCATGATGACTTTAAAGATGTTTCCGCTCCATATAAACCGATACACTGCAGCTAAAAGTTTTTGCGTTGTATCCTTGGGTACTGGTAACACTGCTGCGATGAGATGTATTTTGCTTAGCGCTTAGCTGTTAATCAAGAGAGCTCTCTGTATCCGACTGAGCGTTCTAGTTTTGTGTTCACGGAGAGTAGCCCTGAATATATTTAGTTTATGGTCCCATTTAGCTACTGTCATCTCTCTTGGGTTGGCCATTAGAATCATACCAAAATGGTTCGTCTTCTCTGTCCTTTGTAGCCATGTTCTTTGAATGGTCTCCATATAGGGTCCGACAGGTAAAATTTTCGATTTGTGTTCATTGAGTTTGTCTCCGGAACAGGTGGCGTAAGCGTGGATTATTTGCTGAACGATTTCAGTTTCTGCGTGCGTGTTAACTACTACACTGATGTCATCACCATAAGCGTGACACACGGTTTTTGTACCCAACACCTGTAAGCCTTGTAACCTCTGATGCAGGTTTAACAGTAAAGGTTCTACGGCGATTGCGTATAGTGCCATAGAAAGTGGGCAGCCTTGTCTCACTGATTGCTTGAGCGGGACTGGTGAACTTAGCTGACCATTAATTTTGATTCGAGAGGAAGTTCCGACTATACATTTGCGCATGATCTGAATAAAATGAGCACTGAATCCCATCCGTTGCATTACAGTTAGTAGAAAGTGGTGCTTGATGCTGTCAGAAGCCTTATCGAAGTCAAAAAACATGAGACCAACATTGCATTTACATAGCCACGACAAATATATTATGTCCCTATATTCACATAATGCATTCGACATTAATCTCCCTGGGACAGCATTCTTTTGATAAGGGCCAAGTGCTTTCGGCAGAACCGTCTTCAGTCTACAGTTTATGAGTCGGGCGAAGATTTTATAATCGGAATTGAGCAGTGTTAGTGGTCGAAAATCCTTCAGCGTAGTGCTACGTGGTTTTTTGGGGATCAGGACAATCAGTCCTTTGGTAAACTGAGATGGCATCTGCACGTCTCACAATAATTAATTGCATATTATGGTGAATTCCGGTCCTATCATCTGCCTAAAACAAGCATAAAATTCTATGGGTAGGCCATCTAAACCAGCAGATTTCTTTGTATGCGAGGGGAGCAAGGAAGGTGCCTCCACGTGTGCATTTTACTTACGTGCTACATAGAAGAAAGTTAAATGCCGGCGCTCCCCGGAAACGTTGTCCAATCGAACAACGGCCAAACCTTCCACAACCGGAACCCAATGCAATCAAAAGCCAAAAACAAAAACAGGCCCTCTTCAGGGCCAACCCTGACGATCGTCAGCTTGAACGTCGAGGGAATCGCCAAGAATAAAGAGGATGTAATATCGCAACTATGCCAATCAGAAAAGTGGGACGTACTGTGCCTGCAGGAAACGCATAGAGATGAAACAGCAAACAGACCCAATATCAAAGGAATGCGCTTGGCAGTAGAAGCACCTCACAGAACGTATGGAAGCGCAATATTTGCCAGACCCGAGATGCTGCTCTCTTCCACGATTAAGATAACCACCAACAACATTGAAGTGTTAGCCATAGAGAGTGGATCACTTACAATATGCTCCGTATATAAACCCCCCGGCCAGAACTTACACATTTCAACGCCAGAAAGCATTAACAACCAAAGGACACACTTCGTTGTGGGCGACTTTAACCTCCACAGCACCACCTGGGGCTACAACGAGACAGACGCCAATGGTCAGCTGCTAGAACAATGGGCTGAGGCAAATAACCTCTCACTTCTCCACGACCCCATGCTCCCCTGGTCCTTCAACAGCAAAATTTGGAAGCGAGGTTAAAATCCCGATATTTGCTTCGTCAGCCAGAGCATCTACAACACCTGCCTCAAAAGAGTATATGATGCAATCCCAAAGACACAACATCGACCTATTGGAATCCAAGTCTACTCAACAATCAAAACAACGAAAATACCTTTCCGTAGGAGATTCAACTTTAAAAAGGCTAGGTGGTCAGAATATTCCCAAACGCTGGATGAGGAATTAGCCAGCCTGACCCCAAAACCAAATAATTAACTTATCTTTGTTTAGACTTTTCGAAAAGTATCTAGACGCTATATTCCTAGGAGCTGCAGACAACACTGTATCCCAGAGCTTTCAAATGCCTCAAAGGACATCCTGGAGAAGTATCAAGTATTGTTCGCGGAAGACCCATTCAGCGACTAAGCCATCACCTGCGGCACAGCTTTAATGTCAGCCATCAGCGAAGCACGCGAGAAGAAGTGGATAGCAACCCGAGAAAGAATGGATATATCCCACAGTAGCAAAATAGCCTGGAGCCTGATTAAGAAACTGGATGGTGACCCAAGGCTAAGCAAGGCTCCGGCCAACGTAACTCCAAACCAGGTGGCCAACCAACTCCTTCTAAACAGCAAGTTCAACTCCAAATGTCAGAAAACTAAAATCAGATGCCTACTGGCAACGGAAAACACTAACTTCCAGAAACCATATAGCATAGGAGAGTTGAACAACGGCATAAATACCATGAAGAATGGGAAAGCCGCTGGATTTGATGATGTTTGCGTGGAACAGATTAAAAATTTCGGCCCTGGTGCCAGGGACTGGATACATGGACTTTTTAACGTGTGCCGTGAAACCTTTCAAATTCCGAAACTGCGGAGGAAGTCAAAAGTGGTGGCTCTCCTTAAACTCGAGAAGGACCCAGAGTCTCCGAAGAGCTATCGACCCATTAACCTTCTCTGCCACCGGTTTAAGCTCTATGAAAGATTGATCCTCAACAGAATAGAGAAGGTCGTTGACTCGAAGCTAATTCCATACCAAGCAGGTTTTGACCTGGAAAGTCCTGTACCAGTCAAATTCTGGCATTGACGGAACATATCGAGGATGGGTTTGAGAATAAACTAATCACCGGGCTGGCACTAGACGACCTAAGTTCCGCCTATGATACAGTATATCACCGGACGCTACTGCATAAAACCTACGAGACCCTCAAAGACTACCACCTAGTTAAGATAATCGAATCCCTGCTCCAAAATAGACAGTTATTCGTAATACTTGAGGGGAAAATGAGTCGATGACCGAATCAGAAAAATGGGCCCGCCCAAGGGAGCGTGTTGGTCCCAGTCCTATTCAACATATATACAAATGACCAACCAACTCCAGACAAAACCAAAACATTTCTATATGCAGACGACCTGGCAATAACAGTTCAAGGCAACAGGTTTGAAGCCATCGAGGAGAAACTAGAAACCGCCCTTTCTACAATGTCAACCTACTACAAAAAGAATTCCCTAAAACCCAATCCCTCCAAAACTCAAGTGAGTAAATTCCATCTGAATTCGAGGCAGGCAAAGTACAGGCTCAATGTTACCTGGGATGGGACATTACTAGAACACAGATACTCCTACCTAACTTGGCGTCGTGCTGGACAGAAAATTGACATACAAATATCATTGCGAAAAAACACGAAAAAAAGTAGAAGCACGAAATTCCTTTATAACAAAGCTGTCCAATAGCAAATGGGGTGCCAAACCTACCGTGGTCAGAATTTCAGGCCAAGCTTTGTGCTTTTCAACTGCCGAATATGCCTGCCCGGTATGGTGCAGATCCGCCCACGCAAAAAAGGTAGATATTAGCTTGAATGAAACATGCACGATAGTGACAGGCTGCATGAAACCAACCCCCATAGAAAATCTTCACAGGGCCGCAGGTTTCACAAGCCCTGACTCACGTAGGAAAGCCCATGAACATACCGAGAAGCTAAAACAAACCTTTGATGCCCGTCACTCAATATTTGGCCTAGAGTGTGGCCCCAGCAGACTCAAATCCAGACGCCGTTTCCTAAGTTGCGCCTTAGATGAGCCCCCCATCTACTACACACTAAGAGAGGACCCATCAAGCGGCATTTCCGATGATTGGAAAACCTGGAGTATGCTTAACCGCATCAGAACTGGAGTGGCTCCTGTGAAATCTAATCTGATCGAATGGGGTTTGTTGGACGAAAATGACGACAAATGCGACTGCGGCACTCGACAGGACATGGAACATCTTCTACAATGCCCTGCCTGCCCCCTCAGATACACCCTCGACGATCTATGGCTGGCTATAGAAGAAGCATTGGACATTGCCCAATACTGGGCAAACAAATTGTAGTTTCCGGACACGAAAAAGTAAAGTAAGTTTGTAGGCGAAGCTTTGATTGTGGCACATACTTCTTCCTCAGTTATGTTGGCTACAAGGTTGGCGTTGTCAGTCGGATGGACCGTGGATTGAATGTTGGATAAAAGTGGCTCACTTGGTGTCGAATCAGTCGCCGACGCGGAGTAAAAATCTGTATAATGTTGCACCACGTAGTTTTTTACTGTAACTTGTTGATCGTATTCGTTCCCCTGTTCATCACTGAGAGGGTGGAGTAGCTTTTGTTTACCTCTCTTGGCTTCCCGTCTCACGTGATATACGGACGTATCCTCCTGCGTCAGTTCAATCGGAGGACGCGATCGAACTTTTTTCCCCTCTAGTGTTTGTCGTACCAGTGCCGTTATTCTTGCTTTGGTGCGTTTTATTCTAGAGCTGTTTGCTACTAATCCCATGGGGTTATCAAGTAGTTCGCGGAGGCAAAGAAAGTGATACTCCAAGGTGCGTTTTCGCCAGTACGCTTTCATGCGATCATATCGCGCGATGCATTTTTTTTATCTGCGGTTTCGCAGGCTCTAGCCACCACATGATGCGTATTGGATATCTGAATTGCGTCCGAAGACAACGCTGCCATGTATCTTGGATTTCCTGTTTCAGTACTTCGTCCTCCAAAATTGACACGTTTAGCTGCCATACGCCCCTTCCCAGGAATGTTTTTTTGTTTAGTGTGCTGCGCGGTTATATGAAATGCGCAGTGATTCGGGAAGTTAAGAGGCCAAATTTGGCAGTCAGTTTCATTATGGATAAAACCTTTCGTTACATACAGCCTGTCTAGTCTGCTTGCCGAAGTACTGGATATGTACGTGTATCCTCGGGTGTGCGGGCGAAGATAGCACTAAGCATCTATCATATCTAGTCCGTTAATTAACATCAACAGCTCCTCACATAAGTTGAAGTTCGCACTTGATCTTCTGGACGCAATACGCAGTTAAAATCTCCACCCAAAATTATGTGCAGTCGAGGATCCGTTATTAATGGGACAATTTCGTCCCGCAACAGGTTGTCCCTTGCTGGATGCAGAGGGAGTATATATATTAACAAGAAGCAGATCATATGTTTGTGCAGTTATGCCTCGTCCAGATTCAAGTATTGCTTTTGCTGTACATGGTATGCCGTGTTTGAACAATATTTCCGTTCCACATTCATTGCCTACGTTTAAGATCGCCTCATATCCGTACACATCCGCTATTTTGGTCGTAACTACCTCTTGTAACATCGCTATGTCAATGTCGGCGGCATATAAGTAGTCCCTCACAGATTGTAACTGTACGTCCGAAACTATTCTGTTTACATTGAGCGTGGCGATTTTATAAGCCTGCGTCATTCGGTAGTCCAACTAAGCGCATTCCGTGTCGTCAGACCATGCTGTCCCCGTATTAGGTCCACAGCGGTCAACAGTATCCATTGTTTCTTCAATTGGAGGGGCGAGGTTCATCTGTACGTCCTCATTCAGGTTGGGCATGTCTGGTTTTCCGATGTCTACCACGCCTTGCTTTCCGCTTCGATCTGTTTTAAGAATTTTTTTGGTACGGGAGAGTTTTTTCTCCAGGTCTTGAATCTCTTCAGGGCTCTGTTTTCGTGTTTGCCGTTTAGGTTTCACCGGCTGCTGTCTGATGTTGTCTTCCTCAGCATTCTTCAAATCTTCTAAGCGGGTGGTGTTTCGAGCCAAATAGTCGACCTTGCTCTTGGTGGATGATGGTGTCAATAGAGAAATTGGTTCACTATGAGGTTGCTCATTCCGGGATGGTTCTTGCATGTCATTCTCAACAGCGGAGGAATCGCAGAATTTGCTGTGGCTCCCAATATCTTTCGGTGTCTGTTGTGTTGAAACCGTTACAGCTGTCACGATTTCCTTAGGTTCGGGTGGCCCAGCTTCTGTTGTGGCAGTGGTGTCAATCTGGGCTTCTTCTCGGGTTGGATGTTCACACTAGGGCTTGGGGTCAGTACTTGGCCGCGGGCAGCCGTAGCGTAAGTCTCTGGTAGCGCAGTCATAGCCGGCGGTCGCGGCGCCTCGCCAGCCGGCAGCTGCGCCGCTCGCCGCTGTAAACACTCAGCGCGGACGTGGCCGGGAGAGTTGCACGCTGCGCACGTCCTCGGCTGGCCGTCGTATATAACGATACCTCGGTATCCACACACGCTGACGGTACATGTTTGTGCAAATCGATCTTTAATTGTCTCACTCCGCTGAGAACTTGGAATTTGCGTGCGTGGGACCACCGTTCGGTATCATTGCTGACAACTTTACCGTGCGGCGCTATCACTGAGTTTATTTGTTCCGCCGATATATCGAATGGTAGTTCGAATATCCTGATAGTTCGTATTCCAAACCCTGCATGTGTTACGGTGACTTCGCCTACGTTTCCATCGCAATGTTTAAACTTCACAATTCCTCCGCAAGACTCAACTATTTTGTCACATAAGTTAGCATTCCTCAATTTCACAAATACGTCGCTGCTCACTATCGAAAGATGCATTCCAATGACATCCTCTGAATCAACTCTCACTACGTATTCCAACCAATCTTCGATTTCGTGTAGTTTAGGTCGGGCGTAATTACGATCAAACGAGAATTTCAAAGTATCTTGTCTGTGGACCATCACGAATTCATATTTCAAATTTCAATGTGCGTAGATTTTCTTCAACTGTGTAAGAAGCACTGCGTCTTACCACGCCGAAGCACAGCAGACCGCGGCGCACGAAGCTCAGCACACGTCCGCACAGCACTGCTGACGCGGCGAGACTACCAACTGAGCTACCCAAGCAGGACTCACGCCCCCTCCTCACAACTTTACTTCTGCCAGTAGCTCTCTTCCTACATTCCAAACTCCATATCAGCGCACACTCCACTGCAGAGTGAAAATCTCATTCTGGAAAAAAAAAATGGCACTGAGCACTATGGGACTTAACATCAATGGTCATCAGTCCCCTAGAACTACTTAAACCTAACTAACCTAAGGACATCACACAACTCCCAGCCATCACGAGGCAGAGAAAATCCCTGACCCTGCCGTAAATCGAACCCGGGAACTTGGGCGTGGGAAGCGAGAACGCTACCGCACGACCACGAGATGCGAGCCATTCTGAAAACATACCTCAGGCTGTGGCTAAGCCATGTCTCCGCAATATCCTTTCTTTCAGGAGTGCTAGTTCTGCAAGGTTCGCAGGAGAGCTTGAGGGGCGTGAGTCGTGCTTAGGTAGCTCAGTTGGTGGAGCTCTTGCCCGCAAAAGGCAAAGATCTCGAGATCGAGTCTCGGTCAGGCACAAAGTTTTAATCTGCCAGGATGTTTCAGTTTATCTGGTGCTTATTTATGAGCAACGTTGGAAACCACGTGACCTTAGTGGATGGCCTAGAATGTAAAAAGTTCCTGAGTCGATGATTTGGTTGCATGCAGACGGTGGACGGCACCATGAGTGCTACGGTGGCACCGGAATTAACACTTGACTGATGAAGTGCGTAAATTTTCGGCTTCTGCACCATGCGACTCACTCGGTGTGAACGCCTTCTGAGGCTTGGTGCGGGGCTATATAGGACGCCCGTACCAGCAAACATCACGGACTATTTCCTTTCATGTGTTATACAGAAGAAATTAGGACAGCGTACGCTGCGACCTCGCGTGGCGCAGGTGAGATCGCCTGGTGGCCGCCGATGACAGACTGCGTTTACAGGAAGACCAGCAAAGCTCACCCCTATTCGGTCCACGGCCCGCTCTACAAGTATTTTCAGCGAGTAGTCGCGGTACAGGCGCTCCGGCTGGATCTTTCAATTATGATAGTGTTGATGTGTCTAAGGAAACTACGCATCAGGATTCAAGCAACGGCGCGGACAGAGAAGACGTGTGAAAATGGACTGGAAAAGTGAGCAAATGCCATGTGATTCTTCTAAAAGAAATTCTTGGTGAAGGTAAGTCCCTACACGATTGCGGTAAGGAGATCGTTTTAGATAAGGCTTCAGTATACCATCAGTGTGCTTCTGAGAAGTGTCTCATACGTCACATTGTCGTATCATCAGTTACCTCCTATGTAAATACTTCATGTTTGCTGTTATCCCATGCGTCTTTAGTGATTTTGGACTTTCTCTTGACTCAGTACCTTGCAGCCAACATGTGTTTTGTCATGGATGTAAGCGCTTTCTCAGATCTGCGATATGACGGATGTGACCTCTGAGTGAGCTAGGAGAAACGATTCAGTAGAGGCAGGGAGTCTAAGTTAACTGTATACTAACCAATTAGCCGGTCGTAGTGGCCGAGCGGTTCTAGGCGCTTTTGTCTGGAACAGCGCGACCGCTACGTTCGCAGGTTCGAATCCTGCCTTGGGCATGGATGTGTGCGATGTCCTTAGGTTAGTTAGGTTTAAGTAGTTCTAAGTTCTAGGGGACTGATGACCTCAGAAGTTAAGTCCCATAGTGCTCAGAGCCATTTGAGTCATTTGAACTAACCAATTAGTAAATAGGAATACCTGTTTGATGAGTAGAAGAGGATCACTTCACAGGCCGGCAGCTGTGACCGAGCGGTTGTAGGTCCTTTTCTCCGGAACCGCGATGCTGCTACGGTCGCAGGTTCGAATCCTGCCTCGGGCTTGGATGTGTGTGATGTCCTTAGGTTAGTTAGGTTTAAGTAGTTCTAAGTCTAGGGGACTGATGACGTCACATGTTAAGTCCCATAGTGCTTACAGCCTTTTGAATTTGATGACTTCACATGGGTAGGTAGTTTGGGTAGTGCATGTGTCATATGAACGTCAAGTTTGTTGTAATACGTGGTAATGTGTGTTTAGTGTTGCGTTAGTGTCATGAGGACACCTTTTCCAATCCTTTCCTTCTATCGAAGATAGAATAGGTCATACACATGATCGAGTTAATGGAGATACCACCGTCTGATATTTGTGACAATCACAAGACTTTATGTGCTATGTAACATCTCCATCCTTAAGTAAAAGGAAGATCAGTAAGATAAATGACTTTTTTACTGGGAGAATGACATCACTGTTAAGTCTTTAATAACAGACATGAAACTCCTGCAACTATAATGTTTCGTTAGAGAGAGAAGCGAGTATTCACGAGTCAGATTAACTCGCTACCAGGATTCGAGCTGGCCATTCCTTGCGCTGAGCCGCGTTGCCCAGGGACTGCTGTACACATGGTGCGGCTCCAGCGCGGATCAGTGAACAGTCGGGGTCAAACAAATTGTTCAAATGGCTCTGAGCCCTATGGGACTTAACTTCTAAGGTCATCAGTCCCCTAGAACATATCCATGCCCGAGGCAGGATTCGAACCTGCGACCGTAGCGGTCACGCTGATCCAGACTGTAGCGCCTAGAACCGCTTGGGCATTCCGGCTGGCAGTCGGGGTCATTGCAGGTGTGTCGCCTCTACTCCTGCCACTCTTAGTGGCTGTCACCCTCGACCTGCAGATACGGGCACCTAACGGTCCCGAGCGGTCTAAAGCGCTGCAGTTGTGGACTGTGCGGCTGATCCCGGCGGAGGTTCGAGTCCTCCCTCGGGCATGGGTGTATGTGTTTGTCTTTAGTTTAGTTAGGTTTAATTATTTCTAAGTTCTAGGTGACAGATGACCCCAGAAGTTAAGTCGCATAGTGCTCAGAGCCATTTGAACCATTTGAACCTAACGGTTTATCGCTGTTACCTGCACTCATGCTCACGCGAACGGAACAGAGTCTAGAATAGGGCTCCTCCTGGGCACCAATACGATGACAACTGATGCCCACGCTACCCTGAACTGGTGGACTGTGGTAACGAAAGAGGAGACCAGAACAGGGAGGGCCTGCATGGCTTGCTGACTTACTAGGGGGAATCCATGTGGCTTCGGTGTGCCCCATTGACCACGAAGGAATGTTGTGGATTTCAACAGATGCTTGTAATGCTGAGCTACCTTGTCAAGGAAGTAGAAATCTGATGACAAAGGGGTGACTAGGCTGAACAGATCATGAGTCCCCATAAAGCAAGAATGATGTCAGAATGAATGGAAGTCCATTGCAAGTCGACAGGGTATGTAGTTTGATGTCTGGCCAATCTGATTTTGAGGCCAGCTGTCAGGGCTGACACTTATGCCAAACATCATGAACTGTCGAAAAAGAAAAAAAAAAGATGCAAAGTCAAATTACGCTATGAGGCAACATGGCGTACTGTATGGTGCCTGTACAATCTGGATTTAACACTGACTGTTACGCATATCATACACTCCAGATGTTTGTAATGGTAAGACACCCACCAACCTGCGTGACAAGTGTCATCATCGTGGCTGTTTACTGCACTCCTCTGGTCAGCCTGGCACCTAGATAATTTGATTACTATTAGCAATAGCAAAATCTATCACTCCAACAGCGTCGTGAGTGGGGACTCATCCATTAACTGCATGTCAAGTGCACACACTTGACTCACTTGTTACAGAATTGTGGCAGTTGCCTTCATCTGTGGGTGCTGCCATGACTGCAGACGAATCATTACTGTTCCAGTGGCAGAGAGAGGTGGTACTGTTGTTGCTGGGAGCTGTCCCATCATCGAAAACCCTAAGTGCATTGGTGTGTCTAGGTTGCGCTCAAAGTACCTCTCAAAGGATTATTCTAACCTGTGGTACCATCAACACCTTCATATCGTTTGTGGTTGTGCAGCATGTAGTGCGCCCGATCTGGTGTTGCCCTTGGTCTTGTAGTTCTATGGTTCTTATGATAAATACGTCTGCCCCAGTATATGGTACGTCAGGGCTACAATGACATATACACTTAGATGTTGCTTTCACGTAAATGTTTTAACAAATGTCAGACAACAGTTTTCATTATGTGACCTCATTTTGAATTACTGCTTGCAGCATGAAAGATTTATGTTCTGTTGTTAGCACTATTGTTATGTTGGCTGTTAAGTCGCAAATCTTTTTCTCGACTCACTGGAAGTTACTATTATGAAGTTTTTTGTGTTTTGGATTGGTTTACCAGGTCAAATGTCGTTGCCTGAACTTCCGGCTACTATTAGATATACACTCCTGGAAATTGAAATAAGAACACCGTGAATTCATTGTCCCAGGAAGGGAAAACTTTATTGACACATTCCTGGGGTCAGATACATCACATGATCACACTGACAGAACCACAGGCACATAGACACAGGCAACAGAGCATGCACAATGTCGGCACTAGTACAGTGTATATCCACCTTTCGCAGCAATGCAGGCTGCTATTCTACCATGGAGACGATCGTAGAGATGCTGGATGTAGTCCTGTGGAACGGCTTGCCATGCCATTTCCACCTGGCGCTTCAGTTGGACCAGCGTTCGTGCTGGTCGTGCAGAGCGCGTGAGACGACGCTTCATCCAGTCCCAAACATGCTCAATGGGGGACAGATTCGGAGATCCTGCTGGCCAGGTTAGTTGACTTACACCTTCTAGAGCACGTTGGGTGGCACGGGATACATGCGGACGTGCAATGCCCTGTTGGAACAGCAAGATCCCTTGCCGGTCTAGGAATGGTAGAACGATGGGTTCGATGGCGGTTTGGATGTACCATGCACTATTCAGTGTCCCCTCGACGGTCACCAGAGGTGTCGGCCAGTGTAGGAGATCGCTCCCCACACCATGATGCCAGGTGTTGGCCCTGTGTGCCTCGGTCGTATGCAGTCCTGATTGTGGCGCTCACCTGCACGGCGCCAAACACGCATACGACCATCATTGGCACCAAGGCAGAAGCGACTCTCATCGCTGAAGACGACACGTCTCCTTTCGTCCCTCCATTCACGCCTGTCGCGACACCACTGGAGGCGGGCTGCACGATGTTGGGGCGTGAGCGGAAGACGGCCTAACTGGTGTGCGGGACCGTAGCCCAGCTTCATGGAGACGGTTGCGAATGGTCCTCGCCGATACCCCAGGAGCAACAGTGTCCCTAATTTGCTGGGAAGTGGCGGTGCGGTCCCCTACGGCACTGCGTAGGATCCTACGGTCTTGGCGTGCATCCGTGCGTCGCTGCGGTCCGGTCTCAGGTCGACGGGCACGTGCACCTTCCGCCGACCACTGGCGACAACATCGATGTACTGTGGAGACCTCACGCCCCACGTGTTGAGCAATTCGGCGGTACGTCCACCCGGCCTCAGGCATGCCCACTATACGCCCTCGCTGAAAGTCCGTCAACTGCACATACGGTTCACGTCCACGCTGTCGCGGCATGCTACCAGTGTTAAAGACTGCGATGGAGCTCCGTATGCCACGGCAAACTGGCTGACACTGGCGGCGGCGGTGCTCAAATGCTGCGCAGCTAGCGCTATTCGACGGCCAACACCGCGGTTCCTGGTGTGTCCGCTGTGCCGTGCGTGTGATCATTGCTTGTACATCCCTCTCGCAGTGTCCGGAGCAAGTATGGTGGGTCTGACACACCGATGTCAATGTGTTCTTTTTTCCATTTCCAGGAGTGTATATTTTCGCAATGATCTTTCATATCTAACATTACCTCTAGTAAATTATCAGGAATATGTCTACTGCATTGTTGTTTTGAGTGTTACTCCAATCTCACACCGCGGGAGTGTAGTACACCTATATTTTATGGAAATGACTGGAAATAACTGGAACCAGTTTCCTCTTGTGATTCCTCAGTTTTTCTTTACCATGACTGGTTTCAAATCGCCTAGCCATTCATCATCAGATGGTACACATTTTCTCAATGGCTCAAGCATTGTGGGGTTTCAGTGTCTAATGGTTTATTCTTGATGTACACACTGTTCTGAAAAACTAATTGTATGTTTTCCAGTAATGTTAAATTTATTATATTAAACAAATTTGCGACAGTCAGAAAATCCTACGTGCCTTACACAGTGTAAGTAAACCAAAGTACATGACCAAAGTTATGTGCTAGGAATCTGTGTTGGGGAGAAGTCTTTCTTCGCTAAGCGCTCTCACTTCATATTGGTGACAATAAGTGGAAGTAGTGGGGCAAAGAGATTTCTGACACAATTTCATATCAAATTGGTCGACTAATTACTAAAATTAATCCTCCCTCCCCCAACCTCTGAAAAAATTGTCTTCCCCTGCGAAAGACTACTCTCCTCCCCCTCCCACTCTCCTCCTCTTCCCTCCCATCATCCTACTGGTGGGAAATTCAAATTTTATAGGGAAATTAATATTTGCGTGGTAACTTCACATGTCAGTTACATCATAGAGGATATAGTAATAATAATATATCCCCTATTTATAAAAATTAAATATGCTCATACGTTGGTATGGAATGATATAGGTTAGTCTCTTTATTTAATCGGAAAGTTCAGATATTACCCTGATGGAGAATCAACAACTACACGCACTAATTATGTAATGTACGGACCATCAATAATAATCCATTTAACAAAATCGTAAATGTCTAGTCACAGCTACAGATCCAATACGTAGTGCTAAGCATATTGCAAAACACATTACAATGCTACTATAAATCACAAATAACATGGACAGTTGGGAATGTGAGTCTCACGCGGTATTCAACTGTGTCCTCGGTGGCTCAGATAGACAGAGCGTCTGCTATGTAAGCAGGAGATCCCGGGTTCGAGACCTGGTCGGGGCATATTTTGAGTTGTCCATATCTAGGTTTACCAACAACACCTGTCGGCAGCTGAGGTTTCAGTTAATCATCATTTATTCCAGGGAAAAGCTGCACGGTCATCAACAGTATGTCTTCTTTCGAGAACAGTTACTGTCTTCGTATATACAAATAACATAGTCTAGACAATCCTATGTACTGAAAATGGAGTCTCAAGCTCGTGAATAATAATAATAACTGCAGTTTCTGTGGAAGATGGAGGAGTGGAGTAAACTGCCCTACTATCCACTTTCCAATACTGCCAGTGGAGGAATGAGACTGAAGAGCCGTATGGGACATGCACATGTTGCTAGCATGCCTTGTGGCCATCTCTCATCATAGCGGCTAGCCTCAAACTGTATGCCTGAGCCATGTACAAGGTGCCGAGTCAGTTGAGGTCTCCATGGTTGGGAGACTGACACAGTGGTGGGAGGTCTATTTTCCTGCAGGCTGCCCACGAGACATCTGAATGCCCTAAAAATACCCTTGGGACTCTCTACCCACTGAGGCGAACGGTCTATTGTTTTGCACAAACCATCCCAGCTGCCCACTTTGGGCCATGTAAATCCCAGAAGATGAGCGCTTGTGGCAACTTGCTTTTTATCCATCGGTGGTCAACAAAACTGGTGCAAAATACTCAAATGCTTCCTGTCAAATAGTTAAGCGTTCTGTGTGTGTGGTCTGAAAGATGTGTACAGTAGCAAAATACCAGCTGGCAGACCTATCCTACCTAAATGCATCACAGCCTGCAGACCCGAGATTTCCCAGACCTGGCTTTGTCAACATTTTGATTTGTTGGCTGGTTGCTCATAATGTCCTCTTAAGTGCTGAATGAAACTGTGGTATCGATAGCTACGGTGCCACAACGTAGGTGCGCTCTCGCAGGTTGGCATTACGAGAGCGGACAGCGCCCTGTAGCCGACGCTGGAACTCGACGAGCACCGCTCGACATTCAGTCCATTTGATCACTGGGAGACGACCAAGCAACATTGTTCCTATTTTATAGTGGGAGAGCCACTACAGATTTTGCCTTTGTAACTTCCAGTAGCTGTTTGCTTTGATACCTGTTCAGCTTCGCACCGACGTGCTCATCTCAGCCAAATTTAAATAACCATTTATGTACTCATATTGTTTTAGTAAACTTCTAAAGTCTACAGACAGTACCGAAGTACTTCACCTGTTCCTGCTCCTACACGCGTCCTTCACTCTCGGCCTATTTTGCAGAATCAGTTCGTAGGAGAAGATCCATGCGCCGCCTTTCCAGGCGGGATACAAAAGACACATCAACAAAGAGGAACAGGATTCTTTGACACCAGTACTCCCGAATGACACTAAGGAAGAGCGAAGGGATTTTGGCAACAACTGCACACTGAATGGCCTATCGGTTCTAGGCGCTTCAGTCTGGAACCGCACGACTGCTACCGCCGCAGGTTCGAATCCTGCCTCGGGCATGAATGTGTGTGATATCCTTAGGTTCGTTACGTTTAAGTAGTTCTAACTTCTAGGGGACTGATGACCTCAGCAGTTAAGTTCCATAGTGCTCAGAGTCATTTGAACCATTTACACACTGAAATGCCACCGATTTTCAGAACTGGTAGGAAACACCGTGGTGCTTCCTGTCTGAGGACACGCAAACTGTTAACAACGTGCTATGTGCCAGGGCTACCCCAACAGCACGTTTTATGTAACATACAGGGTTTTTGAATTCTGGAATACCTGCACACTTCAAAGACACTGATAAAAATTGATGGGATTCGTGGTACGCCTTGGCACACTTGCAAGACACAAACAGAGAGGAAACTGATTCGTGGAACAATTACACACGCTTCAATGAACCTGCCAAAGAACAAAGTGATTTCCGAAACACCTGCAGACTTGGAAGACACTAACAAAGAACAAAGTGATTGATAGAAAGACAGTGAACATCTGCACTCGTGAAAGACGCCGATGAAGAACTAAGTGATTACAGGAACACCTGTGTACTTAAAATGTCATTGGGGGGAAATACGAGGAAGTTGAACAATATGCTTCCTGTCTTCGCACCTGTAAATCGAAACGCTCTGAGATGTGTTTTCGAGATATGCGAGAAATGCCAACGCAATGCAAAAATACATGTCTGCTGACCACCCCATTCGTCCGCAGCTCGTGGTCGTGCGGTAGCGTTCTCGCTTCCCGTTCCCGGGTTCGATTCCCGGCGGGGTCAGGGATTTTCTCTGCCTCGTGATGACTTGGTGTTGTGTGATGTCTTTAGGTTAGTTAGGTTTAAGTAGTTCTAAGTTCTAGGGGAGTAATTACTATAGATGTTAAGTCCCACAGTGCTCAGAGCCATTTGAACCATTTTTGATCACCCCATTCGAAATAAGTATGAGACTGCAGACCTGCATTTCCCACTGAATACTCTCCAGTTGAATGAGGGACGTTCGAAGTCATTGCTCAGCTTATGCAGTGTGCTATTCTTCTAGGAGCACCTAGGTGCTTATATGTCACTGGAAAAAATACCAGGACGTTCAAAGATATACTTCCCTTCTTATCACCTGTAGAAGCGTTTATAATAGTTCCCGCCAGATTAGTGGGCTGAGCTTGACTATATATATCTCCGAGTAGATGTTCACTCTATTCCGGAGACGAAACCGATATATGCTCCTATTAGTGGATATTAATATGAGGTACACCATACATATTCGTTACTTACATCATTTTGATTTCGGAATGTCTATCTTTAAGCTGTAGTCTTTAATGAATCATCAGCAACCTTAAGTGAAATCAAATTTCTCAATCACTGTTATATTGCTATTCGCACAACCGTGCCACGTAACTGACATACTTATCCGTAACCGTCATTTGTCGTAGATACCGAAATCATGTCGCTACAGATCCTCAACTTTCTTTTCTCGTTCTTGTGTATTGATCTTCTCAGCAGTCTGGCTGCAGTAGATGTTAAGCTGACTGTGCAGTATATGTTAAGCTGACTGTGCGATGCTTTTTGCAACTTTGTCGTTGCTATCTTCAGAACTGTATGATTCATAATTATTCCAAAAGTCTGATAGTGCGCCGCCAGTCTAATTTATTCTACACACCACCTTAAATAGTCGTTTGGTTGCCTTCCACCTAAGAATTTTAGGAATACCGATGGAATATTATTTATCCCTTCTGCGTTATTTGTATCGCAAGTTTTCCAGAGATCGGTTAAATTATCACTCTAATACTGGATCCCCTTATCGATTCCAGTTTCTTCTCCTATCGCGTCATCAGAGAAGTCCACCTCTCATTAAGACCTACACTGTACTCTCTCCACGTATTCACTCTTTCCTCTGCGTTTAATAGTGGGATTCACATTGCACTCTTAATGATACCATCATTGTTTTTTAATTTCGTCTAAAGAACTTTTGACTTTTCTATAAGCTGAGTCGGTCTTCCCGATGATTGTTTCTTTGAAGATTTCTTCACAATTTATTTTCCTGCTGGAATGTCGCCTTGGGTGCCCTGCACTTTCTACTCGATTCGTTCCTAAGGTGTTTATATAGCCGTGTTACTGTCTTTCCATCAATATTTTTATACTTCCCAGATAAGTTCGTCGATCAATTGAACTACAGCCGCTGATTTTCTCATTACGGTCACTTTGCGATATAAATGTGGGAGGGAGTAGTATGTTCGCTCACAAAAATTAGAAGTAAAGAGGTCACCCCTCAGCCTCACTTTAGTCAGAATATTGTTTACACTTCATATTCGCACGTATCTTCCAGTCTTCGAAATATAGTGATCTATACTCCGAACCGAGAACCCCTGCTAATTCTCTTGAAATCTTTTCTCGTGGCGACAGCACTGTTCCTTTAGATACAAGGCTATCTAGCCCTCCACACGTCTCTTACTGTGTCGAGACCTATTACACCGAGCGAAAGTAGCACACTAGGTTTCAGGGAGAAATCCGTCACCATGGGGATTCTAGCATCCAGACATTGAAAAACAGCGCAATTGAACTATGTGATTATAATTCTGTTACATTTACAAGCAAATTTAGAATATGTGGCCAGAAGTAACATCATGGCCACGTCACCAGAAGTTTCGGCATTTAGGTATTTAGTGTCGGCTGTATATAAACGGAGTTTAATAGGCAGTTCGCTCTATAACACATTAGAGGTCTGAGGGTTTGGGCGAGGTATGTCGGTGATTTAAACTGTTTCTTTTGTATGATCCTTGTAACCTGCGTAGAATGGAGATACTCCTAAATTCATCTCCTGAATCAGCATCGTTTTGCAGTACTACATGTGATGTGTGATTAGCTTACTTCACTCTAAATTTAGAACATACAATGCGTGGATGGCATCTTTCAGAAGCTGGTATTTCCCTATTAAGCAACTTCCTGACAGACTAAGTGAAGCTAGTTTCTTTTATACTGGTGATTCAGATGAAATCGTGTTTCTATTCTGGGGAAGGTTTGAAATATTGGGATGAAACGAATAACCCATGGGCTGAATATACTGTGTGGTTTTCCAAGTGCTTGTTTGTGCTTCTTGCCGGAGGTGGTGGCAAGGACTTTGTGGATAATATTTGGCAGAACAGACATGCAAAAGTTACTGCAAGGTTTATAGCTGACATTAAACGTCCATCAAACATTGTGCAAGCAGTGTCAGAACGCTATGTGACTATCAGAGCTTCTGACAACATAACACACTTGTGAACTGTTCTTCAAGGAAGAAGTAGAATTACTATTCTTTCCCTGTAGACATAATTCTGCTTGCGATAAATGTGGACTTAGTGTTTCCTCGTGTGTTGTGTGTCAGAGATCTTTCTTAGGTACAGTAGAAGCATTTTTGCTGAAGGCAATGATGTTGGAAGAGATACTATTATTTCATGTCGTATTTTTTAAATTTTGGCAATAGAAATTGTGAGGAGTAAACCATTATCGTCAAAATGCGTGCTTTTGTTGTTTTTTTGGTTGTTCCTTCAACAGTCACACTTAGATTTGCTCTTAATGTGATAGCTATGATTACACCGTGATCTGCGTCGATGAAGAGAGACTTTTTAGTGTAAAAGCACAGAACTGACATAACATACTATTAGTCTGTCAGCGTATGCAGTTTTCCACGGGGTTAAAAAGCATCATTTCGTACCTCTGTAGAGTAATATTGTTAAGATTTGTACTACACAGTTCCATTCATCCAATAACAAGTGCTTTGCGATATGTACACCCAAATAAGCTAGTAGCGACTAGATTCTGTACTGGCGTTTATTGCATGTAGAAAAAGAAAATCTGATCGCTGCCTACGTGTTATCATGCGTCATATTACTTTAGCATAAAGCATTATATAACACAGGCTATCTGAATTGTCGACTTAGGGTGCTTTGTTTCTTAATGTATGAACTATGTATTGGACAGAAGGATGACGTCATACATCGGTACTTTAAGAAGGGGGAGTCTGTGAAATCTTAGAGACATTGTAACATTTCCCATAGTCACCAGCAGCGTGTATATTGGGAGAAATTGGTGTAGATGAAGTGGAAATACTGAAAATCTATCTGAAATCAGTATGGGATGCATATCGTGTGGAGGACTGCAGTTTCAAAGGAACACCTGTTCACGGTGGCAGGGAGTACCACACACAGCATCACTGTGCTTAAATAGCTCTAAGAGACGTTTGGAGATTAAGTAAGATACATCTCATTGCCTTGCATCGTTGAATTACTTGGTATTTTCTTGTTCTGAAGCAAATTACTTTTTGACATCAGGAGGCGTTCTGTGTGGATGTATATGGCATGGAAGACTGTAGTTTTAATGCAGCATTTGCTAATGGTGGGGGGGACTACCACACAGCATCGCTGTACTTAAATAGCACTGACTTACGTTTGGAGTCTATGTGACAACATTTAGCAAATAACTGTTTCTTATCCTTTTAATTCCACATTTATTGCATTCAAAACCTGTTTGTGTAGGCATAAAATCTTGCATTGACCTTATGTTGATCTTAGAATGATTGAGTGACTGAAGTCACAGACAGCAGATCTCCATCTCAGTGTTCCCACTATCTTAAACAAGACAATATTACAGATGTACTCACGCTCCATTGCAGCACATACTGCTTCCTGCAGACCACGTATGTACCTGAAACTTTGATGGTTTTGAAATACTCTCTGCGATGACTCTCTAGCTGTTAATTTTAACGCAACAACTCTAAGCAAAGTGAGTAATTATGCAGTAACACTGCTGCTATCTGAGATGGGATTGCTGGGACGGAATGGGTCGTAGTTAGCCGTCAATCGCTCATCGATATACATGCCAATCTGCTGCACAGCTTCTCCCACTCAGTCTGTACGAGCTTCATCTTCGTACATCACCATACCTTCTCAACTTCCATTACCACTTTGAGGTCATTGTAAATTGGTATCCCAACATTAGCACGAGTAGACCCGTTTGTGGTTAAATGCTACATACTGCTGAAGAATAACAGCTCAACACTACGTAGCCGTTGTCCACCAATCATGTGAGCCCACATCAGTTGGCGTTACGTTGCTGATCCAAGAAGCAAAAGCACTATGTGGGTGCTGCTACGATCATGTAGTTTGGTATACTTCATTCGAGTAAGAAAAAACAAACTCTCGGAAAGGCAACAATTTCTCCCAGAAGCTTAAGGGTGGTTTAGGAAATGTATGGAGGTATATAGATAATCAATTTTTTTCTCAATCAGGGAGTGAGATTATGTTGGAAGGGTAATCAATAATACTGATGCGATGTATCCTCCACCGTACACTGTTTATCAGCTGGCGACGTATTTGCTTTATATGTAAGATATTCACAGGTGGTGGAGTTATCACAAACAGGTTGGAAGACTCATGGTGGGGCTGGTATCTGATCTGAACGTAACTAAACCCATTCCGCATTAATAGGAGTAGGAACCCCGTACACTGTCAACGGTAGCATTAACTGCTCTAAAGTGCCTACCAGTAAGCATCTGGAGCGAGCTGAAGAAGAATGGAACTGTCGAGGTCAGACTCATTAGCTGTAGTCTCAAGGGGAGCAACCCAAATAGTGAGGACTGACAGAACGGTGAGCTGAAGCAGAAAAATATGTCAGGCTCAAATTCATTTGCATGGAATTTAATGTGGTGTAATGCACACAGTTAGACGTGACACGGCTGGTCCCGGCGGATATTCAAATCCTCCATCGGGCATGGGCGTGTGTGTTTGTCCTTAGGATAATTTCGGTTAAGTAGTGTGTAAGCTTAGGGACTGAGGACCTCAGTAGTTAAGTCCCATAAGATTTCACACACATTTGGACAAGAAGTGACAGTTTAAGAGGGAGAATGGCTGCAACTGCGGCATGTGGCACCACAACTCGGATCGAAGTGTTGGAGGAAACATCGACAGTAATTTGGTCTGGCTTGTACCTGTCGGTTAATTGGCTCTCTGTGCATGATAGTCGGTTAAACGTGTAGGTACTCGGTTTGCTTCTAAATCAATAACTACAATACGCATGTGCGTACTACCATGTGGATATACTCTGTTGTAGAGGGAATTCTTATCATGGTCAGTCCACTCCCGAAGAGCGAGTGGGGAAAAATGATCAATGCTATGATTAAACGTCGAGCCTTTTCCTATTCTTGCACTAGCTCTGAATTGTGCGAGGAGATGCGAGATTCTTGCACAAATAGAAATGATTCAGTGAATAGTGTGCTGTTGGACGCTCTGTGATACTGTTGGAATTGTGTTATGGAACTACACTCCTGGAAATGGAAAAAAGAACACATTGACACCGGTGTGTCAGACCCACCATACTTGCTCCGGACACTGCGAGAGGACTGTACAAGCAATGATCACACGCACGGCACAGCGGACACACCAGGAACCGCGGTGTTGGCCGTCGAATGGCGCTAGCTGCGCAGCATTTGTGCACCGCCGCCGTCAGTGTCAGCCAGTTTGCCGTGGCATACGGAGCTCCATCGCAGTCTTTCACACTGGTAGCATGCCGCGACAGCGTGGACGTGAACCGTATGTGCAGTTGACGGACTTTCAGCGAGGGCGTATAGTGGGCATGCCTGAGGCCGGGTGGACGTACCGCCGAATTTCTCAACACGTGGGGCGTGAGGTCTCCACAGTACATCGACGTTGTCGCCAGTGGTCGGCGGAAGGTGCACGTGCCCGTCGACCTGGGACCGGACCGCAGCGACGCACGGATGTACGCCAAGACCGTAGGATCCTACGCAGTGCCGTAGGGGACCGCACCGCCACTTCCCAGCAAATTAGGGACACTGTTGCTCCTGGGGTATCGGCGAGGACCATTCGCAACCGTCTCCATGAAGCTGGGCTACGGTCCCGCACACCGTTAGGTCGTCTTCCGCTGACGCCCCAACATCGTGCAGCCCGCCTCCAGTGGTGTCGCGACAGGCGTGAATGGAGGGACGAATGGAGACGTGTCGTCTTCAGCGATGAGAGTCACTTCTGCCTTGGTGCCAATGATGGTCGTATGCGTGTTTGGCGCCGTGCAGGTGAGCGCTACAATCAGGACTGCATACGACAGAGGCACACAGGGCCAACACTCGGCATCATGGTGTGGGGAGCGATCTCCTACACTGGCCGTACACCTCTGGTGATCATCGAGGGGACACTGAATAGTGTACGGTACATCCAAACCGTCATCGAACCCATCGTTCTACCATTCCTAGACCGGCAAGGGAACTTGCTGTTCCAACAGGACAATGCACGTCCGCATGTATCCCGTGCCACCCAACGTGCTCTAGAAGGTGTAAGTCAACTACCCTGGCCAACCAGATCTCTGGATCTGTCCCCCATTGAGCATGTTTGGGACTGGATGAAGCGTCGTCTCACGCGGTCTGCACGTCCAGCACGAACGCTGGTCCAACTGAGGCGCCAGGTGGAAATGGCATGGCAAGCCGTTCCACAGGACTACATCCAGCATCTCTACGATCGTCTCCATGGGAGAATAGCAGCCTGCATTGCTGCGAAAGGTGGATATACACTGTACTAGTGCCGACATTGTGCATGCTCTGTTGCCTGTGTCTATGTGCCTGTGGTTCTGTCAGTGTGATCATGTGATGTATCTGACCCCAGGAATGTGTCAATAAAGTTTCCCCTTCCTGGGACAATGAATTCACGGTGTTCTTATTTCAATTTCCAGGAGTGTATATGCTCACTGACACCGATATGTTGTATGAATGTTGGAGAAACAAAGTTTTTGTCCCAACACAAATTTTTTGAACATAACATTAGCTACACTCTTTGATTTATTTACATCGTGTGAAACATCTGGAAGTTGGTAACTGTGGCAAAGTTTGTCTGAATACAATAAATTAAAGGTTCCTGGAAAACATACTTTGTGCACTAGTAATGAACTATCAGATGCTAATAACTTTAAATTATGCCTTTATG
The DNA here is from genome assembly GCF_023897955.1 of Schistocerca gregaria. Lineage (NCBI taxonomy): Eukaryota > Metazoa > Arthropoda > Insecta > Orthoptera > Acrididae > Schistocerca > Schistocerca gregaria. The sequence continues at coordinate 101,022,652 of NC_064931.1, forward strand.
TGGATCTCGTAACATACATAATTCTCACCACATTCAGTGCTGACCTGTTTCGTTTTTCCATGTTGTCGCAGCTAGACGACCCCCATAATGCCGAAATACTCATTAAATTTGTACCATCCGATGATGAATCGCGAGGCAAATCGAAACTGGTCGTGGTGAATAAAAACTGAAGAATCACAAAAGGCTCCTGGCTGCAGCTACTTCTCGAAACCTTTATTCATCACACTCGGAGAGTACCACAACCAAACTGAGTACAAGTTTCATTTGTTTTATGTTGCCGTCATTCCATTCCTGTATTATACCCTTCAGTACGAAATCAGGACATTAGTTTTATAACGATAATTGTGATGTTTTTTTCTTTTGTATTGTGTTCTGTATATACTGTTTTGTCTGTTACTCAAAATATTGGTTTCCACTAACTCGAAGGCAACCTCAGGCACATTTGGTGTTTTATTCCGTTTTTCTTTTCCTTTCATATATCGATGCATAATTACGTTAGTTGAGCAGTATATGGGTCCATTTTCTCGCTAGCTATAAAGAAAATGTTTGAGAGTGAATTTCTATCATGAACTTACTCTCAGCTATCTTGTTTCCAGAAGAGGTAGGAAATGAAAGGTGACTAATGGTCCATTTCGTGTAGACTGACGAAGTGCGTCATCTATGCTCATGATGGTGACACGGTACAGAGTCTTTCATTCTGGAATCTTACTTTGTGAAGACTGTACTGGATCACCTTGGAAGGAGGACGGGACATGTTACACGTTTTTCTTGACTGGTATTCCGTTATACCGTACTTCTCATGGATAGCACTAAGTATCAACATCCACAGCGTGTTTTGTTTGTTGGCCACTGTGTACAGTTGTGAATAAATTTCAGAGAACCACTTTAAGTAACCGAATACCATAGGCTTCAAATAAATTACGTGAAGTAAGCTGTACTTTGCTGGAAAGTTGTCTGGATGTGGGAATGTTTTTCATTCCATACTGCATTGGCGTTTAGTGTGACATCTGATGGCATGGATAGGGCACATCAAGATATAAGTAATATGTGTGCATCCTATGTGAGTATCATGGGTATATGTGCGTGTGTATTATTGATTCAATATACAGGGTGTTACAAAAAGGAACGGCCAAACTTTCAGGAAACATTCCTCACACACAAAGAAAGAAAATATGTTATGTGGACATGTGTCCGGAAACGCTTACTTTCCTTGTTGGAGCTCATTTTATTACTTCTCTTCAAATCACATTAACCATGGAATGGAAACACACAGCAACAGAACGTACCAGCGTGACTTCAAACACTTTGTTACAGGAAATGTTCAAAATGTCCTCCGTTAGCGAGAATACATGCATTCACCCTCCGTCGTATGGAATCCCTGATGCGCTGATGCAGCCCTGGGAAAATGGCGTATTGTATCACAGCCGTCCACAATACGAGCACGTAGAGTCTCTACATTTGGTACCGGGATTGCGCAGACAAGAGCTTTCAAATGCCCCCATAAATGAAAGTCAAGAGGGTTGAGGTCAGGAGAGCGTGGAGGCCATGGAATTGGTCCGCCTCTACCAATCCATCGGTCACCGGATCTGTTGTTGAGAAGCGTACGAACACTTCGACTGAAATGTGCAGGAGCTATATCGTGCATGAACCACATGTTGTGTCGTACTTGTAAAGGCACATGTTCTAGCAGCACAGGTAGAGTATCCCGTATGAAATCATGATAGCGTGGTCCATTGAGCGTAGGTGGAAGAACATGGGGCCCAATCAAGACATCACCAACAATGCCTGCTTGATACTAGTACTGTAGAGCAATGAATCGCATGTCAACACAAGCACCGAAGTCAATATTACCTTCCTTCAATTGGGCCAACTGGCGGTGAATCGAGGAAGTACAGTACATACTGACTAAACTAAAATGAGCTCTAACATGGAAATTAAGATTTCCAGACACATGTCCATATAACATCTTTCCTTTATTTGTGTGTGAGTAATGTTTCCTGAAAGTTTGGCCGTACCTTTCTGTAACACCCTGTATATTGGAAGCTGGCTGAGCTGACAGAAATAAAAGAAAAAAGTAAGAAAAATCACATCTGATGTACATGGTTAGCTCGAGTTACAGTGTGCGCTGTGATGCAGTGTTGCGACTCAGTGCCACAAATCTTTGTCATACAATATTTATGGAAAAACTCTTCGCTCTGCTACGTGAAGTGTCATGTCTACATCTAGGTTTGATTCAAAGAGGTCAGACAGCTGGAAGTTGAGTCATCTGTTGTGCTGCGAAACGAAAATAGTGTATGTAAACGAAGAAAAGTTGCAGAACTTGCTGAAATCGTTTTTCCAAGAAATTTTACTGGTAGCATAAAATATGAATCACCATATATTTTTTATTCGCATGTATTTTCGCTATGCAAGCGTTCTCAGACGATTGCAAGGAAACCATTGGTTGCAAACATTTATTTATTTCAAACTTTGAGTATCATTTCACCGCATGATGATGAGGTGGTTATCTTTTTGTTATTGGTCATATCTGTTTAGCAACTTCATAGAATGAAGAGTCCAAATTGCGATTGTTAGTCAGAGGGAAACAGAAATTGGCAGTCTGACGAAATGTATATCTCCACTTCACTGAGAGGGCAATGCTAGGTTAAAAGACAGACTGAAAAAGTGAGCCAGCTGGGATTATACCACAGAATCTTTTAGTTTGGAGCCATACACTCTAGCACTAGACCACCACAAACGATGAACATTAAATCCCATTTTCTGCATTCTCGAGGCACCGCCCTTGTCTCGAGGTGTGGTGGCTCTTCACTGGGTCGAAATGGCATCGTTTTCTCAATACAACTTTAGTTCATCTTAATTCAGGAAATTTTTGTGAAAGATTTACAAACTATATGCAAAAAGTTCCTCACGAATCAGAGGGTCTTTTAGTAAAAATGAGATCAACACCCCTACATTAGCTCACGAGATTAGCCTGCAATTCCAGCCAGATGTGAGTTAGTGACTTCAATTTATAAATGTACCAGAGACAAACGCCGGCTTCGCGTTGGTAGCATTAAGTATCTACAGCCAGATTAACTGCCAGCCGTTGTAGCCGAGCGGTTCTAGGCGCTACAGTCTGGAACCGCGCGACCGCAACGGTCGCAGGTTCGAGTCCTGCCTCGGGCATGGAGGTGTGTGATGTCCTTAGGTTAGTTAGGTTTAAGTAGTTCTAAGTTCTAGTGGACTGATGACATGCGCAGTTAAGTCCCATAGTGCTCAGAGCCATTTTGGAACCAGATTAATTGACAGCCGTAGCGTCTTTTGTTCTTGGGCCGCGAACAATATTCAGAGATCAAAGTTAAGTAAGTAAATGTCATCAGTTTCATATAACTCTCGCTGCATATGCAGCGCACACCAAGAACGTTGTCTGGAGGGGTGAATATTATGTTGTCTGTATTGAATTGAAGTTTCGAGTGTCATTGTTGCAATGACGAGAGCAAATCGTGATGTAAGTATTGTATGCGGATCATGGGTGAGTGAGTTAATATGTATCGGAGACTATCACAAAAAAGAGGAAAACACGAACCATCTGCTTGAAAAAAAGAAAAGAAAAAAAGGAAGATCTGCATGTCTATCAAGTTTTACACCACTCGCTTTGAAGCTTACTACCTCCTATGATGAACTGTTGATACTCACTGCTGAAATTCTGTGTCGTGGACACATTAAGGCAGACTTCTTCACTGTGCTATACAAAGAATCGTATCCAGATCCAGGTTTGATTCAAGAAAGGCAGAGTTCAGATACAAGCTGCATTGCTAAGAGAAATTACGAATTCAAACGAAGAAAACTTGCTGAAGTATTTTTACGGAACTCGTTTTACGTATTGCATAAAAAATTAAACACTGAAATTTTGGATTCGAATGTTTTTGCTATGAAATTGTTCTCACATTATCGCAAGGAGACTATTCGTTAAAATATTTGAATAGTTCAAATTATGTCTCACGTCATAGCCTGAAGATGACGTGGTAATCTTTTTTTTTATCGGTTATACTTATTATGATACTTCACAGCTGAGTAGTTCACTGCCAGTTCTTCCAAGAATTTGTGGTGAATTAAAGGTGCAAATTGAAACTGGTAAATTGAGGGAGCCGTGAATATCGTCTTGATGAGAGAGATCATGAGGTGTTGGTACGGATCAGGCATCTCAACTTGCGCAACAGTTGGTTACTGAATTACATGAAGAAAAACGTAAATAAGTTACAAACTACGGCGAACACTTTACTCAACATGTAAACGTCACTACAGATATTTGGATTTAGGTTATGACATTTTCGATATGCCTGCCATCATTGCCGATGATGTGGCACAGTCGAAGACCAAAATTCTGGATCACCCGCTGAAGTATCGGAACATCGATGCTGTCGATGACCTCCTGCACTGCTGAGGTCATCGGTCCCTAGACGTACACACTACTTAATGTAACTTAAACTAACATCCGCTAAGGACAACACACACACACACACATGCCTGAGGGAGTACTCGAACCTCCGACGTGGTAAGCCGCGTGAACCGTTGCAAGGTGCCCAAGACCATGCAACTACCCTGCGCGGTTGCTCAGCAATGTTTTTTGGCTTATTGCTGTACGCCTTGTCTTTAATATAGCCCCACATAAAAGAGTCGCATGTGATCAGATCCAGAGAATATGGCAGCCAATCGAGGACAAACCAGTGGCCTCTGGGTAACCCAGAGCCAGAATGCGGTCCCCTAAGTGCTCCTCCAGGACATCAAACAATCGCCTGCTTCGATGGGGTCGAGCTCCGTCTTGCATGAACCACATCTTGTGGAAATCAGTATCACTTTGGATAATGGGGACGAAATCATGCTCCAAAACCTTCAAGAACCGTTCGGTAGTCACCGTGCCATCAAGGAATATCGCACAGATTATTCCGCGACTGGAGACTGCACGTCATACAGTGAGCCGTTGAGGGTGAAGAGACTTCTCTATCGCGAAATGCCTATTCTCAGTCCCCCAAAATGCATCAGTTTTGCTTATTGACGATTGCACCCAAATAAAAGTTGGCTTCGTCGCTAAATCAAACCAGACTATGCATACTAATTCCCATCATGCCCTGCGGCCAACTGTGGAGAGTTTGCGACGATTTTATTTGATATAGTTCAACAATTGTCACCCCATATGTTCATAGCTGCCTGATCTGGTTGCCTCTTTTTCAAAGCGTGTTAGATATCCCTAGCACGGCATGGGATTGCTGGCGCTGTGTGCGCGACAGAGTTTGGGTAGATATACGGTTCATGGTAGTACTGAATTTAGACCATGTTACATCGCATTACTGTCGTTTTCGTTCCTCGCATAATTGTTTCAGTCAAATCAGTGAGACGTTTGTAATCATTTGCACGTCTGATAATGACTTTGGATTCAACAAAAGTACAACCGATTGTCAGCTCCTCACCATGGTATTGTCCGCCTGTGGTAGCTGAGTGGTCAGCGCAACGGAATGTCATACCTAACGGCCTGGGTTCGATTCCCGGCTGAGTCGGAGATTGTCTCCGCTGAGGGACTGGGTGTTGTGTTGTCCTTATCACCACCATTTCATCCCCATCTACAGGCAAGTGGTCAAAGTGGCGTCAACTCGAAAGACTTGCACCAGGCGAACGGTCTACCCGACGGGAGGCCCTAGCCACACGACATTTCTATTTTACTATGATATTTCTTACTTGACTCTGGCATTGCGACCATAACAGTGTGAGGTAGTTAGCAGGAAAGCCTATTTGTTAAGTGAACGTCCAATGCATCTGACAGAATAGTATTTTCCTCTTATTATATGTAACAATATCCTGATTTCTTTTCCACACGAGGATATGGCCGATATTTTGAAAGAGTTAGTGTGTTAGAGCGACCGCCGACCGGGGTGGCCGAGTGGTTCTTGCGCTAAAATCTGGAACCGCGCGTCCGTTACGGTCGCAGGTTCGAATCCTGCCTCGGGCATGGGTGTGTGTGGTGTCCTTAGGTTAGTTAGGTTTAAGTAGTTCTAAGTCTAGGGGACTGAAGACCTCAGAAGATAGGTCCCATAGTGCTCAGAGCCATTTGAACCATTTTTTTTTTGTTACAGGGACCATTCCATGCTGTGTAACGTTTTGGTTATCACCCTTAATTTTGAACATCTGTTGGCAGATCAGGTGCAATTTCAGCTATTTATTCGGGTCCCGAGAAAGAAATACACTATGTGATCAAAAGTATGCTGATACCACCAAAAACATACGTTTTTCATATTAGATGCATTGTGCTGTCACCTACTGCCAGATATTCCACATCAGCGATCTCAGTAGCCATTAGACATCGTCAGAGAGCAGAATGGAGAGCTCCACGGAACTCACGGACTTCGAACGTGGTCAAGTGATTGGCTGTCACTTGTGTCATATATCTGTGCGCTGGATTTCGACACTTCTAGACATCCCTAGGTCCACTGTTTCCGATGTGATAGTGAAGTGGAAACATTAAGGGACATGTATAGCACAAAGGCGTACAGGCCGACCTCGTCCGTTGACTGACAAGAGACCGCCGACATCTGAAGGGGGTCGTAATGTGTAATAGGCAGACATTTATCCAGACCATTAGACAGGAATTCCAAACTGAATGAGGATCCACTGCAAGTATTATGACAGTTAGGTGGGAGGTAAGAAAACTTGGATTTAAGGGTCAAGCGGTTGCTCATAAACCACACATCATGTTGTTAAATGCCAAACGACGCCTCGCCTGGTGTAAGGAGCGTAAATATTGGACGATAGAACAGTGGAAAAACGTTGTGTGGAGTGACGAATCACGGTACACAGTGTGGCGATCCGATGGCAGGGTGTGGGTATGGCGAAAGCCCGGTGAACGTCATCTGGCAACGTCTGTAGTGCCAACAGTCAACTTCGGAGGCGGTGGTGTTTTGGGGTGACGTGTTTTTCATGGAGTCGGATTGCAGCCCTTGTTGTTTTGCGTGGCACTATCACAGCACGGGCCTATATTGATGTTTTAAGCACTTTCTTGCTTCTCATTGTTGGATAACATTTCGGGGATGGCGATCGCATGTTTCAACACGATTGAGCACCTGTTCATAATGCACGGCCTGTGGCCGAGTGGTTGAACGACAATAACATCCCTGTAATGGACTGGCTTGCGCAGAGTCCTGATCTGAATCCTATAGAACACCTTTGTGATGATTTGGAACGCCGAATTCGGGAAAGGCCTCACAGACAGACTTCGATACCTCTCCTCAGTGCAGCACTCCGTGAAGAATGGGCTGCTATTCCCCAAGAAACCTTCCTGTTCCTGATTCAATGTATGCCTGCGAGAGTGGAAGCTGTCGTCAAGGCCAAAAACATATTGAATTCCAGCATTACCTGTGGAGGGCGCAACGAGCTTGTAAGTCATTTTCAGCTTGGTGTCCGGATACTTTCGATCACATAGTGTATTATTCGAAATCGATGCAAGTCTCCCTTGACTGATGTAAAGCCGGCCGCGGTGGTCTCGCGGCTCTAGGCGCGCAGTCCGGAACCGTGCGACTGCTACGGTCGCAGGTTCGAATCCTGCCTCGGGCATGGATGTGTATGATGTCCTTAGGTTAGTTAGGTTTAAGTAGTTCTAAGTTCTAGGGGACTGATGACCACAACAGTTGAGTCCCATAGTGCTCAGAGCCATTTGAACCATTTGAACTGATGTAAATCGTCACTATCCCTTCAGTTCACATTTTGCCACTTCGTCTTTAGAAATAAATTCCATTGCATGACATTAGATTATTAGTATGTCATCTAAAATTTGTTCGCTGATCCTCATTACCAATGCAGCACACCAAGTATCTGACCAGATGGGGAATACAGAGGCAATGACCAAATATCAGACTGATTTGATATCCATTTCACTAAACAGTAACATTTTATTGTGCCTACGTCAGTGGCATCCATTTTAACCACGTTACATAACTGACAGACGTACTTTCCGTTGAATTTTCCTACCAGAAGAGAAAACATGAAGATTCCACCGTGTTGACATTTCAGGACAGTACGCTTATTCAGCATTATGCCTGGCCGTATGGTACTCCTGGATCACCAAAACGGTTATGTTTGACAATGTTGGACGTACTGAGTACGGCGAGAATTTTGCAAGAGATGGGAACACATAGTGCACGCAGGAATTTTGTAAAAGATGATCGTTTTGGTTATCCGCGTGGCATGTTGTGATGACGCATAATGTTCCATGGACGTTCTGACCTCGAAATCGTTTACTACGATACGCTCTCCGATCTCTGTTGCAATGGCACTGTACTCCTTTCCTATGTGCGTCTGTTGAGGGATGCATTCAGCCCTGACTTAATTTTTCTGGATGAGAGCTTGGAAGGAGAAGATATTCGGAGAATGTAATTGCTGAACTTTTCTGTCGACTTAAATATCATGTAGCGCCGGCCGGAGTGGCCGAGCGGTTCTAGGCGCTACAGTCTGGAACCGCGCCACCGCTACGGTGGCAGGTTCGAATCCTGCCTCGGGCATGGATGTGTGTGATGTCCTTAGGTTAGGTAGGTTTAAGTAGTTCTACGTTCTAGAACAACAACTAACCACACAACCAGGCTTCCGAAGCTAACCTCTTGAAATAGGTATTATTCCGAATTCTTTAATTTAGAGGAACAGACCAGATGCCGCTGGTATGAATGTGCTTATAATAGTTAAAAGAAAAGTGAGCAGCTTTGACAGACTTTCTTCTTTCTACTTGTAAAACGTTTAGAGGACATTGCCGCCATCTTAAATTATATACGATGTACCAGTGTATGTGTTCTTCAGAAGTGGGATGTAACATTCCTCCGGATATGCATGCATGTCCGAAGGAACATTGCATCATACTTCTGAACAACAGGAAGATGTAGAATGTCGTAACAACTAAACTGGTTGAAATTTCCTTATTCGAATTTGGGTTAACGTAGGGACGCGAATATAAACTCGTCACTTCCACTACAGAATTCAGAGCTTGACACGTCTCCAAAGTCACAAAAAGTGTTTTGGCCCAGTTCAAGTGGGACCAGCGTGACCATCCGCTCTATAGCCTGGACATACCGTTATGCGACGTCTAGGTGTTTGATCCGCCAGAAAAGCATGTGAAAGGGAAGCGGTACAGCTCAGATGATGAATTGAAGCGCACAGTGGAGGTTCGGCTCCTATCACAGCCACAGGACTTCTGGTAACAGAGAATCCATCGGTTCATGAAACAGAGGGCTAGTTGTGTTCAGGCGTCTGGTGATAACTTTTGAGTACAGACTGCTGTTATATCCATAGTATCGTTTCATACCTTTCGTTTTGAACACCCCTCACATATTATTTTACGATGTTTAAAACGAACACCGCTACTATATATCTGTGTTCACGTAAGCAGAAGAACAGTGTGAGATCTGGGCATAAAGTCACCGACATTAGCATCGGAGCTGATGACATTTACAGCAGCTTCCCTGGAATCGCTGACCCCAGCATCCGGCGCAATGGCATTGATACTAAGCTTAGGGCTTTGTTATCGTTACAGATGGGTACATACATATGTTCATGCCCGAACCACAGCAGCAAACAATGGCCACGGTACGACTTTTACACGTATTGGACCTATTGTCATTGAACTATTAACCGTCACATCAGCAGACTGAACCATCACAGCTCACTGAGCTCCAGGCTTGCCCACTAGAGTACTGCTATTTGCTAATACGTATAACATGACACTGACACTCACGCTAATGTGGGTCCGTCACAGGACTGTGACTTTGACGTGTGAATAGAAGTGGAAATCACAAATGCCGTTGATGCTCGGACCATATTTATGGTATGACGAATTACAGAGAGAGAAAGATGACGAATCAGTACAGTAAATCTCATACTCTAATTGACGTTCACATTCTTCGCTTTAATTTGTCTATAGTAGAAATGTATAGTGAGGCAATGCTAGATTTAACTTCATAGGACACAAAAACATATGTAGAACATTCAAATGTTGTTAAACTTGGAGACCTGTATGGTGCAGTGTCAATTACCACAGTCAGACTGTGGCACTGACACTCATACGTAAGAGGAGTGCACTATGCCTTTATTGAGTATCCATACCATCTCAGTGCCAGAGCATAAGTCCTATCTCCACCGCATTCAACTGCATTCTTACATATTCATTCCTCAGTTGGTCCAAGCAGATCGCTCCCGTGCTCCACTGTAGCACGTTCATTGTGACAGATTCCGTTTTCCCCCATTTGTCTCTCGTTCAATGTCCAACACTTTGAGACTTGCGTCCGAACGCTTTCAACTGCAGCAGGTAGCACTAATTTCCTTGTTCGACTGGATATGTGGCGACCCCAAAAGAAACCATTTAATAATCTAACAGCCTCCCCCCCCCCCCCCCCCTGTGAAATATATTCACATATCACTGACCAGTCTTACCTGACAAAACTCAAAATCCCAATCCTCACCGTGCCCACTTTCAACAACATGATGTTCTGTTTTATCCATATAGACTGTTAGTCCCCATTGTTTATAAGTATCCACTAACATTCTCATTTGATGGATTGCATCATACTTATCCAGAGCCATAAGTACTTGATTGTTGGCAGACACTAATGAATGTAAACTTTGGTACCGTACTGTCACTCTCAGACATCTGCACTGTCTATTAAAGTAATCAAGAAAAACTTTTGAATACACTTAAATAAGGTGGGTGACATGGAACATCCTTGTCTTAATCCTTTACTTGTTTTAAATCGTTCCAAAATCTTCCCACTGCCTCGCATTGGTGGTATACCCTTATTACCAACTCTCTTAATGCACCATCCATTCCAACCTTTCACAGTTCTGTCCGTAGAAACTCCTTGGCACAGAATCATAGGCTGTCCTAATCACGAAACACAAATTGCAGATTTTGATTATCTGCGACTTTTTTAGACACATCTGGTGTACACGAATGAAGCTATCAACACAACTTTTTCCAGCATTAAGATCCAACGTTTCATATGATACAAGAATCTGTGCAACCTTTTCCAATCTGTTCTTTACAATACCACTGAAACCCTACTCACAGAATCAATTACACTTATTCCCCTGTTATTAGTTGGATTTCTACTGCTCCCTTTCTATACACAGCGGTAATGTATGATATCTTCCATTCTTGGGATAATTCATCTCTTGGACCACATTATTAAAAATAGATACTAGTGCTTCTATTACATTAGGTCTTCTGTACATCAGTAATTTAATTTCTACACCTCCAGGAGCAGCTGCCTTTCTATTTTTGTAAAGGGATTGATAAACATCATTTTCCGCCACCTCTTCTACAGGAAAAAACCATCCTTGATTCTTCTCTTCTCCAAACTCTTCCCTGTCCTCTGTAGGAAGATCTTTAAAATATGTCGTCCACTCATAAAAAGCAGTCATTCTAGCTCTTCTTCTAACTGTAGCGGGAGCTCTCACTTGACATGTAAATCGCAAAGGTTCTGCTGTCCCGTTATATCAGACTAAATGTTCAGCACATTCTTTCTTTCACAGCTCCTCATTAGTTGCGAAAACCATACTTTTTTATCTCTCTAATAATTATGTTGTAATGATCCCTATCTTCATGCCTTTTAGAGCTTAAGCATTTCTGGTAAGAAGTCATATATTCTTCAGTCTTTTCTCTTAAGGTCTGAGTCATCCACTGAGAACCCCTTCTTCTTCCTCCGTCTCTTCTAGAAGCCTTCTCAACAGCTCCCAGTAAACACGATCTTAAATCCTCCTCGTATAATGATGTTGCAGTTCCATCTTTATCCAATCTGAATTTCTGTGCAATTCGTCTCTGGTAGAGATCTTGTACACTCCAATACTACAGAAGTCATATCTTTAGCCGTAGCATTTCCATACTGAATCCATCTTCCTATTTCCACTCAACGTCTTTGGATCTTAGGGGGATTACAACTCTTCCGAATATCGTATGGTGATCCGTTCCGCATTCTAGCCTCGAAAGTCTCACACCCAGAATTACCAATGCTGTATCCTGCTTGGCAGTTACTAACTCTATTATTAACCTAAACTCGTAGTTGGTTAAATCCATGCTTACTCATGGATATCCTTACCTTCGAAAACCCCATTCAGCATATGCTCTCTGTGACGATGCTAAAATTGTTGATAAAGAGGAAAATTTTGACTGCCTTCGGGATATGATTGAAGCAGCTTCTCCACACCAAGAATTGTTTCTTCTGGGAGACTTACACAGTACAACTTGGTATCGATTAAAGAATTATAAAGTTCTGAGTTACTAGTAGTAAGACAACTTGCGATATTAAAAGCTCATACCTTATGCGTTACCATATTTATTTTCAAAGCTGCTACTATAGTGGTGATGACATGGCCGCTGATCATGCTCCTACTCGTCTCTGTTGGAAACTGTAATGTAATTTGCACCACTACACAAAACAGTAAAACGGTGGTGTCTATCCATTTGTCACCCATAACCTTGGCGTAGCTCGGGACAACGTTTAGCCTTTATTTCATCAGATCACGGGAAAAAGATAAACACACATGTTATAGATATGAATGTATGTACAGGGTGTTTCAAAAATGACCGGTATATTTGAAACGCCAATACAAACTAAACGAACAGCGATATAAATACACCGTTTGTTACAATATGCTTGGGACAACAGTACATTTTCAGCCAGACAAACTTTCGAAATTACAGTAGATACAATTGTCAACAACAGATGGCGCTGCGGTCTGGGAAACTCTATAGTACGATATTTTCCACATATCCACCATGCGTAGCAATAATATGGCGTAGTCTCTGAATGAAATTACCCAAAACCTTTGACAACGTGTCTGGCGGAATGGCTTCACATGCAGATGAGATGTACTGCTTCAGCTGTTCAATTGTTTCTGTATTCTGGCGGTACACCTGGTCTTTCAAGTGTCCCCACAGAAAGAAGTCACAGGGGTTCATGTCTGGCGAATAGGGAGGCCAATCCACGCCGCCTCCTGTATGTTTCGGATAGCCCAAAGCAATCACACGATCATCGAAATATTCATTCAGGAAATTAAAGACGTCGGCCGTGCCATGTGGCCGGGCACCATCTTGCATAAACCACGAGGTGTTCGCAGTGTCGTCTAAGGCAGTTTGTACCGCCACAAATTCACAAAGAATGTCCAGATAGCGTGATGCAGTAATCGTTTCGGAATTGAAAACTGGGCCAATGATTCCTTTGGAAGAAATTGCGGCCCAGACCAGTACTTTTTGAGGATGCAGGGACGATGGGACTGCAACATGGGGCTTTTCGGTTCCCCATATGCGCCAGTTCTGTTTATTGACGAAGCCGTCCAGTTAAAAATAAGCTTCGTCAGTAAACCAAATGTTGCCCACATGCATATCGCCGTCATCAATCCTGTGCACTATATCGTTAGCGAATGTCTCTCGTGCAGCAATGGTAGCGGCGCTGAGGGGTTGCCGCCTTTAAATTTGTATGGATAGAAGTGTAAACTCTGGCGCATGATACGATACGTGGACATTGGCGTCATTTGGACCGCAGCTGCAACACGGCGAACGGAAACCCGAGGCCGCTGTTGGATCGCCTGCTGCACTAGCTGCGCGTTGCCCTCTGTGGTTGCCGTACGCGGTCGCCCTACCTTTCCAGTACGTTCATCCATCATGTTCCCAGTCCGTTGAAATTTTTCAAACATATCCTTTATTGTATCGCTTTTCGGTCCTTTGGTTACATTAAACCTCCGTTGAAAACTTCGTCTTGTTGCAACAACACTGTGTTCTAGGCGGTGGAATTCCAACACCAGAAAAATCCTCTGTTCTAAGGAATAAACCATGTTGTCCACAGCACACTTGCACGTTGTGAACAGCACACGCTTACAGCAGAAAGACGACGTACAGAATGGCGCACCCACAGACTGCATTGTCTTCTATATCTTTCACATCACTTGCAGCGCCATCTGTTGTTGAAAATTGTAACTACTGTAATTTCGAAAGTTTGTCCGCCTGAAAATGTACTGTTGTACCAAGCGTATTGCAACAAACGGTGTATTTCTATCACTGCTCATTTAGTTTTTATTGCCATTTCAAATATACCGGTCATTTTTGAAACACCCTGTATATTTGTTTCACAACTCCTCCGAAACTACTTGAGTAATCCTAACCAAACTTACTCTCTGAAAACAATGGCTATGGGTGTAAGAACCGCACGATGTGCGAATAACCAGACTTTATTCGTCCAGTATTTGAGAATGAGAACACTTGCAAGCAACTTGCAAGGAACTTTACACAAAACGTACAATTTTTACGAAACTCTTTGTCACTGACAACCTCCAAAAATTATGTAAGGAAAACATTTATCGCTTACATTTCGGCTGTTCATGCAGTAAAATTATTGCATGATGCATGACGTTTTAGTTTATTACTTCTTTAATGCGAACTGTATTAGCGACAAATTTTGCAGACAGTATTCACATACGCCACTGAATTTGCTACATAGTATCATTATTCGACACATAGTTCCAAGGAGATGACGTCGTAATCCCTGAGATGGGTGGAAAACAGTCGTATTACAGGTGACTTAATTGTCACTAGCTATATTCGCAGTAAAATTTAGCAGGTTATATCCACAAATGCCATTGAATGCGCCGAAAAAAATTATATCATTGTACAACAGCAGACAGTAGTCAAATATGCTGCTGAATGTACCTAGAAAAATATATCATTGTACAACACAACGTTGAAGAGATATGACATTAAGAACATTGAGCTGCGTGAATATAAAACTCGAGGGCGAAATTCGCTATGTTACAAGTGACGTATACGCCAAATATATATTCTGTATCTATATCTATGCTAACAATAGACATAGATTGCTTTAGAAAGTGTATAACAAGGTATCAAATGATTTGAGCAATATTACATACATATTAGGAAGATATTTATTCCATTAGACTGCTATGTACTCCTTCAGTTTTGAACTCTGTGTTGGTAAAAATGCTTTTATAGATTGGTATGTACTACATAATACGATTCAATAAAGTGAATAGAGTGGTTATACAATCCTGAACGTGTTTAATCTATACTTGTATACTTATATTGTTAAATGCGTATCTGTGTCTGTTACGTTTTCAGAACTAAACTATCGAATCGACTTCGGAGAACATAGGCTACTTTAGAAAGTAAAAAGCAACTACTCCTAAGAAGGTAAAGTAGGGGATGGAAGATCTTCTTTTACATTAGTAAACAAAAACCACATTATAAATTATTAAATATTTTTCATAATGTGCACGCTCTACAATCTACAGCTTCTTGAATAGCAGGATGCGTATGTGCACACCCCTACCCCTTCTAGTTGTATGCACAGCTCGTCAGCGACGCTACAGATGCTGTCACATCATGTGTTGGAACAGTTATGGGGAACAGCCAGCCAACTGAGGGCCAGTTGACACTGTTACACATCAAACAGCTTACTGACTCACCATCACAAATCATCATAAAAATACTGATTAGTAAGTGTTTCCCCAGGTAACTGCTAATTGCAAATACTGATTTTGTTGGTCATTAGAGACACATAGATAGATATAGTCACTGAGGTAATTTACTTGGACAGCATAAAATGTAATGTTGTCATGGCACAACCTTTAAAATCGGGGCCTTGTGTGAATAATGAAGATGAAAGGGCCTTTACTTTCGAATAATATAGTCTCGATTCAAGCTCAGTGCTTTGGTATTTGTTACAAAAAATAGTGTCTTTAAACATGGAATGTTGCAGATGCAGGATGTCCTGATAGCATAGCACAGACGGAACCGCAGCTTTACATTGACGTAACGTGATACATTGATGTGTACATCACAATTAAGCCATATTTGGGTCGCAAATACACCAGTTATACGAGAAATACGCCATGTGTGCACCATATGTTGACCATAAGAATGCCATACTTACGATGTACATATGCCACAGAAGAGTACTTCAGTACAAAATAATGACATCACAGAACAGTCTGCAAAATGTTAGTCGAATAGTGACAAATCTGGAGAAGGGCTATAAATCTGGCCAAACTAGAAATTGACAGAAATGGTAAGATAAAGCGAAATGGATATCTAGAAATAAAAAAATGGCTTGCCTGATGTGTAAATACATCCATTCTTACAATTGTGCATGTACATGAAAAGAATATTTGAGGACTTTGCTTTAATGTTTGCTGGAACACTCCCATCCAAATGTACTATAACAAGGATTAGCACTAAAAAAATTGAAAAAATAGTGGGGGTGAGATACTTCGGCACCGCATTGTGTGTGACATCACAACATTTTCTACAAAATTACAGTAAATATTTATGTAAGATACTTTGACATTAATGTGGGTGTGAATTCAAAATAAAATGTTAGTTCTCTAGGCGAATTGCATGTGTGACTATACCAAAAAATACCAATATTAGCATAATTAATGCCTTATCTATCTACCAGCAAAGTACTGTCGATATTCTGTAGGTAGTCCATAAATACCGAGACTGTATAACGTATTTAAATTAAATATTCGCTTACCGTGAGTATGGATTAGTCATCGGGTATGTTAGAATCTTCGTTTAATGGGATATCTGAATAAGAAAGATGGCGTTTTTGTTGTCCCAACACACATGCATTTCTACTGAGTTGGTGGTTGCTAAAAGAGTCGACCAGGTAATTTTGAAAGCCCCAGCTTGTCAGGGTCAATACTCTGTCTACTGGACGAATTGAATTACATATCGAAACGCCACTACAGAAGTGTATATTAAAGCAGCAGATCTTATGAAATAAAGAACCAGTGTATCAGACATAAACTGTTGTCTACTTGTCAATAGTTCTAATGAGTTAATGAGGAAGTTTGGACACTGTTTTATCATGTCTAACAGCATATGGTTTACTTATTTCGTGTCTTAAACTTCGATTTACGACTGCAATATTTACCCCAAACACATAGGAGGAAGAAGATACTGCACGACCACAGTGAAAGTGCATCAAAACTGACGTTAGCATTTCCACATATCGCCTTTGTCAAGTGTAATCAGCCATAAAAAGTGGTGTAAGACACAAAATCCAAGTGTAAAGAAATTGGTAGAATTTGCTTCCTGATGTTAAGCTAAAACATGTACGTTTGAGTTTTTGCGTGATGCCATTAACACGATGAGTGACACTACCTCTGCTATAAATAAAGATACAACCCTACAAAGTGTCAATGCATTTGGAGTAAAATAAATGGTGAGGTGAGATACTTTTCCACTGCAGTGTATGTGACATCATTGCATATTCCGCAAAATGGCGGTATATTAACATGAGATGCTTTGACCGTATAGTGTGTGTGTATTCTACTTGATATGTCATCTTTTAGGCAAATCATGTGTGTGACTGATCCTAAAATATCCTAGCCAATATGAGCATAATTAATGGCTTTTGTACCCAGCAGCAAAGTTTTGGAGAGTATCTGTAGGCTTTCCACAAATAATGGAGACTGCAATGCATTCACATTAAATATTGTGGAGCAGTGAATATGAATTATCAGTCACATATGCTCTCTAATGTTCATTTCAGGTATGTCTGTATATGGGGAAATACTAATCATCCAATACATGAATCGACATATACGTACCATCAGGAAAATAAACCCGTTTCTCCATGCTCTGCACTGACAGGCCAGTACACACATGTGACTGTGCACATCACAGATGCCGATGGACAAGTGCAGCCACAGAGTCCTGTTTCCATGTGTGATACTGAATCGTTTTGAAAATTTGCATGTGAGCACCACAAAATGCTAGAGTTTCCAAAATTATCTATATGTGCACAAGTGTCAGTACTGAATAGACACCAGTCTCAGCAGTGCGAAGAAGAATGATGCCTGAACTGAGTTCATGGAATAACGCGTAGATGCTGACTCCTTCTGTACCACAAAAATATCACCACTCAGCATGTCGAGGTGATGGAATCTGGACATATCAGTTATATCCACAAGCTGACGATTTTATTATCAGAAATAGCAGGTTGTGACAGACAATAATAAGTCGAACTAAGTGATCTCCATTCAATCTAATTATGAATTTTACCCATAGCGTGAATATGCAGTGGTTATGTTTTACTCATAATGGTGACAGTTTGGGTAAACATCCATATTTACCAAGTGATGATACCGTGCCATCATTTCTCTTTGAGGAATGTAGTATGGATTTCCTCAAGGAATGTAAATATATACTTTTATGTGTGATGTACAATTTAAAAAAAAGCACTGTAGACAATATATGTAACATATTTTTATCCTAGGTAATCTGAATGCTCACATTCATACATGTGAGCAGGACAGTAACATGGTGTCAATACAATTTGTTGATGATGCTACAGCTTTCTTAATGTGTTTCACAGGAGGGTGAAAGTAAGTAGGTATAGTGCATAAGTAAATATATGTAAGTGTTAGTATGCATTGTAAGTTTTTCTCGTGCTGGCATTCATTGCTTAAGTGCTCTTATTTTTTTCCTATACCTACTGCTCACATTGGGTCACCACAGGTCAAGATATCATTTTATAGTCAGTGCTCATGGGGAATGCCACCAGTCAAAGAGATGCAGATACATCAGTATTAATACAGAGGCCACCAACAATAATTTACACTTGCCTAGAGTGCTTATGATGTGCTTTTTCTCAGACTTAATTTAGATGCAATTGATGATAACGTAGCCACCAAACTGCCAGGGGCCCTAACCCCATTTTCGAGTTGCAACTAGTGGAGGATGTCATTGTGCCATTGAGAAGCAGATACATTATTATTACTTCTCCATCATAAGCAAACGTTCTCGAGTCAGGCAAGCTTTGTGCTCGTGTGCATTCAGTTGTGAGTGATAGAACTTGGATTGTTAACCCTTTCCTGCCATTACAGGTTTTAGATATTTCTGCAATATCCACGAAAACCCACTGGTCTCACATGGAACCATTGCATTCTAGATGGCAGCAGCAACAGGAGAATAAGTACTGGGACCATATGTACCCATAAAAAAAGAATGCACATATTCAAAATAAAATTAAAATTGTCTTTAATGCATTGCTAGAAGAATTTGTAACTCCGAAATTTTCTTTTAATTTTTTTCTAATACAACATAAAATTAGGCCTGGAAAGAGTTAATAGTTGTGTTAATGTTTTTCTAGCCTTTTCATTATTTAATGTGCTGCTATATGCCGACTTTATTGTTGTGAATGTAGCGGTACATGAAGAGTGTACGCATAGTATTTTCTCATACTGCCAGAGGGACTGATGGCCTTTGTAGTCTGGTCCCTTTAACTCCCACACTCCACCCCAACCTACACTGCCAGAAAAAAATGAAAAAAAAACAGATTTAGGGTAATGAATTTTGTGGAATATATTTGTCTAGGTAACATTTTTAAATGATTAACACTTGCAAGATCACAGACTAATGTAAGCGAGAGAAAAGCCAAGCCAGACGATAACTGCTGCTGTAGGTCCAGCGTGCGTTGCATGCAGACAGGTTGGTAGCAGATCCTGAACTGGCATCCTTCAACCGAAACATGGACATAACTGGCACCAAGGCAGAACTAGCGTCTCACATTGGATAGGAAGAAATTCTCTCTGGTTTCGAGTGACTATCGGAAGTGGTAAGGGCTGCCACTGTTGCATATAAGATGAAGGCAGAGCTCACATTTTGCAGTGTAGTCGACAGGGCTGAATGCGGACTTCTGGTGCAGAACCAAGAAGATGGTCTAAATAAGGAGTTCTGACAGTTCTGCAATCGCGTAGGGTGCAGATTCCTCGCCTTGCTACATAGGGTGGAGGAGTTTAGGGTTCCGCTAAATACACTCCTGGAAATTGAAATAAGAACACCGTGAATTCATTGTCCCAGGAAGGGGAAACTTTATTGACACATTCCTGGGGTCAGATACATCACATGATTACACTGACAGAACCACAGGCACATAGACACAGGCAACAGAGCACGCACAATGTCGGCACTAGTACAGTGTATATCCACCTTTCGCAGCAATGCAGGCTGCTATTCTCCCATGGAGACGATAGTAGAGATGATGGATGTAGTCCTGTGGAACGGCTTGCCATGCCATTTCCACCTGGCGCCTCAGTTGGACCAGCGTTCGTGCTGGACGTGCAGACCGCGTGAGACGACGCTTCATCCAGTCCCAAACATGCTCAATGGGGGACAGATCCGGAGATCTTGCTGGCCAGGGTAGTTGACTTACACCTTCTAGAGCACGTTGGGTGGCACGGGATACATGCGGACGTGCATTGTCCTGTTGGAACAGCAAGTTCCCTTGCCGGTCTAGGAATAGTAGAACGATGGGTTCGATGACGGTTTGGATGTACCGTGCACTATTCAATGTCCCCTCGACGATCACCAGAGGTGTACGGCCAGTGTAGGAGATCGCTCCCCACACCATGATGCTGGGTGTTGGCCCTGTGTGCCTCGGTCGTATGCAGTCCTGAATGTGGCGCTCACCTGCACGGCGCCAAACACGCATACGACCATCATTGGCACCAAGGCAGAAGCGACTCTCATCGCTGAAGACGACACGTCTCCATTCGTCCCTCCATTCACGCCTGTCGCGACACCACTGGAGGCGGGCTGCACGATGTTGGGGCGTGAGCAGAAGATGACCTAACGGTGTGCGGGACCGTAGCCCAGCTTCATGGAGACGGTTGCGAATGGTCCTCGCCGATACCCCAGGAGCAACAGTGTCCCTAATTTGCTGGGAAGTGGCGGTGTGGTCCCCTACGGCACTGCGTAGGATCCTACGGTCTTGGCGTGCATCCGTGCGTCGCTGCGGTCCGGTCCCAGGTCGACGGGCACGTGCACCTTCCGCCGACCACTGGCGACAACATCGATGTACTGTGGAGACCTCAAGCCCCACGTGTTGAGAAATTCGGCGGTACGTCCACCCGGCCTCAGGCATGCCCACTATACGCCCTCGCTCAAAGTCCGTCAACTGCACATACGGTTCACGTCCACGCTGTCGCGGCATGCTACCAGTGTTAAAGACTGCGATGGAGCTCCGTATGCCACGGCAAACTGGCTGACACTGACGGCGGCGGTGCACAAATGCTGCGCAGCTAGCGCCATTCGACGGCCAACACCGCGGTTCCTGGTGTGTCCGCTGTGCCGTGCGTGTGATCATTGCTTGTACAGCCCTCTCGCAGTGTCCGGAGCAAGTATGGTGGGTCTGACACACCGGTGTCAATGTGTTCTTTTTTCCATTTCCAGGAGTGTAGATTCGGTGTCCATTACACACAGGATACGCCCACATGCGTAGCGGGACCTGTGTGGCGCGGACTGCGCGGTTTTTTAGGTTAGAGGGTCTCGGGGAAAAACAGAGAGGGCTCCAGTCTCAAATGGTGCAGGTCGAACATAGTTCCAGGAACCATCGGTATAACAGTTGTAAATTGTCTTAACTGTGTTGGGGAAGTACCAGACCTCCAGCGCTAACAGAGAGCACTAATGTTAAAATCGTTACAGGCACTGAAAGCTGGCTAAAGTCGGAGATAACTTCAATCGAAAAATTGATGAAAGACTTCACGGTGTTCATAGAGGATAGACTAAATATAGGTGGCGGTGGATTGTTTGTTTCCGTTAGAAGCAGTTTATCTTGCACCGAAATTGAAGTAGATAGTTCCTATGAGTTAGTGTGGGTAGAGGTTAGTATGGGTAGTGGTCTAATTTCAAACTCGTACCCAACTCTTTCAATAGTAGTTGATGGTGGTGCAATTTACACTGGATACGTTGGCAAAAATACATATTTAAATCTTGCGGAACGCATACAATATCATCCGAAATTGTGATAAACGCGTTCTCTGAAAACTATTTCATGGACCCACTCTAATAGTAAACAGTTCTGAAAACACACTTGACCACTTCTTAGCAACAAATAATTCGCAGCTGAAAACGAGCATCAAAACTGACACAGGTTTTAGTAAACAAAGGTTTGCCGTAGTGAGACTGAATAACATACCTCCAAAAGCCTCCAAAATTAAACTAAAAACATATCTCTTCTCAACAGGAGATAAATATCTGCTTGACGCCTACCTGAGAGGCTATCTCAATTCCTTAAGAATTAACGATGTAGTGTTGACTAGATTTCTGAATTCAAAGGAATAGTATTAACAGGAATTGAGATTTACACCAAATAAATTAACATACTACGCCTCTGATCCACCATGGTGCACAAGACACGTCAGAACACCGTTGCATAAACAACAAAAAAAACCTTGTCAATTTTAAATGGCTACAAAATCCACAAAATTGGTGATCTTCTACATAAGCTGCAAATGTAGCGCGAACTTTAGTGCTACATGCTTATATTAGTTTACACAACGAAACTTTGCCTGGAAACGTGGCAGAAAATCCAAAGAGATTCTGGTTGTATGTGAAGTACGCTAGTGGCAAGACACAACCAATTCCATCTCTGCCCTATAGCAATGCAAATACTATCGATTACAGTGCTGCTAAAGCATAGTTACTAAACTCAGCCTTCCGAAATTTCTCACTAAAGAAGAAAAAAATTAATATTCCAAGATTACAATCAAGAGCAGCTGCCAACATGAGTGACTTAGAAGCTTATATTCTGCGAGTAGTGAAGCAGGTTAAATCATTTAATAAAAGCAAGTCTTCCAGTCCAGACCATATACCAATTAGGTTACTGCTGATGCAGTAGCTCCATACTTAACAATCATGTACAGTACAACCGCTCGCTCGATGAAAGATCTGTACCCAAAGACTGGAAAGTTATGTGGGTCATACCAGTATTCAAGAAAGCGAGCAGGAGTAATCTAGTAAATTATAACCCTGGGTTCGGTGTGGGACCGCTTGCACTACGCTTGCTTGCCATTTTATGGGGTATTACTGTGCGGAATGGGATCCGTATCAGGATTGGCGAAGGACATCGGAAAGTTTAAAGAAAGACAGCTCGTTTTCTATTGTTGTGAAATAGGGTAGGGAGTGCCACAGATATGACACACAAATTGGTGCGGCAGTCACTAATCAAAGGCATTGATCCTTGCCGCAAAATATTTTCATAATATTTGAAAATGCAATTGGACTGATGACGCAGGACCCGGGCACAACCTGCTACCAGTGAAGGACCGTGGGAGAATTACTAAATTATATATCTTTCAATGTCCAGTTGAAAGCTGGTTACAAGTTTCGGAGGCTTCCCATGCTTCTTCGTTAGTTTGTCTCGTTGATTTTGGTTTAGTAACCGTCACAGCTTTTAGTGTCCAAAAATTTTATTTGTAAAGGCATTGCAAAACTGTATCGGTTTGAGATTAATTGCCACAGTAAATATATTTGAAAATTTCTTGCAAGTTAAAGAATGGCTGTCCTAGTGTTTCGTGGCCGAAAATATCACTTGATAGCCAGTATAAAACTGTGTCTGTTCTGAGAGCAATTGCCACAGTATGTTAGCGCGCGTGAATGCACTGTAAGTAGACTGTTTAGGTTTTCTTATTGGTAACGCCGCTTAGCGCTCGGTATGAAAAATCACTGGCTGTGCTGTGCGCAGTCTGTGTTTAGTTTGCATTGTTGTCTGCCATTGTAGTGTTGGGCAGCGGCAGCTGGATGCTAACAGCGCGTAGCGTTGCGCAGTTGGAGGTGTGCCGCCAGCAGTGGTGGACGTGGGGAGAGAGATGGCGGAGTTTTGTAATTTGTAAGACTGGATGTCATGAACTATCATATATATTTTGACTATTAAGGTAAATACACTGTTTGTTCTCTATTAAAATCTTTCATTTGCTAACTATACCTATCAGTAGTTAGTGCCTTCCGTAGTTAGAATCTTTTATTTAGCTGGCAGTAGTGGTGCTCGCTGTATTGCAGTAGTTCGAGTAACGAAGATTTTTTGTGAGGTAGGTGATTTGTGAAAGGTATAGGTTAATGTTAGTCAGGGCCATTCTTTTGTAGGGATTATTGAAAGTCAGATTGCGTTGCGCTAAAAAATATTGTGTGTCAGTTTTAGCAGTCGTGTATAATTTTTCTAAGGGGATGTTTCATATGTCGACCCTTAGCCAAGGATACCTCACTGGAATCTTCTGATTTTTTTTTTTTTTTGTAGTTTGTGAAATTAGTGTAGCTTTTGTTTATTGCTAGCGCGTAATCATAGAATTTCCTTTGTAGTTGCAGTCTTTCATTGTTGTACAGTAAAACAGTTGTGGCATGCATGTAGTTTTGCACAAAGTATTTCTCAGCTGCGCTTGCAATTAATAGATATTATTTTCAGTGATATGTTAATGCGTTCTCTTATTTTTGCTTTTCAAATTGTGCTTTTTTGTGTTGTCGTGTGAAATATTGTGACAATAATGGCGTGTGAAAAACGTAATACTAGGCTCCAAAGTAAACTGAGAAATGACAGTGAAGACGAAAACAGTGTGGTAGCGCCACCATGTAATGAATTAACTAATGTTCAAAGTAGTAATTTGGTAATTGTGCATAGGGAAATGGAGGGGGTTGCAAATAATGGTGTAGGCAGTGAAACAATTAGTGAACAGGAAAGCGTTATCGATCGATCGGTCGGCAACAGTTCGCCTCAGGATTCCGAAATGACAGGACACAATATTGCAAATACTGTACATCCAGGTTTTGCGTCCTCAACGTTTTCTCAAATAAGTCAAGACACATTTTCTGTTTTTCAAACTGCGAATATTGCCGGTGCAAATGCATTGCCGAATAGGACTAAGGAACATGTTTCAGACACCAGTGCATTGTTATTACAATTAATGCAACAAATGGGACAAAAGCTTCAAAAGTTAGACACAATGGAACAAAATCTTCAAAAGTTAGACACAGTGGAACAAAATCAGAGACAAACACAGCAAAAGTTGGACACAATGGAACAAAATCAGAGACAAACAGAGCAAAGGCTTCAAAAGTTAGACACAGTGGAACATATGCTTGAACAAACACGTGAAGATTTAACTACTGAATTACATAAAATCGAATCGAAATGTCAAAAAGTCTGTAATGACGTAAAAACACAAATTTGTGAGCATTTCCAACCTATTTTTTCGCGGCATGAAAATGCATTACAGAATCACGAAGCAGCCATAAAAGAACTGCAAACAATTGTTCATGAAAATCATGAGACCTTGCAAGCTAAAATTGACTCAGTTGCATCCACCGATTCGGTTACGCAACTTGCAAGAACTCAGGAAAACTTAAAGGTCACAGTAGATTCGATTTCAACACAAATGGACACTCTGAAACTTGGTTCAGAAAAACACACTGAGGAAATGTGTTCACTATCGGAGAAAGTAGCCGAACTTTCAGATCAGTTCACTAACTTATCTACGAAGGTAGATGATGATCTGAATGACACAAAACCTGTAGCCTTCACCGACACTGAAGAGTATGAACTAATTAGGAAATTCAAACAGAATCAAAATGAAATCAACACACAGTACAAAAGAGAAATGCGGGAAGTACAGGATCAGTTGGCTCAAGTAATACAAGAATTACATATTTCAGAGGACACTCGCGCCCCAGTATGGGAAGAGGGACATAGCAATACAGAACAACCACAAAATAATAACACAGGGCATTTCGGAAATCATGAAAGTAATTGGCAAGGCACACTGAATTTTGAGATGGAACCGCCGAAACGACGTAACAATGACCGATATGCGACCCGCCGACACGATGATTTTGACTATAAGCTGTTCATTACTACACGTAAATTCAAAACATTTAAGAATTCTGGCAACGACATTCATCCACAAGCGTGGCTCCATCAATTCTCTCATTGTTTTCCTCCCAACTGGTCACTAGAGCACAGATTAGAATTTATGTGTGGCTATTTAGAGAATGAACCAGCTGTAAGAATGCGATCGGTCATTCACGATTGCCACAGTGAAGGAGAATTTTACCATGCCTTCCTCTCAGCATATTGGTCCCAAGCCACACAAGACCGAGTAAAACATAGCATCATAATGATGAAACATTTCGAACAATCTGAATTTTCCAGTCTTGTCAAATATTTTGAAGACATGTTACATAAGAATCAGTATCTTTCAAACCCATACAGCCCCTCAGAATTCATCCGCATTTGCTTAATCAAATTACCTGAACATTTACGACAGATTATTTTAGCAGGACGATGCAAAGGCGACATTGAAGCTTTTCAGGGACTGTTACAAGAATTAGAAATTGACACTGACAATCGCGGAATGCGAAAACAGGAACACAACAATTACAGATCACATCCGTCGCAATTCCGCGATGAAAGAAATAATACACGACAAGGCTATTCGTACAACGTAAATCGTGAACAAAACGAACACCACCTGTATGACAACCGTTGGCAGAGTAGTAATTATTACAGGGAAAAATCACCTCTCCGCGGTAATGACTATCGCAGAGACTGCCATAGAAACAGACAATATGGGAACCAAAACAATTATTATCACGGGAGACAGAATAATTTCAGACGCAAGGGTCCACCGCGCAATGATAATTCAGGGAGAAATTCTCCACCACTTAACCGACAAGAAAGAAACTACAGGAACTACCGACATGACGACAGACGATATAATCATAACGACAGACCGGAATTTCATCAGAACTGGCGGGATCCAAACAGAGCTGGGCCGTCTCGGCAAGTTAGGTCTACTAATCCCAATAACGGCGCGCGCCAACAAAGAGACAGACAATGACCCGCACCGCAGGCAGCCGCGTGCGCCGGCTGGCTCAGAGAAAAATAACATAATCTAACCTTGAGCAAAATTCCAGTGTTCCTTACCGACGTAATCACATGATAATTGCTTTTCAGTTGAAACTCTGAGTACTATAAAGGGTAAAAGGTTTACACCACATTTCACATGTAAAACCGTTTATTGAAAGATAATCTGCTTTTTAACTTTGTCTTTGCCATAAAGCTGTTCAAATCACGTCACTGGTATAATTTGTCCCACTGAGAAACTGTTAACATGTAACAATGTTTGAAGTTAAATATCCAGTCAAGAACCAAGAGAACTTATTTAAACAGAAATTACGAATGCATTGTTATTGTGAACAGAAGTCACAGTGTTATTGTGTGAGTACATTCTTGCTTGTTAGTTGCACGATTACGTAACGACTATAAGGCTTACATACTTAGAACGTTTACCAGTACTGCTAATGAGATTTTAATGCAACATTTTGGTTTACTTGAAAATACATTCTGGATTTAAAGTACTTTCTGTGAGATACCAGATGATACAGTGGTTAGTTTATGTGACAGCTACACGATTTTATCACGACGCTACTGATGAGTGACAATTTACAATGTTGCTTTTGCAGTTTATCTGTTTTATATCTGCACAGTTTTTCTGAATTTTTCTGGAAAGTAAAACATGTTTTAGTAGTAACGTTTCTGGTATAGCTACAATGAGACAGCCTTTTCTGTAGCACAACAATACGTACAGTACAGTACTTACTTCATCACGGCAATAAGCGTAATAACTAAGATATCTATACGCAAAGCATTTAAATTTCGTTTATCATGAGGTAAATACATTGACTTCTGCAGAACTTAGCTTTCGGAGGACAATAACTACGACACTTCCACAGAGATTGTCTTACAGCAAGACGCACATTTAGCCCTACAGGACACGCATTAAACTATTTATTTTTCAACATATTTGAATTACAAAGAAAGTTTTCCGTGATACATTTCATTCCATTGCTGTAATCTGTAACACCTGAGGATATAATTACATTAATCCTCAGGGGGGTACACGCTTACTTTGTGTACCATGTGTTTGGCAAGCACAAGGAGCCCTAGCTAATATGGTATTTGTTTATACAACTTTACACATCGGTACCATATTTCTCTAACACATAAATTACACAGCTATCTGATCATTTATCTGAGAGAGACAAACATTTACTTTACTACATCAGTGACAGATGTTTACGTAATTACACCATTGGATAACTTCACACTTACGAAGTTGTATTTTGTGAACTGTTCATATTTTTTCGGAAACATTGTGATACTATGAGAGCTTTGAATGACATATTTGGTATGGGATCACGATTTTTAAAGTACGTTTGAGGCAGATGACACTTTTGACATGAGCAGAGAATTTTTTTTAGGTTTTGAAATTATTGGAGGAAGCTACAGAGATTTTGAGAATTTGACTGTGGTGTTATGATGTTATTATTACGTCGACGATGTGAATTACGCTGCTGAAGTATGCTTAAGCTGATGCTATATGAGTTATTTGGTTATGCTATGTATCTGTTATGATGACATATTGAAGAAGTGTCGACGAATATACATATGTGTAATAAGGTAAGGAATAATGAGTAGTGGTTAGGGACTCTGGTTTGTGAAAAAGGATGTTGGAAACCAAGAATCGCACTTTAAGAGTTATGAAATGTGTGTATACGCGTGAATGTATCACAAGGCCGCCAAAAATTTTTGGACACTGTTATATTAATAGAATTTTGTTTCTACAGATGTGTAACGCAAATTCTTGACCTGTGAAATTTTTTACATGAGACTGCCACTGTAGCGGAAACTGGTGTCGTAAATATTTCGTTAAGACACTTACGTGACCACCTGCACGTAATGCGTCGTGGGCACCCA
The DNA here is from genome assembly GCF_023897955.1 of Schistocerca gregaria. Classification (NCBI taxonomy): domain Eukaryota; kingdom Metazoa; phylum Arthropoda; class Insecta; order Orthoptera; family Acrididae; genus Schistocerca; species Schistocerca gregaria. The sequence goes on from NC_064931.1 coordinate 101,051,262, forward strand.
GCTGCGCGACAACCACCTGACAAAACAAAGCCATTAGTGTGTGCCTTTCAGAGGCACAGGTAAAAAAAAAAGGCCATTATCCTCTCTATTGACATTCCTTTGTAGAAAGCACCGCAAATACGACACGCTCATTACTGAGAAAGATACTTACATCTGACACCTGATTATAACAAACGTCTTTCTACGAGAGTTGAGAGAATTCTACTAACTTATGAAATGTCACATGACTATTGAATGATATTTTTATGCTTTGTCCATAGTTGCTTATTTCATTTAATATCTGTTTACCAGCTGTGTTACAACATTGGTTTTATAAAATAAAAGTAAATGCATTTGCTAATGTGAAAACTTTCTGTCAACAGATCTGTTAAATAATAATTTTATGATCCACATTCTTCAAAAAAAAAAAAAAAAAAGGAGCACTTGGAAAGGAAAGAACAATTAGAAGGAACTAGTAACAGGAACTGCATACATAATTTTCTTTTCAAGTACTTGGTAATTTATTTAATAGAATAAGTTGTGGTGCACCACTTTAATTATATAGACATTAAGACGTGAATATACATTTCCCTTATCTGCATTGTTGTCTTTAGTGTACTATTTTTTCTGCTTGTGGGTTTGTCATGTTTAGGTATAAGTTATTACATTTATTGCTGCTTGCTATGCTTACTTGCATTTTTTATTCATTACTGTTTGTGTTAATCGTTTTGTGCTGCTGCATTGCGTCGTCCCTTAGTTTAGCATCTGAGCTCAGTAGATTTTAAGTTAGCTTAAGAGGGGGTAGACTATATAAGAAACTAACTATGATGAATTGGAAGAGAAGCATTGAGAAGCTATATGAAAATGATTTGGCCAAAAAAAGTAGTGTATAGTGGAGAAAAACTATTTTTGAAAGAGGATGAGAAAAGTACAGAAAGCAGGTTTAGATAGGACTTTTTGGGAATAATGACGAACTAAGGGAGATCTCTATGCAAAATACTGCAGTAAAACAAACCCTGTCCTTTCCTTTCGTATTATCCCGTTATGTGTTTGTGTACCCTTGTGTATTTGTTTTCTTCCTGTCTCTGTGTGCTGTTTCATAGAATTTTTTCTCTTCTAATACTAAGCTACATTCACTATGATGAGGAATACTGTTATCCTCAAATATAATTTGCATTAATAACATGCTATTTACTTTCTAAAGATGTTTATACATTATTTATTCTGTTTTGTTCTAATGCTCATGTGTGAGGTTGATGTTTCAAAAGTTACTCTGATCTTTTATGTATGTACTTATGTCGTAATTTTTGTAACACTGATGTATTTGCTATTTCGATTCTTTTGTAAAGCCTGTACTACTGCAAATGTTATCTGTATTGTTATGTTCTTTAAAGATGTATTTTGTACCTTTGTTATTGCATTCTTACGTTATAAAATTGTAACTGGCACCAGTTCATCAAATTAAGTAACTTGTAAATTACATTTCACTGCACACATTTCTGTTGGTCATAGTATATGGACAATATGTGAGAAGTAGGGACTGATAGTGTTTGCACATGTTTTAATAACTCAGTAAGGGACTGGATAACAGCATTGCTGGTTCTAAGGACATTTCAAAAACAATTTTTCTGAGTGCACAAGTGGTGGTTATGGACTTGCTACATTATCCGCAAGACTCTTCAATGGTGATTGTGCGCCTGCACAGTCAAACAGATAGCTGCTGGCCATCTCTACAAGGACTACAGTGGGTCTACACCTTTGATAACCCACCAATACCATTATTTCTACAAGGACTGCAATGGGTCTGCACCTCTGGTGGCCCACCAATACCGTAATCTCTACCAGGACTACAATGGGTATACTCTGTGACGACCTACCTACCAATATTCTTTAAAACTTCGACTGACTCTGCTGTGGGTTTGCTCTGTTGTGGCCCATTACCTGTCTTCATGTCAAGAGTCAGCACTGTCTTTCCGTTGAAAGGACAACACTACTTCTTCAAGACTGCATGGAAATCCTCTACTTCCGTGTACATTTTCTTTTACTACTCAGACTTTGAGAAAAACACTGCAATTTTACTTTGATGAATGATCAGGACTGCCTTTATGGACTATGAGAAAATTTTAGCTTTTGACCAACATTGCATCAATAAGTGTGTGCATTTGATATCTTTATTATAGTAATTATGAAAAAATTTATCAAATCATTATTGGCCACTGCCCAAAACAATTTGTAAAAATTTTTTGTGGGGAGCATGGGGGCTATGTAAGTAGGCTGTTTAGGTTTTCTTATTGGTAACGCCGCTTAGCGCTCGGTATGAAAAATCACTGGCTGTGCTGTGCGCAGTCTGTGTTTAGTTTGCATTGTTGTCTGCCATTGTAGTGTTGGGCAGCGGCAGCTGGATGCTAACAGCGCGTAGCGTTGCGCAGTTGGAGGTGTGCCGCCAGCAGTGGTGGACGTGGGGAGAGAGATGGCGGAGTTTTGTAATTTGTAAGACTGGATGTCATGAACTATCATATATATTTTGACTATTAAGGTAAATACACTGTTTGTTCTCTATTAAAATCTTTCATTTGCTAACTATACCTATCAGTAGTTAGTGCCTTCTGTAGTTAGAATCTTTTATTTAGCTGGCAGTAGTGGTGCTCGCTGTATTGCAGTAGTTCGAGTAACGAAGATTTTTTGTGAGGTAAGTGATTTGTGAAAGGTATAGGTTAATGTTAGTCAGGGCCATTCTTTTGTAGGGATTATTGAAAGTCAGATTGCGTTGCGCTAAAAAATATTGTGTGTCAATTTTAGCAGTCGTGTATAATTTTTCTAAGGGGATGTTTCAGCACTTGATTATGTGTTTCAAGTTAAAGTATAAATGTCACAGTGTGTGAATGGTGGAAAAGTTAATTGGAATGGCTAGTACAAACCGTTTCTATTTGGCAGTAATTGCCACTGAGTGTTAGCGTCCATAAATGTATCTGAATGTGTGTCTAGTTAGAGAATACGTACTGCTATCCGTTATAGGTAGTTAGCTGATCAGATAATCACTATGTGAAACTGTTAGTGGTTTGGTCGTGACTGCCCCAGGCTGTAGCCTTCATAAATAGAGTTGAATTTTGCTCCTTATCAAGGTGTGTCCTACACCGCTAATGGACGGACATTTTGCACGGGCTGTATACACCGGTTCCTTCTTTGAAGGAAACTGTTCCAGTGAAATGTTGCCTGTAAGATAGTTGGAAGTTCAGTACATTCTCTTCAAGAAAGTGCCCACAAATTGCATCTTGAGGATAGTCTTCATATTTTAAAGTGTTTAATACTCGACGTATTTTGTTTAATAAAGAGTAATGGCTACAGTGGTGTAGCCCTCGTAGTTCTTAGCTGGTGTTTCTTAAAGAGTAAAAAAATAAAAAACAGTTCGTGAGCTAGAGTCTGTAAGTTAATTTATTATTCAGTATATGTTAATTTTGTCGAAGTAGTTGTTGCGGTGGAGTAATCCACATAAATTTCACTTTTTGAACAGTTATGAAAATAACTGTTGCTCATGAGAAATTGTTTCAAACTTCGATGACTGGGTGTTGTGTGATGTCCTTAGGTTAGTTAGGTTTAAGTAGTTCTCAGTTCTAGGGGACTGATGACCATAGATGTTAAGTCCCATAGTGCTCAGAGCCATTTATTTGTTTCTAACTTCGCTTGTAAGTAAATCGTTTTTCTAAAAGTCCAAGTGCTTTCTCTCTAGGACCTTGTGTCCTAACTTCCCAGCACTAAGGTATTTCCGTCATTTCACCCTGAGTGCAAAGGTAGCATCAACATATGAACAACACATTAGTGATGTTGCGACCATGCGAGCTTAACGCAGCGTCTAAGGTTCACGTCCACCACGCTGGCGTTCGCCAAGGATATGTTATTGGACCTCTGCTGTTCCTAATCTACATAAACACTTTATGAAACAATCTGAGTAGGCCTCTTAGATTGTTTGAAGATGATGCTCTTTTAAAGTCACCAGATGATCAAAACCACTGCAAAACGGTTTAGACAAGACATGTAGAAAGTGACTCCAAGGAATGAAAAGTTTGAGGTCATCCTCCACGTGTACCAAAAGGTGTACGATATATTCCTGTTACACGATAAATTACACTTGTCTAAAATCTGTGAACACAGTTAAATATTTAGGGAATGTAATTAAGAATAACTGAAATTGGAGCGTTCATGTACATAATGTACTGGGTTAAACGAATCAAAGACTGCCATTTATTGCCAGACCATTCAGAAAATGTAACAGGTCTACTAAAATGAGTGCCTGCACTATACCTGTCCGTCCTCTTCTAGAGTACTGCAGTGTGGAATGGGAACCCCACATGATAGGATTGACGGAGGACTTCGTAAAAATTAGAAGAAGGGTTACTTGTTTTGTGTTACCACGAAATGGAGGAGAGAGCGCCACGGATATAATACGCGATTTGCGATAGCAATCATTAATACAAAGGCGTTTCTCGTTGCGGCAGGATCTTCTTATGATATTTCAGTTACCAACTGTCTCCATCGGATGCGAAAATCTTTTTGTTGGCGTCCACGAAAATTGGAAGAAGTAATCATCATAATAAAAAACGAGAAATCAGAACTCACATTCAAAGTGAGGTGTTCGTTTTTCCTGTGGGCTTTTAGAGAGTAGAACTGTAGAGAAATAGCGTGAGGGTGGTTCGATGAACCTTCTGTTATGCACTTGAATGTGAATTTCAGAGTGATGATATGGGTGCACAAGTCTGGGCCTGAGTCCCTGTGTGAAACAATTTCATTTGTCACAAACATCTCACGTCAATCCTAATCAGTTTTTAATACGAGTGTTGGAACTTAAAAAGTGGCAACTGCACTCCTGGAAATGGAAAAAAGAACACATTGACACCGGTGTGTCAGACCCACCATACTTGCTCCGGACACTGCGAGAGGGCTGTACAAGCAATGATCACATGCACGGCACAGCGGACACACCTGGAACCGCGGTGTTGGCCGTCGAATGGCTCTAGCTGCGCAGCATTTGTGCACCGCCGCCGTCAGTGTCAGCCAGTTTGGCGTGGCATACGGAGCTCCATCGCAGTCTTTAACACTGGTAGCCTGCCGCGACAGCGTGGACGTGAACCGTATGTGCAGTTGACGGACTTTGAGCGAGGGCGTATAATGGGCATGCGGGAGGCCGGGTGGACGTACAGCCGAATTGCTCAACACGTGGGGCGTGAGGTCTCCACAGTACATCGATGTTGTCGCCAGTGGTCGGCGGAAGGTGCACGTGCCCGTCGACCTGGGACCGGACCGCAGCGACGCACGGATGCACGCCAAGACCGTAGGATCCTACGCAGTGCTGTAGGGGACCGCACCGCCACTTCCCAGCAAATTAGGGACACTGTTGCTCCTAGGATATCGGCGAGGACCATTCGCAACCGTCTCCATGAAGCTGGGCTACGGTTCCGCACACCGTTAGGCCGTCTTCCGCTCACGCCCTAACATCGTGCAGCCCGCCTCCAGTGGTGTCGCGACAGGCGTGAATGGAGGGACGAATGGAGACGTGTCGTCTTCAGCGATGAGAGTCGCTTCTGCCTTGGTGCCAATGATGGTCGTATGCGTGTTTGGCGCCGTGCAGGTGAGCGCCACAATCAGGACTGCATACGACCGAGGCACACAGGGCCAACACCCGGCATCATGGTGTGGGGAGCGATCTCCTACACTGGCCGTACACCTCTGGTGAACGTCGAGGGGACACTGAATAGTGCACGGTACATCCAAACCGTCATCGAACCCATCGTTCTACCATTCCTAGACCGGCAAGGGAACTTGCTGTTCCAACAGGACAATGCACGTCCACATGTATCCCGTGCCACCCAACGTGCTCTAGAAGGTGTTAGTCAACTACCCTGGCCAGCAAGATCTCCGGATCTGTCCCCCATTGATCATGTTTGGGACTGGATGAAGCGTCGTCTCACGCGGTCTGCACGTCCAGCACGAACGCTGGTCCAACTTAGGTGCCAGGTGGAAATGGCATGTCAAGCCGTTCCACAGGACTACATCCAGCATCTCTACGATCGTCTCCATGGGAGAATAGCAGCCTGCATTGCTGCGAAAGGTGGATATACACTGTACTAGTGCCGACATTGTGCATGCTCTGTTGCCTGTGTCTATGTGCCTGTGGTTCTGTCAGTGTGATCATGTGATGTATCTGACGCCAGGAATATGTCAATAAAGTTTCCCCTTCCTGGGACAATGAATTCACGGTGTTCTTATTTCAGTTTCCAGGAGTGTATTTACTCACAACCGATACAAAAGAGTTACATGTTTGCAGCTGTTGCTTCCTTAAAGTAGTTACCTGCGTTGTGTAGAATACATTGCCAGCGATGTGGAAGGCGTAGTATACCGCTGGCAGAGCCTGTTCTGTTGTGGTGCGAATGGAGCGGTCTACGGCCTGGGCGAAGCCCCGGGACCGTTCTGAAGTGAGTGCCACGAAATGGTTCCTTTATCTTCGGAATCAAATCAAAGTCAAAAGGACTTAAGTCCGCGGAGTATGGTGGATGGTGCAGTACTTCCCAGTCCTATCGACCGAACAGAGCAGCCACAGCTCGCGCTGTATGCGCTCGAGCATTGTCGTGCAAAATGATGGTTGGGTTACGCAGAAAGTGCCGCCACTTCTTTTGCAATGCTGGTCGTAGGCGATGCTCCAAAAACGAACAGTAATACTGTGCACTGACGGTCTGCCGTGGAGGATCATAATACGTTAGGATAACACCAAAACAGTGGTACACGAGAATCACCATGACTTCAGACGGCTCCATTCACACCATCAACAGAACAAGCTCTGCTAACGGTATCCTACGCCTTCCACATCGCTGGCAACGGGTTCTACACAACGCTGGTGACTACTTTGAAGGACAGTAGCAGGTCCAAACATGTAACTCTGCCGGCCGCGTTGGCCGTGCGGTTCTAGGCGCTCAGTCCGGAACCGCGTGACTGCTACGGTCGCAGGTTCGAATCCTGCCTCGGGCATGGATTTGTGTGATGTACTTAGGTTAGTTTGGTTTAAGTAGTTCTAAGTTCTTGGGGACTGATGACCACAGGTTTTAAGTCCCATAGTGCTCAGAGCCATTTGAACTATTTTGAACCATGTAACTCTTTTGTACCGATTGTGAATAAATAGTGGCCACTATTTAAGTTCAAACCCTCGGAATTACGACAACTGAAATCGTGAGAATGTCTGGAGGACATAGTCAGATCAAGTGGCGGACACCGTGTAAGCACAGACGTTGTAACCCTCAATGATGTATCCATGACTCTATCACTGTGTGGGAATAATGAAAGCAGTGAGTGTTAGGGTTGTGGACTCTGCAAAACAGCTATGTGAGTTTGGATCGGTTCTGGAGGCATGCTCGGACAGCTGAAGTCGTCAAGGGGACCGCTCGCAGTAAACGGAAATTCTGGGTTCGAGTCCTAGACCAGCACAAATTCTGATTTGCCCCAAAGAACTGACTTCAATCTGGATTTGTAAAATGCGAATCCATTTTATAGTAAGTTAAACTGTCACACATTCACATTCCTCTACTGCTTCGAAAGTCACGTGATAACTAACACATAACAGTGCATAGAATACAGACCAGTGGCAGACGTACCATCACCCAGGCTGGTACGATGATCGTGTGTGCCTAAATGGTTATAAGAACGAACTATATCATGAGTCAGTAAATCGTTATGGTAGTTAGGGCATTTGGCTCGGAGTTTACGTAATGTCTTATATCACATACTAAATTAATGGGCCGGCCGAAGTGGCGGAGTGGTTCTAGGTGCTACAGTCTGGAACCGCGCGAGCGCTACGGTCGCAGGTTCGAATCCTGCCTTGGGCATGGATGTGTGTGATGTCCTTAGGTTAGTTAGGTTTAAGTAGTTCTAAGTTCTGATGACCTCAGAAATTAAGTCCCACAGTGCTCAGAGCCATTTTTTGAATTAGTGGAATACCATAAAGTCCACTTTAGTATAGTTTTAACTGTGTGCTCCCATAATCGCACCCTGTATGGCGTCGAATTACCCACATATAAAACCATACATTCTGAGTTTCAATTGCGTTCTGCTCTATGCCCACTAAAGCCATAAGAATACACCAAAGATGCTATATCGATGCCGTGATTTTATTCGCTTTATTGTCATTACTGAGGAAAGAATCTGAGGTTTGGGATATAGAGTTAGGTTGCACCTTAAAAATCAAGCTGGAAGCCATTAAAACCACTAGTTGGTGTTCGGTTACTTTTGATCATTATGTAGACTACACACCGCTAAATCACTGGAATTTTCTCGCCAATAATACGTTTCATAATTAGCGTTAAGGTCTATGGGGTATCCTCTGCTTATGATCTCCTTATGATGATGTTGGTTTGTAACCACTCGTCTTTTGTCCGGCAGTGGGAGTTTAGCTTACTCATGACCCGTTGTGGTAGCAACTTGTAATTGTGGACTACATAGACAACGGTAGCCGAGGTTACCTCGGAGTCGGTTGAGCGCCCCGTAGAGATTGCGCACGGAGATTTTCTTTCAGTGCGTACCTCCTCCTCAGGGTTCTCCTTTTCCATTCCAATGCTAGTGAACGGTGATGTGTTGTGTGTTTGTGACCTGCAGCGTGTGACATAGCTGCTCCCAAAGTCACGTGATAACGTTTAAAACTACACTATGTGATCAAAAGTATCCGGACATCTGGCTGAAAATGACTTACAAGTTCGTGGCGCCCTCTATCGATAATGCTGGAATTCAATATTGCGTTGGAAGACCATTAGCTTTGTTGACAGCTTCCACTCTCGCAGGCACACGTTCAATCAGGTACTCGAAGGTTTGTTGGGGAATGGCAACCCATTCCTCACGGACTGCTGCTGCACTGAGGAGTGGTACTGATGTCGGTCGGTGAGGCCTGGCACGTAGTCGGCGTCCCAAAACATCCCAAAGGTATTCTACAGAATTCAGGTCAGGATTCTGTGCAAGCCAGTCCATTACATGGATGTTACTGTCCTGTAACCACTCCGCCACGCCACAAGCCGTGCATTGTGAACAGGTGCTCGATCGTGTTGAAAGATGCAATCGCCTTCCCCGAATTGTTCTTCAAGAGTGGGAAGCGAGAAGGTGCTTAAAACATCAATGTAGGCCTGTGCTATGATAGTGGCACGCAAAACAACAAGGGCTACAAGCCCCCTCCATGAAAAACACGACCACACCAAAACGCCACCGTCTCCGAATTTTGCTGTTGGCACTACATATGCTGGCAGATGACGTTCACTGGGCATTCGTCAAACCCATCGGATCGCCAGATTCTGTACCGTGATTCGTCACTCCACACAACGTTTTTCCACCGTTTATCGGCCAATTTGTACGCTCCTTACACCGAGCGAGGCGTCCATTGGCACATTTGGCATTTATCGGCATGATGAGTGGCTTATGAACAGCCGCTCGACCCTTATATCCAAGTTTTCTCACCCCCTGCCTAACTGTCATAGTATTTGCAGTGGATCCTCATGCAGTGTGGAATTCCTGTGTGATGGTCTGGATAGATGTCTGCCTATTACACATTACGACATCCTTAAACTGTCGGCGGTCTCTGTCAGTCAACGGACGAGGTCGGCCTGTACGTTTTTGTGCTATACGTGGCCCTTCACGTTTCCACTTTACTATCACATCGGAAACAGTGGACCTAGGGATGTTTAGGAGTGTGGAAATCTCGTGTACAGATGTATGACACAAGTGACACTCAATCACCTGACCACGTTCGAAGTCCTTGAGTTCCGCGGAGCGTCCCATTCTGCTCTCTGACGGTGTCTAGTGACTACTGAGGTCGCTGATGTGGAGTACCTGGCAGTAGGTGGTAGCACAATGCACTTGATATGAAAAACGTATGTTTATGGGGGTGTCATGACACTTTTGATCACAGAGTGTACCTTCTATCATTATTTTACAAGTACACAGTAATTCCGTAGTGTGACTCTCTCTCTCAGGTGAAGTCAGAGTATGTAGTCCACTAGTTTTATAACGCACATAAGCCACAGGTTCGTATGGTACTAAACCACGTTAAGTATTAATTTCCAACAACATAGTCGGCCGTTAGGTGTTTAGACGTAGGATTCATTGCACAATGTTTGAATAACACATTTTTTGGTTGAAGGTGGTATTGGGTCTTCTCTGTTTCTGTATAAGGCCCTGCTGAAGAAATAAATAACCTTCTGACCGACATATCGTGGCTGCACGTCTTCATAATCTTAAATGTAAATTGACAGGACTGGGTAAGGAAAAAAAATGACGAATTTGTAAGAAAACATTATTATTCATTATGTATCTTGATACATCAATATAAATCTTAGGTTGGGTGAAGAAATTAGTTATCTTTAAAGAGAAAAAGCTGCTGATTTTTGTTTTATTACATCAGCAGATGTGCTGTATTTGCCAAACAACTGTTTCTTATACATGGTAAATTCTGCCTGTATCCCAGTGAAACAGATCACAGTAACAAAATCCGTCTGTATATCCCGCTTTTGTGGATTTAGTAGCAGCCGACTTTGGCACTGCATGGACATATGAATGTAAACATGGATTTAAGTTACCTTCACGGTGTGGTGCTGTGCAGATAATACACAAGGTCACTGAACACAGCCCGGACATATATTTCCGTCTAGTCCATCTCTCGAACACAATCAATAATGCACCTCCTAAATCATGTAAATTCGGAAAACTTGAATGCCTTAAATAAATGAACGAGACTTCTTATGTTACCTCGAGTGCTGCATCTTAATACATATATACGACAGGCAGAATCAAAACCATGAACTGGTTGTGTGTCCTCTTATCAAATGTTACACTGCATCAAACGGCGTAACTCTTCCCCTAAGGTCTCTGTAAACAGCACTTTTAACACTATTCTTAATATCATCGATTTCTGTCACATCACAGCCACTGTCTGCTTATATACCTATATTTTCACGTTTCTAACCAATGGCCCTCATTTTATTTGCAGTGGCGTACAGTTGTACAGTGGGAACACTAATCTGAGGCCCGAAAGGAGGTGCTGGTGTTGTAGGCAACGGTTGTGTTACTTGATCTGAAATATCTGCGAGACTCGACGATATAATTAATGTATCAACTTGAGCGAGAGAGAGGGGGTAGGGCGAGGGAGGGAGAGGGAAGAAGGGTCGAAGGGGAGAGGATGTTGTGCTGAGGAAAAGACGAAAATTCGTACGTTTTTGTGAAGACACATCCAATAATAATGATGAGGGAACTGGATGGGTTGATAATACTTACATTTCAGTTTGGCTTTCTTCTTATTCTGTCTGGAGGTGGTGGTGTCAGATCTGTTTGGAAGCAATTGGGGCCCTCCTCAGAAGTACCAAGTTGTCCATGCATGTGGTGTGCCTCGATGAGTGATGGCCCGTTGTTCCATTTAACAATCTGTCGTATTCAAAGAACTAGCCACGCAGGCTGAGTCACGCGACATTTCTTCTAGTGGTACCATAGTATGGAACCACAGCATTCTGCATAACAAATAATCCTTAATAGCTTCGCCAATATGATGTGACCTCATATCAACTGGATACTCTCAATGCTTTTTCTTATGGTGGCGTTAGATTTTAAAAACAGTCATTTGTGTTTGGTTTCAAATGTTACCTGGATGTTTGATGTATTCAGCGTAAAGTGCAAAATATTAAGAAATATTGTTAAAGAGAAGCTACACATTCATCTCTCAGAAAGGTAATTTGAAGAACAATATTATTTTAGGCGTGGTATTGTACTGATGTAATGCCTTCATCATTCTCCGAAATGCTAAACATGTCAGACACCTTTTTATGGGGTAAGCAGTTGTATGCTAAGAACTGGTAATAAAAGGCCTAGCACACGTAAACTCTGTCACAGTGACTTTGCGTCGAAATAAAATAAACATTCCGGAATGAAAACACATCGCAGCCAGAGCCTTTGCTTTATAGTTCGAATGCTAGATATGAAGTTAACATTAAGTTACTAAATGTAATTGGTAAGAACCGAAATCTGTGACCAATTTTCAGACAATTAGACCTGATAGTTTCAGAAAAGAATAGTCACTACACTAGCGTGATATGTTTCAAATAACTCTCGTCTGTCTATGTATTAATACACACGTCATGCTATGTTTGTCTTAATATCTCTTGACAAGGTGAAGAATTCTATTTTTGCACGTTCTTGGACTGACGTGTAAAGACAACACTCGCGAGCCGTTCTTTCACGTTTGGAAGACACAAAGCAGGATCTGTCTAATTGAGGGCTGGTAGTTGACAGGGGATATCGTCGGTGTCACTTCTGTAACGAAGTTGGTCGGAGACCATGGCTATGAGACTTTAGTAAAGAGTTGTGAAATCTAAGTACGGTACAATTGTTCATTTATCATGCCACACGACTGCAGCAATTAATCCATCATCTCTTCCTGTTTCTTTCTCCTCCACTATCTCCTCGATGTAACTCGCATTTAAGGGGTTCCCTGGTGCAGGCTAAGCACGGATAACAACCAAGTGAAAATCCATTATATCGGTTGTTAGTGAGACTTGACACAAGCATATGCCATGCCACGTCGACAAGTTAACCATGGAGTCAGATCTTAGGAAATACACATTAACGGCCTCGAACTATTTCGAGTTGTCGACAACGGATTAACATTTAACAGGTAATACAGCTCATTACATATTTCACTTGTATTACTTTACATACGTGAATTTTATTAGGAGTTCAAAAAAGATACAGTTCTCTTTGTGATTAATTTTCTTTCCATTTCGGGATGGATACAGTTAATGTATAAAAAAAAGAGACAATGAAGATATATAAACACTTTATTGTTTCTAGTCCCTAGCAACTAAGGTACTGAGATAGTAAAGAGAGTAGAAAATAATTAATTAAATTAAAATAAAACAGTCTGAATTAACGCATTGTGATTGCTACACAGATCACGTGACAGGCCACAAAGATATATTACTCTGTCACGTCGATGGGATTATGAAGTTACCTAAGGTCAGATCGATCTCAACACCTGAAGGTTCGTTATCGGGTGCTAACCACGACCATAGTACATTACAAGAGTGCTGCTTAATCGACTTGCTGAAACTAACACAAAGCAGTTTTTCTTAGTGGCTGGAAGATGGTTCGTTCTCTTATCGGAATGAAATATCACAGGAAGCAAAGTGTATGTTCTCTGCAGTTGCCCCTCGAGAGTATTCCTTAAACTACTAAGCTCACATACGTCTATGAAATGCCGTATTAATTCCTCAATTAGCTGTGTACTTAAAAACGGTATTAAGTGAACTGTGGTGGTCCTTCGACAACGATACATTAATGAGATAATTTTTCATATTCCACGTCTCCTCAGAATGTATCAAACGCGGAGAAGACTATCCCCCGTAGATTTTCTACAACTTTTGTGTTGCTTTCGGGCATCTGTGATGACATATATATGTAACATATACCTCTTGAATAACAAATTATATAACGATCAGAGCTTCCAGATATATTTGTCTCGCAATATCCATGTATGAATAGCTGAAATGTAGTTTTTTTTTTTTTTTTTTTACGTGCACTAGTAAGGCAGTAAAATACATTTCGCACTGGCGCTAGGCATCTGCGAGGCGAAGCTTAGGTTTATCAGCAGCTGAAAACATGCAGACTCTTGATTAAGCATATCACTATCTTCAGATACAATTAGCTCTTGCTGTTTGCGTAGCTGCTTGCTGCGCTCTTATATTTTTTCACTCGTCTGTCCATAGAAGCATTTTTGTAAGTGCAGTGTGATAATGTTTATGCACGCAATGCACGAAGCGGACGCTCCTGTTAACTCCTAGGAGCAAAAGTAAAGAGCATCTATCGTAATAATAATATAAAAAGTCATGCTTTCTGACTATCCGATCGTCTGTAGAAGAAATCTTCAAGTCATCGTTAACTTTAATGTCTAACAGTATCAAGTAGAAGAATAGACGTATCGATTAATTTCCCAAGAAATGTATATTCGATAGTACATTCGTAAATATACGGAAGCGAGTAGAGTGAAAATAAGTCATATAGCATATTTAAAACGAATTTAGTACGTACATGCTTGTTAAGAAAGTGTATAAATATTTAAGCAGCTAATTTTGCGATACTCTAAGTGACTGTGATGGCAGCTAAGAAAAGATGGTTCTGGAAACTTCCATGGTCAGACTTACATATACTTGAGTTCTTGTTCGATATTTCGACTATTCAATCCTACGGAAACGCTTTCAGACCTCGAGAGTGTAAACACCGGACAGAGAGGCACAAGACACGGACGGAGACCCCAGTGACGTCACGAGGAGGGGCTGGGGTGTCAGAGGGAGAAGAGCACGCGCGCGGAACACACGCAGGCGGGCTGAGCTTCTGGGACCACACAACCTGCCGGCTGCTCGAGCACTTGGGACAGCTCAGCTTCTGGCAGACTGCGGCTCCGGCGCCGGCGCCCCCGTCGCTATTGATCGCCTTCCCCGACCTGGCCGCCTGCCACGTTTTATCGCCTCCTTTCTGGGTCAGCCTACATCTGCAGGGTTATTCCAAAGTACCTGCAGCGTTTCAGAAGACGAATGAGCGAAAACCGCAAAACATGCACAAAATACACACTTCTTGGCCGAGAGTTCGTAGAACCACTTTCAAACTATTTGTTGACCGTTTCTATGTCTAACAGCACACGGGAAATATGAACACCTAAATCTACAGCTACATCTACATCCATACTCCGCAAGCCACCTGACGGTGTGTGGCGGAGGGTACCTTGAGTACCTCTATCGGTTCTCCCTTCTATTCCAGTCTCGTATTGTTCGTGGAAAGAAGGATTGTCAGTATGCCTCTGTGTGGGCTCTAATCTCTCTGATTTTATCCTCGTGGTCTCTTCGCGAGATATACGTAGGAGGGAGCAATATACTGCTTGACTCCTCGGCGAAGGTATGTTCTTGAAACTTAAACAAAAGTCCGTACCGAGCTACTGAGCGTGTCTCCTGCAGAGTCTTCCACTGGAGTTTGTCTATCATCTCCGTAATGCTTTCGCGATTACTAAATGATCCTGTAACGAAGCACGCTGCTCTCCGTTGGATCTTCTCTATCTCTTCTATCAACCCTACCTGGTACGGATCCCACACTGCTGAGCAGTATTCAAGCAGTGGGCGCACAAGCGTACTGTAACCTACTTCCTTTGTTTTCGGATTGCGATTCCTTAGGATTCTTCCCATGAATCTCAGTCTGGCATCTGCTTTACCGACGATCAACTTTATATGATCATTCCATTTTAAATCACTCCTAATGTGTACTCCCAGATAATTTATGGAATTAACTGCTTCCAGTTGCTGACCTGCTATATTGCAGCTAAATGATAAGGGATCTTTCTTTCTATGTATTCGCAGCACGTTACACTTGTCTACATTGAGATTCAATTGCCATTCCCTGCACCATGCGTCAATTCGCTGCAGATCCTCCTGCATTCCAGTACAATATTCCATTGTTACAACATCTCGATATACCACAGCATAATCCGCAAAAAGCCGCAGTGAACTTCCGATGTCATCCACAAGGTCATTTATGCATATTGTGAATAGCAACGATCCTACGACCCTCCCCTGCGGCACACCTGAAATCACTCTTACTTCGGAAGACTTCTCTCCATTGAGAATGACATGCTGCGTTCTGTTATCTAGCAACTCTTTAATCCAATCACACAATTGGTCTGATAGTCCATATGCTCTTACTTTTTTCATTAAACGACTGTGGGGAACTGTATAGAGTGCTTGCGGAAGTCAAGAAACACAGCATCTACCTGGGAATCCGTGTCTATGGCCCTCTGAGTCCCGTGGACGAATAGTGCGAGCTGGGTTTCACACTATCGTCTTTTCGAAACCCATGCTGATTCCTACAGAGTAGAATTCTAGTCTCCATAAAAGTCGTTATACTCGAACATAATACGTGTTCCAAAATTCTACAACTGATCGACGTTATAGATATAGGTCTATAGTTCTGCACATCTGTTCGACGTTCCTTCTTGAAAACGGGGATGACCTGGGCCTTTTCCAATCCTTTGGAACGCTACGCTCTTCTAGAGACCTACGGTACACCGCTGCAAGAAGCGAGCTGGTATCCCATCAGGTCCAGCGGCCTTTCCTTTTTTGAGCGATTTTAATTGTTTCTCTATCCCTCTGTCGTCTATTTCGATATCTACCATTTTGTCATCTGTGCGACAATCTAGAGAAGGAGCTACAGTGCAGTCTTCCTCTGTGAAAGAGCTTTGGAAAAAGACATTTAGTATTTCGGCCTTTAGTCTGTCATCCTCTGTTTCAGTACCATTTTGGTCATAGAGTGTCTGGACATTTTGTTTTGATCCCCCTACCGCTTTGAAATAAGAACAAAATTTCTTAGGGTTTTCTGCCAAGTCAGTACATAGAACTTTACTTTCGAATTCATTGTACGCCTCTTGCATAGCCCTCCTCACACTACATTTCGCTTCGCGTAATCATCCGCGCGAACACTTATTTCTCGTATTATATCACGATGGTCCTTTTCCCTATGAAGCTGGGACCAAAAATATACTTCCTACTAGGAGGAAGAAGTAGATGATCAATATTTTTGTGAAACCATCTTGCCACTACTAAAAATGCCGAAAAAAATAAGTTTTTGTAGAACTGTAGTTTTTATTTTATCTTTTGTGTGTACTATCATGCTCAAGAAAAAGTGTCCGAACGCCCTGAACTGCTACTTCGCCTGATTTTCATAAAACCCACATAACATGACTTTCAGGACCTCTGCTCTGTATTCGGTACAGTCGTTGTACTAAACTAAACGGTTATTACAAGAGTCCACAAGAGATAAGTGTCCTCTCTGGCTTACAATGCAGATGTAAATTAGTATCACGTTAATTCTAATATCACCACACATGTTATTAGATATGATACAGTCGTTACAATTGAAAACTCTAATTCATTATTATAAATTACATTTCAAAAAGCAACTTCCAACATGAAATTGTATTACGAAAATTTTTTTACGGTGCTGGTAATCGAAGACGCCAGTCAGAAACTATTCTTGGAATAGAATTTCATGTTTGACCGCGATTCGAACCCCGCTCCTAATCACATTAATAGAGCACAACTAAATGTCAGAAATCGTAATATTTCACCAATAGCGAGATTATTCAAACTGAAATGTCGAGACTAAAAACTTTTGCTTACAGGAGTTCGAACGTAGCATCTATCGTCGTAGGCTTGTAGACGCTAAAAATCTATTTATTTCAACAGTTGCGAGATGTGCCGTTGTGTGAGCTGAAAAAAGAAAACGTAAAGCTCTGTGCTGACAGGGAGTCGAAACCTACACATATCATCGTCGTTGACTACACACAGAGACGTTCACTATCGATTTATCTTTCGCCATTAAGAAAAAGTGTTACTTGTGAACATGAAATGATATGATGGAAAGTTATTTCTAACTGGGAGTCGAAAGGCAGAGGTGTTAATTTGTCACCTGTGGTTTGGTGTGCGCATGCAGCAAACTAAAATGCACTGTGTTATTTATTGTCCCAGACCAGGCTTCGAACTCAGACATGCTACTTAAGAACGCTGGAGTCTTGGGGAAACAACGAAACGGTGGAACTGTACGAACTTAAAATGGTCAAACCTGACGAAAGGAAAGGTCTGAATTCGAATCCCAGTCCAATACAAATATTTTCAACATATGTAGTTCAAAAACAAATATAAATAAGGCCTTGTTACCTTAAATGAATATTGGTTCATTAATAAATAAAAACCTCTCAACTAACACAGCTTACTGGTAACAGTATCAAACTGGCGTGACTTCTGCCTCTCTCAAGGCCCAATCTACAGCGACTTTGCTGAAGTAGATAGCGAAGGCACGTCATGTTTAATGTGGGTTTGGAACGGCGGTGCAACCCTACATTGTTCGCCCGCATCTCGTGGTCGTGCGGTAGCGTTCTCGCTTCCCACGCCCGGGTTCCCGGGTTCGATTCCCAGCGGGGTCAGGGATTTTCTCTGTCTCGTGATGGCTGGGTGTTGTGTGATGTCCTTAGGTTACTTAGGTTTAAGTAGCTCTAACTTCTAGGGGACTGATGACCATAGATGTTAAGTCCCATAGTGCGCAGAGCCATTTGAACCATTTGAACCCTACATTGTTCAACCTGCATTACCGATGGTGAAGAGGGTCGGTTTGAGCTTTCCAAAATTGGTTCCATATGTATGAGTCGAACAAAAACCTTAAGCATACGTTGATACGATGGTGCTTTGAAAAGTTCTCGGAACGGTATAGAAAAAAAGTACTTACATCACTGAAACCTCTTTTTATTTTTCAATGTAGTCTCCATGTAGATTAATGCACTTGGTCCAACAATGTTCCAGTGTCTTGAGCCCATCTAGAAAATGAGTTTCCTCCAGGCCTGCAAAATAGTTGTCAACTCCAGCTACCAGTTCTTCGTTTGAAGTGAATCTGCGTCCACTAAAAAAACATTTTCAGTTGTGAGAAGAGATGTAAGTCTGAAGAGCCATATCAGGTGAATAAGGTGGGTGTGGAAACAATTCATACCTTAGTTCGTGTAATTTTGCCATGGCGACGGCACAAGTTTAAGGCGCTCATTGTCTTGATGGAAGATGACTTTCTTCCTTGCTAAACCTGGCCTTTTTCGTGTATCTTTTGTTGTAATTTGTCTAGGAGGTTAGCATAGTATTATCCAGTAACTGTTTGCTCAGTGCGCACATAATCCACAAACATAGTCCCCTTCTCATACCAGGACAGTGATGCCATGACGTTTCCCGACGAAGGAATTGTCTTTTCTTTCTTTGGTGGCGGAGAATCAGCACGTTTCCACTCCTTTAACTGTTGCTTTGTCTCTGGGATATGGTATTGCACCCAATTTTCATATGTGGTCACAAACTGGGGCAAAATATCTTGTCCGTTTCTCCTAAAACGGGCCACAGATTGTTCCGATATGTCCATTCTCAAGCGCTTTTGATTCAGCGTCAAGAGTAGTGGCACGCATCTTGCAGATAATTTTTTTCATTTCTAATTCTTCAGTTGAAGTGTAATATACCCTTACAGATGAAATCTGGCAAGCGTGTGCAATTTCACGCACTTTCAATCGGCCATCCTCCATGACCATTTTGTATACTTTTGCAATGATTTCTGGAGTAATGACACATCTTGACCGACCACCGCGCGGATCATCTAAGTTCTCCAAACCAAATTTAAACTCATTTGTCCACTTGGCGCCGGCCGGTGTGACCGAGCGATTTTAGGCGCTTCAGTCTGGAACCGCGCGACCGTTACGGTCGCAGGTTCGAATCCAGCCTCGGGCATGGATGTGTGTGATGTCCTTAGGTTAGTTAGGTTTAAGTAGTTCTAAGTTCTACGGGACTGATGACCTCAGATGTTAAGTCCCATAGTGCTCAGAACAATTTGAACCATTTTTTGTCCATTTGGCAACAATTGAATATGAAGGAGTCCCTAGTGTATTCAGGAAATCGACATGAATGTCCTTTGCTTTCATACTTTTCTTTACGAAGTACTCTATCACTGCTCGAATTTCGATTTTTTCCATCTTCGCAAATCACTACGTGGGAACAACAACAGAGTCATCTGAAATCACACTGAAAGCCAGACCATTAGCTGCTTACAGGATTTGATAAATATCAACGGGGACAGCTGAAAATGTGTGCCCCGACTGGGACTCAAACCCGGGGTCTCCTGCTTACACGACAGACGCGCCATCTGACTGAGCCATCGAGGGCAAGTGCAGGGACTTATCTCTGGCACGCTCCCCGTGATACCCACATTTCCAACTTATGTCCACACACTAAATTTGTAGTGCCCCTGCCCGCTATACTCATTACTCGCTGTAGTGAATTCTACCGATTCCCGTAAGAGTTTGGACAATGAGAGTGCATCCGCACTGTAGAAGGTCTACGTCTACATCTACATCTACGTGATTACTCTGCTATTCACAATAAAGTGCTTGGCAGAGGGTTCAATGAACCACCTTCAGGCTGCCTCTCTAACGTTCCGCTCTCGAAAGGCACCCGGGAAAAACGAGCACTTAAATTTTTCTGTGCGAGCCGTGATTTCTCTTACTTTATCGTGACGATCATTTGCCCCTATGTAGATAGGTGCCAACAGAATGGTTTCGCAATCGGAGGAGAAAACTGGTGATTGAAATTTCATGAGGAGATCCCGTCGCAACGAAAAACGTCCTTGTTTTAATGATTGTCACTCCCATTCACTTATCATGTCTGTGGCACTATCTCCCCTATTTCGTGATAATACAAAACAATCTGCCCTTCTTTGTACTTTTTCGATGTCATCCGGTGGCAGTAAAATGAGTGTGTCTGAGAAGTGTAGGATACCGACAAACCCATGCATCACGTAGGTGCAAGGAGGTAAGGGAACCGATCCACCAGCCGGAGAACACAATTAAAAATACCACCTAACAGAACCTTTGTAGGGGATTTACGAAGTAGGTAAATGATTTCCTCTTTGCGGAAACGCTAACGTCCCATATAACGACTGGAGCCACAAGGGGCGTAGAGAAGAGGTAAAGTGAGATCACGAAAGGTACATCTTATACACCTAACATCAATGAGAACTTCGAAGTCCCGTATGGAATCCTTTTCTTATAAAGCAAGGCAGTGCTGTAGAAAGTTCGGAAGCCACATTAAGAAAGACCGAGAATCCAGGAATTGAAAACTGGTCAAATAATACTTCCTGGCCGTGGTTCGGAACCAATCCTGTGAGAAAAGTATATGCTTGCGTAAACACTTGAACCGGAACAAAAACTATAAAATTACAAAACTGTCATCGAACGGAGCTATGTGCCCTTTTCCATGGTCGAATCAATGAACGAAACGGAGGGAGAAGTTGTGTAAACACCACCCCAATCTCCCAACTGTTCTTCCTTCTTACATGATAGGACTCTTTGCGTGGATGCGTTGTTCACTGCGGTACTCCGGAATTGCTGCTACCTCATGCTGTTGTGTGGGTGCATTACGTAAAAAATCAGTTTCAGACTGAGACGCACAGACCCTTACACTCCACTCGTCGACGGACAGGGGATCGCGTATAGAGATTCGTTCAGTAACGGCGGGCTCCTCCTGCCCTAAGGAATCAATCACGTTATGCTCACCAAGAGTTCGTGACGTGGACGCTGCGACAGAAGGCGCAGAAGTAGTTTGGGAGCTCAGACAACAGGAGAGGTATCCGATAGTCGAGGAAGTCAAGTGGGGTCCTGAAATTTATTCTTTAATGGGTAAAGCAAACGAGGCGGCCTGGATGACAGGGTAATCGCCAGATGACTTCAGCAACCAGCTGATCTGGTACAGAAGCTCAGGCCAGAGAAAGGGCTGGTCCAGTGGTAGGGTTATCCAAATGGCGAGGCAAAGGGAAGACTCCTCAACTACATCATCGTCTCGCATTGTGCAACGCTTGTTTTGATAAACCTGGGCTGGTACCGCGGGAGTGACGATATTAATGACCCTATACGTGGGCAGTGGAGGAAATTCAATAGCATTACCTCTCAAAGATACCTACCGAACACCACTATAGGCCCGTAAGCGGTGTTGAGCAGACCAGCATTTCCTTCAAATATGTCGTATATCCCCATAAGCGAGTGGGATGGACTTCAAAGAACTCATCTACCGCGGGCGAAATATTAAAAACCCGAACATTAGTATAGACCACTTGTGCATTCGCCAAAATGACTGTGCTTGTGGAAACATCATGATGAGTAAAAGGGACCTGAGTACCGTTATGTAATAACATCTTGTCAACCTGAAGCTGGTCAAGAAATTTACCAAGAAACACATATAATTCGAATCAAAGTGCACAGTATGCACTTGATCTATAGTAACCTTGTAACCCTGATCTTGTCCACCAACCAGTCGTGTATGTCTAAAGAGCTAGGCTACACATGCCGTGTGCATTTATCAAAACTGAATCTGACAGTACATGTACGTGGAATGGACTTGAGGAGCGTGTTGGACGTCACGGCACAAGACAACGTCATGTTAGTAAGGGCTGCACAAACACCAGACACTAGTTGACAAACAGCAATGCGACCCACTTGAGGAACTACAAAACACTGAACAGAAGCAAGTAAGACACGCGAGGCTACGGTAGGAAACAGGATTAGGACAAACTAATTCCCCGACACGCGAAGCAGGAATGACATCGCTGGACCATCAGGGCAGACATGTACTTAGAATCTCCGTCAATTGCATTTAATGCCTATGTTAACGTGTACTTAGTAGGTGACATAGACGGCCGTATCGTTTGACTGCATTGACTAAGAAGCTGATTTACGGAGACTGCATACATTACAATCGGACATGAGTTAGAAATTGATACCTCAACCATTTAATGAGAACAAGGGATATTTAGAGACTGCCATATCTTTTGATTAGACTGACATATAACCTTAAAATTTCTCAACCCCTAAGAGACCGTAGGCATTAGTGTTCAACATAAATTTCAACTGGATACCGCTACAAGGTCCTGAGGAAAAGAGGTCGTAACAGGCACACAGACATAAGGACGAATAACAAATGGAAGAAACAGGAGCATGGGCCAGTGTGAGTCCTCAAGTGTCTAATGTGTCTAATGGCACAAGAGGATTTTTTGTGTTAAGAGCTGCATCACAGAGATGAGTCCATCGCAGCTGGCACATGTTTTAACAACTGAGGCGCTTCGCGCCCGCCACGTACAAAAAACGCCCAAGGAAACAAAATAGTATTGCCGCTGTACGAAAAGGCCTGTCTATACTCTGCTGATTTCACAAAAGAACATCTCCGTTAACTTGGATAAAAAACAATCCCTGTTGCGTTACTTTTATCTGATCTAGCGCCCTGATTATCATCCTCGCTCCTTATCGATTACCTATCAAAAAAGTTTGTTTCTAGACTTAAAACTTGGATTGACGACATCATTATCTCGAAACCAGTAGCTTTCTACAGGAGTGAAACCCAAAAGCTACCTGAGCATCGTCAGACTGTTTTAGTTAATGGAACGGTAGGATGTATTGTTGGCGATTAATTCCTCTATTATGTATTTCAGGCATAGTCAATAAATCAACTAGGAACGCTACAAAATTTTGCTCGGTTGTAATGCACGTGAAACACATCAGTACCATTAGGAAAAAAGTCTAATTTAATGAAACGAGCCTGCCTGAAACATTATGCATTAGCTAGATATTAGGAATAGGAACACAGGGCCCGTGCAGATGCAGATAACGATCTTATCCCAAGGTTGCTGATAAGGACATCCTGTATCAGGTTACATACTTGACATACGTGCTTTCCCCGCTCCTCCTCTCCTCGGGAACCACCGGGAACTGATGATCAGCCAGGGGACTGAACTAGGCAATTGTCACGTGGCGGGGTCCAATGATGATCACTCACTCCCTCTACTCCGTCTTTTATAACTGGGAAACTTATGTGGCAGGGATTTCTCCGCAGCTGGACAGTACAGGGACAGCACTTGCCTATTTGGTAATAACAAATTACGTTAAGTCACGTCACGTGGGTTCTATTCGTTAATGTCAGTATTACGTGACACCAGCAGAGGCACCCAGACAGATTTGTAAGTACTTTGATTTTTACGTATTTTTAGTATTTTTCCCAATTTTACGTATTTTTCACACATTTTCCTATTTTCTATCTGGATGTACTCTAAAACATGGAGAGAGGCTGTGTCTATTTGCTTGTAACAAACTACGTCATTCTAGGTCTACTTGATAATAACGATATTACGGGGCTCCAACAGAGGCCTCAACTAGGCAGGTATGTAATTACCCTCAGGTTTACATGTTTCTTCGGATATTCCTTAATTTTAAATATTTTACCCCTTTTCCACTATTTTACGTATTTTGTCCAATGAAATAAGACTTTTCCCGACGCCTCATCGACCTCTTAATACTCGCTCAGGGAATTACAATAGAGAATTAGGTGTCACCAATACTGATGCGTTCTTCCCCAACTCTATCTTTTGTAATAGGGACGCTCTGGAGCTGGGTGGTATGGTTTCAGGCTGACTCTATTTGATTAATATTTCGAAGCACCAGCAGACTTCACATCTGGACAGAGAATACGTGGGAACACTGTGTTCCACAATTTTTCCCTTTATATCCCATTACGCTGGTTTTGTGTCAATATTGGGTTGCTGCGTGTCACGATGTCCAGCTTATGTATCATTACTAGGGTGTAACGCCATAGTGTTAGAAACGACCACATTGGTAGAAATAGCAGCATGTGCCAGAGATATTGTATAACGAATACCACTGTACATTACTACACTGTATGACGTCATAGTAAAATCTTGATGCCTCCAGCCAAAGATAGTGTATCTGCAGCACACATCTGAAAAGTTTCGTCCTGTATCGGCACCAACCCCAGCGAAAATCATGTCGACTTCTGAATGGTAGATCACCCCTTCAGACTCCGACATGTGTGTGTGTAGCAGCAAACGCGGATGATTGCAGACGAAGTGCTGAGCAACTGCAGAGAAAGATGTGATGGGTGTCAAACATTGCTGGCTAACACATCTACCGCTTGCTGTAATAACAGTAATAAGAATCAAGTCATAGGTAGAAATATCAACGACTGGTACCCATACATATTATGAAGATCTCCTCCCATGTAATAGCCGGATAACACCGATACGGACTTGAGCTTCTTGTGCGACCGTGGCCACTAGGATCTCAATGGGAGCGCACCACATGTATAACACTGCACCATACCATCTTCCCAGAAGCGGTAGAGACATTTTACAATGTATGTGTAATCGCCTCCGACCTAGTAGCTGTCACAAATGACGTTCAGTCGTCCAGGGAGAGGACGTCCAACCAGAGTAAATTCTGCCGTAACTTGTCGAATCCTTTGCAGATAAACGCTGCTAACAGTGTAAGCATGTGGCACGTACCTCCCCATCACCTTTTGTTTCTGGAATAGAAGACTAGAAATCATAGTCCTCACTTCCTCCCTCCAACCGTCATGCTTTTGAACCTAGGTTCGTAATTAAATACAGTCCCGCATGGTATGCAACTTCGACTAATCCATAGAATTCCACAGGCACACGTTGCATAGTCGACACACTGCTGTATGTGCCACGAAATCTATTTGTGAAGCAGTAACTAATATCCCTCAAACGAGAAGAGGACTGAGGCAACATATACCTGCTAACAACATTGTTAGCAGCAGTGAAGTTTCACGATCAGGAATGTCACAGGAAGTCCTTCAATGACCAACATAATGCTTTCCACAACAATTAACATCTCATTCAATTTAAATGCAACCTTCATTGAAAATTTTCTATCTCAGTAACGACTGAGGTTTGTTGGTGACAAAATAAACTGTCTCTTGCCTGTTAATGTCACACACTAGAGGAAAAAACTAAGTGATACACACAAAATCATAGTGCAGATAACGAAGTACTTCTTCATTCACTAACCAACCAGAAAGTTATATGTAATCTAACAAAAGTGTGCACTAATTGTGTTATTCTGGCACTTGCAAAATCATTACAAATTATGAAAATCTTTGTACGTAACACAGAATTATATCCACAAAAAGTAACTACGTAAAAATATTTAAGAAGTTACATAGCCAGCTGCTGGTGACAGAGCGGTTCTAGGCGCTTCAGTGTGGAACCGCACGACCTCTACGGTCGCAGGTTCGAATCCTGCCTCGGGTATGGATGTGTGTGATGTCCTTAGGTTAGTTAGGTTTAAGTAGTTCTATGTTCTAGGGGACTGATGACCTCAGAAGTTAAGTCCCGTAGTGCTCAGAGCCATTTGAACAATTTTTTAAGGAGTTACATAAACATAATATATACACTTACACAATATTTTAATAATGATAAAAGTTGAAACCCTTGGAAGAAACTGTTCGTAATAAAGCAAAAGATATGACATATTGGACAAGCAAAGAAATCACATAAAATACGAGTAAGAAATCTACAAAATAAGAAACATAGTAATATAATAAGAAAAAATTCATGTGTATTCAGAAGATATCGAAAACATATTAGAAATTAGCACCTATACATTTAAAAACAGAAAAATATAGCCTATCACTAGAAACATATGCTCTTTGGAACCAAAATTATCACAGTTTAAAATTTCAAAAATCTAATTTTGATTCCTGATGTGTGTTTAGGAGAGGGAAAAGGGAGCTGTCATAGAGTCATGTGTCAAGAAGTCGCGTTCAGCCAAAATTGTCAAACATCCCCACACATGTATCAAATATGTATTTTCTAACCAATACTTCAAAGATTCCTCCAATTATTTCCATCCTTCATCTTCTTAAATCCCATAGAAATACTTCCAAATTTCCTCAATCATAACATATATTTTCATAATATGTCTTCTTTCAGTCATATAACTTCCACTGCTCTGAAATTATAACTCAAAACTATGAAACAGTAAACTCAAAACCTTTTTTCTCAACTGTGCACTTCTGAAATTATTACCTCAAATAAAACCATATTCTTTTACCAAACCTTACGTCTCATATCATCACTTCAGATCCTTTCCTTAACTCTCATTTTCTCAACCATGGTTACTACCAACTTAACATATACTACCAACAACTTATTGCGAACGTAGGTATTTATATCTTATATATATATATATATTACTTTAAGAACGGATATCTCTCTAAAATTAGAGGAGCACATCGCATTCATTCACACAACACAGACAAAAAGCAAAGCATCTTATTATGAGCAAAAGAAGTCCCAAGCAAAGAAGTCCCATACAAAGAAACATCGAAAACAAGAAATTGCAGAAACGTATGTTGTCATAGCGCCTGCATCAGTGTTTACATCCTAGCAAAAATTTGTATAAGAAAAATTAATAAATCTACCTTTCAAGTGAAGAAAGTCGACATTGAAATGTAAATCAAAAACGACTATAAGACTATCTACACTGGCTTACTTAAATTGGTGTACCATGGTACTGCTTATAGTAAATATGTGTTATATGGTAAGATTAAAGTAGTGCTGGAAAAGACTGTTAGTAGTTATTTTTTCTTTGTTTGTATTTCCTTTCTCATTTCTCATAGTTTTTTGATTAAGTCTCTCCCAATGATCTTTCACAATGCAACAATTTTTCAGTAAAATTTCTCATCATGAACTTTCTAGAAGTCTGATGAACAGGAAAGGTTTTACACTAGTGCAAAGTGGAAAACTGTTTTGAAGTTTGCAATACTATCTAAAGAATATTTGCAAGAAATACTGTAGTCATGCACAAAAAATATCATGCAAAAGAAATGTGGCGCTCTTGGCCAGTAAAAATAACTAGGTGGCAAAATGTATTCCATCTAACATTTTTCTAACCAGTGTAACAGATCTTTTAGGTGTTCAAGCGAAACTTTTCATACAGAGTGCCTAAAGCATTTCATATCATTTGAAGATATCTATCATTACATATCAAAGCAATACTTACTCACTTTTTAGCTTGCAATCTACTAAATGTATATTTCTTCCAACATCGTGTGGCAACAGAAAACAATCCCTATTCATCATTACCAAAAATATCATCAGCATATCTCATCATTATACTCATAATAAATTTCATTATATGTCAGAATAAAAATATACCACCAGTGGTTTCCGTGCACAAATAACCTCATATCTCACAAAACTTCATTACTTTTCCAACACAACGCTTATTCATTGCCTAGATTTTGAAAACTGGCAGACAGGAAAGACTACATCGATTGATGCTTACTATGAATAATCACTTATTGTACTACTTCGATTCTTCAGTTAGAATCAATAAACTTGAATTATGTTTTCTGCTGTTACCTTATGTACTTCATGGAACTGAATACAACTCTCAGTATACTTGTTTTCCATGTACCAACTTAGTAGAAAGCTAAATTTAATTGTATGCCTAATGAGTTAGATAAAATTCCATACACATCACTACCTGCAACAAAGTATTTACTCATCCAATCGCTTTATGTGTGATATGTGGTGCATTCCTTTGGTTTCCATTCACTTAGTGTTTCAACTTCGACTGCATTCTAGTGCACCATTCTTTTAATTCTGCACAGTATAATGTAAAGAAGGAAGACTCTCTGACTGAGAGACTTACTTTTACTCAATATAAGATTAAATTTGACCTACAATATCTTTGTCCTACGTGGAATTTCCTGACTTGTGCCTTCATTTTTTTAGATTTCCTGCGTTTTTCAGCTGTGTTTTCAATAATTGTTATTACTAGTTGTATGATGTATTTATGTGGTAGTTTTCTAGTGTGAGGAAACTCTATAAGTTATTTTGATTTTGTCTGCAGGATGTTGATTCTTTAACACTAAGACTAGTGGCAAAGATGTTGAGTTGTGAGGAAGCTCATTTAAGATATCTTGAAATAAAGTGATGTATCGGTCACAGTTTCTGTGTCGGCGGTGGCAATAGACCCTGCACAACTTATTAGTCTCTTCCAATATACGTTCTGATTTGTTTGAATGTGGAAAATATAATGAAATAAATATTGGCTGGTTCTTGTATCTCTTTAATGTACCTAATCAACTACTGGATCGAAAGTGAGGATTGTTATGGGATATGAATTTGTCAACATGTCAACATGGTGTAAAAAGTTCTTAAGTAAATCTTTGGACACAGTATTAGCTATATAAGATATTCAAATGTGTGTGAATTCCTAAGGGACCAAACTGCTGAAGTCATCGGTCCCTAGACTTACACACTACTTAAACTAACTTAAACTGACTCTAAGACAACACATACACCCATGCCTGAGGCAGGACCCGAACCTCCGGTAGGAAGGGCGCCTCCAACCATGCGGCCACTTATCTGTTTACCTACTAACAGAAGTGAGCGATGCACATTTAGACGCCATCGCCACTGCGACGAAAACGTAAGGGGAACCATTTATGGATCTTGCTAGTCGTCCTAATATATCTACGGCTGCTATTTCTTTTAGCTTCGATGGTATGATTGGAAACAGTGGTGCACAACGGGAGACGGTGGAGGGTTTGGCCTTTTTTAACAGAGTTTACACTTCGAAGGTACTTTTCGTATTCTATTCTATATATCGATAAAATAGCACGTCATCCGTAATTCATGGAAACACGTCCGTGGACCGAAATGCACGTAGCTAAAGTGCATGTACCATATCAACCTATTGACAAATTCTTTTAGAATACACACCACCCAAAGTGTACCACTCACACTCCTACGTTTAAAGGGGATACCGTTTCTAGCCAAATAAAACTGCCTGATCGCTGTATTTCTCCTGTCGTTCCATTTCTTTAACATCATTCCAGGTGGGATCTTTATTTTGTTATTCTGTTATGTCGATACTGAATTTGAGATAAAATTTTTAAAAAGGTAATTTTTGTAGATACAGCAAGCTGAAATGTGTCTACTGTAAAGTATCTGATGTTATCAGCCAAACCAGTTGGGCAGGAGATAAACCATCAGAAATGATGTTGCCTTTTCCTGGAATGCAACAGGTAGTGAAATTATATTCCTACAAGGTCAGTGTCCAGTGATACCATCTTTTATGGTTTAACTTGGAGATCATTAAAACGTTGATGGCTTGTGCTCTAAATAAACTTTCGGCTGGTAGCCAATAAATAGTAACTAAGTTTCGTGAACGGCCATACAATGGCTCAGAACTCTAATTCTGTAATTGAGTAATTTCTATCTGATTTACTTAACACTCTACTGAAAAATGTAGTAATATTTTGGACAGTTATTCCATTCTCAATGTGCTCCTGGAAAAAATGAGCTCCGAGTAATATTTTGGAAGAATCTGTAGATAAGTTTAAATCTTCAGAGAGATCAGGACGAGCTAAAACAGGTGGGCTGAGCAGCGCCTCTTCCAGCATATTGAATTCTGATTGTGCTTTATCATTCCAGTGCCAAATTATGTTTTTGTCTGTCACAGAATATGATGTTAATATTGTCATAATTTTCAATTTCTAAAATCTACAGTAAAAGTTTACTATTCCTGAAAAGCTTCTGACTTTTCGTTTAGTAGCAGGTGGTGGGACTGCTGTAACTGCTTCTTGTTTTTCAGTTTCAGATGCAATACGTTCAGGAGAAATGATATGACCCAAAAATTTTACACTCGTCTTACCAAAATGTGATTTTTCTAAGTCTCCTGTCCAAACTGAATCTTCATAAATGTTCAACAAATTTTCCAAGATTCTGTTTTGTATTGACCAAGTTCGACCTGCTATCAAAATATCATTGACGTAAGTGGTGATGTTCCTCTTTAGATGGTTTTAAAGAATTGTGTTTAGTCCACGAAAAAAGGCTGCTGATGAAATGTTGAAACCAAAAGGCAATTTACAGAACTGGTAACATGTGCACAAAGCATAAAAACGCTGTGTAATTTCTGCAGTCGGGATGTAACTCTGCCAAAAAGTCGAAAGTGTAACTGCAGATGACAATACTTGGCGCCATAGAAATTTTGTAACAATTCGTCAAGCGTCTAAGGTCTGTCTCTTTTCGGAAGAATGGTAGTATGAATGTGTAATACCAGCCTAACTGAATCATCTCTTTTTTCGACGACGTGCAATGGATTGTTGTAGGAGCTAACAACTGACTCAATAACACTGTTTTCTAATATCGGCTGTATCTCAGCCTTCACCTTTTCTCGGTTATGAGCCGGTATTTCAGAAGGTCTCACGCAGAATTTGTTGTGCTCTCAGTACCTGAAACCGCTACTAAAATCCCTTGATGGTGTCTCATCAATGCGTAAACACTGCCGCATCTTCTTGTAAAATTTCGCACAGTTCTTTCTCTCAGATCATCACAGTTTTCTGCTTCCTCAATCTTTTGTTGAATTAGTATACTTAAATTGATTGTCCGATCGCAACTGTCGTTGTTTGTACAATGATAAGCTCTATTACTGTCAACAGAATCGGTACAGCATCGAAAACAAATCATTATACATGAAACATAGGAGGCTGATCTCTCCTTCTCGCGAACTTAACCAATCTTCAAATTTTAAAACTTGTTGATCCAAAATTGATGGATTAACTTTTGCATGATTAAACTTAATTGCTGCTTTGCATTGATTTAAGAAATTGAAACGTTAAATTAGTTGGGCAGAGAGCAATGGCACAATGAGAAAGTTCATAGCAAAACTCAATGGCACAATGAGAAAGTTCATAGCAAAACTATGTTCTTGACGAATAAATTCCAGCTAGGTCTCAAGCTTAACATCAATAATTTTTCCCTAAATGGCAGCTTGTATTTTAATTTTCCTTAGGTAGTGTTTGGCAAAGTATTACTTTTGTTTATTTATTATATACTGACTCGCTGATAATTGATATTGAGTTACCTCAGTCCAAATCTGAGGTAAAATTACTGTTAGCAATGCAAATATTGATTAGAGGGTTTACAGTTTGTTTTGGTTTAACTTCGTTTTCCTGGAGCAGAATGTCCCTAATTTCTCCGAGTTGTATAAAGTTATTAGTTATGGCAGCAGAGTCGTCTGTTCTCTGTCTTTTCCTTTCAGCTGACGAGACTTGAGGTCACTGTTCATTCTTTTTACCCTGTCGCTGACTGTCATTAGCTTTCGTTACCTAACTTTGACTGTCTCTGCCTGCTATTATGATGACGATATGGTCTTATATATGCCATATGGATATGGACTTATATATGCCATATGGACTTGTTCTGCTGACTTATTGCGATATTTGTTGTTGCCGAAATTTTATGTTTATGCCAGGTGTTATTTTGACGCATCTGATTACATTGCGAAGAACAAGAATGTGCGTGATTATTATCGTGGCTGTTATTATACAGAGTGTCCCAGCTATTTTGTCCACCCAAAATATCTCTGGAACAATAACAGCTATTGGAAAACGACTTTCACCGGTATCAATGTAGGGCTGGGGCCCATGAATGTACATATTTGGAAACATTCTAAAACGAAATAATACGTGTTTTTTAACAGAAACTTACGTTTTTTAATGTAACTTCTATATTTTTTCTTCAGCAATCCATAGCATGAGAAATCACATACACAATGACGTTGATTGCATCGCAATATTCCCATTACATCCCGAGATATTCAGACGCGAAGTTGACGCTTGAAACACCCGACATGCACTGCTAGCGCACGTCCTGAGGCTCAGGCGTGAATCCCATGCTGCCCGTAATCACGATGTACTTGGCATGTGTAATCACACCTCCATACTTATCAAGAGGTCTGAAAGGAATAATACCGTCTGCTGCCATCAACTCTCATAAGCACATAATGGTTTCCCTCTTGCACGTTTTACCTATCTACGTACACAATATGAACCAGTACCGATCGGTGTACACCCGTCAGGATGTCTTATTTATCCTGCACACCCAAAATAAGGTTTATCTAATGCGTTTATGACCCATTTACTTCAAATGTTTCAGACATTAGTGTTCGACTGTGTCCGCGAAGTACACAGGCACTGTGTCATCGGAATCTCGCTAATTGTTGGAACAGAAATTTGTCATTTTTGTGCATAGTTCATCTATTTCCAACAGAGAGCAGCGCGCTTCGTTACAAGATCATTTAGTAATTGCGAAAGCGTTACGGAGATGATAGGTAAACTCCAGTGGAAGACTTTGCAGGAGAGACGCTCAGTAGCTCGGCACAGTCTTTTCTTGAAGTTTGGAGAACATACCTTCACTGAGGAGTCAAGCAGTAATATTGCTCTCCTACGTATATCTCGCGAAGAGACCATGGGGATAAAATCAAAGAGATTAGAGCCCACACAGAGGCATACCAACAATCCTTCTTTCCACGAACAATACGAGACTGGAATAGAAGGGAGAAGCGATAGAGGTACTCAAGGTACCCTCAGCCACTCACCGTCAGGTGGCTTGAGGAGTATAGATGTAGATGTAGATATTTGTTCGAAGATGTTACTTATTTGTTCTTTCTCTACTTCTGAGAGTAAGTTTAAGGTTTCGAATTTTTCCGTACTTTCTTTGACGTTCTCTTATAGTAATGTAGTGTACTCTTTACCTCGGTAACTATTTCGTTGGGGATAAATTCGCTAATTTTCGCCATTATCACCGCACAATCTTTTTTTTAAATTTGCTCAATGTTTGTTTCTAAAACTTGCAGTTGGTTAGTAATACCGTCAAACATCGGTTGAAAACCAATCTTTATTTCTTCCCTCAGTTCGCCTCATAAGCTTCGTATCTTTTATTGTGTCAGTTTAAACTCATTTTTTCGTTCTTGTCACCTAGTCACTACCTGATCTGTTCGGTTGTTCGTTATTGTCGCAGTTGAGACTGTTGAACCTGCTGGACTTGCGTTTGAAACATCAGTGTTACGTTTTGATCTGAATTCTTACAGCTGGACATAGTAACAAGACTCCAATCTTCCGGAAACAAACGATCCAAAACCTGAATCTGTGTTATTCAACTGCATATCCGTATCTTTGTTATTCACTGCTTGCGGTCTAGTTTGCAGATAATAAATTGGCAATTATTCAAAAAGACAGTCACAATCGCATTATTTATATTGCCGCCAACCGGTTTCAACCCGCGATGGGTCATCTTTAGGGCAATTTACACCATTTAGTCGCTCACTGGAGTCGTCACCCTGCCTGTGCACGGTTACCAACCGTGATGTAAATTGCCCTGAAGACGACCCCGTCGCGGGTTGAAACCGGTTGGCGGCAAAATGCATAATGCGACTGCGACTGTCATTTTGAATAAATGATTATAAGAAAGTCATCACTGTTATCTACACACAACTATGTTGTCTAAAAATTCAATACATTGGCTCTTAATGGCGTAGCGATTCTTGTTAGAATCCACAACTTTCACTCATTTCGTGATTTCGTTCTGGTTCAGGTGTAGGCATGTTTCAGTGTAAATGCGTAATCAGATTACGTTACGTGTCGGTTATTACATTAATGCTAAACGATAACTTTCATTATTAAATGAGTTAAATTATTTGCTTTCGCTGTACTGCGTTAGGTTCTGTTGCTGTTCGTCACTGTGCTGAACGAATCTGGAATTCATTGTTGTGACAAAGTGAGACTGACACCTGTTGCAAGAAATTCTAAAATTGCAGTACCTTTTATCGCTCTGAATAAATTCCTAAAAAAATGCAGTAACTGAAAATATCATGTAACCGTTGCCTAATAGCAAAATCTGACAGTCAAATTTTTACACATAACGGAACTTCGTCACACGTAATGAATTTTTGTCAGGCGTAATGAATATTCGTCACACGCAAAGTGCGTGAAAACAAAGGAAATTCCACACGTAACAGTTACACAGAAATAGCTGTAATGCAATAAACATGAACTTATTAGTACATAAAACATGCGCTGTTCTGTGTGCTCTAGCAAGAAAAAAATTTCTGACTGCTTTTTAAAATTGGCAGCGGACTATCCCAAGCAGTGGTAGAGAAAATAAGGTTATTTGCTCTGACTCGCTCGTTCGTCCATTCACAAGCATTAAAATGTTTCCCTGCTTTTTACTCAAAACGGAATATACAGTCGTCTGTTATAAAAAGTAAGAACTAAAATTACTTATAATCAAAAACCACTGCCAAAATCAACTGTGCTCTGTCCAAACAAATTGAATTACTGAAATTACGTAGCAACGTCGTGAAATACACACTGTTCACTGGTCCATTATAACTCTGAATTAGAAAGAAAATGCTTAGAATTTGCACAGTTGAATTTGCGTATCACGCCAGATGCAATATGCTAAAGTAAACCTAAACTACTGGGAGAAAGACTGGGATGATTTACTCATACTACAAAAAACTTCTTAGTTGAAATGAAAATACTAATTCGTTCATTATAATGTCAATGCTGTGTTATAAACTATTATTTCGCAGAAAAGCAAAACTTCACTATCTTTGCAAAAGTCTTGCAGGGCAATGGTTTCACGATTATACAGAATGAAATGAATTAAACCGAAATAACCTAAACTGATGTGTGGAAGTAGAGTGTTCTGTTTGAAGAATCGCGAACATTATTAATACGCACGAGCAAAAATTATTACCTTAAAAACATATCCATAACGCAAATCTATCCTCTCTGTTCCATAAACGCTGTATCAGTAAGTACTTCCATCAGATTAATAATTCTTAACAACTTTCTTCAGCAAATCCTCCTCCGGTATGCACTATCCTATACGTTCTCCCATCTTGCTTCATGTATAGCACTCGTCTACTCTCCGTTTTACAACTGAGACAAAGATGCATAAGTTCAGACACTACTGCCACTGCCGTTAAGTCAACTATTCCACATATGTCCCACGAGACTGCTTTGCTCTCGTAACATGTAATTTTCACTCATTCTCAAACTATCCTCTAATAAATGTCCAGTCCACATATATACGCCCACCTTTCATATTCCCACAACCCACTTGATAAAATTTTTGTACTCTTTATGTGTCCTTACAGTTTGAAAACTACGAAAATTTGATAAGATACATAAATATAGAAATTTTATAAAAACATATAAATTGAAAACGTGTACGTACTGGAATGGAACTTTTGGTTTTTGATTAAACGTCTGGGCACGGAATACTGCTAAGTTCTGATTAGCCACACAAATGAAACACTTTATCGTCACACGAAAATGATATTGCAGAATGAATGGCACTCCGATCCATATAAATTCCTATCACAACTAATATCTTAACAGTCCATAATTTTACTCAGTCACAATGCATCACTACATTTGTACATGATGCTGACATTTCAGTCTCTCGAAGTCCACTCATGAAGTAACATCACCAATGTGCAGCAGAATGTCAGGTAAGGGCTGGAGTTCATCCAGATAACAAACAAATACTCATTTTGAAGTGGAACTTCAAATAGTATTTTGAGCCTGGGCAACCGACCACCAGAAACTCCTCTTGTAGTTGAACATTAAGCAATAGCTGAAATCTGATCAACCGATCAGCGTAGAAAATTGTCTTCTGCCAACCATGACCAACGTTATTAGCAGTAGTGAAGTTTCAAGCTGAGGAATGTCACAAGAAGTCCTTCAATGACTAACATAATATTTCCCATAGTAAATTAGTATCTTGTTGAGTTTAATTCCTACACTCGTGGAAACTGGTCTTTCTCGACAACGACTCTTGCTTGCTAATGTCACCCATCGGAGAAAAAAAAAAGAAAAGGAAAAACAAAGTGATACACAGAAAATCAAAGTGCAAAATGGATTATCTCACGTCTAACTTGGAAAGACGCTGTATTAGCTCCCTTTGCTAAACAGTGTTTTCGTTTCTCTAATAACCTTCAAGTCGATACGCCTTCAAATTCGAACATCTTTCTTGTTGGGTTATTGACATATGTGCATTATTGCTCGGTTTCATAAAGTTTACAAACTACTGTAAGAAAGTTACATTACTGGCCATTAAAATTGCTACACCAAGAAGAAATGCAGATGATAAAGGGGTATTCATTGGACAAATATATTATACTAGAACTGGCATGTGATTACATTTCCACGCAATTTGGGTGCATGGATCCTGAGAAGTATGTACCCAGAACAGCCACCTCTGGCCGTAATAACGGTCTTGATACGCCTGGGCATTGAGTGAAACAAAGCTTTGATGGCGTGTACAGGTACAGCTGCCTATGCAGCTTCAACACGATACCACAGTTCATCAAGAATAGTGACTGGCGTATTGTGACGAGCCAGTTGCTCGGCCACCATTGACCAGACGTTTTCAATTGGTCAGAAATCTGGAGAATGTGCTGGCCAGGGCAGCAGTCTAACATTTTCTATATCCAGAAAGGCCCGTACAGGACCTGCGACATGCAGTCTTGCATTACCCTGCAGAAATGTAGGGTTTCGCAGTGGTCGAATGAAGGGTAGAGTCACGGATCGTAACACATCTGAAATGTAACGTCCACTGTTCAAAGTGCCGTCAATGCGAACAAGAGGTGACCGAGACGTGTAACCAATGAGACCCCATACCATCACGCTGAGTAATACGCCAGTATGGCGATGACGAATACACGCTTCCAATGTGCGTTCACTGCAATGTCGACAAACACGGATGTGACCATCACGATGCTGTAACCAGAACCTGGATTAATCCGAACTGATAACGTTTTGCCATTTGTGCACCCAGGTTCGTCGTTGAGTACACCATCGCAGGCGCTCCTGTCTGTGATGCAGCGTCAAGGGTAACCGCAGCCACGGTCTCCGATCTGATAGTCCCTGCAGCTGCAAACGTCGTCGGACTGTTGGTGCAGATGATTGTTTTCTTGAAAACGTCCCCATCTGTTGACTCAGGAATCGAGACGTGGCTGCACGATCCGTTACAGCCATGCGGATATGATGCCTGTCATCTCGACTGCTAGTGATACGAGGTCGTTATGATCCAGCACGGCATTCCGCATTACACTCCTGAACCCACCGATTCCATATTCTGCTAACAGTCGTTGGATATCGGCCAACGCGAGCAGCAATGTCACGATAGGCTAAAATCCGATCTTTATCAAAGTCGGAAACGTGATGGCACGCATTTCACTTCCTTACACGAGGCTTCACAACGTTTCACCAGGCAACGCCGGTCAACTGCTGTTTGTGTATGAGAAATCGGTTGGAAACTTTCCTCATGTCAGCACGTTGTAGGTGTCGCCACCGGTGCCAACCTTTTGTGAATGCTCTGAAAAGCTTATCATTTACATATCACAGCATCCTCATCCTGTCGGTTAAATTTCGCGTCTGTGGTACGTCATCTTCGTGGTGTTGCAATTTTAATGGCCAGCAGTGTAATTACAAACAAGTGCACAATATCGGACGGAAGTTTAACATTTCCCTTAGAGTGAGCGCAGGCTGTGTCCGCATTCTGCTCAGAAAACACAATGCCTCAGTTTGTTGGGATTTATTTATCGGTAGACTATATTGTGGGACTTGCAGTTTAAAAGGACCTTTATGCATTGACAAACAAACATTGTCCATCATGACAACGCACATACGAGCTGAACTATTTCCACAGGATACATATAATATAAAAACAGTTATGACAAGTAATATAAAAATATGTCAAATAAAACAAAATACTGTTTCAAAAAAGAATTTAAGATTGATATACGTAACTCTGTGTAGCCACAACAATCGTCCTTGGAACAACCCGCAGCGTATGCTACAAGACATCTATCAGGAAATGAAATGATGTTTGCTCCGAAACAATATAAACCGTGAAGTTGGAAGCGCTTATCGCACTTCAACTGCTACTTCGCAGTTTCGCGCATAAAAAATGTATGGCCCACCTATTGTTATAAGGGCGCTCGTACCATTACCAGTGAATCAAGAGCACTATGTACGATTTCGAAGTTCTCTACTGGCCGAACAGGCGGATGATGTCTTTAAAGTGAGTCAGTTGATATAATTACTAATGGTTCATTATCGCTTTCATTTATAAGATTAGGTGTGCATAGGCTTTGTTTTATATGCGATAACTGTTACAGTATGTGTACGTTACAGAGCTAGCAATCTTTTCAAAAGTAAAATCCTTTTTCTATGTTAAAACTCCTAATTCAAGGCTAAATTCCGTATACAGTTTTGGTGCACAAAATCTATCACAGACAACACTTACACACATGTGTACGGCTATACAAGCAGCATGGCTCAATATTTGTATAGGGGACTTCCAACAACTTGTCTATGGCAGCTCGAGCTGCTGCACTACGCCGGAAGGTCCGACACGATATTAGAAGGTATCCTAAGACTGTTGTGATCTCAGTGTATTACGAACTTTATTTGCAATACATTTTGCAGACAGTTTCCACCGAATGTGGTTACAAAAACATATTATTGTAGGACACATAGGTCAAGAAATATGACGCCATTAACACTTAGAGGCGTAGAAAACAGACACATCATGCACAAGATTTTTATTTATTACTTCTGTTCAAATGGTTCAAATGGCTCTGAGCGCTATGGGGACTTAACATCTATGGTCATCAGTCCCCTAGAACTTAGAACTACTTAAACCTAACTAACCTAAGGACATCACACAACACCCAGCCATCACGAAGCAGAGAAAATCCCTGACCCCGCCGGGAATCGAACCCGGGTGTGGGAAGCGAGAACTCTACCGCACGACCACGAGATGCGGGCTATTACTTCTGTACCAATAACTCTATTCACAATAGAGTTTCCAGTCAACATTCGCTTATTCCAATGAGTATATAAGAGGGGATCAATACAACTCCGATCGTATGCCAGATTAATCCTTTGGTTCCATGTCGGTGCTTATGTACCCGCAACATCGTCATTCTGGGTTACGTATACGCTGCAACAACACCCTCAAACAGAATTTTTTTGATTTCCCCTTACAGTTCCAAAAATATATTTTTCTACTGCACGTAGTTCTTACATTAAGTTGTGTGGAAAACAGCCGCATCAAGCATCTCATTTTAATTTATTATTTCTTTAGTACTATCACTATCTACAGCACAGTTCGGTGACAGAATCCTCATATACCACTGGTTTTACCTGAAAAGTATACGGCACAATCACATTAATGTGACCACTGCCTACGTTCGACTTCAACGTGCAGTAAACTCTCGCAGACGGCAGTTGATTGTACGAGCAGTGGAGGCTGTGTAAAACGTGCCGGCGGCATCCGGCAAAAAGTGCAGTCGTAGTCGTAATATGGAAATGGAGTGATTTATCCGACGTACAAATGGGCACGATCGTTGGCTTTCGGGCCAAGGATGGAAGCGTTTTCGAAACGGCTAAATTTGTAAAATGTTAGCGTGCCGCTGTGCTTAAAGTACCCCGGGCATCACAGAATGGCAGTTTCCAAGAACGGCACTCAGACAATTGTGGCATACCACGGGCCACAAATGAAATCGTTGAATGGCGGCTGCGGAGATGTGCACGGACGAATAGACGCGCAAGTGTTGATCAACTGACCAACCAGATGAACCAGGGGGATACTAGCAGTGTCTCCTCAACGAGCGTTCAGCGAACATTGCTGCGTATGGGCCTCCGCAGATGGCACCTGGTTCATGCACCCGTGCTGACTGTTGTTCACTGCCGACGATGAATGGAATTTGCACGCCATTAACGCTCCAGCACGTAAACTGCCTGACGACAAGTCGTTTTTTCAAATGAATCCATCAAGAGGAAACGCTCTGAGCTACTCAGAGAGGGACTGATTCTACTCCAGGATAGCGCGATTCAACACGTGTCTAAGGCCACAGTCAGTGAAATGGCTAAGTTCAAGTGGAAGAAGCTAGAACCCCCTCTTTACAGCCAGGACATATTGCTCTGTGACTTCCACGTGTTTGGTCCGCTCAAAAAACATCTCAGAGGAAAGCGCTGCAGCTGGGATGATAAACTAAAGGACACTGTGGAGGACTGGCTCCTGTCACAGTCTCAGGAATTTTGGGAGCAGAGAATCCTTCGGCTCGTGAGACAGTGGGGTAGTTACGCTCAGGCCTTTGTAGACTAATTTTTAATAAAGGCTTAAAATGTACCCACAATGTTGTCTCGTACCTTTTGTTTTGAACATCCCTCATATACAAAATGGCTCTGAGCATTATGGGACTTAACATCTGAGGTCATCAGTCCCCTAGAACTTAGAACTACGTAAACCTAACTAACCTAAGGACAACACACATATCCATTCCCGCGGCAGGATTCCAACCAGCGACCGTAGCAGTCGCGCGGTTCCGGACTGAAGCGCCTAGAGCCGCTCGGCCACCGCGGCCGGCCCCTCATACACGCTGAAGCGAGTGGGCAGTACAGAGAATTGACGTGACAACAAAACTTAATGAAGACGCTGATATTAAAACGGATTGAAATAAAGTAAACGCTAAACAGAACCAATGAAAAATGAAGGGGCTGTATAAAAATGATCTTAAAAATTTAAAAATAGACGAACTAGTCTCAACATAGAAAATAAGTGTTTCAGAGAACTGGCACGTATTAAGAGGGACTGAAACTTCGATCTAAATGAATAAGAAGACAGTAGAGGGATGGGAGGATGAGAATGGAAACGTAAAGCTGTAGTAAATATATGCAGGGATTAGGCGGTGGAAAAAGGTATAACTCCTTAAGGAATTTTGTGGTAGCGAGACAACCGAATATGAAGCCACAGAAGACAAAAGAGAGCAAAAGTTAGGAGCAGGCACAATAGTCACGAAAAAAGAAGAAACACAATCTGCCTTAATTTGGACAAAGCTAACTATATGGTAACGTTCAATATTTGGCTTCAGTGATCACCTAATCATTAGGGCTTAAGTTTTCCAGCTGCTTGAGAAATTTTGCTGCCTTGATATCCTTCAACAAGAGTTTATTTTTTCCCTTTAGGGACTACATGCAGGGTCAGGAGAGAATCGGGTGCCGGTTCCCAATGGCCACTAGCCCTGAGACGTTCGGCGGAAGAAGACATTTATTTTACAATACCCTTTTTACTGTGAAGGAGCTCTCAAAACCGTATTTTATCCTCGAGACTTGTTTGTGCAATACATGTACGAGGGAATTGGGCACAAGTGAGTCCAGAGCGTTACGGGTCGCAAAAGAAATCTTTGGCTGGTAGTTCATTATAAATGAGCTGGTACTTATTCGACCACGGGTAGAAAATAACACTTTAAAAACAATGTCTTTGAGGACGATGGCGAGGCTGTAACATGTCACTGACGGAAGATAAGGTGATATAGATAGATTGAGAAGGAGTACATCGAGTACCAGTTACGTTATTGATATTGGATGACTTCAAATGAAATATATTATCTACTACACTAGGACTGTAATAACTGGATAGGGCGATATATTTCAAGTTAACTAATTTGCATACTATAGAATTAGGGCCTTATTTTCGCAGATATATAATCAGGTGAACACGAAGGTT
Source organism: Schistocerca gregaria (assembly GCF_023897955.1). Lineage (NCBI taxonomy): Eukaryota > Metazoa > Arthropoda > Insecta > Orthoptera > Acrididae > Schistocerca > Schistocerca gregaria. Next base: position 101,093,109 of record NC_064931.1, read on the forward strand.
TTCTGCACACTTACGATATATGGAATAGTTCACACTGATGCAAGGGCGAAAGTGAATCATCGAAGTGGACTGAAGACTGATGCGTCCCTCTTGGAAATGAGCCCTTATGACAAGGAAGACATGTCTGGTGATGCCCTGGACAGCAGTGGGATACAAAACTGTTACCCGCCATACGACCCGACAGCCAAGAGTGATGGCATATAATTTGGTAGCAGGACTGATTTGGTTGCCATACGCGGCACATTGACAGCGCAGCAATACGTCGACTATATTGTACACCATGTTCATTTCCATTTCATAGCAAGCCATGCTGGTGTCAAGTTTCAGCACGATGAAGTCCTCCTGTAGATGGTATGAGTTTCTGTTGCTTACCTTTGTTGCTTGCCAAACCATGCCTTGGCCAGCAATGTAAGTAGATCTCTCCCCATCTGAGGAAGTTGGGCAAGGCCGTCTAAACAGCTCTGGATTTTGATGATTTAACTCACAAGTTGGACAGAATTTGGCACGATATTCCTCAGGAAAACATCTAACAACTGAATCAATCAATGACTAGTCGAAATACATCTTGCATAAGAGCCACAGGTGGAGCAATGCGTTATTAACTTCCTTAATTTGTGATGGTTTTTCCGCTGTATAAATCATTTAATTTTTCTGAAGTTGTAATCATTGTAATCTTTTGTTATTGTCTCTGTAAATCGCATCAGAGATTTCCGCCCCACTCGTATATTTTAGATATTTCATTTCCTTTGAGGTGCATCTTGCACCTTTTTTATTCTTTATTTGTTTTTAAGGTTCCACATGTCCATCTAGATAACTTGATGGATTTGAGCCAAACTTGGTACACATATCACTTACTGGTTGGAAAGAATCACTGTGAGGAAAGAATCAGTTAACTGTCAAAGGGGTATGTTTCCGGGTGAAAACATAATGTAGCCTTCGATGCGTGAAACCCATGCATTAGTCACCCAGTGTTTGAAACTGTGAGCACTTAGCAACTTGAGTCGAACTTAACATACAATTTATATACTGCACGAAACTCTTCATGCTAATAAAATGAGGAACTGAAATAAGTATCTCGCTTACTATATTTTTGGTCTTGATGCTGTAAAACTGCAGCATCGTCAGGCACGATATTCTGATTTATTACTTCTTGATCACTAACTGTATTTGGGACAAATTTTGCAGGTAGTATACACATGTGCCACTGAATTTACCTGGAAAATTATATCATTGTGCAACACACCATTTAGGAGGTGACCTCATAAACACTGCGAAGTGTGGAAAACTGCAGTATCATGCAAGACCTTCAAATTTATTACTTCTTTACTACTTACTCTATTTTCAACAAACTCTTCACTTGGTATTCATATATGCCACTGACTACACCTATAAATTGTATCTATTTACAACACGTATTTCAGGAAATATCACGTCAAAAGCATTGAGATGCATGTAAATGCAGCCACAGTTCGAAATGCAGTAGAGACAGTTGTAAGCTATCTGTAATGTTAAATATATGTCATTTTAAATATGTGTGACATGTGTGTTTGTGGGCTAAGCACCGGCAAAAAGCACCTCCTAAGCTGGTAAGTATGGGTGATAACTTAGAGAAATAAAGGGGTGGGAGGAGGCAGACATGGAGAGGAGGGTACGGAAGTGATAGACATAGTGGGGAGGAAGGGATGGAGATAGTGATGGGGAGGGGAAATAGACAGAGAGACAGAGAAGTCGGAGATGTAATGAGAGAAGGGCATGAGGAAATGGAGGAAGAGAGGGTAAAGAACAGACTAACAGAGAGAGTGGTAGGAAGTGATGGGGAGAGTGGTGAGGTAATGGACAGAGAGATGTGTAACGAGAAGATGGAATTGGAGAGGGGAAGGGTGAGATGGATTTAGTGGGGAGAGCTGGAGATGGGGAGAGGGGAAAGGAACAGAAGGACATAGAATGGAGAGAGTAGGACAGAGACAGAGAGGGGAGAGAAACAGACTGAGAGAGCAAGAAAATAACAGAAAATGGAGACAGTGAGAGGTAGGAGCATATGCACAGAGTTAGGTGATAGTAGGTGATTGAAAGAGAGAGGGAGGTGGAGGTGATAGACAAATTGAGTTGTGATGAGAAAATGGGCAGGAAAGGAAGATGGAGAAAGAGAAGGGATGGAGAGATGAACTGAGAGTTCATGAGGAGGTGGTCTGAGAGGGGGAAATGGATAGGGATGTAGAGCTGTTACGAGGAGATGGTTAGAGAGGGGTATGTTGAGATTGACTGATAGAGGGGAAGGAGGATACAGAATAACAGAAGATCGGAATAAATACGTATCTTTGCCACGCCATGTTTTGAGCTAGTTCTGATACAAAATTTTAGGGTATATGTACTAAACTAGTGTTCTGTAGTTGTCGTTTACAGTCAACATGGTAATAGATGTCTAGTTCACGGATTCCATGGAGCTGAATGATGGTATCATTGAAGTCCCCCCAAACTGAAGAATTCCCACACGTTATGGCATTGATTTGTTAGTAATTAGTCTTATCTTTAATCAACATGTATTTCACCAGTCTGCCTGAAGAAGATCGACTTCTTTTGGATTACATAACTGCTCTTTTGACATCATCAGTAAACCATTTGTTGAATTTTGTATTATATGTTACACAAAGAAATTTAAGGAATATGCAAAGCACTGGACACATGAAAGGTTCAGAAGAATGACCAATGATTTTTTGTTTCAAGCACTATTCGTTATTATGACATTGATTTTAAACTTGCTATCATATTTGTTAGTAACAGCCTTTATCCAATTTTAAATATTACGACTTTGGTTGTGTCTTCTCAAATGTAAAATGCGCTTTGAGTGCATAGTATGTGTTATTACTCATTACTGTCCTTCCAGATGACATTTCCTTTGCAGTAGTCAGGCCTTTTCAACTTCATCAGATGGTTACGTGTCAGACAGTTGGGTAACATTTTCGAATTTGTAAATTACTAGCGAACACCGCAATGCTATGCAATGGCTAAGCGTACAATATATGGAAAAAGGATGTATGTCCTAATCTTATTCTCCTCCTGCTCAGTGTTCATCTACTCCTTCCCCTCTCTTTGTACATATCCCCCTTTCCCCTCTCTATGTCAAGTTCCTCCCTCTTCTTGCCTCCCGACCCTCCCCCCCCTCGTTACCCGCCTTCTCCCCATCCCCTTTTCCCAGTGTCTCTGACAATGAGACATGTTTTTGTTATTGTAAACAAAACCAAGATTGCGAAATGAAACCGCTTAAAATCAATGGGTAAATCAATTGAGGTCGTTGGTGTAAAGGGTGTGGATAGGACCTCTGCAGCTGTTATATCTGTGTGGAAAGTAACTTCAATTACATGATTTCACACAACTCTAATCTGTGAATGAGTAGGATTACAGAGTGAGCCATAAGTAGAACTTTCTCATTATCTGTTATAAACGCCTATGAGGAAGAAAACAGAACAGCACATTGCTGTGTTTACAATTTTTGTGAAAAAAGTGTACACAAGCAGAATGAATATCTATGGGAGAAATGATTGGCTAGTGGTTTAAACACTCTGCTATGAACTTCAAAACAGACTGTGAGGAAGGAAAGAAAAAAAGACCACACATTTTCGCAGCACAGCAGAGCATTTTATTTCTTATTGGTTTTAACAAAACACCTATAAAGTGTTGTTTAAAGAAATATAGCCTATCTCCATGATAATGTTTATTAGACTACAGAGAAAAATGAGAAGGTAATCAGTCAAAATATTGTCGAGATTTTTGCAAACAATATACTTACTTTTTGCATATATACTGTATCAAAATAAAGCCTGCAACCATGGAAATATTTATGAGAATATCATCTAAGGATCTAAAGTAAACTGGTCAGAATTTTTTGAGATTTTTGCTAACATTCCCCATTTATGCATTATATATGTATTTAGATACTATATATTTAGTAAATACTTGTGTGCAGTCTATGTCCATCCAATGCTTATTAGAATAACGTGTAAAACTCTGAAGTAAATCGATGAAGAAATTTATGAGCTTACCGTGGAAAAAACTTCCCATTTGGATATATTTGTGTATAATATACACTAAAGATTTATAGTCTGAGTTTGTAAAAATGTTTATTACAGCATCAAGTTACAGCCTGAAGTAAATATGTGAAGACTTCTTGGCGATTTTTGATAACAACATTATATGACTTGTCTTTATATAGCACTACAAAATACATATACATATTTATAAAATGCTTATGTAAAAAACATGTAGAATTTTTCTATTGGAACGTTTATGAGATTATAATGTGAAAATCTAGAGCAAATGGGTCAAGTTATTTTCGATATTTTTATTAACAAAGTATCCTCTTTCTATACTATATAACTATTTAGGAATTACATACATTAAAAGAAATATGTATCCTATGTCTGTCTGAATGTTTACTAGCTCATTGTGTAAAAATGAGAAGTAAATCCAAATTTCCTGTCAGATTAAAACTGTTGCCAGACCGAAAATTGAACTCAGACCTTTACCATTCGTGCTCTATCGACAGAGATAGCCTTTTTTGTGCCTCCATCCCTCCTGCTCTAGCCGTACCATTCACTTACTTCCAGTTGCCTTATCAGCCTGCTTTCTGTCTCATTTATCTTGTTTGTTAAAACATAATATTACAATTGGAAAATTGATGAAAATAACTAACAAAGCAATGCCATTTGATGTGCAAATTCTTTATTTAAATTAAACTTCTTCTTAGTTGTGAAGTAACTGACAAGAGTAGTAAGTGGGTACATTAAGCGCGCTATGAGTGTGTTTCGTGACGAACTTCTATTAACAAATGTTAATTAATTTACGATATTCCAGGCATGAAAGCGCTCCCACCTGGAATATCGTAAATTAATTAAAAAACCGTCGATAAAGGCTCGCTCATGAAACACACTCCTAGAACGCTCAATGTACCCACTTATTATTTGTGCTAGGTACTTTGAGTGCTGTAGAATTAATTTGAATTTTTGATGATGAAAATCGATACCATTATAGGAGGACAAATTTTGGGGGGTACTAGAATTAATTTTAAAAATTAGAGAAGTTTTTCATTCCTTACTAAAGTCTATATAGAATGAAATGAAATTTTAGTTGAAAATAATGGGCACTTTCAGCACAATAGAATTAATTTTAAAAATTATTTGAGACCCAAAGTTATACAAAATTTCAGCAAAACTTTTCGGCACCTTTTGAAAGAAAACCATCGGGATTTTTTTTCTAATGTCACTCTCTTTATTTCATTTCACCCCATCACATTTGTTTTGCTGAACGTCCCTGTTGGAGTACGACTTGGATGACAACCATCGTTCATCCATCTTCTTCTGCTGCCCCTTGGCCAGTGGGTACTGATATTCACTGGAAGATATGCTTCTAGCAATCGTCTTCGTCTTCTTATTTTTAGACCCGAGCATTGGACGACGATAGCAAATTTCAATAGTATTGGCCAGTCAACCCAATTTTATAGCAAATAATCTGTGTCACACAGGGCAAGGCTGTAACTTTCACAAATTATATTTGTTGTTGGTACCTGTGTAATGAAGTTGATTCGTGAGCAAAAATGAGACTTCTGTTAGCGGTTCCCTGAACCAGCTGACATGCTGCAGCCACCCAGTAAACAGTGCACTGACACTATAGCGCTAGCTTCACTGCGGCGCTTAGCGATAAATACTCAGTCATTTACGAACAGCTCTAGAAACAGGAGCTGAGACGTATTTTCTGTCAGCAGGTCTACTGAATAGTCGATTTGCCTAAATTCTGAGCCAAATATTAACTGCTTTTAAAAATTCAAAATGTTGACGTAGTCTACAAATTAAAACTGGATATAATTAATCGCACACAGTTTTTTATTTTCAACATTATCTGTAAAATTTCTGGGTGGTCTGTCGTAAATGAGGTTCTTTTTACCATACATAACTGTGTGTGCTAAAGAATCTACATGAATTTTTTCATTAACAGTTGCTACTAATTTCTTTTTTGTCTTCTGAGTTGACAAAATATTTTTTCTATGAGTCATATCAATGAAATAAATAGGCTAGTTCATTATGAAATTAAATGGAATTACGTCAGTATCTCCTGTCAGTAGTGTAACACGTTTCAAATCGAGAAATGCATCACATGCTTTGAGAAGATTATTAGGTGGGTTAATATTCGACGTCTCCTGAAGGAAAACTTTGTTTCATCCATTTTTCAGGTATTCTGTGACTTAACAAGATGCAATAATGAAGAGTTAAGAAGCTGATTAGATGACTTAAGTTGACATTCTGGTAAATCTATCTTATCTGAAGCATGATGGAGCCTTGTTTTCATGTTATCTATTTCTCTATTATGAGGTTCCCTGATACTATCATAAATCCAATTTCCTTGTCTAAAATCTGTGAGAATCTTGGTGTATCTAGGTTTTGTAACAAGTTTCGGTAACTTATTTCCTAAATACTGTTTGGTAAGTGCATTAAACCATTTACAGGTTCTCTTATGTCTACCAGTCTTCTACCTTTAAAATCTATATAACTTAAGATGCTTTAAAAATTTTACAAAATTCATTTTGAAATTGCTTGATTACAATCTCTATTTTTGGTTCTATGAATGATTTTAGTTCTGCACTAGTATTATAAACATCAGTTAGATTGTTGTTGAGCTGTTTAACACGACTTTTTCTTTCTTTTTTAATACTGATTGCAAATCTTTGGTTTTTGATTCTAATTATTTTTTGATTTTTTTCTAAGTTAGTGTTTTTCACAGTCATCTTTCAGCTTCTGGGCTACACTTTATTTCAGAAAATGAGCATACTAGATTCAAAATTTTACTGAACTTATAATTATCTGAAATAAGTTTTAAAACAAATATGCAAATATGACCACCAATTATTCATTAAAATTTTCTATTCTCTCAGTATTATAGTATAGTTCATATTTGCCAAATAGTTAATGAGTTCTTCTTGTATAGTACCAGCAAATGAATCAAATACAATTTTTTATCGTTATTGTCATAGCAGCACATCCAATGAGTATAAACATAATAATATGTATTTTAATTTACTATTCCAGAGTCATGTTCTCTAGGGTGCTTAGATAATTCATCAACCATAAAAACACTATCGTTTCTGAAAGTATTTGTACGGAGTGTAGTGACGTATGGAAGGGAAACATGGACAATAAATATTTTGGACAAGAAGAGAGTAGAAGCTTTCGAAATATGGTGCTACAGCAGAATGATGAAGAATAGATGGGTAGATCACATAACTAATGAGGAGGTATTGAATAGAATTGGGGAGAAGAGGAGTTTGTGGCACAATTTGACTAGAAGAAGGGATCGGTTGGTAGGACATGTTCTGAGGCATCAAGGAATCACCAGTTTAGTATTGGAGGGCAGAGTGGAGGGTAAAAATCGTAGAGGGAGATCAAGAGGTGAATATACTAAGCAGACTCAGAAGGATGTAGGCTACTGTACGTCCTGGGAGATGAAGCAGCTTGCATAGGATAGAGTAGCATGTAGAGCTGCATGAAACCACTCTCAGGACTGAAGACCACAACAACAACAACAAAAACACTACAAAAGTATTTGATTTTTAATTGCTTAACTAGTTTTTCTATATCAAAATTACTTAATGCATTCCAATACGTATGGATTTTTGTTTCAGTTCCTTTCTTCTCCATTGCTAAATTATGTCTTTTTCTTTTCCTAATTCTGAATCACCCTCTTTCTTGTCCCTTACTGGTTTTGCAATACCTACTGCTCTACCTGCTACTGAACCAATAGTTGCTAGATATGGTAAGGCAGCCTGTAGTAATGGAAGAAAACTACCTTCATATTTTTTTAGTTCTGAAACTTCTTTCCCTTTCGTTAGCTAGTCGATAATAATTTCACAACATGTATACCTAATGTTCTATGGAAATTTCCTCCTGCCTTCTTATCTCTCTTTCCTTTCTGTGCAGCAGTTACTAAATTATCACTACTATGTTACTGAGTATTGCTGAGTTCAGTTTTAATTGATTATTCTTTAGTTTTGCGACTAGGTAGCAAAGTATGATTAGTGCTGAAGTCATTCATTCCTATATAAACAAATTTTATGAGAATTAATAATTTTACAATCCCAACCATTTTTATCAAGCCCCATATCAATTTTTCTTCACCTGTACATTATTCCTCTTATTGTTGTAGCTGCTAAATTTCTGCCAAGCAGCTAAGTGAAGTTCTTTGTTGGTTTGAGGTCTAGATTCGAAATCTTTATTATCCCTATATCCAATAACATGCTTTCTACAAGATTCATTAAATGATTTATCTAGTTTGTTAAAAGGTCCACAGTACATGTAGTCTAACAGATACATCTCTGGCATTGGTAAATTACACTATTCCTTTCCCATGCTTTCCAGTTCTGCAAAATGTATGTCGTAAAGTATTCAAAATTCTGATCAAATATGCGATTCGTTTAGGATTATTGACAATGAAATCCTTAAATTAATTTGTTAACTTTTTCATTAATCTGACATTATTGCTAATATATCGTTTAGTTGACAAATGTTAATCATCCAAACATATTCAAATGGTTTTTCTGTACAGTTCTTTATGAAGCTTCTACCGTAATTAATTCGAAATATACCTGTAATTTTGGGAAACAGGCATCAACAATTTGTTACATTTAATACCTGTACCTAGCTTTATTTTATTGTGATTCTTTTCAGAATATAATGGTCTTGCATGGTTCAAAATATGTGCATGGTTTTATAAATGAGCAGCATTAAATGTTGTGCTAATATCTTCCATAGTAATGTTTTGTGGTTAAAAAATTCATCAGTCCATTTCTACCTTCACATGCCCTATGACCAACTGCTAATTTATCTCCATTATATTTTACTGGTTTATTGCCAATGTACAGGGTATTTGAGAAAGGAATTTACAACTACCTACAGAGGTGATGGTAGTGTCAATTTGTAGGGAAATGTATCAAGTTTTGTCCCACATAGTTCGTTACTGGCGAATCGCACCGAAGGGTTCGCTAGCACCAGTTGCGTGAAAGATGACTGTCTTCCCTAGACCCAAGCTTGCTAGCCCTGTGTTTTGGTTTGAAGACTTGACGTCAGTGACAACAGTTCAGAGTAATTTCCGTGCCAAGTACGTTAAAGATCCTCCTAGTTGGCCTACAATTTATGAGTGACATAAACGTTTTGTAGAAACAGCGTGCTCGGTAAGACATGGGTAATCATCAGGCTGTCCAAGCACATCTGACGACATCATTGAGCGCTTGTGACACCGTTTTGTCAACCACCCTCTGAAATCGTCCCAGCATGGAAATCCCACAAACGACTGTTTTCCGTGTGTTGAGCAACCATTTAATTTGACACCATGCAGATTGACGATCATACAAGCAATAAAAGACACTGATAAAATTGCTCGCAAGAACTTCTGTGCAGTTATGTTAAATAGATTACGTGAGGAAGAAAATGTCTTGGACAAAACCATATTTTATGACTTGTTGACTTTTCGCTTAAATGGCAAGGTTAACACACCTAACTGTAGGTTTTGGGGTAGTGAAAATCCACATTAAACATTGCTACATGTTAGTGATAGTCCTCAACTGAAGTTTTTTGTACATTGAGCAAGAACAAAGTTTACGATCCTTTTCTTTCTGTTAGAGATGCGTCAGTGGCATAATATACCTGGATATGGTGCAACAGTTTTGGATACCACAGATCGATGAGGATTACCAAGAACGAAATTTTTACTTCATGGAAGATGGTGCACCGCCGCACTACCTGGATGATGTCCAGGTTTTTCTCAGTGACCACTTTCCAGGTCAATGTATCAGCCATGATGCGCCCAACTGCGTGGCCCATACGTTTCCCAGACCTGACACCACTCAATTGTTTTTATGGGGATTCATCAAGAATATTGTGTTTGTACCTCCTGTGCCGGCTTCTCTATCTGAAACTAGAGCAAGGACTTACGCCATCACAGAGGTAAAGTGAGTCTGGAATGAAACTGATTTGTGATAGCATGTGTGCAGGATAACCAACGGAAGCCACATACAATACCTTTAGGTGAAGGTAAAAAATTCTTGATTGCTTACCTACAAAATAACACTAAACCCAGCTCTATATCTTCTTTCAATAAATTTATATGAATTTTTGAAGTTGTAAAGTCCTTTTTTAAACACGCTATATTTAAATGTGGCGGCAGGTCTTAATCAATGAACTTTATCTTCACTATGGTTGATAAATTCTAATATTCTTTACATCTGTTTTTTAACATCATCCTCGTTTATTTGTTTCTGAGCTTTTCTGTCTTTAACCTCTTCTTCATATTTAGTCAACACATCTTATATACCTGATTAAGTTAAAGCATTGTCTTGCAATGGACTTTCATAGTGTTTAATTGGTAGTATGTCGACAGACGCATTGAAATAGTGATAAGGAACCATCTGTTTTTGAGCATCTCTGTTTTTTTTTCAATAGCTTTCAGCACATTATTGCCTAATCCTTAAATTTCTTCTTTAACGTTTTCGGTAACATCAATAACAGGTTGATCCTCTTATTTTAATTTTTCACTCTCTGTACTAAGTAGTTTTTAAATTCCTCTTTCGTTTCTTCATATTTCTATTTCATCTAGCATATCTAAGAGCCGGTGGGTCATATTTTGCAAAAATTTATTGAAGATAAAAAAATTAGTTAATTAAGAAAGTTGTTCACTGATCTATGCAATTTCCCTCTTTAATCTTCCTAGTCATGTCTATTGTACAGAAACCAAATTGGTCCTCATTCGAACATTTACTATATTTATCTTTAAAATCGTCAAATTATGAATCTACAGCAACAAATTCATGATATACATGGCTTAAATTTATATCTATCTAAAAATAGTTTAAAAAATTAGTTATTCATTACTAACTGTGTTGATATTTTTTAATATTTATGATCTAAATAGAAAAATCTATTCCTTTATGTCTTCCTGTAGTAAAACATTCTCTAACAACATCTTGATTTTCAAGAATGAAATCGTAAAAAATAACAGCTGAATTATTTTCACATTCATCTAGTGGCATAATATCATCATTATTTTGATAAATTAACTATTTCTTATTATTTTTATTTTCAAATTTTTTGCACCTTATTATAAATTCCAAGTATTTCAGTTGATCTGAACTTTTTGAATAAATGTATATGTAATTGATTATATTCCAATTGAACCATCCTGGATACACAATATAATCATCAGTCATTAATGCAGTTTTTCCATATTCATTTGGTCCTATGGTGTCATCTGTTATCAAGAAAAGATTGATTGTGGCTCTACGAGAAAGTTAAAGCAATGTGACACTAGTTGGTTTTATACATATTGTTTAATCTCAAGTGTTACATCACAAATGACAAATTATATTACTATGGAGAAACAATAGAAATTTCTGTAGGTTAACGTAGTTTCAAAAACTTGGACACATTTTTTCATACAAAAAGCCTAGGTAATTTCCATGTACCATCATTTTATAGCAACATCCTGAGTTGGGCTTGTACTCTGTTACAGACGAGAGAAGGGCAGGAACAAGAGCAGAGGGGAGCGCCTGCTGGGGATCCTGCACGAGTTTTCCAGGGAGACGACTCTTCATGGCGTGCGGTATATCACCAAAGGTCGCATGTCGCTATTTGAACGGTTAGTTGCGGAACGTTACTATGTACTTATTTTTAGATGCAAATTATTAAGATTAATGAGTTCCAGCGAATCTCTACAGGAATAGAAATAGTACCTAATTCGGAGGTTTACTGGCAATCATTCTTTCCATGTGGCATTGGTGAATGGAACAACAAATGGGGAAAGAGACAGTGGTACCACAACTACCCTTCGCCACGCTCCGTTAAAAATGGTTACAGAATGCATGCAGGACACAACTGATCATTTTGGAAGACGAAACTTTAACAGACATCGAAGTAATGTTTGGTGTACCCCAGGCCAATAAAACAAGTTATGTTTTGATGAGACAAAATACCTGGTGATCAAAAAGTCAGTATAAATTTGAAAACTGAATAAATCATAGAATAATGTAGATAGAGAGGTAAAAATTGACACACATGCTTGGAATGACATGGGGTTTTATGCAGGATGGCGTTCCATCCCACACTGCTAGACGCGTGAAAGGTCTCTTGCGCGCGTCATTTGGTGATGATCGTGTGCTCAGCCACCACTTTCGTCATGCTTGGCCTCCGAGGACCCCAGACCTCAATCCGTGCGGTTATTGGCTTTGAGGTTACCTGAAGTCACAAGTGTATCATGATCGACATACATCTCTAGGGATGCTGAAAGACAACATCCGACGCCAACGTCTCACCATAACTCCGGACATGCGTTACAGTGCTCTTCACAACATTATTCCTCGACTACAGCTATTGCTGAGGAATGATGGTGGGCATATTGAGCATTTCCTGTAAAGAACATCATCTTTGCTTTGTCTTACTTTGTTATGCTAATTATTGCTATTCTGATCAGATGAAGCGCCATCTATCAGACATTTTTTGAACTTTTGTATTTTTTGGTTCTAATAAAACCCCATGTAATTCCAAGCATATGTGTCAATTTGTACCCTTCTTTCTACATTATTCCTTGATTTATTGTTTTCAAATTTATACTGATTTTTTGATCAGCCCCTATTATGACCACTTTCCTTATACTGTCTTGGTTCACATTCAAAACACAGTACATCAGCGATTAAGTATGTTAAGATCCTGGTAGATTTCTGGAGACATGTGGTGCGAGATCTCTACACACAGGTGATGCAATTACCGTAAATAACGGACCAATGGATCGTGGGCTTGGAACAGGCGTTCTATAGCGTCCAAGATGTTTTACAGTGGGTTCAGGTCAGCCAAAAATGGTGGCTGAGAGTTCAATATGAGTTTATTATTGTACAGTCCTAAGGTACCGACTGCACACCGATCAGCGCTATGCCGCCAAACGGCATCGAGAAGGCAATGACCCCTGTTCCAATGGAAAGAGAGGGCAGCGCCACATTTCGAAGAAGACGGAGTTAAGCGCTTCCTGTCAACGTTGACTTTACCAGCCGCCCGTCCCTAGTCGGTCTCAGTTCGGTTGCAGACATCGAGAACATCAGTACTCAGTAACAGCAATACGATACTTCATAGAATGAAGGCTTTCACGACCGGATGACATAGCTGCTGGTAAACCTTTCGGGATGTGAGGTCGTGGTTCAAGAAACTCTTCCGTTCCTGACATTTTGTCCAGGATTGCGCTGGACATCTTCAGAGGCGCTCCTCCGCTGTGTCTTGCCGACTGACTTGTTGGACGTCCGAGAGCGACATATATACTGCAGGAAAGGGGGTGTATTCGACGTAACACGTGATGAGCAGAGACAATCCTTGTGAATCATAAAACTTAACTATCGATTGTAGTCTCGTCAAAGATAAAATTGTCTATCGATTCTGCAGAGTTACTGTCCATATGTCGCTAAGTTTCATTGCCTCCTCTTTTTTATTAAAATTATCCTGATGCTTACAAATTACAATGGTTTCTCTACATAGTCGTGGATAATAATTCGACGTTGTAGATAAAATTTCTGTTTCAGAAAACTTCTCTTTGTGGTTTCCTGACTGAAAAGCATGCTCTGCTACAGATGATTTCTCAATTTTTCTTAGACGGCTAAGGAACAGAAGACTGAAGGACAAGGATGATCCACAACGACTGAAAAATACAGTTTCTCTCCCTTTTATTAAAGAAGTAACTGATCAGACAGGTAAGATTTTACAGAAACATGATATCAGATCGGTCTTTAGACCAACAAAGAAAATATGTCAAGTACTCCGATCTGTGGAGGATAAACGCCCTCCCCTCTCGAAGTGTGATGTATACAAAATTCCTTGGACGTGTGGTAAAACTTATATTGGCACTGAAACAGAAATTTTATCTATAACTTCAAATTATTACCCACGACTATGTAGAGAAGCCGTTGAAATTTATAAGCATCAGGATAATTTTAATAGAAAAGAGGTGGCAACGAAACTTAGCGACATATGGACAGTAGCTCTGCAGAATCGCTAGACCATTTTATCTTTGACAAGACGGCAATCGGTAGTTAAATTTTATCTTTGACGAAGTTTATCTCTGCTCATCACTTGTTACTTCGACCACGTTCTCTTTTCTACAGTATATACGTCGCTCCCGTACGTCCGACCAGTCAGTCGGCAAGACTTAGCGGAAGAGCACCTCTGAAGATGTCCAGCGCAGTCCTGGACGAAATGTCAGAAACGGAAGAGTTTCTTGGACCACGATCACACATCCCGAGAGAATTACCAGCAGCCTATATGATACTTCCCTGCGTTTTGCGAGTAGTAATGGGGAGTAAAATGATTGGATGTAGAAGGCATAGGAAGCTACGTCATAACGAGAAGTTAAATTATCTTTCTTTCCTTTTTAGAAATATATTGTCCTGTTAGTTTGAAAGGGTTTTGGTTGACTGTCACCGGACATCGCAACTTCTGTCCTTCCTTGTTATCTCGGTGCCGATTCCCACAGCAACCGAGGCAACAACTGCCATTTTTATCAAACAACTGTATCATGACTCTGACCTTGTGAAAAGGACATTTTATCTAGGTCGAGAGTTTCATGCCTGTTGACGAAGAGATCTAGCATAAGGAAAGGCAATAATGTCCAGATATTCCACAAATGATATGGTGTTTTGGTGTCTACCAGCTTCCATGGATGCGCAGGTGAACATTCCGTGTAGCAAGATCCAGCCTAGAAAACTTTGTTTACATTTGTGACGTGAATCAAGCAGATCATTGCTCTAGCTGTGATACCAAAACAACGCCCTCGATATTGACGCATCATTATCATGATGTGATAAGCAACTGGCCTCTTATATGTGACATTTTCACATTCCAAGAAGCCCTCTTTAATTTATTGGAATGGCGGCGGACATTAAAAGCGAAACATGAAATCACATCCCAGTATTTTACAAACCATTAAAATGAAACATCATATAGCCGCTCCAAATTTCGAACATTGTACCATGCTTAGTGATAGACACAACGGATCCTCAAATTTTCCACATCTAAATTTTTCTTTGATGCTTGTCGAGTGTCACAATGATCTTCCGAGGTCTAGAAAGTTACCAAAAAGGTGAGAGAAAAACAACAAAATACAACGTTTATGTCAGGGGTCACAATGCTGTTTTCCACACACACACACACACACACACACACACACACACACACACACATACATACATGTCGGTCGATACTAATGCCTAAAACGCGAATGCAAAGTCCCAAGTTAAAAGCTTTAACGCTTTTTCATGTATAAATAGTTACCAAAAATTGTGCAAAAAATAAAATGCTGAAGTGACAATTGACATTTCATGTTAGGCCTAAATGAGGAGATGTAGCGAAACTAACCTGACGAAGCTTATAACAACATGAATTAGAATATGAATAAAATACTATTCTCAGCTGGCAAGAAAAGAAAGAGGTAGGTAACCTGAACTACTGAAAGCTACTAACGAAGATAACTCATTCCATTCTGTAGGCATACTTTTCGTGAAAAGCACAATGGACCCAAAAATTAAATATTTCTACAACTGAATTTTTCTCTGATTCTTGCCTAGTGTCACAATCCTTTCTCCAAGTCTAAGTTAATTAATGGGTCTTGGTGTTGCAGTCTGATGCTACGTTGTATCTGTTACATAGACCGAACTCCCTTCACCAGAAATTTTTATACGTTTTTCAGTAATGTTTCACCTTACCAGTCACCATTTCAGAAGGGAAGAACATAAAGCATCATTTTTACACTATAAAAATGTAAACACTGATATTAACTAGGATTACTGGTTTTATTACTGATTACTTAGGTCTACTCGGGTTATGTGCAAAATCTGCTTTTCAGGAGGGCTGGAACATAAAATCAGAAATCGGTACCAAGGCTTTCTAAAGCGATTTGCAGATGTATTTCCTATAAACATCTACTAAATAATATCAGGAACCCAATCGTAATTCTTCACAATAAGGTAGGTAAAAACACACATCATGTCACAAGTCGCATGACCTGACCTAAAACTATTTTAGGAAGGTGGGAAGAAGGTGTTTTGATAAAATCTATACTCTGATATAACACTTCTACACTAGAAAATACACTCCTGGAAATGGAAAAAAGAACACATTGACACCGGTGTGTCAGACCCACCATACTTGCCCCGGACACTGCGAGAGGGCTGTACAAGCAATGATCACACGCACGGCACAGCGGACACACCAGGAACCGCGGTGTTGGCCGTCGAATGGCGCTAGCTGCGCAGCATTTGTGCACCGCCGCCGTCAGTGTCAGCCAGTTTGCCGTGGCATACGGAGCTCCATCGCAGTCTTTAACACTGGTAGCATGCCGCGACAGCGTGGACGTGAACCGTATGTGCAGTTGACAGACTTTGAGCGAGGGCGTATAGTGGGCATGCGGGAGGCCGGGTGGACGTACCGCCGAATTGCTCAACACGTGGGGCGTGAGGTCTCCACAGTCTCCAGTGGTCGGCGGAAGGTGCACGTGCCCGTCGACCTGGGACCGGACCGCAGCGACGCACGGATGCACGCCAAGACTGTAGGATCCTACGCAGTGCCGTAGGGGACCGCACCGCCACTTCCCAGCAAATTAGGGACACTGGGGTATCGGCGAGGACCATTCGCAACCGTCTCCATGAAGCTGGGCTACGGTCCCGCACACCGTTAGGCCGTCTTCCGCTCACGCCCCAACATCGTGCAGCCCGCCTCCAGTGGTGTCGCGACAGGCGTGAATGGAGGGACGAATGGAGACTTGTCGTCTTCAGCGATGAGAGTCGCTTCTGCCTTGGTGCCAATGATGGTCGTATGCGTGTTTGGCGCCGTGCAGGTGAGCGCCACAATCAGGACTGCATACGACCGAGGCACACAGGGCCAACACCCGGCATCATAGTGTGGGGAGCGATCTCCTACACTGGCCGTACACCTCTGGTGATCGTCGAGGGGACACTGAATAGTGCACGGTACATCCAAACCGTCATCGAACCCATCGTTCTACCATTCCTAGACCGGCAAGGGAACTTGCTGTTCCAACAGGACAATGCACGTCCGCATGTATCCCGTGCCACCCAACGTGCTCTAGAAGGTGTAAATCAACTACCCTGGCCAGCAAGATCTCCGGATCTGTCCCCCATTGAGCATGTTTGGGACTGGATGAAGCGTCGTCTCACGCGGTCTGCACGTCCAGCACGAACGCTGGTCCAACTGAGGCGCCAGGTGGAAATGGCATGGCAAGCCGTTCCACAGGACTATATCCAGCATCTCTACGATCGTCTCCATGGGAGAATAGCAGCCTGCATTGCTGCGAAAGGTGGATATACACCGTACTAGTGCCGACATTGTGCATGCTCTGTTGCCTGTGTCTATGTGCCTGTGGTTCTGTCAGTGTGATCATGTGATGTATCTGACCCCAGGAATGTGTCAATAAAGTTTCCCCTTCCTGGGACAATGAATTCACGGTGTTCTTATTTCAATTTCCAGGAGTGTATATTGTTGTTGTTGTGGTCTTCAGTCCTGAGACTGGCTTGGTGCAGCTGTCCATGCTACTCTATCCTCTGCAATCGTCTTCATCTCCCAGTACTAAATGCAACCTACATCCTTCTGAATCTCTTCTTGTCAAGTTGTGCCACAAACTCCTCTTCTCCAAAATTCTATTCAATACCTCCTCATTAGTTACGTGATCTACCCATCTTACCTTCAGCATTCTTCTGTAGCACCACATTTCGAAAGCTTCTATTCTTTTCTTGTCCGAACTATTTATTGTCCATGTTTCACTTCCATAAATGGCTACACTCCATACAAATACTTTCAGAAACGACTTCCTGACACTTAAATCTATACTCGATGTTAACAAATTTCTCTTCTTCATAAACGCTTTCCTTGTCATTGCCAGTCTACATTTTATATCTTCTCTACTTCGACCATCATCAGTTATTTTGCTCCCCAAATAGCAAAACTCCTTTACTATTTTAAGTGTCTCATTTCCTAATCTAATTCCCTCAGCATCGCCCAATTTAATTCGACTACATTCCATTATCCTCGTTTTGCTTTTGTTGATGTTCATCTTATATCCTCCTTTCAAGACACTGTCCATTCCGTTCAACTGCTCTTCCAAGTCCTTTGCTATCTCTGACAGAATTACAATGTCATCGTTTTTATTTTTATTCCTTCTCGATGGATTTTAATACCTACTCCGAACTTTTCTTTTGTTTCCTTTACTGGTTGCTCAATATAGATATTGAATAACATCGGGGAGAAGCTATAACCCTGTCTCACTCCCTTTCCAACCACTGCTTCCATTTCATGCCCCTCGATTCTTATAACTCCCATCTGGTTTCTGTACAAACCGTAAAGAGCCTTTCGATCCCTGTATTTTACCACTGCCACCTTTAGAATTTGAGAGAGAGTTTTCCAGTCAACATTGTCAAAAGCTACAAATGCTAGAAATGTAGGTTTGCCTTTCCTTAACCTTTCTTTAAAGATAAGTCGTAGAGTCAGTGTTACCACACGTGTTCCGATATTTCTATGGAATCTAAACTGATCTTCTCCGAGGTCATCTTCTACCAGTTTTTCCATTCGTCTGTAAAGAATTCGTGTTAGTATTTTGCAGCTCTGACTTATTAAACTGATAGTTCGGTAATTTTCACATCTGTTAACAACTGCTTTCTTTGGTATTGAAATTATTATATTCTTCTTTAAGTCTGAGGGTATTTCGCCCGTTTCATACATCTTGCTCACCAGATGGTAGTGTTTTGTCACGACTGGCTCTCCTAAGGCTATCAGTAGTTCTAATGGAATGTTGTCTACTCCCGGGGCCTTGTTTCGAATCAGGTCTTTCAGTGCTCTGTCAAACTATTCACGCAGTATCATAGCTCCCATTTCATCTTTATCTGCATCCTCTTCCATTTCCATACTATTGTCCTCAAGTACATTGCCCTTGTATAGACCCTCTATAGACTCCTTCCACCTTTCTGCTTTCCCTTCTTTGCTTAGAACTGGGTTTCCATCTAAGCTCTTGATATTCATACAAGTGGTTCTCCTTTCTACAAAGGCCTCTTTAATTTTCTTGTAGGCAGTATCTATCTTACCCCTAGTGAGATAAGCCTCTACATCCTTACATTTGTCCTCTAGCCATCCTTGCTTAGCCATTTTGCACTTCCTGTCGATCTCGTTTTTGAGACGTTTGTAATCTTTTTGCCTGTTTCATTTACTGCATTTTTTATATTTTCTCCTTTCATTAATTAAATTCAGTATTCTTCTGTTACCCAAGGATTTCTACTAGCCCTCGTCTTTTTACCTACTTGATCCTCTGGTGCCTTCACATCCCTCAGAGCTACCCATTCTTCTTCTACTGTATTCGTGACAAATTGTTCCCTTATGCTCTCCCTGAAACTCTGTACAACCTCTGGTTTAGTCAGTTTATCCAGGTCCCATCTCCTTAAATTCCCACCTTTTTGCAGTTTCTTCCGTTTTAATCTACAGTTCATAACCAATAGATTGTGGTCAGAGAGTCCACATCTGCCCCTGGAAATGTGTTACAATTTAATATCTAGTTCCTAAATCTCTGTCTTACCATTATATAATCTATCAGATACCTTCTAGTACTCCAGCATTCTTCCACGTGTACAACCTGCTTTTATGATTCTTAAAAGAAGTGTTAGCTATGATTAAGTTATGCTCTATGCAAAATTCTACCAGGCGACTTCCTCTTTCATTTTTTACCCCCAACCCCTATTCACTTACTATGTTTCCTTCTCTCCCTTTTCCTACCTCGAATTCCAGTCACCCACGACTATTAAATTTTCGTCTCCCTTCACTACCTGAATTATTTCTTTTATCTCATACATTTCACCAATTTCTTCATCATCTGAAGAGCTAGTTGGCATATAAACTTGTACTACTATAGTAGACGGGGGCTTCGTGTCTATCTTGGCCACAATAATGCGTTCACTATGCTGTTCGTAGTAGCTTACCAGCACTCCTATTTTTTTATTCATTATTAAACCTACTCCTGCATTACCCCTATATGTTTTGTATTTATAACCCTGTATTCACCTGAGCCAAAGTCTTGTTCCTCCTGCCACCGAACTTCAATAATTCCCACTACATCTAACTTTAACCTATCCATATCCCTTTTTAAATTTTGTAACCTACTTGCCCGCTTAAGGGATCTGACATTCCACGCTCCGATCCGTAGAACGCCAGTTTTCTTTCTCCTGATAACGAGGTCCTCTTGAGTAGAACCCGCCGGGAGATCCGAATAGGGGACTATTTTACCTCCGGAATATTTTACCCAAGAGGACGCCATCATCATTTAACAATACAGTAAAGCTGCATGCCCTCGGGAAAAATTACGGCTGTAATTCCCCCTTGCATTCAGCCGTTCGCAGTACCAGCACAGTAAGGCCGTTTTGGTTAGCGTTACAAGGCCAGCTCAGTCAATCATCCAGACTGTTGCCCCTGCAACTACTGAAAAGGGTGCTGCTCCTCTTCAGGAACCACATGTTTGTCTGGCCTCTCAACAGATACCCCTACGTTGAGGTTGCACCTACGGTACGGCCATCTGTATCGCTGAGGTACGTAAGCCTCTCCACCAACGGCAAGGTCCATGGTTCATGGTAGGGCTAGAAAATATAACCTGTGATATTTACTAGGAATTGCTACTTTTTATTAAAAATGATTCAGGTCTACTCGATGTATGTCAAGAAACTACTCTTCAGGAAGGCTGAAGTATTTTAAAATTGGAACTTCGGAGCCAAGGCTCAGTAAAATGATTGCGGATTTCTCTTCCCATAAACAACTACGGAATAGTACCAATAGCCTATTCGTTATTCTTCTAAGTAAGATATGTAAAAAAACACCCAACATAGCCACAGACTCAACGTAGCCACAGCAAACGAACTGACCTAATACTATTTTAGGATGGAAAAAGGAGATATTTTGATGGGATCTGTATTTTGATTATATCAAAAGTCTTGAACCGTATATTTTCTTAAGTGGATTAGTTATGGAGCTGACAGCGCAGTTTCTTTACGTTTCTTATTTAGGCTAATCACCTTGAACTAGATTCTGACCCACTTTGTTGACATTTGTAACATGATATGCCCTATGTCTGTGACCTTGAGATGACATCACCACAGATAATTTCGAAACTTCCGTATTTTGTCCAGAATACTTCCGAGAGATTCCGAGAAGGGTCATAAATTTTACACACACACACGCGCGCGCGCGCGCGCGCGCACGTGCGCGCGCGTACAGAAAGAGAGAGAGAGAGAGAGAGAGAGAGAGAGAGAGAGAAAGAGAGTTCACTTGAATCTATTGCGGCCGGCCGCTGTGGCTGAGCGGTTCTAGGCGCTTCAGTCCGTAACCGCACTGCTGCTACGGTCTCAGGTTCGAATCCTGCCTCGGGCATTGATGTGTGTGATGTCATTAGGTTATTTAGGTTTAAGTAGATCTAATTCTAGGTGACTAATGACCTAAGATGTTGGTACCGTAGCGCTTAGAGCCATTTGAACCACTTTTGAATCTATTGTCTTCCCTAGGAACGCGTACGAGTATTTCCGAATAATCTACTGAAACAGGACGCGGTGGGGAGGGAATTCTCGAGAATTTCTTATCTCGTTCCGAGGACTTCTGAGTAGTTTCGATTCTTCCTAGTGAATCCCCTTTTCTTTTGACGTCATCAGAGGTGTACTGGGATTACTGAAACAACGTGAGAAAATTAGTAAAGAAATTTAAGGTGCTGTTGAGAGATAAATTTAAACGTATACAACTCCCTTTGCTCTCCTCCAATCAGAGTAGTATATTAGCCACTATTAAAATGAAAGAGCGAATTACAATTATATTTTAGCCTCTATTAAAATGAAAGAGTAAATTGAAAAAAGCTGTAGCACTTAGGATGGTGAATGAGTGGTGGTGACAGGCCGGTAGGCAAAGTCGAAATACTGCTCATAATGAGGAATGCCTATACGTATTTCTAATACATGGTGCATCGTGGTTCTGTGAGAGAAACACGCCTCACTCTTTTGTCCCTGGCCAGCGCTGACATATGAACAGCGGATTCTGCCCTGGACGCTGCATAGGCGCCCTGTGATACTTCCTTCGACGGCGTGGAGCTCTCACGGGGCCGCGAGGAGTTGCCGCGTGGTTAGAGGTGCCATATCACGGATTGCGCAGACCCTCCCGCCGGTGGCTCGAGTCCGCCCTCGGGCAAGTGTGTGTGTTGTTCTTAGCATAAGTTATTTTAAATTAGTCCAAGTAGTGTGTAAGTCTAGGGAGCGATGACCTCAGCAATTTGGTCCACCAGGAGTTCGCACACATCTCTCATGGGCCCCTTGTTCTGCACATGTTTTCCATAATGGTGCATCGAGTCGGCTGAGCACGGTCTTTAACTTTTTGTCCTCAGGCAGGCGTTGGACGGTAGCTGGTACTGTGGCACTAAGTCCCACTACGAACTCAGTGCCGATGACAACAGGAATGGACAGCAGTTTAACGTAGTTGTGGCACCGAGTCCTCTGTGGAAATTAGTGCTGGCAGCAGAAGGCGCAGTCAAGTCTCTAACCAATGGCTGCTGATAGCGAGGCCCAGACATCTCACTGCCCAGTATGACTCTTGGCTTCGTAATGGTGCTGCAGAATACTGGCAACAAGAAAATGCTTTCTGCCTCAAAATTCAGACATATTTCTACCTCTCTGAGACATATATGTTTTGCTAATACCTCGTCCCTCGTCACATTTCCGATAACAAGAGACTTGTGGTGTGGTGGCATCGACCCGCCTGCTTGTCGTTACTACTGCGGAGTGCAGACAGCATGGTCTGCTAATTCCCTTAAGTGTTTGTTATTTTGAGCCACGTGTAGCTACACATGTGACTACCAGACCACGGCTGATAACGCAGGGCTTCCTAGCGGCTTCTCACTCATTTTTAGCTAAAAAATGAATAGTGACGTTACACTGCCCTCATCCACGGATAAGACCTTGCCTTCCATCTCTTACTTCGCCCCGATTTCCTGCTAAGATTACTTAACCCTTAATCCCGAAACAAATTCAATTACCGGTTATTCATGCTTACTACACAATTTCCATATTAATGTTGGAGCTAACAATGCATTGCCGGCCGGGGTAGTCGAGCTGTTCTAGGCGCTACAAAAATGGCTCTGAGCACTATGGGACTCAACATCTGAGGTCATCAGTCCCCTAGATCTTAGAACTACTTAAACCTAACTAACCTAAGGACATCACACACATCCATGCCCGAGGCAGGATTCGAACCTGCGACCGTAGCAGTCGCGCGGTTCCAGACTGTAGCGCCTAGAACCGCTCGGCCACACCGGCCGGCTAGGCGCTACAGTCTTGAACCGCGCGACCGCACCGGTCGCAGGTTCTAATCTTGCCTCGGGCATAGATTTCTGTGATGTCCTTAGGTTAGTTAGGTTTAAGTAGTTCTAAGTTCTAGGGGACTGATGACTTCAGAAGTTAAGTCCCATAATACTCAGAGCTATTTGAACCGTTAACAATGCATTCTCCATCCCGCGCTCCGGGAGTCCGATCCATTCGAACTTGAATTGCCCTTGGATAAGGTCTCTAAATGATCATCGTCTCAGATACATAAAGGCTACACCAAGTAAAATCAGTGTCACTACAGCGTTATGAACTGCGATAATCAAAGTCACTGTTACTTGACGTTGGCCATCCCGTTATTGTCTTATATGCAGCAACAGTTGTTCTCTCACTTGCGCCTTCTGTGTAGCTATCACCTAAGTCAATAAGTGGTCCATGCTGGGTTCCCATGTGTCGTTACGGAAGATAAGGTTCTGTGTGGACAACATCTCCAGAAGTTCGTCTGAACAATACAGCTGTGGCTGAGTTATAATCAACAGAGTAACTCCTGTTACAGTGGACGGTGAATCAGAAGCATTCGCGAAGTTGGAAAGCATAAAATAGATCATAGAATGTCGGAATCGACCAGTACCGTTATCCACAAACGTCACGGCCAATCCTTGCACCATTGGATACTGGAAATTAAAAACTAAAATAAAGTAAATCCCTCTACCTTTCAACCCTAAACGACTTGCTCCCGTGAGTTTTCTTGCACATAGCGACTAGCTAACGTTGCTGCGTTGTTGTCTATTGAATATGTCTAATGCAAACCTGCTCTCTGAAAATACGGTTTCGCCGGCAGAAGTGGCCGAGCGGTTCTAGGCGGTACAGTCAGGAACCGCGCGAACGCTACGGTCGCAACTTCGAATCCTGCTTCGGGCATGATGTGTGTGATGTACTTAGGTTAGTTAGGTTTAAGTAGTTCTAAGTTCTAGAGGACTGATGACCTCAGAAGTTATGTCCCATGGTGCTCAGAGCCATTTGAACCATTTTTTGAAAATGCGGTTCCGATTCGGTCTCCTATTCCTGACACTGGCAAGCTTCTGCTCATCCTCTAAACAACTGCATGATACATATACTTCGGCCCATTGCAACCTCGCACGTCAGGCTTATGGTGGCCATCTCACTGCTATAGTACTGCTATAGCTCACTGTCGGTCATTAACCACGTTCTGATCCCTGTCTTCTGCCACTAGCAATACCCATAATTCTATCGTTTTCACAATCTTTCCAGCTGCCGCTAACTTGACCAGATAGGTGTGCACCGTAGAGTACCTGAATAACACATGCTAATTTACTACCTGTTGTAACCAGACGAAACTACTTTCGTCTGGTCATAACTGTGGGTCCTTTGATTGCTCTGGGAGAAGCTCCATCAGCCTGAAACACATGATATATCAGTTCAATTTACTGCATAAATGAATAAATGATTTATCTATCTTGACACACTTCTTTGCCTTAGCAGTACTGGATAATTTAAAACTGTCGTTCACTGTGGAAGCATCGCCTGATGCACAGATTAAGGAGCTATTCCATTGCTCAGAATGCTCCATATTAACAAAATGTAACTTCATCAGACACTGTAACAGCTCGTGGGCCCTACACTGTGATGTTATCTCCTTCAGATGAGGTCCCAAACAGGAGCTGAACTCTTGTATGATCAGTTTCGTATTCACCTATGTGAGGGCGCTGCTATGCTTAGAGACAGGTGTTACGACTTCTGCACCACTTGTTAGCAGCAGACACAGTGGCTGCGTCAAAGACTGAGACGGCGTGGAGTTTTACAATTATTTATTGAACTTTCTTTACAATTTCTCCCTCGCCGTCGCTGCCCAACCCTGCGGACCCCTCCGTCTGGCTTCTGCTGTGTAGATTCTCTAACAATGCGCGAAATGTGCGCCACTGATCGCACTCGGGAGCCTCACGCCACCAGTGCTCCGCTGAAGCCAGGGTCCCCTGTGGTTGAGATGAACTCGTCGCCGCTCGGCGCCCCAATACAGGCACGCCCACGGAGCCACATCGCCGTGAGGTCAGCTGCCGACGCCTGCTGCACCGGCGGCTGGGAAGCCGTCAGTCTCGACGTCCGCGAGGTCCCGTCATGGACGGTCCACGCGCCGTGGGGCCGGGTTGCCATGAAGTCTGGGCGTCAGTCCCCGGCGGCGCCTGTCACCAAGACTGTGCTGTGGCCGGTCCTGCTGGAAGTTCTCGCTGTAGTTAGTGAGCCATGGTGCTGACCGAACTCTGGCCGACCTCCAGAACTGAAGTTGACATCTGGTAGTGAACGGAAGACTCCTGAGAACTGGAACAGACTTCCGGAATCGTCACTTACGAAGATTGAACATTCGGAAACGGACCACGTCCGTCCACAGATCCCAACTGCTTCCTAATGGCTTTTGTCTGTTGCTGCCTACACTCCACTATTTATATCCAGAAGGAGGACGTTTTTTACCCTCGGTGGTAGCTTTTTGTTATTACTCCTGCAGTATATTGCAGTGTAACTTAGCGTGCTGGCCTCACTTCCCCTTACTCAGCACTTTCCAGGCTTCGCTCAGCACTCGGTCTGTGTGCATCCTTGCGTCAGCCTGTTGGTAGACTGCTGCTGTCAGCCAGGCTATCTGTGCGTGCTTATTTCGCAATGCCTCGGTAGCCAGCGTGCCTCTGTTTTGCCATTTTCCACTGTGTGAAGCAACGCTTACCTCTCAAAGTACCCTGTTACTATCCACTATGATACCATTGAAAACACTATTTCAAGTCTCCTTACCTCATTTCGTAATTAGCACACAGTAGACACTAAACTCAATGTCAGTCTGTAACTGGATAATATTACGTCTTGTTGCCTGGAAAATACAGCTCCTCCATCCATGTGACTATCTTGCAGCGCCCACACTCTGCCACTAGCGAAGAGGTACAGCTCTGACAAAACTAGCAATCAGAGGTTTAGCCCTTCCTCCATATGGGAATCTGACTACAGGGGCCATCACCACTTCCTCTCCCCTCAGAAGCCAGCTGCCTCCGACAGCACATCAAAATACTCTCAAAATACTCTACAGATACATTGGAGCCTAGCAAAAACACACAGAATGATCTGCTACCACGTAAGCAATCTTATTTGCACACAAATGAAAAAATACATAAATCAGAAAAACACAATAAACATCAACTCTTTCCTTGGCCTCAATGCACATCGAGCATGAGGTATCTGAACCTCCTTCTCATGTTGGTCAACCTCTCATTTCTTCTTCTCTCGTTCTTCCCTCGCTTTTATTCCCACCACCAACAGAATCGATTCTGTAGCATTCTTCATTAGAGGTAGACGCCCAACATGCACAATCATTGTTGACCTTGTTGGCAATTGCAGCTTTACATTTATTGGTGAAGTAGTATCAATCACTTAGTGTGGGTCCTGGTACCATGTTACAAAGATCTTTGTTTTCTGATTCGAACTATATGGACCCAATAACACCACCCATTGTCCTACTTCATATTGTAACAACCTTTCTACTCGCTTCACTGCATCTCTCTGCTTCTTCCAACGTCATAGTATCCACTCGTATCGCTATACTTCCCTCACTTTCATTGCAAGTTCTCGGACAGACTCACGGTTCCTGCCACCTTTCTGTCCTATCATGTCGAATGGTGATGGCATCCTTTTCCTATACATCAACTTTAATAATGACAATACTGTGCTGATATGTACTTTGGAGCTATATGCAGTCACTGCAAATGATAAATACGTGATTCCACCAGAATGCTGCGCATACACGCAATAACCAAGCATCTTTCCAATTCTTCAATTAACTAGTTCCATTCTTCCATTAGCTTGATGCGGATATGGACTCTTTAGTCACCTTTTTATAACCGACATGAAATCTGTCCACCGATACGTAATTATTGTCTGAGGCACATGAAACTTCAGTATCCATCAGTTTACCAATATTTGTGTGACTGGGAGTACCTGTTTGTAGGGCATCAGTACCATCTTTATTTAACGAGAAAAATGGTCTGTTACCTTCAGTATAAAACAGTTTACCTGCTGGTGTATGCTGAACACATCACCTATGAAACTAAACGGTTCCATCGCCTCTGGTAACCTCCGTAACAGTACCTTCTTTCCATTCACATCTGCATACACAGTACAGGATTCTTAATGTATTGATCAACATCATTCTTATACTTCCAACAGCATTTTCCCACCACCCTTTGATTCGATGTCCTGCATCCTCCATGTGCCAACAAGTCATGGCCATACATCTACACTTGTATCAAGTCAAATTAATATACATGAAAAAGGAAAAATTTAATAGTGATTTATGCATCTACATTTTAATAGTAAAGAAAAATTAGATAATCATAGACCAAATAGCTTAACTAATAAACCATTAAAAGTTGAAATGCTAAATAAAGGAAAATGTGTATATATTAAAAATTATCAATATATACAAAAAGTTCCTTTTGTTATTTATGGTGATTTTGAAAGTTTACTTTTAAAAATGGACAATTGTGAACGAAACCAGGAAGCACCATACACAATGAAATATCAAAAACATGAACCAAGTGGATTTTGTTATTATATTAAATATATAAGTGGAAATTATAAAGATCCTGTTGTTTATAGAGGACCAAATTGTGATAAAAAAATTATTGAATGTATAAAACAAGAGGTTGAAATAAATTGGAAAAATTTATTCTGTAATTAAAAAAATGAAACCACTTACATTTGACGAAAACAAAATATATAATTATTTTAAATTTTGTACATTATATGAATATAATTAAACAAAATATAATTAAAAAGTTAGTTATCATGATTGTCTAACTGGAAATCATATTGCTCCATTATGCAACAATTATAATTCATATCTGAAACTACCTGATTTTGTACCTATTTAGTTACATAATCTATATGGTTATGATTCTCATCTTTTTCTAAAGAGCTTGATTATGATAATAAAGAAATAGAATTAATACCAAATAATGAAAATAAATAGTTTTGGTAAATATAGAAATAATCAAAAAATGAGATTTGTTGATACATTTCAATGTATCGTTTCTCCCAACTACTTTAAAGAAAAATCAATTAAAGAATTTTAAAAAGTATTTTTCTCCAGAGTTATTTAATTTAGTAATCCATATGATTAAATGGATTCTTGGAAAAAATTTGAAGAAATACAATTACCAACAAAAGAAAAATGTTAAGGTAAATTAAATGATTGTGATATAACAGATTAACGTTATCAGCATGCAAAATTAGTTTGGGAAAAATTCTATATAAAAATCTTTGTGAATATCATGATTTGTATCTGAAAATTAATGTACTAATATTAAGTGACATCTTTGAAAATTTTAGAAAAACATGAATGCAGACATATGATCTACATCCTTCTTGGTATTGTACAGCTCTAGGTTTACCTTGGGATGTAATGTTAAAAATTACTGAACAAAAACTTGTGTTATTATATGATTATGGTATGCTTTTAATTATTGAAAAACAAATATGAGGAAGATTTTAACAATGTTGTAAAATATAAATAAAACAAAATAATAAATATTAAAAAGATGTTAATAATAAATAAATACTAAATTATATAACATTTTTAGAAGCAAATAATTTATATGGTTATGCTATGAAACTCTGTTTACCATATGGTGGATTTCAATGGGATGAACCAAATAACTTAAATTGTACAATAATAAATGAAATTTCAAACGATTGTGAAAATGGTTATATATTTGAAGTAGATTGACATAAAGATTTAACTTTAACTTCTGAATCAAAATTTCTTCTAGGTACAAATCAAAGTAATTTAATAAGTACTTCAGATAAAGAACATAATTATGTAGTACATTATAGACATCTTAAGCAATACTTATCTTCAGGAATGCAACTTTCAAAATTACATAAAGTTTTTAACTTTGGACAAACTAAATGGTTACAGAACTATAGAAAAATTTAACACACAGTTAAGAGCAAAAGTTACAAAAATATGTGAAACGATTTCTACATATTAATGAATAATTCTTTTTTTGTTTATAAAATTTTTCTATATAAATGGAAACTTTTTACGAATATCAAATAAAATTCTACAATTGTCAAACAAAACACAAAGTTAATGTATGCAAAAATACAAAGTCTGAAAAAATTAAAAATGAAATAATTAAAATATAATATGAAAAAATTTAACGAAAGATGAATTAATTCATTTAAAAGTTAATTAGACTACAAGATGATTGTATATAAAATTTAATGGAAACAGTTGCAATGTATTTAAAAATTGATTAAATATTAAACTAATAGTCATCTAATTCTTATGAAAAACTAATTGTTTAAAAACTAATTGATTGTTAATCTTAATAGAACACTACTTTTTATAAACTTACTGTATCTGTATAAAATTATTTTATCCCTAATTATCCAACTGTTATCTGAATGATCAAAACCTTACCTATTAAAATAGACTTGATTATCTTCCTTTTTTTTAAAACTTCTTCAAGTAAGCATACATATGGATAATTCCTGTAGTTCTTGTTCATAAAAATTTCCTTTTATATCTTTTAATTTATGTGTGTTTTGATTCGAATAATTAATGTCCTCAATTTCAAAAACTGTGTTGACTAATTAGCTGTATAACCTTTTTCCAAAACATTTTTATATTTACTACAACATTATTTAAAAGGAATTTTAAAACAAATAAACATAAATGACCACATATCACTTCGTCAAAATTTTGTATTCTTTAGGTAGTGTAGCATAGTCCATATTTTCCTAAATAGTTAATGGTGAATTAGCATCAAATTTTAAATCATTACTTTTATAATAACAAATCCAATGAGTACCACGTTTATCAGATGTATATAAATTTACTATACCACTTTCGATTTTTAGTGTTCTATTTTCGAATTCATCAATCATGTATACATCATGAAACTTTTTAATTTTTAATTGTTTAGTAAGTTTTTCCACAGCACATTTACTTAATGCATTAGGATATTTATCAATTACTCTTTGAATGTTTAAGTTCTTACAATTTTTTATCAATTTTCTTTTTGTTTAATACTGCATTTGCAGTAGCTGCAGTTCCACCAGCTAGTGAACCAATTGCTGTTAAATATGGTGGTACAGCTATTAATAATGGTAAAACGCCACCTTCATGTTGTGTTAATCGTCTACCATCTATCTTTTTTGCAGAATATTCAATAATGTTTTAACAACAGGAATACCTAATGTAATAAGTAAATTTTCGCCATTTTTTTGTCTTTCTTATTTTTTGTAGTTCTGTTAAAAATGGTTTAATTGCATTTAATTGTCACTATTTAACTTTAATTTAATAAATTTCGGTTTAGATTTACAACAACGTAGCAAAGTATAAGCAATTGTAAAAATGTTCATTTATATAGACTACGCTTTTAAAAATGATTTTTATTGATATTTTTTACAGATTATTATAAAGTGTTTTCTATAGATTAAAAATGTTTGTAGTTAAAAAATTGATAAAGATTTTTATACAGTTAAAAAAATTTATAATAATTTTTATAAAGGGTTTTTATATATTTATATTGTTTAAATAAATATAAAGATTTATTATATTGTTTAAAAAGCATAAAGTCTTTTACATAGTTGAAAAAAGTATAAAGATTTTTATATAATTTAAATATATATTATTAATATAGTTTATAAATTTATAAAGATTTTTATCACCACCAACAATTTACATAAATATTAACGTTAATTCTCATCCCTAATTTTCTTTTTCTACACATTATTTCTCTAACAGCTGTTGTTGCAAATTTTTAACCAAATGAAGCATCATTTGCATACATTCTTTCATTTATGTTAATTGAAGTTCTTTGTATACTGTATGTCATTTTATTCTCTGTATAAGGAATATCATATTTTTTACAAGCTTCATCTACTGCATTTATACCTTTATCACCTTTAGCTAATATTTCTTCTAATTTTGTACCTGGACCACAATAATTATACTATGAAAGATGCAATTCAAATGGTAATTTGTCAATTAAAGTATTTACTAATGTTTTTACGTATTTATCACTTTTCCAAAAGGTATATTGAAAATTCTTTAAAAATCTAATTCAATATGGATTTTCTTTTGGATTACCGATTAGAAACTCGCTAAATTTATATATTAACATCTGTGCAACAGTAACTTTACATTATAATAATTTTTATTTCGAGCTAGTTTTCAGCAATGAACTACTATCTATCAATTAACTGTCTAACATCATTTAAACAAACATATCCAATTAATTTATCTGTATATTCTTTAACTAAACCTTCACCTTTTGTTCAGGAGAAAAAAAATCTGAAGAATCTATACTATGTTATCTTAAATTTGGAAAATGATCATTGACAATTGGTTTTATTCAATATAAATATTTATTACCTTTACTTGATCCTATTTTCTTTGGATTATTATCTGAATATAATGCTACTGAATTTAATAATATATCTGCATAATTTGATAAATCTTCACCATTAAACTTTTCATTTAAACCATCTATAGTACTTTCGTTTTCAGTTATAAGTCCTATTAATCCATCTGTATGTAAGTGTGTTTTTTCACTAATTTTTAATTAGTACAATTAAATTCTACAGGTAAATTACCATCATATTTAAACATAGGAACAAGGTGTAAGCCAAATACTTTATCTTCCCTATGATTAATCTCATTTAACATTCTTTCACTAATATTTATTTTTTAATTTATTTTTTTTACTTTTATATTGATTTGTATTTTTACTTTTATTTTCTGCTTCATATTTATTAAATATATCACTAATTTCTGTTTCATTTACTGTATAATCATATTTTCCAGGAATATCATGAGGCTAAATGTTAATTTTTTAATTGGTGATTAATCTTCTACATTCTGATGATATGGAATTATTTGTTTTTCTAATCCCCTATATTCTTCAATTATTTTTAAAACATTATCACTTAAACCTGCAATACCTGCATTTTTCATATTCTGTTCTTGGTTGCTTTTTCAAATGCTTAAATTGTTTTGATAATTTTTCAAATTTCTTTGTATTTTGTTTATCTTGTTTAACAAATTTTTTATCTTACTTTGCAAAGATTTATTAATAAAAAATTAACTATGTTTCTTTTTATGTTTATGTTTATATTAATGTTAATGTTTACATTTATATTTATGTTTAACATTAAAGTTAATGTTTAATGTTAAAGTTAATGTTAAATTTAATGTTACAGTTAATGTTAATGTTTAATCTTTTTATTTAATTTTTTTTATCTAATGTGTTTATTTATTTTTTAAATTAATTTTTATTTAATATTTATGTTATAAAAATAATTTTATTTCTTAAGTTACTTTCATTTAGTTTTATAGACATACCTATTGGGGAAAAACCAAATTCTTCTTTCCCCTTTATTTTCTACACAATTCTTTAAAATTTCTGAACTTTAAATCTCCACCAACATATTCATGAAACATATGATTTAAATTTGTATCTACTTGTCTAAAAATATTTAAAAAATTTCAATTGTGTCTCAATAAGTGTTTTCGTTTTTTGACTTAGATTGTGATAATAAAAGCATTATATATCTTTGTGGCTATCTCTAATAAAAATTCCTCTTACAATATCTTGACTTTCATTAACAAAATCATGAAATACAATTACTGAATTATCTTCACATTTATCTAATGGATTAATTTAACCATCTGAGAACTAAATTATAGTTATCAATCATTATTGTTGTTCTTCCACAACCACATGGTTCAATTATTGCAGATCTTTTAGAATTTGGTAAAAGTTTACCATGCTTGTTTCTTAAATTATTTTCTGGGATTCTTACTTTAGGTTCACAATCTGTTTTGTTCGTTTATATTTTTCATTTGTAAATAATTTTTACATTTATTAATAATTTTTTGGTAGTAAATGAGTAGATTAATTCAACTTAGTGCAAATCTTCTATACTTAGAAAAAGATTAACTGTTCCAAAAAGTGATAATTATACTAATATTTCCTTAGGTGGTTTAATTCAACTTTTTAACACCTATTGGTTTAACAAAAAATAGTAAAGTTTGTTGTAATGTTGCAACAATGTAAATTACTCTAGGTCAATGTGGTTTTAAAATTTTTTAAAGGAATTATGCATTTGTAAAAATGCAATATACATACTAAAGCAGATGAAATTTTAAACAGAAGTGTTATTGAAAGTAATGTAAAATTGTATATGGCTATAGTAGATAGTATTGGATATTTACTTGGTTTTAACAATCAAATTGTTCAAGCCTCTGAGAAAGCTACAGTTAACGATGTTCCTAAAATAATTCCTTTTGAATTAATAAATATAAATTTTAATCTTGCTGATGGAATGTATGTAAAACACAATGATCATTTTCACACAGAAACTAATATTATTGTTTTTGTTAAACATAACACAGAATTTGATGGACTAATAATTTAAGAACCAAGTTATCCTGTAAACATTCCTATTTTTAATACAATTCAAGATTTAGACGTTAATATAACTGATGGATGATCTAGTGCAATTGACTTTGATGGTGCTACTGTAACAGTTATTTTAAAAATATGTTAATCAATTTTTTCCTTAATAAATAAAAAATTACAAAAACAATAATGAATAAAATTGAAAGTTATCAGTTTTGTTCATTTCCTGTTAATGAAAAACTAAAAATAATTTAAATTTTCCTAACACAGGTACAGCAATTGAAACACATTGTGATGGTTGGCTACATCCAAATAATGCACAGTTATCCATTAACTTAAGTATTATGGGAAATTGTGGTCAGACTATCCACTTTAAGATGGAAAATGAAGTAAAAAATTAATTGATAATTATATAACTAACTTGTAGTACTTTATAACAATAAAAATGGAAATAATGTATTATCTAGAACTTTACATCCTTTTATTTCGTCAACAGTTTTACTACATTTACCTTTGTCTGTTACTGACAAAATAAGTTTAGAAGGACATATTCTAGTTGACATAAAAATAAATAGTAAAAGAAATGAAGTACTATATGCATTATCATTACTTGGTGGATTTTTTAAAGTTTATAAAGAAATTATGTTTGAACGAAACTTCACGGTAGTTTTTACATGTAGTTCGTCTTCTGGAGATGCAATTTTATGTTGATGTGATAAATATGATGCTCGTGTTGAAATAAAAGATACTCTTCATAAAGAAGGTAAAAGTATTATAGAATATATTGAAATTCGTGTACCAATTATTAAATATGAACCAAACTACAAACTTGAACAATGTAAAAATGTTTTAAAAGATCCTACAATTCCTATTCTTTTTTTAAGAACTTCAAACAGTAGAAATTGCTGAGTTATCTGACAGAAATAGTTTTGAACTAGACATAACAAATTTCTATAATTCTATAGAATTTGATATGCCATATTTTGTTTTTGTTTTATTTCAAACAAATCGAAGAAACAGTTAGTTGTTTCGTCATTATTTGATCATGTTAAACTACAGAAAATATATTTAAAAAAATAGTAAAAATAAAGTTTTTACTCATGGAATGTGAAATATCAATCCATCAAATAATTTTCTAGAAGTGTTTCTAGATTTTAAAAGAATTACTTCACTAATATCATATATTTATATTAATTCATTTTGTTTCACAACTAATTATCCAATTTATGTAACCAATATGACATTCAGAAAAAGTTGTTATAACTTCCAAAAAACCAATATGAAACTTTGTGCAACTTTTAATGATAAAGTTCGAAATGATAAATTTTCTTATGTAACTATGTATGGTAAAAATAATGTTACATGTGATAGAGATGAAATTTCTCTCACTTATATGTGATCTTTTTATCA
This sequence comes from Schistocerca gregaria, assembly GCF_023897955.1. Classification (NCBI taxonomy): domain Eukaryota; kingdom Metazoa; phylum Arthropoda; class Insecta; order Orthoptera; family Acrididae; genus Schistocerca; species Schistocerca gregaria. Next base: position 101,128,398 of record NC_064931.1, read on the forward strand.
ATCTCTATAATGATATTCATGACATATACTACCACTATTATTATTATCTTAGCTACAGTTACTCTTGTCTGTGCTCATGTGGATAAGATGTTCATTTGAAATGGTTAAGTTGTGTTTGTGATAATGATGTGCTGATTATCACATGGCTGATATGTATCACAGAGTCAGAAGGAGTGTGCTTTAGATATAAAAATTTTAAAACAGTAAGGATTTGGTGCATATTCTTCCTCGTGATTACTGTGAGTACTAGTATTTCCCACAAATGGATACACACTTATTTAAGCAATAAACATTTATCGCACAATTGATGACAGCATCCTAACTGCCATTTATAGATTACACAGGAACGGTAAGATAAATCAATCACATCATCTTCAGCACTTGCATCATATCATCCAATGGGAAAATTAATTAAATAAACAAAACAAAATGCTTAGCGGTGTAATAGAATGGTAGATACTATTTTCAGATACTTACAGCCATCGTCTTCAAGATCTGTTTTCATTTATGGACTGGGTGCTCATGATGGGTAGCATATGACAATGCACATGAAAATTTCAACTTTCACACCATTGTCTGCCAAGCAGGGGATGTATGGGGGTGGATGGACACTTAGCTTGGTGTAGTGTCTGGGTTTCCAGAATGATAAGTAAGTGATGATGCTGACGTATATGACATGCATGCAAATTATAGTTGATTCTCTGCCCCACGAAGGCGCCAACACAGTGCTGTACTTGAAGCCAACATCACTCACTCACACACACACACACACACACACACACACACACACACACACACACACACACACACACACACACACACGCCTTTGGGTGTGGAGTGGGGGTCCTGGTATGGGAGAGTGGGGGTGCTTCATTCTGACAACACATATGCAAGTAAAACTGAAGCAGCAGTAGCTCAGGTTGGGCGTGCTTCATACTGGGAACACATGTGTAAATATCATTCGAATCAGGGGTGTGGGGGTGGACCCTCTCGCTTCCCCTCTTGTGCCATAGCATGTCATGTTTCCTAAAGTCATGCTGCAGAAAATTTCAGCATAATATGATGTTTGTTATTGTCTCACATGTAATTTGACACCAAAGATAAAAAAAGTGCTGATGCTAATGTCAACGAATTCCTGGCAAGAGCTGGCAGTGCCCTACTATTACCTGGGGTAGTCCATGTGTGACAGTCCTTTGTACTGTGCAGGCCACCATAAATTTTCAAGCACCCTGCCGTATCTATCATTATGCCTGTAACATACTTGCCGTATGAGGTATTGATAGTGTTCATTGCACAAATTTATTGCATCCTCAGTGAGTTTTCCTTTCCTGAAACTGTAGTGCAGGAGGTTTGTACCTATTACCTACCTGTGCTCTCCCAGATGGCAGCATTGACTTTCGTGTATACTTTGGTTTTAGCATTTAGCAAAGCACTTCGTCTGTAACATTTTGATTCGCTTGGGTCGTTGTTTACCTCTTCTTTTAGTATATTACTATTCGAGATTTAACACACTTTGGTCACCCATTCCGGCAAAAGACATTCGCTTATATCGTTTAGAAGACTGTTACGTATGATACACTTTGCTCCACTAGCTAATCCAAGACTTCTTACTTAATTCTATCGGTTCCGACGCTTTCATCTTCCTTAAGTTCTTTATTGCCAGCCTCACTTCCTCCTGGGCAAATAGCATAACGACACAGTTTTTAACATGCTCGTATAGTAATGCACAGCGAAGTTGCCCAATATACTCAGTGTCTTCCATTGTATTTTCCAGCAAAACAGTTCTGAGTGGGTAGTGCATTGCTATCTCCAAGTCTATCGTCATTATGCCCTCAGTTCGTCTAAGTATTGGCTGATCGAACAAGTGTGGGGAAGTTACCATTTGGTCACTAATGTATGCCTCCCGTTTTTCTACCTTTGTTTTGTGTAGTCATTAGTTACATTGTTTTTCGATTGACCAATAGAATTTCAGCCTTTATTGTCTTCCTGTTTCTCCTATGGAACTCTGGTAGTATCTTCTCGCCTGCCTTGCTCTCAGTCTTATAGACTACAGCGCAAAGTCCACAGAACTTCAAACCCTTATGCCTTCCAAATAAATGTTGGGAATGCCTTCCCTTGTGACAACTACAACGCTTCCACCAAACCGTCGACTTTGGTGTCAACATCAAATCAACTTACTTGCACTGGTTTTATATTGATTTCTAATTTAAAAGCTCCCAGTTCGCTTTACGTAGATTGTATAGTCGTGAATACTGAGTGTTAGCTTCTAAGTCATTATCATCGTTTGCATTGTGAAGTAAATGTGATTATGGTGGCTTGCTGTAAATACACTCCTGGAAATTGAAATAAGAACACCGTGAATTCATTGTACCAGGAAGGGGAAACTTTATTGACTCATTCCTGGGGTCAGATACATCACATGATCACACTGACAGAACCACAGGCACATAGACACAGGCAACAGAGCATGCACAATGTCGGCACTAGTACAGTGTATATCCACCTTTCGCAGCAATGCAGGCTGCTATTCTCCCATGGAGACGATCGTAGAGATGCTGGATGTAGTCCTGTGGAACGGCTTGCCATGCCATTTCCACCTGGCGCCTCAGTTGGACCAGCGTTCGTGCTGGACGTGCAGACCGCGTGAGACGACGCTTCATCCAGTCCCAAACATGCTCAATTGGGGACAGATCCGGAGATCTTACTGGCCAGGGTAGTTGATTTACACCTTCTAGAGCACGTTGGGTGGCACGGGATACATGCGGACGTGCACTGTCCTGTTGGAACAGCAAGTTCCCTTGCCGGTCTAGGAATGGTAGAACGATGGTTTCGATGACGGTTTGGATGTACCGTGCACTATTCAGTGTCCCCTCGACGACCACCAGAGGTGTACGGCCAGTGTAGGAGATCGCTCCCCACACCATGATGCCGGGTGTTGGCCCTGTGTGCCTCGGTCGTATGCAGTCCTGAATGTGGCGCTCACCTGCACGGCGCCAAACACGCATACGACCATCATTGGCAATAAGGCAGAAGCGAATCTCATCGCTGAAGACGACACGTCTCCATTCGTCCCTCCATTCACGCCTGTCGCGACACCACTGGAGGCGGGCTGCACGATGTTGGGGCGTGAGTGGAAGACGGCCTAACGGTGTGCGGGACCGTAGCCCAGCTTCATGGAGACGGTTGCGAATGGTCCTGGCCGATACCCCAGGAGCAACAGTGTCCCTAATTTGCTGGGAAGTGGCGGTGCGGTCCCCTACGGCACTGCGTAGAATCCTACGGTCTTGGCGTGCATCCGTGCGTCGCTGCGGTCCGGTCCCAGGTCGACGGGCACGTACACCTTCCGTGGACCACTGGCGACAACATCGATGTACTGTGGGGACCTCACGCCCCACGTGTTGAGCAATTCGGCGGTACGTCCACCCGGCCTCCTGCATGCCCACTATACGCCCTCGCTCAAAGTGCGTCAACTGCACATACGGTTCATGTCCACGCTGTCGCGGCATGCTACCAGTGTTAAAGACTGCGATGGAGCTCCGTATGCCACGGCAAACTGGCTGACACTGACGGCGGCGGTGCACAAATGCTGCGCAGCTAGCGCCATTCGACGGCCAACACCGCGGTTCCTGGTGTGTCCGCTGTGCCGTGCGTGTGATCATTGCTTGTACAGCCCTCTCGCAGTGTCCGGAGCAAGTATGGTGGGTCTGACACACCGGTGTCAATGTGTTCTTTTTTCCATTTCCAGGAGTGTATTTATGTACAGAGTGAAGACAGGAATGAAAATTTGAACTGAGGCGCTCCACATATATTTGAGAAGTAAAGAAGTCTCTGGAACCATTTACTTTCATTTGGGATTACAATGTCATCACTGACTGTCGAATTTCCCACACTTGGGCTACTTTAGTATGCAGGCAATTTGAGAGGCTTTCTTCAGTTTATGAAGGCCAAATTATTATATAAGGGAGCAGATTTTGCACCTTACATGTTGCTAAATCAGTACTAATACAACAAATACACAGATATAGCCGTTTACGAAAAAGAGATAATTGGCCCTCCGGTGGGAGAGAATGGGCACAGAAAAGGAAGTTGTGTGTGTCATGTCAAACCAACAAGATGGCCGCAGAGGTTGGAACACGGCCGGAACCCCAAAGGAAGTTGTTTATGTCATGTCAAACTAACGAGAAGGCCACAGATGCTGTAACAAGGCAGACCCCTTTGTCGGCTGGCACTTAAGACCACCAAAGAGGTTGGGAGAGATTGGACCATCACAACAAGAAGTGACAAGGAGCTGTATGCGAAAGAGAGAAAGACTATTTCGCGCCACAGTGGAAAATTTGCGGAAGACTGTGACGGGATCGGTGCAGTGTGCATAGAGGTACATATTAAAAGTTTGGTGGCAACAGTAACCGCGGGAGAGTTCTGTGTCCTGGTTGGGTGCAAACGTGCACTGATACATGGAAGTCTGTGTCGTGATTGCCTACCAACGCGCACGGATCCAATGCGGCGAAGAACGGCTAAGTTTGCAAAAATCTGAATGAGGGCTCTAGGGTCGGGACTGGACCCGAGCAGTCGCGGTGTAGGGCTGCCCTGCTTGGAGAGCGTGAAGAGCAGTAGGTTGGAGAAATTAGCGGCATTGAGTCCAGTGGTTACCCTCCAAGTCTGAAAGTGTGGAGCATACGACTCCACACACGTAGGGTTATCTGTTCCTATGAGGAGAGAAACAGATTTGTACTAACTTGTGGTGTTCATGTGCAGTCTGAAGTGTACGTTTGCTATCGCGCACGTGAGTCGACGAAGCCGGCCGCGGTGGTCTAGGCGCCCAGTCCGGAACCGTGCGACTGCTACGGTCGCATGTTCGAATCCTGCCTCTGGCATGGATGTGTGTGATGTCCTTAGGTTAGTTAGGTTTAAGTAGTTCTAAATTCTAGGGGACTGATGACCACAGTTGTTAAGTCCCATAGTGCTCAGAGCCATTTGAGTCGACGAACTACTCTTGGCGTATGTGCAAGTAGCTTGAGTATTGACACGTGACGGACTCCGCAACAGAACACTTACATACAGGAATTTACGGGAGTAAATCTCGTCCATGTTTGAGATTAAAGCCTAACTCGCTCACGGGAAAGACGGCATCACGACGTTGGCTGGGCAGATCGTCGTAATCATCACGGAGAGTTACGATGATATTAGCAATCATGAGTCAAAGTAGGGCACTGTATTTCTAAATGAGTTCATGTTCCACTAGCTGTTTGTTAGACACTAGACTCGCATTCGGTAGGACGACGGTTCAATCCCGCGTCCGGCCATCCTGATTTAGGTTTTCCGTGATTTCCATAAATCGCTCCAGGCAAATGCCGGGACGGTTCCTTTCAAAGGGCACGGCCGACTTCCTTCCCCATCCTTCCTTAATCCGATGAGACCGATGACGTCGCTGGCTGGTCTCCTTCCCCAAAACAACCAACCAACCAACTAGCTGTTTGACTGGCGCTCTCTGAGTCTGTCTCCGTTCGGGCAGAACTTCACTAGAGTGACTTGCGAGTTCAGTGTTGACTTAAGGAGTTAAGAAAAGAGGACACATTGTGCCAATGATAGGCTTGTAAGGTTAGCGAGTGTATTGGATTGTCATGTTGGGCTAAATATATTGCTCATCCTGTTTCCTGAACAAATCTTAATTTGGTATCATATGCTAATCACTGCGTTATTGATTTCGTAGCTAGTTATCACCATAGTTTAGTTTAATAATTGGAGTGTAATGATAATTTCGATGCAAACAGTATTGGGGGCATATCCGCGTGTTTAAACACAGCCAAATTAAGTCAGATAGCAACTCAAGTTCGACTAAGGGACTACCAAGAGATATTTTTCAATACATCGATAATTTTACAATAATACCCCCATACGTTGCTCGTGCCGACCCAGCCAGGACTGAGCAAAAATAGGAATCTTCTTATATTTTGTGAAACGACAAACAGATCTCAGAGTACGTAATTAAATATGTAAATGTGTGGAACAGAACTAGTTGCTTTAAATACTCCAGCGGCGTCTGTATTAACGAATGATACGTCTTTTCTTTCAGGATTTGTGATGTAAAAGTGAGTTTCGTCATCATTGGTATTGTGCATAACGGCGTTGTAATAACTCGTTGATTTTGTTGTGGTTTGTGTTGCTGTTGTTTTTGTGTTGCTGTTGTTGTGTTTAATTTATTTCACGTGTTGTAATTGATTTGTGACGTAGATTATAACGCGAACAAGGTTAAAGAGAAGAGCAAGGGAGTAGGAACCGCATACCCAGTTAGTGTTACCATGACGGAACAAAGAATTGAGCGGGAAGGAATGGGAGTTGAAATTGACAGTGAACTGCTTAAGATAGCAGAGAATAGCGAATACAATGAGTTCGTGGGGTGTCCGTCGGTGATCGACGAATCAACACAGCAGCATCTTGAGCCGGAAACATTAGTGCAGGAATTTGTTACCACGAGTCCACCGTCACAGAAACGTTGTATCAGTAGACCAGAAATGTACCGAGGCAATGTACCAGTCCTAAGGACATGTACAGGCGGACGGTATCAGAGAATGATAGATGGGACCAGAGAGAAGGCCGTTTCTCACCTGTTAATTTAGAGGGGACGAGAAATGACCAGACCCTAGAGCAAAATAGTGGGATGGCATTTTAAGTTACCTAAACAAACTAGTGAACAAAGCAGATAATACTCACAGTGAATTGGCCAAAACACGTCTCGAATTGCAAACGAAGATGGAAGGTATCGAAAATCAAATGAGAAGTTACCGTACGGAAATGAAGCGCAAAAAGGGGCGCAAGAAGCTAAAATAATAGCGCTTAATGCAAAACAAATTGCACAACAGATTTGGTCGGAGACTCTTACGACTACCAAGGTAGGCAAATGAGTACTGACCAAATTGAACACACGTATTCCGAAATTAGAGGACGAGAAGACACATACATCGGAATTATCTGCCGAAATTCAGGAAGCTAAATACAAAAAAAAAAAAATTGAGGAAAGTTTAGAGGACACTAATGCTGACGTTGAAACGCAAAACAGAGAGAGCGATCAACGGTCAACACGGGTAAATACAGAGCTAGGCGAAGAAACAAGGTTAACACAAACACCAACACGGGTGTGGGTGGATGCACGTACGCAAGAGTCCGTACATATACACATAGACGGCAGGCAGTGCGAAGGTAGTACGCGACCGATGTCGGTACCGAGTTCAAGTAAAACGACATCACAAGGCACCGTGCCTCTTACGGGAAGCCGGCAGACAGTCGAAATGAATAGAGAGCCAGTGACGCAGCTAGTTTCCAACTGCATACCACTGTGACGTTGTGACTCCCACGTTACACGTGCGAACTCGCCACACCCGATTTGCAGCGAAAGGGAAGAAGTAGAAAACATATTCAATCACGAGTAGTATCTCACGATCCCTTAATTCCATCACTTCAAGGAGGAAGGCAATGTGTTCCATCCTCGAAGCTTCATGGAAAAATTCACGGAAGCAATACCGCCGTATTGGCCGGAGCAAAAGAAGATGGACTTCGTATGTGCACACATAGAAGGGATGGTCGCAGAAACCATGATAAAGAGAGCACAATCGTGCAAAACAAATGAGGAATTTCGTAGTGCTTTCTTGAATCGGTTCTGATCTAGAGTAACACAGGACAGAATGAAGCAAGAGCTGATGATGCCAAGAGACATGGACGGGTCAGGTTTTAAGAGCGTGATAAAATTCTTTGACCAAATGGTAAAGAGAAATTTAGACATGCCTTGCAGTGAAAGTGAGCTAATCCGCTTATTTTTTATGAAGCTGCCGCCAGCGTACCAACAGGTTCTTGTAGGTAAATGTGGAAATGACATCGAGGGTTTTCGAGCGATATTACGACAGGTAGAATTTGTAATAGCGCAAGAACAGACAAAGATGAGGCTAAAACAGAAGGAGAATAGCGGCGAGCAGTCGCAAAGTGATCATCCACAGAATAATCCAGGATATAACAGGTACCGTGGCCCAAATAATTGGCGCAGTAACGACAATAGACAGCAGTTCAACGGGAAGATGTTTAACAGACAAAATGGGCAAAACTGGAATTGGAACGGTAACCGGAGATACCATATCCAGCACGGGAACAATACGTATAATAGTGAAAACGAACAAAACGGAAATTGGAACGGTAACCTTGAACACGGGAACCACTTCCAAAATAATTACCCACCGCACCGAACTTAAGAGAGCGCAGAGCGCCAAACCCAGCGCAACAGCAAAATAGCACACACAATTGACAAATACCGACAGCAGATGTGATCACCCCCCTCCCAAATACCAAGTTTGTAGTGGCCACATTAGAATACTTGACTACAAGTATGCAGGAGACATACCTATGGAAGAAGCGGGAAACAGACAAAAGCATGATTTATACCCAATAGTAGAGATAATAATCGGGAACGTGAAAGTCAGTGCGATCCTGGACAGTGGCAGTCAAAAAATGGTTGAAATGGCTCTGAGCATTATGGGACCTAACTTCTGAGGTCATAAGTCCCCTATAATTTAGAACTACTTAAACCTAATTAACCTAAGGACATCACACACATCCATGCCCGAGGCAGGATTCGAACCTGCGTCTGTAGTGGTCACGCGGTTCCAGACCGTAGCGCCTAGAACCGCTCGGCCACTATAGCCAGCAGTGGCAGTCAGCTATCTGCTATCTCAGAGCAGCTGTGTAAATCATGTGGCGCATGTACACTTGACAGCAAAAAACTTGCGTCACTCCCGAATACGACGAACATAACGTATCTGTGTTGCAGGTCCTCTACACACGAAAACCCTGGGGGGGGGGGGGGGTACAGTCGTAAGAGACTACTAGAGACCAAAGGTCTTTATGGCAATCAGTCTATGCATCAACTAATATCGTCATACAAAACATATTAAAAAACACGTTGTTAGCGATGAGACACCTCATAACACTCATAAACTAACCTTAATTACAACAAGTGACATTCCAAAAGTTTTGAGAAATCGGATTATTTTACATATATTGTACAGTAATCATGAGTCAAAATTAAATACTTGAGACAACATATGGAGTTACAAAGCTGTACGGCAATTGGAAAAAGTTTTTCGCTCACGAAAAGTTTTCCATTCACGTGCTGAAAGTTGCTCTGGAAACTCGATATTGGACGAACCAGTAAAAAAAACGTGATTAAAGGCGACAAGCACTCTACGGAAATCTCAACATTAACAGCGAATCACCAGTAATATCATTGTTCTCGTAACACATCAACAGCTACGTGTTCACAAACTTGAACTTTAAATGACATGACCAACATTGTCGTTCTGAACCTGGATTCAAACCCAGCACCTATAGCCATCGCTAACTGTCCTAAGCTTTGTTTGTGCCTCATTGAGACCCGATCACTAGGCATAAAGAGACGTGAAGTATAAACGTTTGCACCAGTATCAGTTATCAGTTCAGATCCCGAAAATGAATGATGAAAATGTTTGTACTGAACTAGGAATCCTGTCATAACAGTTACCTTCATGGGAACTACCCCCAACGACTTTTAATATGGTGCCATTCACAAGGGACAAGGTATTCTCATGTTTAAAATTTAAATGCCATCATGTAAAGGTTGTGACAGGGATGCGAACCCAGCACCTAATCGGATTGTTCACGAATTACGTAAAATCAGAAGTTAAATATCAAATGTTTTCACCAACAGCGAGATGTTGGAACCTTAAATGACGATAGAATTGTTTTTGCCTGATTGGGGTTCGAACCCAGGATCTAGTGCCGTCGTTTTCTAGCCGGGAACAGATGATAAATAGCTATTGTTGGTTCATCAGTAGCGAGATGTGCGCATGGTTAGCTAGACATCAGGCGACGAAAAGTTCTGTGCTGAATCGAATTCAAACCCCGCACACGTGGTCATGAAGACACTTTAACTATCAAATTCTTTTCTAATAATAACTAGGAGTGGCATGTTTGTACTTTCAGTGATGTGATGGAAAATACTCTGCTGGCTAGAAGTTGAATCCACAATATATCGTCGTTGGTGGTCACAACGAACACAACGTCAAACCCAAATCCGTTTTCGCCAGTAGGGTGGAGAGGACTGTTTGAACTTGAAAAGATGTAAGGAAACGTTTGATCTTGTAATGTTGTGATAAAAAGCTCATCATGTGGCTGTGAGTTGGAACGAACACGTTACAGTTGACAACGCACGAATAGACGTTGAAAATGGAACTATTTTTCTGTAGCAGTTCGGAGTGCATAGGCTAGGGCTTGAGATGAAATAATGAATATTTTGTGCTGATCAGGATTCGAAACCAGATAGGTGCCTTTCGAGGAGGCCTAGAAGAGTTTGCAATCTTGGGGAACACAGTGAAATCGAATTCGAATCCCAGTCCAGCAGCACAATTTTCAACGTCTCAGTTCCAAATAAAGTAAGAGCCTTGTGAACTTACATGGCCATTGGTTCATTAAATGAAATACTTTTCTAGTTTACGACGGCTTGCTCGTGACAGAGTCTCTGCCTTCCTGGGTTTCTTCATCTGTCACAGCTCAAACGAATGCCGCTCTGCCCCAGTCGGCAGCGAAGGGATGTTATCTTTACTGCGGATATTGGCATTCTGTACTTGGCATTACTAGGGCTGAAGGAGAGTTACTTGTGTGTGTTAAAAATCTACGCCTGACGTGAGATGTGAACCTACACGTTTTACACATCAATACGAGATTAATCCACCAGACCACAGAACCCCCTGCCAAGCATATAATTATGAACTGCACAATATTAATTTAGATGTAGATGCAGATGTCGAGGGACGGAACAGGAAGGAGGGCGGGATCTGGGAATGGACAGAAGTGCAGAAGTGCAAAATATAAGCGTGAAATGCTTGCAAAGTATTGCTTACGTAGATGTGTGCCACAGTTCGTTTTATCTCAGGATCGAGAGATAAGGAAGGACTGTTTTCAGAACGAAGAATGGGTTATAGGGAAGGGGGGATCAAAGAATACGGTCTCACAGGTGTTGAGAGGAATGATAAAGAGTAAAGACAGCAGAAATTAAAAGAGAAAATGTTGCGTCAATGGAAACCGCTAGATTTGTTTATAAAGTTCTGGAGGAATGGAGTAGAAAGGCGATGTGTGTGTGTGACAGAGAGAGAGAGAGTGAGAGAGAGAATATTAACAACGAGTAAATATAATATGAAATCGTTTGCGTATTGTGTGGAGGGTGGAGGGTGTATTCATGGATGGAGTGGAAGAGAGATATGTATTTGAAATCACAAAAACTACTGTAACAGAGTCCATCTACGCTGATTAGTTTGCAAGTATCTAGACAGGATATAAATGGAATCAAAACAGAATATTTAACAAACTGTATATTCAAAAGAAACCCACTTGAATGAAAAAGGCAACTCAAAGAAGAACTAACCCATATTGTATCTTTTCTGCTGCCACGCGATCTTCCACTAGCTCCCAGTGAGGAAAATGACGAAAAAGAAGACATAACAAAACATCTTAAGGGACCCTAATATTTTATCCGGAATCATTCATTATTTTGTACTTCTATCATGCGTCTTGGCATAGAATATATAAGCCGTCGGACGTAACAGCCTGAAGAAGCAACTTCCTCCCAGGCTTCCAGAACGCAGTCCCAAAGAGCGTCCGCAGTAGTCGGTTGGTTTCGTGGCCAGTTCTCTGTTAATGTTCTGGCGGCCTCAGCCCACATGTTTTCCATGGCGTTCATATCAGCCGCCCGTGGAGGCCTGTCCATGACGTTGACGCCAATCGTGGAGAGCCGCAACTGAACAAATGCAGACTTGTGAATGGGAGAATGGTCCTCTTGCAATGTGACGTCCCCTTCTGCGTACAGTATTCGCACTGACGGAAGCATCACATTTTCCAATATGTGGGCATACTGCACGCTGTCCAGAGTTCCTTCTACCCTGTGAAGAATTCCCACCCCTCTCGCAGAAATCCAACACCAGTAGGTAACAGATAGCCGGCCAATTCTTCTCGTCGTGTTTACATAGTCGCGTCGATGGCGAGTCCCTTGCGGGCTGTAAACGATTCGTGGACCGTCGTTACTGGTTGAAAACACCTTCTCATCAGTGAAAATGACGTTGTCCCACTACGCCCTCAGATGGAGCTCCACAAATGCTAACCGGTATAAAATGATGTCTTCGCTGAGCTCTTGTTTCATGGCGGATCGTCGTGCATGCAGTCCAGCGTCCGTCAACCTTCGGCGAATAGTGTCACTAGAGCCGGGGAAATTGGTCTCCCGCCGTAACTGATTCGCGTTCAGAAAGGGATTCTCGCTGCTCCTAGACACCAGATCCTTGTCTTCCTGCTGTGAGATCACTCTTCCAGGAGTCCTGTTGGTGGTGCCTCTCTCGAGGCAGATCCTCCACCATCTCGAAAAATGGCTCTGAGCACCATGCAACTTAACTTCTGAGGTCATTAGTCGCCTAGAACTTAGAACTAATTAAACCTAACTAACCGAAGGACATGACACATATCCATGTCCGTGGCAGGATTCGAACCTGCGACCGTAGCGGTCGCTCGGCTCCAGACAGTAGCGCCTAGAACCGCACGGCCACTCCGGCCGGCTCCACCATCTCGTTGCAGTGGTATGTGGTACGGCATACCGTCTGTCAGCTTCTATGATGGAACATCCTCCTTCTTCAATGAGAGCGAATAGACCTCTCCCAGTTAGCCATTACGGCAGACAGCCTGATGGTATTTTTTTTTCCTTTATTGAGTTTCGATTCCTCCTGAAGCCCACAGAATTTGTTTTAAAAAGATGAAGATAATAAAAAATAACAGTTGGCGATAAAATCGGTGACTTAACGGTGAAATGGCAGAAAATTCTGGAACTTAAAACATAAAACACAGGGTTGATGATGCGAATAAAATACACAGGAAGCAGAAAAATAATAGACAGACAATTAAAAAACACAGCGACAGTCTGGTTTCTGTTCGAAAGAGATATAAAATGCACACCCAGCGACAGCATGATCTCTGTTCGCAACACTGTGGAAAGACGCACAACACTGAACACTCACTTAAACACTGCACTGAAAAGTTGGCATAGACAAGAACAGTGTTTTGCCTCGTTGTGTGCTGTTTCATTCACGTCTGCTAGAGACTTGCTTGGCATATTTTTTTTCCTTTATTGCGTTTCCTGATGGTATTTCTGCTTACTGCTCTTATACTGATGCGAGGAGAGGAGGTAAACATATTTACGTCAAACGGAGCGGCAGAGGCAGAGGCATGCGACGCAGCCGTGCTGGCTCGTCCCGGGCTGTTGGCCCACCAACGCCACCGCCAGCTCGCTCACTTCCGTCTCGCCTCGACCAGCCTGGCTGGCCCGTAACTCTCCAGCCGTGGCTGGTACAGACCCGGGCCGCAATGCCACGACCACCCCTAACCTACCCAAGTCTGTAGTATAAACTAACGCAGCTAGAGCTATTATGCTATAACATGTGCAGGCACACCTACAGTTGACGAGTCATTCAAATATTTGACGAACAACACGTTCAAAAATACATTCACTTTAAACATAGCTACCACAAAATATTTCACCTAGCTAGTAATAGCATGACGCAGGAAACTATTCTTTCTTGTAAGCGCTCTACATTAGATGTAGCCTTAAGAAAACGTGTGTTCAACCACGACAACTAAGCGGAATGTAAAAGTAAAGAGATTTGGCGGCAGCTTCTACAAATAATAGTATATACGTAGTATATAACACACGTTTTGTGCACTTCTAACATGTACTCAGTGCCTATGAAACGGTACGTGCTGCACGACGGAAATTACTTTCTGCTGAGACACTTCATTTACATCTCAATGCTACACGACTGCTAGAGAACATTGCTCTTTACGGCAGTCAATCCACTTGTAAATTAACACCATGATATCGCAGATGTTAGGTAACACGTTACTATTGATGAGAAAGGCCTTAAGGTTTGCAACTAAACATGCTACTCCTCGCTACTACCGAATAAGAATTTGATTATTAACGTGTCTTCATAACCATGTGTGCGGCGTTCGACTCTCAGTCAGCATAGACGTGTTCGTCGCCTTATTTCTAGCTAGACATGCGCGCGTCTCGCTAATGGTGGACCAACATTGAACATTTTTCGTCTGTTCCTGGTTTCCTGGCTAGACAACGACGGCGGTAGGCGCCGGGTTCGAATTCCGGTCAGGCAATACAACTTCAGTCGTCATTTAGGTTCCAACATCACTACTCGTGACAAACTTTGATATCTACATTCTGATTTTACGTACTTATTCAACAATCCGATTAGGTGCTGGTTTCGCATCCTTGTCATCAGCATTACATGATATCATTTCAGTTTTGACAATGCAACAATATACAACGTCTTTCGAGTTTAATTGCCAAGAAGGTAATTGTCATTTTAGGGTTCCTGGTTTCTTACAAACATTATCGTCATTTACATTCAGTTTGAGAATTGGTAACTGATACTGGTGCAAACGCCAATATTTGACGTCTCTTTCTGCCAAGTGATCGAGTCTCGATAAGGCACAATGTTTTGCTTGCTTAACAATGGCTTTCATTCTGGGTTTGCATCCGGGTCCACAAGAAAGACGTTGGTCATGTCATTTTATTACTTGTGATTTGCTGTTAATGTTGGGATTTCCGTAGAGTGCTTGCCGCCGATAATAACGTTTTCTTTTAACTGCTTAATACTACATAAAGTTGATGCAAAACCACTCCCCGTTGAACGTTGAACGACTTTCAGCTTGTATTGGGTAAACCTTTTAGACGGTAAAGAGCTTGTTTCCAATTGCCATACAACTTTATAAATCCATATACTGACTCAAATATTTAATTGTGCCTAAGAATTACTGAACGATTTGTGTGACAAAATTAGCTGTCGCATAACGTTTGAAATGTCACTTATTATAATTAAGTTTAGTTTACAAACGTTAAGGACTGTCTGATCTCTTCTGTACTATCGTGGTGTTACTTTAAATCTGGACGGACTGTCATAAAGACCGGTGTTCTCTAGTAGTCTCTAGTGGTACCCTTTGTGTATCTTACAGTGACTGTACTGTGGAGGGTTGCGACGATGTGCAGCACAGATATGCTATGTCGGTTGCATACATTCAGGTGCAGCCTACACGTTGGAATTCAGGCGCAACCCACTGTTTTGCTGTCTAGTGTACAACTGCAACAACGTTGGAAATTCTGAAAAAAATTTCGAGAGGCAATCCCGGACAAAAGCACGGAAATAATGCGGCAAATAAGATTAGAGTTCATGTACCAGGACAATCCTCTCGTGACAAATCTATTTGTCATGTCCAACTTGACCACCGGCGTCCTCCTTGGAATGGGCTTTCTGACAAAGCAAAAGACAGTTACGGACATGGGTCGCGGAACTGTTCTATTAGGAAAAGGTGAGGATATCCGAATCCGGAAGTCGCCAAACGACAAATCCCATACAACTGCTTGAGATTAGAAAATGAGAATCAATCACATGACGAACATTCACGCTGCAGCCGAGAGTTGAGTAGCAATGACCAGGTTTATACGTCAATGTGTGGAGTACATGAGGCCATTAATATAAAACTGAATAACTTAACGGAAGTAGGGGAGAGGGATAGGGCTGAATTAGAGAAAATACTCAGGCGCAATGCCGAAGTATTTCTACCGAAACCTGGGCACCTGAAAGGATTTCAGTAGTGCTTTCAGGTCAAAGAACACCAACCATTTCGAGTACCTCCCTACGCTATTCCTCTGGGATATCGTAAAAAGTTACAGCTAGAACTGCAGAAGATGATAGACAATGGAATAATTGAATACACGACGTTAACGTATAACAGCCTGGTGTCGGTCGTGGATAAGCGAAATGGGAGTATTCGTCTTGTCCTCGATTCACGCCAGATTAATACCATTATTATAAAGGAGACTGACCGGCCAGAGAAATTGGAGGAGCTACTGCACCGTTTCCATGGCGTGGCAGTATTTACATCTATCGACCGACGGAGCAGTTTCTGGCAAATCGAGCTGGAACCGGAATGTCGGAAGTATACAGCCTTCATTGGGTTCGGTCGTTGTTATCAATTCAGACGCCTACCATTCGGCCTAAATGTATCCTCAGCAGCCTTCATGTGCAGACTGGAAACGATTTTGGACCATAATATTCGGGAGCAGATAACCTGCTATGTGGACGATATTCTGAGAGGGGAATGCAATTGGAGGAGGCACAACGAGGTACTTGGTGCACTGCTAGACAAGATGAAAGCACATGGGGTGACGGTTAATATGACGAAGTCATGTATAGGAAGCCATCAGGTACTTTTCTTGGGACATATAATTTCAGGTGATGGAATATCATCAGACCCAGAAAAGTTAGCAGCGATAGCCGAATTCGGGATACCCCAGACAAGAAAAGAGCTCCGTGTATTTTTGGGTGTGGTTAATTTTTATGAAAAGTTCGTACATGTAGAAAAATTAGCCACCCCAAAAGTGTGTGCTATGACCGGCAAGAAAACGCCATTTGTGTGGGACGAGATCGTGGACTGAGAGTTTAAGAGTTTAAAGGCAGCTTTGGTTGCGACCCCTATCTTGTCTCAAACTAACTTGTCAGAAGATTTCTGCATGGCCACAGAAAGCTCACAAACAGGTCTCGGTGTTGTCATCCTCCAAGAATACATGGAGAATGGAAGGATGACACACAAAACCATCGCCTTTGGAAGCAGAGTGCTCTCGAAGTGCGAACGAAATTATTCTGTGACTGAGCTAGAAGCTCTGGCCGTGGTCTGGACATTCCGTAAATACAGGTACTTCCTATTTGGAAGAAAAACGCTAGTGTACACGGACCATAAGGCACTGGAATTTTTAATGACAGCGAATTTAACGACAGGGAGACTGGGCCGGTGGATTTCCATACTCCAGGAGTATAACTTTACCCCGATCTACATCCCAGGTCCCACTAACATCATTGCGGACGTACTGTCTCGTTCTCCCATGGGAGGCACAACTCGAAAAGGTGGACATGCTGAGGACGAACCCTTCTGGATTTATTACATAAAAAAGGTGGCATTCGAGAATTTTATAATGGCGTCAATGAGTAACATACAAGCACAATAGGATAAAGATCCACACCTCCTCAAGGTTAAAGAAAGATATAGAGATAAGACACAGCCTTAGATCAGGCATCGTTACCTGCTGAGGAAGGAGTACTTTTCTACAGGCGTCGCGTGCATACCACGGTCTGGGTAGCGTGTGTGACAGAGGACATTATTAACAAAGTAATCTTGTACACGCACCTCAGTAGAACTCACTTTGGCCCAAGAAAATGGTACCTAAAGTTAAAGAACCTGTGTTATTTCCGAAAAATGGAGAGGAGAAGTCGTAAAGTACTGGGGGTCTGCAAACATAATGGTGGTTAAGGAATTAATGTCCAAGTTTGTAAGAGTTACCTCTAAAAAGGACAACACGTACGGCCATCAGCAACTCATTGCTTCGTGACTGCAGCAAGTGGGCCGTGTTGAACGGAGGCTGTCAGATAAAGGTCCACAGTACCGTTCCCAAAAGTGGCAGGACACATTACAACAGTACCACATAAGATCAATCTACATTAGCAGGTACCATCCTAGTTCGAATGCTAGTGAGCACGTCGTGAAGGACCTGGGGGCTCTGTGCAGAGTGTACTGCGTGAAGAAACACGCGACGTGGGATGTGTACTTTCGTGACTTCCAAGAAGTAATCAATGAGTTGCCACACGGAACGACAGATTACCCTCCGGTCACAGTGCTAAACAATAAGCACCCGCCAGAGTTAATACGGGACTTCCCCCTAAGACTCAGACTTAGGCACAAGGAAATGGTACGAAAGGCGCTCCAGAACATAAAGATAGCAGATGAAAGATGCAAAGAGAGAGCTGATAAAAAGGCAACAGTTAGGGAATTTCGGATAGGACAGAAAGTCCTTGTGAAATCCCACCGTTTGTCTAACCGACAGAAACGACTTTGTCACAAATTCTTTGCGGCATACTACGGCCCCCTGCGTGTACGGAGGATCGCCCATGCGAATTCTGTTGAACTGGAAAACCTGAAGTCTGGCAAATCCCTTGGGGTGCATCATGTGACCCACGTAAAGATATGTGTAGAATAGATTAATAATATGGGTACTAGTAAATAAGTCAGTAATATCCTCTGTTTGAAATGAATGTAAAGTAATTTTTTTCTCTCAGCAGGTGTGTGTGTTCTATTTGAAAATGTTTTTTACTCTTTTTGTAGTGAAACGTAAGAGATGGAGTCATTTTTTTCTTTCAGCAACAAGAGATGAAGTTATGTTTTCTTTCAGCGGGAATGTAACGTTAGTAATTATTTTCTTTTTTTGCAGTCAGATAAATGTAGTAGTAAATAAAGTGTAATTTCTCTTTCAGTAATTATTATAAAGTAAATACTGAAGCTATTTTTTCTTTCAGCAGTAAGTTATGCTCGCTTTGAAAATGTTTTTTTCGTTTTGTAGTAATGTAAATATGAAATGAATTTTCTTTTTCGGGGAATGGTATAATGTTGATCAGCTATGCAAGTCAAGATTTGGGGCTATTGTGTTTGTTCTAAAGTGTAAATTCAAATTTTTGTTTTGTGTAGGGATGCTGGGTTGCGTATGAGTGTTTCTCTTTTGGAGTCATGAGTACATCACGATTTTTTGCATGGCATAATGAGGATGGATGGTAAGCCCTGACAAATACAGTTTTGCTTTAATACGAAGTATTCCGGCTATTGATAGATGTTTGGTGTGCTTTTGGGACAAGTCAGCGACTTGCGTGGTTTTTAATTTTATTTATTGTTAAATGGGTACCTTCACTGCCAAGACCCGGTACAAGGTGGCTCAATGAAAGTAGGTGAGCTCTGTGGAGAAACAAGAACGAGGTTATGGTTCGTGTCAATGCCAAGACCCGGTAAAGACAACCGGGATATTGTAGGAACGTGTGTAAGGGGGCTTACCGTATCGCCGAAAGCGTAATTTGCACTAATTAGATGTTTCACAGACATACCTGTACATATGTAATGCAGCACCAAATTCGCCAATCAATATCTGTTCATTTAACGGGCAAGATACATCTGCGCAGTCTGGGTAAATAGTGTAAAGAGATGCGACAGCTATTCTGAACGGCTGAGTAGCAGCACATCAGAAAACAAGAGAGTCATACAAGAGTTGCTTTTATTTTTCAAACATTACTAACCAGTAGTTTGACTGCATGACTTGCATGTAAGAGAACACTAACCCATTAACATATGCGTCAATGAGAGAGTGGAGGATCCTCACCTTGTTGTGCATATTTAGGAGTAAGATTATATTGATTTTGCTTGGGCACTAATTGCCATTACCCCAGTGAACAATTTGGGCACATATTGCCATTATTAGTCTTCAAATCTAGGGGTATTTTGCATAGAAAGTCTGTAGGTTTGCAAACATATGTTTGTTTTGGACACGAGTTGCCACTGTCTCTTAAAATATGGCACATATTGCCATTATTAATTACATGATTCTAAGGGTATAACTTTTTTTTATACAGTGTGAGCACGTGTTGCCATTGTAAAAATGTTGTCTATAATTCAATGTCAATCTTCTTTTTTTTAATCAAACTATTTTAAGTATGTCCATCTACTTTTGTTTACAAGGTACATTTCCACAAAAGTCTTACATGTTACCACTTTCATATGATGTTAGAAAAAAAATCTGTCATTCTATGTCCTTCTACTTTTGTTTATGCAAACTATTTTATGTATACAAATATCTTTGTACATTCTTGTGTTTTATGCCGTTCAGTGCATGTTAACCACTTTATTTTTATGGTGCGATGTTAGAATTAAATGTTTGCCTATTGAAGTCCATATCCTAATTGACAATAATTGTAGCGCGAATGTATTCTGATAGGATGTGTGCTGGTGATACTGCTGCAAGTCACATAACATTTTCAAAAATCCATTAAATTTAAATGCACATCAAGTAATAAAATCACATGCAAAGTAGTTACCTGTTTGTGATGTGCTTGTTTGTCGATTAAATACCGCTAAAATACGTAGATCACCATAGAATCATGGTTTGTAAGTTAGCAGAAGTGATACTGCCAGTATGACTTTAAAGTTTCATGTATTGGACATAATAGTAAATGTGCAGCACACAAGAATTTGATAAGTCATGCCACTGCTCTTCCCTCGTGTTCACATTAGTTCCATTTCATGTTAATCAGGGAAAGCAACAGTAACGAAATTGTAAGATTAGAGAGCGGTCATGCTTCATCGTTGAATTTCATAATCTCGTATAGAATGGACGGCCACAGTTAATAAGTAAGTGAATGAGTGTGTTAGCTATGTAAGAGGTACGTCTGAAGCCTCAGATAAGTAGAGGGGGGACTACCGTGAGGTACAGACAGACAGCTACACTGTTAATATTTATCTGTTCTGTATTGCATTAATTTTGCTTTTTTATTGCTCACTGGGTCATCTGATTAGTTATGTACACATGATGAGAAACAGAACAAGTAGTTCTATCAAGAGGTGAAAAGTAGTCAAGTAATTGATGCTCACATTTTTAATTTAAAAGTAAAATCTTGAGGGGTAGTCCCCATACAAACCTGAAAGAATGTGGCACATTGGGACAATGCAAGGCTGGATAGAGTAATTTCGAACTGTTTCAGTCAACACTACCATTATTTGACAGACACAAGTCGAAATTTGTTCGCTATGGGGTATGTTATCTAAGATAGCTGTTTTTGCACCTTACGTGATGCTAAATTAGTACTAATACACCGAATACACAGAGACAGCCATTTAACAAAACGAGATAATTAGTCCTCCTGTAGGAGAGAATGAGCACAGCAAAGGATGTTATACGTATGATGTCAAACCAACGAGATGGCCACAGAGGCTGGAACACGGCCGGACCTCTTTGTCGGCTGGCACTTCAGGCCACCAAAGACGTTGGGAGAAGCTGGGCCATCACAACAAGAAGTGAGAAGGAGCTACATGCGAAAGAGAGAAAGACGATTTCCGCCACAGTGGAAAATTTGCGGAAGACTGTGACGGGATTGGCGCAGAACGCGCAGACGTACATATTAAAAGTTTGGCGGCAACAGTAACCGCGGGAGAATTCTGTGTCGTGGTTGGGTACAAACGTGCACGGACTCATGGAAGTCTGTGTCGTGATTGGCTACCAACGCGCACTGATCCATGCGGCGAAGAACGGCGAAGTTTGCAAAAATCTGACTGAGGGCTTGGGGTCGGGACTGGACCGGAGCAGTCGTGGTGTCGGGCTGCCCTGCTCGGAGAGCGTGGAGAGAAGTAGATTGGAGAAATTAGCGGCATTGAGTCCAGTGGTTACCCTCCAAGTCTGAATAGAGTAGAGCATACGACTCCACACACGTAGGGTTATCTGTTCCTATGAGGAGAGAAACAGATTTGTACTAACTTGTGGTGTTCATGTGCAGTCTGAAGTGTACCTTTGCTGCCGCGCATTTGAGTCGCCCATCTACTCTTTCCATATGTGCCAGTAGCTTGAGTATTGACTCGTGACGGACTCCGCAACAGAACACTTAAGTACAGGAGTTTACGCACGTAAATCACGTCCACGTTTGAGACTGAAGCCAAGCTCGCTCACGGGAAAGACGACATCACTACGTTGGCTGGGCCACCGTGGTAATCATCAGGGAGAATTACGGTGATATTAGCAATCATCAGCCAAAGTAGGGCACTGTAATTCTAAATGAGTTCGTGTTTCACTAGCTCTTTGACTGGCGCTCAGGCAGAACTTCACTAGAGTGACTTTCGGGTTCAGCAATCTACATCTTCATCTACATCCATACTCCGCAAGCCACCTGATGCTGTGTGGTGGAGGGTACTTTCAGTACCTGTAGCGGTTCTCACTTCTGTTCCAGTCTCGTATTGTTCGTGGAAAGAAAGATTGTCGGTATGCCTCTGTGTGGGCTCTCATCTCTCTGATTTTATCCTCATGGTCTCTTTGTGAGATATACATAGGAAGGAGCAATATAATTCTTGACTCCTCGGTGGAGGTATGATCTCGAAACTTCAACAAAAGCCCGTACCGAGCTACTGAGCGTCTCTCTTCCAGAGTTTTCCACTGGAGTTTATCTATCATCTCCGTAACGCTTTCGCGATTACGAAATGATAGTGTAACGGGAGCCCGCTACTCTCCGTTGGATCTTCTCTATCTCTTCTCTCAATCCTATCTGGTACGGATCCCACACTGCTGAGCAGTATTCAAGCAGTGGGCGAACAAGTGTACTGTAATCTGCTGCCTTTGTATTTGGATTGCATTTCCCTAGGATTCTTCCAATGAATCTCAGTCTGGCATCTGCTTTACCGACGATCAGCTTCATATGGTCATTCCATTTAAAATCACTCCTAGTGCTTACTACCAGATAATTTATGGAATTAACTGCTTTCAGTTGCTGACCTACTATATTGTAGCTAAATGGTAAACGATCTCTCTTCCTATGTATTCGCAGCACATTACACTTGTCTACATTGAGATTCAATTTCCATTCCCTGCACCATGCGTCAATTCGTTTCAGATCCTCCTACATTTCAGTACAATTTTCTATTGTTACAACCTCTCGATATACTACAGCACCATCCGCAAAAAGTTTACTTTAGGAGTTACGAAAGGAGGATACATTGCGCCAATGGTAGGCTAGTTAGGTTAGCGAGTGTATTGGATTGTCATGTAGGCTAGAAATATTGATCTTACCGCATTATTGATTTCGTAGCTAGCAATCACCATAGATTTTTTTTAATAATTAGAGTGTAATGATAATTTCGATGCAAACAATACTGGAGGCGTATCTGCGCGTTTAAACAGAGCCAACTTAAGTCAGGTAGCAACTGAAGGTCGACTAAGACTACCAGTATATATTTTTCAATATATCGATAATTTTAAAATAAAACCTCCCGTATGTTACTCTCTTTTATCACTTACTTTCCTATGCCGCAATGTTAATTAGGCATTTGCGTCCGTTGGAAAACATGTCTGTCGTTTCGATGCATTATTGTTTCTCCTTTTAAGTTGAATGTATGTATCTCCTTACTGCATCTAAAATATGAATTAGTTACGTGATTTTTTCCGAGGCCGCCATTATTTATGTAGTAATCGTCGGGTCATCACAGTTGATATATCTTTGTCAGTCTTCTGTCTTTAGCTGCCAACACAATGGCGTCCATTAGTGCTGTAACTGAAAAGTGTGATATCAACCCATTCCTGGAATATGGCTCCTGTATACGTAATATGTGTAGGTCCAGCTCCACAATCACCTTTCTTGCATTACCATGACACTGCACTTCACGTTTATCTCGCCTACTTTAATTATTTGTCTTTGTCCCACTGCCGATGGCGTACGAGTTGACTGCATGCGAATGAAACGGGAAAATAGCGAGGACACAGATTTGGGGCCATTCTAATGTATATTCATACAAATTCGGCCATGTTTAATCACCAATCGCCTGTGAAAATGCTCCTCTTAAAGACGACGTCAAGTAGGTTCTCCAGTTCCTCTGTATTTCTAAACATTTTTTTTTAAATTCTGAGCTAAATGTGATTAGTTTCCTCAGGGACAGGAAAATTTATGATCCAGCCCTTTGAATGAATGTGCCTAAACATGTGCGTATTGCCATGGTTTACACATGCATGTCCTCCAAGACAACTTTTAAACAAGCCGCAGACCCGGCTGTAAACTTCTACCATTTTTCGTGTCATGCCCACCGTTTTTTTTTTTCCTTTTCGCAATTCATTTTCCGATCTGAACGTGCTCCTGTGATCTGTACATTTTCATATTTTTCCTGTATTAGCTGTTGTGTGCTCTCATGCACCTCTACAGTAACGTATTGCAAGCGCTCACAGCTGTAATTCATGCAGTTTCAACATTTTTTTTTTAAAATCTGGAAGTATGTTCTCCTTTAAGAAGTATAGCGATGCCAGCAGATTTAAATATTCTGTGGCACTCTTCATTTATTTGTGTAGAGGAAAGATGTTTCCGGAAAGATCTGTGGTGGTGGTGGTCGTTAGTGTTTAACGTCCCGTCGACAACGAGGTCATTAGAGACGGAGCGCAAGCTCGGGTTAGGGAAGGATTGGGAAGGAAATCGGCCGTGCCCTTTCAGAGGAACCATTCCGGCATTTGCCTGAAACGATTTAGGGAAATCACGGAAAACCTAAATCAGGATGGCCGGAGACGGGATTGAACCGTCGTCCTCCCGAATGCGAGTCCGGCGTGCTAACCACTGCGCCACCTCGCTCGAAAGATCTGTGGGATACTTCTAGTACTGGCCTTAAAACCAGCGGAGACCTTCAGAAACACAGTTAGGAGATGCTGTTGTAACCGCCTTATCCAGCTGCATTGAGTGCGACTGTAATATTGATTACTGCAGTTACCAAAGCATCTCTTATGGCAGTGACTAGCTCTCTGATGACCGCCTTGACTGTAGCTTGTAGCGGTGAGGCTTCGTCCGATATTTGCATCCGTTTGGTCATATCTGCTCCTGTCAGGGTTGACGAAGGCGATTCGGGTCTGGTGCGCCGACTGTGATTGCCACTGTCAATGGGTGTTGGGTGCAACGTGTTATCCGGACTATATTCAGCTGAACACTGTCCAGCTGCAGAAGGCCCCTTACACAGACGCTGTCACTGGCCAGAGTGGGGCTGGTCACCGTTGGCCGTCGGCTGGTCTGGCATATAGTGACCATTAGTTCTGACTGTTATCTGATAGCGATTCGTCTAATTGTTTCTCGATTTGGCACTTCCAGATTTCTTCGCTGGAGCACAACTGAACCAGATGGCTTCTTGATTGTTGCTACAGTTTGCACATCAAGGCAGTTGTTCCTTGCTTCTGTCGCATTTGAGCCTGCCGTTATTGCTGCCTGGTGCTCTTGCGGGAACATTTCACGCACAGAGTGCTCTTTGTGTTGTACATCACCACATCCCCAAAATTTTCGTGACTGAAGCGCTGCGTCTCTCCCTAGTGGTCCTCTGGCATTCTCTACTCCTGTATCGAAATTTCAAGCATTTCGGTGATGGAGAGTGCATTTTGGTTATCGTGAACAGTTTTCTTCTGCACGTGAAGCTGTCATAGGGGTTCGGCTCTCAAAGCAAACAGGCAGCCGTTTCTGGTGGATTCTCTGGTGGAGGTTCAATGCACTCCACCAAACCACGTAAGTAGTCACCCACTTCGTCACTAGTGCAATCCGTGTAAGCCATCGTATGACGGCTTTAGTGTAGCGTTGTCTATCATGCTTAACAATCAGCTGTTGTGGAGAGGTGTAGTACTGGAGCGCGTTGCTCACTGATTTGCAGTGGCCCCTTGTATTTACAACACGGGGCTGTCACAGGTCTTGACTGAGATGCGAGATTTTGCTTTTGAAATCGGTTCTGGTAGAATTATGTTCAATAAAATATCTTCATCTTCGTGTGTGTACACTGAGCCGGTGGGGCCTGCTTTATCACTGAGATGCGTGATTCGCTAATTTTCTCGCTGTTAGTGGAAACTTGTGGTCAGCGGTGTGCGAGGTGATTTATTTTCTTATAATGTGCCTGATTTATTTTCTTATAATGCGCCTGTAGGCCATTGTAATAATAAGAAATGCTTGATGTGTTATCGTTAAGTCTCGCCTCTCAAATTTTTATGTTGTGGTTGGCAGGAGAGCCATCACCGTGTTACCAGAGGAGGCCGAAAGGCAAGCGTTTTAGCTCACGCAGGCTGGCGTGAGGACTGGAACAGGACAAGGAAATTAGAATTTAGAAAAACGGATGTAGCTGGTGGAATACTTAACTTTAATCCATTAATGACGAACGTCGCCCTTGACGGTACATATTTCACAATATCAATAGTAACTGATAATGGCGCCTTGCTAGGTCATAGCAAATAACGTAGCTGAAGGCTATTGCTAACTATCGTCTCGGTAAATCAGAGCGTATTTAGTCAGTGAAACATCGCTAGCAAAGTCGGTTGTACAACTTAGACGAGTGCTAGGAAATCTCTCTAGACCTGCCGTGTGGCGGCGCTCGGTCTGCAATCACTGATAGTGGCGACACGCGGGTCCGACGTATACTACCGGACCGCGGCCGATTTAAAGGCTACCACCTAGCAAGTGTGGTGTCTGGCGGTGACACCACAGTTTACATCAGTTTTAAATTGGTGTAAAAAATTTAAAATTGTGGTGGCTAGTTCTCCTTATTTGTGACTTTCTATTGGAATACACGTAAGAAAACGATCTCCAACTTCTCCGTTTGTCACCTGATCAGTGTGAGATATGTCTCATGTCGAATTGACACTTACAGAGAAATATTTGGCTTTCAATAACAATGAATTTTGAAACATTATTTCCCGGTATGTAAATACGTTCCTCGCAAATCGTAGGAGACAAATATAATTGTTTTCCATTGCCCAAATTACGATTTTTTGTCTAAATTAGAACTAAGGCACGAGTAGTACTCTGCGATTAACTGTAAAATTACCAAATAGTTGCCATTATGTTGAGAACCAAGAATATATTTGTCACCACGAAATGATAACCCACGGGACGATAAAAATCATTGAAACCACTCTTACTGAAACATTCATTCAATATTCTCTTTCTTTGCGGAATGTAATTTCCAATGAGGTGTCGATTCCACCGTGAATGCATCTTCTACTAGTAAGTTTCTGTACACATACTCGGTGCCTTGCATTATTCTCACGCAACTGAATTTGGCGCGATGAATTTTTACAATCGGTAAACAGAGTTTGAAATTGTGATTGGCTTTACGCTTCACCTAAGGGAACACATGAAAAATAGAATGCATCTGTAATAGACGGAGAATATATGAGCCACTCTGTTTTGATTCTACTACTACGAATGTATTTCCGAAAGAAACATTGATTAATGAAAAAATTGGCATTGTCGTATTGTCGGACTGAAGCAGAAAACTCACACTCAAAGTATTTCTTCAGGATCTCCAGTACATCAAAAATCTTGTATTTCGTCGGATGTATTTTGTCATAAGCCAATCGTTCTGGTATTCTACTCCCATACGCTCTATATCCTGATGCAGTAATTGGACCTCACTCTTTGTCTGACTCTCTTCTGCATACTTTGAAGTTGCTGACTGTTGATCCTCACTATCTGTTCCGAACAATAGCAAGGAATCTCTGTTGGGTCCACCACGAACGTGTGGCTGGTAGATGTACTTAGTACGCATAAGCTTGAATTATTAATTAATTGGCGACTAAATACGATTTAAAAATATTTTTTATCTTCCTTAATTGTTCATCATGATTTTCTTGTTGCTCTTGCCGCTTTTCATGTTTTAACGAACCACTTTGTGTTTTTTCTCCAGGAGTAACTCCGACATTTTGTCTCTGAAAGAAAAGGTAAATAATCGTGTGAGTAGAGTGCTGACCTGAAATTTACAAATAACATTTAACAAGTAAGCACTAACATACCTATTTAAATAGAATTCACTGAACCTAAGTACTTACCTGTCGTCTATATTTTTATCATTGCATTATTTACTATTACTTTCCTTGATACTAGGCGAACGGAGAGAGAATGAAGAACGGCATAGGATGAAATACTAACACTTTCTATAATATCTACATAAGCTACCTCCAGGCTTCGCACTTATTAAATTCTATAGCATTACATGAAATAAGTAT
Source organism: Schistocerca gregaria (assembly GCF_023897955.1). Taxonomy (NCBI): domain Eukaryota; kingdom Metazoa; phylum Arthropoda; class Insecta; order Orthoptera; family Acrididae; genus Schistocerca; species Schistocerca gregaria. Next base: position 101,156,098 of record NC_064931.1, read on the forward strand.
ATAAAATGACATAGCGTAATCAAAATTGTGTGGTATACTAAGTGTAAGTTCAATTTATTACACTGGTCGTCTCTTCGATTTTGTCGAAACACTTGAAGACTTTATAAATGTAGCATTCTTTTCCAAATTTGTAAGTTTTGAAACATAGACCCCATAAAACTTTTCAGTTTTAATTCACAGTCACAAAACTCGCTTATCGCAATTACAGAACAATATGAAAGTACATAACTGAAAGGTCTTCGAAACTTTTAGTTATGATACAACACGTGTAGTCAACGAATCGGGGACTACAGCAGTGCTTTTCGTCACGCTAACCAATACGCTCAACCTTATGGAAGTGAAGTGGCCATAGAATAAATTAAATAAATGTCACAGTAAGTACGCATTCACAATGCAGAGCTTTTGAAGCGTGTTGCGTTAAAAAAGGTACTCTTGTCATGCCGTAGTCTGATTATTCAACATTAAGACTGCACCAATAAAATACAGTATTATTCAATAATATTTTGAAATGCCTTCCCAAATGAAGTATGACTGATACAGGGCCCATGGACAGTTGCCTACACAACATAATGATAATCTGGACCTATAGTTAGGATATGTTTAGGTATCTGAGACAGATAATCCCTGTAATGGAAGTTTCTGTAGAAATTTCACCACAAGAACCCACATGGCAGTATTCAGAAACACCACCGACTTTAGCTGCTGAAATCACTTTTTGGTCAGAAGTACATCTGGAAAAATACTCTGCTTTTGTGGACCTAATTAGCGTGCAAAGTTTACAAGGTGTTGCAGTTTGTGAACAACTTTAAAATTGAATTAAGAGGGAAAAAAATCTGTGCAGAGCAATCATTCAATGTGAGTGACGCAGCAAGCGCTAACATGGTATGTAATAAAGTCAAGCAATATTGATGTAACATATTACTGCCAGCAACAGTTTGTCTGACACATAAATGCATTGAACTTGACTGTTTGATGAATACAGCTGGACCATCAGCTTTTGGCTTGACCATTGTCTCTCCATAAATGATCACTACTGTTACTTCACCATTTAACATTCCGACATTAGTTGATGTAACCAGTGGGCTAAACTCATCAGCCATTTTTATTTTAATATACTCGAGGGAGTGATGGGTGATGGGTGACTGGAATTCGAGAGTAGGAGAAGGGAGAGAAGGAAACATAGTAGGTGAATATGGATTGGGGGTAAAAAATGAAAGAATTTTGCACGGAACATAACTTAATCATATGTAACACTTGGCTCAAGAATCATAAAAGAAGTTGTATACATGGAAGCAGCCTGGAAATACTAGAAGGTATCAGATAGATTATATAATGGTAAGACAGAGATTTAGGAACCAGGTTTTCAATTGTAAGACATTTCCAGGGCAGATGTGAACTCTGACCATAATCTATTGGTTATGAACTGTAGATTGAAACTGAAGAAACTGTAAAAGGGTGGGAATTTAAGGAGATGGGACCTGGATAAACTAACTAAACCAGACGTTGTTCAGAGTTTCAGGGAGAGCATAAGGGACCAATTGACAGGAATGAGGGAAAGAAATACAGTAGAACAAGAATGGGTAGCTTTGAGGGATGAAACAGTGAAGGCAGCAAGAGGATCAAGTAGGTAAAAAGACGAGGGCTGGTTGAAATCCATGGGTAACAGAAGAAATATTGAATTTAATTGATGAAAGTAGAAAATATAAAAACGCAGTAAATGAAGCAGGCGAAAAGGAATACAAACGTCTCAAAAATGAGATCGACAGGAAGTGCAAAATGGCTTGGCAGGGATGGCTAGAGGACAAATGTAAGGAGGTAAAGGCTTATCTCACTAGGGGTAAGATAGATACTGCCTACAGGAAAATTAAAGAGACCCTTGGAGAAAAGAGAACTACTTGTATGAATAACAAGAGCTCAGATGGAAACTCAGTTCTAAGCGAAGAAGGGAAAGTAGGTAAGGTGGAAGGAGTATATAGAGGGTCTATACAAGAGGACAATATTATGGAAATGGAAGAGGTTGTAGATGAAGACGAAACGGGAGATAAGATACTGCGTGTAGAGTTTGACAGAGCACTGAAAGACCTGAGTCGAAACAAGGCCCCGGGACTAGACAACATTCCATTAGAACTACTGACGGCCTTGGGAAAGACAGTCCTGACAAAACTCTACCATCCGGTGAACAAGATGTATGAGACAGGCTAAATACCCTCAGACTTCAAGGAGAATATAATAATTCCAATCCCAAGGAAAGCAGGTGTTGACAGATGTGAAAATTACCGAACTATCAGTTTAATAAGTCATAGCTGCAAAATACTAAAGCGAATTCTTTACAGACGAATGGAAAAACTAGTAAAAGCCGACCTCGGAGAAGATCAGTTTGGGTTCCGTTGAAATGTTGGAACACGTGAGGCAATACTGACCTTACGACTTATCTTAGAAGAAAGATTAAGAAAAGGCAAACCTACGTTTCTAGCATTTGTAGACTTAGAGAAAGCTTTTGACAATGTTGACTGGAATACTCTCTTTCAAATGCTGAAGGTGGCAGGGGTAAAATACAGTGAGCGAAAGGCTATTTACAGTTTGTATAGAAACCTGATGGCAATTATGAGTGTCGAGGGGCGTGAAAGGGAAGCAGTGGTTGGGAAGGGAGTGAGACAGGGTTATAGCCTCTTCCCGAGGTTATTCAATCTGTATATTGAGCAAGAAGTAAAGAAAACAAAAGAAAACTTCGGAGTAGGTATTAAAATCCACGGAGAAGAAATAAAAACTTAGAGGTTCGCCGATGACATTGTAATTTTGCCAGAGACAGCAAAGGACTTGGAAGAGCAGTTGAAGGGAATGGACAGTGTCTTGAAAGGAGGATATAAGATGAACATCAACAAAAGCAAAACGAGGATAATGGAATGTAGTCGAATTAAGTCGGGTGATGCTGAGGGAATTAGATTAGGAAATGAGACACTTAAAGTAGTAGAGGAGTTTTGCTATTTGGGGAGCGAAATAACTGATGATGGTCGAAGTAGAGAGGATATAAAATGTAGACTGGCAACGACGAAGAAAGCGTTTCTGAAGAAGAGAAATTTTTTAACATCGAGTATAGATTTAAATGTCAGGAAGTCGTTTCTGAAAGTATTTGTATGGAGTGTAGCCATGTATGGAAGTGAAACATTGACGATAAATAGTTTGGACAAGAATAGAATAGAAGCTTTAGAAATGGGGTGCTACAGAAGAATGCTGAAGATTAGATGGGTAGATCACATAACTAATGTGGAGGTACTGAATAGAATTGGGGAGAAGAGGAGCTTGTGGCACAACTTGAGAAGAAGAAGGGACCGGTTGGTAGGACATGTTCTGAGGCATCAAGGGATCACAAATTTAGCATTGGAGGCCAGTGTGCAGGGTAAAAGCGTAGAGGGAGACCAAGAGATGAATACACTAAGCAGATTCAGAAGTATGTAGGTTGCAATAAGCACTGGGAGATGAAGAAGCTTGCACGGGATAGAGTAGCATGGAGAGCTGCATCAAACCATGCTCAGGACTGAAGACCACAACAACAACAACAACAACTTGATCGTACCACTCAGATAACCTGTTTCCACCCACGTGTAGCGCACTTTAGTGCCGATTCGCTGCACATTCTGCGTGTCGATGTCTCTATCTGGACATGCACGAGGTGTGAACTACTTGCTGTTAAATTGTCCGTAGCAGGGAAGAGCAGTGACAGCAATCTGCTAGTAGTAGCATTCTATCGGAGTTTCTGTGTTGCTGGCTGTGGTCGATCGAACGCCTGGAGTTACGGCAGCTCATATGCAGACTGCTGCTGTTGCTGTTATTGTTGCTGCTTGAACGCCAACGGGTCAGAGAGATCAGCTGCTAATGCTGCTGCTACCGCTGCCACTGTTCGCGACTGTGTGGAGTCATGCACGTCTGCACCAACAATAAAACAATAGCCGAAGTATATATGAGCACACATATAATAACAGCAGCAATAACAACAGTAATAATAATCAGTATGTACTTACTTTAACTCGCCAGGTTAGCTAAGAGCTCTAATGCGTTGCTTCCTGGACTCGGGTAGGCGCGTCGGCCCCGGATCTAATCAGCATGGCGGATTAACGACGAGAGCCGTTGTGCTGGCCCACATGGATGTGATTTTTAGGCGGTTTTCCACATCCCTCTATGTGAATACCGGGCTGGTCCCTGCGTCCCGCCTCAGTTATACGACTCGCAGACATTTGAACATGTTCCCACTATTCCATGTATTACTCTAGATGGGGACAGCTGAAGTACACTAATTCAATCCCGGGGGTATGGGGTGGCGGCAGGAAGGGAATCCAGCCTTCCCTTAACATTAACCTTGCCAAATCCGATCCTAACCACGCTGACCCTGCGCAACTGCGGGGTAAAGGCACAAACAAAAGAAGAATAGGAAGGAGAAGGAGTATGTACTTCCTTTCAAATGCTGTTTTCTTATTATTCTTTCATTATGATTATTACTTTCATCATGATTACTACTTGAGGTACTGGACGCAAGAAGTGCTGCACACCCAATGAGTTGTATGAAACGCTGCTACACCGATTTCCTCGGCTCAGGGGCCCATTGGCCGAAAGCGTCAATACTCAAACGCTATTCGACACTAAAACGCTAGGCCAGGGTGGGGTGGGGGGGAGGAGGGGGTAGAAGTGAAATAGAGCAGAGTAGACAAAAAAGGATGGCTCTGAGTACTATGGGACGTAACTTCTGAGGTCATCAGTCCCCTAGAACTTAGAGCTACTTAAACGGAGTCCTCCTTTCGGTTCTCGGGGGGTCAGGTATTTTCATCTGCCCCGAGATGACTGGGTGTTGTTGTGTCGTTTTCATCATCATCATTCATCCTCATTACGGTCGGAGGAAGGCAACGCCAAACCACCTCCATTAGGACCTTGCCTAGTACGGCGGTGAATGTCCCCTGCATCGTTCCCCTACGCTTTGTCAAGCAGCATGGGACTTCATTTGCAGACCCTTAAATCACGGAAGAATAATTAGTCACATACCTTTCGTAGTATACCGTGTGTCCATAGTAAGTAAATATTCGTTTCCCTGTGTTGTAATTTTAATATTGAACCTTGTAAGTAAAGAAATAATTATTTCGTACTCACTAATGTGAAACCAGAGTTTTTACTGGTGTGTGCGCAGGCTGGTATGGGCGCTGGCCGTGTGCGCTTGCGCAGCTGGCGCAGTGTCCCTGGGCTGGCAGGCGTGGCGCAAGTTCGCGGACAGCCCCATCGTGACCTCTGTGGAGTCGACGGTATACCCACTGTCCCGTCTGCCCTTCCCCAGCGTCACCGTCTGCCCCTCCATGTGCGTCCGCAAGTCCGTCGCCATTCGCACTCTTCGCAGGTGGGTATCATTTGCGGTGCTACTTAAAATTACTGTGTATTTATATGATGGTAGGCTTGTGCTTTTACATGTACCTATACTGTGACGAATACGGGGACGTCGGATAATCTCGATCAGTATATGTTATTGAACAGTAACTGTTTATAAACTGTAGCGCTACCCCATTGTAAGTTATGTTCTCACAATACCATTCAGCCAATTTTGTTACGGAATAACAATGCTTTTCGATTTGGCAACAAGTTATCTTATCTTACTTATTTTCCTTGGGCATAACTTAACATTGTGGTGTTGTGTTTTGTGTGCTATTAACTAATATTACATTTTCAGTATATCTACATATACAATCCACATTATTCTATTGTTTTGTAGACTGTGACAATATCTAACCACTGTGGAAGCAATGAGGGTGTTAAATTAACACTGCGAGACAATAAGGTTGAATCGGCAAAGCAATTTCGGATTGAACTGTACAAAACGGAGATCATAGAAACATTAATACTTACTTTAAAAGTACAAAGATTCAGAATTCAGAACATAATTTGGATGAAACTAAAACAAAGGATGCGGTACATAGAGTCAGACTTGGTTTGAGTTCCGAGGGGTACTTTAGGTAAAAAATTTAAAATTTTATAGCGAAACAAAGAGGTATATATTAATAAGAAAATTTAGTGTCGAACAAGAAACGGTACAGTACAAGCATATTAAAACTTTAGACAGCCATCTACCGCCTCTTCGTAAAGACACGTTCTTAAATTTACTCTAAAAAATACGCACAGTTTCAGAAAATAAAACATCGGTACAGTGAGACAAGGATTAAACCTGTTAAAGTCTTTTTCTATGGTTTCATGAAACGACAATAAGAATTAAGGTTGAGGACAGCTGCATCCGCGACTTTTGCAAGGAGCAGCACCTTTTAGGGAGAAACAAGTTCAAAAATTCTTTGAAGAAATAAGTGAGATGATGGACAAGACAAGGATTATAATATTGCACGATCAGATTAAAACATTTCTGGAAGAAAAAAGTCTCTTTTACGTACTGAAGTTTCTTTTACAATACAACTCCCAAATATTCAAAGGACGAAAGTGCTGATAGTGTTGAAAAATACAAATAAACCTATAAAGTCACATTCTTATCGCATAGGGTTTCATTGTTCCACGCTGCTCGACAAAATAAACGAAGCACCTGGAAAAAATTATGTGTGCCAGTTTATAAACGATTAGATTCGAAATCCTCAATGACAGGGAGAACGGACACAATACTGGGTTAATGTTGATAGTGTTTAATGGTATTATAAGACTTAGTTGTGTATATAAGAGGCGTGAATAGCGTTAGGTGTTGACTGACCACTGTATAGGCTACAAAAATGCTCTGTACTCTCGTGAGACATAGCTATTAACGCCGCACAGAGTTTGAGAGTGGAATCATTGTGAGCCTCCATTTGACCAGTTGGTCCAGTCTTGCAGTATTCAGTTGTGTGAGGCATTCGTATGTGGCAGTGGCCCGATGCTCGACTGAATGGGAGCACGAGGCCACACGTGCTCGACGTCTTGGTTACAGTAAACAAAATCTGTCGACAAAAACTGATTTCTACATCCAGGGATTGTCACACTGTCCACCAAGCCCATCGTAACTCCTGCATATCTGTACTTGCCATCCAAGAACAAGTAATGGACCCCTCCAGCACTCTGTGTCATCCAACACCATTGACCATGGACTAGCAACAGCCAGACCAGGGATTTACCATTCCAAGCGTAGGCTAGCATTAACTCTGCAGCACATATGGTTTCATTTGCAGTGGTGCCATGATCGTGAATCATTGACTGTTGATAAATGGCGTGACACTGTGTTCAGCAACGAATCGCGGTTCTGCACATCCACAGATGACAATCGTCGACGAGTATAGCGGAACATGGGGAGAGGATCCATTCTTCCAATTTTTGTAGAGGGCCAACGGTGTTGTTCCTGATATCATGATGTGAGGAGCTACTGGGTATGACTTCAGGTCGTGATTAGTGTTGATTGAGGGAACACTGACGGCACAAGATTACATCATCGACATCTTACATCCTCGTATTTTAGCTTCAACGTGACAGGATCTTGGTGCCATGTTTCAGCGGACAATGATCGTCAACAACCTACATGAGGCCTATGAAACTGTGTGGGTGATTTTGAGGTACTCCCGTGGCGAGGAAGATCCCCAGATCCGTCCCGATAAGATATGTGAGGGACCAGATCACACGCTAACACTGATCCAGTCCTATTAACCATGTTATCGATGATTACTTTGAAACGTCGTTGGGAAACGTGCTTCAGCAGAGAATGAAATGTTATTACGGTCCCTTTGCAATCAAATCAGAGCATGCTTCGAGGCCAGGGGGAGTAGAGCGTCATAGTAATAAATCGGTTCATACTGCCAAGTTCATTGTACCATTGACTCTGTGTTGTAATAAATGAAGAACCACAACATACCCTTTCAAACTGTGGGGTTTCATTTAATTTTCTCCCTCCTTTCTGGATGTGACACTATTTTTCCCAGACATTTTATTAAGTACCGTATCACACTACTATTTACTGTAACGATTGTTTCAATATAACATTCAGAAAATACGATAATATAAAAAAACTTACTTTACCGATACTACCGGACCCACCCCTATTAACACATACTCGTTTGGCGTTGCTGTACTCGGATGTAACACGATCAGACTACGGTGGTTTGGGCAGAATGTCGAATGTGGTAGGGTACTCCGGAAGGTAGGTGACCGACAAAAAAAGGAATTAACTAAAGATATTCTGACATGTATCCTCAATTAACACAAACGAACAGTACTGGGAGAGGAGGAAGTGGTCGCCTTCCAGTGTAGGAGCTTGAGAAAGGAAATGAACAGACTATGAAATAGGATAGGTTGTGGGTATCATTTGTGAGGCTGTAGGCGAGCGGAAATAGAGCCGGACGTCATGAGGCTGACTCTTGTGTATCAAGACTCAAGCAGAAGAGCATCTGCCCTCTATTATAGGTCTGAAGAAGACACCGAAGGATCTGCTCACTGCCATCCAAGACCTTCCAACAACAAAATACATGACTCGCCTCCCAAGTTCCCTATTGGTTACCTCGGTGGGGTGAAGCTTGTAACACATTCTGAAGAGCTCTGGAGGTGTCTCTTGTCAGCGGCTTTTAAGGGTGTGAACTGCTTTTGTCTTGAAAGACAGGCAGACTTAACATATACACAGTGGAGCACTTATACTGAGAGGGTACTGGAAAAATTAAGTGATAAATGAAGTCTGAAATAAAATTTTGTAGAAGTCCTAAATATTTCCAGACTGGCTGACCATCGTGTAAATACTTCCACCCTTCGCCCTTTCGCTAAAATTGGTGGCTTACGATGATTAAAACATGGTGCCACATACTTCTTCAAAAGGCAGGTTGCCCAGATAGGAAGCTTATAGGCTATAGGAGAGTTTTGTTGCATCTGTTTGCTTTTGTGTTGTAAACAGGTAACTATTCTTAGGGGTATCACAAATTTGGTTGGTCGACGTTGTTGGAATATATCATGGTACAGCTCAAAAAACCTCTTTTCAGAAAGAAATTTTACAACTATTTCAGAATATTGTAATATACATAAACGTTCACAGATTTTGTCATGCCTAAATAGGAAAGTAGAAACTTCCTTTTCTTGATGCAGAAATATTCTAACATACAGGGGTGGTCAGAAACAGTCTCAAAGGCTTGGAAGCGTATCGGAGGGTAGGCTGCGCTGATAAGTTGCTTTTAAGAAAGGAATTCGGTATGTTGCGCCAAGTTAACTGGTAATGAAGTTAGCCAACCAGGCGGCTGCGCGTGGAAAATCTAGCGCCCCGCCAGATACCATTAGCGTCAGTGGTTTTCATAGCATGATGACAGCACACGAGACTGCTCAGCCTTTGCTTGGGTTCGGTGTTTACTACCGCCCTGTGTCCACTTTTTGTATTACCCTCATGTTAGCTTTCAGTAAACGTAACGGAGGACATCTTTGGTGTAGCCATCTCTGGCTGGCCGCCTGAATTTGCGCGTGCAACGGCCTGGTTGGCTAATTTTAATGCTAATTAATTCGGAAACTATACTACGTATAATTTTCTCTTAAAAATTATTTCTCATCCCAATCAACACAGCAACAGTCTTACAAGTCTTCTAGGCTGTGTATGACCACCCTGGCATATTCCTGTTGAACATATAACAAACATTCCACATAACACGAAGTGACTTGAATGAATACATTCATAAATTTCTTACTCTAAATCTAATCCCAGATTTATTTAACTAGCACATCTGTTCTCAAAAGATACTGGAGCTGTAATAACCAACATCGTGTCGACACATGTGTTTACGGTTGGAGAGGTATTATCCAATAATTCTAAGGTTTCGTTAATAATGAATTCCATGAGCTATAGTTACCATTAATGAAATTTTCACTTTGCAGCTAAGTGTACACTGATATTAAACTTCCTGGCAGGATAAAACTGTGTGCTATACCAAGACTTGAGCTCGGGGACTTCGCCTTTTGAGGGAAGTGCTCTACAAGCTGAGCTACCGAAGCACGACTCAGAACACCTCCACACACCTTTACATCGGTCAGTACCGTATCTTTTACCTTTCAAACTACGAAGAAGTTCTACCTGCGGACCTTGGAGGAGTAGCACTTCTGGAAGAAGCGAGTAGTGAGGGCGAATCGTGAGTCGTACTTGGGTGGATGATTTGGTAGAGCACTTGCTCGTAAAGGGCAAACGCGCCGCGTTTACGTTTCGGTAAGGCGCAGAGCTCCAACGTGCCAGGAAGTTTCCCCATAAACAAAACTACAAAAGATAAGGGCAAAGCCCATACAAAAAGCTTAGAAAATATGCAGTCACTGATTAGGAAACCAGCTGATTACTACTTACGCACAAGAAAAATGAACGGAATTTCACTACTGACGGCAGAACCCCAAGCGAAGAGTGCCAGAAAAACGCTGCAACAAGAAGGGCACAGTGCCTCAAATTCATGGATTTAATCCTAGCACTACAAAAGGGGAAGTGAACTTGTCCACCTTCTCAAAATATTGTTATCTAAAATAGTAGTTTATATTTTAAATTCGAAAACACTTATTCTATTTTTTAATGATGCCTCATAGCAGATTCCATAATCGTCTTGACTTTTTGAGTAAAACGTAGCGAATAGTTAATGATTTCTGTATTTATAGAATTAGTTGATAGTGGTCATAAAGCACACCTCTTCTATGCACAGGTTATGGGAAATTTGTTAATACTGCTAAGATTGTGGTAAAAGATATTTAAAAAGATCGTTGTTAACAGACGTTACCAACAATTTATGAAGTCCGTTACATTTTAATTTGTTTCCTTGGACATAGTCTACACCCCACTCCACCCTCACCCACCGCATTACGGAACATACGTTGGTATTCCCAGGCTTAGGCTGTACTGCCAGAAGAGTTATCGTGCACTACCATCCAGCAGCAGGAGAAAGTATGGATAGCCTCAGCAACACAGGAAGCGGGAAAGAAATGGACAGGGCACGGCTAAAAATAGCTGGGTAATGTGAGAGACACTACTAACTGACAGTTCAGGTGTTGTAAAAAAGAATTCCCAAAGAGAATGCCTAGTACATATACAGAAAAATTAATCTGGCTTGATTATGAAGCTCAATAAGAAACAGGAATACATATTCCAAGTCTCATAAAAGTTCAAAATTATAATGGTATACTGATTATAAATGTAAAGTAAATGATGAATTCTGTAGGTTCAAAAATATTCAAATGTGTGTGAATTGTTAGGAAACCAAATAGCTGAGGTCATTGGTCCCTAAGATTATACACTGCTTAAACTAACTTAAACTAACTAATGCGAGGAACAACACACACACACACACACACACACACACACACACACACACACAAAGCACACACACACACATGCCTGAGGGAGGACTCGAATCTCCAGTGGGAGAGGCTGCGCGATCACTGACATTGCGCCTCTAACCATGTGGCCACAATTCTGTAGGTCAATGATATCTAATAAACATAATGTTCATACATTTATAACTTATTATGCGAAAGTTTATGATTCACAATTTATTCTGAAGTACTGTGTTGAAAATACAATAAAGGCTGGTTCGTTGGTTTGTTTAAAACAGGGGAAAGCGTCCAAACTGCTTGGCCATCAGTGCCTTTTGAAGATACAATAAATCAATATACTATCTACACAGGAACTAGAGTAATTTTATTGGATATAAAACATTTAGGTGTAAAAATTATAGACAGTAGCAATTTTAGACAAGGTAAAATTATTAAATATGCAGGAACATAAAATTTGAGACAATCAAAGAAAGGATCCTTCCAACATTTATTCAATACATGAGAAAACCAAAATTACATAGAAATAAAATTCCTTGAAATAGCTGATATAGATTCATTTTATCATTTAACAACTTCTGGGATTTGTTTGCTACATATTGATGTAAATTCTTACCTAACAAAAGAATTTCTGTACTGGATAAAGAAAAAAGGAAATTTATAATAATTAATCTAAAGCTTGGTTAAATAGTTTAGACAATAATAATTTTAAATACGCTGGTGAAGTAAACATAACTGGAGCGAAATGAGATGGTTTTCATAAGCAAACAAATACTATTCATCAATATTACAGCTGTTTCTGGCATTGTAGTTTTTCGAAACTGAAACGTAACACCAAAACTCGAGCATTAGTGGATGATTTACATCCAAAGACATTAAGAGGAAGTACAGAAATACAAAGTCCGGTATATCGTTTAGTAGAGGTGTGGGACTGTAATGGGAATAACTGAACAGTGTATAAAAAACTTAAGAAAATGAAACAGATACCTGAAACTACCGAACCACTGAATCAAACAGATGCTGTTTATACTAGTCGTACAAATACAGTGACGTTAAGAGTTACAGTAAAAGGTGTTAACGCTAAAATAAGATATATTATGTTTGTAGTCTCTCTCCAACTGCACAGTATTATGATTATTATCCTGTAGGTTATCCTACAAAAATACGTGAGCCAAGATGTTATTCTAAAAAGTTGTATGGATTTTAAAATGTAAACAGGATTGTATCATCCTACTTTTCTTGTACGACTGAAGACATAAAAATGAAAAAGTTCTGTTTCCCTCATGTGTAAAATGTGCAGAAAGAGAATAAATAAATATGTTGGGATTCGTTTGGGGGAAGAGACCAAACTGCAAGGTCATCAGTCTCATCGGATAAGTGAAAGATGGGGAAGGAAGTCTGCCATGCCCTTTCAAAGGAACCATCCCGGCATTTGCCTGAAGTGATTTAGGGAAATCAAGGAAAACCTAAATCAGGACGGCCGGATGCGGGATTGAACCGCTGTCCTCCCAAATACGCGTCCAGTGTGCTAACCACTAAGCCACCTCACTCGGTAAATAAATGTAATCGCTATAATCACACAAGACGTTTTACTGGAACAATGGACAACTGATGAAGTAAACAAAGCTATAGAAAAAGGAGACATTAGTTTTAAAGCAAATATACACAAATCACCACAAATTACTTCATGAAAATTGCGTATTCTCTGTCCATTAGGAAAAACTCACTTGGCACAAAATATTTAACCAGTTCTTCTGGGATATTTCCTCAAAATGAATCAAACTCAATTTTTTTACTTTATTTTTATAGTAATATTTGCAATGATTACCGCCATGGTCAAATGTTTCAAAATTAAGCATTCCAGATTCAAAATAGAAACACCACGAAAGTACTCGCTTTTTAATTGTTTAGCATGTTTTTCTATACCAAAAACAGTTAATGTTTTATTGGTCCTGAATCTTCATTCCTTTTTGTGATATATTTTTATATAGTTTCTTAGAACAGGTGTACCTAGTGTTATGAGTAAATTACCACCCATTTTTGTATGTTTTTATTTTTATATACTTTAAAAATTGTCATTTCTATTTTTTATTCATTATTGAGTTTAATTTAGTTGATTTTGGTTTAGTTTTGACACTGGGTACCAAAGCATGATCAATTCAGATGTTATTCATTTATAGAGATAAAATTGTTTATACCGAGTAATATTTTTATACTCACAAACCATTACATCAAGATGCCATCTAAAGTATGCTTCAGCTGACGAAACGTCACTACCCATTCCCAACTTTCTCTTCCATACATTATTTTTTTTCTGCAGCTGCAGCTTATTTTTCTCCAAATAAAGCATCAGAAACACCCGTTTTTTATTTTGCAGCTAAATGAAGTTGTTTATTTGCTTTTACTAAAGTCATTATTATCTCTGTATGCAATATCATGCTTTTTGCAGGTTTCATCAAAGAAACCTATACCCTTATCAGTGGTAGTCATTGATCTAGTTTAGTGACTGGTCCACAATATGAATATCCTTTGGCAATAGCAAATTATTTAAAGTCCAGTTTAATCATTTAATAGGTTTCCCACTCGGTGTGGTAAGTTACTCAAAAATCTAATCAGATATGGAATTCCTTTTGGATTGTTGATTATAAAATCATTAAATTCATTTGTTAACATCTGTGTAATTCCAGCTTTTTCGTTGTGATAATTTTTATTTCCAGCTAATTAATCTCCATGGAAAACTGGTAATGTGCTGATTAAATCTCTAACAATATTCACCCAAATATATATGGTTCGTTTTTAATTATTTTTTATTAAGCCTTCACAATGCATCTGAGAAACCTGTACTTGTAAGAGGTTGGCTTCATTTTGAGAATAATCTTCAGCAATTTCTTTTATCAAACTTTTACATTTTGTACCTTTACTTCATCTTATTTTATCCTGAATTGAATAATATATCTGTGTAATTTGGTAAATTAACAGCATGAAATTTTTCACCCATACCATCCATAGTAACCTGTTTTTAGGTTAAGTGATTCATTAATTGTCCTGTACATTCATATTCTTTTCCACCAATAGTTAATTTACATCCCTCAATTTTTGATGGTATTTCACCAATATATCTAAGCATATTAACAGATTTCAGTCCTAAGACATTATGTTCACTGCAATTAATAAATGTTAATATTCTTTAATTTATATATATCTTTCCACTTTCACCTTCAGCTTGAGCGACCTGTTTTCTATCTTCAATCTCTTCTACATACTTCCATAATGCATCTTGTATCTCTGATTCACTTAATGTGTACTCATACTAAACTGGATGGTCATCAAACAAATCGTACTTTTTCACTTGCATTTCCTGGTAAATCGTTCTGACGATGGTAAGCAGCCATTTGTTTTCCAACATCTCTGTTCGCTTCAGTAGCTTTCAGTATATTATCAACCAAACCTTTGATTCGTTCTTCTACTTTTTCAATTGCATTAATAACAAGTTGATCTGTTGTTGGTTGTCTTTTCCTAAATTAGAACCCTTCTTTCAATTCTTCAGTTTCTTTTTCTATGTCCTTTATCTGTTTAACAGCCTCTGGTGCATATTTGGAAAGCATTTACCAAAAGTGAAAACACAATAATGAAAATTAATTTTTAATATTTAACATTTGTATATGGATTTATGAGAAATAATAAGACAATACATTCTGCTTATACACTTAAAAAAATAAATTTCAACCACAAGTATCGGGCCCACATTTAGTTTCTTTACCTGCCCAAAAAAAAATTTGTAGAATTTTGACAATTTTTTCAAATTTTTCATTTTCTATTGTATAATCTAGAGCTTCTTTAAATTCATTTATGTGTTCAACTAAAACAAGTTCATCGTGGTCTAGTAGATAAGCAATATCATGTTTTAAAGTGCTCATTTAATAACGATAAAGAAACATTAGTTTAGGAAATGTTTTATGTGACATCTGCATTTCCCTTGAATAAGTTTCCTAGTAACATCCATCATAAAAAATCAAAACTGATCATTCCAATATTTACTACACATTTATTTTAAATCACCACAGGCAAACCCAAGGCAGATAAAATTTCAATTTGTATCATCATCTCCGAAAATATTTACAATATTTACATTTTCTCTGGCTAATTCCACTTGTTCATGGTGATAACTGTTCGTTTACATTGGAATGCAGAAGGTTTTGTAAACTCTTAGCTGTGGCTGGGTATACACTCATACTTAAGGAAAACTGCAATTCTGTGGCCTCATCTGGTAACGTTGAATTGTTAACTTCCATCTCCGTTGATGCTGAATCATCCTAGAGTTGAGCCATGGTTTCTTCACAGTACAGACAGTCTGGAAAACTAACTGCAGCAAATTACTCCACAATGTCTCATAGCGCCCGATACATACCTCCGCCACCATTGTCAACACTTTAGCTCATGCTTTACTGTATAGCTGCCATTCATTTAACTTTTAGCTGGACCAGAGAAATCCCTATGGAGATCGTATCTTTATCCAGTATCATCTATAGAGAGTAATCGTGTCTGGAAAACATTCAGAGACCTGCACTGACAAATAGCATACGATGCCATTCACCCATGTACAATATTATTTAGAAGTCACTGAATCGAGGATTTTCAAATATTACCATCGGATAGAACTCTCTGTTCGATGTCATACCGACACTGAGATGGTTACACCCACTGGTGTTCCAACAGTAGGTTTTGTTGAACAGCATTGTGTGCCTGTCAGTGGACTGCTGCTGCCAAGACGTTACCTAGCCTGCATGGAAAACATATCGGCGTAAATACTTATACCGCCTCACATATGAGCATATGGATACATGTCTTGAAATCGTTACCCTTTAGCAATTCTCTCATAAAAGGGCGACCTATTTACCGATGGCTGTAAATAAACTTTTGCGACCTCTACAGCGATTATTTTGGGTGCATGGTTTCAGAGCACCTCAGATCCAGAGGTGCCACACTGATTGCTGTCAGCAACAGTACACACTTATTCATGCTATCTTTACATAACTGCCACCAATATTCTCATTACGATTTTCAGACTACCACAGCAACAACAAGTTTCTTCAATGGCTTCATCCTTAGCGCTCCCATCACATCATTTTGTGGACAAGAATGAATTAATTTAATGTAGAAAACTAAATGCTTAGCAGCTTCATATATGAATGACAGACTTTCACTCTTCTTTGGTGGAGAGGCAATTTGAACTAAACACTCCATACATAAACTATACACTTCCTACATATCAGTTATAGTATTGTGACCTCACGGGCGCAGAAGTGCTCGGCACAAGGCACATGGTCGTTGTGGCATGTGGGACATGGTGCGAGGGGTGTTTCATGCAAATTGCTGGAATGGAGGGTGCAGGGGACTACAGGTCCTCTTGGATGTATGCTTTTGCTGCTGTCGGTGAAATATGGCACATGGTTCCTGGTATAGCTTTGGAGATAAGGAAGTGCTGATGCTGATGTCAGTCAAATATAACATTCACAACTGTTTTAGCTGTAAATGGTACCGCATATGCAGTGCCTTACTACTAAGACTGTCATCAACTTCCATTCAGATCTGATGTAGCGTCCTTGGCAACCCTGAGTCCGCTGCTGGATACAGCAGATTCGTCTGCAAATTACATAGCCAACCGCCATAGTGGGAGACAACGCAACAACTTGTATTCTGAGTAAAAAAGGATACTGATTTATTGCATCAAACGACGCCACACTTGTCCTCAGTCAGTGTCCTAAGAAAACAGTTTGGGTTACCAGCCCAGCAGTGGGCAACCCCTACAGCACTATTGTATGACATGTCATACAACACTGTTCATGGCAATGCTGTGCCATGTGATTCGGTTTTCCACACAAATGTAATTTTGAGTCATTTATAAAATGTGTTGGGATTCGTTGTTTCGCACAGGAATAGAAACAAAGCGAGTCGCTGCCTCACGTGAAACAGCCAATCTGACAGCATCGTGTAATGAAGTTGTGGAAGCAGTCTTAACCTCAATCCCAATTAGTGGATTTATGTTGCAAATGAATACACCAATAACTCTGGCCTCAGCTCCCTCAATTAGAACCTCATTGCTAGTGGCATCACAGTCCAGTACATATGTTCGACAAGACAGCTCATATCCGATCAACGAAAGCCATAAGTATTCATCATTTTTGTGGCGCAAAGTGGATGAACGATATCTGTCGTAAATGACAGTTTTTTGTCGGAGTAGCGCTCTGCTAACCTCTTTACAAGGATATCGAATGTTGTGAATAGTGCGAGGCATCCACTGATTCCACTTTACTGCATGTGTCACATAAGGGATTTAGTGTTATTATGCTTAGAAGAAAGCTATCCAGCCAGAGTCAGTGCGTCCTAGGTGTCGGACATTCTGCAAAAAGATGGTAACATTCTCGCCAAGGAGGGAACAAAAGAGACTGCACCAATAGCACTAGCCAAATTTGGTGCAGAAGTTACTGCATCCACAGCAGAAACTCTAGACGTACTTGCAGTAGTTTGGCGTGATGCATGCCTAGTTTCGTGATCACGTTGTTGTATTATATCAGTATCTTGTCTGCCGTAACTCCAGTGTTTGTAGCAATAATCCATTAATCTGCTCTCGAGGTACAGCTGTGTTATGTACCTCAAGATTTCCAGCATCTGCTGCTTCTTGATGTTCTGGCAAGCCACGGGAGCGTGTGTCAGTTCCAGTTACAAGCTCTAGGACAGAATATCTAGAGACTGGAAGACTTTAAAAAAGGCTCAACAATTACATGAACATTAAAACCCAACCGCAACGAATTCCAACCGTAGCAGCTCTCATAAAGACTGCATCAAGGAGCAGGTACACATGGCAGCAAAGCTTATTTCAACTTTTCTGCTGTCGGTCGAAGCGATGCGAAGATGGCGGTGTCGACGAGGTCGGAAGCACGGCGCAGCGCGAGGTGACGATGAAGACGGAAGCGTTGGCGTCGGCGTCGGCATCGATCCACAGCGTCGTGGCGGTCAGGGTCGGACACGGGCAACGGCGTAGCAGGCAGCTCACGCCAGGCACCCAGCTAGGAGGCAGCGTGAAGGCGGCATGGCAGCAAGGCGGCTTGAAGAAAAGGGCAATTCACGGCAGAGCATGATGCTAGTGCGTTTCCAGGCGGTGTGATGTGTTTTAGGTGAATCTGACGCCAAAAGAATTCGGACTATTTCATTGCCCAGTCGAATGCAGCCAAGCTATGGGCTAACAGGGTAAAGCCAGCTCTCTCCCATGCCAATAATCGGGCCCGAACGGTCGATTCTAACCCCGTGGCTGACACAAGATGTGCATCCATGGACAGAGATTAGGATTTATGTAGTACGTGGGCATCGGGGAGTGTCAGAAAGTTTGCCGAAAAGGTAACACCAATAGTGTCGGATTCACGGAGTAGGGTAAATTTCCGCATCTTCTACTTTTAAACTTTACACAAAGTTATAGAGTTCAGCGTGGCAGGAGGCTGTCACATCCATACTGAGAACCATATTGCCTGGAAAGAGGAACATGAGAACACATCTTGTCGGGAAGAGAGCTGGCGGGCCAGAGGCGAACCCATTGTACCGATGCTCTCTCGCCAGCCCGCTCCACGTCCACCACGTGACTGTTCCCAGTCCTCTGATTAGCTGGCAGATGGTACATCGGATGCGTCCCTCCAACCGTATGCTTTGGAGTAGCGTCTACTGTCTGCAGTCTCAGGTGTGGGAACGCTGTTCACTTGGGCTGAATGAGGGTAGCTGCTGTATCTAGAAACCAGTCCATGTACAGCGACAGCTCGACTTTAAAGCGCTTTATACCAAAAATATAAAGAAAACTGCAGAAAGAATGATTCCATAAAATCATTTCACTGGGTCTGTCGGCTCACCACGCACACCACAGACAATTGTTTGAGACGGTGGTCCACAGTTTCTAAGACGAAACTTGAAAAATTTTGCCAGCGAAATAGAATTCATTATATCAGCCTGCGACCAATCTATGCTGGAGCGAACGGTGAAGCCGACCGTTTTATTTGCACTTTCCAGACTCAAACGTTCACATTTCATCCGTCGAACTCGGCGCAAAATGCTTTGTAGTTGTTTGTCAGCAGCTATCGCACTCTGACACTTCGTGACCCTTCACCCGGAGAAGTATTACATCCCAATACTGTCACTCAGTTGATTGTTCAAGCTCTTTATACCGTTCGCTTTAAAACAGGCATCACCAAGTGGAATCAAAATCAACCACGTTTTCGTGATAACTGTGAATCTGTGAATATTTCAGAAATGCTGGCTACATACCAGGATCTTACCTTAAAGCAGTCGTTGCCGATGCCTGACGCTTGTGCACATGGGCCTTGAAATGGCTCTGCGACAGAGGAGAATCCCTGCCCACATACGCAGCCATTGCCGCCTCCACTATTGCTGCAACAGCCGCAGCATTCGTCTCCGTTCACAGCTACGTCTGTCAAATACACGAAGTTACCATCGGCCACTAAGCCTCGGGCGTCCACAGCCGTATCAATATTGCAGATATGTGTGCCGTTGCATAGAAGTACTACTCTCGTCTTAGGCATGGGTAACTGGTGGTTCACAAGACGAACGTTGGACACACATTGGTTAGCGCCAAGCCATCGTGCCACAGCAAACTTCATCAGTATCTTCATGGCATTGGAGGGAAGGGGGTTGGGGGGAGGGCAGGAATGAGGTATCGAAGATATCTTCGTCGGACGCACTTGGAGCATCCCACGCAGCCCCCACCTGCACAGGAGAAACATTTAAACTAGCCGCTGCTACAGAGGGCTCGCCATACGTGGCGAGGAAGCGGCACACACACTACAGAAGAAGCCGAATTTGCGTCATCTTACTGCCTGCAATTTTGTTAGTTCCACGCGTCTTTTTAAACCTCCGCATTGAGAGCTCCACCTCAGAAAATGTTGAGATTACTTCAGAGTATTCTCCAACTACTCTCACATCACACAGAGTGTACTGACAGTGATTATATATAAATATAGGGTGGTCCACTGATAGTGACCGGTCCAAATATCTAACGAAATAAGCATCAAACGAAAAAACTACAAAGAACAAAACTCGTCTAGCTTGAAGGGGGAAACGAGATGGCGCTATGGTTGGACCGCTAGATGGCGCTGCCATAGGTCAAACGGATGTCAACAGCGTTTTTTTTTTTTTTTTAATAGGAACCCCCATTTTTATTGCATATTCGTGTAGTACGTAAAGAAATATGTATGTTTTAGTTGGACCACTTTTCTCGCTTTGTGATAGATGGGGCTGTAATAGTCACAAACCTATACGTGCATGGTATCACGTAACATTCCGCTAGTGCGGACGGTATTTGCTTCCTCATACATTACCCGTGTTAAAATGTACCGTTTACCAATTGGGGAAAAGGTCGATATCGTGTTGATTTACGGCTATTGTGATCAAAATGCCCAATGTACATGTGAGATGCATGCTATCCTATGCTGTCATTCACCAACAGCGGTAACGTAAACCGGCATAATATGCGCTATTGGGCAACATAAAATCCACGATGGCTGCGATAAGTAAACATGAGCGACCTTGGCGGGTTACTGTATGTATGGTGCGGCATTATGGGAGGAAAGATAATTTGCACCCATTTTATCGATGGCAATCTAAATGGTATCCTGGACGACATCATCCAAGAGTCCGGACTGTTCGCCGGATAGTTACGTTATTTAAGGAAACAGGAAGTGTTCAACAACATGTGAAACGTCAACCACGACCTGCAACAAATGATGATGCCCAAGTAGGTGTTTTAGCTGCTGTCACGATACATCAGTATCAGACAAATTGCGCGAGCATCGGGAATCTCAAAAACGTATTTGTTGAGAATGCTACATCAACATCGATTGCATATTTCTATGCCCCAGGAATTTATGGCGACGACTTTGAACGTCGTGTACAGTTCTGCCACTGGGCACAAGAGAAATTACCGAACGATGGCAGATTTTTTCACCCGTTCTATTTAGCGACGAAGCGTCATTCACCAACAGCGGTAACGTAAACCGGCATAATATGCGCTATTGGGAAACATAAAATCCACGATGGCTGCGATAAGTGGAACATGAGCGACCTTGGCGGGTTACTGTATGTATGGTGCGGCATTATGGGAGGAAAGATAATTTGCACCCATTCTATCGATGGCAATCTAAATGGTGCAATGCATGCTGATTTCCTACGTAATGTTCTACCAATGTTACTACAAGATTTTTCACTGTGACAGAATGGCGATGTACTTCCAACATGATGGATGTCCGGCACATAGCTCTAGTGCGGTTGAAGTGGTATTGAATAGCATATTTCATGACAGGTGGATTGGTCGTTGAAGCACCATACCATGGCCAGCACGTTCACCGGATCTGACGTCCCAGAATTTCTTTCTGTGGGGAAAGTTGAAGGATATTTGCTATCGTCATCCACCGACAACGCCTGATACCATGCGTCAGCGCATTGTCAATGCATGTGCGAACTACTCGCTGTTGAGAGGAATGTCGTTACACGTATTGCCAAATGCATTGAGGTTGACGGACTTAATTTTGAGCATTTATTGCATTAATGTGGTATTTACAGGTAATCACGCTGTAACAGCATGCGTTCTCAGAAATGATAAGTTCACAAAGGTACACGTATCCCATTGGAACAACCGAAATAAAAGGTTTAAACGTACCTACGTTCTGTATTTTAATTTAAAAAATTCACCTTCTACCAACTGTTCGTCTAAAATTGTGAGTCATATGTTTGTGACTATTACAGCGCCATCTATCACAAAGCGAAAAAAGTGGTCCAACTAAAACATTCATATTTCTTTACGTACTACACGAATATGTAATTAAAAATGGGGGTTCGTATTTAAAAAAAAACGCAGCTGATATCCGTCTGACCTATGGCAGTGCCATGTAGCGGGCCAAACATAGCGCCATCTGGTTTCCCCCTTCAAGCTAGACAAGTTTCGTTCTTTGTAGTTCTTTCGTTTGACGCTTATTTCGTTAGATATTTGGCCCGGTCACGACCAATGGACCACCCTGTAAATAAAGAGAGGGAGAAAGAAAGTGTGTGAGTGGGAAGGAGGGAGAGGGAGAGCAAGAGCGAGAGTTCAGGATAGAAACTTTAGTATGTTTCATACTGAATATATTGTGGTTTTAATCATTCTACAGTGTTCGACGTGTTTTAAAGCATCAACCCTACTCGTTACACTGACGGACGCTACAGTCACTTTTTACAACTTCCATGCACAAGCTCTGTACCAGCGCTAAACCAAACTAACCACCGTCCTTATTCGTGGGTAACTACTGAGTGAATTTCCCAAATGTTCAAATGTGTGTGAATTCCTAAGGGACCAAACTGCTTAGTTTATCGGTAACTAGACTTACGCAC
Organism: Schistocerca gregaria; assembly: GCF_023897955.1. Classification (NCBI taxonomy): domain Eukaryota; kingdom Metazoa; phylum Arthropoda; class Insecta; order Orthoptera; family Acrididae; genus Schistocerca; species Schistocerca gregaria. The sequence goes on from NC_064931.1 coordinate 101,178,778, forward strand.
TACTTAAACTTACTTATGTTATGAACAACACACACACCCATGCCCGAGGGAGGACTCGAACCTCCGGTGGGAGTGGCTGCGCAGTCCGTGACACGACGCCCCAAACCGCCCGGCCACTCTGCGCGGCGATGAGTTTCCTTGCAATGTCAGAGCAACAGGTGTTGGTTGAGGTGCTATCTCTCATATCTGACAGTCATCAGCCTACAGCTGTATGTGTTGCTGTTGTCACAGGTTGCTGAACGACTCCACTGTGCCTGACGAGCAGCTGGTGGCAGCAGTCCATGCGCTCACTTTCTACAACTTCCAGGCGCCAGCTGCACGCCAGCGCCACCTGAGCCTGGCTGCCGTCGTGCTGCGGAGGCTGTGGGGCCTTAATATCACAGAATTCTTGCTACAGGTACTGACCACTTCGTCATATCTATAAGGTATCTTTAGAAAAATATTTTCTTGTTATAGATTTATAGCTACCACTCATTCCTGTGTTTAAGCTGAAATTTAACCAGTTACTAACATTGATCATACTGCACAATTCCATCGTTGCCTAAAAGAGGCTGTAGATAGTCCTCTTCAAGAAGAACTTCAAACAAAGCAGCAGTTTTCAATAAAGCAAGACCTAGGACCCACCTGCAAACATGATCAAAGCACATCGATAGTCTACATTGCTAACAGCTCCCGTCATGGCAATTGAATAAGACGAGGACATATTATCCTCCATTGGCAGAGAACACTGCGCTGACAACAGTGCAACTGAGAACATCATCATGTCTCTCTATTCTTCTCCTCCCTTCACCATGAGTCTCCCTCATGCTCCCTGCTGCCAGCACTCCTATCTAACATCTGTCCTTTCAATAATGTCTAATTATAACAGTACTTATGATCTACGAATATAAAATCTATATGTATGTATTTTTCCAGGTGTACCCTTCTAATTGTTTATTTCACTTTTTGTACTAGATGAAGTTTAACATGCCTTCTAAAACATATGAATGTAAAATAAGTATAATGCCTGGTTATATGTAAGAGAGGGCCTGATGGTCCTAATCTTGCCAGGTTAAATAAATAAATCAATAAATAAATCAATAAATAAACATGGGATCGTTCGCCGATGGAAAACTTCCCCCATTTTGTGCCATTCCTTCACATAGAGAAGATTGGATGGAGGCTGTGGATGGTGAAGACTGGATACGCAGATGGCGCCTAGAGATAATCACTAATAAGGAATGCCTCCAGATGACAATCAGTCGGCTTGTCAAAGTATCAGACGCCGAATTCCACGGCTCGCGTTACTTCATTGGGTTGATCCATGAATAATAGATATATTAGTAAGCGTCTTTAAGCAACTCTCTACCCTGTGTACTGTTTTGATATGAAATTGTCAAGTGAAAATACACAGTTGGGCTGTGTGGTTCTGACAGCACCATGTAGTCTTCGTCATGTAGGTGGGAGACTAACATCCAGTAAATGCGATGCGTTTTTCATGCTGTTTGTCTATGTTTTATGGTACAAATTATGTCCAGTGATCGGAAGATGATGCTAGGCTGACATCTGTAACGAGCACTCTTTGACGTATGCTCCATAGTACCTACGGTCTACCAGCTTGGCTAGCTGAAGTCGATCGCAGTAAAATATGTTCTACAAATATGAGTAATATTAATTGCCTTGTTACCTTGAGCCACGAATTTTTCACGAGGTGGTATAATTCTTTACAGTAGTTAATATTGGGCCAGTGGTGTTTCGCATGCAGTACACAACTAAAATCACCTCCTATTAGTAGATTTTGTGTTCGAAAATAAATTCTTGTGTGTTTGAGGAAGGCAGCTTGTCCCACCTTCTTGCTGCTACATAATAGAGCAAAAATCGTTTCGTAAGGCGACATCGCAAATTTTGCACATAAACAAAAATGGTTCAAATGGCTCTGAGCACTATGGGACTCAACTGCTGTGGTCATTAGTCCCCTAGAACTTAGAACTACTTAAACCTAACTAACCTAAGGACATCACACACATCCATGCCCGAGGCAGGATTCGAACCTGCGACCGTAGCAGTCGCACGGCTCCGGACTGCGCGGCTAGAACCGCGAGACCACCGTGGCCGGCACATAAACAGGATTCTAGTTTATCAATATCTCTGACTCGGATACCGTCACAAATACCCGCTGTTTCTTTAAGTGTAAAGTTCATCACTGTTTGAGACGTACATATGACGTCGATGTCTCTGTTGCTGTCACACTGCATAATAAGTTTGCTCCTTTAATACAGTAGTGCGACAGCAACTGAGACAAAGATGTCATATGGATATCAAGACCACTTGATATATGTAACAAACCATAAATCTGTAATACGTTAAATTATCTACATCAACGTTTGAAATATTGTACCAGACTGTGTACGACCCACAGATAACCTGAAGATGACAATGTAACCGAGAGGGGCCTAACGTAATAAACAATATTATCTAACATAGCAGCGTCATGCTCTCATAGCATAACACTAATATATAACTTCCTTATGTGGTTTATACATGATATATACGAGGCAGCTGGCCCATGTGAATACATATAAGGCAAATTCTTTATTTTTATAGTGACGTTTTCCTTGTTTTGTACTTCTGTGTGATTGAGTAGCTGGTACTAGTGGGACAAAGTTCGTTGTGGTGCATTTTGTTAGTGTGGGTTGCCTACATCAGGGGTAGCTATGCACTCAGGGGTAAACATATTGTTCCCCTTTGAGTGACAGGTACATAACCTATTGTTCTGCTAAGAGGATCCTTCGTTTTGATTGACAGGCACTTAACCTATTGTTCCCTCACCCCCTCACCCAACCCCCTTCTTGCCCTCATTGCTACAGGTATACTTTCAGGTCTGATTTATTGGAATAGGCCCCTCTCAGTATTATCAATTTGATTGACTACTTAATTAAATTGATCACTTAATTAACCTTTCAATCACTGGTAAAACCCCTCCTCTTCCCCCTCCTCTATCATTCCTAGAAAATGACAGGAAGTTCAAATTCCATCAGGACAATGCAGCACACCACAGCTACCTGCACTAACCTTAGAAAATGGCGGGAAAAAAGGACACCTTGGCTACCTCCAATAACCTAAGTCATCTGACTGCCACCTCTTCCTAGGGATTGATGGGAAAAGGACTGTGCCTGTGCTGGATATAAATCCTTATTTAAACAATTTGAGGCAGTACTGCCATCAAGTATGAAGTGTGTTCATCCAAGGTCCAGAGTCCAACTGACCTAGTACAAATTCCTGCTACCAGAGGGCACTGTCGTCCCTTCCATGATGTAACCCAAGATGGTGGTCTGGTAGTGGTAGAGAGGAAGGATCACATAACAGGAAATTCAAGGGTACATTGTTTATTTGTAAAAAATTCATTTTGTGGGGTTAGATTTCTCCTGCTCATCATTCTCTGCTATTTGGAAACATGTAGGTCTTGTAAGAAACAGTTACATGGAGCAAACATGCTGCATAACCCGTTTGGCACTGTACTCTGGGTGTCTTAACCTAATGTTTGGGACCTTATCAGCACTTAACTTATTGTTCTGTTAAATGGTTTACCATGTCACCACCTTTTCCTTAAAGGCCTTTGATACCAAATTAAGTAATTAGTTGTGTCCTTACACCATTTTCCGGTACACTTTTCGAATTTCACATGCTTTTGAACACCATTTCTGGCGCATTCTTCTTTGTCACTCACCCACTTAAAATATTGTGCTGCGTTTTACATAAAAATCATGCAAATTAACCTAGTGTTCTGCACTTAACCTGTTGTTTTGCTCCATGTCACCCACTTACTCACACCCTCCTCCTAACTATTGTACCGCAAACACCATGCTCATAGAAAAAATTTATGCAAATTAATTAAATCAGTATTCTTCACATGTATGGGGTAGCCTTCTTTCATTCGCAGCTTCCGATTGGTCAGTGAAATCGATGGACTATAGTTCAAACAAAAGGTGGCTAGCAAAAACCACCTCCAGCCACACGACGCCTGACGCCGATGCTGGAGTCCAGGGGCATTGGTAGGCCCCGCAAAGTGGTGACGCTGCCGGAAGCTGCCTAGCGATGCACAGGTGTCCGTTATGGTCCGGCGAGCATGAGGCTGTGGCATCCCTTCCATACTTGACACCTGAGAAATTCTAGTCGAAATACATGTTCACCTAGGCACCGTTGCTGGCGCAATGACATAGCTGCGGTGCAGCTCCAGCGCTAAGAAAGATGTTCCAATGCTTCCCAGAATAGCACAGGATGCATTGTTCCTACTGATCCTAATGGGGTAGCCCATTGGTCACTGAATTTACCTGTCAAACTGCTGCTGCTGCCAGTGTGCGAGCACCGTCCGCCATTGTTTTCTGCAGACGAGACTTTTAGTGGCAAAGTTACTTTGCACATATCATTATATTGCACTGACAGTTAAACCTCGATAAACTTGTGTACAGATAATCAAATACATACAAGACTCACACGAATATTGGGAGCCAGGAACAAATTTACCTGTGTAACAACAATTAAATATTACGATTGCTGCTGCAGTCTGACACCGATCGATATAAAGGTAATGTCTCCACTTGACGGCTGTCGTTCTGCAACGAATCTCAGTATCTACAGTGAACATAATTATCCAAGTAAAAATCTTCCTCATAGTCTCACGGTTATTGGTGCTCTTAATCTATACGGCCCTTACAATAGAACACACACTGATTTTCTCTGGTCATGCCACAACACACGCAACAGTAACATAACACTGTGATATATATACACATTTTACAAGAACAATGCAGTTGTCTTTTGTAACTGTACAGCGCCCGAAAAAATCGTGGTAAGCCTACACTCACACCGCCTATATGTTTCGATTCTCCTCAGTCCTAGGAAATTATTTGACAAAGTCTTCGAATCAGCGCTTCTGGAAGCTGCTACATGGTGCCAAGATTCTCTCAAACAAGTGTTATGAAGGACAGACGTCCGGCAGTATGTGACAATGAATACCGCACTAGCGAACACAATGATTGGAAAGACTTCATGGACATGTGTTGGTGTACTGTAATCAAAATCACTATCGACCCCCGTGAACCATGGACCTTGCCGTTGGTGGGTTGGCTTGCGTGCCTCAGCGATACAGATGGCCGTACCGTAGGTGCAACCACAACGGGGGCGGGGGGTATGTGTTGAGAGGCCAGACAAACGTGTGGTTCCTGAAGATTGGCAGCAGCCTTTTCAGTAGTTGCAGGGGCAACAGTCTGGATGATTGACTGATCTGGCCTTGTAACACTAACCAAAATGCTGTGCTGGTACTGCGAACGGCTGAAAGCAAGGGGAAACTACAGCCGTAATTTTTCCCGAGGGCATGTAGCTTTACTGTATGGTTGAATAATGATGGCGTCCTCTTGGGTAAAATATTCCGGAGGTACAATAGCCTCCCATTCGGATCTCCGGGCGGGGAATACTCAAGAGGACGTCATTATCTGGAGAAAGAAAACTGCCGTTCTACGGATCGGAGCGTGGAATGTCGGATCCCCTAATCGAGCAGGTAGGTTAGAAAATTTAAAAAGGGAAATGGATAGGTTAAAGTTAGATATAGTGGGAATTAGAGAAGTTCGGTGGCAGGAGGAACAAGACTTTTTTGGTCAGGTGAATACAGGGTTATAAACACAAAATCAAATAGGGGTAAGGAAGGAGTAGGTTTAATAATGAATAAAAAAATAGGAGTGCGGGTACGCCACTACGAACAGCATAGTGAACGCATTATTGTGGCCAAGATAGACACGAAGCCCACGTCTACTACAGTAGTACAAGTTTATATGCCAACTAGCTCTGCAGATGATGAAGAAATTGATGAAATGTATGAGATAAAAGAAATTATTCAGGTAGTGAAGGGAGGCGAAAATTTAATAGTCGTGGGTGACTGGAATTAGAGAGTAGGAAAAGTGAGAGAAGGAAACATAGTAGGTGAATATGGTTTGGGGGTAAGAGGAAGCCGCCTGGTAGAATTTTGCTCAGAGCATAACTTAATCATAGCTAAAACTTGGTTCAAGAATCATAAGAGAAGGCTGTTTACATGGAAGAATCCTGGAGATAGTAAAAGGTATCAGATAGATTATATAATGGTAAGACAGAGATTTAAGAACCAGGTTTTAAATTGTAAGACATTTCCAAGGCCAGATGTGGACTCTGACCACAATTTAATGATTATGAACTGTAGATTAAAACTGAAGAAACTGCAAAAAGGTGGGAATTTAAGGAGATGGGACCTGGATAAACTGAAAGAACCAGAGGTTGTACAGAGTTTCTGGGAGAGCATAAGGGAACAATTGACAGTAATGGGGGAAAGAAATACAGCAGAAGAAGGATGGGTAGCTTTGAGGAATGAAATAGTGAAGGCAGCAGAAGATCAAGTAGATAAAAAGACAAGGGCTAGTAGAAATCCTTGGGTAACAGAAGAAACATTGAATTTAATTGATGAAAGGAGAAAATATAAAAACGCAATAAATGAAGCAGGCAAAAAGTAATACAAACGTCTCAAAAATGAGATCGATAGGAAGTGCAAAATGGCTAAGCAGGGATGGCTAGAGGACAAATTAAGGATGTAGAGGCTTATCTCACTAGGGGTAAGATAGATACTGCCTACAGGAAAATTAAAGAGACCTTTGGAGAAAAGAGAACCACTTGTATGAATATGAAGAGTTCAGATGGAAACGCAGTTCTAAGCAGAGCAGGGAAAGCAGAAAGGTAGAAGGAGTGTATAGAGGGTCTATACAAGTGCGATGTACTTGAGGACAATATTATGGAAATGGAAGAGGATGTAGATGAAGATGAAATGGGAGATATGATACTGCGTGAAGAGTTTGACAGAGCACTAAAAGCCCTGAGTTGAAACAAGGCCCCAGGAGTAGACAACATTCCATTAGAACTACTGAAGGCCTTGGGAGAGCCAGTCCCCACAAAAAAGCAAGATGTATGCGACAGGCGAAATACCCTCAGACTTCAAGAAGAATATAATAATTCCAATCCCAAAGAAAGCAGGCGTTGACAAATGTGAAAATTACCGAACTATCAGTTTAATAAGTCACAGCTGCAAAATACTAACGCGAATTCTTTACAGACGAATGGAAAAACTGGTAGAAGCCGACCTCAGGGAAGATCAGTTTGGATTCCGCAGAAATTTTGGAACACGTGAGGCAATACTGACCCTACGACTTATCTTAGAAAACAGATTAAGGAAAGGCAAACCTACGTTTCTAGCATTTGTAGACATAGAGCAAGCTTTTGACAATGTTGGCTGGAATACTCTCTTTCAAATTCTAAAGAGGGCAGGGGTAAAATACAGGGAGCGAAAGACTATTTACAATTTGTACAGAAACCAGATGACAGTTATAAGAGTCGAGGGACATGAAAGGGAAGCAGCGGTTGGGAGGGGAGTGAGACAGGGTTGTAGCCTATCCCCGATGTTATTCAATCTGTATATTGAGCAAGCAGTAAAGGAAACAAAAGAAAAATTCGGAGTAGGTATTAAAATCCATGTAGAAGAAATAAAAACTTTGTGGTTCGCCGATGACATTGTAATTCTGTCAGAGACAGCAAATACTTGGAAGAGCAGTTGAACGGAATGGACAGTGTATTGAAAGGAGGATATAAGATGAACATCAACAAAAGGAAAACGAGGATAATGGAATGCAGTCGAATTAAGTCGGGTGATGCTGAGGGAATTAGATTAGGAAATGAGACACTTAAAGTAGTAGAGGAGTTTTGCTATTTGGGGAGCAAAATAAATGATGATGGTCGAAGTAGAGTCAGGAAGTCGTTTCTGAAAGTATTTGTATGGAGTGTAGCCATGTATGGAAGTGAAACATGGACGATAAATAGTTTGGACAAGAAGAGAATAGAAGCTTTTGAAATGTGGTGCTACAGAAGAATTCTGAAGATTAGATAGGTAGATCACATCTAATGACGAGGTTTTGAGTAGAATTGGGGAGAAGTGAAGTTTGCTGCACAATTTGACAAGAAGAAGGGACCGGTTGGTAGGACATGTTCTGAGGCATGAAGGGATCACAAATTTAGCATTGGAGGGCAGTGTGCAGGGTCAAAATCGTAGAGGCAGACCAAGCGATGAATACACTAAGCAGATTCAGAAGGATGTAGGTTGGAGTAAGTACTGGGAAATGAAGAAGCTTGCACGGGATAGAGTAGCATGGAGAGCTGCATCAAACCAGTCTCAGGACTGAAGACAACAACAACAACAACAACAACAACAACAACAACAGCAACAACATCAATAGAAGAACAATGAAAATGCGGGGATACACTTAGGTGTGCCATTGAAGGGACATATTGTTACAACGATATTGCCCTTCCAGTTTCTACATTATAGATGGTCCGATGGAACAGTTGCTTTGCTATATTGTACAGCTGTTTACGAAATAAATCTATCACCACTTACGTTTCGATATACTCTTCAGTTCATTGAAATCACAATTCACCGTGTCCAATTTATCCTTCCATGACGACTAGACAAAAGTTTTTTTTTTGCTTTTACTTGAACAGTGGTTTGATTACTTTCCACAAACGTACATAAGCCACGGGGAATCTTCACATTCAAGCAGCAGCATGCACACTGACAATTAAATCTTGCAAAGTGGCCTATATATCATCAAAAACTGAAAGACTCTTACTCAACTTCACTGATCTGCCACTTAGGACAGGAGCTTGGATATTAGATCGTGAAACCGATCTCCAACCCAGCAATATATCACCACATACTGTGTCGATGTAGTAAACATAAAATTCGTATCCTGCGTCACACAAAAACCGCCCCTTTTACGTCATTCGACCTCCAGATAGGTGTACATATACTGCGAAGACAGAAAGCACCGTACATAGTCTTCGCAGCACTAGATATTTTCCCCGCAGCCGACAGTCACAAGTCATCCAGTCCTGACGCATGACCAGAGCGCCCTCAGTGGACTGAAGTCACTCTCAGAATTGTTCTACAAATTCAGGCTCGTTTCCCCTCGGCACAAACGCGTTACTGTTTCCGTTCTGGACCTGCTTGCTTGCTTTTCTACATCCATTTCTAGACACTGGGACGACATGAATTCATGTGTTTTCACATGGTTTGCAATACTATTATACCATATTCGTGGTACTTCTCGATATAAAGCGTCCAACATAATTCCGAAGATATAGACTGGAAGTTATTTCTCTACAAACCCGTAACTTTAGCGAGGTGGAGCGTGCTGTAAATCACTGAGTAACTAAAAACTTATCCCGTCTGTGAAGACCTTTACGTGACAACTCGCAAAAAAATTAGAGGAAACTGATATTTCCACTCACAAATACCGATGTCGGCGATGTAACAGATTCCAAATCATTCCTATGATTTACAAAGTCAACTAAGGTGTTTCTCATGTCTAGAGAACTAGCAAACATGTCTGCTGGATGCACACACCACAATCGATGTTCCCTTAACTAAATAAAGATGCGAAATGTGCAGAAGCAGTCAAGAGAACAATTTACATGGGACATGAATAACGGTCCAACGTAAACACACATCCATATTGAATCTTCTCGACTTTTCACGCCACAACGAGAACTATCCAACACATAGTAAGTATTACTTCTCTATTCGGCCGTCTAGAGGACAACACGGTTAAGTCAGCTAAAACTGGCCTCACATACAGGGTGTTGCAAAAAGGTACGGCCAAACTTTCAGGAAAAATTCCTCACACACAAATAAAGAAAAGATGTTATGTGGACATGGGTCCGGAAACGCTTAACTTCCATGTTAGAGCTCATTTTAGTATCGTCAGTGTGTACTGTACTTCCTCGATTCACCGCCATGATTTCATACGGGATACTCTACCTGTGCTGCTAGAACATGTGCCTTTACAAGTACGACACAACATGTGGTTCATGCACGATGGAGCTCCTGCACATTTCAGTCGAAGTGTTCGTACGCTTCTCAACAACAGATGCGGTAACCGATGGATTGGTAGAGGCGGACTAATTCCATGGCCTCCAGCTCTCCTGAGCTCAACCCTCTTGACTTTCATTTATGGGGGCATTTGAAAGCTCTTGTCTATGCAACCCCGGTACCAAATGTAGAGACTCTTCGTGCTCGTATTGTGGACGGCTGTGATACAATACGCCATTCTCCAGGGCTGCATCAGCGCATCAGGGATTCCATGCGATGGAGGGTAGATGCATGTATCCTCGCTAACGGAGGACATTTTGAACATTTCCTATAACAAAGTTTGAAGTCACGCTGGTACGTTCTGTTGCTGTGTGTTTCCATTCCATGATTAATATGATTTGAAGAGAAGTAATAAAATGAGCTCTAACATGGAAAGTAAGCGTTTCCGGACACATGTCCACATAACATATTTTCTTTCTTTGTGTGTGAGGAATGTTTCTTGAAAGTTTGGCAGTACCTTTTTGTAACACCCTGTATATTTTATCCCTGTACTTACAGCTAAATGTTACGATTGCAGTCTGAGTTGAACGACATTTGACAATGAGCGAAGTATCAGAAATACACCCTGCTGACGGCTGTGACTCTGGAAGTAGAAATATCGGTACCATTCTTATAACTTGACGGTCTCGCCCAATTGCTACCACAGTACTCCACACCTTCCTTACGACTGGACATAGTCATTTCCTTTGCACATGTCAGAAGCCAAACAAACACTTTATAAGCCTAATGCTCAAGTCGAAACTATCATGCACTTCCTACTACTAAGTATACTACTTCATCAATAACTGATTGCTCGCTATAAGAAATAATACTCATCTAAAATAAACGATGTGTGAACATGTCTCATAAGTTTTTCTTGCGAGTGCTAGCGTAACTTAGGAAGACTAATGTAGTCGTCATACAAACTGCTATATGTTAAAAAAACCATATTAGCATCACAGGCGGTCTTGGTTCTACAGGTGCACGTAAGTATCGATGTTAAAAGCCATACCAGCTTTATAGATCCACGTATGGTATTGCCTACGAATGATGTGGTTTCTCCAGACACATACCACGACTCTGAATACAGACAGTGATTTCCGGAGTGTGTATATCACACCAGCAGTGCGGTTACACGTCGCACGACGGTGCACCCTCATAATAAAATTACCGGATTTTGGAAGTTATTTGGCTAAGGAGCTAGGTATGAAACCAGTATTCAAAACTGAGGTCATAAGGAATGTACACTAGCTTTTCAGATGTCTAGTGCTACACTTGAGGTAGAATTGATGTCCATATTTGGAATCAAGTCTTTCCATTCAACTACATATGTGTGTTTGATCGTATGGAGAAGTCCCTTAATGATTACAATCACTAGTGATTCATATTTCTGGCACTCTCATGTCTCGAAACGTGCCACCTTTCTCGAACCTATCTGCTATAATAAAATTCCAGCAAGCTTTTAGGAAGCCCCTATACATCTTGCATCTACCCCTCATACTCTGCGCAACCGACCCTGCAGCTTTGCGCATGTGATTATTCCAATGTAAGTCAGAACTGAGTAGAAGTCAGAGAAAGCTATATCTGCCACCTTCAGCAACCCGTGTAGAAACAGGCGAAGCTGAGTTACTGTGACAGAACTGTGTTTTGACCATTCGACAGAAACGAAGCCTGCTCCGGCAACACAAGGTAGTATAAAAGACAGTAAGGGAACTGGGGTAAGGACATGGATTTTGCTACTGCATTGTGGTGCTTCTCCAAACTACGAGTAGGTACTACAGATCCACGTCCCTCAGGGCCCATTCACATCTATGAACCCAACATTCTATCATCGCTATTCTGTTCCATCTACCAGAGAACTATTACGAACTATAAAAGCCCCACTAACTTCATACGATAGAGAACTAAATGAGATTTTTACTGCATCCCTCTCCTCCCATATACCGAAAACAAATATCGCCTGCATGCTGACATCGAGCACATGTGATGATTCTATTAAATATACAGGTATTGATCCACTGCACAGACCAATTTAAAGTTTCATCACCTGTAATGTAGGAGGATGACCATATTGCACAGACTATATTCTAAGTCGCAAGAGACGCTCCCTGTTACCCTGTGTGGTTGTCTGAAACCTTTTTTTTTGCTGTAACATACTTTGTACACTGCCATACATTTAGTTTTTCCGCCACGACTTCGTGGTCTGTGTCAGGTTCTAAACTGACATTAACACGTTTAGATCCATTGCCTCCCGCAGAAAACTAGATCACACATGGTGTAAATCATGTTGTTACTACAGATACCATAAGACGCCACATACACTGGATAATTTTAAATAAAAGACAGTTACAACATAAGGACACTGGTAGTGTTTCGCAGCATGCGGAGAGTTTCCAAACTGATGTTCGAATGTGATTGACGACCTCTACATTTAAACTCATCTGTCACAGTGATGCAATAGCTGATGGCTCTGAATTTCTTTTCGACTGATTCCTCATATTTCAGTCATGTACGCGATCACTGTTTTGGTATTGTCCAACACCAGAAGGTGTTGTCCCTTCACCAGGCGATGTCAGCCAATCATTATGCGGCAACCAACAGCCTACCAGTGGACAGATGGGGTCGAAAAGACACCATCGATGTACTCTAATAATAAGCATCACGGTTGATAGTGTGAACAATTTTAGCAATTTTAAAGTAATTTCAACACCGAGCAATGCTGCGACAGCATGTTTCCCAGTTTCATTATCATAGCTAAATCGCCCTCTCTCTAGTTTGCGAGTATCATTGCGAATGTAGATAGATGACTGTGCAGTATGTCGATTCATTGTTAATTGTCGAAAACATACATCATGGAAGTTTACCAGACAGTGCTCTACATATTTCTAACAGCACAAACATAGTGCTGAATTTACAATCTATCGCTATGCTGACGGGGCTCACAGAGGTTTCTCGCAGACTTAGGGTAAAATTAGAGACTCAAACACCCCCTCACACTGTCATTGACCAACCTGCCCTGCAGCACCGTTACCGATTTAATCTGCAACCACCACATTTCTCGTCTCGTGAATGAATGGAGTCAGCCGAGTCCTTGCCCATCCAAGTACACAAGACTTCTCCAGATGTACCTATGTCGAGGAGGGTAGCACCACTTGTCAGGGTATAGTAACAGGTTTGAAATTGTTATGATGTAATAGCAGACAGTTAAGAAGAACAAGAAAAGGGTGATTTTTATGCATGATGGAGCTCCAGACGGATGGAGTTCGAAACATTTTACGCAAATCAAGTACGCTATCAACTCTAAAATATTGTCCTAGAGTCTAGGGTCAGTACCTAGAAGATAGTGTTGAGATAGAACATAAACACATGTTCTCTTAAGGCTACAATGTTCCGCACTTAAAACGGGCTATAATGTTAGTTCGCTTGAGCTTTCGACCTATCAATCGCGTTGAATGCACTGCTGTTAGTATTCCATTGTAAGAAATATATTTGAAGCGCATGGCATGCATCCTTCTTGCACTTTTCTATACGACGAACTATGGAATCGAACCGTAAAATGAGAAAACTGCTTCCTTAAAACAGTGGCTCTGTGTGATACATGCACAATATAGCTTTCCAGAGATGTATAGCGTCCACTGTCCACATCCGATCACGGTTCAGAAATTATACTATGCCCACATCAGTCCTATATAAAATGATCGTTAGTAACGGAGAATATCTCTTACAAGGAAACAGATAAAGGTATAGTAGCGGCGTCCGATATGCGAAATTACAAGTCATGCCGCCACTAACTCTGTAAACAGCACATCTGTGAAGCAGATGTATACACAGGGGATTGAACCGTCTCACAAACACCTATCGCTAACTTAGTTATGAAACTGAAGTATCGATTTTACACTTAAGATGCGACAGGGGAATGGAGTACATAGCATAAATCTTCGTTTGTTTAAAGGAATGTGTCACGTTTCATCACATGTGGGATGGAAGTCTTCTGATAACCGAGAGGTTTAATGTTAACGATACCAAGTAAACACTGCTATAAGACCCACACAGAACAAGCGGTTGTATATGAGTCGAATGCAGGATATGTCACACAACTGATGCGTCCTGACGGAACATTAGGAAGAAAAAAAAATGGTCAAATGACCTGCAGCAACTTCTCCCTCTCCATCTCTCTCTCTAGAATGCATAATAAGCCTACCATTAAATGACCGCGTTACAACTTCATCTCAACTGACCAATCCATCAATTCTACACTCCTGGAAATGGAAAAAAGAACACATTGACACCGGTGTGTCAGCCCCACCATACTTGCTCCGGACACTGCGAGAGGGCTGTACAAGCAATGATCACACGCACGGCACAGCGGACACACCAGGAACCGCGGTGTTGGACGTCGAATGGCGCTAACTGCGCAGCATTTGTGCACCGCCGCCGTCAGTATAAGCCAGTTTGCCGTGGCATACGGAGCTCCATCGCAGTCTTTAACACTGGTAGCATGCCGCGACAGCGTGGACGTGAACCGTATGTGCAGTTGACGGACTTTGAGCGAGGGCGTATAGTGGGCATGCGGGAGGCCGGGTGGACGTACCGCCGAATTGCTCAACACGCGGGGCGTGAGGTCTCCACATTACATCGATGTTGTCGCCAGTGGTCGGCGGAAGGTGCACGTGCCCGTCGACCTGGGACCGGACCGCAGCGACGCACGGATGCACGCCAAGACCGTAGGATCCTACGCAGTGCCGTAGGGGACCGCACCGCCACTTCCCAGCAAATTAGGGACACTGTTGCTCCTGGGGTATCGGCGAGGACCATTCGCAACCGTCTCCATGAAGCTGGGCTACGGTCCCGCACACCGTTAGGCCGTCTTCCGCTCACGCCCCAACATCTTGCAGCCCGCCTCCAGTGGTGTCGCGACAGGCGTGAATGGAGGGACGAATGGAGACGTGTCGTCTTCAGCGATGAGAGTCGCTTCTGCCTTGGTGCCAATGATGGTCGTATGCGTGTTTGGCGCCGTGCAGGTGAGCGCCACAATCAGGACTGCATACGACTGAGGCACACAGGGCCAACACCCGGCATCATGGTGTGGGGAGCGATCTCCTACACTGGCCGTACACCTCTGGTGATCGTCGAGGGGACACTGAATAGTGCACGGTACATCCAAACCGTCATCGAACCCATCGTTCTACCATTCCTAGACCGGCAAGGGAACTTGCTGTTCCAACAGGACAATGCACGTCCGCATGTATCCCGTGCCACCCAACGTGCTCTAGAAGGTGTAAGTCAACTACCCTGGCCAGCAAGATCTCCGGATCTGTCCCCCATTGAGCATGTTTGGGACTGGATGAAGCGTCGTCTCACGCGGTCTGCACGTCCAGCACGAACGCTGGTCCAACTGAGGCGCCAGGTGGAAATGGCATGGCAAGCCGTTCTACAGGACTACATCCAGCATCTCTACGATCGTCTCCATGGGAGAATAGCAGCCTGCATTTCTGCGAGAGGTGGATATACACTGTACTAGTGCCGACATTGTGCATGCTCTGTTGCCTGTGTCTATGTGCCTGTGGTTCTGTCAGTGTGATCATGTGATGTATCTGACCCCAGGAATGAGTCAATAAAGTTTCCCCTTCCTGGGACAATGAATTCACGGTGTTCTTATTTCAATTTCCAGGAGTGTATATCATCCTTTAACGCAGATGCAACTATGTTTAGGGGCAGATGGTTCTCTGTTTTCCTGAAAAGCGTCAAATACAGTAGTCAACTTTCGCGTATCACTCTTACCCCAGTGGACATGCAGTAGAATGCTGCCTCGACGGAAAAAAAGTGACTGTTTCTCTGGTTCCCTTCGCTTCTATGTCGATGTTCTCTCGGATACCTCTTGCTGTCACATGCTTGTTCCCATGTAAAAATTGTTCCGCGCCAAGCAGAAGACATGCAATTTCCTAGCATTTCGGTGTATATTCCATCAATATACACGTATTTTCCGCAATTCTAAGGATTTTTTATGTCAGTTCTACCCATGCTGCGATCATGACATACCCTCACGTTCCGTGTTCTAAAATTGCCTATAACTCAGTGGATATATCGCCGAATCTCTGACATGGCATCGAGACAGAATGCATTACAAATACTGGAGAAATAGCTAGTGGCGGTGGCGTGAGGGAGTTGCGAATACCAGTTTCATAGCACGCTCCTTTGCCGAATCACTTCCAAACTTCGGTAATTTTTTACGAGGGTACACCGTCGGCGACATGTAACCGCGCTGCTGGTGTGATAATATACACTCCAGTGATCAGTGTCTATATTCAGCGTCATGGTATTTGTCTGGAAAAACCACGTCATTCGTAGGTAATGCCATATGTGGATTTATAAAAATGGTATAGCTTTTAACATGGATACTTGTGTGAACCTTTAAAACCAAGACCGCTTGTGATGGAGCCCCTCAGGAACTTAGCGGCTAGGGCGGGGAAGAAATCCAACGTTCACTCGGTGTGCTTGCTAGTGGGCATTGTCCGGGATGTGGAAGAGGATCTTCCGGCGGCTATCGAGCGTGTGGGGTGCTGCCAGCTGCAGATTGTTGCACATGTCGGCACCAACGATGCCTGTCGTTGGGATTCCGAGAAAATCCTTCGGTCCTTTCGAAGGCTGGCTAAATTGGCGAAGGCGGCATCCATCTTTCGAGGAGTGGAAGCCAAGCTGACGATCTGGAGCATCGTATCCAAGGCGGACCGGGGTCCTCAGGTTTGGATTCAGGTGGAGAATCTAAGCCAGGGGCTATGTCGACTCTGTGACGAAAATGGCTGTATATTCCTCGACCTACGCTATGGGGTGGTAGGTTGTAGGATGCCCTTCTATAGATCAGGGGTGCACTACACATAGGCAGCAGCTACATGGGTAGCACAGTACTTGTGGCGTGCACTTGTTTTTTTTTTTTATATATATAGATTAGGTTCCTCCCGACGGGAAACAGACCGTTGGCCTGAAAATTACCAGTTATTGACACTGATGTGGGTGAAAACTGTAAAAATTGTTCGTTCGCCTAAACAGGTCATTCCAAAGGATTTAAATATGCTACATCTCATGTTAGTAAATTGTCCAAGTGTCTGTAGCAAGACCCCCGAGTTACTCTCCGCAATAAACAGTAGCAATGCCAATATTGTATTAGGTACCGAAAGTTGGTTGAAACCAGACATAAATAGCAGTGAAATTTTGAACTCGGATTCTACATTGTTTAGGAAGGATAGGACTGATGCTATGAAAGGTGGCGTGTTCATTGCAGCTGTTTAAACGCAGCTGAGAGCGATACTGCGTCGGACTGTGAAATAGTCTCGATAAAGCTGTCAACCAGACAAGGATTTACAATTGTATAATGATGTTTCTATGGACCACCAGAATCCGCAACAAACGTCGTAGAACATTTCAGGGAAAGTCTTGAGTGCAATGGAAATAAATATCCAAGTTATCCATTAGTTATAGGTGGAGACTTTAATCCTTTGAGCGGGAAAATAACACGTTTAACGCAGGGGCCAGAAGCCAAGCATTCACCGTGGGTCACAAAGATATTGAGCATCTTTGGTCGGAATTTAAAGGTATTGTCGACAACGTGCTAGAGAAGTATGTATCTAGCAAAAATATAGGAGAGGGAAAGGATCCACCTTGGTACACAAACATATTAGGAAGTTGCTGAGAAAGCAGGGAACTTTGCACAGTAGTTTTAAACGTAGTCACTGCCCCGCTGATAAACAGAAGTTATGCGAAATGAAAACATCTGTCAAAAGGTCAATGAGAGATTCTTTATCGAGACATATAGCCGGTTTGAATGTATGCATACCATAATTTTTTCATGTGCTGTGCAGATATAAAAGATAACAGCACCGTTAGTATAAAATGTGTATATATATATATATATATATATATATATATATATATATATATATATATATAGTGTAATGTTACTGTGGCATGTTGCGCTATGACCAGAGAAAATGAGTGTGTATCCTACCCTGAGGGACATACAGAATTCAGCGCATCAATAACCGGGAGGGTGAGAGACAGATTTTCACGTGGAAAATTATTTTCACTGTAGATACTGAGATTCATTCCAGAACCACAGACGTCAAGAGGAGACATTACCTTTATAACGATCGGTGTCAGACTGTAGCAGCAATCGTAGTATTTAAAAGTAGTTACATGGGTAAATTTGTTCCTGGCTCTCATTATTCTTGTGAGTCTTGTATGTATTTGATGATCTGTAGACAAGTTTAGCGGGGTTTAACTGTCAGTGCAATGTAGTGATATGTGAAAAAGAATTTTGCCAGTGAAAGTCTCGTCTGCAGAAAACAATGGCGGATGGTGCTCCCACACTGGCAGCAGCTGCAATTTGATGGGTAAATTCAGTGATGAACGGGCTGCCCCGTTAGGATCGCTAGGAGCAATGCACTATGAGCTATTCTGGGAAGCATTGGAAAATGTCTCTTGGCTGTGGACGTGCACCGTAGCTATGTGTCATGGCGCTAGCAACTGTACCTAGGTGAATACGTATTTCAACAGGAATTTCTCAGGTGTCAAGTATGAAAGGGATGCCACCACCTCACGCTTGCAGGACCAGAACGGACACCTGTGAGTCGTTAGGCAGTTGACGCAAGCATCGCCACTTCGTGGGGCCCGCTGATGCACCCGAGCTCCAGCGTCAGTGTTGGGCGTCGGGTGGCTAGATGTATTTTTTATTAGCTGTCTTTTGTTTAAACTATAGTCCATCGATTTCACCGACCTATAGAATGCTACAAATGAAGGAAAACTACCCCATTCATGTGAAGAATACCGATTTAATTAATCTGCATAAATTTCTTATATCAGTGTGGTGTTATTGGTACAATAATTAAGGGGAGGGTGTGGGAGAGTGGGTCACACGGATCAGAACAGCAGGTTAAATGCAGAACATTAGGTTAATTGGCATAACTTTTGTGTAAAACGCAGTACAATAGCTTACGAGCGTGGGTGACACAGAAGAAAGCACCAGAAATGGCATTCAAACGCATGTGAAATTCGAAAAGTGTACCTGAAAATGGTGGAACGACATAACTAATTACTTAATTTGATGTCGCTTTGAGAGAAGTTAGCGTGGATCCTTTAGTATTTAATAGCGACGCAGTTTCTGTGATAAATCAATCGTCAATGTGAGTCCGTGGGATTCAGTAAACTGCCAGTGTTGCACCGTTAAAAACATATTTGACTCCCAGTAGAAGATCCACATGCTGACCGTAGTAGCGTTATTCGCGTGGAGTAATTCGATATTGATCCTTTACTATTAAATAGCAACGCAATTTGAGGGTTAATGCGACCGTGTGAGGTTTATAGGGATACAGTTAACTTTCAATTGTGCATCGGAAGAAGGACACTTGAATCGCAGGAGAAGATTCATATATTGACCGTAGTCACGTGACATGCTAGGTTAGAATTGGGCATGGAATCGCTAGTACTTAATAGCGACGCAATTTCTGTGTTAAATCGTCAATGTGAATGTGCAAGGGATACAGTAAACTGACAGTGGTGCATTGGAAAAAAGATACTTGACTCACAGCAGGTGATCTAGACGTTGGTTGTAGCTGCGTTACACACTTGGGGTGAACTCAACACGGATCCCTATGTATTGAGTAGCGACGCAATTACTGCCTTACATTGTCAGTGGAAAGGTGCGAGGGTTACAGTAATCTGGCAGTGGAGCATCAGAAAAAATATACTTGACTCCCAGGAGAAAATCCATGCACGAAAGTATCCGTGATACTCGCTTGGGAGACGTCTACATGGATAAGTTGGTATTTAATGACGACGCAATTTCAGTGAATATTCGTCAATGTGACGGTGCGAGGGTTAGAGTAAACCGTCAGTGGTGTAATGGAAAAAAGATACTTGACTCTCAGTAGAAGTTCCATACAATGATTGTAGCTGCATTTCTCGCTTGGGAAGAAGTCGGCATGGATCCTTTAGTATTCAACAACGATGTTGTTTCTGTGTTAAATCTTCGATTTTAGGGTGCGAGTGTTTCAGTAAAATGGAAGTGGTGTATCGGAAAGAAGATATTTGATTCCCAGGAGAAGATCCATAAATTGACCGTAGCCACGTTAATCACTTGGGGAGAAGTTGGCATGGAATCTTTATTATTAAATAGCGACTCAGTTTCTGTGTTAAATCATCAATGTCGGTGTGCGAGTTATGCAGTAAACTGATATTGATGCATTGGAAAAAAGATACCTGACTTGCAGCAGAAGATCCACACATTGACAGTAGCCGCGTTTCTCCCTTGATAAGAAGTCGGTATGGATCACTTAGTAATCAAAAGCGACGCAGTTTCTGTGTTAAATCATTGAGTTCAGGGTACAACTGTTACAATAAAATGTAAGTGTTGTACCGGAAACAAGACACTTGACTCCCTGGAGACGATCTATACATTGAGCGTAGCAGCGTTAGTCCCTTGGGGAGAAGTTAGCTTGGATGTTTTAGTATTAAATATCGACGCAATTTCTGTCTTACATCATCAATGTGAGGGTGCGAGGGATACAGTACACTGGCAGTGGTGCATCGGAAAAAAGGTACTTGACTCCCATTCGAAGATCCATATGCTGGCCATAGCCGCAAAACTCGCTTGGGAAGAAATCTTCATGGAACCTCTAGTATTTAATAGCGACGCAGTTTCTGTGTTAAATCGTCTGAGTGATACTGCGTTAGAATCAGTAACATGGCAGTGGTGCATCGGAAAATTATATTTGACTACCATGAGAAGATCCATACATTGACTCCAGCCGTGTTACTTGCTTGGGGAGAAGTAGCATCTTCATGGAACCTTTAGTATTTAATAACGACGAAATTTCTGTGTGAAATCATCAATGTGAGGGTGCGTGGGATAGAATAAAATGGAAGTGGTGTTTTTGAAAGGAGATACTTGACTTCAAGGAGAAGATCTGTGTTAATTCGCCGATGAGAATGTTCGAGGCTTACAGCAAACTGGCAGTTGTTCATCGATAAAAGGATACTTTACTAATAGGAGAAGATCCATACGTTGAACATAGCAACATTACTCGCTTGGGGAAAAGTCTGCACTGATCTTTAACATTAATAACGACGCAAGTTCTGTGTTACATCCTCAATGTGAGCTTGCGATAATTACAGTAATCTGGCAGTGATGCGTCGGAAAAAAGATACGTGACTAACAGGAGAAGATCCATTTGTTGACGGTAGGCGCGTTACTCGCGTGGGGAAAAGTTGGCATGGATCCTTTAGTATTTAATAGCGACGGAATTTCTGTGTGAAATCATCAATGTGAGGGCGCGTGGGAAACACTAAAATGGAAGTGGTGTTTTGGAAAGGAGAAATTTGACTCCGAGAAGATACGTAAAATGACCGTAGCAGCGTTAGTCGTTTGTGGAGAAGTTAGCATGGATCCATAAGTATTTAATATCGACGCTATTTCTGTGTTAAATCGTCAGTGACAGGGTGCGAATGTTACAGTAATCTGGCAGGTAATCTGGCAGTGGTGCAACGTAAAAAAGTACTTGACCCCCAGCGGAAGATCCATATCTTCACCGTAGCCGCGTTTTCACTTGTGGAGAAGTAGGCATGGATTCATTACAGTTTAAAAGCTACGCATTTCCTGTGTTAGATCGTCAATGGAAAGGAGCGAGTCTTACAGTAAACTGGCAGAGGTGCACCGGAAAAAATATATTTGACTCACAGGAGAAGATCAATATGTTGACGACAGCTGCGTTACTTTTTTGGCTAGAAGTCAGCATGGATCCTTTAGTATTTAATAGAGAAGCGGTTTGTGTGTTAAGTCGTCAATGTGAGGGAACGCAGGATACAGTATTCAGGCTGTGGTGCATCGCAAAAAAGAAATTTGACAACCAGAGGAGATCCATACGTTGGCTGTAGCTGCGTTATTTCCTTGTGAGGTGTCATCAAGGATCCCTTAGTATTTAATAGCTACGCAATTTCTGTGTTATATCGTCAATGTGATGGTGCGGGGGATACAAGAGCTTAGCAGTGATGTATCAAAAAAAAATTTGAATCCAAGTAAAAGAACCACAAAATGACTGTAGCCACGTTACTTGCTTGGGGAGAAGTCGGCATGGACTTTTTGGTATATAATAGCGACGCAATTTATGTGTTAATTCGTCTATGAGAGATTGCGTAGGAGACAGTAATCTTTCAGTTGTGCATCGGAAAAAGGATACTTGACTCCCATGAGAAGATCCATCCATTGACCGTAGCCACGTTACTCGTTTGGGGAGAAGTGGGGAAGGATGCTATAGGTCTTAATAGCGATGCAATTTCTGTGTTACATCGTTAACGTGAGGGTGCGAGGATTACAGAAAACTAGCAGTGGTCCATCAGAAAAAGATACTTGATTCCCAAATGAGATCAAAGCATTGACTGTAGTCGCATTACTGGATTGGGTAGAAGTCGGCATGGGTTCTTTGGTACTTATTGTCGACGCAATTTCTATGTTAAATCGTCAATGTGAGGGTGCTAGGGATACAATAAGCTAGCAGTGGTGCATCGGAAAAAAGTACTTGACACCCAGAAGAAGATCCATACGTTGACTGTAACTGCGTTATTTGTTTGGGAGATGTCATCATGGCTCCCTTAGTATTTAATAGGGACGCAATTTTTTATGTTACATCGTCAATGTGAGTGTGCAAGGGACACAGTACACTGACAGTGGTGTATCCTAAAGAAGATACTTGACTCCCAGGGGAAGATCCATACGTTGACCGTAGCCACGTTACTCGCTTGGGGAGAAGTGGGCATGGATCCTTCAGTATTTAATAGAGACGCAATTTCTCTTTTTAATCTGTAATCTCAGGATGCGAGGGTTACAGTAAGCTGGCAGTGGTGGACCAGAGAAGAATGCTTGATTCCCAGGGGAAGAAACAGTCGTTGACCGTAGCCGCGTTACGTGCTTGGTGACATGTCAGAATGGATCCTTTAATATTTGATAGTGATGCAATTTCTGTTTTAAATCGGTAATGTGAGGGTGCCAGGGTTACAACAAACTGGAAGCGGAGCAACAGAAGAAAGATACTCGACTCCAGGAGGAGCTCCATACACTGACTGTAACTCTGTTCCTCGCTTGGGGAGAAGTCGGTATTGATCCTTTAGTACTTAACAGCGACTCTGTTTATGTGTTAGATCGTCTTTGTGATGGTTCGAAGGATACAGTAAACTGGCAGTGATGCAACGGAAAAGCGACACTTGACTCCTACGGAAAGATCCATACACTGACTGTAGCCATGTTTCGCGCTTATGGAGAAGTCTGCATGGATCCTTTAGTATACAATAGCGACGCATTCTCACGTCAAATGTTCAATGGAGGGTGCGATGGTTACAGTACACCGACAGTGGTGCTTCTGGTAAAAGATACTTGACTTACAGGAGACGATCTGCACGATAACCGTAGTCATGTTACACGCTTGGGAAGAAGTCAGCATGGATCCTTTAGTATTTAATAGCGACGTAATTTATGTGTTAAATGGTCACTGTGAGGGTGCGATGGTTACGCTCAGGTGGAAATGGTGTATTGGAAGGAAGTTACTTGACTCTCAGCAGAAGATCTGAACGTTGACTGTAGCCGCGTTACTCGCTTGTAGAGAAGTCAGCATGAATCCTTTAGTATTCAATAGCAACGCATCCATACGATGACATTCAATAGCAACACAAATTCTGTGCTAATTCGTCGATGTGAGGGTGCGAGGGATACAGTTATCTGGCTGTTGTGCATCGGAAAAAACGATTCTTGACTCCTTGGAGAAGATCCACACGTTGACTGTGGCCACATTACTCTCTTGGGGAGAAGCAATTTCTGTGTTACATCGCCAATGTGTGGGCGCGAGGATTACTGTAAGCTAGCAGTGGTGCATCAGAAGAATGTACTTGACTCCTAGCAGAACGTTCATACGATGACCACTGACACGTTGATCGCTTGGGAACAAGTCGTAATGGATCGATTAGTATTTAATAGCGACTCAGTTTCTGTGTTAAATCGTTAATGTAATGGTGCGATGGATACAGGAAACTTTCAGTTGCACATCGGAAGAAAGGTACTTGACACCCAGGAGAAGTTCCATATACTGACCGTAGCCACGTTACTTGCTTGGTTATAATTGGTCATGGATCCTCTAATATTTAACAGCGACGCATTCCTGTGTTAATTCGTCGTTGTGAGGGAGCGAGGGACACAGAAAACTCTCAGTGGTGTATCGGAAACAAGATTCTTGACTCCCAGGAGAAGATCCATAAGTTGACTGTAGCCACGTTACTCGCTTGGGAAGAAGTCAGCATGGATCGTTTGGTTTTTAATGACGACGCAATTTCTGTGTTACATCGTCAATGTGAAGGTGCGAGGATTAGAAAAAACTAGCAGTGGTGCACCGGAGAAAGGGACTTGACTCCCACCAGAAGATTCAGACGTTGACCATACTCACAATACTCACTTGAGAAAAAGTCGGAATGTATTTCTATAGTATTTAATAGCGACGCAATTTCTGTGTTAAATCGTCAATGTGGTGGTGCGTGGGATTCAGTAATCTGGCAGTGTGCCTCAGAAAAAAAGATACTTGAGTCCCAGTTGAAGATCGATACATTGACCGTAGCCATGTAACAGGCTTTGGGAGAAGTTGTCTTGGATCCACTGGTTTTTAATAACGACGCAATTTCTGTGTAATTTCGTCAATGTGATGGTGCGGGGGTTGCAGTAAACGGGCAGTGGAGCATCGGAAAAAAGGTACTTGATTCCTAACAGAAGATTCATACGTAGACCACAGCCACATAACTCGCTAAGGGAGAAGTTCTTATGGACAATTTAGTATAAAATAGGGACGCAAATTCTGTCTTAAATCAACAATGTGAGGGAGCATGGGATACAGTAAACTAGTGTTGGTTCATCAGAAGAAAGACACTTGAGTCCCAATGTAAGATCCATACGTTGTCTGTAGCCACGTTACATGGTTATGGAGATGTCGGATCCTTTGGTATTTAATAAAGAAGCATTTTCTGCGTTAGTATGTCAATGTGAGGGTGGGAGTGTTACAGTAAACCATTTCTGGTGCATCAGGAAAAAGGTGCTTACCGCTATGACATCCATATGTTGACAGTAGCCGCGATAGTCGCTTGTGGAGAAGACGGGATGAACAATGTAGTATTTAATAGCGTTGCAATTTCTGTGTTAAATCGTCAATGTGAGCGTGCTACTGATACAGTAAACTGGCAGTGATACATAGGAATGGTTCAAATGTTTCTGAGCACTATGGGACTTAACATCTGAGGTCATCAGTCCCCTAGAACTTGGAACTACTTAAACCTAACTAACCTAAGGACATCACACACATCCATGCCCGAGGCAGGATTCGAACCCGCGACCGTAGCTGTCGCGCGGTTCCAGACTGAAGCGCCTAGAACCGCTAGGCCACACCGGCCAGCCATACATAGTAAAAAACATACTTGTGTCCCATGAGAAGACCCATACGCTGACTGTAGACGTGTTATTCGCTTGAGGAAACGATAGCATGGATCCTATAGTATTTAATAGCGATGCAATATCTGTGGTAAATCGTCAATGTGAGTGTGCCAGGGATATAGTAAACTATCAGTGGAATGTCGGAAAAAAGACGCTTGACTCCAAGGAGAAAATCCGTACACTTCAAGTAGCTGCGTTAACCACTTCGGGAGAAGTCATCATGCATCTTTTAGTACTTAATAGCGACGCGTTTTTGTGTTAAATCGTAAATGGAAAGTTGCGGGGATTACATTAAACTGGCAGTGCGGCATCGGAAAAAATATAGTTGACTCCCAGCAGAAGATCCATATGTTACCATAGCTGCGCTCCTCGCATGGGGGGAAGTCAGCATAAATTTTTTAGTACTTAATAGAGAGACAATTTCCGTGTTAAACCATCAATTTGAAGGTACGAGGGATCCAGTAGACTACCAGTAGTGTATCGGAAAAGATACTCGACTCCCAGGAGGATAACCATTCGTTGACAGTAACCGAGTTACTCGCATGTGGAAAAGTCGCAATTTCTGTGTTAAACCGTCAATTTGAGGTTGTGAAGGATACAGTAAACTAGCAGTGGAGTGTCGGAAACAGACAGTTGACTCCCAGGAGAAAATCCCTACGTTGACCATAGGCGAGTTACCCGCTTGGTGAGAAGTTTGCATGGACATTTAGTATTTAATAGCGACGCTCTTTCGGTGTGAAATCGTCAATGTGGTTACAGTAAAACGTCAGTGATGAAACGGAAAAAAGATACTTGACTCCCAGGTGAAGATTCATATATTGACTGTAGCCGCATTTCCTGATTGGAGAGAAATCGGCAGGGATACTTTACTGTTTGATAGCGACGCAATTTCTGTGTTAAATCGTCAAAGTTAGGGTACGAGGGCTACAGTGAAGTAGCACTGTTGCATCAGGAAAAAGATGCTTGACTCCCAGGACAAAATCCATAGACTGACCATAGCCGAGATACTCGCTTGGGGAGAAGTCGGCGTGGATCCTTTAGTATTTAATAACTACGCAATTTCTGCATTAAATCGTCATGTGCGAGTGCGACGGTTACATTAAAAAGGTAGTGGCGTATCGGAAAAAAGATACTTGACTCCCAGTAGAAGATCCATACGCTGGCCATAGCCGCGTTACTGGCTTGGAGAGAAATCGGCATGGATCCTTTAATATTTAACAGCGACGCAATTTTTGTGTTAAGTTATGAATGTGAGGGTACGAGGGATACAGTAAACTGACATTTGTGCATGAGAAATAAGATACCTAGCACCCAACAAAGATTCATACACTGGCCGTAGCCTCGTTACTCCCTTGGGGAGAAGGCTTGGAACCTTTAGTATTTAATAGCGCCGCAGCTTCTGCGTTAAATCGTGTTTTTGAGGGTGCAAGGATACAGTAAACCTGCAGTGGTACATACGAAAAAAGATACTCGACTCCAAGGAGGAGGTACATACATTGTCGATAGCCATGTTACTCTCTTGAGAGGAAATCGGCAGTATATCTGAGCATTTAATTGCCACGCAATTTCTGTGATAAATCGTCAAAGTGAGGGTGCAAGGGTTACAGTAAACTGGCAGTGGTGTATAGGAAAAATATACATGACTTCCAGGAGAACATCCAGACTTTACTCGTTTGGGGAGATGTCGTCATGGATATTTAATATTTAAAAGCGACACTATTCTTGTGTTAAAGCGTCAGCGTTGGGGTGCGAGGATACAGTCAACTTACTGTGATGCGTCGAAAGAAATATGCTTGACTCCCAGGAGAAGATCCAGCTGCGTTTCTCGCTTTGTGTAGGAGCCATCACGGATCCTTCAGAATTTAATGGCGACGCAAATTCTGTGTTAAATCCTCAATGGAAAGGTGCAAGGATTTTATTAAACTGGCAGTGGTGTATTGGAAGACAGATACTTGACTCCCATGAGAAGATCCATACGTTGGCCGTAGCCGAGTTAATCGCTTGGGGAGAAGACGGTATGATGCTTTAATATATAATAGCGACGCAATTTCGGTGTTAATTCGTCAATTTGTGGTTGCGATCGTTACAGTAAAGTGGAAGTGGTGCATCGAAGTAAATATACTTGACTCCCGGGAGAAGATCCATACGTTGATCGTAGCCCGGTTACTCACTTGGGGAAAAGTTGACATGGATACTTAAGTATTTAATATCTACGCAATTTCTGTGTTAATTTGTCAATTTGAGGGTGTGACAGTTACATTAAACAGGCAGTGGTAAATCAGAAAAAAGACACTTGACTCCCAGGAAAAGATCCGGACATTGATCGTAGCTAAGTTACGCGCTTCGGGGAAGTGTCCCCAAGCGAGTAACGCGGCTATAGTCTATGTATGGATCTTCTCCTGCGACATAAGTACTTTTTTACGTTGCACCACTGCCAGATTACTGTAAGCCTCGCATCCTCTCAATGACGATTTAACACAGAATTCTCGAATGTTCACTTTGCTGATGTATCACAGAAATTGCGTCCCTATTAAATACTGTTCGATCCATGACGACTTCTCCTCAAGAGGGTAATGTGGCCACAGTCAACGTATGGATCTTTTCCTCGAAGTCAAGAATCCTTTTTGCGATGCACAACTGCTAGATTTCTGTATCCCTCGCTCCCTCGCATCGACAAATTAACACATAATTTGCGTTGCTATTGAATACTAAAGGATTCATGCTGACTTCTCTACAAGCGAGTAACGCGGCTACAGTCAACGTACGGATCTTCTGCTGAGAGTCAAGTAACTTCATTCCAATACACCATTTCCATCTGAGCGTAACCGTCGTACCCTCACAATGACATTTTAACACAGAAATTGCGTCGCTATTGAATATTAAAGTATCCATCTGACTTCTCCCCAAGCGAGTAATGCGGCTACGGCCAATGTATGGATCTTTTCCTGCAAGTCAAATAACTCTTTTCCGATGCACCACTGACAGTGTACTGTAATTCTCGTACTCTCACACTGACGATTTAATACAGTAAATGCGTCGCTATGAAGCACTAAAGGATCTATGCCAACTTCTCCCCAATCGGGTAACGCTGCTACGGTCAACATATGGATCTTCTCCTGTTAGCAAACTAACTCCTTTAGAAAACACCACTTCAATTTTAGTGTAACCTTCGCACCCTCACAGTGACCATTTAACACATAAATTACGTGGCTATTAAATATTAAAGTATCCATGTAGACTTCTCCCCAATCGAGTAACGTGGCTATGGTGAATGTATGGATCTTCTCATGGGAGCTCCCGGCGGAGGTTCGAGTCCTCCCTCGGGCATGGGTGTGTGTGTGTGTGTGTTTGTCCTTAGGATATTTTAAGTTAAGTAGTGTGTAAGCTTAGGGACTGATGACCTTAGCAGTTGAGTCCCATAAGATTTCACACACATTTGAACATTTTTTTCTCATGGGACTCAACTTTTTACCTATGTTTACTGTATCCCACGCACCCTCACATTGATGACTTAACATAGAAATTTCGTCACTATTAAATACTATAGGATACATGCCATTTCCTCCCCAAGCGAGTAATGCGGCTTCAGTCAGCTTATGGATCTTCTCCTGGCACACAAGTATCTACGTTCCCACACACTACTTCCATTTTATTTTAAACCTAGCAGCCTCATATTGACGACTTAAAACAGAAATTGTGCCTCTACGAAATACTAAAGGATTCATGTCGACTTCTCAAGTGAACAATGCTGCTAGGGTCATAGTACGGATATTGAACTGGAAGTCAAGTATCTTTTTACCAATGCACCCTTGTCAGTTTACTGTATCCATTGCAAGCCCACATTGGCTATTTAACACCGAAATTGGGTAGCTATCAAATACTAAAGAATCCATGCTGACTTCTCCCCTAGTGTGTAACATGGCTGTTGTTATCGTACAGATCATCTCCTGGAAGTCAAGTATCTTTCTTCCGAAGCACCACTGCTGGTGTACTGTAACCACCGTACCCTCGCATTGAAGATTTGACCAGAAACTGCGTCGCTATTAAATACTGAAGGATCAATGCCGACTTCTCCCCAAGCGATGAATACGTTTACAGTCAATGTATGGATCTCCTCCCGGGAGTAGAGTATCGTATGTTGCTCCGCTGCCGGTTTACTGTAACCCTCGCGCCCTCACAATGACGTTTTAACACAGCAAATGCGTCACTATTAAATACTGAAAGATACATGCCGACTTCTCCCGAAGCGAGGAAATCGGCTACAGTCAGTGTATGGATCTCCTCCAGCGAGTCAATTATCTTTTTTCCGTTGCACCGCTGTCGGTTTACTGTAAACCTCGCATCCTCAAATCGACGATGTAACACAGAAATTGCGTCGCTATTAAGAACTAGAACATCCTTTCCCACTTCTCCCCAGACGAGTAACGTAAGTACGGTCAATGTATGTATCTTCTCCTGGGAGTCAAGAATCCTTTTTACGACGTACAACTGAAAGATTACTGTATTCATCGCAATCTTTCGTTGACGATTTAACACATAAATTGCGTCTCTATTATATACCAAAAAGTCCATGCTGACTTTTCCCCAAGCGAGGAACGTGGTTACGTTCAATCTATGGATCTTCTGCTTGCAGTCAAGTGACCTCTTTTGGTTGCAACACTTCAGTTTACTGTAACATTCAAATTCTCCCACTGCCGAAATAACACAGAAATTAAATCGCCATTAAATACCAAATTATCCATGACTACGTCTCCTCAAGCGAGTAATGCAGCTACGTTCTATATATGGATCTAATCCTGGTTGCCAAATTTCTGTTTTCCGATGCACCACTGCCAGTATGCTGCATCGGTCATTGCATTGACTATTTAACACAGAAATAGTATCGGAATTAAATACAAAATGATCCATTAGCATTTAACATCGAAGCAATTTCTGTAATAAATCGTGAATGGATACAGGGATCAAGGGATACAGTAATCTGGCAGTGGCGCAACGCAAAAAGATACTTGACTCGCTGGAGAAGATACATCGTTCACCATAACCACGTTACTCTCTTGGGGAGAAGTTGGCATGGATCTTTTAGTATTTAATAGAGACGCAATTTCTGTGTTAAATCGTAAATGTGATTGTGCAAGGGATACAGTAAACATGCAGTGGCGCATCGGAAGAATATACTTGACTCCCAGACGAAGATCCATACGTTGGGAGAAGTCGGCAACGATATCTAGCATTTAATAGCGACGCAATTTCTGTGTTATAACCTGAATGGAGAGGGTTTCAGTAAAATGGCAGATTCTTAACTCCCAGGAGAAAATCAATACACTGAACGTAGCCGTGATGCTCGCATAAGGTGTAGTCGTCATGGATTGTTTGTGTTTTAATAGCTATGCAATTTCTGTGTTAATTCGTCAATATGAGGGTGTGACAGTTACATTAAACAAGCAGTGATGCATCCGAAAAAAGAGACCTGACTCCCAGGAAAAAAATCCATAAGTGGACCGTAGCAAAGTTACTCGCTTGGGGAGAAGTCGTCATTGATCCTTTAGTATTTAATAGCGATGAATTTTCTGTGTTAAAATCATCAATGTGAGAGTGTGATGATTACAGTAAAGTAGCAGTGGTGATCGGAAAAAAGATACCTGACACCCAGGAGAAGATCCATACATTGACAGTAGCCGCGTTACTCGCTTGTGTATAAGTCAGCATGGATGCTTTGATATTTAATAGTGACGCATTTTTTTTTTTTTGAAATCGCCAATGCGGGTGTGGAAGGGATACAATAAACTGGCAGTGGTGCATTGGAAATAAGTTACTTGACTTCCATCAGAAAATATATACGTTGACCGTAGCTGCGTTACTCGCTTCGGGCAAAGTCGGCATGGATCCTTTAGTATTTAATATCGACACAATTTCTGTGTTAAATCCTCAATGGAAAGGTGCGAGGGTTACATTAAAATGGCAGTGGTGCATCGGAAGAAAAATTCTTGACTCCCAGGAGATGATTCATACGTTGGCCGTAGCAGTGTTACTGGCTTGGGTTGAAATCAGCGTGGATCCTTTAGTATTTAATAGAGACGCAATTTCTGTTTTTAATCGGCAATGTCAGGGTGCAAGGTCTACAGTACACTGGCAGTGGTTCTTCGGAAATAAGATGCCTGACTTTCAACAGAAAATTCATACACTGACCGTAGCCGCGTTACTCCCTTTGGGAAAAGGCTTGGAACCTTTAGTATTTAATAGCGACGCTATTTATATGTTAAATTGTCAATGTGAGGGTGCGGTGTAACAATCAACTGGCAGTGCTGTATGGGAGAAATATATTTGACTCCCAGGAGAAGAGCCTTATGTTGACCGTAGTGGCGTTATTCGCTTGGGGAGAAGTGGGCATGGGTATTTAGAATTTAAATGCAACGATATTTCTGTGTTAACTGGTCAATGTGCCACGTTACTCCATAGGAGAGAAGGCTTGGACCTTTTGGTATTTAAAAGCGACGCAATTTCTGTGTCAAACCGTCAATTTGAGGAAGCGGTGATACAGTAAACTTGCTGTGGTGCATACGAAAAAAGATACTTGAATCCCCAGAGAAGATCCATACGTTGACCATAACCATGTTACTCGCTTGGGGAGAAGTCGGCATGGGTCATTTTGTATTTAATACTGTCGCAGTCTATCTTGAATCGTCTATGTGATGGTGTGGCTGATACAGTACTTTGGCATTCGTGCATCGGAAAAAAGATACTTGAGTCCCAGGAAAAGGTCAATTCGTTGGCAGTACCCACTTTACTCGCTTATGGAGAAATCGGCATCGATCCTTTAGTACTTAATTGAGACGCAATTTCTGCATTAAGTAGCGAATGTGAGGGTGCAAGGGAAACTCAAACTGGCAGTGGTGCATCGGAAAAGAGATGCTCTACTCCATGGTGAAGATCCATACATTGACTGTACCACGTTGCTGGCCTGGGAAGGAGGTTGCATGGATCCTTTAGTATTAAATAGTGAAGCAGTTTCTGTGTTAAATCTTCAATGTGAGGGTGCGAAGGATACAGTAAACTGGCAGTGGTGCATCGGAAAAAAGATACTTGATTCACAGGAGAAGTTCCATTCGTGACAGAAACTGAGTTACTCGTTTGTGGAGAAGTTGCGACGCAATGTCGTTGTTAGACATGTATGGAAGGTGCGAGTGCTACATTAAACTGGCAGTGGTGCATCGGAAAATAGGTACTTGACTCCTAGGAGAAGATAGATACGT
Source organism: Schistocerca gregaria (assembly GCF_023897955.1). NCBI lineage: Eukaryota > Metazoa > Arthropoda > Insecta > Orthoptera > Acrididae > Schistocerca > Schistocerca gregaria. The sequence continues at coordinate 101,211,491 of NC_064931.1, forward strand.
TGACCGTAGCTGCGTTACTCGCTTGGGGAGAATTCGTCATGGATCATTTAGTATTTAGTAGAGACGCAATTTCTGTGTTAAATCGTCAATGTGAGGGTACGAGGGATACAGTAAACTAGCAGTGGTACCTCGGAATAAAGATACTTGACTCTCAGGAGAAGAAACATACGCTAAGAGTAACAGTGTTACTGGATTTGATAGAAGTCGGCATGGAACATTTATTAATTAATTGCGACGCAATTTCTTTGTTAAATCGTCAATGTGAGGGTGTGAGGGATACAGTAAACTAGCAGTCGAATCTCTGAAAAGGGGAACTTGACTTACAAGAGATGATTCGTACGTTGACTGTAGCGGCTTTACGCGCTTCGTGAGAAGTTGGCATGGATCTTTTAGTATTTAATGTCGACGCAATTTCTGTGTTGGCCCACCGTTAGCCATGATGACAGCTTCCAGTTTTGCAAGCATACGTTCAACCAGGTGCTGAAAAGTTTCTTGGGAAACGGTAGTCCATTCTTTACGAAGTGCTGCTCTGGGGAGAGGTATCGATGTCAGTCTGTGAGGCCTGTCACGACGTTGGCATTCCAGAACATCCCAAAGGTGTTCTGTAGGATTCAGAACCGGACTCTGTGCAGGCTATTCGATTACAGGGATATTATGTCATGTAACCACTCCGTCACAGCCCGTGCATTATGAACAGGTGCTCGACTGTGTTGAAAGATGCAGTCACCATCCCCAAATTGCTCTTCAACAGTGGGAAGCAAGAAGGTGCTGAAAACACGATTGCAGGCCTGTGTTGTGATAGCTCCACGCAAAACAACAAGGGGTGCAAGCCTCCTTCATGAAACACACGACTACACCATAACACCACCGCCTCCGAATTTTACTTTTGGCACTACGCACGCTGGTGGAAGATGTTCGCCGGGCATTGTCAATACCCACACCCTGTCATCGGATCGCCATTTTGTGTACCGTGAGTCGTCACTCCACACAACGTTTTTCCACTGTTCAGTCATCCAGTGTTTACGCTCCTTACACCAAGCGAGGTGTCGTTTGGCATTTATCGGAGTGATGTGTGGCTTATGAGCAGCCGCTCGACCATGTTTTCTTAAGGCCCGCCTAACTGTCATAGTACTTGCAGTAGATCCTGAAGCTGTTTGGAATTCCTGTGTGATGTCCTGTATAGATGTCTGACAATTACACATTACGGCCCTCTTCAACTGTCGGCGGTCTCAGTCAGTCAACAGACGAGGTCGGCCTGTCTCTTCACGTTTCCACTTCACTATCACATCGGAATCAGTGCACCTATGGATGTTTAGAAGTGTGGAAATCTCGCGTACAGACGTATGACATAAGTGACATCCAATCATCTGATCACGTTCGAAGTGCGTGAGTTACGCAGAGCGCCCCATTCTGCTATCACGATGTCTAATGACTACTGAAGTCGCTGGTATGGAGTACTTGGCAGTAGGTGGCAGCACAATGCACCTAATACGAAAAATTTATGATTTCGGGTGTCCGAATACTTTTGATCACATACTGTATGTTCTGAGAAAAAAATGTGAGCATTACTTATTCAACGAACCTCGCAACTGTCACTATCGTAAAGTTTTTGCTATATATTGTTCAATGTGGGATTTGCTAGCCATCGGCAGAATGTTCTTCTCGCATAATGTATCAGAGTTTTGCTTTATTCTGGATGGATGTGGCTGAACATCTCCAGCTTTTCAGTTAGTGTATCTGCTACATTCAGTTTCTCGCGTTGCTGTAGTGAGTTTTTAAACCAAAACCCGTTTACAAAAGTTTTAGGGATCGTAGAAGTTTTAATCTCACTATATTGTAGTCGCTTGTTCACGTCCACTTACACGAGTATATGCAGAATAATCTCACGAACTACAGTAGGAGTTTTCATCCGGTTTTGACTGATAGATTCGCTGAACACTAACAAGATTCTGTACTTATTTTACTGTATTTTGTACAAATTGTCTGAATTATGACGAATTAACCTGAAGTTTTAAAGGCGATGCCACTGCCACCCAGTGAACAGCTGCCGTATCTCGAGAGGGCAACAGCGCCTCGATAACGTGCAAGCAGAATCTAACTCATATCCTGTGTGCTAGTCTAGTGGTGCATCATTTCCACTTCCACTCCGTCACAGCTCTATGAGTATTGAGAATTTGGTATTGACGTGGTGTTGTGTTCTTTGTGAGTTTATAGCCTATGTCGAATTCGTCTTTGTGTTCGTTTAAGTGCGCTCTTGGTATCTGCGTTGTCCGTCTCTTTTTTCCCATGGCGTCGAAGTTTTTTCACGTAAAGGGAGAGTGAGATTTTATTTTGATTAGTCGACCGGTCACATGCAGCCACCTTCTCTATAAATCTATGGGATAGTAGATACTTTCAGTTTGACGTCGGACCGGGAACATAAAGTGTATTTTGAAACCGAACTTTATGTTTTCATTGTTGAAGTTGTGAATCCCTTATAATTCGAAAGTTACTGCTTAAAAATGGTTCTCAGATTCTTTCCCGTCACAGATATGACTCAGTACATTCTTCCTTACAAGTCTGACGTTGAATACACGTATGTCCGCGTGTTCAACCGGCCTCCCGAGGCAGATAATGTTTGCCTTCAGGACGTATCGCTTAAGCACAATGAGGATAAATATATTTGCCTTGAACGACAGTCCAGTAAGCACAGGCTTCAGTGTAATAGTAGGATCCGTTCCGCAGAAATGTTGGTAAAACCAGATTATTCCGTCTCATTTACGAGTATGCAAATATACGTTACACTTACACTGGCCAAGTGTAGACGAGCTTTTTGTGTAACAATAGTGGTCGTTTTCGCATCAATTGCCCGGTAAGGGATTTTGATTTGCTATCTTCTCTGGAACAGTGGCATAAGTTAAATCTGGTGGACCTTGTCTCCAATGGCGATGAATAAGTGGCGGGCAGTCTCCTGCTAGTGCCGCCCAACGGTGGGATTTGAATTCACTGTAGGTGATTTTTCGCCGTTACGACCAAAGACGGGTTCTGATGTGACTGCCCCATGCACAGATGCTCAAGGGATCCAAAACAAGAGACGCAGTAAACACTATGGGTATACTGTTGTTGTGGTCCATGTCCTTCCCCCATGCCCCCTAATTCTCGTCCATCTTCTGATCCTTTGGATGATGGGGATGGACTCAGTACTGATGGACCGGAAGTTGAGATGGAGGGTTCTGATGCACCCTAGACTTGTGTGTGTGTTTCCTCTGATACTCCCCAGCAGTCGGAACACTTGGTGTCGATTCCCTTGTCATCTGTTATATTCGTTCCACAAGTTGAGATGTAGCATATCTCTGGTCCCTTGTATAGTACTCCTGACGGCTGCTCTAATTCTTTGCCCTTTGAGAGGCAGAACTAGGGGGACGTTCACATGTTTTGTCTCTTGTGACACCCCGTCTGCCGTTTTTTTTCTTGTTAACGTGGGATTTCCTCCTATGCAGAAGGGCTTCCGTTTCAGGCCTGGCAATGACAGACGTATGTGGTGAACGAACCTCCGACGTCGCATAGGGGGCGAGGGGTTAAACAACGGATCCAGCCGGGTCGGGCTGTTACAAAGAAATAACAGAAGCATTAAGTTTCACCACCACGTGACACCAGCCCACTCCCTCATAAATGTCGATGAATGCGTCGATGGATTGTGACGGTCGAGGAGTGCTACCAGTTGTGTTTGTTTAAATGTACAAATGTGTGTGAAATCTTATGGGACTTAACTGCTAAGGTCATCAGTCCTTAAGCTTACACACTACTTAAACTAACTTATCCTAAGGACAAACACACACACCCATGCCCGAGGGAGGACTCGAACCTCCGCCGGGACCAGCCGCACAGTCCACGGCTCAAGTTGTGTTTCTTTGTTGCCGTTTTCACCTACCTTTTATTTTGATTTATGATCGAAGTTTACACCTTTATTTCCCTAAATTTTATACAAATGAATTAGATCTAAGTTTAGCTTTGTTGCGGCAGCTTATTTACGATTACTGCACTAATATTGTGCTGTTACAAGGCTTTTGTTCACGACTTTTGTTCTCTCTGGACTTGAGACTGTTCTAATGTGGCCCTTGAATGAGCACCGGATTCCGCAATTTTCTTTCACGATGGTGTTTCAATTTGTGATATTGAAATACTTGATTCTGGTAGAGGTATAGGGTGTCGTTTTCTTTTGCGTCACTTGAGTTCCTTTATATGCGCCGTCTGGTTCGGCTCATACAGCGGTATGTTTACAGCTTTACAAAGAGAAGGTTGTCTATCATTTGGCCAAGAGCCGTCGGGGTCTCTTGTTAGGTTGCGGATTTAACTGTGTTTTACGTCCTAGTGACCAGTCCCATCATTATAACTTTTGTCGTGATTTAAGAGAATTGGTCCATCTGATGAGTATGCCTGACGTGTGGAAGCACAAATATCCCACCTTGGTTAGATACACGTGTTTTAGAGACACTTGCCGGCCGTTGTGGCCGAGTGATTCTAGGCGCTACAGTCTGGAATCGCGCGACCGCTACGGTCGCAGGTTCGAATCCTGCCTCGAGCATGGGTGTGTGTGATGTCCTTAGGTTACTTAGGTTTCAGTAGTTCTAAGTTCTAGGGGACTGATGACAACTGAAATTATGTCCCATAGTGCTCAGAGCCATTTGAACCATTAGTTGCGTGTGTAGAGGTACTCATTTCACCCCTGATGGTAGTATAATTATTTCCCATGTTCCACGGCACTGCTGCGAAAATAGCCGTTAATGGTCAGAAGACGCCGAGATTACACGAGGTGTGTACCAGGGCAGCGCGAGTTCAATGTCCTTGTTTGTTTTGTCTCTGGACCCGCTGCTTCTCCGTCTCTCACTTCAGTTACGTGGAATGACCATTTATCGTGAGACCATCACCGTCAGGGCGTATGCCGACAATGCGTTGGTTCTTCTCTGTGGTATCCCAGGTAGAAACTACCAAATGGAAAATCGGAATTAATTACGACTTAGAAGATTTATTCTGAAAACAATATGAAACATAAGTCAGTGTAATCACTCGTGTCCAGGTCTGCAGTTTAAGTTCATCTCCCGTGAATACTAGCAGAGTAACGGCGCCGCGATTGAGAGGAGACCTGCTCCGTACTCTAGGAGGCCCAGCAGACGACTCCCCTTCCGGACCACGACGACCCGACTTAATCACGTGGGGCTGCATCCTGACTGGCTCCAGTAGTATGACTGCTGCCTCTCTTGTGGTGCTCCCATTGTGAGCACTTCGAAGTACGTCGCACGACTGGAGTGTTGGCACACGGTGCTCGAGAAGGCGGTCCCGCTGTATAAACGCACGGCACAACAACCCTCCACCCCGAACCTTCTCGGTGCCGGGGAATAAGGGAGTCCACGGATGCGACGAGAGGAAGAAGCCGTACGAAAACGACGTTGAGGATGTCTGCCAGCAGGAACGACGATATCGGCGGCGGGACTCTCTGAGACATCCATAGACGGCTGACACCGGATGCCCCACGATGGCTGAGACTCGGGCTGAGACTGGCGCACCAAAGCGGGCGCCGCCCGATGCGTCACTACCGGAACGGTGTTGTCCGCGCTGTCGACTAGGTCCGGGATGGAATGCCAAACCACCGGGGCGGAGTGCAGAGGCGGATGGGGTGCTACCGCACCTCCACGTGAGCCGGACTACGGTGAGTCTGCGAGAAAAGAACTGACAGCCGAATACTGACAGAAGCTGATTAACGTGGCGGCGGAAGTGACGGTCGGATCCGCGAACGACATACTGCGCACGGCTTTCCTCACATACTACAGTACCGGGAAGACATGCTGGACGACGACTGTGGAAGGAAAGCAAGAAGACTGGATACACTAGTTCGCAGCGCTGTGAACGGTGCCCTGGAACGTACTGTGGGGAACGCGGCGACAGCAAATGAAGTAGCATGCGGTGGGCCACCCATGGAGTAACTAGGCCGGAGATTTACCGACGGCAGGAAGGGAACGCTAGGAGCCAAGGAAGGTGAGGAGTGATTGCTCGCAGGATATCGCCAAAAGAAGCTTGGTTATCTGATTCTTGAATGTTTGAACAAATCTTTCGGTCACGCCGTTTGACTGTGGAGAGAAAGGAGAAATTATTATGTGCGTAATTCCATTGGCTTGACAAACCTGACGACACTCGGCGAACGTGAACTGGTGGCCATTGTCACTGACCAAAGTTTCTGGAAGTCCTTCAGTTCAGAAGACACCCTGTAAGGCCGGGATGAGCTCGTCGTTGATGACATCGGAAGGACTATAAGAAATCGACTGAAGGGGTAGACGAGCAGAAACCATCGGGTGTTCCGGTAGGGACCCAGAAAATCGACATGAACGCGTTGCCAAGGTGCTGAAGGTTTCGGCCAGCTGAAGAACGGGTGTTCGGGTGCTGCGCGGTTCTCAGCACAGGTGCGATACCGTCCACTCCTGGGTTCTATGTCTCGATCGATGCCGGTCCAAGAGCAATCCTGACGGGCGAGTTGCTTAGTTCTTATTACACCCCAATTTCCTTGCTTAAGCAACTGCAAAACCTTTCGTCGTAAAGACTGAGAGATGATAACACGCATCTGACCATTCTCAGTTTGCAGGAGGAGGACCCTTGAGCGACTTGACAAAAAGTGACGGATGCTGAAGAAGCGACAAAAGCCGGTCTGACGTATCGAAGACCTTGAAGACGGCTATCCATGCCGAGTTGCTTAGTGGGGAGTCACGGCGAGGTCGGAATCGTTGGCTGACTCTTGAGCAATAAGTCTGGCATCCAGTGGAAATGCTTGAAGGGCTGACTGTTGCGCATCTTCTACTTGAGAACACACGGCATCCGAGAAATCGAAGACTGCATCCTTTTCTACACGGAGCCTGGAAGTTTTTCCGCATTGGCCTGTTTTGTGATAGCCCGAAACATAATGTCATATTGATGTTTGTACAAAATGAGAGCCCATCGCTGTGACTTTCATGACGTCCGGCAGGTACCTCTTTTGTTGTGCTGAACAAGGATGTCAACGGTTTGTGGTCGGTGGCCGAGTAGAACTTTCGACCGCACAAGTATTGATGGAATTTAGTCACTCCATATACGATCGCTAAGGCCTCTTTCTCTATATGTGAACACTTTCGTTGGGTAGGTGTGAGGACCTTAAACGCAAACGGGGTGGGGTGTTCTGCACCAACATCTCGGTGAAACAAGACCGCACCTATGCCATAGGAATTTAAAAAAAAAAAAAAAAAAAAAAAACAACTTGTGCGGATCATAATGCACAAGGCACTGATCAGAGATAAGAGCTAGTTTAAGGCGCTGAAATGCCTGGGCGCAGTCGGCATCTGATCTGCTGGAACGGTATTCCTTTCTGGTGAAGCCTGTGGAGCAGAGCGGCGATTTCGTCGGTGTCCGGGAGATACTTGATGTTGTGAGACAGTTTGCCCATAACTGCCTGGAGTTAAGAAATATTCGTAGGTGCAGGAAGACATTGGATGGCTTCCTAGTGACGACGACTGGGATGGATACCCTGTTCATTTATTCCATGCCCAAGCTACTCAATTTCAGTGACAATGAGCGTACACTTGCTTCTGGTGCATCGCAAGCCACAGTCGGACAAGCCCTGAAATAACTGTTCTAGATATAATAAATGTTCCTCAGAAGTTATATCAGACACAACGATGTCATCAAATGGTTTGAGTAGCATGGAACCTTGGCGACCAGCTGCTCGAGAAAATGTTGGAATGGGGCCTGGGTTGACGCCGACCCATACGGAAGATATTGAAACTGAAAGAGTACGACGTGCATTTTGATAACCATGAACTGTTTAGAAGTGTCATCCAGTGGCAGCTGAATGTACGCTTCGGTGATATCAACTTTGGAGAAATACTTTCCTCCATTCAGGAGGAATCCACACGTTGAGGGAGTGGTAATGAAGCAACAGCTGTCTGTTAATTAATCGTTGTCTTGAAGTCAACACAAAGCCGTAACATTCCAGTCTGTTTCTTTATCACCACCACTGGTGATGACCACTGAGATGCTGAAATAGGTCAAATGACGTCAATGTCCTGTAGCCTAGATTATTCAGCCTCAACGGCGCGGCGTCAATGAACGCTTGTGGTGCAGGCCGGGCTATGTGAAACTTTGGCTGTGCACTCTGTTTAGGGGTGATATGGGCTTCAAACCGCTTAGCTTTACTGATTGAGAAGTGTAGGAATATTTGTAACAAAATTTTGCAATTTGGTCCTGAAACTGCAGTGGGAGTTAGTGAGAAGCTACTTGAAGCACATTGTCCACTAGAGGAAAACCAAACAGTTCGAATGCGTCCATACCGAAAATGTTAGGTGAATCGAAAAATTCCAACACAAGAAAGCAGACCACTTGCGTCTGACTTTTGTAGCGCTCAGACAGGCTACAAGTACCTAAGACTGAGGTCGATGCACCATTATGTGCAGACAAAACTTTGGTACGGAGAGAAAACTAAGGGGAACCAAGGAGCTGATATGTATGCTTGTTCAGCAAGGTGGCAGGCAGTAGCTCCCGTATCCAATTGCAATTGCACCGGTAACCCTTCGATAAACACATCAATAAACAATTTGTTTGCAGTCTTACTAGACTATAGAGAAACTGCGATGGAACTTCGTTCCGAAAGTCACTGTAACGTACTTGTCGACGTTCTATAACATACTTTTCGTGTAAATGGCTGTTATGTTGCTGTCCTCACTCAGAGAGTACCACATTAACTGCAAAACTGACTGCCTGATCTGAACGATTGCTTACCTCATATTGACAAAAATTCAAAATTCAAATCATTTTCTTGAGAACCATCGTCGGAGTCTACCAAATCACAACCAAGTGGGTCGGAGGCATTGGGTTGGAGGCCAGGACCGACTACATCACCTGTGATGGAAGATACATTTCCGATACCCGTCGCCGGCCATAGTGGCAGAGAGTTTCTAGGCGCTTCAGTCCGGAACCGCGCTGCTGCTATGGTGGTAGGTTCGAATCCTGCCTCGGGCATGGATGTGTGCGCTGTTCTTCGCTTAGTTAGGTTTCAGTAGTTCTATGTCTAGGGGACTGATGACCTCACATGTGCTCAGAGCCATTTGAGCTCATACCCCTCTCGGTGTAACTACTGATTGGTGTGTGGTGGCGTGTGAAACAATAAGGATACACTGGAAAACCGAAGCCGACTGTGGAAGTTACAGCCCAGTTAACGAAACGCATAGTCATAGTTAAAGCTGGAACAACTGAATTCACCAGAACACTAATGGAAGAGACAATACTGACGTCCGTAGACTGCTGTATGCGATTACTCTTTCTGGATTGACAAACAGTTCAGACATGATCCCGTTTTCCACGTAAAACATGTAGCGTTACGGAAGCGACAGTCCTCTCTTTAATGTTTGGTGCCACACTGCGTACAAGATATACTACTGTCAGTGCTGGACTTACGGGAAAACCAGATACAGTTTGAACTAGTTTACTTGAGCTGCGGCGCTACGAGTATCTCGACGACGGCGGTGTTCACTGCACTGACTCTTGCTTTGCGTGCACTAGAACCGCACCTTGTACTATCACGCGACGCATGACTCGCAAACTCTAAAGACATGCCCTGTTCCGCATTGAAACTAGCTTCATGACTGTCAGTAATGTTTAGCACGTCGTGCAGGGAAGAATTTTGATGCAATAACATAGCTGTACGTATTCTAGAGTCTGGCAACTTCTGAACTATCGCATCACGCAACATTTGATAATTGAATTTGTTAACCACATTCACAATTAAATCGACACTGTCGTAACAACCCTTTTAGTTCAGTGACCCAGTCGACTGATCGGAACGTTCATGTAGACGAAAAAATTTGAACCGTGTAGCTGCTACTAACATTTGTTGAAAATAACTGTCTAGCTATGAGAGTATACGGTCCATCGACAGCTGTTCAGCTAAATTGTGTCTATAAAAAAAAGTGTGTGAAATCTTATGGGACTTAACTGCTAAGGTCATCAGTCCCTAAGCTTACACATCGCTTTACCTAAATTATCCTAAGGACAAACACACACACCCATGCTCGAGGGAGGACTCGAACCTCCGCCGGGACCAGCCGCACAGTCCACAGATGTGTCTCCAGCTGGTGTTTATATACGTCCCATTCCTCTTGCTGTGGGTCAAACTAACGGAATTTAAGTATGACTGGAACAGGTAATGCAGACTGCAGTCGCTACTGACGCTGCAGCTTAGAATTCAAGGTGACACACTGTTTTAATGACGCAATCAACTCGTTAATTTGCTGATCCTGCAATTATAGAATTCACTAACGACGGAAACAGGTTCTGGTTCAAAATGGCTCTGAGCACTATGGGACTTAACATCTGTGGTCATTAGTCCCCTAGAACTTAGAACTCCTTCAACCTAACTAACCTAAGGACATCACACACATCCATGCCCGAGGCAGGATTCGAACCTGCGACCGTAGCTGTCACTCGGTTCCAGACTGAAGCGCCTAGAACTGCCGGCCACAGCGGCCGGCGAACAGTTTCTGGTCGTTTTGACATTTTAACAACTCTTACATGATGACCTTCACTAAATATACTAACATGAAAACTAATAACGGGAGGACAATAAACAAGCGGCAGTAGAGACCCACAAATAAAGGATCTGAGTGCAGTGAGCTGTACTGAAAACAGGACATCTAAATACCACACAAGAAGAGAAGAAAACAACCACCTCGATTAACAGACACAGGAACATTATGAAATCGTTGACAGATGAGAAAAAAAAAATTCCGAATCCCACAACTCGACGCCAGAAGACCGACTGGGAAATTTGTTGTGTTCCAGGTGCTAGCTACCAAATGGAAAGTCGGAATTAGTTACGTCTTAGAAGATTTATACTGAAAAAAAGGTGAAACATAACTCAGTGTAATCACTCGTGTCCAGGTCCGCAGCCAAAGTTCTCCTCCCGTACACACTACATTAATAACAGCGTCGCGACTGAGAGGAGCTGCTCCATATTCTAGGAGGCCCAGCAGACGACTTCCCTTCCGGGCCGCGACGACGCGATATAATCACGTGGGGATGCATCCTGATTGGCCCCGTCGACTCCAGCGGTATGACTGCTGCATCTCTTGTGGTGTCCCTATTGTGAGCACTTTGAAGTATGCAGCGCCGCTGGCACTGGAGCGTTGGCACCCGGTGCTCGAGGAGGTGGTGGCCGCCTCTTAGGTGCGGCGACCGTGCTGTATGGGCACACGACTCAACATTCTCCACTGTAGCGAAAAGTTTCCATTGTTAAATGCAATGTTTGATGACTGTTGTTGAGTCTCTGGTGCACGGTTGAATGAGGGCGAAAGTAAAATTATTATGTAATTTCTAAGACTTTCCCGGCGATTTGTTGACATCTCGTAAAATCGGGTGTACTGCCGGTGGTCCGCGTCTTCCCAACACGATATTTCGACGTCGTAACTCGGCGTCTTCATCAGGTGTTCCCTGAGACTGGTTGGCGAGTCGCATGGATCTGCACGGAGATAACTTTTCCTCCGATGTGTGATGGAGTTCGCAGCAGTTAGTGCCTTGCCTCCTATGCATGCCGATGTAATGCGTCGTCACATGTAGAATGTCTTCTTGGGTGTCTCCTCAGCACAGTTCTGCAGTGCTAGCTATGCAGCGAGCAGGTGTGGCCAGCGGGTGTTGACGCTTCGCGGCAGTTTGAGGCCCAGCGTCCGGATTTGGGTGTTGTGTGACCGGCCAGCACGATCATAAAAGGTGCGGGCGGCCGCCTGGAAGAGGTCACGGAGCAGAGGTACTTCCGCGACGTCGTGAAGAGGAGCGGTGGGGAAATCGTAAGGCAGATGCAAGGCCAGCCGAAGGATGCGATTCTGCAGTGTTTCCAGCTTCTTCAGGGTCGTGTCGGCGGCGTTCCCCCAGACGACGGCGGCGTATTGGATTACAGGGCGGAGCAGCGCCTTGTAGAGAGTGATGCCCAGACGCGGTGGTAGTCGGGAGCCGGGGTTCAGCACCGGGTACAGGACGCGAAGCCGGTTCCGCACTTTGGCCTTCACTTCGCGGATGTGCGGAACCCACGTGAGCCGGCGGTCGATGGTGACGCCGAGGTAATGCGCCGTGGGACGCCACGGGACGGGGCTGCCACCGACGGTGAGCGGTTGCAGACCCACAGGAACACGTCGCCTGGTGACGATCAGGAACTGCGTCTTGGCCCCATTGAATTGTAGACGCCACTTGACGGCCCAGGCTGCCAGGGTGTCAACGGTGAGCTGCAGACGGCGGCGCATGACGGCGGCATTGAGGCTCCTCGTATATAGAGCCGTGTCATCCGCGTACAGGGCGAGCCGCACGCTTCCAACTGCTGTCGCCAACTCATTCGACGCGCTCGCTGACGCGCCGGACCAGCTGCCGCGCGATCCTGCTCCGAAGAAAGACTCCCGTCTTCCGCCGGTGGTCCTCCAGTTTCGGCCGCCCTGTGGGGAACTGCAGAAGTTGTTGCGCAGCTGGACAACGGCCGTGTATACTGTGAAGCCTGCCGGACGAGACCTGTACAGGGTCACACTCCGCACTGCTGACGACTATCGCCGGGTCACTCAGGAGGCGTCTGAGCGTGGTATCCCGTTCCATACCCACGCTTCCGCACCTGACAAAGTCTTGAAGATTGTCATCCGGGACCTCCCATTCAACATGGAAGCCGATCACCTGCATCGTGAACTCGCTGACCTGGGCTTCTACATACGGGCAGTCGTGAAGATGAAGTCGCCTAAATCGCGCGATGATATGCCGCTCTTCCTGGTTGTCTGCTCCGACACCGTGGAGAACCGCAAACTATACCAATTGACGCGGGTCGCCGACGTTCCGGTTCAGACCGAAGATCTTCGCTGCAGGAGAGGCTCTGTACAGTGCTTTCGCTGCCAGGGGATCAATCACGTTGCGCGCCACTGCTCTATGCCGGACAGATGTGTTAAATGCGCCGGCGCCCACGCAGGAAGTGCGTGCCCCCGTCCGCCCACTGAGAAGCCGACTTGTGCACTCTGTGGCGGTGCTCACGTGGCCAGCTATCGTGGGTGTGAGGTGTGAAAGCGTGCCATCGCTCGCCAACGTGGCCAAATACCAGCGCCACATCCGAAGAAGCCAGCAACGAGACGGCCCGGCGTCTCTTTCGCGGCGGCAACGTCAGGGGCACCCTCCGCCGTCCCGGCTGCGTCGGCTGCTCCTGCTCCTGCCGCGTCCGATGCCGTGCCGATACCTGAGGCTCCTGCGCCTCCACCACAGCTGCTAGTGGCCGACCCGGGTACTGCCTCTCCCGGGTCGTCGGCCACACCGCGCCCCGCCAATCGCCGACGCGGGGGTCAGCGCCCCGTGGGTACCCAGCGCTCAGCACCGTCAGTCGAGCGGCCCCAGGTGGACTCTCCAAGCGAGTCAGCCTCGCCTCCCCCTTCCAGCGAGGGGGCCGAGCCGGCTGCCTCCACCGCTGACCTGGCCAACCTCGTCGCGCAGCTCACTGCCTTGGTGACCAGTGCTACGAAATTGATTGAAGTCCTGTCGCAGCAACTCACCGCTGCAGTGCCGCTGGCCTCTCCGGCCCCGACCGCTGTCAACACTCACCAGCTGTACCATAGGCAGCGTTAGAGGGCTCACGGTCGTCGCGTGGAATGCCAACGGCGTCCTCACTCAAGCTGGTGAACTTCGCCAATTTCTTCGAGATGAAGCCGTCGACGTCTGCCTTATCAACGAAACCCACCTGAAGCCTGGGGTCGACGTCAGGGCGGCCAACTACTCCAGCTATCGCACCGATCGACTGACGGCGTGTGGTGGGAGAGCCGTTTACGTCCGCAATGGCATTCGTCATCACGTGATACAACTTCCACCACTCGCAACCCTGGAGGCCACTGGTGTCGTCGTTCACACCTCGGCTGGCGCCATCACGTTCGTCGCTGCCTATCGGCCGCCGTCTCGTCCACTGGACCCTGCTGACATCGATACTCTGCTCTCCTTGAGGGGGCAGGTGTTCGTCGCCGGGGACTTCAATAGTAAACGTGTCTCCTGGAACTCCAGGATCACCAATGCCGCTGGCCGCTGCCTGCTCCGGGTAGCAGAACGACACCATGCGCTTGTGGTGGGGCCGTACGATCCGACAATCTTCCCTGCCCGTGGCCTCCCGGATATCATCGACATCGCAGTCGTCAAGGGCATCCCTCATCAGATCACCGCCACGACGAGGACGGCACTGTCTTCTGACCATGTCCCGGTGGTTTTCGATATCGACTTAGACGCCCTGCAACAGCCCAGGCGAGGCATCTCACTTGCTGGCATCGACTGGGGCAGGTTTCAAGCAGCCGTGACGGACTCACTCGCCGCCGCGCCGCCCCCTGCAGAAGCTGGAGCGGACGCAGCACTTCTGCACTTTGCGGCCACCACGATCAACGCTGCTAACTTAGCAACGCCGCCCCGACCTCGAACTCCGCCTGACTACTCCCGCCAGCTGCCGCCGGACATCCTTGCGGCCATCACTGAGAAGAACCGGGTCTACCGGGAGTGGCAGCGGACAAGAAATGCCGACACCAAGCGCCTCCTCAACAGGATGCGGCGAGATATCCGGGTCGCCATTGACAACCATCGCACTCGCGACTGGAATAACAAGGTCGCCACCCTCTGTCTTGACGACGGCACGGCCTGGTAGACGACGAAGCGTTTCCTACGCTGCACGCAACGTATCCCTCCACTGCTGGTCAATGGTCAGGCTGCCTGCGAACCAGCTTCGAAGGCTGATGCCCTCGCAGACGTCTTTGAGGCTGCGTTTACGCCGATCGAAGACCCGACCGACGCTGTCCACGACGACCTGGTTGCTGACCGGCTCCCACGCTACTTGGAGGCACGCGACGACGCTGACGTCATTGAAGAGACGGCAGCTGAGGAGGTGTCGTCCATCCTGCGTGCCCTGAACCCCAGGAAAGCTGCGGGCCCAGACGAGGTTTCCAACGCCCTACTCCAGAAGTTGCCGCTGGTGGCTGTCACTCATCTCGCCGCCGTCTTTAATGTAATCCTCCGGTCCTGCAGTTTTCCTCAGTCCTGGAAGCATGCAGAGCGAAGATGGGGAAGGATCTGCGTCTGCCCGCGAACTACAGACCTATTAGTTTACTGCCGGCCGTCTCCAAGGTCTTTGAAAGGGTGTACATCAGGCGGTTGCAGCACCACGTTGACGAGGAAGGCCTCTTGCCCGAAGAGCAGTTCGGCTTTCGCAGGGGCCACTCGGCAGTTCACCAACTCCTACGGCTAGTGGAAGATGCGTTCGTCGCCCTCGAGCAGCGCGAGTTCTTCGGCGCGGTGTTCCTGGACGTGTCGCATGCTTTCGACAGTGTGTGGCACCGCGGCCTCTTGTTCAAACTTTTTGAACTTGGGGTCCCGACGTCGCACGTCCGTCTCATCCATTCCTATTTTGCCGATAGGACCTTCCATGTGCGGGCCGCGCATGGCTTGTCCTCCGTCCGCCGCATCAACGCCGGTGTGCCACAGGGCTCGGTCTTGGGACCACTCCTGTATTCGCTGTACACTTCTGATGCGCCGAAGATCGACCGTGTGCGGCTCGCCCTGTACGCGGATGACACGGCTCTATATACGAGGAGACTCAATGCCGCCGTCATGCGCCGCCGTCTGCAGCTCGCCGTTGACACCCTGGCAGCCTGGGCCGTCAAGTGGCGTCTACAATTCAATGGGGCCAAGACGCAGTTCCTGATCGTCACCAGGCGACGTGTTCCTGTGGGTCTGCAACCGCTCACCGTCGGTGGCAGCCCTGTCCCGTGGCGTCCCACGGCGCATTACCTCGGCGTCACCATCGACCGCCGGCTCACGTGGGTTCCGCACATCCGCGAAGTGAAGGCCAAAGTGCGGAACCGGCTTCGCGTCCTGTACCCGGTGCTGAACCCCGGCTCCCGACTACCACCGCGTCTGGGCATCACTCTCTACAAGGCGCTGCTCCGCCCTGTAATCCAATACGCCGCCGTCGTCTGGGGGAACGCCACCGACACGAACCTGAAGAAGCTGGAAACACTGCAGAATCGCATCCTTCGGCTGGCCTTGCATCTGCCTTACGATTTCCCCACCGCTCCTCTTCACCACATCGCGGAAGTACCTCTGCTCCGTGACCTCTTCCAGGCGGCCGCCCGCACCTTTTATGAACGTGCTGGCCGGTCACACAACACCCAAATCCGGACGCTGGGCCGCAAACTGCCGCGAAGCGTCAACACCCGCTGGCCACACCTGCTGAGGAGACACCCAAGAAGACATTCTACATGTGACGACACGATACATCGGCATGCATGGGAGGCAAAGCACTAACTGCTGCGAACTCCATCACACATCGGAGGAAAAGTTATCTCCGTGCAGATCCACGCGACTCGCCAACCAGTCTCAGGGAACACCTGATGACGCCGAGTTACGACGTCGAAATATCGTGTTGGGATAAAATTATTATACTTCGGGGATTCGGTAATATTGCTGTTCCGTGAGCTACTGTTTCGGGCGATTATTTTTATCCAATTAGCAGACTGTAGTAGTGCTTAGAAAGTGTATTTTTTGTGCAAACATACATTTTTAATACGAACAATGCCTATTTATATTAACAACATATGACCAAACGGTAAAAAAGTAAGAGAGCGTATTCAAGATAATTTTATATCGGTGTCAATCGACAATACAAAAGACTGTAAGGGTAGATTTGCTTCAAATATTGTAATTGAATCTCTTAACAAAAATGTACGGTCTACACAGTAGCTACCTGCTATAGAGCAGTTTCAAAAGACAAGTAGCTCTGCAGTTTCCTCACTTTTTATCGATTTTATGAGTTTACTATGGCCAAATGGCATTTAGTACCAGGTTTTTTGATGTTTGTGACTAATGTATCTAGTTACATGATCAAAGCTGGTACTGCTTCCAAATCTATATTTCCTGATACGATACATCTGACTTCTCTTGCCCCTGGGTTACATAGTCTTGCTGAAATTATTACTGCAGATTTTCATCCCGTTGATAAGCTGGTGTCTGCTGTGATGATGGTCTGTTTTACATCTTATAGAAAAGGAGCGACAGCACCTGATATTCCCCTGTCACCAGAACAATTCATAAAGCGGTGGAGCAAGAGGTTGTGTGCAGCGGTGGTTTACTACACCGAAAATTTAGAAACCGTTAAGAGCGTCGTTTCTACATTTCATCTAAGAGTGCAGCCTCACTTAAAACTGGTCAAGATTTTCTGAACACTTCCGAAGCTTGAGGTGACCATGTGTAGATATTAGTAGTGGAATAAGTGAGCTCCAACCCCAAATTTTGATAGCAAATTGATCAGCAAATTAATTAAATTGATCAATTAATAACCCCCAACCCTCATCCACAACCATGCCCACTCCCACTCCCTCGATGACGTGATGCATTTTCCTCAGCTACCTCGCGAGTCTCCGCCCCCTCCTCCTCCCACCCCTCCTCCTCCCCCACCTACCCTATCGGCAAAATTTCGAATTTTGGCGGGAATTTCGAATACACGCTGTAAAATTCAATTGTCAATTCAGAGGACGTAATATTAACAGGAAATTTTGATGGAAATTGTTTATAAAACGGCGATGGGTGGTTGGAAAAAAATCAGAGGATGGGAAATCGGGGAATTATGCACTGCAAAGGACATAATTTAGATTCTGCACGATAGGGAAAATTCAGAGAACAGTAAATTGGTGAATTTAGCACTGCACAGGACATAATTTGCATTTCAAAGGACAGGGATACTCCTGTATAACTTCTGATCTTATCCTACGCTGTGGTCGGAAAGTCTTTAAGGCGCTCCGGATTTCGTGTCAGGCGCAAGTGCACCGAGAAAGCAGTGCACTGACTGTGTCTGCCTAGCGCTGGTGTTCGTGAGTGAATAGTCTTTGCTGCGGTGCAGATCCCACTAGCTGCATGTCAGCAGGTCCTCTCCCGCTAGTGGTGTGTTTTCTCCATCCCTTCCCCGCATCCTGCTCCTGCTCCATGTTGCTTGCCCCGTCGGCTACTACATGTGGTGCTTCATGCGATCGCTATTATCTGGCGAGATGTGTCTTTCACATCCATACCACGTGCACCACTTGGCACAGCGTCTGGTGGTGCGTAGCGACAAACTGTGGTACAAATCACAGATCGTACTGCGCTTAACGGAACTGGTTGAACTCGGTTTAGAGACAAACTATGAGGGCAACGGATCCAGAATTTGGGAATCGGCTGCCTACAGCAAATTCCGTCCGGTGTCCGCTCACTTTGCCTCACTCTGTGAAGCATTCGGGACGTGTGCATCGGCTTTTCACTAAGTTAAGCTCCACGTCCGCGCGTATACAACCTGGAGCATACAATGGAGCATATAACCTGGTCCACGCTGGCGGCAGCCCCTGCTACTTAGGAAAATGCCGAACGCGCTCCTGGAATCAATGTGAGCTACACATCAGTCGGAAGACATCGAAACAGCGATGCTACTCCGAC
Organism: Schistocerca gregaria; assembly: GCF_023897955.1. Classification (NCBI taxonomy): domain Eukaryota; kingdom Metazoa; phylum Arthropoda; class Insecta; order Orthoptera; family Acrididae; genus Schistocerca; species Schistocerca gregaria. Next base: position 101,229,983 of record NC_064931.1, read on the forward strand.
GGGCAGGAACACGGGGGCAATAAGACGAGTGGTATCTAGCGAAGAGTTAATTCCCAAAAGAAATAAAATAGAAACTAAAATGATAAGCGCTGTAGATGAGATTTTAGCGGAGTTCCAGAATGAACTAAAACAAAAAAAGGACGTCAACCGCAATTACATCGCAGGTTAGAGACAAAATTTGGGCACTCGCACTAGGTCAAGCAAGGCTTTAGGGACAGAATGAAGAGCTCAGACCTGAAAACGCACCAGATGCCCAGGAACGCATTCAGCGCCTAGAACAAGAAATAGCTTACTCAAATTCGAAAATCAGAGATTAAAGTCAAAAAATAAACCCCTCTCATTCTCATTTGACGTCGATTCTTAGCTGGCTCAGACGTTTTCTCAGCTCAGGGACCGGGTTTTGTGTTGTCCTAATCATCATCATTTCATCCCTATCGACGCGCAAGTCGCTGAAGTGGAGTCAAATCGAAAGACATACGCCCGGCGAACGGTTTACCCGACGGGAGGCCCTAGTCAGACTTTTGTTAAAATCTGTTTTGGTAAGTACTTGTATTTTTACAAACACCTCAATGCTTACACGGAAAACATATGAAAATTTCTTATTTTGAAATGTAATCATATTAAATTATTGCACAAACTATTTCAAACATTAGAATATAGCCGGCTGCGGTGGTCTAGCGGTGTGGATGTGTGTGATGTCCTTAGGTTAGTTAGGTTTAAGTAGTTCTAAGTTCTAGGGGACTGATGACCACAGATGTTAAGTCCCATATTGCTCAGAGCCACTTGAACCATTTTTTCGTTAGAATATATTATACTATGTACGAATATTAAATGCATTATATTGACATTTCTCACAATAAATCGTAGGTAATTTTATTTATTTCTATAATACCTAGTCTGACGATGCATTGAGAAATGTGTCTCGTTGTTACCGCGTTTCGTCAGGTGTTTATAAACATTTCCTTTGTTTCTGCTGTTATGTGGTATATCGTAGTAAAGCACCTTATCCCTTTCTCCCCCATGTGTGCGTGCGTGATTTTGTGTGCGTGTGTGCGTGTGTGCGTGTGTGCGTGTGTGTGTGTCTGTGTGTGTGTGTGTGTGCGCACGTGCGTGTGGTACAGTCGATTAAAACTTTTATTATTCTCCCGAGTCATAGATCCTGAAATCTCACGGCACAGACTGCATCCACACTTCATGTAGTTAGATACTGCTGTAACGCAAACATTATACGAGGGTTGAAACTTCAATAGTGACAACCATTTATTTACAGCTCGTACAAAATAGATACGTGTTTCAAAGTTATACTGACGTTCAAAAAGCTACCAGCATTGTGTAGAACCCGTTACTAGCGATGTGGAAGTCGAAGGATACTCTTAGCAGTGCCAGTTGTGTTGACAGTTCGAGCGACGCGGTCTATTGCCCGACGTATTTGTAGCAGTTCTGAAGCGAATGGGCAATAGACCGCGCCGCTCAAACTGTCAACCAACTGGCACTGCTAAGAGTATCCTACGACTTCCACATCGCTAACAACTGGTTCTACACAATGCTGGTGGCTACTTCGAACGTCAGTATAACTTTGAAACACGTATCTATTTTGTACGAGGTGTAAATAAATGGTTGCCACTATTGAAGTTGCAACCCTCGTATTTCCGAGTCATTTTTAGAATATTTCGACATGATAGGTGGGATGACGTATTTTTTAGCACATTTCCCTGTATTTAACCTTCACAAGCTTCTAGATATTCAATGTAACTTCGCACTTCCCGCATTGCCGACGTATTATGCAGACATTTTAGGGTATTATGGTATCTTAGTTGTGGAAAGTAGAGCAGTCTACAAAACATTTATACTGGCTTGGCACTATAGTTCATGTTTCAATCTTCATTGAAAGTAGGCCTATGTCATTTGTAATAATAGCAATAATTAGCAATTAGTATCAACTACTACATTTTCTAGTATGTAATAGTATCTGTGTCCCCCTAAAATGGTGAAAGAATAACAGAAATGAGTGAATATGCACTTTGAGGATGTATTGTACACTCCTGGAAATTGAAATAAGAACACCGTGAATTCATTGTCCCAGGAAGGGGAAACTTTATTGACACATTCCTGGGGTCAGATACATCACATGATCACACTGACAGAACCACAGGCACATAGACACAGGCAACAGAGCATGCACAATGTCGGCACTAGTACAGTGTATATCCACCTTTCGCAGCAATGCAGGCTGCTATTCTCCCATGGAGACGATCATAGAGATGCTGGATGTAGTCCTGTGGAACGGCTTGCCATGCCATTTCCACCTGGCGCCTCAGCTGAACCAGCGTTCGTGCTGGACGTGCAGACCGCGTGAGACGTCGCTTCATGCAGTCCCAAACATGCTCAATGGGGGACAGATCCGGAGATCCTGCTGGCCAGGGTAGTTGACGTACACCTTATAGAGCACGTTGGGTGGCACGGGATACATGCGGACGTGCATTGTCCTGTTGGAACAGCAAGTTCCCTTGCCGGTCTAGGAATTGTAGAACGATGGGTTCGATGACGGTTTGGATGTACCGTGCACTATTCAGTGTCCCCTCGACGATCACCAGAGGTGTACGGCCAGTGTAGGAGATCGCTGCCCACACCACGATGCCGGGTGTTGGCCCTGTGTGCCTCGGTCGTATGCAGTCCTGATTGTGGCGCTCACCTGCACGGCGCCAAACACGCATACGACCATCATTGGCACCAAGACAGAAGCGACTCTCATCGCTGAAGACACCACGTCTCCATTCGTCCCTCCATTCACGCCTGTCGCGACACCACTGGAGGCGGGCTGCACGATGTTGGGGCGTGAGCGGAAGACGGCCTAACGGTGTGCGGGACCGTAGCCCAGCTTCATGGAGACGGTTGCGAATGGTCCTCGCCGATACCCCAGGAGCAACAGTGTCCCTAATTTGCTGGGAAGTGGCGGTGCGGTCCCCTACGGCACTGCGTAGTATCCTACGGTCTTGGCGTGCATCCGTGCGTCGCTGGGGTCCGGTCCCAGGTGGACGCGCACGTGCACCTTCCGCCGACCACTGGCGACAACATCGATGTACTGTGGAGACCTCACGCCCCACGTGTTGAGCAATTCGGCGGTACGTCCACCCGGCCTCCCGCATGCCCACTATACGCCCTCGCTCAAAGTCCGTCAACTGCACATACGGTTCACGTCCACGCTTTCGCGGCATGCTACCAGTGTTAAAGACTGCGATGGAGCTCTGTATGCCACGGCAAACTGGCTGACACTGGCGGCGGCGTTGCACAAATGCTGCGCAGCTAGCGCCATTCGACGGCCAACACCGTGGTTCCTGGTGTGTCCGCTGTGCCGTGCGTGTGATCATTGCTTGTACAGCCCTCTCGCAGTGTCCGGAGCAAGTATGGTGGGTCTGACACACCGGTGTCAATATGTTCTTTTTTCCATTTCCAGGAGTGTAGCTTAAATCAAGAGTAGGGCTAATTATTTACATTCAAACTGCCAGTCTGCTGGCTTACCTGCCTGCTCGGTATAGTATTGTAGCTAATACATATTTTCATGCGAGTTTTTTTTCCTTTATTGTTTTTCAATTCCCCATTGGGGAGGGCTGGCAGCAGCATATGCGCTGCTCTTCAGCTGAAAGACATAGAACAAACAATAGAAGACATTTAAAAATAACAAAGGAGAGAATATGGTGAACATAAATATAAAAAAGGGGGAACATCATTGAAGACAATAGATAAATAACGGGGTGACTGTAAAATGGAGATAAAAAACTGTTTAAAAGTAGTACACACAAAAAGCCACACACTGCGACAGTTAAAAGAACACAACGTACATTAAGACTCGAGCATAAAAGTTATCGACGGATGGCGTAACACAGAACAAACACTGACGGCGAACCTCAAGGCAGTACACAATTAAAATCACACCTCTTGACACACAGGAGAAACAGCACTAAACACAACACTGATGTGGCACACTGACGATGATCAAACCGGAGGATCTGTCAGGTGCAGGTAGATGAGAGTGGCTGGAAGAAGGGAGGGAGGGAGGGGAAGAGATGGGGGAGATGAGTTGGGGGCACGCTGAAGAGGGCCAGGTAGGGAGGGATGTGGGAAGGAAAGAGGCAAGTATGGGGTGCAGGGTCCCAGGGTGGGAGGAGGAAAATCCGCTCTATGAGAAGGAGGGGAGAGGAAAAAGGGGGCCCTGGGGAGGGGTGGGGGGAACAAGGCCAGGTTATAGTTGGAAGGAAGGGTAGATGTCATGGCGAAGTTCGTCATCCGGGAGGTTGAGGCGTTGGAAATTGCCCTGATGAAGGAGATGGAGGGTGTGGAGGTGGAGAGAGGGAGGGATGCAGCGATAGAGGCACGGCAACGGGTGGGGGCTGGTGGAGAGGAAGGAGGAAACCAGAGTGTGGGGGGGATCAAGTCTGCAGACAATGTAAAGGATTCGGAGACGTTGGAGGAACAGGAGGAGGTGGGGGAAGGGGATCAGTTCATAAAAGAGCCGTGTGGGGGAAGGAAGGCGGATACAGAAGGCAAGGCGGAGTGCATGATGTTCAAGGATTTGGAGGGCCTTGTAAAAGCGGGTGGGGGTAGAGATCCAGGCAGGGCTGGCATAACAGAGGATAGGACGGATGAGGGATTTGTAGGTGTGAAGGATGGTAGAAGGATGCAATCCCCATGTCCAGCCAGACAGGAGTTTCAGAAGGCAGAGGTGGGAATGGGCTTTCTGCTGGACAGTCTGGAGATGAGGGATCAAGGTGAGGTGTCGGTTGAGGGTGAGGCCAAGGTATTTCAGGGTGAGGGTGAGCTGGAATGGACGACCATAAAGGGTGACGTTTGAAATCATGGAGGCGAAAGGAGCGAGTGGTGCGGCCTATTATGATTGCCTGGTTGGAGGGGTTGAGACGGAGGAACCACTGGTCACACCAAGTGGTGAGCGAGGTATTTTTACGACATACATTTAATAGGTTTACCTACTAAAATGTCAACTGTTATTAGGCATGGGAAACTAGCATTGGAGTACATACTTCAGAATTTGGGGCACAAATTTGGCGAGTATGTGTGTATGTAGGAACTAACTTGCACTTTCTTACCCTGCAGACGTGTTTTTGTAGATACTGGAAGAAATATGCTATCTACTTGTTCCAATATTCCATGGCAAATTCTGTATAGCTTCAAGTGAAATTTACCAATGGGACTGGTGAGCCAGCCCTTAAATGAAATATTGGCAGTCATTAATGCAAACTTATTTTACAAATTTTTCGGTATTATGTTCAATTCAGATACTTTATAGTATCTGGTAGCCGAGTTGCAGGCGCTTTTGGTGGGTGATGTGTGTGCGCCTCCCCTCGCCGCATGTCCATACAACTGGCATTTGTGTGGTTGCAACGATCCTAATGTCAGTGATACCTAACATGCACAATTCCATGAGCATTGTATGGTTCCCTGAATGGTATGAAATTGCTCATACTAAAGTCAGCTTGATGTTTTGTGTGTCTAGCTCTCTCCTTGACCCGCTAATTATTGAGATAGCTGTTTAAAGTTTTCTCAGTTGTGTCCAGAGGAAACCACTTTCGTCTTTGTATAATTGTGAGTTTGGGAGAAGGTTCATCACATTAGAACACATGAAATAGTAGTTCATTTTATTGCATAAATGATTAAAAGATTTGCTTAACTTTAACATACTTCTTTGCTGTTGGATTTTTGGGTAATTCACAGCCGTCACTGACTAGCAAAACATCACTTGATGAGCTTATTAAGCAATAGTTTTCTTGCAGTGCAAAATGCAACTTACACGATACTTCTGACTAGCAAAACATCACTTGATGAGCTTATTAAGCAAAAGTTTTCTTGAAGTGCAAAATGCAACTTACACGATGGTAAATTTCATCGAAAACTTCGAACAGCGAGTTGATCCTACACTATGATGTTGACTCCTTCAGATGAGCTCACGAACTATGAGGGACCACTTGCAAGCTCGACACTATATTGAGCTCAGTATGAGGGCGCTGCTACAAAGACAATGAGGCATACCTTCTCTTATATCTTTGCACATTGCACCGAGAACTCGCTACCGCCTGTGAAATCGATATAAGTTGCCCAATTTGCTGTGGCTGCGCGATCCCTGGACGATGACAAACTGTCACTGAATAGGATGAGTTCATAGATGTCTTGTTTGACAGGGCACAGAACACAATAACTTTATCGGACCTTGGATGTGTACGAAACTTCAGTACGGATTCTCTGTATGCAACGGGGATGTTCTACACCCAATATGCTTTCTGTTCCAAGTTCGCCACCACTTTCAGCAACTGCAGTCTGTGACGCCCTTGACGGTTGTTTTCCAAACTGACATGGAAGGAAAATTTCAGAGTTGGCCTTTGATGTCGCTGCAAGATGTGAATCACACTCGTCTGACATGTCCAGCATTCTTTAACAGAACATCTCTTGATATCATGTGGAATGATTACAATCGTAGCAAGAACAGACTCTATATGTGCTGTCAATAGCAATCTTCTTTATCCGCTACTTGACATACAAGTTCTCCATTCACACAAGTGTCCTAACATTTTTTTTCATTATTTCACACTGAGTACAGAAACATATTGTGTTATAAATTCCCTGCTTTGTTGTAGGTTACCGCTAGATGTGAAGATATCTTTCAAGAGTGCCTCTGGGAGGGACGAACCTACAACTGCTGCAAAATATTCGACATACAGCGCTGTGAGTCTGGATTCTGCTATTCGTTCAACTCACTCACCTCAGAGAGAACCCATCACTGGTAAGATATTATCAGTATTTCAGTATATATCAAAGAAGCTAGCAATGTGTTTCTAGCTCAGTGTTACATACAGCAAAAAAAAATATAGATATAGATATACGGACATCTTTCATCTTATGGGGAAACATGGAACAATGTGACCGAGCGGTTCTAGGCGTTACGGTCGCTGGTTCGAATCCTGCCTCGGGCATGGATGTGTGTGATGTCCTTAGGTTAATTAGGTTTAAGTTGTTCTAAGTCTAGGGGACTGATGACCTTAGATATTAAATCCCATGGTGCATAGAGCCATTTTAACCATTTTTTGAAGAAATATTCGAAGTAATTAACAGATAACATCCTTTAAATGTGCTATAAAACTTTATTAAGGTGTCTTAAAAAACAACTGTCGCTTTTATTAAGAAGGACTAGATTCACTCCCTCCGAAGGTACTTCAGCCTATTTACATGTGTACCGAACAAGTACCTGTAACGTGCATTGATAGGATTGTTTTCAGTCTTATAGACATATTCTTTATTCTTTATTCATATTCTTTATTCACCATTGACCACCTGAGGTGGAATAGGCAATTTACATGGATATAATATAACACTTTCCTAGAATAATATCTTAAAGCTAAATGAACATTGCAAATAGTACCCATAGATGCTAACATACACCATAACATAAGATAAATACATTCAGTGACATCACATAATGAAATACTTAAGAATTAATGTCAATTGATTTTATATTCATAAATTCTGTTATATTGTAAAAAGGATTGATTAGTAACCATTTTAGTAGCTTGCTCCTGAAGCTACTTATGTGAGCCGACCGAGAAGAAAATGGAAGTTTATTAAATATTTTTATACTATTGATTAGATGGGCATTTCCTGTTCTTGTCAGCCTGTGCCTAGGTATGTCTAATTTTGTTTTGCCTCTGGTATTATGGTGGTGTATGTTTTCTCTCATTTCGAAATCTGCTATATTGTTTTATGCATACAATGCTGAGGTGTATATATAAAGATTAATAACTGTTAATATTTTCAGCTGAATGAACAGTGGCCGGCAGTGCTCTAATCTACCAGAATTGCTTACTGCCCTTATCACTTTCTTCTGAATTTTTAGAACTTCAGTGATGTGAAGAGAGTGTCCCCATATCAGCAGTCCATATTCTATATGTGACTGAAAGAGTCCAAAATAAATAACTCTTAAACATTTTTTCGTCACTAGGCTTCTCAGTTTCCACATTAAATACATAACTCGAGACAATTTTGTGCAGATATGGTTGATGTGTGTTTCCCACGTTCACTTAGAATCTACATGAATTCCTAGAATTTTAACTGCTTTCACCTCTATCTCTTTTGACAATCCAAGTATAATCTGCTGGTTTTTATCAGGATTGCAAAGCAGTGTATTTGATGAGAACCAATTTAGTGCCGCTTCCAGGCCATCTCGCATCATATCTTCCAGAACTGACATGTTCTCATGCTGAGCAAGCAAAGTTGTGTCATCAGCATAACAGATAACAGTATTGGGGATACAATGGGGTAAATCATTGACTGCAATTATTAAAAGGAAGGGCCCAAGGACAGAACCTTGTGGAACTCCTGTCTTAACATCTAGCAATTGTGAGTCTTTGTTTCCGACAGAGGCAAACTGCTTCCTATTGTTTAGGTATGATTCAATTACTGCCAATGCAGAGTCTTGTACACCATAGAATTTGAGTTTTGCGAGTAAGATATCATGAGAAATGCAGTCAAATGCCTTACTTAAATCGCATAAAAGAAGTGATGCTTTATTTTTATTCTCAAAGGCTGTTATTACTTCATTCACAATTGAAAGAACAGCATTGGTGGTATTTCTTCCCTTGCGGAAGCCAAATTGACTATTAGAGAGTAAGTTATGTGACTCAAAGTAGTAGTTTAGTTGGTTATAAATAAGAGATTCAAATATTTTCGAGAAAATGGGAACTATTGAAACTGGTCGGTAATTTTTGAGATCTTGTTTGTCCCCTTTTTTATACACTGGGATAACTTTCGATATTTTTAGAGTTGTAGGATAAACTCCAAACTCTAGACACCTATTAAACAGAAAGGCCAATGGTTCACTAATTATATGGAGTGTTTTTTTAATTATGTTATTGGACAACCAAGAGAAGTCCATACTCTTGGAGTTTGAGAATTTTGCCACTACCTTTGTGATCTCAGTGGGTGTGATTGTCCTCCATTTAAAGGTATAGTTCCCAGCTTCTGTTTGCTTAAGTAGATCACTTGCATTAGTGTTTGTCGTTTCAATTTTGTTCCTAATATCAGTTACAGAGTCCATGAGAAAACGATGGACTACATCTGGGTCAAGAGCTACGCTATGTTCATCATTCCTGCAATGCTCTTGTGCAACAACATTCCATGCAGCTTTGCACTTATTAGTAGCACCTTAAATGCATCTTTCGTATGCTGTTCTTTTTGCCATTCTAAGCTTAGTTCTGTAGGTTCTCTTACATTCAAGATATGCTTTGTACAATTCATCTTTCTGCTCCGTTCCATATTTAAGAGAGTTTTTATTCATGTGGTACATTGATAACATATTTTCCCTCACATTGGTAAGTTCATCTGTGTACCACTTAATGTTTTTCTTTTTAGGTCGACTTTTATGATTGATTTTTATAAGAGGAGAACAAGAATACCACAAATCTAAATATATTTTAATGAAGTTCTCAAAAGCAGCTTCAGACTTATTTATTCCCACTTGACAGTTATATACACAGTCCCAGTTAATATCTCTGAGTTTCTGAATGAACTGGTATACCAATTCTTCCTTCTGCCCTCTAACCCAAGTCACCTTTTCCTTAGCATTGGCACTAGTGTTGGAGGGGAGTCCTTTAGTTTTGTTCAGGTTGAGTGTGAGGAGTATTGGATCGTGGTCTGCAAATCCCCCACCTACAATACTGACAGTGTACAAATCCCTATCAAAGTTAACAATGATGTTATCTATACATGCTCCATCACGTGTGGCATTTCTATTGCTACAATATAGATTGAACATTCTGAGGAGGTTGAAAAAATACTTTGTGGCTTGCTCACAATCATTTCCCATTTCTATGTTGAAGTCCCCGCAGACAGCAATTTTTGATTTAGATTTTAACAACTTTTCCATTATTAATTCAAATTTCTCAAAGAAAACAGACATGTCACCCCTTGGTGATCTGTAGAGACTTACAATAATTAGGTTATGATCCACAAGATTTACACAGGTGAATTCCCCATCCATTTCAGAACAGTATGGGCTAATATCAATTTTTCTGAATATTGTACCCTCTTTGACAAAAATGCCTGCCCCCCCCCCATTTTTTTTCACTTCCCGACACTTCACATCTGCAGCAACATGTCCCTGAGGAATAAAGCAATCTACCTCATTACTCCTCAGCCAATGCTCTGATACACAAATAACATCTACTTTCTTATCAACGCAGAAATGCTCCAATTCCAACAATTTATTCCTAATGCTACATAAATTCACTTGCATCACAGTTAGTGTTTTGTTAATATGAGAAAGTTTTTTAGTCATATTCTGTGTCGTGTCCTGTTCTGTGTCCTGCTGAGGCTCCAAAAATCCTTGAGAAGCTTCTACATTTCGATTACTTTCACTTTTATTATTTAGAGAAGGTTGTTTTGATTTGTCACCCCCTACAGACAGTATCAGTTTCCCTTATTTTTGATTATTTTACAGATATCAACGAGCATTTTACTAAAAGTCATTGAACCCAGTCTATTTAAATGAACACCGTCCCTACCCAGACATTTGTCACTCAGGAATTTGTTTGGATCAACGAAAATCGCACCAAGTTCATCGCACTGTTCCCTAATGCCACTGTTTAAATTGTTTATGTGAGTATTACTCACCGATCTTCTTTGTAAAATTCCACTGATTACCAGTCTTGAGCCTGTATAAACAGTTTTGGCACAGTGAATTACGTTTCGTGTTTTATTTATTATTTCTTCCTGGCTGTTGCTTCGTAATGAATTTGTCCCTGGCATCAGGGACCACGTCGCATTGTTCACTTAAACAAATTTGGCCAATGCTGAAAACTCTAAGTTAAGTAAACTGCTCGATTTGGAAGAAACTGTTTGATGCAGAGTTTTCTGGATGAAGTGTTGTCCTCCGCTCGAGATGTTACAGGACTGTATCTGCTGCTGGTTTAGTGGTAAAAGTCACGCTGTGTAGGACACAAGATCTCGAGCTTGTGTGTTCTCCTTCATTAAAATTTTAAAAAGTATTTCGGCTTTCTTCTAAAGTATCATTCTCGTGGTACCGCAGATATTCATCTTCACTTTGTATATCACCAGTAGAAGCAGAACCTTCCAGAAACATTTGTCTAATAGTTTCCATACTATCTAACCCACGGCTAATAGCAACACTTTCCATAAAAATTTACTCCAAAATGTCTGTGTCAAGACCAGATAATACCATGCTCGAGAGTTCCTTCGCGGTACAGTCACTACTGCCGCCTGACTGCGTGAAGCAATCAGCTATCCGATCTGGTGATCGTGGTGTGGTGCAGAGTGGAGCTGCCCACTTTGGGCATGTTACTGCTCTCGCATTGGTAACCATAAAAAATGTTTCTTATTGTATTTTGATTTTCCCCCAGAAATAACTACGATAAAGCGACTGACCACCGTGCAGTCACACAAAACATTTGGGATCCTATGCGTGTATTCCTCCAAAGTTATTTTCTTCGCTTGTATTGTGGTATTCCTCTCGCAGTTGTGTATTGGTTTTGACATGATTTAATGAGATGAAAGCTGTTTAATTGTTTTACGATATCTTCGAAAACAGAAGCAGGTCTGCGTTTACCACATATTGTGTTCCAAGGAAGGGGCAGAGACAGATCGAAACATCTGTGTCATTTTTCGGGTGAGTATTATCGAACAACTATGTCAGAATCGGATTTTCTACTTTCAAGAAAGCTATTTCTAGTATGAATGATATTTCCACATTCAGGAAGTCTCGATAATTAGCATATGTAATGACTTGTGATCATTTAACGTTCGTGTGACGTGTGACGTTTTCATTCTGCCGATTTCATAAGGGAAGCTTCGTAGGGGAATTATTACTTATGCATTGAGTTTGGTGATAATGTGGCATCAAATTTTTATCTCTCCCACTTGTTATCGACCAACCGCCAAGAAAATTTCTCTTTGGTCGAAAACGCACTTCGAATGTAAATTGACGACATATTTATCTCTGAATGACTAGTCTCTTAGAAGTATGAGGTTGGTAAACTACCGAAGTATTGCACTGTTTCAAATAGTGTTAGAGGATAAATTGTTGATGATAGATTTCTCTCTTATTTTTAGTGTTGTGTCCAGTAGCGTAACAGAAAAATACTGTTTGAAATATTCTAAAGATGAAACAAAACTTTCCAGAGAAGGTCCACTTTATGAAAACCTAAAGTACCTGTAAAAAGAGCTTGCCTAAATTGGCGCAGATTAGTGAGATATTATGTACTTCACACATCTAAATTGTCTGTGGTCACTTTCTGTGAAGTGTAATATTAAAGTAGCTTCAATATGTAGCAGTTTGAGTACATCCGCGTAAGAAGCAGAGGTAACAAATTATTGATGGCCACAGTTTCATAAATAAAATTATTTTCTTAGAAAAACCAGAAACCATATCCTCAGATGTAGAAAAATGCCTTATCGGATTGCAGTATCATAAGTTTTACACAACAAGATACTGGAAGTAGCAAGAGGACTTAAGATGGAGAAATTTTCTTACGTTTTTCTTATTGATTTTGGATCTGGCTGCTTGATGCTTTGTCGCAGAATAGTTAAGAAACCGACCTCCATTGAGACTGGAACTGAGAGCTATTGAGACTTAATATAGTCGACAAACCACATTACCTCAGACCTATCTCAGACCTGCGGCATTCTTCTCCTCCTTATTACCGCAGTGGCGCCTAGGTCATCTAGATCGCAACGTAAAAAACGAGAATATTTGCGATTTTCACGTGTGGTGGCCTACCTGGACTCAAAACCATAAACAGACACTTCAGTGTCACTCCGAAAGTGATGTTCACTCAGCTTATTTAGCGGAAATGAGAAGAAAATATCAAGTCATCTAAGTAGTTTAATTTTTTGTCATCTGGAAAATAACTTGGCAGTCACAAACTCGCCAAGCATCTTCGGAATTGTTGGCATGACACTGTTATACGACAAGCAGGAAAAGTCTTTCTCCAACCAGTGTTCTCCCTGAGTGAACTCAGAAGTGACCCTCAGCTCCTGCTTCAAGCAAGATGCCCACGAGAGCTAGAATAACAGATCATATGTTAATGAGTTCTATTTTTATTATTGTAATTATGTTTATAAAATAGACCATAGTTATGGATAACAGCCAGCTGCACCAGCTGACAACTAACCATCATGAACCAATATCTATCCCTTAAGCATTCTGAAAACTGAAAAACTGATTCACCAGATGCGATTCACATTTTTTGAGCTTTTCCAGTGGACGTACTGTAAATTATTATTAGGAGGCAACATATGTGCTGATCATTATTGTACTAGAAAATATTTTCTTGAGAACATTGTCACTGTAGAATCTGGCCACTCGCCTGGTGGTATACCACCACGGAACACAAGTGCAGCCGGCGAATTACTATAGCCTACGCCTGCTATGCTGATACTAGACAAACGTGGAAATCTCAAATCTGGTCGCACAGCCCGCTGCGTGTACATGCCAGACGACAAGAGAGACGTATCCTGCTGTGAATTTGCGACAGGACAACAACAACGTTAATATCCTTCTGTGTACGTTCCAGATGGTCATAGTTAGACGGATAATCTACTGATTGTGAAAATGTGTTTTTTTTTATCTAGACAGCACTGCAGTATGAAGTCTAAGTTTTCTTACGATTGCATTACTTAATTTCACTTGGTCATTTAAATTTATAGTAGAGGAGGTGGAAAAGTAACTAAATGGCAATATACTACCAGTGTGATTACTAACCATGGTTACAGATGCAGTAGTGCACAGCTAGTAAGGCATCGGTATCGTGAAAATTCTCTGACTGCAGTGTAGTGGCTAAGACAGGAAGCCGCAGCTTTCTCACAAAGTCATTCAGTAGTTGAGAATGAAAGCACTTAGAGACTTGAGACACAATGTCAAACCATCATGAAACCTTTCCCCGGTGATGATCTCCAAAAAATGATGAAAGGATAAAGCTGTTTCTTACTACATTTTCACTAGTAATGCAGTAAAACTGGCACGTGAACCATGGCGTTTTAATTGTTTACTTCTTTACTACCAACGTTATTCATGACACCTTTTGCAGACAGTATTCACATGTACCAGAAAGATTACATCATTGTAGGACACTTGGTCCAGGATCTATAATGTCATAAATATTGAATACGTGACATACTACCGCTTCATGGAGAACTTTTAAATTTATTACTATGTTGCTACTGAGTGTGACTTCAACATATTCCGCAGATCGTATCCACATAAGCTGCTACACGTATCTGCAAAAATATATCGTTGTTAGACGCATAGTTCAAGAGATATGACGTCAAATACTGAGATGCGAGAAAAGAAGCTGCCTCATCATGCACGACGTTTTAATTTATTACTTCTTTGCTATTAACTCTATTCGCAATTTATTTCTCAGTCATCATCCAGATACGTCGCGAATGGGCCTAGAAAAATATAACATTTCGAACACATGCGAAGGTTGCCCAGAAAGTAATGCCAGCACATTTATTTTCTCAGCCGAAAACAATGCTATGAATGCGAAACGTTAGGCATGTGTTATTTGAAGTCTCCTGTGTGAGTGCGTCATGTTTCCGTCACTCGCGACAGATAGCGTAGATACAGGACGGTGTCAACATGGCGTCTGTAGATGATGTACGTTACAAGCAACGTGCCGTCATTGAATTTCTCACTGCAGAGAAGGAAACTGGAGGTAATATTCACAAACACTGGTGCAAAGACTATGGAACATCTGCTGTCGACAGAAGTACAGTTAGTCGCTGGGCACAGAGGGAGTGGTCATTAGAAGACGGTTCGGCGGAGCTCCACGATTTGCAGCAGTAGGGGAGACCATCCGCGGCTGTCACTGCTGACATACCTGACCTAGCCCCCTCAGACTGCCACTTGTTTGAGCCATTAAAGGATGCCATTCGTGGGAGACGTTTTGAGCACAATGAGGAGGTGATTAACCCAGTGAAGCACTGGCTCTGGCCCCAGGACAAGGATTGGTACCGACAGGACACACACGCCCTTATTCGCCCTGAAGGAAAGCCATAGAACGGGATAATGATTACGTGGAAAAATAGGAACATTAGATAAAACACTATTCATTCGTGTGCGTAATCCTCATTATGTTCAATAAAGAATTGTTGAAGAAAAAAATGCGGTGCATTACTTTCTGGGCAACCCTCGTATTTAAGGAGGTGTATCATAAACACTGAGATGCATGAGAAACTGCCGCATCGTGCGTGGCATATACCACTCTCTGACCATATCGTGGTCCCCCTCCTTCTGATAATGTGCTTCTTCTCCTCTCTCAATGCATTTCTGCCTGCCCCTCTTCCTCTTCCACCTGGCAACAATCCTTCTACATTATCCACCTCCGCCTCCTCCTCCATCTGAGTCCATTCCCTGTTTCCCTCACTCTGCCCAACCCCTTCCCTACCCACCTCAACCTGTATCACTCCACGCTCACTGGCATGTGTAGCCCCTGTAATACAGTTCAGTACGGCAGGCCGATACTGCACCCAGAACACATCTGTCATACGGGGCAGCGTACATATTGGGGCCTGTAAAACCGTTTCTTGCCACTGGCACTAACAGTACCTTGCAGAGCATGTTGATTTGGTAGGTCAATACTGTTTACCACAGGCAGAGATGTTAAGATTGAAATCGATCCAGAGGTTTGGGAGGAGATTCCAGAGATACACACACACACACTCTGCTTTACTCACAAACACTTATATATTATTATTATTTACGTCGTGATCCTCTTTCTCTGACCTCACATTCCACTTCTGTATTTTGTCACTGTGTGCATTTCTGTCTTCAATTTCTATTTGATCGATTTTTGCTGCTTCTAGGTCCAGTTCGACATGTGTGAGCTATGGTATTGTTGATTTCATTCTGGATGGGTGGAGGTACAGTTCTGTACTGCAAATCTTGTTACAGGTTCAGGGCAGTTAAGGAGTTTGGAGAAATAGCGTGTCAGGTCTTGATAATTACCTTGCTTAGTTAGTGCTAGTTTTCCATCTGGTTTCCTGAAGTACAAATTTTAGGGTGCGTACCCGCAGGTCTTCCTTGAGAAGGTCCTCTACAATTCCCTCTTGTTTACCTCTATAGCATCCAGTTGCTCCGTCATGTACTTTCACTTCATTTGCATAGCAAGTTTTGCAGCCTGTTTTCTTGACTGTTGGAAACAACATAGGCTTTCTGGGGATTTTTTACTATTGTAGTCCTGAAAAGCTTGTTTGAAAATTTCTAGCGCCTCTTCACACTCTGAGTCCCATCAAGGGTGGTTAGTGTTCTTTTTCCGTGGTATTAGTTCTTTTACTTTTTTATGATCATTCTATGGAGTTCTTCCCATGTGTTTGCTAGTTGTTTTTCTCATTCTTGTTTTACGTTGGATTCCATTATCTTTATTGTGTTAAACTTTTTTCTGTGCGTTGTTTTCTGATAGAGTATCTTCCGTGTAAATTTTATCTTGATTCGAGTTAGGTAGTGATCTGAATCAATATTGGCACCTCTGTGTGCTTGAATGTTATGGATCTCCTTCTGGACTGGGTAGGAAATCGCTGCATGGTCTATTTGGAATTCTTCCATCTCTTGTATAGGTGACCTCCATGTTTTCTGTTTTCTTGGACATTTCTTGAGGGACATTGACATAATCTTTAGATTATTCTACTGGCATAGTTTTACGAGTCTCATGCCATTTCTGTTTGTACATTTGTGGACTGGAGGCTTTCCCACCGTTCTTTATGACGTTTTCCTCTGCCGATATGTGCGTTGAAATCACCTAAAAACATTTTATGTCGTCTTTGGGGATCTTGGACATCACTGTCTCTAGGGTTGCGCAGAATTTCTCTGTTGATACGGGTTCTTTTTGTTATCCCAGTTTGTGGGAGTATGTACATTGATCATGGTGTATTTCTTGTTTGCACACTGTAAGCGCATTGTCATTAACCGGTTGCTTATTGGATTGACTTCTCTAATTGAACTGATTATCTTCTTATGTACCATGAAGGCTATGCCAAGAAGCGAAGGACCGTTGGCGACTCGTTTGTCTGACTTGCTCTTGAATATTGTGTCTTCATCTGTCATGCGTGTTTCCTCCAGGGCAAGTATCATTATCTTCTGTTTGTTGAGCTCTAATGTTAGGTTGTGCAGTTTTACTGGTTGAATCAGTGTGCTTATGTTGGAGAACCCAAGAAATGTAAATGTTTTGTGTGGATGTTTGCCAGAGAACTACGACTTTCTCTGTGACCGTGTAATTCCAGGTTCCCCAGAATCCGAGTTCTATATATGTATACATATAGCATCTCATCTGTAGACATTGCTTTGTGATGGCGTCAACCCATGACACATACATGTGAATCAGGTTGCAACACTGCAGCACACGATTATTCAGGTAACTAATCTTCAATATATTTGACAACAGTGCACATAGGAATACAGTGAAGTTAGTAATTCACAATCTGTAACATTCAGAAAATGTGTACTAACTGTCATTTCAGTTGCAGAGCAGACAGTAATATCTATTATGCAGTGATGTGAATAATTAATTTATGATATGAAGTTAAATATGTGCTGTGTAGCCACAATATTTACTTTTACTGCAGTTTACTTAGAATCAAAAAATTTGTAGAGCATATCTCTAATTTTTCATGAAATAAGTAGTCAGTGGAAATAATGCCACGCAACAACGCTTGCTTCATTCTTTATCTCACACACATATTAGTATCGTTTTTGCGTCTGTAAAGATCCTTGAAGTATCTTGTTCGTAAATAGTGTATTTCATATTATATGACAGGTTTAGTAATGCTCACTTTGCTCTAAATTCATGCACTGCTCTTTGCATAATACACAGCAAGTTCAATTTGATAACGCCACCTGGTTGTTTAATCTGACTTAACTAACATGGTCCTCAAATCATGAGTTGCTAAACATACAAAAATGACAACACAATTCACTGTTGTGGTAATTACATTACTTCTGAAAATAATCGCACAACAGATAATATTGTTCGCTTCGAAATTGAACTGACAGTCGCAACACGGTTTCTATATGTCACAGTTAGTAAAACAATCACCTTCTGCTTCCACTGTTCTGAAATATACTGGCTGTAATTCAGTTAGTGCACTATGATTCACATATATCTGACAGGGAATAGCCCCATTATAAAACAATGACTAATGAAAGGATGCCGTTTAAATTCTATCTCACAAATAGAAATCCTAGTGATCGCAAACTGCTTGTATTGCCTCAAAATTAAATATATACAGTGCCAAAAAAGCATGAAAAACCTTAAGGACTGCAAGGACAGTGTTCAGTGGCATCAAGGTGTGATATATGCATATTGAGGTGTTGTAGTATTAGTGATTCATTTGTCCTGCTCATTGGTATTCACATGGCCCCTGGCAGTTATGTCTATGGAACCCCTTTTCCGATCAGCAGTTTGCAAAAGTCAATCTAGTATACAATAATGCCCACCAACGAGGACGTACTCGTTTTGCACAGCTTCAACCATTTGAACTGGGTCGCATTGTAGGTCAGTATGAACTTAGTCTGCTGCAGGTATTGGACACAATGTATCGATGACGTGTCGTTGTTTTCAACAGCGGTATGTAGAACTTACCCACACCAGTAAACCACTTTCCAGACGCCTGCATAATAAAGATAAATGTCAAGAGTGGCGAATTGTACGATCAGCAGTGGCCGGCCGAACATTACACAGCAACGAAATGGAGGCATATGTTTCACTGCTGAGTCGGAGGCCACCGGGAACCGCCTATTGCAGCAGGATTAAGATTATCTTTTCAATTCCCAGGCAACCACTGACACCATTTGACTACTACGGTGTAATAAAATAGTTGACTGAAGAGTGGAATAGCGCTGTGTTGTCTTCAGTGATGCAGTGGATTCTCCCTGACGGACTTACTTGTGTCGTATACCTGGTGAGATACCTGTTCCAGAGTGCGTTTGGCAAAACACACAGGTTCCACCCCACACTTCATGATCTGCGGGACTATCACTTAGAGCTTGCGCTCACATCTGATGCTTCTGGATAGTAAAAAACCAGTGCCCACTGCATTGCACAGGCTGCTATCTCCATGATATCGCCATTTCTTAGACAGGAAGGTGATTTGCGTTTTCAGCAGAATAATGCACATCCACATACATCTGATGCGGAGAAACGTGCTATTCGTGGTATACAGCAAGACCGCCAAATCTCTCGCCAATTGAGTATGTATGGGACATGATGAAGCTGGAACTTACTCGTTCTGCACAGCCTACAGCGACTGTCAAGGCAAATTTTACTGTGCCACATGAATTTCATTTGATCTGAATTTATCACCATATAACCCTACAATAGAGAACTACCTGTCAACCTGCTTCTCAATAGAATGACCTTCTCCTTGAGAGTGTTGCATTTATTCTTGAGGCAGTGTACACTGATCATCCAGAACATTATGACCACCTACCTACTAGTGATGTAAACTCATCCAGGCGATGGCAGCGTCACCTGGTGAAAAATGATTGCTGGTCAGATGCACGCACGTTGCATGGAGTAGTGAGCAAGCAGTCAATGTATAGGATGAGGAAGGCACGTGATCTATCTCAGTCTGACCCATGACAGATTGTGATGGAATGACCCGGAGGATTGGCACGAGCATTTCGGAAACTGCGCGGCTTGTCGTGTGTTCGGGGAGTGCTATGGCGAGCGTCTTCAAAACATATGGGAAACAAGGTGAAACCACATCCTTTCGTTAAGATACGGGCCATGTCACAAGGCCCAAAGTCTGATGGAGTGGTTTAAGGAACACAGTGTCAAGTTCCAATTGATGTGCTGGCCCCCAAACAAGCCAGAACTGAACCCAATCGAACACATCTGGGAAGCGATTGAATTTGGGGTCAGAGCCCTCCCCTTAATGGAATTTAATTGAATTAGGTGGCTTGTGCCTGTAGATGTGGTGCCAGCTCTCTCCAGCGACGTACCAAAGCCTCACTGCAGCCATGCCATGCTGCATCTCTGCTGTTCTCCATGCCAGAGGTGGACATACCAGCTACTGGGCGGATGGTTATAATGCTCTGGCTGATTAGTGTATTTATCCGTAAATATTATAAAAAGGATGTATGTATGAATGTTCCACATCTATTACTGGACCACTGGTACACACACCACTTGCTGTTTGGAAAGAACGACTGTAGGGCTAAAAACGACTGTAGGGCTAAGAGCGACCTCTCAGTTCGGTGGAGGTGGAAAATATATTCGTTTAGTATTTGAGAATCAGTGCACTTACAGACTTGCAACAACCGTTACACAGAATTTTAAACCTTTGTGAGACTTTTTATTGCCGACGCTCCACGCAAAACGATATAAGGAGAAAACTTTGTCCCATGCCAGATATTCGCCGTTTATGCAGTAAATCCACCGCATCATGAATGGCGTTACAAGTACGTACTTCTTTAATGTTGACTCCATGAACGCAATATTTTTAAAAGTATATTCGCATATACCACTGAGAGTACCTGCTAAGTCATATAATTGTAAGAATCACAGTTCAGGAGATATGGCGTCATAAATACTGAGCCTTTACTAGCAACATATTATGCAGGCAACATCCAAATATGATACTGAATGCAGCTGCAAAGATACACTCCTGGAAATGGAAAAAAGAACACATTGACACCGGTGTGTCAGACCCACCATACTTGCTCCGGACACTGCGAGAGGGCTGTACAAGCAATGATCACACGCACGCACAGCGGACACACCAGGAACCGCGGTGTTGGCCGTCGAATGGCGCTAGCTGCGCAGCATTTGTGCACCGCCACCGTCAGTGTCAGCCAGTTTGCCGTGGCATACGGAGCTCCATCGCAGTCTTTAACACTGGTAGCATGCCGCGACAGCGTGGACGTGAACCGTATGTGCAGTTGACGGACTTTGAGCGAGGGCGTATAGTGGGCATGCGGGAGGCCGGGAGGACGTACCGCCGAATTGCTCAACACGTGGGGCGTGAGGTCTCCACAGTACATCGATGTTGTCGCCAGTGGTCGGCGGAAGGTGCACGTGCCCGTCGACCTGGGACCGGACCGCAGCGACGCACGGATGCACGCCAAGACCGTAGGATCCTACGCAGTGCCGTAGGGGACCGCACCGCCACTTCCCAGCAAATTAGGGACACTGTTGCTCCTGGGGTATCGGCGAGGACCATTCGCAACAGTCTCCATGAAGCTGGGCTACGGTCCCGCACACCGTTAGGCCGTCTTCCGCTCACGCCCCAACATTGTGCAGCCCGCCTCCAGTGGTGTCGCGACAGGCGTGAATGGAGGGACGAATGGAGACGTGTCGTCTTCAGCGATGAGAGTCGCTTCTGCCTTCGTGCCAATGATGGTCGTATGCGTGTTTGGCGCCGTGCAGGTGAGCGCCACAATCAGGACTGCATACGACCGAGGCACACAGGGCCAACACCCGGCATCATGGTGTGGGGAGCGATATCCTACACTGGCCGTACACCTCTGGTGATCGTCGAGGGGACACTGAATAGTGTACGGTACATCCAAACCGTCATCGAACCCATCGTTCTACCATTCCTAGACCGGCAAGGGAACTTGCTGTTCCAACAGGACAATGCACGTCCGCATGTATCCCGTGCCACCCAACGTGCTCTAGAAGGTGTAAGTGAACTACCCTGGCCAGCAAGATCTCCGGATCTGTCCCCCATTGAGCATGTTTGGGACTGGATGAAGCGTCGTCTCACGGGGTCTGCACGTCCAGCACGAACGCTGGTCCAACTGAGGCGCCAGGTGGAAATGGCATGGCAAGCCGTTCCACAGGACTACATCCAGCATCTCTACGATCGTCTCCATGGGAGAATAGCAGCCTGCATTTCTGCGAGAGGTGGATATACACTGTACTAGTGCCGACATTGTGCATGCTCTGTTGCCTGTGTCTATGTGCGTGTGGTTCTGTCAGTGTGATCATGTGATGTATCTGACCCCAGGAATGTGTCAATAAAGTTTCCCCTTCCTGGGACAATGAATTCACGGTGTTCTTATTTCAATTTCCAGGAGTGTATATTGTTGTATGATACATAGTTCAGTAGAAATGATATCATAAACACCGAGATGCGATAAAAACTGCCACGTCATGCATGACGTTTTAATTAATTATTTCTTTATTACTAACACTATCCCCAACACATGTCGCAGACGGTATCGACATATTCCGTTGAATGTACCTGCAAAATCATGTCATTGTAAAACTCTTAGTTTAAGTGAAATGACATCATATTAATTGAGGTTGGGGGAAAAAAACTACAGGGGACAATTCGCTAGAGATATAAGTGAAAAATGTGAAGTTTAAAGACTCGCAACTCTGTGCTTTCTCTCTATTAATTCCACAATACTTTATAATGCCAATTACCTATTTTTTTGATATACGAATTAGTCTAATAAAATCTCAATTAAACCCCATAGAAGTCGGGGATACTGCGTAAACGAACGTTTATATCTATGTGCAATATAACGGCAGTGATGGTGTAGGTTATTTCTTTTGTCTCCTTTTTTTATCTCTGCGGTGGTAGGTAGACCTTACACATGTGCTGTTTATGGCTTAAGATTATTTTGGTGAACTTGATGAGTTTGTTTTTCAAACATTCTAATTACCTTAAAGCTCAAATTAAAAGAAATTACTTTTCTCTCCTTGCTAAAACTTAATTTGTTACACTTGTGTTCTTTGAGTCAATATAACCTGGGCGTTTAAAAATTCACATAATGTACAAATACACTCCTGGAAATTGAAATATGAACACCGTGAATTCATTGTCCCAGGAAGGGGAAACTTTATTGACACATTCCTGGGGTCAGATACATCACATGGTCACACTAACAGAACCACACGCACATAGACACAGGCAACAGAGCATGCACAATGTCGGCACTAGTACAGTGTATATCCACCTTTCGCAGCAATGCAGGCTGCTATTCTCCCATGGAGACGATCGTAGAGATGCTGGATGTAGTCCTGTGGAACGGCTTGCCATGTCATTTCCACCTGGCGCCTCAGTTGGACCAGCGTTCGTGCTGGACGTGCAGACCGCGTGAGACGACGCTTCATCCAGTCCCAAACATGCTCAATGGGGGACAGATCCGGAGATCTTGCTGGCCAGGGTAGTTGACTTACACCTTCTAGAGCACGTTGGGTGGCACGGGATACATGCGGACGTGCATTGTCCTGTTGGAACAGCAAGTTCCCTTGGCGGTCTAGGAATGGTAGAACGATGGGTTCGATGACGGTTTGGATGTACCGTGCACTATTCAGTGTCCCCTCGACGATCACCAGAGGTGTACGCCCAGTGTAGGAGATCGCTCCCCACACCATGATGCCGGGTGTTGGCCCTGTGTGCCTCGGTCGTATGCAGTTCTGATTGTGGCGCTCACCTGCACGGCGCCAAACACGCATACGACCATCTTTGGCACCAAGGCAGAAGCGACTCTCATCGCTGAAGACGACACGTCTCCATTCGTCCCTCCATTCACGCCTGTCGCGACACCACTGGAGGCGGGCTGCACGATGTTGGGGCGTGAGCGGAAGACGGCCTAACGGTGTGCGGGACCGTAGCCCAGCTTCATGGAGACGGTTGCGAATGGTCCTCGCCGATACCCCAGGAGCAACAGTGTCCCTAATTTGCTGGGAAGTGGCGGTGCGGTCCCCTACGGCACTGCGTAGGATCCTACGGTCTTGGCGTGCATCCGTGCGTCGCTGCGGTCCGGTCCCAGGTCGACGGGCACGTGCACCTTCCGCCGACCACTGGCGACAACATCGATGTACTGTGGAGACCTCACGCCCCACGTGTTGAGCAATTCGGCGGTACGTCCACCCGGCCTCCCGCATGCCCACTATACGCCCTCGCTCAAAGTCCGTCAACTGCACATACGGTTCACGTCCACGCTGTCGCGGCATGCTACCAGTGTTAAAGACTGCGATGGAGCTCCGTATGCTACGGCAAACTGGCTGACACTGGCGGCGGCGGTGCACAAATGCTGCGCAGCTAGCGCCATTCGACGGCCAACACCGCGGTTCCTGGTGTGTCCGCTGTGCCGTGCGTGTGATCATTGCTTGTACAGCCCTCTCGCAGTGTCCGGAGCAAGTATGGTGGGTCTGACACACCGGTGTCAATGTGTTCTTTTTTCCATTTCCAGGAGTGTATTATAGTCAAGTTTTATTTATACGTGCCTGAGATATATGCGTGACGGGATTTAATGACAAAGTAAATATCTCATTCCTTATTGTTGAAATGTGAGAAGGTTACACAACAATTCAAGTCGATGACTGCAATCAAATTATTATAGCACATTATCTCGAACAGTTACATTTTATCAACTGTTTAGTGCAGGCGCCTTTAGTGTATCTATAGTAGTGGCTATCATGACAAAACTAGTTCTTCCCGGTGAACAATTGGAAGCTTTAGTAAATGCAACTGACAACGAGGAAATATTTCTGAAGAAGAAAATCACAGCAGTGATGACAACATTCATCCTTCATCTGAATCAGTGAATGTACAAACTTTTCAATTGATTCAGTCTAAAGACAAAAATATCACGTGGAACTTACAACATGTTCCGCGGACTGGAAGTGCATCTAGTGCAAATATTAAAAAACCAACTCCTGGTCCGATAACATAAGCTATCGCCAGAGATATATAAAATCATCTTTTGAAGTCATGATGACCGATAATAATTCGTGTATTGTGGTGGAAATGACTAATACTGAGGGTCGAAGAGTTTATGGGTATAACCGGAAAGCATTCGATGAAATTACACTTGAATCCTATATTGGCCTATTTTTACTGGCTGATGTGTATAAATCATATGGTGAATAAAGAAAGAGTCTGTGGGATCCAGAAACAGCTGCAGCAATATTTCCTGCCGTAATGTCGCTCAAACAGTTCTGTTGCATCTCACGTCATTAAGTTTCGATCAGAAGTCTGATCGAAGAGCACGGAGTAAATGGAAAGTTGGCACGTATAAGAACTCTGTACAATAAACAGGTGAAAGATCTTCAAAACTATATAATCCTGCCACAAATCTAACCGTGGATGAGCAGTTTGTGGCTTTCCTAGGATGTTTTCCATATAAAGAATTTATACCGAGCAAAATGTTAAAAGATGGGTTTAAATATATGGACATTATGTGATAATGCTGCTTCTTATGTTCTGAAGACAGAAATCTATTCAGGAAAATTACGTGGACAAGCACCTAAGAATAGTCAAAATTTGAGTGTTTTCATGGATCTGACATATGAGCTAAAAGGACAAAATGTCGTATGTGACATTTTCTTCACGTCATATGCTTTAGGCTAAGGACTTCTTAAAAGACATTTTACAGTGCTAGGGTCGGTGATAAAAAATAAGCCTGAACGCCCTAATAATATATGAATCTAAGGAGTTCTTCACATTTCAAAGTTGATTTATACTATGGATATCACAGTCGTATCTTACATTCCATGTAAGAACAAACTGTTTGTTCTGATGAGCACAATGCACATCAGTGAGGAAATAAGTAACAGAGAGCCGGGTGGAGTGGCCGAGCGGTTCTAGGCGCTTCAGTCTGGAACGGTGCGACCGCTACGGTCGCAGGTTCGAATCCTGCCTCGGGCATGGATGTGTGTGTCGTCCTTAGGTTAGTTAGGTTTAAGTACTTCTAAGTTCTAGGGGACTGATCACCACAGATGTTAAGTCCCATAGTGCTCAGAGCCATTTGAACCATTTTGATACGGAGTTGGAATTAGTTGCCAGAACTGTACCTGCCTGTTAGGTGATTCGAAACACACGAGGAATATTTATCAGGTGCGTCAGAGTGTTGTTCTCCGGTGTCAGGCTTGCATTGACGATGATGACCGTCAATTTCAGCATATTGTGTAAGATACGGTACAAACTGGAACGTTCATTGTGTCAGTGACGGTATTTGCAGTTAACTGTGACTAATGTAAATAAAAAATTGCATAGTACTGTTACTTTTTTCCTATTATCTCCTTAAGCTGGCTTCTCCTGCTCCATGTTTCCTATCTCAAATCGTTCAGTGGAGCATCCTCTATGGACTGTTAAATTTTTGCAGGAACTTACGAAATCACCCTGTATATGTATAGCTTTCTTTAAGAAAGGTAGCAGGGTCAAAGTGAGCAGGGTTAAAGTGAAGTGTTAAATTCTTAGGTATAAATTTGATACTTTGTAAAGGTGCTCATTCACCTGTGGAAATTTCCATCAAATCTTCCGCTTTTCTGATGTTTCGTTCCAGAGAAGGAACTTCATCTCCCTGTGAACGAAGGGGTCTGAGGAGCATGCTGAACGCTCTCGATCAGAATCCCGTTGCTCCTGGCTTTTGGAAGAAATTTCCGGAGAGCGAGATAAAGCTCGATGTTTCCGAGGTACTGCTAGTCTCGCATTTCGATCGTTGAGACTGTATAGTCTACTGGCAGCTAATTTGCATTCAGTAAGATATGACCATTTTCTACGCATTTCCATTCGGAAACAAAACTAAATCAAAATTTAATCCTTTCGCTGCTACAAACATGCTCTTTGCAATCAATGCTGAGGTTTTTTTTGTGCTGAGAGATGGCGTTCCGACCGACAAAAAATACTTACCTTCCGATTCTTCGAAAGCGATTTGGTGAATCAATTTTATCTTTTAACATTTTACATTCTGTTAGCTTCACTCGAACAAGAACTGAATCTCTTTCGTTATCCACCGTACTTACTGCACTGCATCACACTGAATAAAGCACTGTGCGAAATTTTAGAGAGTTTGCAGAGGTAAAAACCGCATTACATAAAACTTGCGTAGGATTGATTTGAGTCCATATATTGGAGTGAATGAAATGTAGATAGCATGTCGAAATATCTTTTAAAGATGAGAGGTGAACGATATCTTATTTCGTCCACGACTTATTGGGTTTCACATCTGATGGACGGTCGAGCGCTACCCAGTTCCGTCCGGTGACAAAAATTTGGTTTTTGCACGTCTCACGGTGTAGTATCTTCGCTTCATAAGTGACTGGATTTCTTTTCGTTACATGCATCAAATTAAGTAAAACATGACACGAAATTTTAAAGATTTGCAGAGGTAGAAACGAATTACGTTAACTTAACGAATGATTGATTTGAGTTCATGCTTTGGAGTGGATTAACTGTAACAAAATCCAATCGGCGCGCATATGCAGTTCCACAACGCCTCTGGAACGGCATACCAGGACGTGTGTACACGCACACAGTAGTTGAAGGGTTAACGATTAGGCACAAAAATGACAAAACTAGACTTAATAAATTCATTTTTCGCAGCAAAGAATAAAGTAAAACATATCGAAAGGAGCAAAGTAATGTCGTTAAGCTCTTAATGCACGAAGCGAAATCAATAATTCCATAAAGCCTAGTGAAGTAAATGCATTATTAGTTTGCGTTTGTAAATATAAGTTTGCCGCACTTGATTCTACAACTCATGTATGCTTCCGAAAATACTTTGGCCACTGAAGTAAACGACTTTCCTTGAGAAGAACTTAAATAAAAGTAACATATACCATAAAAACAAAGCAATGCCGTTGTGTTTTTAATGATAAAACAGTAGCCTGTATATCTTAGCCATGTAGATTTGGTTTTAGTTTGTGACCGTAATCGTGTAGGCGCTTAATTCTGTCGCTGATGTAAACTTCTGAGAATATATATGTCACTGACGTAAAAACACTAAGAGCGCTACCTATTGGTTCTTTATTATAATACAGTAGTACCAGCGCCATCCATTACTTCAACTACATCTACATCTTGATCTACATAATTCCTTGCTGTATTACGACGATAACACGGCACTCAATTGATTTTTTGCTGTACTATGCTATGATGACGATACATGCGAACTACAAGTTGTGCAGATAAAATTTACGATGTCTTTTCCCAAGTTTGGATTCAGGGGAGCAGCAGATAACTTTTCCCACAGAACGTGTGATTCGTAGTGCATCCAAAACTGAAAGAGGGCTACAAAAACGAATGGAATTAACAGGCACTGTGAATAGCGACAGCAAGGAAGATGTCACTGTCACTTCACGGCACACAGATGTTATAGTAAAAATCAGAAACTACGAGGTGGAGATGAATGATAAGCTAGACATGCCATCGCAGATGCTTACTCCATCGGGTACACCGGCGTCAAGTCGAAGTATATGAGACGAGCGGGGAGGTACGAATTTCACCATATTAGAATTTTTTAGATAAATCGATGAGAGGAACAGTAAGACTTGGAAATAGGTCTTCAGTAAGTTGTCACAAAAATTAGGCGAGTCTGGGAGAAAAGAGGAAAAAGAGCAGAGAAAACTAGTAGAGAAACAAAAGAAACTAGGAAAATGGCTGAAGAAAAAATAAAAGAGTCTATGGAGGAGAGTGTGGAAGCAGATAAAATGAGAAGAGAGATGAAACCGAGATAAGACGAAATAAGGAAAGAAGCCAGTGAGGAAGCTAAAGCAGCTATAAAAGAAATGAGAAAATAATGGATACGAGAAACAGCATATACGAAAGTGATCAAAAAAGTAGCGAAGGAAGAAAACGATGTAGCTACATAAGCTAGGAAAGAGGTGCAAGTTGCTGAAAGGATGGTTATGGAGGCAAAGAAGGCGCAGGCGATTAGATTAATTTCCCATCATGGAACAAAACCTTGAGAAGGTTATCGAAGAGCAGGAAGAGCAGAGGGAAAGGATAGGCAGGACAGAAGATCGGACACTGAAAATTGTACCATAAGGAAACTGGACGAAGCTGCAGGACAGTTAGAGTAACGCAATCAAGAAACGATGGAGAGTAAATTACGCAGGGACGTACAGGGTCAGACAGTTCAACGTCGACTGAGTATGAAAGGATGTTCAGTCACTACTCCAATTCAAAAAGGCACAGGAATGAAGACACCAAAATGTTGACGGATTCAGAAAACAAGTGGCGCAAGTGCTCATTAGAGGCAGGGGTGCGGGAAACACACAGTTGTGTATACTGATGAAGACCCACGTAGCAGACGTGAGTGGGATTAATGGAACGTCTAGCTCCATTAACGAGTCTGTTGTAAATCCATAATGGGAGAAAGAGAATACAGAGACACCAATAGCAACTAGCATGTGCGCCGTGGAGGAAGAGGGTTTCATTTTAAGCCCTCCCTTTCCGTACACAGTTTTCAAGTGCACAAGGACTGCGGGAATGCGCTCCACACAGTATAAATTTAACCTCTCGTGCGCACATTTAGAAGGGGGAGAACTGTAAAGATGAAAACTATCACACTAACTTCCACATCGTACAGAGGTATTAGGGAGGCTTTCCTTGCGACGATTTGGTCAAAGAAAATCCAAGAACGATCTAAGCAACAGGTATCAATATGAAAAGATATGGATGCATCAGGACATAGAAGCCCAGTGAAGATTTTCAGCACATTCCTAAGGAAGATTCCATTTCTAGATGTGCCCCACAGCGCTAGTGAAATCAGGAAATTTTGCTACATGAAATTACTGTGTAGATATCTACAAGTACTGGTGAGCAGATCGAAGGGTTAAAAATCAACTTGCGCAAAGTAGAATATACAGATCAGGAGAGTTACCTGTGGGAGAGGAAGAGAGAACAAGAGACTAATAACAGTCATAAGAACTTTCACTAGACATCACAATGGAATAACCATAGATGTAACAATAAGAACAGAGAGACAGGCGGGAGCGTCCCATTAAACCATTGCCCAGCAAGTAGAGGAGCAAGGAATTACTATCACCCAAACAATGGACAACATTCCTTAACAAACTGCCAAGAGATATAAATAGGTAACAGGCGGAGGCAGCAGAAATCATACCACCGAACCTAAGTACAGTTCACTCACACAGTATAATAATTATTGTATAGTATCAGTTAAGTCAGAAATAGTTCTTTTGCTTCCATTACGCAAACATCTAGCTAAATAACAAAGTAAGAAAAGTGTTACCGCAGTACTTTTTAGGCGAAGTGTTATTGCTAATTTGAAGCTTACATATTAACATTAATGAAATACAGTCAACAGCAATTCATGAAAGTAAAATTATTTCACAAAGCAAAACTAAGCAGACATGAATTACTTGTTAAGTTTTTTACTGTTGAGAGAATCACTCACAGATTACCAATCACGTTTAACGGGATTATTTTGTGACAGTGAACAGTAATAAATCTCACACATGTTAAACTCAATGAAAATTTCTATGTTAACGTCAAAGTATAGCATCCATTTGCCTACACTGTCAAGTAATATTAATAATTAGACCTACACCATTTTACATTACGTTAATCTGTTGAACGCATATAAAAAGTTCTGTGAAATACATACAATCCGCTTGCTTGGTAAATGATTCAATTTTAGTTAGAGTAGAAGGACACTACATTATCATGTCTTAAGGCACAATAAATTTTATCTAAAACAACCTGAGTTTCCCCTTGTTGATACAGTTTTGGAGGTCACTTTCGAAGGTGAGGCTAACTTCATTAAACAGACTTTGTGCCAGTTACACTTTTCAAATAAAGGAACACGCATAAGTTGTTCGCTACACTAATATTCACGTGGAACATTTAATCGTAAGCAGCAGCTCTTGCCTTTGATGGATATGCGTGTACTGCACTATTCCTAACATGGATGCTGCAGATGAAGATCAAAGCAGGTAGTATTGATTATTGGGCAGTATACTGTGTGTGGGGTCTTTGGATTACGATTTCCTTAGTGCAATTGTGAGCAAATAAAAACAGTAGCACTCTTGCTTTTCGTTATTTAAGAACCGGTAATAGTTGTTCCTACAACATTTCCATTCGAAACATATAGTGTAGTTTCAACTGAGCAAATTAACAAAGGCGACCGTAATTTTTTGATAAATAAGACAATTACTTAAATAACAAATGCACATAATTTTAACTAGCTAATTACATGCAGGAGAACACTTAATTTTCTTAAGCGATTAGGTCGTGAAGTGGTGAGGGGAAGGTGGTAAGAGACCGTTTCCGCAGTAATCGAGGTTACTGAAGTTAATGGCAATAAACTCAGCCGCTTGGTCGCTACAGATGGCTCCAGATTTACAAGACATACTAAATGATGGTAAGATTTAACGAGGCGTACCTGTATACAGTGCATAGTTATAGACCGTAAATAAAATTTTCTAAGTACATACTGGTGATCTGTACTTGAGACACGTAAGTTATATTTCATTCACTAAATAACTTCTGATTACTCACTGATTTACTGAGTCAGTATAGCGCACATTTAACGTAATCTATCAGTTAAATTCACACAGTTATGGGTTTTAAATGCGACCGCTCGCTCGAGATGTCGATATAATTTCATATCGATCTACTCGTTTTTACGAAGTTACTGTCTTTAACATAACATTCATTAAGTTCATTTAATAAAAAATCACACAAACATTTGCACGAATAGAAAATTCCGTAAACATAAACAGAGATGATTTAAAAATTTTGTCAAAAAATCGAGGTATTTTATGCTTTTTCATAGCAATTTTGAGTATATCCGTTACAAGACAAATTGGAGCAGAATTTATGCAGTGCGGTCAATACTTACGGGACAATCTAAAGGTGTCTGAAAATTTCCGTAAATCACTGCGGCCGCGTGGAATGGCCGCGCGGCTAGAGGCTCCATGTCATTTATTGCGCGGCCCCTCACGCCGGAGGTTCGTGTTTTCCCTCGAGCATAGGTGTGTGTGTTGTTCTTACCATAAAGTTGTTTGCTTTAAGTAGTGTGTAAGACTAGGAACTGATAACCTCTACAGTTTGGTCCCTTGGAAATTCACACACATTTCAACATTTTTGTACTCACTACAGTCATGATTGCAGTATTACACGACACGTCGTTTATGATGTCCAAGTGCACACTCAGTCGTACGATGTAACCATCATAATCAGTGCAGTTTTTCTTTTAAGACTGGACATGTCCAGTATTTTAGAATGAGGGATACATTTAGAACTCTAGCTCTATCTCTTAAAATGTCTGTATAATATTGTGAATGGCGTGTGAATGTGCTGTGTGTCTGGTTTGGAAACAAACTTGTTCCATTCACTCAAAGTACAGGGTGATCAAAAAGTCAGTATAAATTTGAAAACTGAATAAATCACAGAATAATGTAGATAAATAGGTACAGATTGACACACATGCTTTGAATTACATGAGATTTAATTAGAACCAAAGAAAAAACAAAGTTCACAAAATGTCCGACAGATGGCACTGGAGAGCAAAACGTCATTGCTACCGTGACGGGTGAGGGATACGCCGATATGTTACAGAATCGCATCATCCCCAGCGTAGCTGATAAACACCTGCTGCAATGTACGATGTTTATGCAGGTTGGCGCTCCACCCCATATTGCTAGACGCATGAAAGATCTCTTGCGCGCGTCGTTTGGTGATGATCGTGTACTCAGCCGCCACTTTCGTCATGCTTGGCCTCCTAGGTCCCCAGACCTCAGTCCGTGCGATTATTGGCTTTGGGGTTACCTGAAGTCGCAAGTGTATCGTGATCGACCGACATCTCTAGGGATGCTGAAAGACAATATCCGAAACCAATGCCTCACCATAACTCCGGACATGCTTTACAGTGCTGTTCACAACATTATTCCTCGACTGCAGCTATTGTTGAGGAATGATGGTGGGCATATTGAGCATTTACTGTAAAGAACATCATCTTTGCTTTGTCTTACTTTGTTATGCTAATTATTGCTATTCTGATCAGATGAAGCACCATCTGTCGGACATTTTTTGAAGTTTTGTATTTTTTGTTTCTAATAAAACCACATGTCATTCCAAGCATGTGTGTCACTTTGTACCTATCTATCTACATTATTTCGTGATTTATTCAGTATTCAAATTTATACTGACCTTTGGATCACCTGGTACTTGCTGTTGATTATTGTAATCCCCAATTTACTCCTCGCTTCAAGCCTTCTTTCACTAGTGTTGAGTCCCGTCTCGGATTGGTTTTTATGGCGGTGATGGTTTTACGTTGATAATGATATCTAGGAATATGGTGGACGTATACCGATAACGAGCTGGGCAATATGCTTCTGGTTTTACGTTGACGGTCATACCCAGGAACATGGAGTAAGTGTGATGACGAGCTGGCCGATGTGCATCTCGTGTACAGTATCACTGAATAGAGTGGAAGAGCGGCCCAACCACTCTATGCTGAAACTCAGTAATGTGCATACTTTTGCGTGGGGATTGTTTTGTCCCGTTATCCTGGCTCAAATGGCTCTGAGCACTATGGGACTTAACAGCTGAAGTCATCAGTCCCCTAGAACTTAGAACTACTTAAACCTAACTAACATAAGGACGTCACACACACATCCATGCCCGAGGCAGGATTCGAACCTGCGACCGTAGCGGTCGTGCGGTTCCAGATTGTAGTGCCTAGAACCGCTCGGCCACCCCGGCCGGCCCCGTTATCCTGTTGCTTATGTTAATTGTATGTTACGGCCTTTATGTCTGTTATGAAAGTATTTCACAACATCTTTGATATTTAGTCGGTATTGTTTGGGTACAGTCAGTTCGTTTGTACGCAGCGCCGGAAGAATTAACAGGCGTGGCGACTGCAGCCTGCGGCACGCAGTGGGGCCGGGCGCCGCTGCAGGCCTACAGGTCATTCTCAAGCCCGCACGCCTCAGCGAGTTCCTGCCTCCACACCCCACCTTCCTTCCAGGTTTGCACGTGAGTATATACAGCTGTTTCTCAAGTGAAGTTTTCTTTCCATTCGACATCCAGCACCATAAATTCAAGTTCGAAATACACAACGACAGTATTTTCTAGCAGTGGAAAATGTCTCATAGGACATCAAAGTATTACAATTAGACAAGAACAACAGCGTTCACTTCGCTAGACACAGATCTAAAAGGAAAGCCCACGGAATTGTGATCGACACAGTGTGGTGTAGCAACTCAAGGTAGCTTAAGCCGTCGGCACACGGACAGTGCATCCGAACGTGGAGCGTTGAGCGTGCCGAGTTTCTGACGTCATAGCGTGGAATAGCATGCTCGGGATTCTTTCCGAACGTGCAGAGCAATATCTGGCATGTCAGATATTCTGAGCGTGCGTCTGAGCATTGACCAATGAGATGGCACAACGCCACCTACGTCACAAGCACGCTGTCTCCCTTCAGTACAGAGTTGTGAGGCGCCATATTGGCATTCATTTCAAGCCTATATGTATATATGAAGGCGCTGGGAAGCGACGCATAATTAAAGCGACTTGCACTGCAATTGTGCTGGAGGGGAAACCGAGGCGAAGAGCGGACGGTGAGAAGTCTCCGTAGTGGTCTTCCGTTCCCAGCTTGCCCAGAGTGCGGACGTGGTGTTGTTTACTCAGATTGCCTGAGAAAGAGTGAACATCTCTGCAGTTTAGGACTTAGCAAATGGAACGATTGAGCTTGGAGATAGAGAGTTTTGGTTCAGCTATGTACTGAGCAAGATAGCTGGGAGTGAATAGACGAGCGCAGCCTTGGAGCACCACGAGGTCGGCCGACATCCACACAACGACGCCGCTCCGCCACGTTGTATTCGGTGATGTTGCGCCCGCTCCGGCCACTGATTAATTTGTTGGATCACGTCGGCAAAGTTTCCACGAGGGTTTCATGGGCCGTGTATTGTAGAATTCTTCTCGCACTTCGCTTTACGCCTGGGCCAGTCGATAGGAATTACTTTTGAGTTATCGCGCTTTACTCCACCCAAACGCAATTTATTATCACTGCCTGATAGGAGAGTCTTGTAATGTGATGATTGAAGGTCGGGAGTTAAAATAAATTTGTGCTAATCGACTGCATCTGTTTTCAATCAAGTAGTGGAAACCCCGAGTCACTTTCTTAATTAATTTTATGTTCAACATTTGCATCTGGTGTTCAATAGCTGAATATAACATCAATGTGCTCCCCTTTTTAATTAAAAGTGATCAATTCTGAATAAATTAAAGTCAACACTGCCACCGCAGTTCAATCAGGAGTCACAGGGGCATATTACTTTTTTGCGTTATCCGGTATTGCGGCAGTTTTGCACTCTCTGTTGATCTGTTAGTCAATTAGTTGGGGTGAACACACGCCAAAACCAGCTAAGTAACTGGTGGGGTGTTACAATATGATTAGATGTGAGGGGTGTTATGTTGATTTAGCGTAATGAGTAGCCTCCCTGTACAATATTGAGTTTTTTCGTTGGGGGCAGTGGTTCGCGTTTTGAAACTTTCAAGTCTTTTTTTCGTAACATTAGCGATTTTATTAGGTTCTGATACTTTATTATTGGTTTACTATAAGTATATAATATATCTGATGTTATGTAAATATAAGTTCACCTCTTTTGAGGGGTGACTTTGTTCGATTGGCTTAATCTACAGGACAGCTTGCGCTACTTGTACAAGGATATTTTGCTCCTTTTTCTTTTACGCTTCGTAATTCACATCTTTCAAAGGTTCTGCTACTGGGTAGGAACAGTGATCAAGTAAGTCTGACCTTGGGGTTTTTCTAAAATGTGGGAATGATGAAATAACGTTTATCTTATGCGGAGAAGTATTCCAAATTTGTATTACACTGTTTGTGATGGAACTT
The DNA here is from genome assembly GCF_023897955.1 of Schistocerca gregaria. NCBI lineage: Eukaryota > Metazoa > Arthropoda > Insecta > Orthoptera > Acrididae > Schistocerca > Schistocerca gregaria. The sequence continues at coordinate 101,265,621 of NC_064931.1, forward strand.
TTATAGGCCTGTGTCCTTATTGATTGGACATGGTACTTTCCTTTTCGTGGACGATGGAGGAAATGTGAGTTTTAATACAGCTAACGTGGGAATTTTACGCTCGTCCGTTGAGTAAACAGTGGGATCTACGAACTAGAAACATCCGTCAGCTGCCGCTGGAGTGCGTTGCGATCGCGTATACCACGTTGGTGCCCACGTACCGTATGCAAAAGTCGCATCGTTCCTGAGCGTTCAGCAGCACGTTGAACTTGGCACGCTCGACGTTAACGTTCGACATCATGGTCCGTGTGCCGACGGCTTTAGACTCGATGGGTCTTAGGAAGTCGCCTTCAGAAATATTGAACAATGCTACTACGTCTATGCGAAAGTCTTTCCGGTGCAGAATTTTGTGCCCGGACTGACCTCTCGCTTTATGTCCCATAATTGTTCGATGGGATTTATGTCAGTGATCTGGGTGGCCAAATCATTCGTTCGAATTGCGCAGAATGTTCTGACATGTCGCACTTTCATCTATAAAAATTCCACCGCTGTTTGGGAACATGAAGTCCATGAAAAGCTGCAAAAGGTCTCCAAGTAGCTGAACAGACCGGAGTATCTAGTCCCTTCCGTGTAAACCCAGTCCACACCAATATTGAGACGCCACTAGCGTGCACAGCGTCTTGGTGACAACTTGGGTCCATTTCTTCGTGAGGTCTACGCCACACTCTAACCCGACCATCAGCTCATAACAACTGAAACTGAGACTCATGTGAGCCGGCCACAGTTTTCTAGACGGTAGGATCCAACCAGTATGGTGATGGGGACGGGTGTTGCAGGCGATGTCGTGCTGTTAGCAAAGGCACGCTCATCGGTCGTCCGCTGCCACAGCCAATTAACGTCACATTTCGCCGCGCTATGGTTATGTCACGTAGTGTTGCTTGTCTGTTAGTACTGACAACTCTACGCTAACGTCGCTGCTCTCGGTCGTTAAGTAGAAGCAGTCGGCCACTGTATTGTCCGTGGTGGAAGTTATTGCCTGAAATATGGTATTATCGCACACTCTTGACACTGCGTATTGTTGAATATTGAATTCCATAACGATTTCCGAAATGGAATGTGCCATGTGTCTACCTATCATCCCACGTTGACAGTCGGGTTAATTCCCTTCGTGCTGCCATAATCACGTACGAAACCTTTTCACATGAACATCTGAATATAAATGACAGCTCTGCCAATGCACTGCCCTTTTGTACCATGTGTATGCGGTAGTACAGTCATCTCTGTATGTGCATATCGCTATTCCACGACTTTTGTCACCTCAGTGTATAAGTAACCTACATAGTTTGCTACTGTCATCGCTGTTTGTTGCAGATCCAAGTACACAACCCTTTTGAATTCCCAGACGGGCGCAACAATTTGTTCGCTCAGGATCGAGTGCCGAAAGTTGCTACCATCAAGGTGTCACCTGCTTTCACCGAGAGTGGCGGTAGACGACTCAGACAGGTTAGTCGAAAAACAGCGTGGTTGCTTAGAACATTTTCCAAAGGGCTTCTTTGAAAAACTGATATTATTGATTCCAGTAAACTTCAATAGTTTCATTATTGAAACGTATATACTAAAATTCTCATAAATTTCCAGAAGGTCATTCTTAAGTCAGTTACTTTATTTTTATATCTAAATCCAGTCACATAAGACACAATCAGGTATTCAGCTCTATGTCGATTTCTCAAGTACAACATCTAATTGTCAGTTTCCTTATTGTTAGTAAGTAACAGAAGACAAGGAAGAAATAAATGAAGTTGTCTAATTGCGAAGAAACCTTGTCAGCTTCTGTATGAAGAGAGGTCCAGGGGCGGTACCGGTGGAATAATATGTTGGGAGAAGCCGCAATACACGACGGCCTTCCCATGCCCATAGATACCTGTAATCCAAAAGAATGTCACCACCTGCTTAATAGCGTGTTGGTCCTCCTTGGAACGCAATACAGAAGCGATTCTCAGTGACACGCAATTGACGAATGCTACGTAGGTTTCTGGAGGTATGTGGCCGCATTCAGTAGTCATGCTGAGTGCCGTCGAATTTACAAGGCATTGGTAAGTTTTCGGTGGTATGAGGCAACATATGTCAACATGAATCCCGTACATTACCCGCCGTCTGTTAGGGAACGCAAAATTCACGTGCGACTGAGAGGCGGAAGTGTTCCATTGGCTATAATTCAAACGAATTTGGTGGCCAAGACATCAGTGTGTGCACGCTATCAGGCTCCTCAACACACTTAAGCAAGATTATGACCTTAGATAAATAACATTTTCCTGATGGAAAATAACATCACTGTCGGGGAAGACATAAAGCATGAATGGATGCAGGTAGTTGACAATAATGTTGGCGTAGTTCACGGCTGCCATGATGACATCACTAAATCCCAGATAAATACCCCCCACAACCTAATGCTGCCCCACAGTCCTGTGTCCATGGTGCAGTATGTGTTTTGAGCAGCCGTTCGCCATGAAGTCGTAAATGACGATGTCTCCGGGTCAACGTCTCAATACGTATGGGTCGTCTGCTACGGGACACAATCTTCTACTTTATGTGCTGAACGGTGTGCACCGAAACACTTGCGCTTGCATCTGCATTACAGTGAGGTGACACAAGTCGTAGGATACCACCTAATATCGCACCGAACTCCTTTTTCACGGTGCAGGGCAGCAAATCAACGTGTCATGGACTCAAAAAGTCGTTGGAAGTTCCTTGCAGAAATACTGTATCATGTTGCCTCTATAGCCGTCCATAACTACGAAAGAGCTTCCATTGCAGGATTTTTGGACGAACTGATCTTTCGCTGTTTAGAAACATGAAGTCCATGAACCACATAAAATGGTCTCCAAGTACCCGAATATGACCATTTTCAGTCAACGATCCACTGTCCACACCATTACGGAGCCACCTGCAGTTTTCACAGTTTGTTGTTGACAACTTGGATCTTAGGCGTCGTGGGCACTGCGCCACACTCGAACCCTACCATCAGCCTTTATCAACAGAAATCTGGAGTCATGTGAACAGGCCACGGTTTTTTAGTCGTCTGGGGCACAACCGATGTGCTCACGAACCCAGTAGAGGCGCTGCAGGTAATTTTAAGGAGGTAATGGGGTCTGTCGTCTGCTGACGTAGCCAATTAACGTCAAATTTGCCTCACGACCCCAATGAAATTGTGTGTCGTACGTCCCACATTGATTTCCGCGGTTATTTCACGGTGTGTTGTTTGTCTGTTAGCACTGAGAACGCTACGCAATCGGCGCTACCCTGGTCGTTAAGTGAAGGCCGGTGGCCTCTGAGAGAAAATGCCTGAAATTTGATGTTCTCGGCACCCCGTTGACACTGTGGATCTTGGAATATTCAATTCCCTAAAGATTTAAGAAGTGACTGTCTCATGCTTCTGGTTGTAGCTAACATTCCGCGTTCAAAGTGTTTTAATTGCCGTCACGCAGCCATAATCACGTCTGAAACTTTTCACATCAATCATTTAAGTACAAATAAGAGCTCCGCCAGTTCACTATACTTTTATACCTTGTGTACGCGATACTGCCGTCATCTGTATACTAGCATATCGCTATCCCATGACTTTTGTCACCTCAGTGTGCATACAGATGTCAGATCAGAGCGAACAGTACCCCGATCTCCACATTATGTTATGAGGCGTGGACGTCCAGCAACTTGTCATCTGTTCGTGGTCCTTCAACCACTTTCCATTAGCATTCATGGCAGTAGTATAAGGAAAGCTCACCAGGTTCGTCTGTTCCGAGACGCTCGTTACCTGATGCGATGCCACAATTATCTGCTCTTTGTTGAAGTCGGTAATGTCGAGCAATTAAACAGAGAACCGACTCGTGGAGATAACATCTTGGACCTATTGATAACAAACAGACCCGAACTTTTCGACTCTGTATGTGCAGAACAGGGAATCAGTGATCAAAAGGCCGTTGCAGCATCCCTGAATATGGAAGTTAATAGGAATATAAAAAAAGGGAGGAAGGTTTATCTGTTTAGCAAGAGTAACAGAAGGCAGATTTCAGACTACCTAACAGATCAAAACGAAACTTTCTGTTCCGACACTGACAATGTTGAGTGCCGAGTAAAACTGTGAGGGACGGGAAAAACACACCGTGGTACAACAACAAAGTTAGGAAACTACTGCGAAAGTAAAGAGAGCTTCACTCCAAGTTAAAACGCAGCCAAAACCTCTCAGACAAACAGAAGCTAAACGATGTCAAAGTTAGCGTAAGGAGGGCTATGCGTGAAGCGTTCAGTGAATTCGAAAGTAAAATTCTATGTACCGACTTGACAGAAAATCCTAGGAAGTTCTGGTCTTACGTTAAATCAGTAAGTGGCTCGAAACAGCATATCCAGACACTCCGGGATGATGATGGCATTGAAACAGAGGATGACACGCGTAAAGCTGAAATACTAAACACCTTTTTCCAAAGCTGTTTCACAGAGGAAGACCGCACTGCAGTTCCTTCTCTAAATCCTCACACGAACTAAAAAAAGGCTGACATCGAAATAAATGTCCAAGGAATAGAAAAGCAACTGGAATCACTCAACAGAGGAAAGTCTACTGGACCTGACGGGACACCAATTCGATTCTACACAGAGTACGCGAAAGAACTTGCCCCCCTTCTAACAGCCATGACCCGCAAGGCTCTAGAGGAACGGAAGGTTCCAAATGATTGGAAAAGAGCACAGGTAGTCCCAGTCTTCAAGAAGGGTCGTCGAGCATATACGCAAAACTATAGACCTATATCTCTGACGTCCATCAGTTGTAGAATTTTAGAACATGGTTTTTCCTCGAGTATTATGTCGTTTTTGGAAACCCAGAATCTACTCTGTAGGAATCAACATGGATTCCGGAAACAGCGATCGTGAGAGACCCAATTCGCTTTATTTGTTCATGAGACCCAGAAAATATTAGATACAGGCTCCTAGGTAGATGCTATTTTTCTTGACTTCCAGAAGGCGTTCGATACAGTTCCGCACTGTCCCTGATAAACAAAGTAAGAGCCTACGGAATATCAGACCAGCTATGTGGCTGGATTGAAGAGTTTTTAGCAAACAGAACACAGCATGTTGTTATCAATGGAGAGACGTCTACAGACGTTAAAGTAACCTTGGCGTGCCACAGGGGAGTGTTATGGGACCATTGCTTTTCACAATATATGTATAAATGACCTAGTAGATAGTGTCGGAAGTTCCATGCGGCTTTTCGCGGATGATGCTGTAGTATACAGAGAAGTTGCAGCATTAGAAAATTGTAGCGAAATGCAGGAAGATCTGCAGAGGACAGGCACTTGGTGCAGGGAGTGGCAACTGACCCTTAACATAGACAAATGTAATGTATTGTGAATACATAGAAAGAAGGATCCTTCATTGTATGATTATATGATAGCGGAACAAACACTGGTAGCAGTTACTTCTGTAAAATATCTGGGAGTATGCGTGCGGAACGATTTGAAATGGAATGATCATATAAAATTAATTGTTGGTAAGGCGGGTACCAGGTTGAGATTCATGAGCAGACTCCTTAGAAAATGTAGTTCATCAACAAAGGAGGTGGCTTACAAAACACTCGTTCGACCTATACTTGAGTATTGCTCATCAGTGTGGGATCGGTGCCAGATCGGGTTGACGGAGGAGATAGAGAAGATCCAAAGAAGAGCAGCGCGTTTTGTCACAGGGTTATTTGGTAACCGTGATAGCGTTACGGAGATGTTTAACAAACTCAAGTGGCAGACCCTGCAAGTGAGGCGCTCTGCATCGCAGTGTGGCTTGCTGTCCAGGTTTCGAGAGGGTGCGTTTGTGGATGAAGCATCGAATACATTGCTTACTCCTACTTATACCTCCCGGGGAGATCACGAATGTAAAATTAGAGAGATAGGAGCGTGGACGGAGGTTTTCCGGCAGTCGTTCTTCCCGCGAACCATACGGGACCGGAACAGGAAAGGGAGGTAATGACAGTGGCATGAAAAGTGCCCTCAGCCATACACCGTTGGGTGGCTTGCGGAGTATAAACGTAGATGTAGATGTAGAATATCCTCATTTGCAGCCCGTATGATCACTAGCACAAGTGTCCATAATTAACGTTCCACTTTCAAAACTCAGTAGAAAGAGAATCGATTCTCAGAATGACGTCAAATTTGAACAGCATATTATTAACCCAAACACAGTCAGTACGGAATCAGAAAATTCTCTTTATACTTATGAAGTAATGAGTGCTATCGATAGGGGATGTCAAATTGATTCCATATTTTAAAATTTCCAGAAGGCTTTCGACACCGTTCCTCACAAGCGTCTTCTAACCAAGCTGCGTCCCTATGGAATATCGCCTCAGTTGTGCGAATGGATTCGTGATTTCCTGTCAGAAGGGTCACAGTTCGTAGTAATAGACGGAAAGTCATCAAGTAAAACGGAAGTAATATCCGGCGTCCCCCAGAAAGCCTTATACGCCCTCTATTGCTTCTGATCTACATTAACGACATAGGAGACAATCTGAGTAGCCAACTTAGATTGTTTGCAGATGATGCTGTCATTTACTGTCTTGTAAAGTCATCAGGTGACGAAAATTAATTGCAAAATGATTTAGATAAGATATCTGTATGGTGCCAAAAGTGGCAATTAGCCCTGAATAAAGAAAAGTGTCACATGAGTACTAAAAGAAGTCCGCTAAATTTTGATTACACGATAAGTCAAACGAATATGAAGGCTGTAAATTCAACTAATTACTTAGGAATTACAATTACAAACAACTTAAACTGGATCGATCACATATAAAATGTTGCAGATTACACCACCCATACTGTGGCATGTGCTTGACTGCACAAGTTAGGCCGTCAACACTTGTGGCACTATTTGTAAGGTAAAACCATCCAACACGCCAAGTTCCTACCACATCGGATGGGAAAAATCATTTTTAATTATCCTCAGGCCAAAACGACATAAAAAGCAAAATCGCACGTGTTTTTAATTGTCCTTGAGTAAAAACCACATAAAGAGCAAAATGACATCAGTTCCTAACTCTTCGTAGATTAGCTCAAGACATGCGCACTATGCCGTCCATCGATTACTACCACAAGCTGAAATCGGGTAACAGTATTTTCCATAACAGATCGGAGTTTCTCGGGCGTCACATCCAGAAAGCGTTGCGTAGAGCGTGCATACGGTTCAGCTACGTTCGTAATTGAGACAACATCTTTCAGACAACCCCACAGCCAGAAGTCGCACAGACCATGATCAGATGATTTGGGTGGCCAGGCTGTAGCAAAATGATGGCTGATAATTATAGCATCTCTGAAATGCCTTTGCACTTACTGTGCAACGTGCAGAGGCTCGCCATCTTGCATAAAAATGATCCTGCTCACACATTACGTTGTTGAAGGCTTGGAATGACGTTGGTGCGCTAAAGACTCTCATAGCGTTTACCAGTGACCGCACAGATAACAGGACTTGCAGGAATCATCTCATTGAAAATGTACCGCCGTTCGATAAACGATACCTCAATCTGTGCCACACAGTCATCTTTGCAGAATGAAGCGGTACCGGTTGATGTACGTCAGACTTTTCTCATGCACATATTCTGATTTTCTGAGTATTGACATGTTCTTGGAGATGGAGACGGGCTTCGTCTGTCCATAGAATGTCCCACAGCTATTCACTGTCCACATCCGTACAAGCAAGAAATTCCATAGCGAACGCTTATCTTGCTGGCAGGTCAGCAGTAAACAAATCCAGAAGATGTATGAGTGTACGGCTGGCAATGCAGGAGGTTTCGTAGGATTTTATGCATCGTGATCGCTGCCATGTACAACGTTCGGACAATTCCCCGTGTACTGCACATTTGCGCATTTCCGTTCAGTCCCTCCTGCAATGCTATGGCCACATCTTGGCCACATCTTCGACCTACGTCGGATTAACTGCTTTCCTCCCTCTGACACACTGCACTTAAAAATGTCGTTTAGAATTTTGTAGTCACTTTCTCCAGACCCTTAACAGACATCAGAACAGCGCTTTTTTCGTACCATTGAATGTATGGATCTTCTGCAGGGCTACTGGGCCACAGACACCGTTCTTTTAAAAGAGCTTCAACAGAAGCGCGCCATCTTTCATGGAGACAGACAAGCTGGGTCTCAAACTGGGGAACAGCCGTGGGCCGCGCAACTGTTTCTGTTTATATTCTGACGTTTAAAGCGCCATCTATTGGTAAGATTTTCATTTTCCCCCCCATGACGTTTCCCCTGCGTCAATATTATGCTGTTCAAATGTGGCATTCTGGGTTGTGGTTCTCGTTATACAGCATATTTAAACTGAAACTTCAGTTTTGGAAATCCAGTACAATTCCACATTCGTCTGTGTTCCACTTACGCATACATTCCTTACCCCATCACGTGCCTGCAGCACCAATCAGGTGACGTGACACTAAATCTCGCAGAAGGCACGTTAATGATTCCTGCAGACTTCAGTACCTGAACATATTACATTGATCGGAGCGTCACATACGTAAATCCCAGAATGTGAAATATAAAATTTTATGTAAGATAAAATCTGTGTATGTACAAAATAAGTGTTTTAACAGATAATACACAGAGTGTCCCAGAGATGTTGCGACAAACTACGAGGGTCTGTACAGGGTGTCGTGTGGAACACATCGAGGATATGAACCCGTGTCTACAGCGTAATCTAATGGCGCCACAGTGCGTCGGATTTATATGCACCAACGCCTGCAATTAGGCCAACAGTTCGTCAAAAAACCTGACTTTATACGGTAACGCACCGTAGATGGAACATCTCGCATTGTTGTTTGCTACTCATTGGTCACTACTGATTGCCGCGATTGCCAGTGGAGAAGATGGACGTAGTGCTGCGAATGACAGGCCTTGTCTCCAAGGGGTGCAATGTTCTGTTGTTTTGGTGAATGACGGTTTCGGACACGTGATTCCAAATTCAGTTTAATTTTCTCGTGTGTACCGAAAAAAATTGGAGATTTTAGAGAAATCCAGGAGAAAAATAAACCGAGACAACAGACAGTCTCATTCATAATAGATAAGGTGTGTCTCCTCAGCTACTAGCTCCATTTTCTCCAGTGGCGATTTAGGCTATCAGTCGCGATCACTGAATAACAAACGTCGTTGCGATATACCCGCCTACGGTACATCAGCGTAGAAACTCACGTTTGCTGCCAAAGGGGGTGACCTAGTGGCGTCTGTAACTTCGACTGTCTATAGTGTCGTTGGGTGACGTTTCTCGACACAGGTCGCCATCCTCGATTTTCTCCTCAAGACACCACGTACAAACCCTCGCAGTTCGTTGTAATAATTCTGGGACAGTCTCTAGTATGATAAGTAGCAAGTCCATGAAGGCACAGAAACTAGAATGGTAGACTAGGTATAAAAATCAAGAATATATTTTAAAAAATAAGCGCTTCTTGATAAGAGGTAAGTGACAAATGTTAAGAATTTACGCAGTAAGGAGCGACGAGCAGAATGAAGATGGAGTATACCTACGACTGTAGCCCTTGGGAGACTGGTGGATAGAAATGAGTGCAGAGATGAAGTAGCAAAACGACGCTGCACAAAGAAAATTATTTAGTTTGTCCAGAAGTTTTATTATTAATACCGCAATGACTACGAAACGACAGTTTGCAAAACACAATGGGGAATAAGACTGTGTGTAATATCACTATGCGTCGCCGTGCGAAAATTATTCGGATGTAGGCTTGGATTTAGACATCTCACAATGAGTTTTGATTACCAGAAAGAAAGATATAGCAATTCTGCTTTCTTTGTCATACAGTAAATGGATTGTTCAAAAGCATTACATTGACAGGAAGTAGAATTGAGGTTCATGAACCGGCAGTAGCAGAGCAGCTCGTAGCATAGTTGACCTCCAGGGTTTTCGAAGTGTGACGACGCCAAAAACATTAGTCATACCTCCGTTTTTCTTAAATTTTTTAAAAAATACTTTAATTGATAGGAACGGAGCAGTGTATTTCCAAACCAAAAAGTTGCTGATAACAGCATCAGCACTCCAGGAATCTCTGACATCAGCATTTCCTGGGTTCACTCCCGTCGCTCACTTACAAGAATTCCCTCCACACCTCCATCTCCACTTCCCTCACCCCACCCAAGGCCAATGGCGTTACGTATATGTGTCGACGTCATCCAGCAGATAAAACGACCTTTTCAGTTTAGAGGTAATAAGATAGAGTTGTACAGTGGCGTGTAGTCCATCATATGTTTGCGATGTAATCTGTCATTATTCATTAAAAGTATCGTGTGCTGCCGATATTATTAGACTTTTCTGTTAAAAAGATATCTTAACATAAAGAACATGATTGTCGTTATCCATTAAAAGTTTCAAGTGCAGACAAAATGAGCTACCCCCTGCCTCCAGTCACACAGTCCTCCACTATAATGTCCTTCCATTCGTCATACAGAAAGCTCTGAGTACATTTTTCTGATTGATGTTTACAGAAAATAAATTTGTCGAAATCTTCTTTCCTCAGCTCAAGAATTTCATCTTTTGACCACATGGAACCTAGATGTATGTACAGACAGGTGTGATGAAATAATGGGATTACTTAATTCACATAAGCAATTATGCATATTGACATGATGCATTTGTGTAAGTGGGTATAAGAATATCAGATCATTTGAAAGAAATTAATTTGTTCATACTTATTAGCTATAATACTGTGCAGTGAGTCTCCTGGGAATGTATCCAGCTGTGAAGCTTGTAAGTGAAAATATGTGTCATGTCAGCAGATCAATTAAATGGCAGGAGATCTACATTGCATGCTACTGGTTGCTGACTAAGGGGTCCTCAGGGTGGGTGGCAAGAGGATGAGTAATCAGCAGAATGTGTAAATATGCATGTCAGCTATGTCAAGTGGCACTTACCTGTGAGTTTCAGTCAGCTCTCACTCCCACGAAAGTATCAATGGTAAGTACATGCGTGAGGGCTACACTTGTGAGCTACAGTAAGCTACATTCCCAAGAAAAGTGCCAACTCAGCAGCTACACAAATCGCCATTCGGTATGTATTTGGGTGATAGCACTGAGGCACGGACAGAGGTGGGGCAAGGCGGTGCTTCATGCTGGACAGCATATGAGAACACGCATAAAAATTAATAATTTCTCGAATAAAATTGGTAACCATTAACTGCCAAGGAGGGCGTTGGAGCCTGGGGGTAGGAGTACAGTGTCTGGATTCCCAGTCTGGCCATGATGTATGTGTCTGTATAAAGTTCCAGGAATGACCTAGGAGATAAGGAAATGATAATGCTGATTTTAGCCCATTGTACCCACCATAATTGCCTGAGAGTGGTGGATCCGTAGAATGACCTTGAACATAAGAAAGTGCCGACGCTGACATCAGCGAATACATGGACAGAAACTGCAGTGACCCTCTGCTCAGATATACCAGCCGAAAGATCGATGTGTAAATACGGTGAACCATGAAGATATGCGTTAAAATATTCGAGTGCTGTGAGTTAATAATTGTTGAACTGTTGTAGTCCATATGCTCTACGGAGGGAGGCAGAGCTAAAAATGGCGAGGTGATAAACTTTGTCTCTGCATTCTATTTGACATCATACCATATTTCGTAAAATGGTGGTAAATTGTAATTTATGACACTTTGACAATACAAAGTGTCTTAATTCTACAAAAATGATGTTTTCTGTAAGCACACAACGAATATACACTCAATTATGGGATTGTGTAACGCTATTACATTGAATATTCAGGTGCTGTGAACATGCGTTGGCGATCACATGGGCTAGAGTCATTGTTCGTCACACATGTCGATTTGGTGACTCACATTTTTGCGGCACCTGTACACATGCGTTTCTACGGAGTTACTGTTAGTTAGAAGTATTGACTGAGTACTTCTGCAAGCCCCAACCTGTTACAGACGAACATTCCATCTACTGCCATCTGTAAACCAGCGCCTATGCCAATGTGCAAGTGTTATATTAAGGCATGATCAGGAATATATGTTTATCACCTCTACATCTTCTAGCAATATTATCTTGTATGCCTTAAAAAAAAGAACGGATTCATCTAACGGAAGTCAATATGTGCCTGTCTGTTGTTTTTATTATTTAACAACGAAATAGAGGCACTATTGTATAGGATTTTGCATCACGCTTTGCGGTATGTGGTTGATCTAATTTATGTGTTCAGCTTCGACTTACAACTGCAGTATTTTGTCTGAACATCTGCACCCTTAGACATAAATTCGGTTCAAAATGGTTCAAATGGCTCTGAGCACTATGGGACTTAACTGCTATGGTCATCAGTCCTCTAGAACTTAGAACTACTTAAACCTAACTAACGTAAGGACATCACACAAATCCATGCCCGAGGCATGATTCGAACCTGCGACCGTGGCGGTCGCGCAGTTCCAGACTGTAGCGCCTGGAACCGCTCGGCCACTCGGCCAGCCATAAATTCAGTAATGGTTTTTATTATATATTGTCCGACTGCACTGGGTACACTTAAAATTTGATGTTAGCATGATAGCCATAAATTCAGTAATGGTTTTTATTATATATTGTCCGACTGCACTGGGTACACTTAAAATTTGATGTTAGCATGTTCACATCACGTCGCTGAAACTGCGAAGAGCAATAAAAAGTGGCGGCTCCTTTCAAAACGATAGAGGGCACTTGAACAGGAAGTATAACGAATCCTCACTACTCACCAAAGAATCGATGTGACGCGAGACTGTCACCATGTTTGTGTGTAAGGATGCTGTAGCTTCTCTTGCCTGTTTAGTTTTGAGAAGTGGGTACTCCTAGACAGTGTGTACTCATAAATGAAGGGCTCGGCAGTAAAAAATGGTAAGGGACAAATCAGTAATTCTGAGAAAACGCACCAGAAATATTTTAATAAAATCCCATAAATCAGATATCTGAAATACATACAGAATCATAGTTTTTTCGGGTACAGCATTGCTTTATTACACAGCTTGAGTAGTTACATACTATTAGTATGGATTATCTACTCTAAAAATGTTTTTCAAAATTTCAGAAACACGTAATTAACATTATTTACTCGAAACATTGTAGTCTCAACACACTTACTTAGCATTCTTTTACATGGACACATTTTATTCTCAATGCATTTACTTAACATTATTATTTTACAAATTTTTTAAAAACACAGATCTCAGTAGCGAACACAACTAATTTGTAACCTAGGTTTCGGTGTCACAAGGAACGCATTCTTCGGACAAAATTAAAACTAAATATTACAGCATAACGTACCAAAAAATACCAAAGCTGCGGTCATACTTGACAGCGTCAGATAGTCAGAATTAAAATGAAATGCAACAGAGGTGCAAGCCACTAGGGGCTGCCATGTGTCCTCCGCCAGAGTCAACACAAAACTGAAACATCATGTGACTTGTGCCCCTCGGCAACTTCAAGACAACACCGCCATCAGCTGGCTAATTGGTAAAACCTTATTATTATTTTATTTGAAACATTGTTTTCTCAGTACATGATTGTGTATCTTTCTTCGTCTTCTTCTCGTTGCTGAAGCGCAGTACATCCTTCTGCTTGGAGTGAGTTGCACCAGTCGTGGTATACAGGAGATATCTATTTTAAGCTTGAGAGAATGTCTCGTAGCTTGTCTCGTTTAATAGGAAGAGGCCCAGAATATTTCGGTTTAAGCTCTGTCAGGAAAAAAGTGCTTGCAGGTCTTCCACGTTTTGGTAAAGAAGCTGATTCTAGGCAACCGTTGTATGTATTACTGAACAATAATGTTGGGGTGGGACTTTATAGTTCAGCAGAAAATGCGAGACGAACACAATTTATAATACCGAATTTGCTTTGAGAAGTTGACGCTTGTAGTTTGTGGAAGAGATGTTACAGTGCATAGAGACTGTAAAACACTCTTGAGTCATACGAGTTACCTTGAATGACTTCCTTCGCTTGGATGTTCTTAGAACCTCTTCACTATGATCAGGGCCACAAACACTCTGATAAGGTGAGGAGACATTTTTCTCCACCTGAGCAAAGTTTCTGTCACTAGGTAGCATACTATGTCCAGCCTAAGGAAAGGTATGCTCGATGTATCTGAAACGACGAAACTTTAACAGGTATAGCCAAAATTCCACTAACGTCCAATTCTTGTTTTGTCCGCCACAGTTGTCGGAAAACGCAATCAACTTTTCACCTTAAATGTCATTCTTTTCAAAATACAACTTTAAACAGCTTGCAGTTTCGTCTGGTCCTCTTTCATCTGTTGCTTCATCCCAGAGAAAAAAAAAACGTCCTTGGCTATCTGGACGAGAATGGACACTAAAATTATAGCACCATATTTTCCTCTTATAAAACATTGATCCAGTAGAGAACCCCGGTTCTCAGAACTCCGGAAGATAGACATTGACTGTGGATATTGTATCACAGACACAGTCCCTTTGACTGTCACTAAACCCGAAGAAAAAAAAACCATACATGAACACCGCCTATTAGACGGAAAGGGTCCGACAGCCGATCACTTTCAGTCATTCCAACAGGAAGGACGTACACGGCTCGTGTTGTCTATAGTTCAACCATGCCTATATGGTCAATACTGTGGTTCAATCGAGTCCTCAATGTTACTTTGTGCCAGGAAGGGCTCTCAACAGGGGAAGTGTCCAGGCTTCTCGGAGTGAACCAAATGATATTGTTCGGACATGGAGGAGATACAGCGAGAAAGGAACTGTCGATGACATGCCTCGCTCAGGCCAACCAAGGGCTACTACTGCAGTGGATGACCGCTGCCTACGGATTATGGCTAGGAGGAACCCTGACAGCAACGCCACCAGGTTGAATAATGCTTTTCGTGCAGCCACAGGGCGTCGTGTTAAGAGTCAAACTGAGCGCATTAGGCTCCATGATGCACAACTTCACTCACGACGTGCATGGCGAGGTCCATCTTTGCGATCACGACACCATGCAGCGCAGTGCAGAAGGGCCCAACAACATGCCGAATGTACCGCTCAGGACTGGCATCACGTTCTCTTTACGGATGAGTGTCGCATATCCCTTCAACCAGACAGCCGGCCAGAATGGCCGAGCGGTTCTAGGGGATACAGTGTGGAGCCGCGCGACCGCTACGGTCGCAGGTTCGAATCCTGCCTCGGGCATGGATGTGCGTGATGTCTTTAGGTTGGTTATGTTTAAGAAGTTCTAAGTTCTAGGGGACTGATGACCTCAGAAGTTAAGTCCCATAGTGCTCAGAGCCATTTTTAGGCTTCAACCAGACAACCGTTGGAGATGTGTTTGGAGGCAACCCAGTCAGGCTAAACGCCTAAGACACATTATCCAGCGATTTCAGCAAGATGGGGGTTCTCTGGTGTTTTGTGGAGGCATTATGTGGGGCCCACATAAGCCGCTGGTTGTCATGGAAAACGCCGTAGCGTCTGTACGATACGTGAATGCCATCCACCAACCGATAGTGCATTCATATTGGCAACATATTGGCGAGGCATTCATCTAAATCTAAATGGCTACCCTGAAAATCACATTTAAGTGCCTGGCAGAGGGTTCATCAAACCACCATCACAATTCTCCATTGTACCAATCTCGCATAACGTGTCGAAAGAACGAACACTTATATCTTTCCGTACGTGCTTTGATTTCCCTTATTTTATCGTGGTGATCTTTTCTCCCTATGTAGGTCGGTGTCAACAAAATATTTTCGCATTTGGAAGAGAAAGTTGGTGATTGGAATTTCGTGAGACGATTCCGTCGCAACCAAAAACGCCTTTCTTTTAATGATATCCAGCCCAAATCCTGTATCATTTCAGTGACGCTCTCTCCCATTTTTCACGATAATACAAAACGTGCTGCCCTTTTTTTAACTTTTTAGATGTACTTCGTCAATCCTATGTGGTAAGGATGCCACACCGCGCAGCAGTATTCTAAAAGAGGACGGACAAGCTTCGTGTAGGCTGTCTCCTTAGTAGATATGTTACATTTTCTAAGTGTCCTGCCAGTTAAACGCAGTCTTTTGTTAGCCTTCCCCAAAACATTTTCTGTGTGTTCCTTCCAATTTAAGTTGTTCATAAATGTAATTCACAGGTATTTAGTTCAATTTACGGCCTTCTTATTTGCCTGATTTATCGTGTAACCGAAGTTTAACGATTTCTTTTAGCACTCACGTGTACGACCTGACACTTTTCATTATTTAGGGTTACCTGCCAACTTTTGCACCATTCAGATATCTTTCCGAAATTGTTTTGTAATTTGATCTGATACTCTGATGCCTTTATTAGTCGATAAAGACAGCGTCATCCGCAAAAAAACCTAAGACGGGTGCTCGGAATGTCTCCCAAATCGTTTATATAGATAAGGAACACCAAAGGGCCCATAACACTACCTTGGAGTATGCCAGGTACTCGATGACTTTCCGCCAATTATTACAAACAGTGACCTCTCTAACAAGAAACCACAAATCAAGTCACATAACTGAGACGATATTTCATAATCACGCAATTTCACTACTAGGCGCTTGTGTGGTACAGTGTCAAAAGCCTTCCGGAAATCCAAAAATATGGATTCGATCTGAAATCGCTTGGCAATAGCACTCAACACTTTATGCAAATAAATACCTAGTTGTGTTTCTCAAGAACGACGTTTCCTGAACCTATGTTGACTGTGTATCAAAATTCATTGAAATGGCTCTGAGCACTATGGGACCTAACATCTGAGGTCATAAGTCTCCTAGACGAAGAACTACTTAAATCTAACGACATCTCACACACCCATGCCCGAGGCAGGATTCGAACCTGCGACCGTAGCACGAGCGCGGTTCCGGACTGAAGCGCCTAGAACCGCTTGGCCACCGCGGCCGGCGACTATGTGTCAATAGACCGTTGTCTTCGAGGTAATTCATAATGATCGAACACACAGAAGACTTGCTTTTATTAAGTAATTTAAGTTGCTTCACTACTCCGTGGATAATTACTAATACGTTACTCATGCTGGCAGCTGTTCTTGACTCGAATTCTGGAATATTTACTTCGTCTTCTTTTGTGAAGGCGTTTCGGAAGGCTGTGATTAGTAACTCTGCTTTGGCAGCACTGACTTCGATAGCATCTCCATTGCTATCGCGCAGAGAAGGCATTGATTGTTTCTTGCCGTTAACAATATGGGCCCGTAATTAAGTGGATTACTCCTACTACCTTTCTTGAATATTGGTGTGACCTATGCAACTCTCCTGTCTTTGGGTACGGATCTTTAGTCGAGCGAACGGCTGTATATGCTTTTTAAGTATGGAGCTAATACATCAACATAGTCTGAAAGGAACCTAATTGATACACAGTCAGGACACGGAGACTTGCTTCACATACGACCAGAATCTCTTTGGATTTTCTGCCAGCTTTCGAGACAAAGTTTCGTTTTGGAAACTATTATAAGCATCTCGCATTGTAGTTCGTGCTAAATTTCGAGCTTTTGTAAAAGATCGCCAGTATAGGGGATTTTGCGTCTGTTTAAATTTGGCATGTTTCTTTCATGGTATCTGCAATAGTGTTCTGACCCGTTTTGTGTACCAAGGAGGATTAGCTCCGTCGTTTGTTAATTTATTAGATATAAATCTCTCAATTGCTGCCGATACTATTTCACGGAATTCAAGGCGCATCTGGTCTACACTTATATTATTAATTTGGAAGGAGTGGAGATTATCTCTCAGGAAGGCGTGAAGTGAATTTTTATCTGCTTTTCTGAATAGGTATATTTTGCATTTATTTTTGGAGGATTTGGGTGTCCAGTATTCAGTCTCGCTACGACAACCCTGTGTTCACTAATCCCTGTATCCGTTTTGATGCTCTTTATTAACTCGGTATTATTTGTTGCTAAAAGGTCAAGTGTGTTTTCAGAACCGTTTACTATTCTCATGAGCTCATGAACTAACTGCTTGAAATAATTTTCAGAGAATGCGTTTAGCACAATTTCGGATGATTTTTATGCTTATCTCCTGAATGAAACATGTGTTTTCGCCAACATATCGAGGTTAAGTTAAAGTCACCACCAACTATAATCGTATGAGTCGGGTGCGTGTTTGAAATCAAAGTCAAGTTTTCTTTGAACCTTTCAGCAACCGTATCATCTGAATCGGGAGGTCGGTAAAAGGATGCCATTTTTATTTTAATCCGGTTTCCAACAGTGACCTCTGCTCATACTAACTTACGTGAACTGTCTACATCAATTTCGTGACAAAATAAACTACTTCTAACAGCAACAAACACGCCACCGCCAACTGTGTTTAGCCTTTCCTTTCGGATAACCGTTAGGTTCGTCGCAAAATTTTCGGCTGAGCTTCTCTCCGGCTTTAGCCAGCTTTACGATCTGAACGTTAGTGCTTTCTGTTAGTGCTTGGCGCTCTGGAACTTTCCCAACACAGCTACGACGATTTACAGCTGTTATACCGATGGTTCCTGTATCTACGTTCTTCCTGTGTTAGGCCTTCACCTCTTGTGACTGAAGCCCTTCTTGTGTTTTTCCGAGACCCTCTAACGTAAAAAAGCACCCAGTCCACACCCCCAAAGCCCCTGCTACACGTGTAGTGGACACCTGATCTACTAAGCGGAACCCGAAACCCAACAATATCTACATCTACATTTATACTCCGCCATCCACCCAACGGTGTGTGGCGGAGGGCACTTTACATGCCACTGTCATTACCTCCCTTTCCTGTTCCGGTCGCGTATGGTTCGCGGGAAGAACGACTGCCGGAAAACCTCCGTGCGCGCTCCAATCTCTCTAATTTTACATTCGTGATCTCCTCGGGAGGTATAAGTAGGGGGAAGCAATATATTCGATACCTCATCCAGAAACACACCCTCTCGAAACCTGCGAGCAAGCTACTCCACGATGCAGAGCAGCTCTCTTGCAGAGTCTGCCACTTCAGTTTGTTAAACATCTCCGTAACCCTATCACCGTTTCCAAATAACCCTGTGACGAAACGCGCCGCTCTTTTTCGGATCTTCTCTATCTCCTCCGTCAACCCGATGTGGTACCGATCCCACACTGATGAGCAATACTCAAGTATAGGTCGAACGAGTGTTTTGTAAGCCACCTCCTTTGTTGATGAACTACATTTTCTAAGGACTCTCCCAATGACTCTCAACCTGGTACCCGCCTTACCAACAATTAATTTTATATGATCATTCCACTTCAAATCGTTCCGCACGCATACTCCCAGATATTTTACAGAAGTAACTGCTACCAGTGTTTGTTCCGCTATCATATAATCATACAATGAAGGATCCTTCTTTCTATGTATTCGCAATACATTACATTTGTCTATGTTAAGGGTCAGTTGCCACTCCCTGCACCAAGTGCCTATCCGCTGCAGATCTTCCTGCATTTCGCTACAATTTTCTAATGCTGCAACTTCTCTGTATACTACAGCATCATCCGCGAAAAGCCGCATGGAACTTCCGACACTATCTACTAGGTCATTTATATATATTGTGAAAAGCAATGGTCCCATACACTCCCCTGTGGCACGCCAAGGTTACTTTAACGTCTGTAGACGTCTCTCCATTGATAAAAACATGCTGCGTTCTGTTTGCTAAAAACTCTTCAATCCAGCCACACAGCTGGTCTGATATTCCGTAGGCTCTTACTTTGTTTATCAGGCGACAGTGCGGAACTGTATCGAACACCTTCCGGAAGTCAAGAAAAATAGCCTCTACTGGGGAGCCTGTATCTAATATTTTCTGGGTCTTATGAACAAATAAAGCGAGTTGGGTCTCACACGATCGCTGTTTCCGGAATCCATGTTGATTCCTAAAGAGTAGATTCTGGGTTTTCTAAAACGACATGATACTCGAGCAAAAAACATGTTCTAAAATTCTACAAGAGATCAATGACCCTTCTTGAACACTGGGACTACTTGTGCTCTTTTCCAATCATTTGAAACCTTCCGTTCCTCTAGAGACTTGCGGTACACGGCTGTTAGAAGGGGGGCAAGTTCCTTCGCGTACTCTGTGTAGAATCGAATTGGTATCCCGTCAGGTCCAGTGGACTTTCCTCTGTTGAGTGATTCCAGTTGCTTTTCTATTCCATGGACACTTATTTCGATGTCAGCCATTTTTTAGTTTGTGCTAGGATTTAGAGAAGGAACTGCAGTGCGGTCTTCCTCTGTGAAACAGCTTTGGAAAAAGGTGTTTAGTATTTCAGCTTTACGCGTGTTATCCTCTGTTTCAATGCCATCATCATCCCGGAGTGTCTGGATATCCTGTTTCGAGCCACTTACTGATTTAACGTAAGACCAGAACTTCCTAGGATTTTCTGCCAAGCCGGTACATAGAATTTTACTTTCGAATTCACTGAACACTTCACGCATAGCCCTCCTTACGCTAGCTTTGACATCTTTTAGCTTCTGTTTGTCTGAGAGGCTTTGGCTGCGTTTAAACTCTGAGTGAAGCCATATGGCAAGTCGAGGAATCTGCAGCCTCCCACGATCGCAGAACCGTCTGAGTCTCTGATTCAGACCGTCCACACGGTTTTATACCAGAGGTCCGCAGTCGGTCCTGTCGACTATGCTGCAAATGGTCAGCTCTGCTCTCATTTTGCAAGCAAGACTGGCAGCCTTTACTACTTCCGTTAGCCGCTCGAAACCAGAGAGAATCTCTTCTGATCCACAGTGATACACATCATTGTTACCGACGTGAGCAATCACCTGCAGTTCGCGGCACCCTTTGCTCTTCATGGCATGTGGGATGACCCGTCCCACACCTGGAATGACTCCACCTGGATTGCACATGGAGTGCACATTTGTTTTCGCCGGCCGCGGTGGTCTAGTGGTTCTATAATAGGCGCGCAGTCCGGAACAGCGGGACTGCTATGGTCGCTGGTTCGAATCCTGCCTTGGGCATGGATGTGTGTGATGTCCTTAGGTTAGTTAGGTTTAAGTAGTTCTAAGTTCTAGCGGACTGATGACCAAAGATGTTAAGTCCCATAGTGCTCAGAGCCATTTGAACTATTTGAACCATTGGTTTTCTTTCCCTTCTTGGCAGCCATGTCCCTAAGGGGCCCCATAACGCGCCTAACATTGGAACTCCAAATACTCAATAACCCCACCCTCTGTGATTATCCGGATCTTGCAGGCTCAATGGTTTCCCCTGCAATAGGACAGGCGACAGCATCTGGCTCAGCGACAGTGTCAGCCGCAGACAGCACCTGAAACCTGTTTGTCAGACCAACCGGGGAGGCCTTACGTGCGGCCATCTGGGAAGTCTTTCGCCGCCTGCTACGCTCCAGGTCGACCTCTCACTCGACCAGAGGTGAGGGGTCAAGCTCAGTGCGAGCAGTAACTGGGCTGGCCACCGGTGAGGACTCGAACGTGCTGGACGTCCGTTGTATTCCCACGGCCGGCCCACAACAGTGTTGCCCGTCCGCTGCAGTCTCAAGTTGTGTAACCGAAGCTATTACAGCCTGAAACTGAGAGCGAAGTTGCACCAACTCGGCTCGCATCCGCGCACAACAATCGCAGTCCTTGTCCACACTAAAGACCACATATAGGCAGTTATTTTTCCCTCGTTCTGTTTGGGAGTGGAACGGGGAGAGAAGATGCTAGTTGTGGTACGAGGTACCCTCCGCCACCCACCGCACGGTGGATTGCGGAGTATGTATGTAGATGTAGACTGTGGAAACCTAATGGTGTAGACAAACGGACTATCGGCAGGCGCTGAGCAACTCTACTGTACACCGTGACGTAACGCAGGAACTGCCTCTAATAAATTAGGTTAATACGCAGATATTCTAAAACCTAACTACCGAAGCACTCAGGTGAAACTAAATAATTCGCCCCTGATTAGGAACTTGTAACACGTCACAAAATCGGTTTACTTTCCGACGCAAACGAAAACGCGAGAACTGTGGCTATTAGATACTAAATTAACACGCAGAAACGCAAGATGGCTCAAATGGCTCTGAGTACTATGGGACTTAACTGCTGAGGTCATCAGTCCCCTAGAACTTAGAACTACGTAAACCTAACTAACCTAAGGACATCACACAAATCCATGCCCGAGGCAGGATTCGAACCTGCGACCGTAGCGGCCGCGCGGTTCCAGACTGTAGCGCCTAGAACCGCTCGGCCACTCCGGCCGGCGAAACTCACGAAACTAAAATATTAAAGCACAGATGATGATATAAAATTAACTCCTTGTTAGGAACTCGTGAAAGTCACAATATCATATTAACAGAATCTTCCATCGGTTCTTGGCAGAACAACATTATAATAAATGAAAAGCACCAGTTTGCTTTTGTTCTACAATATTACTTTTATTGTTAACCAGTTTTCGGCTTATAGGGCCATCTTCAGATAGCTACTCAGTATTATCACCAAAGAAGTTAAATGTTTGCAGACAACATTGGAAGAGAAGTAACACATCTATACTGAAGTAGAAACATACAGTAAGCAACATCTTTGCAATGAAAAAGTAAAAACTGAACAGTACATAAATAACAATGGAGTGGACAGGAAACCCTTTAGCACAAACCACGAATAGCATGCCTACATAACAGTTTCTATTATTAAACAAAACTAATAAAATAAAATTAGTGCTAGACAAGGCTACATCAGGAGGTATGAAACACGGAGAGTGATACACAACCGATTAAAATGAGAGACAGTTATCAATGTAAATACAGAATACATAAGGAACTTAAGCAATATCAATAGGACAATCAGGAATAAATAAATGCAGGAAAATGGAGGTGTTTGAGGGAACCTACAATTTGAAAGTGTGGTGGTACTGCATTTTAACATTAACATTATAATCAAAGCAGTGGCTGTGCAACAGTTTTCATTAAATAAACGAGAAAAGCAAAATATGAACATTATTTGATGAGACAACTACAAGGGTTGTTAAACATGGACAGTAGTACAAGTACCAGTTAAAAGAAAGCCTTAACTATTCAAAATGAAGTCTATGTGGAATACAAAGACAACTTCAACAAAACAAAACAACTTAATGAATGCAGGAAAATGGGAATATGTAGGAAGAGAGAATGTGGGAAGTAATGAACAACAAAGATGATTATATGAAGTTTAGGAGAGGGGAGGTGTAGAGCTGTGTCTAGTCATTTAGGATGAGATCTGGACTGTGAGCAAGATGTTTGTTAATTTCCAGGGCTTCCAGCAGGTTGAGTTTATGGCCTTTGCTTGTTAAGCGAAGCAATGGGAAACTGGCTGGTAGTTGTGACCCTCACTCAGTACATGCTCAGCAAATTCTGCAAGCTCCAACTGCTTTCATTTTCAGCCAGCCTAGTTGATATGTCTCTGCCTGAATGACCAATGTAAAATTTGTCAAAATCAGAACTGGTGATTTTGTATACCCCACTGTTGGCTAATAACTGGATCTTACCTTTGCTATTAAAAACACACTGGGCTGTCAAGTTCCTGACATAGTAGGAAAGCCTATACTTGCAGGATTTCAGTGCTTTGGCTAGAATCTTTGATACCTGACCTAGAAATGGTAGTGTACACCATTTCTTGCCGACAGTGGATGGGGAAGCAGGTGGGGCATAGAGGAGGGGTATAATTTTCCGTTTTTGTTTCCTATGCAAGATGTGGTCAATAAGAACTAGATTGTAGCCATTTGCTGTGGCAATAAATTTTATTGTATCTAACTCTGCTTTAAAATCATCTCTGGATATGGGGATCGATATGAGACGGTGTACCATTGAGTGGAAAGCTGCATGTTTGTGAGCTATGGGGTGTTGTGAGCAAGACGGTATTACTGTGTCTTTAGTTGTTGTTTTTCTGTAGATTTTGAAAAAATGTGTGTGTGTGTACTGATGTCAATGGTGAGATCTAAGAAGTGTATGGATTTTTTGCCAATCTCCATAGTGAACTGGATATTTTTATGTTGAGTGTTTAGGTTTTTCAAGAATGTGTTGAGTTGTCTTGTAGTACCAGTCCACATACACAGAACAACATCTACATATCTAAACCAGTATTTGATGTTTGCACTCAAAGGTTCTGTTTTTAGAAAACTTTGTTCAAAATGGCATATAAATATTTCAGCCAACAGTGGACTAAGAGGGGAACCCATACCTAATCCATCTAATAGTTTAGAGTCTCTTGAAACTGGAAATAGTTCTGTGCGAGCCTTGTCTGTGTGGCCAGTCTCAAGTCATTCAATCTACAGGATTGACATTAGACTTGTGCATCAGCTCTGTCAGAATATCAATGCATTCTACTACTGGTATGTTAGAAAACAAACTGCTGACAACAAAGGATACCAATTTATCACTGTGTGAGACAGATATACCTTTTAACGTGTTTACTAGGTCCACAGAGTTTGAAATACCATGTTTTGGTTTGAATTTAGTCTTGCTCTTAATTAGGACATCCAGTTTACTGGTTAGTTTGTAAGATGGAGCAGTAAATGATGATACAACTGGACAAATAGGAACATCTTGTTTATGCAGTTTAGGAAGCCCATACATTTTAGGAGGCACTGGGTTCATATTAGCTAACAGTTTTGCTTCAACCGGTTAACAATAAAAGTAATATTGTAGAACAAAAGCAAACTCGTGCTTTTCATTTATTAGTCACAATATCGGTTACTTCCCTGTTGCTCCTTGTGTCTCGGCCCGCTACTCCTGTCTGACTCTTCATGGACGACAATTCGCGCCCCCATCAAGCACATCTTGTGAATGACTTCCTTCAGGATAACTACTTCGCTCGACTAGAGAAGCCAGCATGTTCTCCAAACATGTATCCTATCGAACATGCCTGGGATAGATTGAAAAGAGCTGTTTATGGACGACGTGACCCACCAGCCACTCTGAGGGATCTACCCCGAATTGCCGTTGAGGAGTGGGGCAATCTGGACCAAGCGTGCCTTGATGAACTTGTGCATAGTATGCCACGACGAGTACAGGCATGCATGAGTGCAAGAGGACGTGCTACTAGGTATCAGGGGTACCGGTGTGTACTGCAATCTGGACCACCACTTCTGAATGCCTCACTGTATGGTGGTACAACATGCAGTGCGTGGTTTTCATGAACAATAAAAATGGCGGAAATGAGATTTATGATGATCTCTATTCCAATTTTTTGTACACGTTCCGGTACTTTGGGAACCGAGGTAATGCAAAACTTTTTTTGATGTGCGTATTTCAGAATCAGACATAAGTTTAAAAAAATTACTTCTCAGTTCAAGCCACTCTGAGAACGTTTAAATAATTTCCCTCTGACATTAACGTTTAAACAGTCCTCCAGTGTCACACACTTTAAATGACTGTCACCGCAAGTCTGGATCTGGATTTCACTATGGTTGATGAACTAGGGAGAGGATATACAAAAAAATTCACTTGTCCAAAAAATTTAGTAAGTAGTGTAAAGCCCTCATATCCTAAGTCTACAATGATAGGAGGCCGTCGGGTTGTCAGAACCAGGATACTTATCCTAATTTTCGAAAGTTGTATAGTCAGTCTGTATCCTTACCATCACCCATCCCTCCAGTATGAGGTGTGGTAGGAATAATAGAGAGATACACTTGCATCTTTACTTATACAAATATACCAGAGGCAAGAGGGTCTTTCTCATGCGGGACACCGTCTGGTCATGCTACCAAAGTCCTCGCCATTTCCACCAACCTCGCACTCCACCATGCCCATGACTGCTGACGCTGGCACGAGAGTCATTTCTCACACACAGTTCTTTTTAGTGAAGTGTGAATGTACCACATCTCTGTATACACAATGACAGAAATCAAATGGCCCGAGCAGATTTCTAAATCATTTATGATGAACACTCGTGTTAGCTTCATTAGCACATTTGAGTCTTATACCACACTATTCCTGTTGAATCGGACATATGTCTATACACAACTCTCCTAAATCACAGGTTAGACCTAACATCCAGATATATTTAGAGCATACGAATTTGACGGCTAAGACATCATTACGAGTGTTCATCCTCAAATCACAGTCAGTTATATGGGCATTTCTGCACGAAAAGGGGCTATAGTAATTCAAAAGCTCGTGTGATCGGCAGAGCTAAGTTGACAGGCTAATGGAACTGTATTCATTCCACAGATTCAAATAGTAGCTCCCATAGCTATTTCGCTTAGATAGTAACAGTAGATAGAAACTATAGATTGAGACACCTTCAAACCAAATGTAATAGTACATTAGTAAACGTAGATTTGCAGCCACAAGTCCCATGCCCATCTCACAATCTTTTGATGGATGGTGGTATTATTACTTATTTAATACTAACTCAGAAATGTCACATAAGATGGTCAACGTTGCTTTGTATGTTAGCAGTGATGGAGAAGACTCTTTCAGAAGTATCAAACCCCAGAACCAACCCTGCCGGAAGACAGAACACAATCTGTTATACTGCAGTGCAAAATTCCCACCTCTCAATATACATAGACAACAAATGAGAGTTCTAAATCGTTTGCAATGAACATCGGTGATAGCAGCGGACACAATCGGTTTGTATACCACACGTTGCATACCAGATCAGACGTTTTCATAGAAGTTAACGGCACAGATCTGCTATCACGATTTACACATGCAAGCTTACGACTGCAGGCAGATTACGCATACAGAAGAATCAGCTGTACAGTGGTTTCATTCTGAGATATCTGATGACACACGTTTCATGATTTATCTGAATCCATATGCTATTAGGCATCTACAGAATGACATTGCAGTGGTACAGGCAGATGGTGAACCAGTTCTACTTCAGATGGGTTTCTTATATTCCCACTGCATTCATACCAATTTCTCCTAATATATGCCGTGCTACCGACTATGTAATATCGTACAATGTCTCTAGAGTGCATTGACTTCCCTATTAAAGTACAGATACATGACATCACCTAAAACATACTGCATACATTAAGAAACCAAGTAAGTACATTCTATCGCTCATTCTGATTAAATCTTCTGTCTATTCCTCTTTACTGCATCAATATGACACATGGCCACTGGCAGCAGTAAGATTTTCCCCTTACCCTTGCAGTGCACCGCAATATAAAATCTGGTTGCTACATGTTTAGCGTTGTGTGCGTGTCGCAAAACACTTGTTATCGGATCATATATAACTGTGTAGCACACGGACTAACAATAATACCGTACTGGGAAAAGAAATAATGTTCTTTTTTTTAACTCCATGGAAGACTGTGGTATTGTCTGTCAGTTCTGTGTTTCGACACTAAAACTTCGAGATTCTTCAAAGCAAGTCATGAGGTGGGTGTATGTTTTGCAAAGAATTTGTTACCAGATCATGTGGAACTGTGTGACGCAGGTCCTAACCACAATACTCTGCTGGGGGACGAAATGATATTATTAACCCCATGGTTGCCTGCATACCGTAACACAACAGTGATATTTTGTGTCAGTTCTATGTTTCGACACTAAAAAGTCGCAGTTCTTCAATATAGGTCACGAGGTGATATGTTCACTGCCTAATAATCGCTGTCGTATTAAGAGTGGACCTAAGTGTGCTTGATATAGAAAAAAAAACAAGGAAAGAAAGCAATTTAAAGTTAATGCTTTCTTCTTCACAATATGTCTTAACTTTACACAAAAACTACATTACTAAATAACAATATCTCTTACAAAATCGTTTCTGTCGTCAAAAACGCACTTACTGTGGCTGAACAGGTCTCTGACACACAACACATAAGGAATGGGTAGATTCACTTTTAACACAAGTAGCAACATGTCGGCAGGGAAGTAACTGTACTCCCATGTCGTCCTACAAGCAGATTTTACGCACGTGAGCACTGTCAGAAATTCTCACAGTGACACAGTGTTCTGATGCTGTATTGAGTAGATTACATGACGTTTTAATATTTGCCACACCCTTTGTAGAAACCACACAGGATGTTCAACCCATGAGTTGCTCATTTCATCCGAGTATTTCAATCCTTCATAACAATGAAAACACACTGTTTCATCTACGTCAACATTATAAAATGATCCAACTTCACTTAGTTTGTCAGGGTGTTACTTAACAGCTAGAGATCAAGCTTTTAAGGATGCCAGCCTCATATTACATGTTCTATAGGGTAAACTAACCCAATCTAGTTGATAACATATACTGACTGCCCACTCCAAAGATCAGGAAATGATTGTGGGAGTATCTCATTTATACAAAGATTGTAACCCTTGTATAAAGGAAACAGTTCGACGCACCACAGACAAACTTCCACAGATATATTTCCCCAACACCCTCAGTCATCATCTATGATACAGAGCGACCTGCTTTCAAAGCTTCTCTTACATATAGCCTACTCAAAATATCCAAGATGCCGATTATTCTGCTCACGTGGTCTCTATGTCACTCCTGGTCGCGTATTCGAAATTTGAGTGTAAATGCAGCTCATCTGTAGATATCTAGTGCAAGTGTTCTATTTTTCTGTATATGTGTATATCTGTTTCTCACAGGGGTGCCCAAATTGTACAGGGGAGATATGAGATAGTATTCAAAGGTGAATCCAGCACATGTTACGTCCAGGATAGTTTCGAAGATGAATCCACCTGCAGTACGTCTGGAGCAGTGTCTGAAGGTGGATTCAAGGGTAGTAGTTCGGAAGTAGAGTCCGAGGGCCCACCAAAAGAAACCAGTACACACACATATAGAAAAATAGGGAAATTGCGCAAGTTACTTACAATTGTACTACATTTACAGGCAAATTTAAAATACATGAACGGAAGTGATGTCTATATCACGTGAGCGGAAGTGTCGGCGTCTTGCATTTTCAGATACTCCGTATGTAAAGGAAGCTTTTGAAAGCAGGGCGCTCTGCAACGTAGTAGATGTCTGATTGTGTTGCAGAGGTATGTCTGTGAGAGTGTATTGGTGATGGGTCGAATTATTTCTTTTGTACGATACTGGTAACCTCTGCAGAGTGGAGGTGCATCCACAATCATCTGCCGAATCAGCATCATTAAGTAGTTTAACATGTGGTGTATGGGAAATTAAGTCATCTCACGCTAATTATAGAACAAAAGATGCGAGGCTGACATATTTCAAAGGTCGGGATTTAGCTATTAAACAACGTACTGACAAACTAAGTGAAACTAGATTCTATTATACTGTTTTTGTTTCCATTGTGGTGGAGGATTGAAATATTGGGATGAAAGAAGCAACCCATGGGTTGAACATGCTATGTGGTTTTCCAAGTGCTTGTTTGTGCTTCTTGAGAAGGACAAAGATTTTGTGGAAAACATAACTCAGAATAGGGATGCAAAAATGACTGCAAAGCGCCTAATATTAGATCATGAAATCTTATGAATGCAGCAGCAGAACACCAAGTGGCTGCGATGGCTTCTGACAACGCTCACATGTGTAAAATCTTCTTCCAGGAGTACTATCCTTTCCCTTCATACATACTGCTGCTTGCTATAATGTGGACCTACGATTTCCTTGTGAGCTGTGTTTGACGGACCTGTTTCAGTCACAGGAAGAGCATTTTTGGCGAAAACAACCATGTTGCAAGAGATACTATTAATTTAAGTAACTACACTCCTGGAAATTGAAATAAGAACACAGTGAATTCATTGTCCCAGGAAGGGGAAACTTTATTGACACTTTCCTGGGGTCAGATACATCACATGATCACACTGACAGAACCACAGGCACATAGACACAGGCAACAGAGCATGCACAATGTCGGCACTAGTACAGTGTATATCCACCTTTCGCAGCAATGCAGGCTGCTATTCTCCCATGGAGACGATCGTAGAGATGCTGGATGTAGTCCTGTGGAACGGCTTGCCATGCCATTTCCACCTGGCGCCTCAGTTGGACCAGCGTTCGTGCTGGACGTGCAGACCGCGTGAGACGACGCTTCATCCAGTCCCAAACATGCTCAATGGGGGACAGATCCGGAGATCTTGCTGGCCAGGGTAGTTGACTTACACCTTCTAGAGCACGTTGGGTGGCACGGGATACATGCGGACGTGCATTGTCCTGCTGGAACAGCAAGTTCCCTTGCCGGTCTAGGAATGCTAGAACGATGGGTTCGATGACGGTTTGGATGTACCGTGCACTATTCAGTGTCCCCTCGACGATCACCAGAGGTGTACGGCCAGTGTAGGTGATCGCTCCCCACACCATGATGCCGGGTGTTGGCCCTGTGTGCCTCGGTCGTATGCAGTCCTGATTGTGGCGCTCACCTGCACGGCGCCAAACACGCATACGACCATCATTGGCACCAAGGCAGAAGCGACTCTCATCGCTGAAGACGACACGTCTCCATTCGTCCCTCCATTCACGCCTGTCGCGACACCACTGGAGGCGGGCTGCACGATGTTGGGACGTGAGCGGAAGACGGCCTAACGGTGTGCGGGACCGTAGACCAGCTTCATGGAGACGGTTGCGAATGGTCCTCGCCGATACCCCAGGAGCTACAGTGTCCCTAATTTGCTGGGAAGTGGCGGTGCGGTCCCTTACGGCACTGCGTAGGATCCTACGGTCTTGGTGTGCATCCGTGCGTCGCTGCGGTCCGGTCTCAGGTCGACGGGCACGTGCACCTTCGGCCGACCACTGGCGACAACATCGATGTACTGTGGAGACCTCACACCCCACGTGTTGAGCAATTCGGCGGTACGTCCACCCGGCCTCCCGCATGCCCACTATACGCCCTCGCTGAAAGTTCGTCAACTGCACATACGATTCACGTCCACGCTGTCGCGGCATGCTGCCAGTGTTAAAGACTGCGATGGAGCTCCGTATGCCACGGCAAACTGGCTGACACTGACGGCGGCGGTGCACAAATGCTGCGCAGCTAGCGCCATTCGACGGCCAACACCGCGGTTCCTGGTGTGTCCGCTGTGCCGTGCGTGTGATCATTGCTTGTACAGCCCTCTCGCAGTGTCCGGAGCAAGTATGGTGGGTCTGACACACCGGTGTCAATGTGTTCTTTTTTCCATTTCCAGGAGTGTATTTTTATACAATGTTAATGCATATTGTGAAGAATAGAGCATTATCATTAAAATGCATTGCTTAATTTTTTTAGTACTTAAAGCACACATAGGTGTGCTCTTAATATGATAGCTATGATTCCACTGTGATTAACACCTCATGACATGCGTTGAAGAATCGCGATGTTTTTAGTGCTGAAACATGGAACTCACAGCCGGCCGGTGTGGCCGAGAGGTTCTGGGCGCTGCAGTCTGGAACCGCGCGACCGCTACGGTCGCAGGTTCGAATCCTGCCTCGGGCATGGATGTGTGTGATGTCCTTAGGTTATATAGCTTTAAGTAGTTCTACGTTCTAGGGGACTGATGACCTCATATGTTAAGTCCCCTGGTTCTGAGAGCCATTTCGAACTCACAGACAATACTACCGTTCTGTAAATAAGTGAAGTCATCCACGGAGTTAAAATAATCAACAGCTGAGTACTATTGTTAGGTCGTGTGCTATACAGTTATATATGACCCAGTAACAAGTGCTTTGCGACATCCCACTAAGCTAGTAGCGCTGGATTCTGTATTGAGATGTACTGCAGGCAGAAAAAGAAAATCTCATATCTGGTATGTTGCGTAGTTAGTTCGAACACATAGAACACTTCCTTATTTTGAGGTATAATTGTCGTGAGAACTAATGTTCGGCAATACGCGTCTGCATCCTAATGGGTGACCGGCCAGATGGCTGGAGACGCTCAGTCTCTTGTGGGTCCATCCTATGACGTGATTCGGTGACGACAGAATAGTTCTATCAGAGCATTGTGCGACAGCTTACAGTTCTAGAGCTTAGTACATGACAAAGAGACTAGACGGCATGGCAAGGATACAGACTGACTATACAGTTTTCTCAGGTTAGGATATGTGGTCTAGTTCTGACAACCAGGCGGCCTCACATGATGTTAAACTTAGGGTTAGAGAATTTCGCACTATTTTCTAAATTTTTCAGGTAAGTGAATTTTTTTAAATATCCTTTCACTGGATGTTCAAACATTGTGCAAGTGAGATCCAAATTTGGGGTGACAATTTTTTAAAGTGCGTTACATCAGAGGAGGTTTGTTTAAACTTTAACATAATAGGGAAATTTTTCAGAATTTGTCAGATGGGCTTAAACTGTAGACATCATGCTCTTTTTTTAAACTTAAGTATGATTTTCATATAGAATCATAACAACAATATCGCACAAACATGATCAATAAGAAACGTGGACAGTTTAATATCGAATCTAATACTGTTAATGGTCTATTTCTTTGGAGTCATGCATATCACATGGCAGGAATCGGCCAGTTGGAAGGTGTTTGCGTGAGATCTTACCAGACTCAACAGATGTATTAGATATTTGAGTAACATTATTTCCCCAACACACGGTATGCAACACCGCATGAGAATTCCGAAGGGGCTACATGAATTACAATCGTAAAATAGGATTTGGAAACTGGGAGGTTGCAGGATCGAATACTGCCAGGGGTGCCCTGAAAGTAATGCATCGAATTTTTTTTTCTCAGCCGAAAACAATACTACGGATGCAAAACGTAACTTATGTATTATTTGAAGTTCAAAAATGGTTCATATGGCTCTGAGCACTATGGGACTTAACTTCTGAGGTCATCAGTCCCCTAGAACTTAGAACTACTTAAACCTAACTAACCTAAGGACATCTCACACATCCATGCCCGAGACAGGATTCGAACCTGCGACCGTAGCGGTCGCGCGGTTCCAGACTGTTGCGCCTAGAACCGCTCGGCCACCCCGGCCGGCCAGTATTTGAAGTCTCCTGGTTGAGCGCGTCAAGTTTCTGTCGCTTCTAACACAGCGTAGCTGCAGGACGGTTTCAAATTGGCGTCTGTAGGTGTACGTTATCAGCAACGTGCCGTCATTGAATTTCTCACTGCAGAGAAAGAAAGTGTGGGGAATATTCAGAAACGGTTGTGCAAAGTTTATGGAGCACCTGCTGTCGACAGAAGTACAGTTAGTCACTGGACACGGAGAGTGAGGTCATCAGGAGGCTGTTCGGGGGTGCTTCACGGTCTGGGAGACCATCCACCGCTGTCACATCTGACAACCCTGACCCTATCACACCTGACAGCCCTGACTTAGCCCCCTCGGACTTCCACTTCTCTGGGCCATTAAAGGATGCCATTCGTGGAAGACATTTTGAGGACAATGAGGGGATGATTCACACAGTGAAGCACTAGCTCCGCCACCAGGACAAGGATCGGTACCGACAGGGCATACACGACCTTGTTTCGCGCTGGAGGAAGGCCACAGAACGGGATGGAGATTAAGTGGAAGCATAGGGTGTGTAGATAAAACACTATTCTTTCTTGTGTATAACACTCATTATGTTCAATACAGAAGTGTTGAAGAAAAAAAATGCGGTGCATACTTTCTGGACAACCCTCGTATATATCTCTATTGCGCTCATATTCCCAGAACAGATCCAAACTTAGCCGGCCGGGTGACCGAGCGGTTCTAGGCGCTTCAGTCTGGAACCGCGCGATCGCTAGGGTCGCAGGTTCGAATCCTGCCTCTGGCATGGATATGTGTGATGTCCTTAGGTTAGTTAGGTTTAATTAGTTATAAGTTCTGATGATTTCAGAAGTTAAGTCGCATAGTGCTCAGAGCCATTTGAACCATTTGTGACGCGCGCCCAACGGTGTGTGCCGGAGAATCACAACCGCGCTCACTGACCAGTGGCGGCCCACGCTTCGTGTGACAAATTTTTCTCAAATAGCTACACGACATGTATATCAGGCTGAGTCCAGGCCAGCGGCGCCATGGGTTACTGACAAGAGCCACATTTGTGATTAGTACATGCGAACCTGCAATCGTAATGATTAATTACATCTCTTTTTCCTCGACAATTATCCAGAAATATGTAAACCAGTCAAGGTAATACAGTGTAGAATGATAATGTGATGGGAGGGTCTCCGTAAAAAATGAGAATGACGTGACTTTAACTGAATAATAAGTACGCCAGTATTTCCAGAAATGGCACTTGAAGTCTGCCGAAACCAAGAGGTTGTGGGACAGAATTCCGGTTAGCTCCAGTATGCTTGTATTAAGGGGTTTCAAATGTTTAAATGTGTGTGAAATCTTATGGGACTTAACTGCTTAGGTCATCAGTCCCTGAGCTTACACACTACATATCTTAAATTATCCTAAGGACAAACACACACACCCTAGCCCGAGGGAAGACTCGAACCTCCGCCGGAACCAACCGCACAGTCCATGACTGCAGCGCCCTAGACCGCTCGGCTAATCCCGCGCGGCTAAGGGGTTTCCATGCAAATCAAAAGTGCGAACGCATTGGCCGATAAGAAGTGAGGAGTGGGAGGGAAGAGACGACCGGGAAGATGGAGGGTTGAGTCAAAAGTGTCCCAGAATCGACGTTCCAAAATGTGTCCCAGAAACGGCTTTTGTACACTACTCACACCAAAGGCTGCCTGCCTGCTTCTGCAGCATGAAATACCATCGCGCATTCGTACTTTTTTTTGCAGTACTTAGCCTGTCAGGGCATCTGAAGCTCATGAAATATGGAATTGGATAAGTTTCACACACACACACACACACACACACACACGTTGTTGTTATAGGCAAACCGGCAGTAGCTGTGTCATCATTATTCCATTATATATAATGAGAGGTGTCTCAGCTGTACCGTGACGGACACGGAAACATTCCGTGGCTGCCACGTGCACTAACTTGGTGATCACGGTGGTGACGGCGAGCCGCGTCTCAGTACTAGAGGGCTAGTAATGACTGTGCTCTGTGGATGAGTCAGGCATTCGGAGACAGAACTTTCCTTGCTATCGAGTAAAATGGTCAATATTGCACTGGCCCACTGTGACCGCTGCTTGCAGAATGCTATGGCTTCCTCTCTGGCAAAAACTGCAAGTATTGGTGGGTGTGGCAACACGTCAACAGGTCTCCTGAGTCAACTGTCGACAACACAGATATAACCTGAAGAATACTGCGTTTTTCCTTTCAAACAGGTGCTGAATAAAACTTTCGTGTTTCTAATTGTACAAATTAAATTTCAACCTGTGAGGACTCGGATTATATGAGCTAGATGTTGTACCTCCTTTCTTTTAGTAGCTGGTTTGCGTGCTCAGCTAATTTCAATGTTTAAAATGTGTTTGGATTAAGTGTCCATCAAGCCTAATCACTGAATCCAATTTATTGTTCTTGTTACAGTGCCTAATGTATCTCAAACACATTCAAATTTCTAAACGTTTGGGAACTATTTTTTGGCAAAGTGGCCACTGGACTTAATCATTGACGTCAAACTTTTTAAATTCAGTTTTAACATTTTTTTAGCAATATGGCTCCTAACTTCCTTATATGTGTTTCTTCTAATAGTGTCTATTGGGGGCAATTAAGATTTCTTAATAAAAGTAGTTAAGAGTAACCTACTTCATCTACCATCCATTCCATTCTGCTGGCCGGTGTGGCCGTGCGGTTCTAGGCGCTCCAGTCTGGAACCGCGTTCCCACTACGGTCGCAGGCTCGAATCCTGCCTCGGGCATGGATGTGTGTGATGTCCTTAGGTTAGTTAGGTTTAAGTAGTTCTACGTTCTAGGGGACTGATGACCACAGATCTTAAGTCACGTAGTGCTCAGAGCCATTTGAACTATTCCATTCTCCTGTTATTCTGTTAAATCAACAACGTGGTTATCAGCTGCAGGGATTGGTGACACGAATCGACTATCAGTGCTCAAAGGTCTAACTGTGAGTTTATGGATTTTTTATGGAGTTATATACTAACTTTACAATGAATATAAATTTTATTTCAGGTTAGGAATCTTTCCTCACAGAAACTCTGCAATATCGGTAGTGGAGCTGGCTACGCGAACCCTCTCACAAAGCTTTAGAAGGTGCCTATAAATGAAAAGTTTCCAGTAATCAAGACGAATAAAGTAATTACACTTAATGGGGGACATAGGTGAAACTAGAGATCGAGAAGGCGTTTCTACTTATGTAATTTTCATACGGGAGTGAAAAGTAATTACAGTTCTTAAACAGCGGTCGTGTGAAAATGTTTTTAGCGGTAAAGTACGCGTAATGGACCCAGCTGACTTTAAATCTAAGTAATAATATACTTTATTGATATCAGAAAACATACAACTACTTTTTTATTTATTTAAGTCTCCCGGTTTACGGAGTGTACAGCTATATTCCTAAAATGGTAGACGCTTGAGTCAGATTTTGCACACGTCTCCTGAACTGACAGTTCTGTTACTACAAAAAGCAGGCACACATCTGTTGGTAACAATGTTAGCTTTTGACAACACTGATATCACATCTACTACTAAAGTGGAAGAAAATTACAAGTCCACGAACAATCGAGTGAGAGAATACTCATACATAAAAGTGTTATATTGCAAGGCAGACACACTATACTGGATCCACAGCTTCACTTTTATACCTAGGTGGACTACTGAATTAGAAAACATTGCTTTATATGTAATATCTTAGTAAAGGAATGGGGAGAAAATAAAAACAAAAAACACTAAAAAGTACCCTACATATAGAAATTATTATAAAATATACATTAAATTTCATTCTTAAACAATAGAAACATGGTTCGTTTTCTCCTCATTGGCTTGAAGTTATAAAGTTTAACATACAAACATGTTGCATTTGTCTCATTGTTTAATAACAAATCTATACACCTCATTAACGTAATCTGGCAAATTCCGCAAATGGCAATGACGCCACCACTGCTCCAACAATTCCACAATTAACTCTCCAGTCACTGTTCATACATAACAGTAGCCAGTTTCATTTGGAGTACAGGATGTGAGGGGTAGGCCCTGTTCTCAGTATTATGGACATCATATTCTGAAACTAATCTGTAATCCACTTCTTTCTCTGCCTCGTGATGACTGGGCGTTGTGTGATGTCCTTAGGTTAGTTAGGTTTAAGTAGTTCTAAGTTCTGGGCGACTGATGACCATAGATGTTAAGTCCCATGTTGCTCAGAGCCATTTGAACCATTTTTTGTAATCCACTTCACTTTCTCCAAACCATTCACGAAGAGTCGCCGCTCAAGTGTAATAACTGGGCACATACCACCCAACGCCATCTGTAATGGGACAGCCGCTGAGCCTACAATGTGTTGGTCGTGTCCACTGCACAATAAAAACCACAGAAGCTACCACTTTACATCGCGCACCAATCAACATCTGAAATACAATTTCCTTCATAACAAATTGAATGCCTGTAGCGTGGAACGCTTGGCAATCAAAGTGCACCTCTTACTTGGTTCTGGGCAATAAGTGTGTTACCAGTTAGCAGTCAAAGAGGTTTCGCAAAAAACAAAAAAAGGACAATCTCACAAACCAACACTGCTAATCATAGAACATTTGTTATTACCGTCAGTAAGATGTCCGACAGATTACTGATCTCTTGTGACTATCAACGATTGTTATTTATATTATGAACCATCAATCGTCCAGTCATAACTATTGGTTCTATGATTGCTCTGGGAGATATCTGATCGAAACTACAAAATATAAAACGTTAGTAAACTTTCTTATAAAGCTGATAAAAAGATTTACGTTGTTTTATACAGTTCATTACCACAGGAGTGCGTCGAATATTTAAAGCAGTCTTTGAACAGTAACACACACTTGATGCGTACATTTACAACCCTCTTCTCTCGAAGTACAAGTTCAGAATTTAGAGAAGTACAGTTCCATATGATGTTGACTGTTTCATCAGAGATCACCAACTGGAGCAGAGAAGGTACATGCTCGGCTCTATGCCGATCCCCGAGCGATGACGCTGTGCTGCTGGGAAAGAGGGCGGTGTATAACACATTCCTCTCCCACAAACCTCCACACTATTGTCGTGTAGGTTGGACGCATATGACGACAGCGGGGAAGGACAGAACGCGAATGCAGATAAGATGGAAGGAAGGGTAACTACGGAATATGGCGTCTCCCTGCACACATCCCAGCATCCACCGCATAGGCGACCAGGAACACCAGCGAAAATATCAGTCGCAGGGAGCAAACCCGCATTCAGGGACGCTGACACTGTGATCAGCTGGATGGCAGTGGGATCGTCTAGAATGGCAAGATAACCTTCTGGACGTGGCTCATCCACAGATGTTGGTCCATCAGCTGGGTGGGTGCCAGCGCTAGTGACATCAGAGGTGGTGATGGCTGCTGTGGCGCGCCGACCTCCATGAGCACCAGAATGGACGCTGAGGTTCACGACCGATAGAGAGACGGTTGCGACTGCTGGTGAAGACGCAAACGACGGGCTGGGTCTTTGGACGAACAACCTGTGGAAGAATTACAGACGTACTTGAAGGATGCGAGAAGAATGTCCGATTCCTTTGGTTATGGCTCCATGCTCCCAACGATTTTTCTTTCCAAAAGCTTTGTAAAAAACTTCATCTCGTGGGTGACACATTGCCTCACGTTGTAGAACGAATTGTTTCCGATGTGGCCGCAGAAGTTGCAACAGAGTACGGTATTTTCGACCGTGTAGCAATTCTGCAGGCGACATCCCGTCGCGTGACAAGGAGCTATAACGGGGCAGATATATTTTCATGGCTGCTCCAATGTGCGGGAAGAACAGAGTTTCCCCGT
This sequence comes from Schistocerca gregaria, assembly GCF_023897955.1. Lineage (NCBI taxonomy): Eukaryota > Metazoa > Arthropoda > Insecta > Orthoptera > Acrididae > Schistocerca > Schistocerca gregaria. The sequence continues at coordinate 101,304,197 of NC_064931.1, forward strand.
GTCACTTCTGAATATTCAGCTTCACCGTTAGACTGTGGGCGAAAAGCCACAGTGGTCACAAGGTGTATGCCATTGGTATCATGAAACAGCTCAAAATCTGCTGACGTGAATTGTGGGCCATTTTCCGAGATAATCTCCTCTGGAAGGCCTTCAGGCCTCCGAAGACATCGATTATTTGTGCTTATATCGGGACAACTGATGGCCATACGTAATAACTACCTCTTCTGCAAATAAAAGTCGTCTCCATTATATCGTTGCCGGGGATGCAAGACTTTCTCCTGCATTACTAGGTGCAGAAGAAGTTGCACCATATTATTTCAAGTATGCTGATCAGCGATAGCCATTATCGTAGATCAGACTACCCAAGTTACAAGAGACGTGAAGAATAGGCAGAAGTACCTTAGTAACAAATCATTGTTTCCACTTTATCAGCCAGGGCAAGTCACAGACGATTTATTATTTGGGATTGTGCAGGAAAGCCAGACGCATGTTACTTCGAAAGGTGTGAGAAGTAATTTAATACATCAACTGTAAAAATTAACACGTGTCCACATATCACTTAAGCACTTACTTCATATGTTTTAAATTATACCTTTAAGTTACTAGTTTCTGACTGGAAAGTTTCACCAGTTAATACAAGGGTGTTGCTATACATTAATGTAGGAAAAGGAGACGCACAAATATGATGGGACTCATTGTTTAAGTCTTTGCCTGAATTTTATTGACTGAGATACAGTCACTCAGAGTTAACGATTAAAGTGACTATCACTAAAGACCAGCTTTATCAGTTTTCTTAACAACTTTCTTAAAGTAATACTTGAATGCGAAGTAATTTAAAGTCTATTAATGTAATTCTGGTATATCAGGCATTAATAACATTCATGAAATATTAAATTCAGTAACCGTTATAAGTCGAGCAAACAAGTTAGCATATACAGTAATCGTCCCTTCTGCACGTGGCGACCGTTTATAGAAAATAGTATATTATTTTTCGGAAGGCTTGTTCAAAAGGTGCGTGGGTATTAATCCTTACCTAGTGGTATATGCTGACACTGATCTTTGGTGGAAAACATCATATGTCAGAACGACAGCTGAAGATAACAAGAGAAGGTCATAAATTTATTTCGCAACGAACCCCTAGTTTGTTTAGTAAATGATTCGGACAAAGTAAGACTGCCTAGTTACTTTTCAAAGATACAGAAACGCTTTTAACTTTATTAAGAGTGTGCCGCTTACGAAAAAGTAGTTTCGACTAAGTTTATATTGTTGATTTAGTTGCGCGTCAAAAGCTATAAATTACGAAAGACCGCCAAAATGGTGACAACGTGACGCTCCTTTGTAGACGACATCAAAAAAGCTCGTAGCACAAGACGACCATAGAGAAATATATTTTACGAGTGTGAAACTGGGTGATAACGTCGATCGGCTCAAAAAATGGTTCAAATGGCTCTGAGCACTATGGGACTTAACATCTGTGGTCATCAGTCCCCTCGAACTTAGAACTACTTAAACCTAACTCACCTAAGGACATCACACACATCCATGCCCGAGGCAGGATTCGAACCTGCGACCGTAGTAGTCACGTCGTTCGGAACAGGCTCTTTGTATTCCCTTATATATATTTTGTGTTGACTTCAATTGTTGTATTTCGCTGACAAATAAATGTCGATGTTTTGAAATGTTCATGTTATTTTACTTGTCGTTAGTTTGCCACACAAACTTTAGGAAGAACATGTCTCACAAAATTTGCTTTGGGCATTAATAAACTATATCACTGCTAATTGTATAACTCTGATATTCCGGCTTTGTACCACACATAGTATCTTTTAATCTCACTGTCACCGTTCTGTTATGGGCTAAAAGTAGTGACATCTAATGTTAATACACTTCCGTTTGACAGCGACGTCGTATGACTTACCAGTGATGTCTATTGTGAATCGGCCCTACTTTTTTGTACAAGGTTCTTATTTAATCAGTGCATTCTTAATGTACAGAGACATTAAATGGGTATGTGTAAGTGTGTGGTGTAGTAAGAGAGTTTGGCTTGTGTTTTAGGTGCGGGCGTCGCTGCGAAACTGCTTCTTCAACGGCGAGGTGCCACTGACGGTGTACGGCGGCTACTCGCAAAGCACCTGCATGCTCGAATGCCGTCTGCAGCACACTGTCAATGTCTGCAGCTGCGAACCCTACCTCTTCCGAAACATGCGCAGTCAGTAACAAATATTATGCTTGTGTAGATCTTCTTAAGTCTGGATAAATGTAAGATACTTCCTCTGATATCTACATCAACACCTACACTCCGCAACCTACGTTAATACTGTGGTATTTTCAGTGCCACTGTCGTTTTCCTCGAGAAAAATAAGTGTTAGTAAACCTCCGTGAGAACTAGAATTACCCTAATTTTACCTCCATCGTCTTTTCGAAAAATATACACTCCTGGAAATTGAAATAAGAACACCGTGAATTCATTGTCCCAGGAAGGGGAAACTTTATTGACACATTCCTGGGGTCAGATACATCACATGATCACACTGACAGAACCACAAGCACATAGACACAGGCAACAGAGCATGCACAATGTCGGCACTAGTACAGTGTATATCCACCATTCGCAGCAATGCAGGCTGCTATTCTCCCATGGAGACGATCGTAGAGATGCTGGGTGTAGTCCTGTGGAACTGCTTGCCATGCCATTCCCACCTGGCGCCTCATTTGGACCAGCGTTCGTGCTGGACGTGCACACCGCGTGAGACGACGCTTCATCCAGTCCCAAACATGCTCAATGGGGGACAGATCCGGAGATCTTGCTGGCCAGGAAGTTCACTTACACCTTCTAGAGCATGTTGGGTGGCACGGGATACATGCGGACGTGCATTGTCCTGTTGGAACAGCAAGTTTCCTTGCCGGTCTAGGAATGGTAGAACGATGGGTTCGATGACGGTTTGGATGTACCGTGCACTATTCAGTGTACCCTCGACGATCACCAGAGGTGTACGGCCAGTGTAGGAGATCGCTCCCCACACCATGATGCCGGGTGTTGGCTCTGTGTGCCTCGGTCGTATGCAGTCCTGATTGTGGCGCTCACCTGCACGGCGCCAAACACGCATAAGACCATCATTGGCACCAAGGCAGAAGCCACTCTCATCGCTGAAGACGACACGTCTCCATTCGTCCCTCCATTCACGCATGTCGCGACACCGCTGGAGGCGGGCTGCACGATGTTGGGGCGTGAGCGGAAGACGGCCTAACGGTGTGCGGGACCGTAGGCCAGCTTCATGGAGACGGTTGCGAATGGTCCTCGCCGATACCCCAGGAGCAACAGTGTCCCTAATTTGCTGGGAAGTGGCGGTGCGGTCCCCTACGGCACTGCGTAGGATCCTACGGTCTTGGCGTGCATCCGTGCGTCGCTGCCGTCCGGTCCCAGGTCGACGGGCACGTGCACCTTCCGCCGACCACTGGCGACAACATCGATGTAATGTGGAGACCTCACGCCCCACGTGTTGAGCAATTCGGCGGTACGTCCACCCGGCCTCCCGCATGCCCACTATACGCCCTCGCTCAAAGTCCGTCAACTGCACATACGGTTCACGTCCACGCTGTCGCGGCATGCTACCTGTGTTAAAGACTGCGATGGAGCTCCGTATGCCACGGCAAAATGGCTGACACTGACGGCGGCAGTGCACAAATGCTGTGCAGCTAGCGCCATTCGACGGCCAACGCCGCTGTTCCTGTTGTGTCCGCTGTGCCGTGCGTGTGATCATTGCTTGTACAGCCCTCTCGCAGTGTCCGGAGCAAGTATGGTGGGTCTGACACACCGGTGTCAATGTGTTCTTTTTTCCATTTCCAGGAGTGTACATAGGAGGAATCAACATATCGTTCGACTCTTCTATGAAAGTACGCTCTTGGAATTTTAAGAGCCAGCTACACCGTGATACACAACGCCTTTCTAGCAGTGTCTACCTGTGGTACTGAATAAACACCTACGTGACGCATTCGAGTTTAACGAAATGAACCTGTAATGAAACGCGCTGCTCTTTTTTGGATCTTCTCTATTCCTCTATCAATCCTATCTGGCGTTGATCCCATACTGATGAAAGATGTGGTCTTCTAAGTCACTTCCACGGATGGACTACACTTCCTGAGGATTTTTCCAATGAATTTCAGTGTGACATTTCCTTGTCTACAATTAGTTTTATGTGATTGTTGTGTGTGTGCGCGCACGCGACGCGCGCCTTTGTGTGTGTGTGTGTGTGTGTGTGTGTGTGTGTGTGTGTGTGTGTGTGTGTGTCTGACTGTGTGTGTGTGTGTGTGTGTGTGTGTGTGTCACAATTGAACAGCATTTTATTGATGCACGGGGAAACATCATGGAGCAATAAGGAAATTTAACGAAAACTTGACCAATAGATGCCGCTCTAAGCTTCAGAATACGCACACCAACAGACACATGGCACAGGATGCTCCTCGGTATGCGCCCGAGACGCCCAATATGACTGTCTCCATGAAAGATAGCGCGCTGCTTCTACAGCTCTTTTACAATATAGGTGCCTGTGCGCCAGTAGCCTTGCAGAAGTTCCGGACACTCAAGCGTATGAAGAACGGCATTAGTCCATGTCTGCTAACAGCCTGGAGAAAACGATTACTAAATTCTAAATGTAAAGTACTTTTGAAGTACCAGATGGCAGAGGGAGGAAAGCAGTGGATCCAATGTCTGGCGAAGATGTGCCACAGTACTGCAGGAGGGGTCGAGCGGTGGTGTACGAATATGCTGTGCACGGGAAATTTCTCGAGCGTTGGAGATGCCTCCGAGCAAGTACATAAAATCCTACGTATCGTCCTGCATTGCTATCCATACAAACTCATCTACTCTCAGGAGTTGACTCCTATTGTCCCGCCGGCAAGACAAACGTTCTCTCTGGAATTTTGCATGGAGATGAGTCTTATGGGTCTTCTCACCTGTAATCACGACTGGTAAACGCTATGAGAGTATTTCGAGCACCAACATCATTCAAACCATTCAACAGAGTGGAAGTATGAGTAGGATCATTTTTATGCAAGATGGCGATCCTCTACATATCGGACAGCCAGTGCAGAGGCATTTCGGAAATTCTTGAACTGTCAGCCGTCATTTCCCCTGCTGACTGGCCGTTCAGGTCGCCTGATCTTAATCCGTGTGAATTCTGGATGTGAGGTTTTCTGAAAGATGTGTTCAGAGCTTTAGTTACGAGAGTATCTGAATTGAAGGCACATAGTGCGGAACGATTTGCGAACGTGATCCCCCGACACACTCCGATATGTTGTCGAACATGCTATTTCTGTATTTGAACTTACGTGAGAAAACGGTGGACTGCATACTGAACAGGTCTTGCGCCAGTCTCATGACAATTAAAAACCAATGTTATTTTGGTTTTTACACCCCTTTTCGCGTCAGGACAATATAAAACCAGTTTGTCCAGTTCGATGTGGTACGGCTTCCGCGTGGTGGGAGTTCCAATATCGGTGAAGGCCGCTGAATACAACATTTTATTTTCCATTTTAATTAATGGAGTTGCAAACAGCTAGTAAAAATTTCTTATACGAAATCTGAAGAATGCTTTTACACATAAATCTTCGTGCAATTTCGACTTCGTCAATTATGTTAATATCAGGTATGTCTGCTTTGCAAATGCCAAGGTGCTTCATTGTAAAATAGTTTCTGAAAAGATTCAAACCGACTGTCAACGATACGAGTTCGAGCTTTGGTCGTCATATAGGTCTAACATGCCAGGAGGTTGTTAATGAAGTGAACATGTTGATCAATATAGTTCCTCTCTTTTAAATTTTTGTAATAGCATTTATCTTTAGACGTTTTCTGACAACGGCGTTAGCAATTCCTTCCCATTCTCTGAATCCTCAAAACGATAACTTTTTCTGGTTTAAATCTGATGACATTAACTATCACTTCCGATCAACGTTAAACACTTCTTGAATCCCTATATGGAACTCCAAATGTGCAGTGTTTCTGCACTGCTACAGAGCATACATTGGAAGGTATTCGCACAGTTTCTCGCATAGACTTACCATAAATAATGAAACAAAAGCTGCAATACATTTTACACCACACATTCTCACTCTGGATTGACGAAAACATCCGAATATTGGTCAAAAGTTGCACAAATAATTGACTTTGAAAGGAAAAGAAACGAGGAATGAAACATTTATAAATGCATCGAACGTAATGAGGTGGTTTAATTTCATCCCAGTCTATAAAATTAATTTCGGGCCATACTCAGCTCCTGCCGGTTAAAGTAATACAGTACCCATCTACTAATCAGGGCGTCTGTCTCTGATGCTTTCGAGCGTGAATGGAAATCGTAGAAATCTTCTGTGGAGCAACATTTAATAATAATAAAGCGTTTTAAATTATCAAAATGGCTGAGCGGTAGCAGGCCCTTTCGATAAAGAAGTGCAGCCCCGCTGCTGTCGCCACGGGCCAGCAAATGGATCCCGGAGCTTTGCCACATACGGCGACCAGAGAACATTCAGCAAGAAATCTGCTGCAAAATGGTTACTGGATAATAAATTAAAACTGTGTGCCCGACCGAGACTCGAACTCGGGACCTTTGCCTTTCGCGGGCAAGTGCTCTACCAACTGAGCTACCGAAGCAGTTGGTAGAGCACTTGCCCGCGAAAGGCAAAGGTCCCGAGTTCGAGTCTCGGTCGGGCACACAGTTTTAATCTGCCAGGAAGTTTCATATCAGCGCACACTCCGCTGCAGAGTGAAAATCTCATTCTGAAATACTGGATAATAGTTTGTTATCGGTTTGTCAAAAAGTTAAATAGATTTAATCTGCATTACCATTAAATTCACGTCATCAGCATTCACACAGAAGAGGCTATAAAAATATACTGCGCCAGCTGGTCTCGACCAACAGAAATTGTAAACAAGAACAACGCACGGTACCGCCATACCACGGGCGTAAACAGTGTACGTTTTCTCTAACGTGGGACAAGACTTCCTCCAGGAAGGGTCGCAGTCTACAGTGTTGTCAGATTTTGTAGATAGCCGGACTTTAAGAAGTAGCGAGTTAGTCAGTTTATTTGTTCTATGTCGCGATCGGCGCGGACTTAGACCCTGCAGTTTTATGTCAAAGAGTGTACATAAGACAAACAAGATGGTTGCAATTAAATAATGGGTCTAATGTTCTACACTTGTACGTGTTGGTAATTGTGTGAACTACCTAGGGGCTTTAGTTACTGCTGCATACAGGATGGTCCATTGATCCTGACCGGGCCAAATATCTAACGTAATAAGCGTCACACGAAAAAACTACAAAGAACGAAACTTGTCTAGCTTGAAGGGGGAAACCAGATGGAGCTATGGTTGACCCGCCAGATGGCGCTGCCATAGGTCAAACGGATATCAACTGCGATTTTTAAAATAGGAACCCCCATTTTTATTACACATTCGTGTAGTATGTAAAGAAATATGAATGTTTTAGTTGGACTACTTTTTTCGCTTTGTGATAGATGGTGCTATAACAGTCACAAACATATGGCTCACAATTTTAGACGAACAGTTGGTAACATTAGGTTTTTTAAACTGAAATACAGAACAAAGGTACCTTTGAACATTTTATTTCGGTTGTTCCAATGTGATGCATGTACCTTTGTGAACTTATCATTTCTGAGAACGCATGCTGCTACAGCGTGATTACCTGTAAATACCACATTAATGCAATAGATGCTCAAAATTATGTCTGTCAACCTCAATGCATTTGGCAATACGTGTAACGACATTCCTCTCAACAGAGAGTAGTTCGCCTTCCGTAAAGTTCACACATGAATTGACAATGCGCTGACTCATTTTATCAGGCGTTGTCGATGGATCACGATAGTAAATATTCTTCAACTGTCTCCACAGAAAGAAATCCGGGGACGTCAGATCCGGTGAACGTGCGGGATAATTTAGGTTAAGTAGTGTGTAGGATTAGGGACTAATGATGGTTCAAATGGCTCTGAGCCCTATGGGACTTAAGCGCTGAGGTCATCAGTCCCCTAGAACTTAGAACTACTTAAACCTAACTAACCTAAGGACATCACACACATCCATGCCGGAGGCAGGATTCAAACCTGCGACTGTAGCGGTCGCGCGGCTCCAGACTGTAGCGCCTAGAACCGTTCGGCCACTCCGGCCGACAGGGACTGATTACCTTAGCAGTTAAGTCCCATAAGATTCCACACACACGAAGTACATCGGCATTCTATCATGCAGTGGAAAATCTTGTAGTAACATCGGTAGAACATTACGTAGGAAATCAGCATACATTGCACCATTTAGACTGCCATCGATAAAATGGGGGCCAATTATCCTTCCTCCCATAATGCCGCACCATACATTAACCCGCCAAGGTCGCTGATGTTCCACTTTTCGCAGCCATCGTGGATTTTCCGTTGCCCAATAATGCATATTATGCCGTTTTACGTTACCGCTGTTCGTGAATGACGCTTCGTCGCTAAATAGAACACGTGCAAAAAATCTGTCATCGTCCCGTAATTTCTCTTGTCCGCAATGGCAGAACTGTACACGACTTTCAAAGTCGTCGCCATGCAATTCCTGGTGCATAGAAATATGGTACGGGTGCAGTCTATGTTGGTGTCCATTCTCAACACCTACGTTTTTGAGATTCCCGATTCTCCCGCAATTTGTCTGCTACTGATGTGTGGATTAGCCGCGACAGCAGCTAAAACACCTACTTGGGCATCATTATTTGTTGCAGGTCGTGGTTGACGTTTCACATGTGGCTGAACATTTCCTGTTTCCTTAAATATCGTAACTATCTGGCGAACGGTCCGGACACTTGGATGATGTCGTCCAGGATACCGAGCAGTATACACAGCACACGCCCGTTGGGCATTTTGATCACAACAGCCGTACATCAACACGATATCGACCTTTTCTGCAATTGGTGAACTGTCTATTTTAACACGGGTAATGTATCAAGAAGTAAGTTCCGTCCACGCTGGAGGATGTTACGTGATACCACGTACTTATACCTTTGTGACTATTACAGCGCCATCTATCACAAAGCGAAAAAAGTGATCCAACTAAAAGATTTATATATCTTTAAGTACTACACAAATATGTAATAAAAAATGGGGCTTCCTATTTCTTAAAAAACGCAGTTGATATCCGTTTGACCTATGGCAGCGCCATCAAGCGAGCCAACCATAGCGCCATCTGGTTTCCCCCTTCAAGCTAGACTAGTTTCTTTTTTTGTAGTTTTTTCGTTTGATACTTTTTTCGTGAGATATTTGGCCCGGTCACTATCAATGGACTACCCTGTATTTTACAAGTGAAATTATTTACGAAATAAAAAACCTCTATTCCAAAATCTAAGTTAATATAATTTTGCTAAAACTGTTCTACGTACTAAGTGCAGTACGTAGGGATAGAGGTCGGGATAGTAGCCTGTGCAGTAGACAGTGTTAAACAGGGTTGCTAGGGTGAAGAGAAAGGAGATAGGCCATTCTTCGAGATCACGATAGGTAGCACAGTCCTGCTAGGATATGTGTTGCATTTCTGTGAAGTACTTGTTTTATAGCCGGCCCCGGTGGTCTCGTGGTTCTAGGCGCGCAGTCAAGAACCGTGCGACTGCTACGGTCGCAGGTTCGAATCCTGCCTCGGACATGGATGTGTGTGATGTCCTTAGGTTAGTTAGGTTTAAGTAGTTCTAAGTTCTAGGGGACTGATGACCACAGCAGTTGGGTCGCATAGTGCTCAGAGCCATTTGAACCATTTGAACTTGTTTTATATCCTTTGCTATAATTAGAGTGTTTAATTCTATGTCTGGTACGTTGTTCAAGTAATGGAAGCTGAGAGGTGAGACTCCGTTACCTGTCCATTCATGGACAGGAGGTAATTGAGAGTAGCCAAAGTGAGGGTCGTCAGGGACAGAGAAGATGTCGGCGAGATATAATCCAAAGTGATTGACTTTCTTAAGGTCACCAGATAAGGGAAGGTTGTTTTGAATGATCAGTCAGTGGGGGAGGAATTGGGTGCCAGATAGTCGGTTGAATGCTTTCCAGTACTTGGAGGAGTTAACTGGAAGTGTAGCATTGCGCATGTCTGGCGCCAGTCCCTTTGTTTTTTGGCATTGAGTAAACATCTGATATGTTGCTGTAGTAGCCAGTGGCGTGGGAGTGTATCTAGGGACGGGATTCGCAGACAAGGAGGACAGCTTGTGGTGGGTGAGAGTCGCGATATAAATATGTAGCTTAGGTGCGGATATTGGCAGAGATAGCATCTGACAAGATTTGTTGCAGGAAGGCTGTGGCATGGGGGAATGCTGGAAGGTTAGGTGATGGCTTCCCATATGTGTACCTGGTAGGCATTCTACTTGGCAAGGGAGTTGTGGAAAACGTTTGGACAGAGACTGGGCTAGGATGCATGGGGATTGACTAGAACATAGTATATGGTGGGGAGGACAGGTAGGTGGTCACTTCCAGTTGGATCGAGGACTTCTGCAGTGAGGCGCCCAAGAAGGTTGGGAGATGTTAGGACGACATCCAGGGTTGTGATGCTGCCCACGTGTGCTGTGGGATAGGGACAATGTCACCTTGGAGGGAGTCGGTAAACTGATGCCACTGCAGGGAATCTAGTATGGACGCTGAGGTCACTGGCAACAATATAGGTGGAAAATACCTGTATATGTCCGGTGTAGGTGAAGAATTCATAAGGGATGGAATTATGGCATCAGATGTAGATGGTAGCGCAGGTAACAGTTAGGGTTTTGGAGAACAGGCTGGGGATAAGGCGTCCGGTGAGATTATTTTGTAAGGGTTGTGGCCGAAAGGGAATGTTCCTGTGATGCAAACTGCTACTTCAAATCTGGTCATGACGAGGGTATTACCAGTGCGGTCCATGATATAGAGAGAGCTCATCTGACAATACCCATCTAGTTATGATTGCACTCCTCTTAGATCGCATTTAAGTATGAAGATTCTGGAGACACATGTAATGCATTTCCCACATTATTACGTGCCATAGGCAACAGTTTATTACTTTTAACACCAAACTGCGTAAATTATTACGGATTTGTATACGAAACTTATAATACAGGACATTTTAAAGCAGAAAGATTCCTGGCCTTTTGACAAGCTGATGATGATACGACATCTTTTATCACCACTCTTATCTCTTCAAATTTCTTTAACTACAGTTGGTATGTAGCACGATTTTAATAATTTTTTAACGTAGGTAGTTGACCAAGAGCTTTTGTATTATTAAATTATGATCATTTGTAAAAGGTACAGCAGTACCTAACTCCACTGCCTAATTCACACAGTTACTACCATTTACAACTGTAAAATATTTGTCACTGTTTTTAATTACAACCACCTGACTTGTTTTTTATACACAAATTTTGATAAATTATAAGATAATATATAAAATGATAAAACATACGAATTGTGAGGGTAAAATAAAGTTAATACATGTTGTCAATGCATCACTATTGTAGGGAGAGCGCTGTATATTGGTATAACGTACACCAAAGCCAAATTGTAAACAGTGGCCTCAATGTGAACTCAACCTCTGACACGAATAGTATAAATGGGACTATGAGCCTATGCAAGTGTTTTTTATGTTTTAACTTACATTTACTGATATACATTTTATGACTGACTTGCATTGAAAGCTTATGCCACTGTACACTTAATGAGGCACCCATGTTACATTATTGTAACTGGTTCTTCACATGTCTTTTGGCGCTGAAGAGGCCACACACTGACCGAAACTAGATATGCAATAGCCATCGAAGCAACTAACTGCTTTACTCATTAATACTTAAAAAATATATTGAGTTGCATTTGGCGACGAAAGCATATATCTAACGTAACAGCCATAAGACTAGAACTACCTGCGCTGGAAAGGAGCACAGATATGTATGCCGAGCGCCACGACTCTGTGAGGATTACGTGGATTTTTTTATCTAGTAAACAACTTCGCATACACGTATACAAAAGCTTGAAATTAGGCAATGGTCGGATCAGAGGAAATTTTTACAGGAAATCTACTGAATAACATTACAGAATAAAATTGTTTATATTTATTACAAATAATCGTAAATATTAAACTTGTGGAAATCCTTTGTAAAAACGCCTACACGTCAGGTGATAATACGTAGTCACAAATACGTGCTTTTACATAAGAACAAAGCATATCACCATCCAATCCACGACACTTTACGTATGGTTGGTTGATTTGGGGTGAGGGGATCAAACAGCGACGTCATTGGTCCCATCTGATAGGAAAGGGTGGGGAAGGAAGTCGGCCGTACCATTTCAAAGGAACCATTTAGGAAGCGATTTAGGAAAATCACGGAAAGCCTAGGTGGATTACATTCACATAGTCGACATAATCTCGGCACAAAATCCTTTAATTCGATCTCATTTACGGTCCATGTTGTCGTCACCGCCTTCCTAATTTACAGTCGCAATCCTTCGCTGCATCATGTTTTCTCACCTCGTGAGTTTATCCAGTTCGTGCAATGTTTCTTGTTACACCCCGTAAATTTTCGCCTGTTTTTCCTTAAAACGTAGTAGCAGTTGTACCTCGTCGCTATCACTCATGCTGCCACCTGAATTCGGTCAGAGACTTCCCTACTCCTCACGGACAGCTGTTTGACTGCTGTTGTCAAATTTTGCCGGTTTTCGGTGACTCGATTAACCTCGTCTTCATTACGAGAATCCTTTTTAGAAACATCCTGTTGTAGCGCAGCTTGTTCCTTATTAACATCCACTATCACGTCGTGAATTTTGTGCATCTCTGCTGTGGCTGCACCAGATCCACTTTCGACAACATTTACCCATTGTTGCAAAAGCTGACTGAAACCTATTTTACCCCCAGTTACCTCGCTTACTTGGGTGCAGATGTCCCCCTTCAGTGATTCTAGGACCTTTAGTCCCTTTTTTACATCATCAAATTCCTTCCTGAATTCCATTCAGTTGTTACTTCTTGATCTCCAGTGTAAGTTTGTCTAACCTAGTGCTCTTGTTATCTATTTTCTCTTAGAGCTTCTGCTCTTCCCGGCAGCTTTTAGTACGTCCATCACAGTTTCCTGTCCTGCGAGTTGCAATGCCTGCAGCGCCGACTGCTCATAGGCGCGAGTTTCCGTTCTGTCAGTGGGACGCGCCTCACTGCAGGGGTCTCTGTTTTTACATGCATGAGCTGAATGTCCGTGCCGGCAGCCACCACATTACCCTGGAGCAGCGGAGGCGTGATAAGATGGACTGCTGCATCACTCTCACCTGCAGATGGGTTGCTGCCCACTGACTCTATTGAGTCGAGTAATGGTCGGTCGTTTACACTGTCTTTCAGCCCGGCGCTGCCCTTTCTCATGGCTCCCTGAGTGTTGTCGGAATCCGGCAACTTTCTCGCGCCAGAGCGAGCAGCGATGCTCATCCTAAAGACTGTGTCTAACAATGCCGTTCAACAGGCAACTGACTTTGGTTTCTTTCTCCTTGTTACTTCCGTGCTCGTAAATAGTAAAACCAATAAACTAGCTCTGCCGTATTGCAAACATATAAGAAATTATAGCCGGCCGGGGTGGGCGAGCGGTTCTAGACGCTACAGTCTGGAACCGCGCGACCGCTAAGGTCGCAGGTTCGAATCCAGCCTTGGGCATGGATGTGTGTGATGTTGCTAGGTTAGTTAGGTTTAAGTAGTTCTAAATTCTAGGGGACTGATGACGTCAGTAGTAAAGTCCCATAGTGCTCCGAGCCATTTGAACCATTTTAAGAAATTATTTAAAAAAACATGTACAGCGGTTTTGGGAATCTTTTCTTGTGCAGGAGTAGGTTGCAGTAAACGAAGGAATGCAAATCGACATTACGTTTCATTACAAAGTAAACTTGATTTTATACAGACTCAGAATTATCTCGGTAATGGTGATAACAAAGGAAACTCGGCATTATATAAATACAGAGTTCTCTTGAAAATCAGGGCTATTCTACTACAATTTGGCATGATATTTGGTAAGAGAAACAACTGTCACAGCATCCTAACCTCTTCACAGTGGCACAACAAACGTAACTGGAAAGGAATTATGGAACCAGATCATTGTGACTAAGCAAGTACGTTACTGCCCAATAGAGACCGGATTTTAAGCATTTTCATATTGCATATACATTTACATATTAAGCTCCTTTTCACTGGTTATTGCATATTTTAACTAAAAACTAGTGAAGATGCATATTTTCGCTCTTTGTTTACAATATTGTAAAAATTTAGCTCGATGTAGTTATGATGTGTTACAGATTGACTGCACCCTAGAACAGCGTGCAATCGCTAATCGAGAGGCCACTGCGAAGCGAAATCATTACAGAAGAGGAACAGCACCAGCAGACAGTCAATGCTCCTGCGCCCCCGCCCCCGGTTAATCCTCTCTGCTGTCATACCGTGCGCGTCGGCAAAAATTAAATTAAACTACGCAAGCTTTTAGTCGCGCGTTAATTCTTTCAGTTTAGCTTTGTATTTACTTGTACGTGTTTACCACGTGTAGTGTGTATGGTTCAAATGGTTCAAATGGCTCTGAGCACTATGGGACCTAAATTCGGAGGTCGTCAGTCCCTTATAACTTAGAACTACTTAAACCAAACTATTCGAAGGACATCACACACATCCACAACCGAGGCAGGATTCGAACCTGCGACCATAGCGGTCGCGTGGTTCCATACTGTAGTGCCTAGAACCGCTCGGCCATCCTGGCCGGCAATGTGTATGTTTACGACGTGTAGTGTGTAACGTGTGGTGCGACATGCCGCCCGGAAATAAAGTGAACGTCGTTTCATGAATAGCTGACAATCATGAAATATTTACATATGCCGGAATTTTTTTATATTGTCGAGTTTGCGAGAAAAACGTTTCGCGCAAAAAATGTTTCAAGTAGGCCTCTATGTCACGATAACTCTTCATAGCGCAGCATTACAGAAGAAAGGACCACGACAACAACTTCTGACAACAGCAAGCTGCAGTAACAGGGATGTGTCCAAAGTGTGACGTCCCCTCTCCCCTTTTTGTCGTCCCTGTTGATCAAATGGTTCAAATGGCTCTGAGCACTATGCGACTTAAATTCTGAGGTCATCAGTCGCCTAGAACTTAGAACTAATTAAACCTAATTAACCTAAGGACATCACACACATCCATGCCCGAGGCAGAATTCGAACCTGCGACAGTAGCGGTCGCTCGGTTCCAGACTGTAGCGCCTAGAACCGCACGGGTCGCTGTTGATGTTGAGCCGGTACTGCTACAGCTCGGTCGGGAAGTGGAGACGCGACGCGCAGTCATGGTTGTCAAAGTACGTTTGCGAGTCGGCACAGTCTTCTCAGCGATGCGAACTGTTGGTTATAAATGTCACTTATGGTTTTATGATGATTTTTTATGCCCGGTTAGTTATTTATTGTAGCACTGAGTGAATCATTTATCACCGGCGTCGGTTGCACACGCGTCACTCAGATGTTTACGAATAGGCCACGATATTGTGCGTCAGTGGACCGTTCTGGCCTACACTGCTACGCTTTTCATCCTACTGGAGACGCCTGAGTCTTGTGCCTAGCATTTTTTATTAGTTTTTCCTGTTAAAATACCACATACACTTATGTTACAGGCATTACTTTCGTAAAAATATCATTCTTCTGAATATGTGTGTCTTTGCAGTTTTCGTTTGTCGTGAATCGAGTTGGCATTACATATGGATGTGTTTAGTACTGAATGTGCTTGGTACACATGAGATGTGTATATAAGGTTTATGTATTAGACAGAACTGTGGTTTTGATGTCAATGTAGCCGGCCACTGCTGCTTTAATAGCGGCCGCACATTAACTTTTCGTGGTGAATATTAAAATAAACAGTGTTTTTTGTCTTCGGCCTATGAATCACTACACACGTTCCCCGCAGAGAAGGTGTGAGCTTAATTTTTCAATTTCCCCCTGAGACGTTTGAAATAACATGGTGCTACGTGGTGTACGGTCAGTTTGAAGTTGCTTGCACTTCTGAACACAGCCTAAAGCCAATGGATGCTGCCTGCACTTTCCATTTTTCTAGCCGTTTTAATTCAAGTCGCGTGGAGTGTGATGGGCTCTCGCCCCATGTGGTGTATGTTTAATAAAGACGCAAGTGTATACTTCTCCTGGTTCTACTCTAGCACACACGAAACTGACAAGCGTCAGAGCTTGGATTTCAAACTTGGGAACAGATCTGTTTAAACTGCAGAGGCAGAGGTCTGAGGGGAAATTATTTACATAATGCGCAAGTGCACTTAAACTTCTTTGCGAGTGAGCTATAGGCGTGGGTAAAACCAAAGATTCCTTAATTTATCTCCATTTTCAACTTAGGATTTGTGTTCTGGGAACCAAGCAGGCTTTCCTAGTTTACCCACGTCCTTTATCTTGGATCCATGTGCCTGCCAGCCATGTGCACTGTCCCAGAATGTGCAGGTCGCCTTTTGGGATCGCCAGCTCAGATCTCCATCTTGGATTTTGATGTCATTCAGACTGGCCTAATATGCTGAAGTCAGAATAGCAGATCATCGCCATAGATTCTTATGTAATACAGACTGTCCTATTGTGCCCCGTTCGCCATCTTGGATCACCACATTGAATTCAGACGTCATAGATATGGGAGGGGGGAATCTTAAAACCTTACAGACTGTCCTCGTATCCTCAGGTCTGCCATCTTGGTTTGAGATTGTGGATCTTTGAATTTTGCACCAACAGGATTATGTCCCATCTAGAAACCAAACTCCGCCTGAACAGGTCATGAAGGCCCAACGGGACCGACCGGCCGCCGTTTCATCCTCAGATCATTGGATGTGGCTATCGAGGGGCATGTGATCAGCACACCGCTCTCCCAGCCGTATGTCAATTGACGAGACTGGAGGTGCTATAACTCACTCTACTATCTCCTCAGTTAACCACACAAGGGCAGAGTGCAACCCACTTGCTAACAGCGCTCGGCAGATTGGATGGTCATGCTAGCCCAGCTCGACAGCGCTTAACTTCGGTGATCTTATGGGAACCGGTCTTATCACTGCGGCAAGGCCGTTGGTCACTATGACCCATCTACTTTTCCTTTTTTTTTAATTTCACACCAGTTTATACTTAAAGGAACAACCATACTACGACAATGAAGTCATAGGATTTTGGTCGGGGGGGGGGGGGGGGGGGCGGGGAACACTTTAACCCAATTTTCCTGCATTAATTTTCCACCATTTTTTCACTATCCTGCCATTTTAAAAATAATGTCCCTGGCCGATTGGCCGATGTCACAGAGCTATAAATCCTTCCATGTTGGACGATTTCATGACGATGTCATAAGAGAGAGGTGGCGGGGGATAATCTGGCAACACTACAGGCTCCTTAACAACAGCCACAGGTGTACTACTTACATATATGCGATATTGCAGTGCCTGTGTCATTCCGAAGTATGACGCAGTGTATCTTTGGACAAGCATATACTTCCAAAGGAACAGGCACTGCGCCGAATACAGCTGTTATGAAATACATTAAATGTATTCGCAACTGGGAATATGGACAACCACCATCTGTAGATTGAAACGACGACAGTGAAAATTTACGCTGGACTGGGAGGCGAACACGGATTTCACGCTTTTTGCTAGCAGTCGCATTAGCAGTTTTTTTTATTTTAACTTATTTTGTTCGTTACTGGTCGTTGTATTTGTTCATGGCGGACGCCCCATGACGCTTGCGCAAGTTCCTCGTTAATCCATTCACTCAGTATTTTATTACAGAGAGCAGCTAACTCTCTGACCGAACACGCTGAGCTACCGTGCTCGCACTATTTGGCTCTCTTTGCACAACTCCCATCCAGATCCAAACTTCCATATGTGTCTACAGCGTATATTCGTACATCCGTTATGTACACTCCTGTACAGGTGAGACATTTTACTTTAAAGTCGGTTGCCCGGGTTCGGCGGATAAATAAGATCCTGCAGAGCCTTTGTCATTCAGAATTACGATGGAATGTACCTTCAGACATTCATACTTGCTGATGGCCCTCCATATTCGCAATTGCGAATACATTTAATGTACTTACATGTACGTATGAGTATGTTTCCAAAATAAGTGATATGGCAATTAACAATAAAGTATTTACCTTGCAGAAAATATCCGGCAGTGTGGCGTCAGAGACCTCCCTTGCCTCATGAACAACAGTGGTAAGTAAACCTTTAATTTCTTTACTCTATATTTACTTAAAACAATAAGTCAGTAGACTGTATCCTGTAATATGGAGCTTAGATTTCCTCAACGAGGTACATAATGCTAAGAGGTCACTACTAGGTAGACAACAATTGCTTTGATTTACCATAATTTACAAATCAGCCACTCCAAAACAAGAAGCAACATTTCAAATGTTTTCATCACTAGACTTCAGTAGCCATCTCATCATATTGGTATCAATACAGGTAATGCATTCGAAGGGATTCCCGATAGTCTGAAGGTGGGTGGCAGACCAGGAATCGATGTGGATCCTTGTGTATTGTGTACAGTGCTAATACTGATATCCTAGGAGTCCTAATCGGCTGTGGTACGCACGAGATTCTCCATGGAGACTGGAGAGCAGTAGAGATTTTCTGGAAGAGTTAAAGAACTGGATACAGATCACAAATCACGAGTGGAGGGCTCATCCTCCCATTCTGCTGCCCCTACTTGTAAGGCAATAGTGCGTGGTATATTCGTATTGAAGGTCAGCATCTTTGGCAAATGTGAAATGTGTCATATAAAAAGGGAGGTTACCCATTCACCGTACCGGTTCTAGGACAGAGGACGACGTTACCCCCCCCCCCCCCCCCCCATGCTGCTCTGGGACAAAAGGAAGGTAGAAACACTTCCCCTACACCCTACTGTCTTTCATCTCTAGGCCAACAGATAAATTAAATTGGTGGAAGACACCATCCTCCGTTTTACTACTAGAGAAAATTCAAAGAACTCGTCATATGAAGTTTGTATGTCGTAGTGAAAGAATTATTTGGGAGCAGAGTGTAGGTTCATTTGTAAGTAATAACAGGAATATAAGATACTAATTTCTGGTTCATTAACATGAGTTTTCCTAATTTTTACAGTACATTTCTAACATTTGTTGTTCTTACATTAATACATTTTTAGAGGAATTTTACAAAATATTTTTGTTAAATTCTTCTTATTTGATACAGAACTTTTTAACTTCTTTGTACTTTAATAGAAAAATTATACAGGGTGATCATTAATAAAATCGAAAAACTGCAGGGAAGAATTCCTGGCTAGAAGTGGAGTGAAAAAACCAAATCTCTGCGTCAATCACACAGCCTGGACCACACGGAACACGCGCACGTTGTCAAACGAACTTTCATTCGTCAGCGCCATTTACCGCGGCAACGATGCATTTCCAGACAGTTGTTCGTAGACCTTTCTTCTTCCATTTCCAGTAAGGAAGCCGTCCCCGCCGCTGTTGGTTTTATTAATGTTCACCCAGTATACACGTAGACATTTTTTAAACTGATGCTAGCAGATACAGAGATAACTGTTACAGGCAAAGAGACGTACTATGTATACGAATAGTAGTATCGAGAGAATCTGTTTACTAAGTTTCCCATGATAAAAAATTTTAAGTTACTTTCTACTTTTTAAAATATTTTATACAATTCAGTTTTCTTTTTACAACGGTAACTTGTCACACTTTCATGTTTTGGATCATGGGAAGCAAAACTCTTCTGTTCGAAATCCTTTGCTTTCCAGATTTTAAAAGGTGATAGTATGGACCAAAACAAGAAAAAGTTTTTCAGTAAATGTGGGCTTTAAGGTGCGTGTCTTAAGAGCTATGAGCACTTCTCTTATTTTCGCCGCTGTGAAACATATCTCTTGTACTGAACATGTACTCATAGCTCTTAAGGCATGCATTTTAGAACCCATGTTTGCAGACTTTTTTCCGTACTACCTCCACCCGAAATATGGTAACCAAAGAGCTTACCGTACAAGGGATTTGTTTCACAGTATCGAAGGTAAAGAAGTTTTCATGGCTCTTAAGATACGCATTTCAGAACTCATGTTTTGCTTCCAATGACCTTTCCTATCATATCCATGAATAATGACACTCTGTAACGGTCCTTTACATGGACAACGAGACGGTAACTAGTTCTGGCAGACGAACCACATGTGATGGAAAAACCCATTCACACACAGAAATACACTCCTGGAAATTGAAATAAGAACACCGTGAATTCATTGTCCCACGAAGGGGAAACTTTATTGACACATTCCTGGGGTCAGATACATCACATGATCACACTGACAGAACCACAGGCACATAGACACAGGCAACAGAGCATGCACAATGTCGGCACTAGTACAGTGTATATCCACCTCTCGCAGAAATGCAGGCTGCTATTCTCCCATGGAGACGATCGTAGAGATGCTGGATGTAGTCCTGTGGTTGGGTGGCACGGGATACATGCGGACGTGCATTGTCCTGTTGGAACAGCAAGTTCCCTTGCCGGTCTAGGAATGGTAGAACGATGGGTTCGATGACGGTTTGGATGTACCGTGCACTATTCGGTGTCTCCTCGACGATCACCAGAGGTGTACGGCCAGTGTAGGAGATCGCTCCCCACACCATGATGCCGGGTGTTGGCCCTGTGTGCCTAGGTCGTATGCAGTCCTGATTGTGGCGCTCACCTGCACGGCGCCAAACACGCATACGACCATCTTTGGCACCAAGGCAGAAGCGACTCTCATCGCTGAAGACGACACATCTCCATTCGTCCCTCCATTCACGCCTGTCGCGACACCACTGGAGGCGGGCTGCACGATGTTGGGGCGTGAGCGGAACACGGCCTAACGGTGTGCGGGACCGTAGCCCAGCTTCGTGGAGACGGTTTTGAATGGTCCTCGCCGATACCCCAGGAGCAACAGTGTCCCTAATTTGCTGGGAAGTGGCGGTGCGGTCCCCTACGGCACTGCGTAGGACCCTACGGTCTTGGCGTGCATCCGTGCGTCGCTGCGGTCTGGTCCTAGGTCGACGGGCACGTGCACCTTCCGCCGACCACTGGCGACAACATCGATGTACTGTGGAGACCTCACGCCCCACGTGTTGAGCAATTCGGCGGTACGTCCACCCGGCCTCCCGCATGCCCACTATACGCCCTCGCTCAAAGCCCGTCAACTGCACATACGGTTCACGTCCACGCTGTCGCGGCATGCTACCAGTGTTAAAGACTGCGATGGAGCTCCGTATGCCACGGCAAACTGGCTGACACTGACGGCGGCGGTGCACAAATGCTGCGCAGCTAGCGCCATTCGACGGCCAACACCGCAGTTCCTGGTGTGTCCGCTGTGCCGTGCGTGTGATCATTGCTTGTACAGCCCTCTCGCAGTGTCCGGAGCAAGTATGGTGGGTCTGACACACCGGTGTCAATGTGTTCTTTTTTCCATTTCCAGGAGTGTACATAATAAAACACATAAATGTACAAATTATACCATAGCACAAACACTCATACACACGCACCCACGCACACACACACACACACACACACACACACACACACACACACACACACATTTATATACACGTAGGGAATCACCTAAAATTTGCAACACAAATATTGAGGAAATGGAAACTGTTCTTGATGTGCGGCTTTCACACAACGGACTGGTAATCAGAGGCTTGTATTGTTAGTCAACAGATTGTAGCATTACTTAGAATGTGTAGTTCTTGGGCAAACATATAGTTTTTTAAATAGAACAATGCCTATTGACATTAATATACAGAAGGTAGGGTCAGTTAGAGTTTCAGTGGTGTTTGTAGCGCGATTCTAGTGCGGGCCTTTCACAAGATACCTTTTTTTCAAAACTTCCCACACCGTCACTCGTACGGTATCTAGGTAGCACACGCTAAAGTATAACACATGTGCATATATTAGTTATATAGTATCAGACCAGTAACGCGACAGCTGAAAGTCACGTGTTGTGTTCAAAATGACCACCGGCAGTGGCAGTACACGCTTCCAGTCTGGTATGGAACGACTGTTTCACATGTGCTAGTATTTCAGCGGAGATGTCCTAGTAGATTTCATTAATACGTCGTTGCATATCATTGGTTGTAGTTGGCATGTCCTTGATGACTCTGTCTTTAAGAGTTCCTCACAGGAAAAGTCTACAGGCGTCAAACTGCGAAATGGGCCAGCCAAGGGACAGATCCTCTGCGTCCAATGCAACAATTTAGAAACAATTCGTGAAGATATGCTGTAGTGCTTCGTGCACTATGGGCTGGACAGCCATCATGTTGGTACTACAGGTTCCTCCTAGTCTGCAGAGGAACGCCTCCAAGTATCCGTTGAAGATGGTCTGTCAGGAGGCTGCGATACTTGCGCACGTCCTGGTTTCCGTCTATGAAACACAGGCTTATGAGCTGATGGTTCACTATCCGACACTACACGTTTACACTCCATGGGTGCTGACGCTTCACTTTACGAAGTCAAAGGAGACTGGCAAGAGATCAGTAGTATATATTTCGGTGATTTAAAAAATGGTTCAAATGGCTCTGAGCACTATGAGACTTAGCTTATCAGGTCATCAGTCCCTTAGAACTTAGAACTACTTAAACCTAACTAACCTAAGGACATCACACACAGCCATAACAGAGGTAGGATTCGAACCTGCGACCGTAACAGTCGTAACAGTCGCGCGGTTCCAGACTGTAGCGCCTAGAACCACTCGGCCACCCCGGCCGGCTCGGTAATTTATTTGGCAATAATTGGTGAATGTGGCTTCATCACTAAAAAAGAAACATGATACATTTGGAGTATCGTGTCTTAATTCCCATGTACATAAGTTAATACGATTCTCATAATCGTTCCTATGCAGCTCTTGATGGAGAGAGATGTGATAGGGATGGAACCTATGTTGATTGGAAATGCGTAGGACACTTGTCTGACATATGCCACTTCCTCGTGCATTTGCGTGGGAGCTAACGTGCGGATCGACTGCAACAGCAGCATGAATATTAATTTCCCCCTCTTCTGCCATGACTTGTTTCCTTCTGTTACGTTGTTCAGATAGTGAAGGGAGACGAAAATTTAATAGTAATGGGTGACTGGAATTCGAGTGTAGGAAAAGGGAGAGAAGGAAACATAGTAGGTGAATATGGATTGGGGCTAAGAAATGAAAGAGGAAGCCGCCTAGTAGAATTTTGCACAGAGCACAACTTAATCATAGCTAACACTTGGTTTAAGAATCATGAAAGAAGGTTGTATACGTGGAAGAACCCTGGAGATACTAAAAGGTATCAGATAGATTATATAATGATAAGACAGAGATTTAGGAACCAGGTTTTAAGTTGTAAGACATTTCCAGGGGCAGATGTGGACTCTGACCACAATCTATTGGTTATGACCTGTAGATTAAAACTGAAAAAACTGCAAATATGTGTGAAATTAAGGAGATGGGACCTGGATAAACTGAAAGAACCAGAGGTTGTACAGAGTTTCAGGGAGAGCATAAGGGAACAATTGGCAGGAATAGGGGAAAAAAATACAGTAGAAGAAGAATGGGTAGCTCTGAGGGATGTAGTAGTGAAGGCAGCAGAGGATAAAGTAGGTACAAAGACGAGGGCTGCTAGAAATCCTTGGGTAACAGAAGAAATATTGAATTTAATTGATGAAAGGAGAAAATATAAAAATGCAGTAAATGAAGCAGGCAAAAAGGAATACAAACGTCTCAAAAATGAGATCGACAGGAAGTGCAAAATGGCTAAACAGGGATGGCTAGAGGACAAATGTAAGGATGTAGAAGCTTATCTCACTAGGGGTAAGATAGATACTGCCTACAGGAAAATTAAAGAGACCTTTGGAGAGAAGAGAACCACGTGTATGA
This sequence comes from Schistocerca gregaria, assembly GCF_023897955.1. Taxonomy (NCBI): domain Eukaryota; kingdom Metazoa; phylum Arthropoda; class Insecta; order Orthoptera; family Acrididae; genus Schistocerca; species Schistocerca gregaria. The sequence goes on from NC_064931.1 coordinate 101,328,098, forward strand.
ATATCAAGAGCTCAGATGGCAGCCCAGTTCTAAGCAAAGAAGGGAAGGCAGAAAGGTGGAAGGAGTATATAGAAGGTTTATACAAGGGCGATGTACTTGAGGACAATATTATGGAAATGGAAGAGGATGTAGATGAAGACGAAATGGGAGATACGATACTGCGTGAAGAGTTTGACAGAGCACTGAAAGACCTGAGTCGAAACAAGGCCCCCGGAGTAGACAACATTCCATTAGAACTACTGACGGCCTTGGAACAACCAGTCCTGACAAAACTCTATCAGCTGGTGAGCAAGATGTATGAGACAGGCGAAATACCCTCAGACTTCAAGAAGAATATAATAATTCCAATCCCAAAGAAAGCAGGTGCTGACAGATGTGAAAATTACCGAACTATCAGTTTAATAAGCCACGGCTGCAAAATACTAACGCGAATTCTTTACAGACGAATGGAAAAACTGGTAGATGCAGACCTCGGGGAGGATCAGTTTGGATTCCGTCGAAATGTTGGAACACGTGAGGCAATACTGACCTTACGACTTATCTTAGAAGAAAGATTAAGAAAAGGTAAACCTACGTTTCTAGCATTTGTAGACTTAGAGAAAGCTTTTGACAATGTTGACTGGAATACTCTTTTTCAAATTCTAAAGGTGGCAGGGGTAAAATACAGGGAGCGAAAGGCTATTTATAATTTGCACAGAAACCAGATGGCAGTCATAAGAGTCGAGGGGCATGAAAGGGAAGCAGTGGTTGGGAAAGGAGTGAGACAGGGTTGTAGCCTCTCCCCGATGTTATTCAATCTGTATATTGAGCAAGCAGTAAAGGAAACAAAAGAAAAATTTGGAGTAGGTATTAAAATTCATGGAGACGAAGTAAAAACTTTGAGGTTCGCCGATGACATTGTAATTCCGTCAGAGACGGCAAAGGACTTGGAAGAGCAGTTGAATGGAATGGACAGTGTCTTGAAAGGAGGATATAAGATGAACATTAACAAAAGCAAAACGAGAATAATGGAATGTAGTCAAATTAAATCGGGTGATGCTGAGGGAATTAGATTAGGAAATGAGACACTTAAAGTAGTAAAGGAGTTTTGCTATTTAGGAAGTAAAATAACTGATGATGGTCGAAGTAGAGAGGATATTAAATGTAGACTGGCAATGGCAAGGAAAGCGTTTCTGAAGAAGAGAAATTTGTTAACATCGAATATCGATTTATGTATCAGGAAGTCGTTTCTGAAAGTATTTGTTTGGAGTGTAGCCATGTATGTAAGTGAAACATGGACGATAACTAGTTTGGACAAGAAGAGAATAGAAGCTTTCGAAATGTGGTGCTACAGAAGAATGCTGAAGATTAAATGGGTAGATCACGTAACTAATGAGGAGGTATTGAATAGGATTGGGGAGAAGAGAAGTTTGTGGCACAACTTGACTAGAAGAAGGGATCGGTTGGTAGGACATGTTTTGAGGCATCAAGGGATCACAAATTTAGCATTGGAGGGCAGCGTGGAGGGTAAAAATCGTAGAGGGAGACCGAGAGATGAGTACACTAAGCAGATTCAGAAGGATGTAGGTTGCAGTAGGTACTGGGAGATGAAACAGCTTGCACAGGATAGAGTAGCATGGAGAGCTGCATCAAACCAGTCTCAGGACTGAAGACAACAACAACAACAACAACGTTGTCTAGGTGTTCCACAACCACTTTAGTTAACTGGTTCAAGAAGTTGATAAATAACTGCCTAGAGGGTTGACGTCTATTGGGATATCTTGCCACATACACAGCAAAAGAACGAACTGCATACTTCCTAAATTCTCCATACACCATGAGCATGTCGGTGTTTTCTGCATTGGTAAATCCCATCGTCCACAGACGATCTACTGCTTGGACCGTTACACACTAACTGACTAGCAAGAAGTAATGCGCTCAAGGAACACATAAGTACTCTGTAAGCAAACATAACAACATCGTACCTAGCAACTACATAGGATCAATGGCACGAGCAAATGTGGGTGTCAAAACCTTTCAAAATATGGTATCTCCTAAACGACTCGCGCTAGAATCCTGCAACAAACACCACTGACAGTCTAATTTACCGAACTTTTAGTTTGTTAATGTCAATAGTCGTTGTCCCATTTCAAAAAGAGTGTGTTTGCACAAAAATTACATTTTCTATGTGCTGTTATAATATGTTTATTGGCTAACAATGCGAGTCCAAAATAAGAGTCCATTCTCTGAAAACCGCTCATCAACAGCACTTTTGATTTCCGCAATATTGGGGCGGAAGTTTTAGGTGAGTCACTATATATATATATATATATATATATATATATATATATATATATATATATATATAGTGGTGGGGTGACTTGCGTGCCTCAGCGAAACAGACAGTAGTGCCGTAGGTGCAACCACAACGGAGAGGTATCTGTTGAGAAGCCAGACAAAAGTGTCGGTCCTGAAGAGGGGCAGCAGCCTTTTCAATAGTTGCAGGGGCAACAGTCTGGATGACTGATTGATCTTGCCTTGTAACATCACCATTGCCGTGCTGGTACTGCGAACGGCTGAGGACAAGGCGAAACTACAGACGTAATTTTTCCCGAGGTCATGCAGCTCTACTCTATGGTAAAACGATGATGACGACGTATTGGGTAAAATATTCCAGAAATAAAATAGTTCCCCGTTTGGACCTCTGGGTGGGAGCAACTTAGGCGGATGTCGTCATCAGGAGAAATAAAACAGACATTCTACTGATAGGTGCGTGGAATGTTAGATCCCTTAATCGGGCAGGTAGGTTAGAGAATTTGAAAAGGGAAATGGATCGGTTTAGGTTGGTATACCGGGTATTAATGAAGTTTGGTGGCAGGAGGAACAGGACTTTAGTTAGGTGAATACAGGGTTATAAATACAAAATCAAATAGGGCTAACGAAGCAGGATATTTGCTACTGAGTAAGAAAATAAGAATGTGGTTAATCTACTATGAACAGAATCGTAAACGAATTATTGTAGGAAGCCCCACGCACCACAGTAGTACCAGTTTACATGCATTATTGAAGAAATCTATGACGAGCTAAAAGAAATCATTCAGATAGTTAAGGGAGGCAAAAACTTAATAGTGACTGGGGACTGGAATTAGATAGTATGAAAAGGAAGAGAAGGAAAAATAGTAGGTGAATACGGACGGGGGGAAAGGAACGAAAGAGGAAGCCGCCTCGCAGAGTTCCGCACACAGCATAATTTAATCATCGTTATCACTCGGTTTAAGAATGATATAAGAAGGTTTGATACGTATAAAAGACCTGGAGAGAACGGAAGATTTCAGATTGTTACACAATGGTAAGATAGAAATTTAGAAACCAGATTTTAAATTGTAAAACAGTTCTCGGGGCATATGTGTACTCTGACCACAATTTATTGGTCACGAACTGTAGATTAAAACTAAAGAAATTGAAAGAAAGTTAGGTAATGAAGGAGCTGGGAACTGGCTAAGTTGAAAGAACCCGAGGTTTCTGAGAGTTTCAGAGGGAGCAATAGGCAACGAGGGACTAGAACATGGAAAGGGAATACAGCAGAGGAGAAAAAGGTTATAATTCCAAAATGTTTGTCTCGGAGGGGGACACCCAATGATATCACACTCGACGCCCCAACCCACCCTGCGCGTGGGTGGCGGGTGCCAACTTTGAAATCTTCAATGTGAACCATAGATTCTTATTGCAGATAACGATTCTACGGAATAATCCCACATAAGTTCTGTCTGAAGCATTATCTTAGTTTCGCTACAGATGGCGCTTTAATCGGAGGAATAGAAATGGGCACAAAATCGTAATTTATGCCTTGCTACTCAGTGGCCCTTGAATGTCCGATGGCATGTGGGACGGCACCTCCATGCACAACTTCTAATTTCATACCCCATTCGCAACGTTGTATTCTTCCGACATAACGAACAAGGGACTAGCAGACGCACCACGTGACCGTGGCTCGAGGCGAACGCTTCTTTACTTTTCCAATTAGAGTAAGTGTTCAAACGTAGTGCCGCCAACTTCAGTACACTTAGTGGTCCGGTTTTCGAATGACCTTACAGTGGACAGAAGCACATCTGCGGGAATGTTAACACAGGCGTTCCTGATGCGGTCGATCATGCCTCCCGGCCTGTTGGCACCGGCTGGTCCTCCTTATCTTTTAAATATCCCCACAGAAATAAATCCGGCGAGGTCAAATCCGAAGACCTAGCAGGTCAATTAACAGGGAAACCTCTATCGATCCACAGACCAGTGTAAACACAATCTAATACCTCCCGTAACGCAGTGCGCTGGGCAACCGTCATGGTGAAATCACATACATTGTCGAATGGTCTGGGCTACATCCTGCACCAGTACCGGTAGTTCCTGTTCTAGAAACGTTCAATATTTGAATCTATTCAACGTGCCGTCGATAAAGTACGGATCAATGAATTTGTTCCCCAAGATGCCACATCGTACGTGAACAGACAAAGGACGTTGATGGTTAAATTACCATAACGATTGTGGTTTGTCCATACTCTAGCAATGCATGTTATGCCGATTAACGCTACCATGGTTTGTTAATTTAGACTCTTCGCAAAATGCCGTGTGTTTATAATTAAACTTTCTCTATATAACACAGAAACTAATTAACGTACGAGTACCAAACTTAGTAGCATTAATGTCAAGGTCATGGGGAAGAGAAATAATGCGCAATCAATTCAGTTAAAATTATTTTAATGTGCTGCTGCGGTACATCATATCGGTACCATTACTGCTACAAAAGAGGCTCTATATGGCACCCATCAGTATCCAGATGAGACTGAAAGCGCAGGACTGCATTCTGTACAGCAGAACGAAACTTGTCCGTATGTATGCTGGTTGCTTCTCGTGATATGCTGCGCTTAAGAACAGCACATGTCTGAATGTTCCCTTGACAAACCCTGTCCTTCAGGTGGCCTCACAATGACAATCACAAGGAGTAAAATCAGGTGATCGTACCAGCCAAGAATTTGGAAACGATCAGCTGATAATTCGATCGTTTCCAAATGTGTTTCGGAGAAGCAGGTGGACTTCAAGAGCGATGTGCGGTGGGGCACATCTCGCATGAAAACTGTTGAATTCAAAGTGTCTCTCTCCTGTAGGGCGGGTATTACATGCTGCCGAATAGTGTCACAGTAACGCTGACCAGTCACGCTGCACGAATTTTGTCCTTGAGTGCCAACCTGTTCAAAAAGGCAAGGGCCAATGATGAACGTAACCATGAAGCCACACTACATGGTGACACGTTCACCATACTGGGGAACTTCATGCACAGTGCCTGGGTAGGTCCCCACACTCGACAATTCTGTGTATTCACCTCACCTGCCAAATAAAAGTGACCTTCATCTGTCCATAGAATGTCTACTTCAGTCCTTGCGAGAAAGTGGAGAACGAAATCCCCATTCGTTGTGCGTCGTGTGGTGCAAGCTGCTGTACGATATGGATCTTGTATGGATACCATTTGAGAATGGTTCGAAGCACCTTCCGTACAGTGGAGCACGGGGTGTTCAACTGCCATGACACAGCACGTGCACTGCCTGATGATCGGGAATTGCGAGCAGCGTTGTCTGGCATAGCAACAGCAATTTCATCAACCTCCTGTGGTGCAACCTGTTGTCTGCCTCTTTCCAGAGCGACGCCTAGTTCTCCAATTGACTTTAACTTCTTCATCATGCTCCACACAGCAAATGGAGAAAGAGGACCCTTCCATAATCCTTTGAGCTGATGATATTCTCGAAGTGCAGCTGCAGCATTACCGTTGTTTTGATAATAAAGCTTCACCAGTAATGCCCTGCTCCTTTTGTCCAAGCTTATGTTGACACGTCAACAAAATGGTTCAAATGGCTCTGAGCACTATGGGACTTAACATATGAGGTCTTCAGTCCCCTAGAACATAGAACTACTTAAACCTAACTAACAAAAGGACATCACACACATCCATGCCCGAGGCAGGATTCGATCCTGCGACCGTAGCGGCCTCTCGGTTCCAGACTAAAGCGCCTAGAAACGCTTTTTTTTAGATTACAAATTATTAGAATAACATTAAGTACAACAAAATATAACATCCTTTTTTTCTTTTTTTGTAATAATTTGTATTGAAGAAACTAGAAGTACATATATATTCACTATGCAAGAGTACTTCAAGGTACCATTCCATTTAAACATATACAAATAACTGTTAGTTAAGCAAAAAATAAATAAATACATTAAAAAGAAAAAAAAAACATTAAATACAACAAAGTATTACATATTCTGTCTTCTTGCTTTTTTTTTGTCGATGCATGGGAACGTGGATAAGGGTGTTGCATCATGTGACAGGTATGCATGGTACACCCCAGCTTTGAGGGGGGTCAAGGAAGACGCTACGGAGATAACCGGCAAAAGTTTGTCGGTAAGATGGTTTTCGGGTGAGGGTGCTATGCGAGGTCACAACTTTGTACCAGAAGTCAAGGACTGTATGCGGACCATTTTTAAAGAGGTATTCTAAAGCCAGTCCTCGAAACCAGATGAGAGTATGGTGCTTAGCAAGAGGGTAGTGAAATGTCTGGGGCAACAACAGGAAATCCGGGGTTACCGTCGTTGGCGGGGCACGGAGGTAAAAGCCCACGATTCGTTGGATGAGGAGCCATACGTTTTGTTTCAGGGGGCACGTAAGACGGTGCTCGTCGGTGTCTTCGAGCTGACAGTCAGGGCAGAGTGGGGAGGTGGCCAGTCCTATGCGATAAAGTCGACTGTTAGTCGGGAACTTTCCATAAACTAAAACATACCAGAGTGCAGACACAGACGACGGTAAAAAGGGTGCATGCACACACCCCCAAACCGTGCGCCAGTTAATGTCAGGATGCCGTAGCACCATGGGGTCGCAAGGGTTGGACAGCATAAACAAACGATAATAATCTTTTGTACGGGGAGGACGGGCGACTGGAAGATCGGCCCGAACGTAGCTGAGTTCTATGAAACAATTGGCGACGTGGTACAATAATGGAGAAATAGGTGCCACATTGATCGGTGGATCGAGAGAAGCTGGTCGGAGGATATCTAAGAGACTACGTGTTAAGGACGGAACCGTCCCCTGCCAGTGCCGCAACAGAGTGTGGACAAAAAGTGCAGAAGATCGTGCCCGCACGTTGACGAGTCCGAGGCAACCTTTTGCAGAAGGCAATGTTAAAGTGCTGTAGCGGACTTTGAAAAGTGCCCCTGCTGACACGAAATATCCAAAGGCAGATTGGATGCGGCGGCCAAGGAGTAACGGCATTGGGAGGATCTGGGCGACGTGTACCAGTTTAGGGGCTACATACATGTTGACATAGGACACACGTTGGAGTTGGTTTAAGTTACGGTGCACTTGACCGCGGACATGGTGCCGAATCGACTGCAAAAGCCGCCGGTATGCCAGGGCCACTGTGCGGTGTGTGGATCTCGTAAATTCGATACCCAAGTAACGAAGGGTGGTACTAACTGGGAGTGGGTTCGGCACCATAGCCGGGAGGCCGCGCCCAATGTGCATCATAGTCGATTTACGGACATTAAGAATGCTACCAGAAAGACGTCCATACTGGTGGATCCATTGGATTGCGTCATTGAGTTCCGTGGAGGAGCAGGTGAGAAAGAGGAGATCGTCCGCATAAGCCCTACAGTGAAAAGTGTAGTCACGCAAAGTGAGGCCCTGCAGTCTAGAGGTAAGTCCAGTGATGAGGGGCTCAAGTGCAATGGCATATAGTAAAGTAGACATAGGGCATCCTTGACGTACAGAGCGGCGTATAGGAATCGGTCCTACAAGCCTCCCATTGACTTGTACCATCGAGACGGCGGGAAGTAGTAACTGGCGAATGGCATCGACAAAAAGTAATGGGAACCCCATACGTGTCGCCACCATGAGGAGGAATGGGTGTCGAACGCGATCAAAGGCACTCGTGAAATCGACGGATACCAGTGCTGCACGAAGGCGACAAACCGACGCCAGTGCAATGAGGTCACGGCATTCTCCTAGGGCTGTTTGTAAGGTGGCCCCACAACCACGTGCAGTCTGCTCAGGTGAAAGGACCGTAGGTAAGACGGTGCGCATGCGCGCTGCTAAGAGGCGTGCATAGATTTTATAGTCTGCATTCAGTAGTGTAAGGGGGCGATATGCAGAGACATGAGACCCTCCCTTCGGTTTAGGCACAGGTAGAAGAATGCCAGTGACGAATTCAGGTGGAATTGGGAAGGATGGAGTAAAGAGTTCCTGAATCATTTCCGTCCAGCGAGGAAGCATCAACGTGGTGAACGCCCGGTAAAACTCCACTGGGAGACCATCTGGTCCTGGTGATTTGTTCTTGGCCCCTCTGTTGATCGCATCTACTACCTCTTCTGCGGTGATTGCAGACATCATGGACGTTGACTCCGCTACGGTGAGGGTCCGGTCAGGGGAAGGACGGAGATCATCAGGAATGGGCGTCGCCATCTGTTCATCATCATAAAATTGGCGATAATGTTCAGCAAAGGCAGACACCACCGCCGCCTGTGTTGTGTGGTGAACACCATCGGAGGTCTTGATGTGGGAGACGAAGAGTCGACGTCGACGACTATGGTCGGATGCGGCATGGATTGTGGATGGGGTTTCGTCGTGGAGGAGGTCTTGTCGTCAGGAACGCACCACGACACCATGCAGTCGTGCACGTTGAAGAGAGAGGAGACGAGCTTTGGTACGTTGTCGTTCCCTATGGGTGTCAGGTGATGGAGGGAGCGCATCGAGCTCACGGAGGACGGTGTAGTAAAAATTTGTGGTGTCTCGATGCCATGCTGCTGCTTCCTTGCCACATTGTATGAAGGCCTTTCTGATCGCAGGTTTGGCACATTTGAGCCACCAATGTAACGTGGATGTGTACTGCGGAAGGCGTCTTTCGCAAGACGCCCACGAAGTGGCAATACATTGTCGGCAGTGTGTATCATTAAGGAGGGAGGTATTAAGCTTCCAGTAACCTCTGCTGCGCCACACTGACTGAGGTGGCAGAGCCAGGGAGCAAATACAGAGCAGTGGTCCGAAAATGCAAGGGGGCACCGTTCAGCTTGGGCGACGTCATTGCCAAGGTGGGCAGAGACATATAACCGGTCCAGTCTGCTCGCAGAATGTGCTGTATAATGGGTGAAACCGGGGGTATTGCCATGAATTTTCTCCCAAACGTCCACTAGGTGAAAATCTTCGATTAAGGTGAGAAGCGCCGGGCATGGCGAATAACCAGGCATTTGGTCCTGCGGATGGAGGACACAGTTGAAATCGCCTCCCATGATAAGGTGATCATAGCGCCCAGAAAACAGGGGCGCCACGTCATGTCCGAAGAAAGTGGACCGCTGCCGACGGTTCGTGGAGCCAGACGGAACGTAGATATTGATGACGCGCGTGTCGAAGATGGTAACAGCCATGCCTCTTCCACAGGGAAGGATTGTCGTGTCCTTGAGTGGGATTCCTTCACGTATGTAGAAAGCCACTCCACGCCCTGATTGATCACATGTGGACGTGTATGAGTCGTAGCCGTAGACTGGTGGTAGTGTGGCAACGCGTACTTCCTGAAGAAGGGCGACGTCGACGTCAGAGGCCCGAAGCATGTCACATAGGAGTTTCAGCTTGGGTACAGTGCCGATCATGTTGATGTTCAGCGTGGCAAACCGATACGTTTGTTTCAGTGGTGGTGGACGCGCATCTACCATCACCAAGGGAAGTAAGAGGAGGGCACCGACAGGAAGTCCCGTCCCATCAGCTGCAGGACCTCGCTTTTGATGTTAACAGGCAGCCTTGTCCGGCGGAGGCAACTCATCCGGAGGAGGGGGCGTATCTTCCTCAATCTCGTCGGCCCATGCTCCTGTGCCATGAGTCCGTCCAATATCCATGGGAATTGCGTCGTGGTGAGAGAGATCTGGAGTTGTCGGCGGGGAGACAGGCGTCTCAACCGGCGCACCGATCGTTACATTGTGCGTGGCGACCTCCATAGTGGTCCCGTCCTGCGAAATTTCTTGATCATGGTGAAAGTTGTCCGCCGACCTCTGCATGGAAATGTCGGTTGGTTGCGTGTCGTCTTCGTCGTCGCGGGTGGCGACGCTTTGAGAGCCCGTGGGTGAACGGCGACGGCGTTTGCGCCTACGTGGCGTGCGTTGTTTGCGCACGTGTTCCTCAGTGTCGGGCGACGGCAAGGAAGAGCGTCGACCTGCTTCGAATGCGTCGGTGGGTACAATGAAATTGTCAAACAGGTGTTGTGGAGAAGTACTGTTCTCCTCAGCGTCCGGTGAGGGAGCCTGTTCGGCGGCAACGTTGTCAGGTGGGACGTCCGCACCGTCCATAGGTGACTGGGACGGTGGGACGTGCCGATCGGAAGGACCGGGCGACGGACTGGACGAAACTGTAGACGTGGCAAGAGCCGCTGCGTAAGTGACCGGTAGGGCGTCATCGTGGGTGTGACGGACGCTTCCGACAACGGGAGCTGCGCGACACGTCGTTCAATGCATTCAGACCGTAGGTGACCTTCTTTCCCGCAACCGGAACAGGTTCGAGGTTGGCCGTCGTACATTATAATGGCACGGCAGCCTCCGATACGTAGATAAGAAGGCACGTGTTTCAGCAACTCGATGCGGACCTGTCTAACACCGTTTAAAACGGGATAGGTCTGAAATTGTACCCATCGTTCGGCAACATGTTCCAGAACGTTGCCATAGGGACGGAGCGCCTCGATGACGACGTCTGTAGGTAGTTCGAACGGCAGTTCGAAGATCCTTATCGTCCGTGTGCCGACACCTGCGTGATCGACGGTAACGGGTCCGACGTTGCCGTCGGAATGGCAGAAGCGAAGTCCACGTTTTGCCTCTTGAAGCACCTTGTCGCACGCCGCATCGTTGATCATTTTGACGTAGACGGTACTGCTAACTGTCGACAAGTGGATACCAATTAGATCCGTTGGTGGTATCTTAACTTCATCGCGAATAAATCGTTCTACCTCCAGGGCCTTGGGTCGGGCAAAGTCGGAACAAAAGTTGAAACGTAATGTCTTCTTCCGATAGTTGTGCGCCATGGTGGTCTAGAAGGGAAAACGGCACTTACAGCGGCCGAAGTAAACACAAACACACGGTGCGCGCCTCGCCCGCAGCGCTCTGGCGCGTGACCGCCTCGCAGCACTGCCGGCGGCAGACCGATTATGATTAGGACAACACAACACCCAGTCTCTGAGTGGAGAAAATCTCCGTCCCAGCCGAGAATCGAAAAACATCCACAAACTGGCCGGCTCACCGCACCTCGACATTAATCCGCCGGGCGGATTCGTGCCGGGGAACGGCGCTTCTTCCCGCCCGGAAAGCCGTGCGTTAGACCGCACGGCCAACAGGGCGGGCTAAATAGAGCACTATATGAATTCATAATGTGTAACAACAAGTGCAGTGTGTCTGGTCAGGTGTGAGAGAGTATGAATCACGATGACTGATCACGGCACCTGGTGGTCATAGCTGGAAATGAACGGTGGCGCTGCGACGCGTGGAAATCATGCACCAAATATTCTGGACATTAATGCTACCAAGTTTGGTACTCGTACGGTAATTAGTTTCCGTGTTATAACGTGCTAAATAGGGAAAGTTTAATTATAACCACACGGAACTATCTCAGCAAATATTTGGGGATCGTTTCCATTTGTTGACATGACCGCTCACAAAACCCACCCTGTTTATGGAAATCGGCGACATGAAGTTATTGATGCAATTACACGTGGTATGGATTAGACTTTCGACGATGCAGTATTGTGACAGATCAGATGTACCGGGTTCGCGATGTAATTGCGGGGCGCTTATCCGTGGGTTGTCGTGCACTGCCAGTAGCAAAGCTATTTCATTAGCTTCACCTGTAAAACGTTTGCTTCTTTTCCTTTTTTCCGGCCTGTACGCTGCCATCAGTCATAAACATGTACATAACGTTTTAAAAAAAGGAAGTAGAGCGAGCATTCTCTGCAAAACGTTCGGCATACAAGGCCACATCAGCCTCAACATTTCCCCACATTCTACATAAATCGTGACCATTTCAATTTTTTTTTTTTTTTTTTTTTTTTGCAACATACATCGTCCACTTGCACATTTGTTCTCTATATGATAGATAGGTGTGCAGAGAATAAACACTGCGCAAGTAGTGCACTGTTTTGAGCACAATGCGTGAGCTCCGGTCGCAATGTACCACCTGTTATGCTACGTCGCAGTTCGCTGCAGGGCCACTGTGGAGCGTCGAGTAGTCCTCTCTGGGATATGTCGGAGGGATTCAACGTTGCGAATGGGGTTTCCAGTTAGAAGTAATGAACTACTGGTCTGTCCTATTAGTCCGGAACCGTCCGACTGCTACGGTCGCAGGTTCGAATCCTGCCTCGGGCATGGATGTGTGTGATGTCCTTAGGTTAGTTAGGTTTAAGTAGTTCTAAGTTCTAGGGAACTGATGACCACAGCAGTTGAGTCCCATAGTGCTCAGAGCCATTTGAACCATCTGTCCTATTCTCGCAGCATGGAGGTGGTGTTCCAACTACCACTGAGTAGCATGTCGTATATTACTATTGTCTAGCCATTTCTATTCGTCCGATTACAGCGAAGGTAATGCTTCACACAAAACGTATGTAGATTTTGATGTAGAATCGTTACCTGCAATAAGAAACTGGGATCCCCACTGAAGAGTTCAAAGTTGCCGCTGCATGGGATGGGGTGGGATGTAGAGTGCGTTTTCGTTGTATGTCCCCCTCCGAGACAAACAAACTCGAATTACAAGGCTTTTCAATCCAATGTGTAGTTTTCGAAATATTTCAACGTCTGCAATTAAAATGAACACCCTGCACAAAGACACATAGTGTGCAATCAACTAAGGCACTCAGACACATGCATATGATAAACGACCCATACTACTATTACGTACACACTCGCACATGCATGCACTACTTACAAATACATACGCATCCACTCCGAATCACACAAGTGAGTAGTATAAGAACATTCTCAGAGATGAACCAAGTGTCATCATGACATGACACACTGAGTTTCAGTCACGAACCAGTTTGTATCACATGCTCTAGCGATGGAATAATTACCTCCATACGAGGAGGTTGAGACAGGGCACTACCAACACCACTGAACAGGCATTCCTTATGAGTACAGATCGTCAAAGCCATTGAGGCTGCACGACGCACACTCTTAGTTCGCATACCTGTACGGTACAGATAGATTTTCTGTCTGAAACACAAAAAAAAACTACAATTTGCGATGCATTTACCTCGTCAGGTGGAAAACCTTCTAGTTTTGAGGTGCAATGCCTTAAGCATTACCGGTTTCATATCCAGACGTTTAGAATGCGCCCACGTGGCACCTTACTACTTCATATGGATCTCAGCTTTCACCCAAAAGATGAAACTGTCTGATCATTGAACTTAAGTTTCGCTAACTCGTAAGGAAATCGGTACATGTGGAGCTAGATGGTTCAAATGGCTCTGAGCACTATGGGACTTAACTTCTGAGGTCATCAGTCCCCTAGAACTTAGAACTACTTAAACCTAACTAACCTAAGGACATCACACACATTCATGCCCGAGGCAGGATTCGAACCTGCGACCGTAGCGATCGCGCGGTTCCAGACTGTAGCGCCTAGAACGGCTCGGCCACTGCGGCCGGCGTGGAGTATTGAAAGACTTTGTGAACTGTACCGAAATGTTAGCCATCTCCAGAGATGGTGGCCAACTTAAAATTTGAAATGGTGATATAATTGTATGTGCCACAACGCTGTTCCCAGAAGTAGTGAATTTGGCAGTGCTCATTAAATTTTCCATGGTTTGGCCATATACTCAATTATTCCTCAAATAAAAAAAAATCCTTTTCAAAGTCACATTTCAGAAAAGCCCTGTTTCCCGTACTGGCGTCTACTTCTATTTACTACTTCAGCCAGCGTGACAGATTGAATAAGATATAGTGGGTGAATAATTAGTTTCTTTCCCAAGCTGAGAAATTGCTAGAGATTTTAGTAGAGTGTAATGTGTCTTTTTTTATCCAACGCCGGCGTCGTCATCTCGGGGTGGAACTATTGCGGACAAGGCTCGGCAAACCGGGCCGGTGTTCATTGTGTACGTGTCGTGCTACTCAGTAGTATATGACAGGTCAGCCACCACTATAATATCTCCTACACCAGAATCCAGAGTCACATTTTGGATCTCATATAATCTGACGTTTTTCTCATTGAACACTTATCAGAACCCTGCAATCGGCAGACATTCTTGCTTTATGTACCCATATAAGTTGTTTAGTTTCAAGTATAGGTTGCTACTCAACTCGTCTCCTAGCTTGTACTTCTCCTCACTCGTTCATGAGTTATTTACCTTAACGTACGTATGCACAGACCGGCGACGTTCACAATTTCCGCATTCGGAAAAGAGCACCCTGTCAACATCTACATCTACATCTACATGGATACTCTGCATATCACATTTAAGTGCCTGGCAGAGGGTTCATCGAACCATCTTCACAATTCTCCATTATTCCAATCTCGAATAGCACGGGGGAAGAATGAACACCTATTATCATTCCGTACGAGCTCTGATTTCCCTTATTTTATCTTGGTGATTGTTCCTCCCTAAGTAAGTCGGTGTCAACAAAGTATTTTCGTATTCGGAGGAGAAAGTTGGTGTTTGGAAATTCGTGAGAATATTCCGTCGCAATGAGAAACGCCTTTCTTTTAATGATGTCCATCCCAAATCCTACATCATTTCTGTGACTCTCTCTCCCATATTTCGCGATAATACAAAACGCGCTGCCTTTCTTTGAACTTTCTCGATGCACTCAGTCAGTCCTATCTGGTAAGGATCCTACACCGCGCAACAGTATTCTAAAAGTGGACGGACAAGCGTAGTGTAGGCAGTCTCCTTAGTAGGTCTGTTGCACTTTCTAAGTGTCCTGTCAATAAAACCGCAGTCTTTGGTTAGCCTTCCCCACAACATTTTCTGTGTGTTCCTTCCAATTTAAATTGTTCGTAATTGTAATACCTAGGTATTTAGTTGAATTTACGGCTTTTAGATTAGACTGATTTATAGTGTAACAGAAGTTTAACGCGTTTCTTTTAGCACTCATGTGGATGACCTCACACTTGCCACTTTTCGCAACATTCCGATATTTCTTCTAAATTGTTTTGCAGTTTGTTTTGATCTTCTCATGACTTTATTAGTCGATAAACGACAGCGTCATCTGCAAACAACCTAAGACGGCTGCTCAGATTGTCTCCCAAATCGTTTACATAGATAAGGAACAGCAAAGGGCCTATAACACTACCTTGGGGAACGCCAGTAATCACTTCTGTTTTACTCGATGACTTTCCGTCAATTACAACGAACTGTGACCTTTCTGACAGGAAATCACTGATCCAGTCACATAACTGAGACGATATTCCATAACCACGCAATTTCACTTCGAGCCGCTTGTGTGGTACAGTGTCAAAAGCCTTCTGGAAATCCAGAAATACGGAATCGATCTGAAATCCCTTGTCGATAGCACTCAGCACATCATGTGAATAAAGAGCTAGTTGTGTTTCACAGGAACGATGTTTTCTAAATTCATGTTGACTGTGTGTCAATAGACCATTTTCTGCGAGGTAGTTCATTATGTTTGAACACAATGTATGTTCTAAAATCCTGCTGCATATCGACGTTAACGACATGGGCCTGTAATTAAGTGGATTACTCCTAATACCTTTCTTGAATATTGGTGTGACCTGTGCAACTTTCCAGTCTTTGGGTACGGATCTTTCGTCGAGCGAACGGTTGTATAAAGTATCACCATACTCCGAAAGGAACCTAATTGGTATACAATCTGGACCAAAAGATTTGCTTTCATTAACCCGATTTAAAGACGTATCGTTTTAACATTGCGACCCACAAGGCACTTTCACAGCGTAATAGAAGGCATCATAGAGCGTATATGTGTCCATGCATTCACAATAGATTTTCCCGAAAATATCTACGAGCTTGCTTACGTCCGTGTCCATGTCGAGTCTAGCATACTCCTCTGAATCGGGGATGTTGAGCTCCTGGCAAACATTCATCGCATGTCCATACTCCACAACCGTTATGGCAGTGTCTATGAGATTACTGGTGAATGTGGTTGTGCCAAGCAATGCGGTTTCGTTGAGTCTCATCATGGAATTTAGGAATTAGTACGGCAAGACCCCCTTCATCGTCACAAGCTGAAACTTTGCATCATTGGGAAGTGAAGCTTTAGGCATATGCTCCAGACGCACTGTTTCAGCAAGTTTCTGGTGAGGTGCTTACATAAATCGATGATGAGTCCGGGAAGCAGAGCGTTAATCTTGGCTTTATTCGCTTGGTGAAACAAATATATTTTTTGACACTCTCAGACAAGAAACTAACCTAATATTTTTTCCCAGCTGAGATCACAGAGGTACTCAATGACGAACTGAGCATGATACTCAAATTGAGGAAGAAAACGGCTGTGTGTTGTGGCAGTATTTGAAGCTGCATACATTGTTAGCTGTACTTGCAGAACTTTTCCGTTTGTTGACAGTTGTCCCGTTGTGCAGCTTCCACTTTCTTATCCAACGGCAGTCCGCGAACGTGACATCCATCTATCTACTAGTATAAGATACCAATTTCTTGCGAATTGTTAATGGGAAAGTTAATGCGGTAAATCCAGTCAATTTCCCTTGTTGGTCGTTCAAACTAAGAGAACAAACACCTCGCAGGGTTGTCCCTGACATAAGAAATGAAACGGTTAAGACAAACAACGTATGCAGCTCAGAGCACAGACACGACACATGCCTGCCTTCTACCACAACTGCCGACCGAAGTGGGCGTGCGGTTCTAGGTGCTGCAGTCTGGAACCGCGGACCTCTACGGTCGCAGGTTCGAATCCTGCCTCGGGCATTGATGTGTGTGATGTCCTTAGGTTAGTTAGGTTTAAGTAGTTCTAAGTTCTGGGGGTCTAATGACCTCAGAAGTTAAGTCCCATAGTGCTCAGAGCCATTTGAACCATCTTCCACAACTTGAGGCAGCATCATGCTCATTTCGTTACTGAGGAAGTTGACTTTTTCAGCCTGTGGAAAGATGAGGCCAATGTCCTGCTAAAGATTGTCGAAAGATACATTACTTTCTCCGAGCGAATCACAGCAAGGTTAAGCTCTTCTCCATGGACTCATATCAATTTACTTATACGGCTCTTCAGAAACTTGCTGAAAACTGTATGAGGAAGACATTCATATCACTACAGCTGCAAATGGTATTGGTGCAAAGATTCACCATGGGACAAATTAGGGCTCTTCCATTACAAATAGGAGGACTCGATAGGGCTCAATGAAACCACTTTCCTGGTATATCCTAATTCGCCAACATAACGGATGCGGAGTGTAGGCACGTAATGAATGGTTCGAAAGGTCAACGTGCCTGATGTAGGGGAGTATGGTAGACAGCACAGCGATAAAGACATTGATTAGGTTACTAATATTTTTGATCAATTCCGAGATATACATATGCTAGATCTTGCCTTCTGTAACAATGGGTTTAGCTATCGTGGGACATATGCGAGTAAGACTCATGCTCTGAGGGTCTACACAGACTTAACTATGTACACAGACAGTTCTTTCCGTGAAACGGGGATCTCGACAAATTTTGCCTGGCATCGAGATTTATATTGACAGGATATCGATCCCAGAATTCCAAGAATTTCGAAAATGTTTCAGTTTCACGTTTGAAGTCGGATAATACGTCACAGCCGGCCGGAGTGGCCGTGAGGTTCTAGGCACTACAGTCTGGAGCCGAGCGACCGCTACGGTCGCAGATTCGAATCCTGCCTCGGGCATGGATGTGTGTGATGTCCTTAGGATAGTTAGGTTTAATTAGTTCTAAGTTTTAGGCTACTGATGACCTCAGAAGTTAAGTCGCATAGTGCTCAGAGCCATTTGAACCATTTGAATACGTCACAAAAGAAATATGTTTTCATGTGACATGATTACGAATTGACCTTGCTTCTTCCCAAATTTCATGATTCTACAGGTTTTGATGAGTGAGTTTTCGGGTATCAAAATAAGTGACTTAAATGGCCGTATCCTTTGAATGCACTGACATAGAAGCTTCAAGTTCTTATTCTACCAAGGGAATGCAGACTTTGGTATGTGATATAAATTTCTACTAGATATGTCTTCTCTTTCCTGAGAAAAATGGATTTCAATAGTCGGGCAGATATCCAGACAGGCAGGCAGATAGACAGACACAACAAATTGAAGCTATAGCTGTTCCGGAACCCTAAAGAAAACGCGAATCAGCATCAAACTTCGATTAATGTTAATACGCTGCTCTCTTTTGAATACAGAATTAGTGGGAGACTGCGCCAGTGTGGTACGCCAAGGGAGATAACCCACGAATGATGTAGAAGGAGCACTAGGTATCTGACGATTTGAATTACATAATATACCTGAATGTATACTACCTCTACAGGCATTCCATAGATAAATCTCGGCGACTGGAAGGTTTCCCCTGTATCTGAGGAACCAGAGGCAAAACGCGAAATATATTCCTCTATCTGTTTCTGTTGGGCAAAATGCGTGAACAAGAACATTGCTCATGTCGACTAACTAGTCGAAACAAAACACAGTTTAACTAAGAAACGAAGTATGGATCCCACTTCAGGTCTTGTAACAGAAGAATAACAAAATAAAATGCTCTCCTCACAAGTCTGTCCCTCTAGAAATTCCACCAAAGAAAAGACAGAAACAAAAGTACTTGAGAGAAAATTACCACAAAGCCGTCCAGGGAGTCCAGACCACCGTTAAACGGAACTCTTGAGTCACATTCCGACGCTACCATTCCTGACGATCCAGGACTCTCAGCAGACGAGGTGTGTAGATGTTGTGACCAGAATGGCAGGCCTGTACAAGTCTGGGTGTCGTGTCCAACTGACTTCTGATAGACGGTGCGTCGGCTTACAAGGCCAATTGTCGGATGGATTTTCTGGGACTATTTTCGATCACTTGAGTAGCGTAGGAAAGTAGTCAACTTTTTGTTGTTGATCGCAACCTCTGCCTGTCGATCCGTGGTGCTCGGGTAGCTGGCCCTGGCGGCCTATGGTTGAGACACGAGGCTGTGTTTCAGGCTCTGGTAGCGGCCTCAGCTATACCGAAAACATCTGCTCTGGTTTCACTCTATATGATGAAGGCATCCCACATCTGCATTCTGTCTTGCAGAATGGCGATGTCATAGCCGGCTGGGATGCACCCTGCAGTCCTCCACCTCCCTCCCCATCCCTCCCCCTTCTAGGGGTGAGGTGAAGCTCATCACGACCTCGGGCCTTAGATCAGCCGCTGACTGTAACTATGGGTTAGCAGGAGGTGCCAGATCCATCTACATAGGCGTAGTGGCAGGAGCAAAGGATCCACTGGATGTTCTGCAGGTGGCAGTGATAGCAGCGGCAACGGACTGGAAGGCACTCAGCCATCTTCACTGAGGTCCAATGGAAGAGGAGATGGCGTAGGTGATGGCCGCAAAGCATGCTACTGGCGGAGATGGGTGCTAGGTTTCTGGCACACCGTGCCGTCTTATAGTATGACAGTCTCCATGGCACAGCTGAGCAGCTTGGAGACCGTGGTTGGAACACACCAGGGACGGTGCCTGGTGTAGAAAGTCTCCCAAACTTGATCCTGAAGCGAAAAACGAGAGTGGTTGGAATGTGCTGAGCTGAGGGTGGGGAGGGGGGGAGGGGGAGAGGGGGTGAGTTGGGGACAGGATGGACAGGGCCGATCGATGAGGGTGGCCACGAAGTTTCTCACCAGAGATAACCATCTAGGACTGTGGACCAGCAGGTTGTGCTGCTGACACAGTTTGGCCATCTGTGACAAATCTTTCCGCCAAACCAATGGACGCAACGGTGTGGTATGGACCAACTGGATGCCAGAGGTTGCACTGAAGAAAGTGAAGTCAGCAGACATAAACTGAGGACTGTTGTTGTCCACAGTTGTTTTGTGGCTCTCAAGACACGACTGAGATACGTTACCTGATGCACAAAAAAAGAGGCATTTGCCCTTGTTGCAAAGTAAGTGATTATCCCGCAGAACGCTGAAGATTATGCATAAGTTCCATGCCCATTCCTGGTCAGTAGAACCAGCGACCGAGATGTCACCGATGTAGTTTGATGTCCCAGGAACGTCTATGGTCAGCGTCTCCAAATAGCATTGAATAATGGCTGGGGCACTTGCGTCCCCGAATGGAAGAGGGTTGCAACGAAAAAGGCGAAAAGGGGTATTTCTGACCAGGACAGACTTCAAAGTCCCGTGCACAGACAGCTGGAAGCAGGCATCGTGAACATTAATCATGACAAGTACTTTTCTGTCCACCATTTTTGATAGAATGTCCTCAACCTTTGGTATGGGATAGGTGTCAGTAGCGTATTTTGCACTGACATTGGCTTTAAAGTCCCGACAAACTCGAATAGACCCGTTCGGATTTTCGACGACAACGATGGGTGAAACCCAGCAACTATGGTGCACTGGCGTCAGGACTCCTCCTGAGAATGATTGCAGGAGCTCTTGCAGCTGAGCGTCCACAGACAAGGTCTTGGTAGCAGATAAGAATCATATAGCTCGAGGCCAGGGAGTTGTACAGGTCCATCCCTTATAAGTTGAGGCCTTGGATGTGGTAGTGATGCCCATGGCCATCAATATCGACGACCAGCAGCCTTCGGCCTTATGACCCTGTGTCCCTCAGGATGAGCAGGTCACCCTCCAGAAACGACAGTCTCGTCATTGATAAGTAATTATACATTAACTACATGAGGCCAAACGTTCTCTTTGCAGTCGAAGGCGGGAACCAAAGACATGGCCCAAAGGGGCAACCATGGCCTCTGTGGGGTGTCCCTGGCACTGACGCTGTTGTTGCGATGTGCAGCTGCGTGGCGTGTGGGCGGCAGATAATAACAAACAAATGGTTACAGTATCAGAAAAATTGTCTGATTTATTCAAGAGAAAGGTCTTCACAAAATAAACAAGTCAATAACATGCTTGCTCACTTCTGGCAGCTGTTCAGCTCGGCATTAATTGATAGAGCTGTTAAGGTGTTCCTGGCGGATATAGTGCGAAATTCTGCCCAATCCGTGCTTTAGATTTTCGAAATCCCGGTTTGGTGAGAAGGCCCTGCCCATAATGCTCCAAATGTTCCCAATTGGGGGGGGGGGGGGGGTGGCATCCGGAAATCTTTCTGGCCAAGATGGGGTTTGACAAGCACGAAGACAAGCGGTAAAAGCTGCCACCGTATGCAGGTGGGCGTTATCCTGCTGAAATGTAAACCCAGGGCAGCAGAGTGGACCATTATATACAGTCGACGTACCGCTTTGCTGGAAGGATGCAGCGGATGACAACCGAAGTGAGAGTGATATATATATATTCAAATTTTTGTTAGTTGTACTGTATCCACTATTATTAATGTCTTGCTTCCGATGTGGAAGATTCTATATGCGAGTGAATTGTACAAAAAATAAAATGTTCGTGGGGCATTGTTGGCCAGGAGCCGGCGCAGTGGCCGTGTGGTTCTAGGCGCTTCGGTCAAGAACCGCGCGACTGCTACGGTTGCAGGTTCGAATCCTGCCTCGGGCATAGATATGTGTGATGTCCTTGGGTTAGTTAGGTTTAATTAGTTCTAAGTACTAGGGGACTGATGACCTCAGATGCTAAGTCCCATAGTGTTCAGAGCCATTTGAACCATTTTTGGCCAGGAGGCCCCACTCGGGGAAGTTCGGCTGCCGAGTGCAATTCTTATTTCAGTCTATGCCACATTGGGTGACTTGCATGCCAGGGACGAGGATGGAATGATGACGGGGACAACACAACACCCAGTCCACGAGCTGAGATAATCTCCGACCGGACCGGGAATCGATCCCAGGCCCGCAGCGTCTTATTATTTATTTATTTATTGTTCCGTGGGACCAAATTAAGGAGAAGTCGCCATGGTCATGGAACGAGTCAATACATGAAATTATAACACGATATTAGAAACAGATAAAATCAAATTCAAGAAACGTATTCAGGCGACAATTCGTAAGTTAAAGTGAAGAAAATGAACAATGTACCACTGGAATTTGCTTAATTTTTCAGCTCTTCCAGGAGCTCCTCGACAGAATAGAAGGAGTCAGCCATGAGGAAACTCTTTAGTTTAGACTTAAAAGAGTTTGAGCTACTGCTAAGATTTTTGAGTTCTTGTGGTAGCTTATTGAAAATGGATGCAGCAGAATACTGCACTCCTTTCTGCACAAGAGTCAAGGAAGTGCATTCCACATGCAGATTTCATTTCTGCCTAGTATTAACTGTGTGAAAGCTGCTAACTCTTGGGAATAAGCTTATATTGCTAACAACAAACGATATTAAAGAAAATATATACTGTGAGGGCAATGTCAGAATTCCCAGATTATTTAATAGGGGTCGACAAGAGGTTCTAGAACTTACACCACATGTAGCTCGAACAGCCCGTTTTTGAGCCAAAAATACCCTCTTTGAATCAGAAGAATTCCCCCAAAAAATAATACCATATGCCATAAGCGTATGAAAATATGCGAAGTAGACTATTTTTCGTGTTGAACTGTCACTTATTTCAGATACTGTTCCAATGGTAAATAAAGCAGCATTTAGTTTATGAACAAGATGCTGAGCATGGGCTTTCCACAACAGCTTACTATCTATCCGAACGCCTAGGAACCTGAACTGTTTCGTCTCGCTTGTAATATTCCCATTCTGTCTGATCAAAATATCAGTTCTTGTTGGATTGTGAGCTAGAAACTGTAAAAACTGAGTCTTACAGTGATTTAGCATCAAATTATTTTCCACAAGCCACGAACTTATTTCATGAACTACATTATTTGATAATGTTTCAATATTAGGCACAAGATCCTTCACTACCAAGCTGGTGTCATCAGCAAACAGAAATATTTTTGAATCACCTGTAATGCTAGAAGGCATATCATTTATATAAATAAGAAACAGCAGTGGCCCCAGCACCGACCCTTGAGGAATGCCCTAGTTAACAGTGCCCCATTGAGACTGAACATCACTACCACTCTCAATATTGCGGAGAATTACCTTCTGCTTTCTGTTCTTAAAGTAAGACACGAACCAATTGTAAGTTACTCCCCTTACTCCATAATGATCCAACTTCTGCAGTAATATTTTGTGGTCAACACAGTCAAATGCCTTCGTTAAATCAAAGAAAACACCTAGCGTTCGCAACCTTTTATTTAATCCGTCCAAAACCTCACAGAGAAAAGAGAATATAGCATTTTCAGTTGTTAAACCATTTCTAAAACCAAACTGTTCATTTGACAGCAAATTATGTGAATTGAAATGCTCCAGCAACCTTGTATATACAACCTTCTCGATAACTTTAGCAAACACCGATGGCATAGAAATAGGTCTATAATTGTCAACATTATCCCTGTCTCCCTTTTTATAAAGTGGCTTCACTACCGAGCACTTTAATCGGGCAGGAAACCGACCACTCCTAAAGGAAAAGTTACAGATATGGCTAAGCACTCTGCTAACATACATAGAACAATACTTCAGAATTCTGCTAGATACCCCGTCATATCCATGAGAGTTCTTGGTCTTTAGTGATTTAATTATTAACTCAATCTCCCTCTTGTCAGTATCATGGAGAAGCTTTTCAGATAACAGTCTCGGAACACTTTTATCCACGAGCGCTATATGATTCCCTGTTGGGACTAGGTTTCTGTTTAGTTCACCTGTTATATTCAGAAAGTGATTATTAAATACTGTACATATATGCGACTTATCAGTAACACGGACATTCCCACTACGCACTGATTCTATATCCTCGACCTGTCTCTGTAGACCAGCCACTTCCTTTACGACTTACCATTTGGTTTTAATTTTATCCTGAGACTTAGCTATTCTATCTGCATACCACATACTTTTTGCCTTCCTAATAACTTTTTTAAGCATCTTACAATACTGTTTTAATGAGCTGCTGTATTTAGATTTTGACTGTTTCTAACGTTTTAATATAATTGCCACTTAGTTCTACAGGATATTCTTATCCCTCTAGTCAGCCACACAGGCTGCCTGTTTGTGCTAGTACCCTGTTTTGAACGTTCTAACGGAAAGCAATTTTCAAAGAGCACGAGAAAAGTCTTGAGGAAAGCATTATATTTATCGTCTACTGTATCAGCACTATGAACATCTTGCCACTCTTGTTCGTTGACAAGGTTTACAAAGATCTCTACAGCAACTGGATCAGCTTTCCTAAATAGTTGATGACTATATTTAACATGTGTTGCAGCACAAAAATCTTTTAGAGTTAAAACTTTTGCATCATGGTCCGAAAGGCCACTCACTTTTTTGTTAACATAATGCACTTCTAGTAATGGGGAATGAACAAAAATGTTGTTTATGCTTGTTCTACAGTTCCCATGCACTCTCGTTGGAAAGAGTACGGTTTGCATAAGATTATATGAATTAAGGAGGTCTACCAGCATCCTCTTCCTTGCACAGTCACTTATACAATTAATATTGAAGTCACCACATATAACTAACTTTTTGTATTTCCTATAAAGTGAACCAAGAACCTTCTCTAGCTTTAGCAAAAATGTTGTGAAATCGTAGTCTGGGGATCTATAAATAACAACAGTTAGAAGTTTAACTCCACTAAATTTAACCACACCTGCACAACATTCAAACATCTTTTCAGTGCAGTACTTTGAAACATCAATTGACTCAAATGGGATACCGTTTTTCACATACATGGCTTCTCCCCCACACTGCAAATAGCTGCCAGCCAACCTGTATCCTGGTAAAGCACGTTACTACCCAGCGGACAGTAAACTGTATAAAAGAAAGTCAAATCGATCAAAAAATTATTGCTGTAAAAAGAAAATTGCATTGCATAAGATCATTGCGAAAACAGTCAGTAAAAAATTATTACAAGCATTTTGTCGTGGGAAACGTAGTATAAAACTTGTTCCTTGCTAGTATTAACGTCTGTACAGTGCGCATCACAGTTGGAGGAGTACATTGTACTTTTTCGAAAGTCAGTAATTGTCTCCCATTGCGACGAAGTTTGAAATTTGGCTCAATGCTGTCTGCAACCTGATTCTGTAGCGGTACAAAAGCTTGGTTCCCTGTGCCTTCACCCTCGGTCTCGGCGACGTTTCAAAGGCAATGTACCGTCACATGCGAAAACAAGGCCACAACTCAGAAGGTCATGTGAGGCGTTAGGTGTGTTATTGATGTCACATGAGTACAAAATTTCACTAAAATTCTGCCCAGCGCAGCTGTTGACGTGACAGATGATGAGAAGGTCATCACACCCGGTCTTTATGTCTCTGCGATAGTAGTCCGATCGGCGACGACTAAAGTGGAAATCACGTGGGTGGCCGAGGAAAATATTTCAGACACACCGCCACTCAGAATCGACCCGAAAATCCCTTAGGAGGAGCATAAAGGGCGTCAATAGAACCAGCAGCTCCCTTAGGGTGTTGATTCTGACAGATTTTCATGAGAGAAAATGACAACTTGCAATGGGATAAGCTACAGAACGACCATCTAAACCGCACTTGACATTTCTGAGACATCCTGAACCTTTCAACACTGTACGTGAACATTGTGAGATGCAATCTCACTGAGCATAATCCGACACCTCAGGGATGTACTGCGACTGCCACTTTTGATCTGCTGCATGTGGCAGAAACACTAGGGACCGTTGAATATCGTTCGACGAAATTTGAAAGTCATCCGAAGCATGCAAACGGTGTTTATACATTTTCAGTCCTGCGGTTTCGTGCCTTCCTGTGACGTCGTCATAGGGGTTTGAAGCACTGCCACCTCCGTGAGTTGTATGGCAAACAGTCTCACCAAGATTCCCAGTTCGGCAAAACCCTCAGTGCCACTCACGCACCTTTGGTGATCAAGTTGAAAATGTACATGTCGGAGACTCAACACCCATTCAGATGAGTGACGCCTAGCTGCTGCTCTACCTCTTTAGGCCAGGCAACCCCTACGGCATCCCTTACATGGGATTACCTGCCCTCATGCGCTAGAACATCAACGGTGCACCATTCAGCTCAATCAAAGTCCCTCTACAGATAAATTATTAAAGTCGGCAAAAAAGGTGAATGGATGGTACCGATAATGTCGCCTAACGGGTAGGCTTGATAGCGACCCCTTGCTGTTTTATTCGCAGTCATACCAATGTTGAACCCCCCAGTGTTGATGCCACAGCAATGCCCGAAACAAGAGGGCTTAATAAGGGTAAACAACCCGTTTTGATTCGGATAACGTTCAAATATCGCTGGAAGGTTTTGCACCTTAAGGTATCACCCTGTGTACCAGAGCAAAAAGTGCGGTGACCCTACAGCGTAAAACGGTTAGATCATTTGATTACATTCACTGCGTTTGCAGCCCCACGGAGTGTTTAGGGCAGTGTTGAACCGTCCGGGGGTAGTCAGCAATGTCGAACGTTGTCAAGATCGTCATCTTCTTGCTCTTCGTACTGCGAGGTTTCAGCTGCGAAATGTTTGAAAATCACCGTCCCAAGGGACGGGGGGGGGGGGGGGGACGGGGGGGGGTGGAGGTGGTTCATTAACGCCCTTTATGCCAGTTCCTGAAGCCTTTTAGTTTCGGTTTTGAGCGGGGCAGTGCGTCTCTACAGTGTTCCTCGACCATTCATAACAAAACCACGTGATTTCAGCTCTAGGCGTCGCTGTTCTGATCTGCATCACAGAGGCATAAAGTGAAGGAGTGAACTGTGGGTACAAGTGGAAGTGACGAACTTCCCATTGTGTACTATGTCAGCAGTGATATTCGGTAGAATTGGGGTAAAATTTTGCGCCAATGTGCCTTCATTAACCCATATTACACCTCACATGAATTTCTGAGCTTCATCCTTGTTTTCTTATGTGTCGACACCTTGCTGTTTGAATACTACCCGAGTGCCAGAGTGACGTCGGAGGGTGCACGCTTTGGCATCATAGCAGAGGGAGGTTTTACGAATCTTTGAGCCAAATTTCAAACTTCTATTTTTCAGTGGGAGCCAAATACTGTGTTTCAAGAAAGTGAACCTTTAATTTTGTTGCGCTGTGTAGTATCTCTTGTATAAATTGTGTATGCAAGTTATCTACTAAAGTACAAAGAAAAACAAAAGTGTATTGTAAAATAAGTTTGAAATCTGTTGGTGATAAAAAAAACAAAAATAATGAAAAAAATGTTTTGTAACAACGGAAACTAATTTTTTGCATACTTATTTTTTTATTTACAAAGAAACACAGTCTTTGGTCTCAAACATATCCGATTCTTTCACTACTGCTTACTGCTTACTGGCCTGGAATGACGAGATTCTCGCAATCGGTCTAATAACAAAACGAGTGTCGTTGGGGTAATTGAAGGGTGTTCTCTGCGATTCTAATGTGTCCCTATTGGTATAGAATGAAATGGAGCATGGTTGCGGATCCCCATCTTCCTATTGTCCGAGATGAGTTGAGGGAGGATGACCTTGTCTTAGGTCATTATCTGTCCTAGAACCAATAAAGTGTACGGGTCTGTTTTATACCGTAAACCATTTCATATTTCCTCCACGGACAAATAAAGTCCGATCTCAAGTGATACAAGAACATCTTCACATCGTACGACTGACATTACTATTTTTTTCGCTACACGCTAATTACGATCGATCCAAAGCATAATGTAGCTAGGAGTTAATATGTAGAAGTCAATAAAAGAACTAAATAGTAATCTCCCTCTTCACTACGTTCTCCTACCACCCAACCAGCTATCTTCTGCATCATGTGTGTCATTCCTGCAAATTCATATACACCATGTTTTAGGTAAGGTGTTTCTGTGTATAATTCACAAAATAAGATATGAAAGAAAAATTTATATAGACCGGTAAACGTAAGAAACGTTACTCTTCCTACAGAGTAATGAACATTGTTTGCTTAGTTAGTTTGCATTTTATAAATGGAACATTCGATTTTTAATCTTGAAGATGACGAATTTAAAGCAGCAGAGTACAAATGAAATAAAATCAAATGCCTGTCAGTTTTAGTTAGGGAGTAAGTAACGACCAAGATTTGATGGATCGATGCAACACCTGTACATGAGTGGCTGTATACTGATTGCTTTTCTGATTGGGGGAGGGCGGATTTTCATTCAACCAACACCATAGGCTTGCATTTCATAGACTTGCGTTGAGTACTGCATCGGGACCATGACAAAAACACAAAATACAAAAGCAAAAATCAATAATCTTGCATTTAATTTACGCTTGGCGTTTACTATTAAAAGGTATACGAGCTGCCAGTCTTACATTCACCTTCAGCTGTAAACTTATGTGCACTCGTATTACAGTTTTAACAAATGTTAAACATACATTACTGTTTAAAGGGGATTCCTCTGCATCGCTGGGAGCTCAGTGTGTCTCGCTGCCGTAAGTCACGGGTTATTCGTTGGCGGGAGGGGGGAGGGACATTCAATATTTAATCTTGTAGATGGCGAATTGAAACCAGCTGAGTACAAATGAAACAAAATCAAATGCCTGTCAGTTTTAGTTAGACTCGAGCAGTCGATTTTGGAGCTACTTAAGCACAGCTGGTTCCGTATCCCTCAATACACCATCCAACTGACGACATTAGCAGATGATTACATGACGTCAAATGTTTCTCAGGGTCAAATAGCGGGGTGTCACTCTATAAATAAACAATAAACATCAACAGAAAATATGTGTATTATATCATCAGGTAAATGATATTTGCCCTTCAGTCTGAGTAATAAGGTACTATTCTGTATTAAACACGAGCTTCTTTTCTTTTAGTATTTAACAAAATATAGCGTTTAAAAAATGATCTATCTGTTGCTGTGTGGTAGCAATTCCAACAGATAATTACATTTGGTGTTGATTTCACGAAATGTTACTGTAAGGGGAAACACACATATTTCACTAATTTTGACATAGTTTTTCAGTTACTGCCTCATTATCTGCCATTACGGGCAAAGATGTTTAATGTAATGATGCAAGCAATGTAAATAATTCAAAGCAATTAATTACTTTAAATAAATGTGATCAGTAAAATAAATAAATATCTGTAAAATCGATGTAACGTAATTCTGTTGGATAATGATCCAAGTCTGGAAGTATTCAGAAATGGATAGTAACGATGTCTCTTCAGGGCGGCCCTTGTATTGCCTCTCCGTCTCCAGCATTCCAGACTGGGAGTGTTTCTGCCCACTGTCCCCAGGGAGCAGTATTTTTGCATCCATTAAATTACTGTGTCTGGTTACTAGACAATGCTGTACAAAAGTGGAATCCATCTTCTCCAGTTTCCTGATTTTGTGGTATTCCTTAAGTATACTGCACACTGACTTGATTGTTTCAAGTATGAGACTCTATCCGTGCAATTAATCTTCTAGACGCCACTTTTAATCAGTGCGAAATGCTTGTCTTTTGGTGTTGAACACATTTTCGCAAACTGTTTATGTGCTATAACACGTTTCTTATCACTCCTTTTTATTCAAAACACTGCATATTTTGGTACACAGGCCAGGAATAACAAACTTTTACCTATTGCGAATATACTTTATAACAGGAAGAATCAAACAAATTAAAAATATGGATGTACATATACATTTATGCATGTATGTATGTATATATGAGTTCCATGCCTCGAAAGAATAGCTGTCGGGGTAAGAACCACCAACCTACGATAGGTGTGGGGGTGGGGTTGGAAAAAGTAGTGTAGTCCACGATACGCGAATATCCTAATTTAGTTATGCAGTGTTTGAGAATACGAGCAGTTAGGGACCTGCAAAAACTTGTCACATAATATTAAACCCTTACGAAATATTATCTCGCTGATGATCCCACAAAGTGATGAAAAGAAAAGTTTGTCACTTGCTACATTTTCGCATTTCATGCTGTATAACTACCATATATCGTGGAACGTTACACAGGCGTCTCGATAGGCCGCTGTCCAATTGCGACAAATGCTGGCAGACGTTTGTCTCGCTTACACGAGACACGGCACGATCTGCTCAGACACTGGGCTCGCATTCGGGAGGACGACGGTTCACACCCGCGTCCGGCCAGCCTGATTTAGGTTTTTTTGTAATTTCCCCAAGTCGCTTCAGGCAAATGCCGAGATGGTTCCTTTGAAAGGTCACGACCGACTTCCTTCCCCATTCTTCCCTAATCCGATGGGACCCATGACCTCGTTGTTTGATCCCCTCCCTCAAATCGACCAGCCAACCAACCAACGGTCTGCTTACGTTCAGAATAGGGTTTTGGATGAGAAGAAAGCCGAGTAATGTTCCCTTACATACAGAATGTAAATCGCGCTACTCCCACCTGCTTTGTGCGGTCCCTCTGCATGACCGCCTTCGTGGTGTAGCTATTTCAGGGCCCAAAAATGTCCAATGACTGAACAGCAAGTACTTGTTTCCAGGTGAAGCACGCGTCATGGGCGGAGTTGGAAGTAAACACCTGCTACAGTGTATGCAGAGTTGCCTGCCCGCTTGCACGGGCATCATCTACGATGTGGACTCGGTGTTCGCAGAGGCCGGCAAGCCGGTAGAGGACGGCGATCAGGGCTACATGGCCGTCTACTACAGCCCGCGAGCAGCAGTCAAGTACGTGCGCACCCCGGCTGTGGACGAGCTGCAGCTGCTCGGTAAGTCCTCACAACAGGCAATTGACATGTAAGTAATGTAGCACATATTTGTATGCACAAATGACTGGCACATCTGTGCATCCGTGGAAAGGAAGTGTTACTAACGTCATCTACGTCCTGTACTTAAAGAATTATTCTGCAGCGGATTTCTTATTCCTGAATCGCATGTTAATACTAGTTGTTTGTGAAAACATCGTGTTACGCCTGAAGTTAAAGTGCGATTCCAATGCGACGACTGTGGCATCACTAGTCGTGCAGCTGCATCCGTGCACCTGTCTAGTAGCACTCCGCCGACCGGAGTGGCCGTACGGTTCTAGGCGCTACAGTCTGCAACTGAGCGAGCGCTACGGTCGCAGTTTCGAAGCCTGCCTCGAGCATGGATGTGTGTGATGTCCTTAGGTTAGTAAGGTTGAACTAGTTCTAAGTTCTAGGGGACTGTTGACCTCAGAAGTTAAGTCGCATAGTGCTCAGAGCCATTTGAACCATTTTGAAGTAGCAGTCCTTTAATGTAACCGAATGCAACATTTTCCGAGATCGCGTCTTTAGTTGAGCGACAGCACGGACACTAAAGCATAGCACGACATTAATTCACTTTCTAGCAGTTACAGAGAGCTGAAACGAACCTGGTAAATCCTTGTGAAATAGGTCCATCTCTTAGAAATATTTGATCACACTCATTCTTATTGAAAATAATTAACCCACCAGGGTAGCCGAACAGTCCGCCTTTAGCCGCGGAGCAGCTCGGACTTGTTTACGTCCCGGCTGCGGACGTTCGCGGAAGAAGCGGTGTTTACACCGTCGTCACTCGCGTGTGTTACTGTTTGAATCGAACGCAATGGCACACAATTTCCGAAAAACCACGATTCAGTTCACGTTCTGTAACGAGTATGCAAGACCGAAGGCTTACGAAATCGAACGTTTCTTGAGGGACGAAGTGCACCTTAATTACACGGAGATTATTGGAATTCATTTATCAATCGTGAGCAGCACTCTTTACGTAAAGATGATTGACGACGCAGCATGCGATAGGATCACTGAAGCCGCCAAACGAGGATTCCAGTTCCGACACTCCGATGGTCATATTGGCGAAGTTTTAGACGCTCATTCGGGCCTGGGAGTGCGTACGATTCGAGTCTTCGAACATGATTCGGGTGTGATGATGAAGGACATCTGCGATCTGCGTGTATGCAGAGGAGACTCGTGCAACTCCCCAGCGGAGACTTCCAGAATCCGACTACACCAACGTCACTGCCGATGACTTACGTGACGGCGCTTCGCTGGAAGGTAACGCCGAGGTCGGAACGACCTATCGAACCGAGGCCGCAGTTGATTGAGGTTCCTTCGGAGTTCACTGAAGAAGGAATGGCTCTGACCAACCTCCAAACTCAGACACTACAGGTGGTGCAG
The DNA here is from genome assembly GCF_023897955.1 of Schistocerca gregaria. Taxonomy (NCBI): domain Eukaryota; kingdom Metazoa; phylum Arthropoda; class Insecta; order Orthoptera; family Acrididae; genus Schistocerca; species Schistocerca gregaria. The sequence goes on from NC_064931.1 coordinate 101,360,219, forward strand.
AAAGAGGATAACAGCACCACAGTAGGCATGGAAGCTGAAGTGGAACGGCCCCAGGGCGCTGTGGTGGTGGCGAGACAACAGGAGGTACAAGATTCGCCAACACCAGAGGCCGAGGTTAGGGCCCGCAAACAACGCTCGACAAAGCGCCGCAAGAAGCGCCGACTCAACTCTGCGGAGACGCTCCCTTCTCTTCCTGGGAGCCCAGATGAATCTAACTCTTATGGACCTGTCTGACTTGGAACCACAAGCTTCGGATGTCGCAGACCATATGACTTCGGACGGTGAAAAGATGTCATGTCGTTCAGACGACGCATCCGCTCAGGGACCTGATACCCCTTCTGCGGAGGAGTCTAATGCTGCGAAAGAACAACAGATGTCACACATCAATGCCGCACTGGAAAATTTGGAGCACCCCAATAATATCAGCTGGTATGAGCAGGACGACGAAATCACCGATGCGGACCATTCTACTGGTGGGGACTCGCATTCGTCCGCATCTCAAGAAACCTAATACCGCGGGGACACGTCCGTCGGGTGACCCTCTGCGGATGTGCAAAGGGACTGTCGATACGGTGAAACTATGCCATTTTAACATCATGTGTAGATGACAGCTACTCGACCCCAGGCATACAAAACAGGGACAGTGAATGTAAATACCATTAGATCGCCTGTGAAACAGCAGTTGTTTAGGGACATGATATACGCGTCGGATGTGGATATACTGATGGTGCAGGAAATTTACATTCCTGAGTTCCAGAAAGTACATGGATATATCTACTGCACCTCGCCGCACTCGAACAACGACAGTGGAACGGCGATATCGGTCCGGGACGGGATTCCGTTTCGCGACCTGGCTTATCTCCCTTCGGCATGAGGACAGGCGATAACAGTTAATGGAATTGACATTCTCAATGTTTAATCCCCTTCCGGCACAGACAACAGACGGGTGCGTGCGAGATATTATTCGGAAGAGATTGTGCCCTTATTTACCGGCAGATTCGATCATTTCATTATAGGTGGTGACTTCAGTTGTGTTTTAGCACAAAAAGACCAGACTCCACATTACAATACCTGTCGTGAATTGCATGTGCTATGCCGGGATCTGGAGTTAAGCGACACCTGGGACTTGATGCATAGGAACCGTGAGGAATATACTTTTTTTACCAGTCACTCGGCGAGCAGACTCGATCGAATATATGTTTCGGTTGGCCTACAGGATAAGGTGGTCGATGCGGAACGATGGCCTGCGGCATTTGCTGATCATCTGGCTTACATTTGTACCATATCACTACCGAGGCAAAGTGTGTGGAGAAGCCGCGGGACATGGAAGCTCAATTAGTCACTTTTGGCGGACCCCGAATGCCCGCAGAGAGTCGAGGCGGTATGGACCACATGTCAACGCCGTCTACCAACATATACCTCCGTGCTTCAATGGTGGCTCGAGTGTACTAAGCCGGCACTAAGAAGAGCTATAATACAGTATGGTCTGGATAAGACGAGATGGCAAAGAGACACTCTTGGTTATTATTACACCGTACTTCGTGATCTGTCATTCCAGGTGCCGTCTGCAAAACATCATGCGGAAGTTCATCGTGTCAAGGCACAAATCCCATCGATCACGCTACGACGACTGGGTGGCATCCCAATACGGGCAAGATCTCTCGACACCATCACTGGGGAACGTTCCTCGATGCACCATGTGTCGCGGGAACGTAAACGTTACCGCCGGGCATTGGTAACAGTGCTCCACGGTTTAGATGGCTGTCAACTGACACCACAACAGGACATTGCGAAATAATTTTTAGAGCATTTCCGCCACCTCTATGCCGGTACGCCGACGGACCGTCGGGTGGGGGAAGAGATACTGCAACATCTGCAAACGAGACTGGCAGAGACGGATAAGGCAGGGCTCATGGAGCCACTCACAGAAGACGATATGAAGGTGGCACTCACAAAAGGAGCGGCCCATAAATCACCAGGGCCAGATGGGATTACGCTAGAGTTTTATCGAGAATTCGTGGACATGATGATGCCACAGTTGGTGTCGATGTACAATGAGGCGATGTGTCCGGACATGCGCCTACCGTCGGATTTTGTGACGGGCTTTCTTCTTCCCATCCCGAAGATGGCGGGGAGTCTCAGTGTTAATCAATATCGGCCTCTCACTATGCTAAACACCGACTATAAAATCCTTGAACGACTACTAGCGTCTCGTCTCAAGCTGGCGATATCCAGGACAATATCCCCTGATCAGGCTTGCCTAGGGGTGCGAAGCAACATCTCCTCGGCGTTAAGTGAATACCTTGTAATCGCCCTTGCGGAAACGAGTAAAATGCGAGCAGCGATGATATCTGTGGACTTCGATCGTGAGTTTCGACAGGATAAACCATGACTTCTTGTCATCAGTCATGAGCCGAATGGCGATTCCACCTGTTTTAATCTCCATCGTTATGAGGCTAATACGAGAGGCTACATCAAAGGTGATTGTAAATGGTCGGGAAGCGGGCTCGATTCGTATTAACAGCCCAGTCTGACAAGGGTGCCCACTCTCCATGATGCTGTTTGCGATAGCACTTGAGCCGCTGATGTGTGTTGTGAGGAGCTCACTTACTGGGATAGCGCTTAATGAGAACTCTTTCGTTTGTCGCGCATATGCGGACGACCTGATCGTTCTCGTCAGTTCAGGACATGAGGTGCGTCAGACTGTTGAACATCTAGACTCTTACGGGACGGCGGCAGGCAGTGTCGTTAACATGACGAAATCCAAAATTATGCACATTGGACAGGGTCTGGAAGACATACCGGGACCGTTTCAGACGGTGGAATCGCTGAGATGTCTGGGGATCACATTTATCCGTTCACTACGGCGGTCAGCGGCGGCGAGTTATCGGCGGTTTCTGCAGAATGATCGTCTGACGATACGCAACAACTCACTGAGAGCCTTTGACATGATCCAACGTGTGGCATACACTAACGTGCACATAGCGTCACGACTGCCCCATTTAGCGCAGATCCTACCAATACCAAAGGGTATTGCAGACCGCCTCATGGCTGCCTTTGGTTACAATGTTAGTACTGGGATGTTATTTAAGATCAAATATGACACGTTAACGCTACAGTTCCGGAACGGTGGCTTCAACCTCACAAACGTGCGAAACAAAGCTCTGGCGCTTTACATGCTAGCGATGATACGAAATTGGCAACAAAGAAAGCATACCATAACGTCAGCTCTGATAGAAGTACTTGTTCCGCCTTCGTACGAACCCCCTATTGCGGTGGGCAATATTTCGCCTTCTCTTGCACACATTGCCTCATTTCTTGTTGATTACAGTTATGTTCGTCCGAAAGTACCTTCTACGAGAATACCCACTACTAGAGAGATCTATAGGTACTTGATGGATCAACATGGCCGCAACATAATGGAATTCAAATATCCGTCGAGAACGTGGAACCACATTTGGTGTGCAGTGCATACTCCATTACTGTCAACAGCAGCGAGATCGATGTGGTATATTCTTATAAACCGTAAACTTGTGACCAGGAGTCGATTACATACAATTCATATGGTCGATTCTCCTCTTTGCACAAGCTGTGGACTGTTAGCAACGGAAGAACATGGTGTAGTGTGTGGCGCCGCGAGAGGCGTTGGACGCTGACGCGTCGAATACTGGCCTTCCTTCGGCGCACTACCTACACGGAAATCACATCGGATGTACTTTTTCTACCGGACAAGATCTTTTTTCCCAAACAAAAGACGCATGCGGTCAACTGGATCGATGGACATGCGACGAAACATTTGTATTCGTACGATATTAAGTCCGTGATGGATTACTGGATATATTTACAAGAACAACACGAGCTCATACGGAGTCATACGAAATACAGGACTTACTTTTCCAATTTTTTAGGTAGTCTTTTTCACAATCCTCCCGACAACTGGGGTGTCCCAGAACTGAGAAGACTCCTGCAGCAGAACGACTACAGATAGTACTGTGCGGCTCAATTAAATTGGCGCATGGCGCACTGAGAAGAAAACTGGCCCCTACCTGTTGGCGCCAGTTAAGAGTGCATTATGTTCACGTGAAAAAAAACACACACACACAATGATGGTAAACACCGAAACCGGCTCAGATAATGGACCTCCTGGTCGATGCAGGAGAAATACATGCCGCCCACATTGGCAGAAATGGTCAAGATTATATGGCTTTCTGCCAGGTTTATGATGTGACACCGCGTGCTACAGGGATTGTGATGCATATGATAACTTCATTTTCACTCCCGCCCGTGACTAGGATTGTCATTTACTTTATTCATGTAACAAAAAAAAAAAAAGAAAAGAGGGCGGCCTTCACGTTGATCTTATATTTTATGGTTTCCAAATTGCTTTTGCTGTCTCGATACTTTCCCCTAGGACAGCAAAATTGTACGAATAAAGATTGTTTGTTTACCCTGCCTTCCTGTTGCAAAAAAAAAAAAAAAAATGTGGTGGCGTTGTTAGACCATAAAGCGGAGGAACCGCGTTTTTATTTTTATTTTACTTTTTCTTAAAATAAAAAAAAGGCTGGCAAAGCGAGCACTAGCGTAAAAAAAAAGGAGACCCAGGTTGGCCCCTGGCCTTGGAATAAATTTTCATTCTTCGCTTCAGTCTCTGCATATACATAAGAATGTTAACTAATGAGAGCACACAGCCTACAGGTCCTAGTTGAAGGACTGGCTAACATGCTGAACGTCATTTGTTTCTTTTCAATAATATCTTGACAAAATTTATTACTATAATGCAGTTAACCAATACATAACGAATATTCATAAACTGCTTTCTTTTGAAAATAAACCTAAAAAAAAGAGCGCTAACGCGCTGCTTCATGGACTCGGGTAGGCGCGCCGGCCCCGGATCGAAACCGTCCGGCGGATTAACGACGACAGCTGGTGTGCCGGTCAGCCTGGATGTGGTTTTTAGGCGGTTTTCCACATCCTGCTAGGTGAATACCGTGCTGGTCCCCACGGCTCTGCCTCAGTTTCACAACTCGCAGACATTTGAAACACATTCACACTGTTTCATGATTTACACTAGACACAGACAGCTGGGGTACACTACTTCCGTTCCGGGGAGTATGGGATGGCGGCAGAAAGGGCATCTGGCCACACATTATAATTAACCATGCCCATACTGGACACTTTTGCCTTGTTTTGATCCAAACTACGACCTCTACAAATAAGGAACACCTTTTATAATAACCCATATAAAAATAATGCAGCTGGGAAATAAAAACTGTGAAATAATTCATCTTTCACATTTTGACATAGTTTCCAGTCCTTAACAATGGGAAGGGCCTGAAGAGCAGTAAATGAACCTAATGAAATTCAATTGTTTCAGTACATAGTATGTGGCATTATTTTTGTAAAGCAGTGAATAAGATTTTTTGATGTCAGTGGATAATTCACAGAAATGTAAAAGAATGTATTTTGAGTTGTTCCTTTGAGAACATCTGTAAAAGAGGCTTATTGTGCTCTGCGAACTTATACCTGTTGTTTGTATGTTGCAGTATCTCTGGGAGGTATCGCCGGCCTGTTCCTGGGAGTGAGTCTGCTGAGCGTGGTGGAAGTGCTGTGCCTTGCCTTAAAGCTCCTGCTCGACCTGATGGCCACGTCTGTTACCTTCATTCGCGAAACCGTCCGCCGCAACAAATGCCGCGGCCGTGTCCACCCACGGCCTCTTCCTCTTCAGACAGTTTGGCGATAACTTTAACCACTGGTCATATTGTACCGACACGTCTCCCACAGAGATAAGTGAAGTGTCACTTTTAGCTATAGTTAATTCGTGTATCGTGAGAGACTAGGATGGTTAGGATGTCTAACGTCGGTTCTACGACTTCTTTTCCAGTGTGAACGAGAGATTTCAGTTGAAGCGCGTTCTACCCTTCTAGTAATAATCCATTTTCTTACAGTACCTTGCACAGAGCAATGACTTAACGGTAAATGAAATGGAGGAGAAATTTCAAATGTTGAAGTGTGTCGTTCGGTCCTGAATCACTTCATCAATGACCTAATACAAAACAAATGAGATGGTGGGTGACAAAATATACACCACTAGCTCCCGCGCTCGGGTTCCCGGGTTCGATTCCCGACGGGGTCAGAGATTTTCTCTGCCTCATGATGACTGGGTGTTGTGTGCTGTCCTTAGGTTAGTTAGGTTTAAGTAGTTCTAAGTTCTAGATGATTGATGACCATAGATGTTAAGTCCCATAGTGCTCAGAGCCATTTGAACCATACAACATTAGCTGAGAAACCAATAGTGTCCACGGATTTATTTCTAGCTGTATCCCAAACATAATACACATTGAGTTTATTTTTTACTTACAAAGCTTTCTTTGTTTACAACAGTATGGCTGGGGACATAAACCAAGAGCTTGTTTTTAACTGAGATGGGAGAGAGCCATAGCGATCTGGCGGTGAGAAAAGCATCTGACGCTAAGGTCCATACTCGCAACACGCAGCGTCTGGCCTTGTGCTTTTTTTATGATCATGGCATAACATAAGCTCAAAGGAAATAGTACACATTTAAAGCAAAATTTTAAATTCTACGGAATAAGTAGGATTCGAGGTATAAAACCTCACTCGCCTGCACCACTTCGCGTCCAAATTTGCACTTCTGTGATAATACATTGGAGATATGTAACTTTATGCCCCGATGAGTGAATGGTTCTGAGGAGGCAGCTAATGCATGATGCTCTCGAGTTGAATTATATCACGCCTCGTTTCCTGAACGAGTTTCAAAAATGTTATTATGTTATTTAAAGCCTGATATTCTGGAGCCACAGCATGTTGCACTTCACGACCTTCACTGGACTCTTGAGACCTTCTAGCCGTTCTGGTGTATTCCGAAAGACTCAAGCGTTTGCAATGCGTTTCTACTCGTAAGCAAAACGAAATCATAACCTAATGTGTAGACGCGAAAATCACAAAAAACTTTAAAATTTTCGGTTTTCCTAGAAAAAGTATAAATAAAATCAGCAAGTCAGTATATATCAGCCAAGTACATTAGCTGTTAGTTTGTCTTCATAGATGTAAGATGGCGGTACTTAATTTTATCACATATGTAAACTTCCGATATTACATCAGTCACTGAACAGCGTCGTTCACTGAATCTTTTGTGTACTACGTCGTGATGCTTAAACACCCGAACTACTAAACTGAGCAGGTAATTTTAGATTACACTTTAAATTACGACATATTTCCTTTCCTTGTTCGGAATATGATGAAATAAAGCCTGTATGTTTCCGCTGGTTATATCCAAGTTATCTATGAAAACACCCGGAGATTAGCGTTTTAAAACAGACACGATGGTCTTACAGTTTTATTTTTATATAGGTATAGAAGATATAGATTATACGAGATGGTTCAATGTGGCAGGAGTTAAACACTGTAGCAGAGAAGGTATTCAGTAAAGAGCTACAGATTTATTTGCGAGGAAAATACAGGATAGTGCCATAGTAACAAGAATAAATACTTATTAAAAGAAATTTAATCCCAATACAAGACTTTTGAAACGACGATAGATGTTGGGGAGCGTAAGGAGCGATAACTTGATAACTTGTTGGCATGCCTTCTGCGACACGTTGCAACGACCAAGCAAACAAGAAGCAGCTCGCCGTATTACACTGAGGTGACAAAGTCATTAACCTAATCTCGTTTTGGACCTCCTTTTTTCCGGTGTAGTGGATGGCATGAACTCCAGAAGTAGTTGGAAGTCCCCTACAAAAATACTTAACCACGCTGCCTTTATAGCCGAATCCTATCATCGACTTCTACCATCAGCTCTTACCAACTGAAATCTGGATTCATCTGACCATACCACGTTTATCCAGTAGTGTATGCTCCAACCGATATGGTCACGAGCTCAGAAGAGGCGCTGCAGACCATGTCCTGCTGTTAGCAAAGGCACTCGTGTCGGTCATTGGCTGCCAAAGCCCATTAACGCGAAATTTCACCTACTGTCCTAACGTATAAGTTCTTCGTGCGTCCTACTTTGATTTCGGTGGTACGCAAACGTCGCTGCTCTCAGTCGTTAAGAAAAGCCCGCCAGGCACTAAGTTACCCGTGGTGAGACGTAATGCCTAAAAATCTGATATTCTCGGCATCCTTTTGACATTGTGGTTCTCTTTCCCTTTTATACCTTGTGTACGCGGTACTACCTTCACGTGTACATGAACATATCGCTACCTGATGACTTTTGTCAGTTCAGTGTATAACGTGTTGGGAACCTCTATCCCAGACTAATTACGGTAGCACAAAATCTGTAAAAATAAAGTGGAGCCGTTTCAGTTCAGTGGAAACTTTTAAGGACATTTAAAACCCATGAGATTTTCGCTCTTTAACCTGGTCAAAGTCTTTTGGATTTTAGAAACACCATGCTAGTGTCGGGCGCAGGAATCAATTTCTGAAGTACAGCCTACTTATAGATTTGATACTAATCATGCAGCAGTACCTAATAATTATTATTACAATAGTTAACGTATCAGTTTTATGTTACACGGTATTTAAGAAAAAATTAAAAAACCCATAGCTTATTTAGTAAGTAGGTAATGTAGTAATTTCTAAGTGGGTAATGTTACAATATTCATTCGAGAATTATGTGTAAAGTCTTATTTACCTGAAATGCTCTATTAAATTAAATTGTAGAACAGTTATTATAATAAATGATGTAGTTTGTAGGTAGCAGACCCATATGTTCACTGTCTTCAAATAAATAAATAAAATATTTTCATACCTCCCGCATTACATAGTAACTTTTATGAAAACAGCATCGCCCAAAAGACTGCATATAAAGTTTCCTGAAGTATGGCCATCGTCTGTGTCTGTGAACACTTTTTCACGAAATGAATGTAAACATTCCGTCACCAAATGGACGTCGTTCATTTCATACAGTCCAGATGGCGAAAAGCAACGCTCACGTTTTTCTGCCGTGCTACTTAAACTGCAGTTAGATTGAAGAGTGGCACTTCTGAAAACTCTTCGTTTTGCCACTGAGAGTCCAGTGAGTGGCATTTTCAGTCTGATGAGCCGTGGAATGAGTACCAGTAGCCCATGTCGATATCTGTTAACGTCGCACACCAAATTGCGCGATTCGTTACGATGATGTGGAAAAATGTTGGTCCAGGCGCGTCATCATCACGTTAAAGGAAAGTGTTACATCATGAAGCACCAGTCCACTATGTGCCGAATTTGTGGAGGTATTCACCGCATAACGGGTTTTAAATGGCTCAAGGTCATTCCATTCGAAAGTGATTAGAATTTCTTGTCGTGCATTTAAGAAACGCTCTGTCTTAAATCTTCAACTTTTGAAGTCTTCTCATCTTCAGTTGCGGATAATACTGCGGTACGTTGATAATTATTACTTTGAGAGCATCTGATGACAACTGAACAAAGCACAATTTCTATTCTGTAGGAGTCTAGCCTTATTATTTGCAAGACAAATTCAGAGCCCTGGAATATGCACATATTTTAGTTTTTGCTATTACTTTAATTTATATTTATGGCACTGTACATTGAGGTTATAATTAATTCTGGAACTCTTACTAATGTAGTACTCTGAGATTGCCATTAGTTCTAGAACTTTTACTGATGTAGTAACAACTTGAGGTACAACCTATAGACTTCGTGAATGCTGATCTTCAAGTTTCTTTTTCGTTTGTTATAGCTGCTCTTCCTCGGATTTCTCAGAATAGAATTTTTTTTCATATTACTAGGAACTGAACTTTCGCTTAGATGTTATATTTTGGATGAAGTTGCCATCGCGTCTGCCCTCCACAATGCTTTTCTGTGTGTGGTAGTTCTCCTGAATTGGTATAAGACATTTGTTCATGTGGTTTATTCTGGTTGTTTTCATATTCTGTTTCATATCAGTAGGATTACGGTTATTGTAGTTTAAGTGCTCTGCGACTGTAAAAAGTTTGTTTGAAATTCCCAACACCTGAATGTATTCTATGTAACGTGCTTTAAAATTCCTACATTTTCGTGCCTGTGTATTCTGCATGACAACTTCTATATTGCTGTTTGTATATTCCTGATCCCTGGAATTTGTCCCTCTTAACTTTTGGCTTTAGTTTGTTTGTATTGTTTGCACACACTTGGAGGTCGTCTTATCTTATTATGTTTGCCACTCTGTGTGTTAATTTATATGTGTAAGTCATAGTGCACCATGTGCTTCATTCCTGTGTGGTGTCGACATTTGTACGTGTGTTTGTGAGTTTAGGTTAAAATGTCTCTGAGCACTATGGGACTTAACATCTGAGGTCATCAGTCCTCTAGAACTTCGAACTACTTAAACCTACCTAACCTAAGGACAACACACACATCCATGCCCGAGGCAGGATTCGAACCTGCGTCCGTAGCGGTCGCGCGGTTCCGGACTGAATCGCCTAGAACAGCTCTGCAACCGCGGCCGGCGTGTGTTTATGGCTTTTGAGATTACTTGCATTCTGGAGGTGTAGCATGTCCATCACCGTAACTGAGTGGGCCAACGGCTAACTGACGTGTAGAGGAGCCCGGTGCCGCCAGGTAATTTTCGTTGTTGGTACAGGGATCATGAGCCTGTTGACGCCAACTGAGAAGCTACTCGACCGATTAGTAACAGTTCAAAGTTCAAGAAACTCTATCACGACCGGGAGAGCGGTGTGCTGACCACATGCCGATCCATACGGCATCCAATGACTTCACTTTCAGAGGACGTTATGACAGTCAGCCCAGCCCGACTGGCAGGTCAGGACTAGAACATGGAAATTCGGATTTACTATGCATTATGGATATGATGAATGAGTCGCGTTTGTTCTGTAATTGTGTTCTAATTTTTTGTGTGTCACATCATTTTTGCTAGGTACTTGTACTATTGTACTCGCTTAGTTTTTCATAATTTCTCTTGTTGGACGCAATTTTGTTTATTGTATATAACATATTTCTTGGTGCCGCTAGCTTTTGGTTATGGAAATGATTGGATGTTCAGTGTATAATGCGTCTGTGGCCGTTGGATTTATGAAAATGTTAAAGGAATGGTTGCCATTTTCGCTTATAGTTGTACCTCTTAAAAAAGTGGTTTCATCTTATTTTTATTTTTCATGTGTGAACTCCATGTTTGATGTGTTTTGTTGATCTGAGAGTGTTGCTCATCATTTTTCCATTTCAGCCATCTACCTGACAGATAACATCATTCATATATCTGTACCGATACTTGATTTTAAATCTTTCATTAGTAGCTATCTCTTCAAATATCTAGTTTCGTAATGACTGATAAAAGTATTGCCTAGACTTCCTGCTTCTGATGATGCCATGGGGAGTCTATCATTTTGCAGATAATATTTCATCCTCAAATGGGAAGTCGTTTCGTTCTGTAATCAGTATGAGTATACATATTGATTCTGTAGTGAGGTTGCTGTGGGATGTGAGATTTTGTTCTGTGGTTTATGTTCTTCGTCTGATATGGATCGATGTGTACATCTTTTCTACGTCTAATGCAATCAGTGACGCTGCGTGTGGTACCTCTATATTCTGTATGTGTTCTGCTAAGTCGCCCTTGTTTATCATCGTTCTGTTGTTTTCTATTTTGCAGTGTTCTATGATTATATTTTGGTGGTATTTAGCCATGTGGTAATATTTATAAAGGTACCATAATACTGTGTGCAACTGAAGGCGAGTGGGCTACATAAACTGAATATGTCATTACAGCTATGTCAAACATTCGTTGCCAATAATAAAGGCGGAATGCGTATGGCACTAACATTTTGTTTTATTCAGTTGTGGTTAGACAGACCCAGAGTAATAATTATGACCATATTGTTGCTTCTTGCACAGACCCTGTTTCTAGGTGTACTAATTAATTTTCAACGTTTTCGTTCCACACAGTTGGTAAAAAACCCAAGTCCGACTCAGACCGTGTGTCACAGTCTTAAACTGGAGCTTGCAAAGAGTGCCAGTATTGTACAAACAGGGGCATACCCGTAACTCATTGCCACCCATGTGGTTTAAAGAGGGCACATTGTCGAGTGGCCAGTACTTTGCTGTGCTGTCTGGCTTTAACTGCTCCTGTTTCGGGCATCTCGTCCACAATGACTAGTCACCCCATCTGTATCATCGATCCCGACAGATGACAGTTTCGCTAGTTACAGATAACTCTGCTGGTTAACCGTCACGTGGTGCTTACTACCTGTTAGAAGGCTTTCAGTGGGATACTGTACTGTGACAGCTGTGACTACATTTCATCATTCAGTGTTACCGGTACCGATAGGACACAGCTGCGACATCTACATCTACATCTACATGACTACTCTGCAATTCACTTATAAGTGCTTGGCAGAGGGTTCATCGAACCACAATCATACTATTTCACTACTATTCCACTCCCGAACAGCGAGCGGGAAAAACGAACACCTAAACCTTTCTGTTCGAGCTCTGATTTCTCTTATTTTATTTTGATGATCATTCCTACCTATGTAGGTTGGGCTCAACAAAATATTTTCGCATTCGGAAGAGAAAGTTGGTGACTGAAATTTCGTAAAAAGTTCTCGCCGCGACGAAAAACGTCTATGCTGTAATGACTTCCATCCCAACTCGTGTATCATATCTGCCACACTCTCTCCCCTATAACGTGATAATACAAAACGAACTGCCCTTTTTTGCACCCTTTCGATGTCCTCCGTCAATCCCACCTGGTAAGGATCCCACACCGCGCAGCAATATTCTAACAGAGGACGAACGAGTGTAGTGTAAGCTGTCTCTTTAGTGGACTTGTTGCATCTTCTAAGTGTCCTGCCAATGAAACGCAACCTTTGGCTCGCCTTCCCGACAATATTATCTATGTGGTCCTTCCAACTGAAGTTGTTCGTAATTTTAACACCCAGGTACTTAGTTGAATTGACAGCCTTGAGAATTGTACTATTTATCGAGTAATCGAATTCCAATGCATTTCTTTTGGAACTCATGTGGATCATCTCACACTTTTCGTTATTTAGCGTCAACTGCCACCTGACACACCATACAGCAATCTTTTCTAAATCGCTTTGCAGCTGATACTGGTCTTCGGATGACCTTACTAGACGGTAAATTACAGCATCATCTGCGAACAACCTAAGAGAACTGCTCAGATTGTCACCCAGGTCATTTATATAGATCAGGAACAGTAGAGGTCCCAGGAGGCTTCCCTGGGGAACACCTGATATCACTTCAGTTTTACTCGATGATTTGCCGTCTATTACTACGAACTGCGACCTTCCTGATAGGAAATCACGAATCCAGTCGCACAACTGAGACGATACCCCATAGCTCCGCAGCTTGATTAGAAGTCGCTTATGAGGAACGGTGTCAAAAGCTTTCCGGAAATCTAGAAATACGGAAACAACTTGAGATCCCCTGTCGATAGCGGCCATTACTTCGTGCGAATAAAGAGCTAGCTGCGTTGCACAAGAGCGATGTTTTCTGAAGCCATGCTGATTACGTGTCAATAGATCGTTCCCTTCGAGGTGATTCATAATGTTTGAATACAGTATATGTTCCAAAAGCCTACTGCAAACCGACGTCAATGATATAGGTCTGTAGTTAAATGGATTACTCCTACTACCCTTCTTGAACACTGGTGCGACCTGCACAATTTTCCAATCTGTAGGTACAGATCTATCGGTGAGCGAGCGGTTGTATATGAGTGCTAAGTAGGGAGCTATAGTATCAGCGTAATCTGAAAGGAACCTAATCGGTATACAATCTGGACCTGAAGACTTGCCCGTATCAAGCGATTTGAGTTGCTTTGCAACCCCTAAGGTATCTACTTCTAAGAAACTCATGCTAGCAGATGTTCGTGTTTCAAATTCTGGAATATTTCATTCGTCTTCCCTGGTGAAGGAATTTCGGAAAACTGCGTTCAATAACTCCGCTTTAGCGGCACAGTCGTCGATAACAGTACCATCGGCACTGCGCAGCGAAGGTATTGACTGCGTCTTGCCGCTTGTGTACTTTACATACGACCAGAATTTCTTCGGATTTTCTACCAAATTTCGAGACAATGTTTCGTTGTGGAACCTATTAAAGCATCTCGCATCAAAGTGCGTTCCAAATTTCGCGCGTCTGTAAATTTTAGCCCATCTTCGGGATTTCGCGTTCTTCTGAACATCGCATGCTTTTTCCGTTGCCTCTGCAACAGCGTTCGGACCTTTTCTGTGTACCACGGGGGATCCGTTCCATCTTTTACCAATTTATGAGTTATGAATATCTCAATTGCTGTTGCTACTATATCTTTGAATTTGAGCCACATCTCGTCTACATTCGCATAGTCAGTTCGGAAGGAATGGAAATTGTCTTTTAGGAAGGCTTCTCGTGGCACTTTATCCGCTTTTTTAAATAAAATTATTTTGCGTTTGTTTCTGATGGATTTGGAAGAAATGGTATTGAGCCTAGCTACAATGACCTTGTGATCACTAATCCCTGTATCAGTCATGATGCTCTCTGTCAGCTCTGGATTGTTTGTGGCTAAGAGGTCAAGTGTGTTTTCGCAACCATTTACAATTCGCGTGGGTTCGTGGACTAACTGCTCGAAATAATTTTCGGAGAATGCATTTAGGACAATCTCGGAAGACGTTTTCTGCCTACCACCGGTTTTGAACAAGTATTTTTGCCAACATCCCGAGGGTAGGTTGAAGTCCCCACCAACTATAACCGTATGAGTGGGGTGTTTATTTGTTACGAGACTCAAACTTTCTCTGAACTGTTCCGCAACTGTATCATCGGAGTCTGGGGGTCGGTAGAAGGAGCCAGTTATTAACTTAATTCGGCTGTTAAGTATAACCTCCACCCATACCAATTCGCACGGAGTATCTACTTCGACTTCACTACAAGATAAACCACTACTGACAGACACAAACACTCCACCACCAATTCTGCCTAATCTATCTTTCCTGAACACCGTCTGAGACTTCGTAAAAATTTCTGCAGAACTTATTTCAGGCTTTAGCCAGCTTTCTGTACCTATAACGATATCAGCTTCTGTGCTTTCTATTAGCGCTTGAAGCTCAGGGACTTTTCCAGCGCAACTACAACAATTTACAACTATAATTCCGACTGTTCCTTGATCCAAGCACGTCCTGTAATTGCCAAGCACCCTTTGACATTGCAGCCCATCCCGCACTTTCCCGAGGCCTTCTAACCTAAAAAACTGCCTAGTCCACGCCACACAGCCTCCGCTACCCGTGTAGCCGCCAGCTGAGTGTAGTGAACTCCTGACCTATTCAGCGGAACCCGAAACCCCACCACCCTATGGCGCAAGTCAAGGAATCTGCAGCCAATACGGTCGCAAAACCATCTGAGCCTCTGATTCAGACCCTCCACCCGGCTCTGCACCAAAGGTCCGCAGTCGGTTCTGTCAACGATGCTGCAGATGGTGAGCTCTGCCTTCATCTCGTAAGCAAGACCGGCAGCCTTCACCAAATCAGATAGCCGCTGGAATCCAGAGAGAATTTCCTCAGAACCAAAGCGACACACGTCATTAGTGCCGACATGTGCCACCACCTGCAGCTGGCTGCACCCTGTGCTCTTCATGGCATCAGGAAGGACCCTTTCCACATCAGGAATGACTCCTCCCGGAATGCACACGGAGTGCACACTGGATTTCTTCCCCTCCTTAGCCGCCGTATCCCTAAGGGGCCCCATTACGCGCCTAACATTGGAGCTCCCAACTACCAGTAAGCCCACCCTCTGCGATTGCCCGGACCTTGAAGGCTGAGAATGATTCTCTGAAACAGGGCAGGCAGCTGCATCTGGCTCAGCCAGAGACAGTGCCTGAAACCGGTTTGTCAGACGCACCGGGGAGGCTTTCTGATCAGCCTCCGGGGACGCCTTTCGCTGCCTGCCACGCCTTGGAACGACCTCCCAATCAACCACAGGCGAGGGCTCAGCCCCACTGCGGGCAGCAACCGGGGCAACCACAGCGGCAGACCGATCTGGGGACAGACGGGACGAGGTTGACATCCCCGTGATACCCAAGTCCGGCTCCCCACAGTGGTGCCCATTGGCAACAGCCTCAAGCTGCGCGACCGAAGTCAGCGCCGATTGCAGCTGTGAGCGAAGGGATGCCAAGTCAGCCCTCATCCGAACACAGCAATCGCAGTCCCTGTCCATTCTAATCGATGTTTAACAACAGTTACCGAAACACGAGTCCGTGCCTAGATAACGCAAGCGAAACACGCAAAGAATATATTAAATAACCTGTACAAATGCCTAACGACTGCGCTACAATCTGCTGAATCTACGATTACAGTAACTAAAACTCGAAATTGCACCTCCTATACGAAACTCACACGCAATTTAAATAAGAATCTATGAAGTAAACACTAAAGCGCGATGCTACAACTGTCAAATACTATAATACGCCCGAAATATACGAATTAAACAACGCAAGTACCCAAAAACACGCAAAGAAATTAATTAAACTATCTAACAAATAAGTAAGCTAGGGTTATGCGACTTGCTGCTGCAGCTGCTTATCCAACGGCGGCAGGGAGCACACTGACTGACCAACCGACACTGGCTGTTCAAAACAAAAACAGAAGACAGACGACTACGCGAATTTACACTATTCAGGTACTAAGGCGCGATGCTACAACCCTCAAATACTATAATACGCCCGAAATATATGAATTAAACAATGCAAGTACCCAAAAACAAGCAAAGAAATTAATTAAACTATCTAACAAATAAGTAAGCTAGGGTTATACGACTTGCTGCTGCAGCTGCTTATCCAACGGCGGCAGGGAGCATACAGAACATACAGAAGATGCGGACCTATTGGTCTTCCTCTCGTGAAGGGCCAAACAAACCGACACAAGCTGAGTGCCGCCTCCCAGGTCGTATGTGTACCGCCTTCCTGCCTGTGTTCTATCCTGAGGGAGGCCTTCTGCATTCACGACGCCTGCCACCTGTAAGGTGCTGCGTGTACAGGTCTACGCCTGCATCTATTTTGGACAGTACTGAGGCCTATCATATGTATAGAGGCCCAACAGAGGACCAACTCGGTGGCCCTCACTTCTGCACCATGCGCCATCTTCCGTCAGGCACAGTGCCTGACCTGTTGCAGGCTATGTGAACAGTCAGAGTGCTGTGCTCCTAGCCGACGCCTCAGCAAGCAGCCTGACACGTTTCCTGCTCTCCCTATAAGATAATATTAACTGTACCGATCCCGTTAATAAAATGTTATTGCAGATATGTTGTTTCACTGATAATTTTAGGTGTAAGACTGTAACGCTCACCAGTCCTAGGAGCTCAGCCTCCATCACTTGTATCATCACCACGTCACCTATCCAGTTTCGAAGCTCATTGATCTCCTAACCTGAGGAGAGATAGTCAGTTCTGGTGTACAAAACTGAGCCTTTCGGCACCCATCACCGTTCCAACTCGTGGTCAGAAGTGGTCTTCACCACTCTAGACATCGTCACAACTAGATGTCATGTGGACATTGCTGCAGTCGGATTCCCTCGTATTGCTGTCTG
Source organism: Schistocerca gregaria (assembly GCF_023897955.1). NCBI lineage: Eukaryota > Metazoa > Arthropoda > Insecta > Orthoptera > Acrididae > Schistocerca > Schistocerca gregaria. The sequence continues at coordinate 101,377,738 of NC_064931.1, forward strand.
CACTTCAGACTGAAGGGGGATGGGTGAAATATGTTTTCTTACCTTTTAGTTAGCGTTTTGTTTCATTGCATAATTTGTTGGCCATGGTAGATCCCAGACACGAACATTTCAATCTGGAAGTAACTCTGGTACAGGATTGTTAACCTCCTGTCCTGTCTGGGTTCAGACAATTGTCCCGAAAAGTACTTGACGCCTGTCTGGTGTGCATTTTGTTATCTCTCCGGGCACCAAGGCTGTGCCAACCAGTTGTTTTAATTGCCAACGTTGGGGTCATCTAGCACTGGATTTTACTGAATGTGAATGAATGAACGTGGGTTAAGATACGTCGTAAGAATTGAAGTAACTCCTTTTGTATTGTGTATCTAATAATTTGAACCTGCTGTTCGCTTCTTTTCGGTGAAGATTTCTTTGGTTATGGTACAGTACAGTACGCAATATGCCGACGGAAACACGTTTCACTTATGTGAGTGACTCTCTTTCCTCTATGACGGAACAGATTGTTTGATTACAGGCTGCGCTTGTGCAGAAAGGTGGTGAACTGGAACTTTACGGTAGCCAGGTAGAAACACTGCAGGCCGACAAAGAACAGGCAGTGATACAACGTCAGTAAATAAAAATTACGCAAAGAGTACCCTCTCCTTCTATCTATCCTACGACAGCAAGGCAGTGGATGACATAACTGTATTTCTCAGTAACGCCTTAGCTTGAGCGAAGCTGGGTGGTTGGTCTGACAAAACATGCCTTCATACTTATGCCCAATTTACGACTGATTAATCAACCTTAAGAGTATGTCACCTACCTTGAAGCTTGCGGGAAGCACATATATCCAAACAGACTTTATGGCAGAGGTGTCAGAAATAGAACACTACTAGCTTAATTAGGGAAAAATACATGGTCCTTAAGATCGACAGACATAATTTGATTCAAGCTGACCACTTTACGGTCTTTACTAATATATTATAACAATATTTAAATAAGGAAATCTCATAAACTTTCAGTTACACTCAGGTCATTTATAATAAATGTGTGTGATAGATAGTTTGTGAATAAATAAGACAGCATTCCTGCTCAAGTGTGCTCAAGATAAATGACAACAAATTGTCTTTGAATATTGTTCAAACAATAATTTATGCCTTCTTGATAGAACCGTCTTTCGGTTCCCTTTTCAGTTGTGGTAATCGTTAACTCATGCAACTGAACACTTTTAAATTAACACAGTTTTTAATATCACATTCAATCAGCATTTAAATAATGTTACTGGCAAAGCAGTAAACTGTTCATTAAAGAACAACAAATGTATGATAAAGTATGAGGTATTGATGCTGACTCCATTTACTGTGTAAATTTGGAGAATGCAATGTTCTGATAAACATTTGTACAATGAAAAAGATATAAATTATGTCCCAAATCAATAAATAAAATGGATACAGATATAGTTTCACAGCTGATAGCTATAGTGTAATGCTATGATCTGAGGTATCGTTTGCTGGCCGGAGTGGCCGAGCTGCTTTAGGCGCTTCAGTCTGGAACCGCGCGACCGCTACGGTCGCAGGTTCGAATCCTGCCTCGGGCATGGATGTGTGTGTTGCCCTTAGGTTAGTTAGGTTTTAGTAATACTAAGTTCTAGGGGACTGATGACCTCAGAAGTTAAGTCCCATAGTGCTCAGAGCTATTTGAACCATTTGTTTTTTTAGGTATCGTTTGTTGACATCGCAAGAAGCATTGAAAAAATTTTAAGGGAAGTCAATTTGCTACTCACCATATAGCAGAGATGCTGAGCCGCGATAGGCACAATAAAAAGATTCACACAATCATAGCTTTCGGCCATTAAGGCCTTTGTCAGCAGTAGACACACATATATGCACACACACATTCACGCAAGCGCAACTCGCACCCAAATCTACAGTCTCAGAGAGCTGAAACTATACTTGAGTGTGTGTGTGTGCATGTGCGTGGCGTATGTGTAAAGAGAAAGGAGATGCATCCACTGACAGCATTATTTCAATATCTTTAAAACTGCAGAAGTTAACGTTTCACAACGAATAAACATATTCGTAAATCGCCAGTTAATGGTTCAATTTCTTTCAGAATATTCTCGGCTAAAGTATGAACATTCTGACTTACCAGACTAATAAAGTTCCAAAATCTTTCAACAGGTTTTCCCTCAACAACATAAAGCAAAAGAACAACCAATTGAAATTCGCAAGACACATATGTGGTTGCATCCGTGATTAATGCAACATAATCGGCACGTTTTATTTCTTTACGAACTGCATGTGCGTGGCGTATGTGTAAAGAGAAAGGAGATGCATCCACTGACAGCATTATTTCAATATCTTTAAAACTGCAGAAGTTAACGTTTCACAACGAATAAACATATTCGTAAATCGCCAGTTAATGGTTCAATTTCTTTCAGAATATTCTCGGCTAAAGTATGAACATTCTGACTTACCAGACTAATAAAGTTCCAAAATCTTTCAACAGGTTTTCCCTCAACAACATAAAGCAAAAGAACAACCAATTGAAATTCGCAAGACACATATGTGGTTGCATCCGTGATTAATGCAACATAATCGGCACGTTTTATTTCTTTACGAACTTCATCATAGTACATTTCCAACATGCATTGCAGTCATTCGTTCTGAACAGTCTTAAAAATGCCTTTGAACACTTGAATACTTGAATTAGATGAACTTCTAGATCTTTATCCAGTTTCGTGCTGAACTGAATTAGCTAGCGAAAAGCTCCCTTATTTTGTAGCAATTACTTTCTTTTTATTTTTTACTTTACTGTAATTTCATTCCCCTGCCGCATGTCTGCAGAAGAGAGCTGGCAGTGGCACAGTCCACCGCTCTTTAGCCAATTGGCTTTACAAAACTACGGAAGGGTGATTACATAAAAAAGAGGGATAAAAAGGAGGACATAAAACGCAATAAATGGAGATGATGGGAGTTAAAATGTACACTAAGATGGTGACGTGCTCTGGGGGACAGTTAAAAATTCGACAAAAAGTTAAAATAACCCAGCTGTCAAATGAAAGTGCACTTAAAAAAACACTGGAGGCTAACACAAGTTAAAAGTCGGCCACAGGAAATGATGGAGCACTTCTCAAGAGTAAAATACTGCTGATAGGGACCTGCCAAGAGAGTGGAGGCTGGAGAGGAGGGAAAAAGAGGTGAGGAAAGTGTGGTGGTGGGCGGGGGGGGGGGGGGGGGAGGGGGGGGAAGACGATGAGGAAAAAAAGGGGCAGGAGGCGCACCAAGAGGTATGAAACGGGCCAGGCGGGAGATGAAGAGGGAAGACAAGGCAGAAGCGAGTGCAGAGACTCTGAAGGGGAGCATGGAAGAGGAAGGAGGTGTAGGAGGGGTAAAGCAGCTCAGGAGAAGGGAGTGGGAGCAGAGGCAGGAGGAGGGTGGGGTTAGAAATGGTAGGAGGGGTAGACATCAGGGCAAAGCACATCATCCGGGAGGGGGAGGTGCTGGAAGTTGTGTTGGGAAGGTGGTGGAGGGTGTGGAGATGGAGAGAGGGTGGGAAACAAGGGTAAAGGCGCAGCAACAATTGGGGGCGTGGGGATGGAGAGGAAGGGGCACACCAGGGGGTGGGGGTGGGGGGATTGTAGCAATAGCCCTGCTGGTGTGAAATATAACAATACTGAAATAATGCCTCTTAGTTACAAAATCTAAGGGCATAATTATATTCAAATTACATATAGTTATTTATAACGATACTTAAGTCTATTATTTCAGAATTTTATTTAATTATGCATTAATTAGCGTTTAGGGATGCATTAGCATTAACTTGCAGAAACACTGTAAAACTGGATTACAAGAAAACTGCGCCCTGATGTGTTCAAAAATGATCGCTACATGTCACGTCATGCTTCTATAGGCACTGCACTTTACTGCTCTCTGGTAGAGGGAACGTAAAGTTCTGAATAAGACTAGCTGCGGCACCACCTCCACCATAAGAAGCGTATAGAAAGCAATGGCCAAGCCTTTCATATAATGCTTATGATGACAGATGGTGGCAATCTGCAATTGGCTCCAAGCTTCAGAAAACTACTGTGAGAGCATGTGCAGTGTAACGTGTCTCTTCAAATCAGAAAATACATACTCTGACACAAAAATACATACTCTTCTGGCCTGAAGTACCACTGGAGAGAATTAACACCGTGAACCCTGCAGGGCTGCCCACAAATCCGTTACAGTTCAAGTTTATGGAGATCTCTTCTGAACAGCACGTTTCAAGGCATCCCAGATAAGCTCAGTAATGATCAAGTCTGGGGAGTATGGTGGCCAGTGGAAGTGTTTAAACTCAGACGAGTGTTCCTGCAGCCACTATGTAACAATTCTGGATGTGTAGGACGTCGCATTGTCCTGATGGAATTGACCAAGTCCGTTGGAATCCACAATGGTCATGAATGGATGCAAGTGATCAGACAGATTCAAATGGCTCTGAGCACTATGACACTTAACATCTGAGGTCATTAGTCCCCTGTAACTTAGAGCAACTTAAACCTAACTAACCTAAGTACATCACACACATCCATTCCCAAGGCAGGATTAGAACCTGCGATCGTAGTGGTCACGTGGTTCCAGACTGAAGCGCCTAGAACCGCTCGGCCACTGTGGCTGGCGATCAGACAGGATGCATATGTATCTGTCACCAGTCAGAGTCGTATTTGAATGTATCAGGGGTCTCACATCACTCCAACTGCACAAGTCCCACACCATTACAGAGCTTTCACCACCTTGAACATTCTCCAGCTGACATGCAGGGTCCATGGATTCATGAGGTTGTCTCCATACCTGTACAATTTCATCCATTCGATACAGTTTGAAACGAGATTCCTCCGACAAGGCAACAGGTTTCCAGTCATCAACAGTCCATTGTTAGTGTTGACAGGCCCAGGCGAGGTGTAAAACTTTCTGTGGTTTACTCACCAAGGAAACATGAGTGGGCCTTTGGCTGCAAAAGCCCATATTGATGATGTTCCGTTGAAGAGTTCACATACATACTGGCACTTGTTGATGACCTTGCATTGAAATCTGCAGCAGTTTTTGGAAGGGTTGCACTCCTGTCACGTTGAACGATTCTCAGGGTTTCTATGATGGTGAGCATAGACAGTTCATATTCAAAGATGTTGCGTTTGTAGCATACACACAGCATGCTGTATTAATAGAGATATTCTCATCAAACATTACATCACCAAGGTCTTTCAAGTATGTGAGGTGTGCTAAGACATGGGAGAGTTCAAAGCAGTTAACACATTTCTATCATGGAATTCACTGGGATGATCCTGGCATAGGCTGTAAAAATATGGTATTTGATCACATGGATACCAACGTGTACTTGAAGGGGAAGGAGAAGATCAGATGACCACGTCGAATTTTTCAGTTTGCTGCTATTCAAGACTTCTATGTGTGTCTTTCTTTCCATCGACTAAAGAACATGTATCAAAAAAGTGTTGCTGTATCTGCTTATGAAAATGTAAAATTACTTTGAAGTTGGATGAGAAATAAATGCATTTTTATCTCACAATCTCTGCTTTCTCTTTTCTTCCAACCATGTTCCTGCTTTGAAAATGTGCAGTTTTTTAACCACATGCTATGTCTGTGCTTTTCTTAAAGCACAGTAGATATAATTTTAGATATGCCTGCTATATATCTTTGTAAGTGGACACGGTCACGTGCCTCCTGCTCCCATAACCCAATTCATGCTGCATGATAGGCATAATTCCATGTAACTATTCTATATGTTTTGTAATCTTCCATCTTAAACTTCACCTCCTTAATAGCACTCGTCTTCAGCAAAACTGTCATTTGAGACATGCATAATGCAATAGGGATAGGGTTTTTGTAAATAACAGCAAAGATGTATGGTGAATATTTTTTTTCTTGGTTTATTCAGTTCACACATATACAATATAGTTCTTGAGGTACAATACAGTATTCTTGAGGTACAAATTGACTCTGCTATCCCAATGCACAAATAGTTTTAACTTACTTGCTACAATAGTAACACTGGTAGGAAATTTTTTTACATAAATTATGTTAAAAACTAATGTGGAGATACTTTCTTTACTAAAATAATTCTGATGGATTGCACACCTGTAGAATCTAATTTCAACAGTCCACAATTGGAAAGGTTTTTTTTTAAATAACAATTCAGATGGACTGTGGGCTATATGCCCTTAAAAACTATTCTGACTTGGATGGCTAGCGGCAGGTGAAAAACTTAAAAGCTACTCTATTTAAAACACGCACATGGTGCGTAGATACAAATGTATATTTACAGCCTACACATATGTTGCGTATCAACAAATCAATATATAATTTTTTCTATTGCTGGGTCTTTTTTAATTTTTTTGTTTATGCTTTTTCCTTTCTTTCACACACACGTGTGCAAATATAAGTATAAATTTCGTTCTTTTCTCTTTCTTTGTTTCTGTTACATTACAGTATGACAAAAGGGTCATACTACTAGTCTGTAGACACACACACTCTCTCTCTCTCTCTCTCTCTCTCTCTCTCTCTCTCTCTCTCTCACTCAATTAGATTCCCCCACCCCTTCTCTCGCTACAAGTGAGCAGTGTTAGTACGGACGAGCTTTAATTCCGTCGTCACAAATGACCCTTTTATTTTCACGAGGCAAGAGGCCGATTTTAGACTGCAGCACAGTGTACACCTCGTGTCCTCTCGATCGAATACTGGTCTGCCGTACCACATGCGGTGGTTGCAGTGCAGGACCATGAACACCACTGCACAGGCACTGCAAATAGCCTTTGAAAGAGAGGGCTCTCGATGGCATGCGACACACACCCTTAGCCCGAGTCTGAGTGTCACCTCCCAATGTGCGATTACCATACATTTTTGAGCGAAGATCTACGAATTCCACAAGTGGCAATCCATTCGACTAGTCCTTCATAAGACCGAAAAACTTCTTGTTCTGCAGAATAACATCATAACGACTGTCAGCCATGTATGAGGACGTGTCGAATTCTTATCGTGGCACCTAATTGCTTCATATGGATCGCAGTTCTTCACTCAAGAGATGAAGCTGTCTGTACCCATATAAAGTAATTTAGGATCTGCGAAATGAGTTTTCGCAAACTCATAATAAAAGCGGTACATGTGGAGTTTGGATAGGTCTAGTATGCACATCCCCACATAAATAGGTCTCGTAAAGTCTACTGCACTCTTCCGCATCTCCACAGCAACAAAGTTCTTATTGAATATGGTGACCCTCTTAAAATTTGGTCTGTCAATGCATTTTCTTACGCCATAACATCCATGCTATTCGTGCCGTCCCCCCAAATTCTACATTGTTTCACCGAAAATTTAATTAATCATTAACTTATAGAACTCTTTCTCAAAGCCACACGTCGTGGAAGCTCTCTGTCTCGTATTCAAATCAATATACTCCTTCACTCAGGGGGACTGCTTGAAGGAGATAGCCCGGGTGATTCTAACCAGCTCCATACTTAAGCTGAGGCAGTGCTGGAGGTTGCGATAGTGAATAATGTATCTCCGTTTATCCCCAGCGTTGTCATCAGTTTTGGTGTGGAACCTTCTCGCAAAAGTAGTTGCTCTGGAAGCAGCGGCAAATCGGTACGCAAATCATGCAGACTAATGGGGTATGTGAGTTCTGCCTATACCACATCCCCTACATCAGAATCAGCTGCCATACCCACCAAGATTTTTCCATCTAGTCACTTGCATTCGCCTTTGGGCACCCATCTAAACTCGCTCGTCGGCAGTGGTTGCTGCATAGTGTGGCCATATAAGTTATTCATGTCGACTTACATTATATAACTCGAATCAAGAAATGCGTTGAACCTGTCACCCATCTGTGGGTTATTTGCTTTTGCGTCCCTATGAACACATTGGCAAAGTCCAACACAGATCCCTCGCTCAAAGAAAAGAAGCATGTTAACATTGGTCAATAATTCAATGCTTCACTTCGTTTTCTTGAGCATTGCATCACAAGAAAACCCAGGTACCATATAATAAGAGGCGGTAACCAGAAAATATTCGGCCACACATAGACTTCGGAATTTCTCGAAAACGTCCGCAAGCAAGCGCACGTCTGTGCTCATGGAAAGCCGTGCATAACCCCCTAACGTGGAAATATTGAATTCCCGCCAGACATTCACGGCATGCTCATATTCTGCACCCATTATGGCATCGCCTGTGAGGTTGCTGGAGAATGCAGTTATGTCGGGTAGCCTGGTTTCGTTGAGTTTCGTCATACTACCCACAAACTCATGTCGAAAAAAAACCTTCCTAGTCGCAAGTTGAAACTTTTCCTCGTCGGGGAATGCAGCTCGAGTAATATGCATGTCCCCCCAAGGTAGAGTTCCAACGAGTTTCTGGAGTGGTGCCTGCATAACACGTAGCGTATCAAGGAAGCGGAGTATAACTCACGCCGTCATTCGTTTGGAGAATGAAATATACTTCTCAACGCTCTCAGGTAGGACACTGACCTGATCTTTCTCCAAAATGAAATCAGCCAACTGGTCAACTAGAAAGTGAGCGTCATACCCCCCTTAAATTGTGGAAGAAAACGAGTATGTGTCTAGGTAGCTGGTACTTCAAACTGCACGTCTTGTGAGCTGCGCCACGGAACTTCCCCATAAGTGACTGTAGTCCCTACGAGGACTTTCCGCTTTTCTGTCTAACGGCAGCCCACAAATAAGACAATCAAGCGCGTTATTATACAAATCATCATTCTCCTTCGATTTGGTCACGGGAACGTATCAGCCTCCCATGAAAGTTTTTCGAGCTCAATGAGCAACGAAACCGCGGTTAAGACTGGAATCATATGACGATACAATTTGGTATGCTGCCGCATATGATACGTGTTTTTCTGTAGAGGTTGTATGTGAGGCTGTAGCGTCACCTTCACAGCGGGTGACAGGAGCGAGGAAGCATTCAAGTCGTTGTACACTACAAACGGGCATCACTCCTGGTGACGAGCTTTCTTAAACCTTATGAACTTGTTTTCCTCAGTAGGCATAATAACACGTACTGGAGCCTTAGAAGCGCAGACTACTAGATGCATGGATAATAACTTGTCTGAAGAGAAATAATTGAGGCATCTTAAGCAAATATGCTGCTTATGTTCATGTTTATTTATGTGGGTCGAAAGGAGTCAGAACATATCTTTAATACAAACTCAGTGATAATTATCAGTTTCAGAGAAGAGCAACATGTTTACATGCAGCTCACAGTCACCTGCAAATTTTGAGACATGGTAGGGGCCGATGACAATATGCTTGTCTTGCTCATATGACTTGCTCTTCTTCTCCAGGCCATAAACATGTACCAATACGCCGGTATTTTTCACTTCAAATTTGTATCTCCTGGATATTGATGGGGAACTCTATACCATCAAAGTTATAACACCCACGAATATTATCACCTAAATGGTATGTACTGGAACGCTCAGAATGATTCATTCGATTGTACTTTCTTTTGCAAGCAAGGATTGACCATGCAAAACAAACCTGATCCTTTCTATTTTGGCCATTAATGCATGCCTGTTTATTAGCTACACCTTTGGGGAGCTTGATATATCTAGTCCTCCATTTACAGGATCGTAGACATGTATATGGACGTCCAGGTGTAGAATTCTGCTGAGTGTCTTAGCTGAGCCTCTCACGTCCATCTCGGAAAACCAGCCCAGTATAGCACTCAAGGTGGATTTACGAAACCACTCGCCGATTAATGTGCTCCAAGTTAACACGCCATTTTACCCCCAAAGATAATGAATACTCGTCTCTTCAACACCCGACTCAACTTTGGGGTTCTAGGCGCGCAGTCCGGAACCGTGCGACTGCTACGGTCGCAGGTTCGAATCCTGCCTCGGGCATGGATGTGTGTGATGTCCTTAGGTTAGTTAGGTTTAAGTAGTTCTAAGTTCTAGGGGACTAATGACCACAGCAGTTGAGTCCCATAGTACTCAGAGCCATTTGAACCATCAACTTTGGGGGCGGCGGGAGGGGGACGGGGGTGATAATTCAATCCAAAGCACTGCACTGCATATAATGGCGGGATACCACAGAGCGTTGACTACCTTGGGGAACTCCGTTTCCATGACAGAAATCCAACAGGGGTGTGGTACCCTCCTGCCTGGTTGTCGATCCTGCTGAACAAGATTCGCTCCTCAAAGGCGTCGGCAATCACCGAGTACTCTGACTGCGGTATGGTATCACTGACCTGATGTCCTTCATTACAAGGATGGGGGAGGGGACTGCCACTAGCCACACGATCTTTTCTGTTACTAATCCTATAACTAGAACTATTCGATGGAGTTGGCGAGATGTATAGAGGTGCGCGCTGTACCTCATGTGACGGCGCAGGAGGAGACGCTGCTGAATCGAGCCGCTGCGAGAGGGTGGCCCAAGGACGCCAGAGCAATGCTGTGTCAGTCGCTGTGGCTGGGATGGGACTCGGGGCAGTGGCAGCGGCGGCAACGTAGCGAAGATGGCTGCGGTGTCCGCTTCCCAGTGAGAACAGCCCGGGCTGGGTGCATGTACAGGTGGACCGTAGCAGATGATGCTAGCTTTTTTCGGTGGACTTGCCCCACCGTCACTTAGTCCACAGCCACTTGCAGAGGCGCCTGCAACCTCTGACGAGCAGCCGACAAAGAGTTGCGAGCCGATGGTGGGTGCCGGCGGCGGTCTGTCGGTTTCACAGCCCAGCGTACATATAGGGAGGCTGCAGGAGTGAGGACCATGTGCAGAGAAGGTGGCTCTGTAAAGATAGGATGGAATCAATAAGTAGTTAGATCGATATTATATGTGGAATAGAACTCTTCTTGATATAATAGCAATAATAATAATAATAACTGCATAATTCGCCCTGCTACAGGACTGCTTCTCCTCCCAAATATCTTGCGTCGAAGAGAATGTCTTGCGCGCAGTTGGGTGTTGTATATCCCCACTCCTCGGCCATTTCGTGCACCCACTCAAGCACTGGGGGCGGGAGGGTGGGGGATGGACGTGGATCTACAGACTCTGTAACATGAAGCAGATGAATAAAGCAAAGGAAGTTCATGAAACAAACCTGCTCTAAATAATAGCTGCACAATGTAAAACCGTCTCCATCAGATGTCTGTACATTTACTCTAAAGGAGGATGAATGGACAGAATTACAATATCACAAGATAGAGAAATTCAGACTTACAGTTTTGAAGTGGTGACGATTGTTATTGTTCCCTCCTCTCCTCCGCAACCTTCGGATTTATTTCTGTCGAAATCTCTAGCTCGAATGCTGAATTGAAAGGATAGAATACGCAGGGTGATCCATTGATAGTAACCGGGACAAATATCTCACGAAATAAGCATCAAACGAAAAAACTACAGAGAACGAAACTCGTCTAGCTTGAAGGTGGAAATCAGATGGCGCTATGGTTGGACCGCTAGATAGCGACCTTTTCCGCACTTGGTAAACGGTCCATTTTAACACGGGTAATGTATCACGAAGCAAATACCGTCCGCACTGGCGGAATATTACGTGATACCACGTACTTATACGTTTGTGACTATTACAGCGCCATCTATCACAAAGCGAAAAAGTGGTCAACTAAAACATTCATATTTCTTTACGTACTACACGAATATGTAATAAAAAAGGGGGTTCCTATTTAAAAAAAACCACAGTTGATATCCGTTTGACCTATGGCAGCGCCATCTAAAGGGCCAACCATAGCGCAATCTGGTTCCCCCTTCAAGCTACACAAGTTTCGTTCTTTGTAGTTTTTTTCGTTTGACGCTTATTTCGTGAGATATTTGGACTGGTCACGATCAATGGACCACCCTGTAATGTAGGAGAGAGAGAAATAAAATTTGAGGGAGACGAATGCACAAGAACTGAAACAGTTTTCACTTCGAAGTGCAGCAGATTGAGTACACACAATAAAGATAATCATAACTTATGCTGGATCTCGGATGAGCAGACGCGTTTGACCTTGTCGGAACCGTGAGCAAGACCGTTTCCACTCCTCTTCATCTTGTGGCGATGAAAGAACTAGTAAACTCAGACACACACACAGGAATAAACGCTGAGATGAACTAAGGAGAAGTGAGAAAGACTGTTGGAGAGCGATTCCCGATATAGATGTTGTGACGTAGCATCATGTGATCTCAGCGTGAACTGATGGGTGTTGAGCATCTTGGAGGGGTGGGGGTGGGCTCACTAGCAGTCCTAGTGACTGAAAGCTGAACTAGCCAGATGTTTCCAGTACCTCGAGGAGACCTGAGTCTATGGTAATTTATGGATTTACAGCGAAAGAATTCATTCTATCACTGAAAATGCTATCTGGAATAAATGTTGGATGATACTGAATTCAGCCTCTGGATCTGCAGTCATTATGTGTATATTTCGAGCTCATCTGCGGAGAATGCAATTAGATATATTCTTGATCAAGGAAGGGGTGTCTTTTTATTGCGTCTCGCTCGAAGTCTGTGAGCTTTGTGATTTTCGAAGGTGCATGCTACATATTGCCCGCAAAAGGCAAAGGTCCTGAGTTCGAGTCTCGGTCGGGCACACAGTTTTAATCTGCCAGGAAGTTTCATATCAGTGCACACTCCGCTGCACAGTGAAAATCTCATTCTGGAAACATCCCCCAGGCTGTGGCTAAGCCATGTCTCCGCAATATCCTTTCTTTCAGGAGTGCTAGTTCTGCAAGGTTCACAGGAGAGCTTCTGTAAAGTTTGGAAGGTAAGAGACGAGATACTGGCTGAAGTAAAGCTGTGAGGACTGGGAGTGAGTCGTGTTCGGTAGCTCAGATGGTAGAGCATTTGCCCGCGAAAGGCAAAGGTCCCGAGTTCGAGTCTCAGTTGGGCACACAGTTTTAATCTGCCAGGAAGTTTCATTCAGAACGTTGTTAGATGCACTTGCGATTTTATGTAGCTACGTGCAGTGATGCGTCAGCCATATGTCCCATAGAATCGTGAACAGTTTTTCTATAGCACGATCTGTGACATCAGTTTGCACGTCACACATGTCCCATTAGGATCGTGAGTGGTGGAACAATTTTTCAAGAGGACGATCTGTGATGTCAGTATGCGCGTCACACACATGTCACAAGTGGTGGAACAGTTTTCTACTGCAAGATCTGTGACATGAGAGGATTTCTTGGCGCTTATTTAGATAGAAATGTGACGTCAGTATAACACTCAAAGAACTTAAACTGTGGACGTGGCTTTCACATGCCATGACCAGCGATCTTGGATTAGGTAATGGGAGGGATGACAGCGCCCACTGGTGGCAATACTGTGTACTTGGTCAGTTGGACTCCGGATCTTGTGGCGAACACACTCAAATTGTTTGAATAAAGACTGCATGCAAAATAAAGACTTATGTCCAGCACAGGCTGGGTCCTTTTCCCGACCTATCCATAGGAAGAGTTGGTGGTTGGATGACATAGGTTAGTGGAGGTAGCCCAAGTGTCATTTCTTTCCTGCCATTTTCTTAGGTTAGTAGAGATAGCCCGAGGGGCCTTTCTTTCCTGTCAATATTCAAATTTCACCCCAATGCCTAGGAAGAGGTGGCAGTTGGGTGACTTAGATTAGTGAGGTAGCCCAAGTGAGCTATTTTCTCACCATTTTCTTAGGTTAGTAGAGGTGGCTGTGGTGCGCTGAATTATCCTTATGGAATTTGAACTTCCCGCCATTTTCTGGGGGAGGAGGCAGGGGAGGGGGTTAGGTTAGTAGAGGTAGTCTAATTGGCCTATCTTCCCGCCAAAATCCGCCATCTTGGATGACGTCACAGCCACCTTCTAGGATGACAACATGCACTGTTGCCAAGTCTACAGGCCGTCATCTTGGATGACGTGATTGCCGCCAACTTGGATACATCTGGCAACAATGGAGATTGTCGCCGCAGTGTCCTAGTCCCCCTACTTCTGTAATGGTGTGGGATGTATGTTGTTGGAGTGATATGGGACCCCTGATACTTCTAGATACGACTCTGACAGATGACACACACATAAACATCCTGTCTGATCACCCGCATCCATTCATGTCCATTGTGCATTACGACGGACTTCGGCAATTCCAGCAGTACAATGCGACATCCCACACGTCCGGATTGCTATATAGTGTCTTCAGGAACACTCTTCCGAGTTTAAACACTTCTGCTGGCCACAAAACTCCCCAGACATGAACATTATTGTGCATATCTGGGTTGCCTTGCAACATGCTGTTCAAAAGAGACCTACACCCCCTCATACTCTTACGGATTTATGGACAGCCCTGCAGGATTCATGGTGTCAGTTACCTCCTGCACTACTTCAGACATTAGTTGAGCCCATGCTATGTCATGTTGAGGCACTTTTGTGTGTTCGCATGGGCCCTACATGATATTAGGCAGGTTTACTAGTTTCTTTTTCAGTGTATTTAATGTGGAGTAAACTGTACAGTATGGTCTGAAGCATTAGTGCCTATACCTGTATGGCTAACATTGTGGTAACATGAGTAAGTAGAGTCGACAGACGTCGAAGAACACCAACAGTAAAATAGCACTTCATCTGTGATATATGGAACTGTCTTTGTCCTAGTATTACTAGGTTCTTTGGTGCTTATGTGGGTAAATTCGTGTTTTGTTGTGTGGTAAAGGTGCTCTACATAGTGCAAAGTATTCTTAACACAAACAAAGTTTTAATTGCTTATAAACCACTTACACATTTGAAGTGAAATCAGATGTTCCCAGAACTGGTCCAGGTGAAACATGACTCATTGTTCTCAACATTTTTCAGTAGTCCTTCTAACAAAACTCTGAATGTGGCATGTGGGTTAATGCATTGCCTATGACCAGAAAGAATTTTTTTTGGTATGTCTTTTGTAAACTGTTATTAGAGAAATTCCTATAGTCGTGTTTCTACATGATGAGACAATACCTGTATTGTTATAATGGCACACTGACTAATTTTTTATTTGTTGAATGTATAAGGAGTAATTTAAAACTGTGATTTTGAATAGAACAACGCCTGCAAAAGTTTTAGTTTCTTTTTGGACCCTTCTAAATTTTTTCTGTTAGGGTTTCACATAATAATAATAATAATAATATAGTAATAGTAATAATAATAATAATAAAAATTTTATTGTCATTCAGCTGGTTACAGCAATAGACAAAGTCAAGAGCTTATATTTCTACATAAACTACTATATCGATGTAAATTGGTTTAAACATAAAATAGGTACACATTAGAATACAGTATTTTCATCTTTACAAAATTCATCAATGGTGTAAAACGGATTGTTCACTAGTAGCTTGTATAATTTAGCTTTAAAAATATTTACAGGCAGTACTTTAAAGTCAGCACTTAGTCTATTAAACATCCTTAGTCCGAGAACTAGGTAGGAGTTCTTCGATTTTGATAATCTACGATATGGTACGTCTACAGATGTTCTTTTTCTAGTATTATGGCTATGAATATCATTTCTCAACACAAAATTAGAGACATTGTTTCTAATGTACAATAAAACATTGTAGATGAATAAGTTTATTACTGTAAGACACTGCAATTTAATAAACAGAGGTTTACAATGTTCTGTTTTATCAGAATCCGTTATTATTCTGATCACTTTCTTCTGTAAAAGTAAAATGTCATTTACATGACAGCTACTACCCCACAGTAAGATTCCATAAGAGATGATGCTTTGGAAGAAGGCAAAATATGCTGATCTCACATAGTCATTGGGAACATGTCTTTTTAAATTTCTAATTAGATAAATGACTCTTGAAAGCTTAGCCAATATATTTTTAATGTGTGGTTCCCATGTTAATTTATTGTCAATAGTAACACCTAAAAATTTGACAGTTTCTAATTCTTGGTAATTGGGAATCTCTTTGGGGCTAAAGTAAAGTGTCTGGGTTTTGTTTTTATTTAGTAGGAAGCCGTTAGCTTTGAACCATAATGAGGACTGAGCAAGGGTATTTTCAGTCACTGTTTTTAGTGTACCTAGATCAGAGCTTTTATGTAGAAAAGTTGTGTCATCGGCATACAATATTGTGTGAGAATTTATGAATAAGGGCAGGTCATTAATCATTAGTATAAACAGTAAAGGTCCAAGCACCGACCCTTGAGGCACTCCGTACCTAATGTTAACCAAATTTGATTTCTCCCTACCAATGCACACAACTTGTTGACGGTTCTCTAGAAAAGACCTGAACATATTTATACTGTTGTCATCAAAACCATAGTAAACTAGCTTTTTCAGCACAGTGTCATGGTCTACACAGTCAAAGGCTCTGCTCAGGTCACAAAATGTAGCCTGGGCATAGTCCCTAGCCTCGAACACATCTAGGACTAATTTTACGAGGGAGTCCATTGCATCCGTTGTGGATTTACCTTTTCTAAATCCAAACTGTTTATCACTAATTATATTTAGTTTACCCAAGTAGACACTAACTTGCTCATACATAATTGTTTCTAAAATTTTTGAAAAAAACTGGGGTTATGGATATAGGTCTGTAACTAGTGGGACAGTTCTTTTCCCCTTTTTTATATATGGGCACAACTCTAGAAATTTTTAGTATGTCAGGGAACTTACTTTCAACTAGGCATTTGTTAACACAAAAGGTTAAAGGATAAATCACACAATCAATAACATCTTTCAACAAATTAACTGACATGTAATAGTAATCAACACTAACTGAAGGTTTGAAATTTTTTACAATTTTTAGGATATTATTTGGGCTCACTTCCATGAAAGTGAAGGTGCTCGGGGGAAGCTTTTCAAAACAGCTGTCCATAATGCTAAGTGCATTTTCAGGGGGTTTGTTTATTGAACTACAAATTTCTTCAATGGACTGGATGCAATATTTATTAAATTCTTCTGGGGTAATGGCGATTTCCTCTTTGTATTTAGTGTGTGCAATGGAGTTTATTACACTCCACGCCTTTTTGTATTTATTGTTAGATTTTTCAATGTTTACTATGTTATGCAGTTTCTTTGCTTCATTTATTGCCTTCCTATACTTGTATTTAGCTTTAGCATAGAGTTCTTTATGCAGTTCTGATTTGCTGGATTTGTACAGACTAGAATACAGCATGACAGTATTTTTCAGTTGCCCTAACTGTGGAGTATACCATTCCTTCGTTTTCCTTTTCTTGTAATTACTACTAATATTCACTGTACATTTTTTCAGAGGGATGTTATTTTCAAATATATTTAAGAATATGGAGAAAAACTTGGTGAAAACAATATCACCTGAACAGTGTTGAAACCTATTAAAACGTGTGTCCCAACTGAAATAAGTGAGGGCATGTCTAAACCTATCCAACCTCTCTTTGCTCACTGGTCTAGTAATCACAATTTTAGATTCTCGTTTAGTGCAGTCTGAAGTTACATTATTAAGACTACGATATACTGCACCATGGTCTGAGAAAGGGAAACCAATTACATCAGTGGACATACAAGTTCTCTTAATATTTGTAAATATATTGTCTAGACAGGATGAGCCTCTGGTGGGTTTGCAGTTAACATAGTACAGGTTAAATTGTCGAAGCACATTTTGGAGCTCTGTCACAGTTTTTCTGTCCCGCAGGACATCAAAACTTGAGTTGATATCCGCTCCAATGACAATATTGTATTTTTTCCATTTTGGTATACATATGTACATTAAGAGTTCCTCAAGTTTCTCCAGAAAGATATGTGGGTCACCACTAGGTGGCCTGTACACTACTACTACCATTAGCTTAAGGCTCTCAATTACTAGACCTGATATTTCAAAATGCATTTCATCACAAAGGGTATTGAGATCCATCCTGCCACAGTTTGGTGCAAGAGGTGTTTTTGTATATATTGCTACCCCACCACGTAAGTGCTGTTTTCTACAATAGTAACTTAGTAGTGTGTAATCCTCCAATACTTTGTACCCAAGCTCATCCTCTTTGCACCAATGTTCACTTAAACAGAGAACATCTACCACGTTTTCATTTGAAAATTCGTTGACTATTACGTTTTTATCTGTCATACCCTGAATATTGAGGTAGCATATTTTGAACCCTACTTTAGGCATTTCTTCTTTTGTATATTCTCTTAGTTGACATGACCTAGTGTTACCGCATGAAAGTTGACCAGGTTGTGTCCTTCCATTACTAGAACACCCAGCCTGGTCTATGCATACAAGTTTTTTGTCATCTCAGTTGAAACATAATCCAAACACATTACTGGTCTTTTTTCCTTCTCTAGCTTATCCAATACTATTCCGAGAATTGTATCACTTAAAACACATTTACCTAGCTTATTGAAATGTTGCCCATGCTTGGTATGCCATTCTCTGCTACAACTAATGGTGTTAATTAAGGAAACATTCTTAAAGTGCTTACAGATAGCTTTGTACTCCTTGTTGGTCTGTTCCACTTTCTTATTCATGCACGACCACTGGGGCAACTGTCATCCACAAGATTATTTAAGATGGGGCACAAGCTCATTTATGCCTTATGCCTGAATAGAGAACCGAGAGACCGCCTCGGTCTCAGGTTTGAATCCTGCCTCGGGCATGGATGTGTGTGATGTCCTTAGGTTAGTTAGGTTTAATTAGTTCTACATTATGGGCGACTGATGATCTCAGAAGTTAAGTTGCATAGTGCTCAGAGCCATTTGAACCTGAATAGATTCACAATAGTTAAGCTAGCCTTACTTTCGAAAGACCTCAGGACCAAAACCAGACATTTTTAAAATTAAAGCGCAAATTGTGCTGAAATTCAATTCAAAGCATTCAACTTTGTCACTGCTCAGACTGACACAGCTCCCTCCATGGAACACCTATGTAAGCAGAGAGAGTCCTTATGTGCCTTCTTGCAGTTCTTATGTTTTTCTTATCTTCTCACACTATAGCAGTAAACCTTTAACAACATTTAAACAATATTAGCCACATGTTTTAATCTGAATACTTCATAATGAACACACTAATACGCCAACTAAAGGATATTTCTTATCATAACAACGCTTATTTGGACGCTTTAATACAAAGAATTGGGCCTTTTCCATATTATGACTATTGAGAAAAGTGCAGTTATACACTTTTCTGTCCTTACTGCAAACAATACAAATAACAGAAACAAAAATATAATTGAATTATAGCTATCAGAGGATAATTACACTAAAAAATTGTAATTGTGCTGACATTTGCCTTCTAGTGGATGCTTTGACTAAAAATGTCTATCTTTAAATGTATAGCAATTTCTGGGATTTTGAGGTAAACCAGAGTGTGTCCATGTTACACATTTTCACTGCAAGAAGTTTTCAAGCAGTACCTAAAATTTGTAGTACAACCAAAAATTTATGAAACCATAGCATTTCCTGTCTTAGCTGGCATTCAGTATTGCCCATAGAACATTTCAGTTTCATTACCATTGGAATGGTATATTTTATATGGCCCTTTTGTATTTTTAGCTGTTTTACTTGTTGTAAGCCTAAGCACTCACAACCAATGTCGTGGTACAAGAACATATCAGACACTGAATTAGATATCCTTAGACAAGAAGTGGAACATGCATAGTAAAAGTTATGGAAACAGAGCACACCATGCTAAGACCAAATTAGCACTGAAGTCCTAAAAAAAAAGTTTCTAACTTTGGTGTGGAAATCCTGCATAGGCTAGTCAAAAGATTTCGCTGTCTGTAAATTGGTCATACCAATGACGTCACTCCATTTTCACACCACTGTTCAAGAAAGGTTTTGTACTGAGCTATGTGAGTTATCGATCAACAGCCCTTATCTCCCATACCAATAAAATCATCCTCTCTATTCTAAATAAGGGGCTAAAGACCTTCTTACTTCCACAAATATCGGATGAGCAAACTGGGTCTATTCAAAGCAAGAGAACCTCTGAGGAGAACCTATACATCCAGCAGCTGTTAGAGACAGCAAGGGAATATAGTATCAAGATGTTTATGTGCTTTGTGGGTTACTGGAAAGCCTACACCAATGTGAAATGGTCAAAACTATTGGCTATCCTTACCAAGTACAGCAATAGTAAGATTCAATAACACCTTCTCAGACACATTTTCTGATAATGCCAGTGTGAGGAAAGGTTGCAGTCTCTCTCTACTATAGTTCAACGTATGTAATAAGCACATTATGATGGATGTTCATGAAGACTGGTATGACGGCACTGTTGTAGGTGGCAGAAAAATTAACAATATCAGGTATGCAGATGACACTCTGATAACTTCAGCAGATGAGCATCAACTGGAAACTATCATGTGATGGTTGGACAAATGAAGCAGAAAAAATGGCCTTGAAAGCGACAACACAAAGACCAAAGTGATGATTGTAGAACAGCCTAATAACAATGGGCCTGACATCACAAATATTGTTTGATACAAAATCGTCAGTTTCTTTGAGTATTTAGGATCTGCTGTTACTGCTACTGGAGACTGTGAACCTGACATCTGCAAATGCATTTCAACAGCAAAAAATTGAACAGAAAAATTTGCTCATATCTGGGATACTTACTTCACTGCCAAGACAAAGCTCACCATATTTCAGATTCTAATCTTCCCTGTCATGAACTATGCAGCAGAAACTTGGATGATGAATACATTGGATCATTGTAGGATTGATGCTCTGGAAATGTGGTCCTATAGAAGATTTCTTCAAATACCAGGGACATCACACTGAACTAAAGAATCAATCTTAAGACAAGTCAGCATCAGAACAGGAAAGTAAGGTGACCTATTTTGGCCACATTGCCAGAAAGCAAGAGGCAATGGAAAGAACAATGTCAGAGGATGTGCACCATTATGGTGGATAGACCAGATTAATAGGCCAACTAGGATTGCAGGAAATAATTCACAACAACCAAGACAGGGCTTAGTGCAGAGTGATCACCATGGGACTTACCACATGATGCCACTACATTATTGCATAATGTTATACCAAAGAGAGAAACATGAGTAAATGAATATAAAGCAGTATGCTGAAATTATACTTCATACTGCACCAAACTCAAATGTTAACTTAAGAAATAGAAATCTACAAACATTTAAATTTACTTATTTTCATTGTCTCCAAAGTCACTGTAAACATGATCCTCCAAAACACAGAACACAAATCTCTTAACAGATGGCTGGGAAATGCACACACCTGGCATGGTCCATTTTTCTGTATGATTTGATGTGTTTTGAAAAAGGATTTGGTTTCATATGCAGTTAGGTTTTTTTGAAGGAGTTTTGCTGGAATTTAAATTCAGAACATTAACTATTTTCATCACATTTAAAAATGTTGAACACTAACACAAGTAAGTAAATGAAAATTATTGGTGATAATGACAATGTTTTCTATGATAAATAAATAAAAGTAAAGGAAAATACTGAGTTGACAAATCTCTTATATATAATTCGTAAGCTCATGACCTTCTGCATATGACCAAATGTACTTCATGTTTTCATCACTCTTGCAAAGGAATTAGTAATTCAGGAAAATATAAATATACAAAAACTTAAGAGGCTATTCGATAGGTTATACGTGGTTGTTACTGGTCATATTTCCATGCATTACGATAAGTAAATTTCTGGGAGTTTTAAGCATAATTTTCATTGAACAAAATACATTTGTTTAAAATTTTGCCATATTGCCATTATCAACTGGCTGTAAGAAAATTTGTTATTTCTGGATTGGCAGAAGTTGGTTTGTGGTTGGGATATCATATAAATCAATTTACTCCTTTTACAGTGACCTACCATACACCAACTATTCTGTTACATGCCAGAAAATTAGGATAATGTTTCAGTATTGTTGTCACATTCTACCAAGTGCTGATGGACAATTCAGTTAATTTTAAAAAAGGAATGACAGAATAATATTCATTAATATGGTAATTTCTAGCCACAAGACCCACAGAGAAATTTTAAATTAGGTTTTGGTGTTTACTTTTATTACAACCTGTCTTTACCCAATTTATAAAAGTACCCAGAAATCTAGTTGAAGAAAACATCTCTTGATTTTTTCCTCAGATGCATAGCAATACCAGTCACAACTGCTGTAAGGATAACAAGAACTAATATGCCAGGTACATTATTCCAGGATCAATGTAGAATGATCTACCTCCAGAAACTGTATGATCTCCTGTATCAGGCAAAGTGGCGACTGAAATAAAATAAAAAGTATGACTAAATCAGTTTGGAAAAACATTGCAGATGACCTCATAGTTTGGTCTCTTCAACTCATCAAAAACATTACATACATAAAAATATAGCTCATTTTATTGGCTGCTTATCTGAAAGAAAACTTCTTGTAAAGAACAGTACATTCAATAGATCTTTAGATGAGTTTATATAAAGACAGTTGCCACAAATAAGTCAACACATTTAATGCTAAACTGTAATGGGCTCTAAAAGCCAATACATCACTGGGGACAGGACATTATCGTGGAAATGACAACATGAAATCAGCAGCTTTTATCAACATAAAACAAAATCTGAAGATTTTACATAATGCCTCAATATCTAGCACTTTTCCTGTTTTGATACATAAAAGTCCATTTGGAGACATCAGAGTTAATGACTTCACAGCAATTTTTTCATTTCTGAAGAGTCATTTCTATATTTCAGTGTATGAAGGATTCCTACCAGCCAGCACAAAGAGCAGTTATCCAGTTTCTTTGTGCAGAATGGGATCATGCTTCATAAATTTATGTCAAGATGAAAGAGGTGTACAGGCAGAAGTGTCTTGCATGGTGCATAATATTCTGGTGGTACCAGTATTATGAGACAGGATGTGTGGCCAAGAAGACCCTCAGCTTCTTTAAATATTTCGACGAGAGATCTTGCTCTTGCAACATCCTCCTTACAGCCTCAGTATCTCTCTGTGGACTCGTGTATCTTTATCCTTTAAACAAAGCTCTGAATGGTAAGAAGTTCAACTGTGATAAGGACATGCAGGATTCTGTTGAAAACTGGATCTGTCAGCAATTCAGGAGTCTTTACACTGAAGCCATTTACTCTCTTCCTATGCACTGGGATTGGTGTATCAATATCCCTAGAAATTATGTGTAGTTGTACTGTTCCACATGAACTTTAATTATAGTATAGTTATTAAAATTGCTTTACATATAGCTGTAGTCTTCTCTTCGTTTGAATACACTGTTTTCATGCTTTTTGTGAAGTTTTATTGCTTACCAACAAATTCCAATGTTATTACAAACATAAATCTTTTGATGTAGATTAAATTTAATAATAGACATCAAGAATACTAAAAAAAGCAAAACATAGTGGAAACAATGCATGCTGCATAAAGGCAAATCCTTTAATGAAAGAGCAGCCAACTGAGGTACAATAGGCATGTCCAGCAGAGTATAAGAAGTTAGGAAATTCTGGTCTGACAGTTCACTTTCTTCCTTAGTTGTATCCCACACATTTTGAAGCAGGTGTAAATGGGTATAGCCAAGTATTGTAATAGAATAGAAACACAAGACAAGATACAGCACTATGGTGTCACAGTTTTGAATAATAAGGAGAGACTTGTAACAATGTGTAGGATATATGTCATATACAAAAATATATTGATAAATATTCAGTTATTTTGCCAAGAAAATTAGTATTTCTGGTATGGCAGAGTCTCCTAAGTGTCAAGAAGGCAATAGTGTGAAACCAAAGGGCAAGGTAGGCAGTTCATCGTGCTGTTCCATGGTTTTGGTTTACTAAGGATTTCCACCCGGAAAGCCATTAATAACCAGCAATGAGATGAGAGGTACAATGAATGACTTATTCACCATTCTTGGAATAAAATATTACTCTTTTATGTTTTTTCTTTAAATTCAATCCTGCTCTCTAGCCAAACTAATTATACCAATGGATGCAGAATAATCAGTTGAGTGATTTGATTAATATGAAGCATGTTCAATAAGTAAATGCTGAACACCTTTTTCTTGGCCAGTTTTGGTTGAAAAATATGGAATTTGTTGTGGGACATTGTGGAACATTCCCACATCAACCCTTACAGTTTCATAACGTTCCAGTAGGAGGCGGTGATATACGTAGCCCACAAAATGGCATCTGTAATGGAGATGTGTTCTAGTCAGAGAGCTGTCATTAAGTTTCTTTTGGCTGAATTATCAGAAGATCATAGATGTCCATAGGCACTTGCAGAATATTTGCAGGGAACTGACAGTGAACAAAAAAAACCATGGTGAATTGTTGAGAGAGGCATCTGTCATCATCAAAACAACGTCACACAAACCTATCCAATCTCCCATGTGCTGGGCAGCAGCACACATCTGTATTACTCTGACAAAATTGATGATACTGGTTCAGTGTGTTTGTCACCACAAAAATGCAAATGAATTTTTCTTCTCCATGACAATGCAAGGCCTCACACAATTCTGCACACTCAAGTGGAAGTTACAAAACCTCACTGGATTGTCCTCCCTCCTCTACCACACATCCCAGATACACACCTTCCAACTTTCATGTGTTTGTACCAATGAATGATGCACTCTTCAGGAAACAGTAGGTGCATGGTGGGGATGTTACTGATGCAACAAGACTGTCTTTGATGTCAACCAGTAGAGTCATATCATGTGGGCATAAAGGGACTCCCAGTAACATGGCATAAGGTCATCACACTAAATGGAGATAGGTTTTTGTGGCCAAAAGAGTGGGGAATAATATCACACATTGGAGTCCTGAATAAAACCAACCTACTTTCAGAAAAAAAAGGGGTTGCATTGCTTTCTTAATGTCCCTCAAAAATATGCACAAATACTGGCCTGACTACAAAGGTCAAGTTCCCTTGTGTCTACTTTACATTAAAAAACAGCTATTTAAAAATATAATAAATTTGGCAAAAGAGTGCTAATTATCTGGGGAGAGAAACATAACAGATGGGGCGTACACAGCTTGCTATATCTCACACTATCTAACATTTACCATGCTAAAGCTCATCCCTTAAAACTAGTTAAACATTAAAACAATGATAGTTATATTTGATTTAGAACTACAGTAACAAACAAAGAACAGTATATAAAACAATGAGATATTAATGCATGAATGTTGAAGGACCAGATGATCATGACTGCTGAGCAAGTAGCTTTGACGAGGGGAACTAAGAACCATAGATGGCTGAACCAAGAGTGTGAGAAAGCCCTGACAGAATGGAAGCAGACATGGCAACAATAGTTTTCAAGCAAAGAGGAAAATTAGTTTTTAAAATCTGTGGTTGTTAAATGACAGACAACAAAAGTTATAAGAAATGTTAAGCACATTTGTGATGAAGACAAAATCTGTCAAACTGAAAGTGATTTTCAAAAAAACATACACAGAGAATTCTACGAAGTGTTTAAATACAAACACTCCAGTTACAGCCGCCAAATCCTTGTTTTTGATAAGAGAATTTTCCAATAAATAAAATTATGTTTCAGTTAGGGGCAGTTTAGTTCTTTTTCAATATGTTTAGGTAATAACTCAGAGACTTCACAACTCAACTCCTGCAATGATGTTTCCAGAAATAAAGTGACATTGTGGTGGATTCACACATAAATTGAAGATTGATTGTGAACGTATGTAGCATGCTGGATGTATCAGTATGGTTGGTTGTAATCTCTCTGGTTCTTTGTCTAATGTTTGAACATGAAAAAGTTTTTGAAGTTGTGCTCTGAACATGTGGGTAAACTGTGGATAATAAAGGTGCTCACATCAGAAAGTGTGTGTTAAAGGATCATTGAATATTGTTCCCCAAAGTGGTGACCCTGCACTGAATGGATTTTTGTCATTTTCTCCGCCATGCTACACTCCATTCACAAATGAATCCTGCCTAAGTGAATACGAAAGATCCAGTTTTGCTGTCCACTTCTGGTGTTGTACAGACATCTGCTGCTCGTGCATACATTGACTATGGCACCAAGAAACAGATTTTCTAACATTAAAATTCCATCCTTCCAGCCCACACCAACACAACTGCAGCTTACCCAAGTGGAAGCCGTTTTCAGGCTGCATGGCATTGCTTTGGATACCGACAGATTTACTTTGATTATATCTCAACAGAACTTGAGTGTTATTGAACAACTCTACAATATTTTGACCCATCAATTGTATGCGTCGTTCAGACAAACTGAGCTGCAGTGCTTCCTTTAACTGGCAGAGGCACGGTTGCAACATATTGTAGGTAATGAGATTTGTGTTAGTGATTGCCCATGCCAAGTGTTCCATTCATTCCACTTGTTGGTGGGAAATGAACTTTTGTCTGAACAATCAGTAAAACTGTTCTGGCTCCTCAGGTTGCCTCAAAACGTATGGGCTGTCCTTTCATCTTTGTCTGACCTCTCTCTAGATGAACTCATGTGCAAAGCTGATGCTGTAGCAATTGCTTGTTCAACTCATAGTTTTTGTGCTGAGATGAGTAAAGTTATGGATGGCAGCCCCAAACTGCCATGTTAGCATCGGCATCTGTCCCCAGTCCCTGTATTTCATGGTGCGCAGCCAGTGCGGCATCTCCAGAGCCATCTATGAACATACTGCTCAAAAAATTGACCAGGCTGAATGCACAGCTTGAAAGGAAGGATAGTAACAGTAGCAATGCTCATGACTCCACTGCACACTGTAATTCTTGGTATTGGTACCACAGGTGTTTTGGAAAAGCTGCAAGACAGTGCACCCATCCTGGCAACTACCTAAATGCTGTCAACAAGCATCAATAGGCATGTGCACTCGTTCAGATTACTCACAGTGCCTACCCCATACACCAAATGCTACAGTATCAGCAGTAGACAGGGCTCAAGATTATTCATTACTGACAGAATGTCAGGGATTCATTTTCTTGTGGATTCTGGCTCAGAGGTTAGTGTTGTTCCATGAAAAGAACTTGCAGCTCCGATTTTGAGAATATGGCAAGTACCATATTATGAGAGCAAGGGAATAGTACATAAAAGCATAGTGAGCAAAGGACTGCTGGCTCAAGAAAACACATACTAAAACAAACAAAAAATGGTTCAAATGGCTCTGAGCACTATGCGACTCATCTTCTGAGGTCATCAGTTGCCTAGAACTTAGAACTAATTAAACCTAACTAACCTAAGGACGTCACACATAGCCATGTTCGAGGCAGGATTCGAACCTGCGACCATAGCGGTCGGTTGGTTCCAGACTGCAGCGCCCAGAACTGCACGGCCACTATGGCTGCCTCTAAAACAAACAGCATAGACACTTATGTAATATGTATCCTGAATCCTGCAGGAAAACACAGAAACTGTTTGTTCATAAGTGGATTTGTCCTTTAATTTTTGTGTGAAAAATCAGGCACACTGGGAATTGACAGAAACATACACTTCACTGGCCTACTGGAATATGTCTGCACTACTTGTGGGGTAGCCTGTGAAGGGGAAGGAATGTTGAAATGCTCCCTGTGGCTAAGGGCCACCAAAAACTTGTGCTCAAGGGCAGGCTGTTCATCCTCAGTGTATACTGGTTTAAGGTGGTCAGTCAATATCATATCACACTTTCCATTCCTATCAATGCTTAAAGTTTTTTCTTTTCTATCAATTACTTTAAAAGGACACACATACTGCAGAAAAGTGGTGACCTGACTATATTGTCTGCGACCCAAACAAATTTACAAGTAAAGAGGTCCTTGTGGTAGAAAATTGGCTTAGTACCATGTCAGATAGGAATTATGTGCTGAAGGCTATGCATGTGAGTTTGAAAGTGTTGCAAAAATTTGGAATATACTCCAATCGCTAAATGTGAAGGAGGGGTGGGGGAAATAATTCATTAGTTACTCTCAAAGCCTCGTCATACACAAGCTGGGTGGAGGAACATCCCAAGTCATCCTTGACATCAGTCCTTAAGCTCAGTAGCACTAATGGGAGTGCAGCAGTTCAGGACTCTGCCTGACAAGATAGAGTGTTTTGGATACGCTCCACCATCCCATTACTGGCAGGGTGGTAGCATGTAGTTCTGAGATGCTTACATCTGTACAAACGCATGAGTTCCTCAAATGGCTGACAATTAAACTGCCAACTCTATCTGATGTTATCAGCTGGGAATACTGAAATGGGAAAACAAAGAGTAAACAATAGCATACATGACTGAAACAGCTGACTGGAACCTCCTCAGACTACCTAGAGAATTAGTCCACCATAGTAACCACGAAATGGAAGCTCTCTGAGGAGACTGGGAACCAACAATACCAAAAGATGACATTTATTGACAGCCACTTGGAAGTAGAGCGCAGAGATAAAGTTTATAGACTACATATACATTTGACATTGGGAAGGACCATGTAATCAAATTTTTAACAGGGTACTGGTCCATGGGAAGGCTTGTTAAAGTATAGCTCTATAGAACCTATAAAATAATTTCTCATCTTATTATTTTGTTGTGTACATTATGTCTAGCAATTAATGTAAATACATTCAGATATTACAAGAACATGACTGTATCACTGTACCTGTGTGTATTTTTGGAGTAAGAGAGCCTGTTTTTAACTATCAAAATCAAAATATCAAGTTGCAGGAACACTGTTGTATTGTGCCATGGCTGGTGTGTCAGTTTTCATGTATATGAGCATGAATAAAACATTTCAATCAGTACTGTGACCACAGTAGGAGTACATTATTTAAAATCGAAATATCAAGTTGTAGGAATACTGTTGTATTGTGTCATGGCTGGTGTGCCAGTTTTAATGTATATGAGCATGAATAAAACATTTCAATCAGTATGTGCTCTGTACTGTGACCACAGTAGGAGGACATTATTTAATACTGACTAAACTGTGAACTGTGGGGTCCATTTTATATGTGGATGAATTAAGACATCTTTTACATGTGCAATGGACACACATTGTCTGTTTACTAGTCAACAAAGCATTTGCATCATATCAGGTCTGCAGATTTTAAAGGGTGGTATGGTGCAATTCAACATCAAAGCACAATCACTGAACAGGAACTGGTGTATTTCCAGAGAATATCTGTTATACACTGCCCTACTCCATGGCACACACAAAAGAAGTGTTGCATATTTCAAACTGTGCACACTCAGTAACTGGAATCACCCAACATCAAGCTGAAGGCAACAACTGCAGTAGTACAAGATCTGGTAATCCACACTAACAGTACCACACTATTCCAGTCCATGTTTATAAGGTGTCATTGACCATGTGATCACACCACCAATTTGTGACAGGCTCCAAGACACAGCCTTGTCAACCCAGATGGACAGTGCCACCACAGTGCCTAATTTAAGGATGCTACTCTGACCAATCTGTCTCTAATCTCAGTTCAGCTCAGTCTGTGTATTCTATGTGTTGTCATTCAGCCTCTGTTACTATTGTGGAATACAGACTCAGCCTATCTTATGAACTCCTGTTGGATACTGCTCTGGACTTGCTGCAGGACTTAGGTTAAATAAAAGAAGTTAATCAAACACTAAGTATGCATATTATTATTTTTTCTGTGTCATATAACACAGCAACTCATAATCATCCACTAGTGGGATGACCAAACAACTGGTGACAATTCTTTTTCCTACAAGTGTTCTGTTACATTTTTCATCTGCCATACAAACACTGGCCACGAGGCTGTGTCTCACCAGTGATCAATTGAATTTCCTCAATGACCATACAAACATCATTCAACAATTTTATTTATTTATTGCATGCGTTTCTGGTGGATGTTACTTGTGCTTGTCCACTACTTTGGTTCATTGCCATTGCATGCATTTCAGAATATTGCTGTGCAGCTAACTGTGGTTTTTGTGCAGTTTTTAGGCTGATATAGTGACTCAAATTAAGTCTGTCTACCAGCATAATGTAGTGGTTGCACAACATTTCTGTTCAAGTGTTTTTTAGTGTGTATTGATTTTGGCCAGTTCTCCACAAGAACTGTCAGTAACTCTGATCAGTTTCAGGTGTAGCAGACGCAACAGCTAATGGAAATGATGACCATACTGCTAGCTGAGCAAGCAAACACAGTGGTGCCTCCTTCCCCACCTTCTGCCCCCTTACCAGCAGCAAGCTGTGCCTGCTTTCATATCAACATTCCATGTAGCTGATCCTCAACAGGAGGGATAATTTGAGTACTGTGGACAGCTCATCTCACACTGCATGGTGCATCACATTGAAGGTAGGGACAGTTAACCCTATCCTCTTGCAACAGTCAGAGTTTCAGTGTACCAGTTGGCCTGCTAAATTTTTTCAGGCACAAGACCTGGATGTGCTCCTTATGAAGAATTAATTGCTCTACTAAACAGATACTATGATAAACAGATTAATGTGGCAGCTGTGCATAACAAATTCTTTCACTTGATTAGCCAACTCAGTAAGAAACATTAGCAATGAGTAGCTGACTTATAAGGACTTATACACATTGCAAAGTCAAGTGAAATGATGGATTTCACTATAGTGGTACATTTGGAGTAAAGATGTCACTAATCATGGCATCAGATCCTTTCACACACAAGCAGATTAAGTATCCTGATCATAGCTCGCAACAGGTTTTGGTATTAATGGAGTGTCAGGAGACGTATGAAAATGTAGCGGTAGACTTTGATTCCATTTCTATTTGTACAGTTTAGAGTAATAGTCGTGCCTGTCATTTTTGCACCATGCCATGCAAAGTCTCAGCCATGGAAGCACAGTAAACAAAACCACTGTACTAGGCAGTAGGCTAGAAGAGTTAAATCATGCCTTCTGTGTCTCATCACACACAAGCTGCAGGTGTGCCCAATTCATGATAAGTGCTATCACTGTGTGCATGTACACCCACATTCAGTCTGTCTGTTTGTGGAAACACAAGTTCAAAAAGTTTTCTGTACATTCTCCAGTGTCTCAGTCAATGGATGTGAATGCTGTATTTTCAAAGTTAAATAGTGATTCTATTGTTGATCAGTGCAAATCAAGAGCAACAACAGAGAAGTCACACTTCTTCCATCCAGAGTCACGCTAATAATTTGTTTGTCTCTTAGCAGATTGGCAAACACTAAATACATAAACAGCTGGACATGGGTGTGTCAATGTCTTTTTTGAATGTGAGCACATATGAACTGTTGGACTAGCCCAAGCTTCATAAGCCACAGGCAACTCTTTTGGTTACAGTGGACATGACATTTCTGTACTAGGTATTGCAACCTGTCTACCACATTTCGCAATGGTACTAAAACAGTTTTGTTCACAGTTTTGTGCTCATTTGAAGATGAAATATTTTTGGTATTGACACCTTAGATCTATCTGATTTGCACATCCAATACAATGTTCTCTCTGTGAACTCCTCTGTGGCTACAGACAGGGCAGCTGGCCTTTGGGCTGAATATAGTGACTTTTTCGAGATTGCCTAAGAAAACCCAATAATTTTGAGGCTCATACTACCATGAAAGAAAATGCAAAACCATGGTTTTGTTGGGTGCACCCATCTCTCCCATTAGCAGAGACCAAATGGGACAGAAAGTCTTATCTTGGCATTACAATGATGTGATTTCCCATGCAGCAGCCGACTAGTGGGCATCTGCTTTAGTGATTATGAAGTAACTGTCAGACAAATTATGCTTATGTGCAGATTTTGTGATAACAGTAAATCCAAAGACTGTGATTCACTCATCTCTTTGTCACAGCCTGAGGAAATTATGGAGAAGCTTGATGTAGATCTCTTCTTCTCCAAGACTGATCCATGCAATGTTATAGTCCAAATGAGTGTTTCTGATCAACACTTAATGGGGTTATTTAAGTTTTTGCAGTTGTCCTTCAGCAGTGTGTCTGCACCTGTAATTTTTCTATGCTATCAATTACAGTTGAGTGCTACAGTTCCTTCTTGTTTGAGCTGTTGGGATGACATAGTAGTTTCAGGTCATACTCCCAACAAACATCTCAATTTCAGGAAATTATTTGAAGTGCTCTCAGATGCTGATTTAAAGTGTAATTAACTGAAACTACTCTTCCATCAAGACTGTGATTGAATATTTGGGACATGTTATCAACAGTCAGCATATCTATGCTTCGGAGACACATTTAGCTGCCTTCCAGGACATATCATCTCTTCAGAATGTCAGTGAACTCCAGGCTGTCTTGGGTAGATTTGCTTATTACATTCAGTTTATCTCACATACTGCACATATTGCAGCTCCACTGCATTGTCTCTGACAAAAGAATTTTCCATTTGAGTGGACAAGTGATTGTCAAGTCACGTTTCAGAAACTGCAAGATACTTTACTGAGCAATTGATGCTTGGTTTTGATCCCACTGGCTGTTGTGCTGGCTGTTGATGCATCCTCTTGTAAGAATGGCACTTATCTCTTACAAAGAGATGCATTATTAGACAGGCCAACTGCCTTAGTATCCATGCTCCATGACACAATACATTGCAACTAGTCACAGATTGAGAAGGAGGCTCTTGCTACTGTATATCAGATGACAAAATTTCAGCAATACTTCGATTGCTGAAAATTCTACCTGATGATGGAGCACAAGCCTCTCACCTCATTTTTCAGCTGTTCAAAGCCAGTTATTCTATGCATGGCACACAACTCACAGCTATGATCTCTACTACTCTCCAACTATCAGTATGAAATTGTGCATAGGCCAATGGGTAAGCATTTGAATAAAGGTACTCTTTCTCATGTATCAGTGGGCACTCACTTGGTATTTGACACCATACAAAATTCTTCCTTTCCTGCTGATGTCCATAAAAATGAAATACTTGATGGTTTTTCCCTTCTACCACCAATGGATTGCACAGGAAACAGCTGCATACTCAAATCTCATGATTCTGTTGCAGTCCTTCCACACTGGTTGACCACAAACAATTAAGCAGATTAGCAATCCAGTATGCCATTATTTTGCACTGTGGCACAGCTTATCATTCAAGTGGGGTGTCATGCTCTTACAAACAGAATGATTACTCCTGTGTGGTTGTGCAATGTTTGCTTCATAAGGAGGTTCTTCAGCTTCCCTGTCAAGGCCACTGGGGCATTGTACACACTAAGCAGCTTTCCCAACGCCACTGCACATGGTTTGGCATGGATGCTCAAATCCAACAATTAACTTCACAATGTCTGACATGTCCATAACACCAGGGTGCCCTACAACAAAATTTTTTTGTTTGGCTGAAGCCCAGTGCCCCTTGGCAGTGTTTGCACTCTAATTTTGCAGACCCCTACTGGAATTCGTGTTGAATTATTATGGTAGTGCCAATAGAAAATTTCCATTTGTGATGCCCATTGCATGGATGCTGACATTAGACACTTCTCCAGCTTCTGCACCCTCTGCAGCTATTGGCCCATTCTCCATGGTGCCCTAACCTTAATGTGCACAATTTGGTATTTTTCAGCTTTTTATGAAAGACATCAGTGCTGGGAATGAGGCACTATCACCAAAGTTTAGGTGCTGCTCATAGTATGTTGCACAGTGTCCCACCAGACTGCAGATTCATTTTTGTGATCCTGCCATGGGTTTTTTATTTACAGAGTCAGTGCCCAAAGAACCACCAGCACCAGGTGGGATACAGGTGGCCTTTGATGTAGCATCCACCATCACCGTTACTGCAGCACAAGCAAGCCCAGCCATGGGAAGTGGGGACCCCATGTCCTTGCCACCTTCTGGTGGTCCACTGTGGAACCTCCACTCACCATGGTGCCTCTGTTGATGGAAGAAGATGCTCCGTCCCTGGGTATTGGTGCACACCTAATGACTTGTTTTTCAGCAAAAATTTCAAATAATTTTCAAGAAAAATGGCAGGATGCAGATAAGAGCTTGTCATCAGCTGAAGTTCCACCTCCTCCCTTCTCAGTGGCACCTGTACCCAGAGCCCCCAACCTCCTCCTCTACGATCATTTCTGACAGCACAAGTACACAATGAGAGTGAGGAGTTAGGAGTTCTGGCGGAAGTAGGGGGGAGGAGAAATGTGGTATCATGCTCTACTCTACACCAGCCCACTTTTAGAAGTTGGCAGTGATCATGTGATCCTGCTGCTGATCCTATATAGCTGTGAGCTGTGAGCAGTGCTTGGTGCTCTTAGAGTGGTCAGTGAATAATGCTGTCAATGTTGTATTTTCTATTTAGTAAGTCACATAGCTATCCTGAGTGTTATCTGGTATCCATTTTCATTTTTGCCTCGTAACAATGGAGAAAAAAGAATATAGACAAGCCTGCAATATCTTGATTTGCCATGTTGCATGTGAATGTCATGATGGGCATTAT
This sequence comes from Schistocerca gregaria, assembly GCF_023897955.1. Lineage (NCBI taxonomy): Eukaryota > Metazoa > Arthropoda > Insecta > Orthoptera > Acrididae > Schistocerca > Schistocerca gregaria. The sequence continues at coordinate 101,411,877 of NC_064931.1, forward strand.
TGTGTCTCATTTTATCTGTTCAACATCAACATACACTAAGGCACATCTACCAACATCCTATTAAGGCTGTTGTCATAGTGTGGGTGGTATTGCAAGGTGACATAACCTCTGACACTAGTCTGAACTGGAATACTTTTCCACAATCATAGAGTCCGTGCTTCAAAATATATCTTCCAGAAGGAACCTTACAGTTTCTGGCATTTTGATTGCTGTCTAGTGGGTAAGATATGTCAGTGCAGCTTATTATCTATTGATTCTCATTTTTTTAACTATGGGAACCTCCCCAAGAGGTCAATTCCTATTTGGAGTAGTGGTACTACTGCAAGGGGGATTGGTACTAGATGCACTGGAAGTAACTATGGAACATGCTTCCCTCATTTACTTTCCTTACAGTGGTTCAAACAGTGTGTAAGAGATAGGTAGAAGCACAGCTAGTGGATCATGAATCCAAGGTTACCAGATGCAAGACAATTATGGAAAAGTCAGAATACCTGGCCATACATGAGCTGGAATGATGAGCAATCATTTTCATAACTTTGGATAGTAATTCCTTATATAAAATGTTCTGTTTACGAACTGTAATACCCCTTGATTGGGTTCCTTCTTCAAATCTTCTGTGGTTTTCAGGAATGCTGGATCTTTCCTCTGTTCAGCAACAATGTCATTTACTGCAGTGATGAATAGTGGAACAAAGCAGCAACGATGAAACCTCAAAGTATTCCTTGAAAGTCAGCATCCTTGTGTTTGTGTCCATTTTTGTTTTCTCCTGAAGCCTCAGTGTCCATCTCACCAGTAGGACTGATGATATTTTTAAAAATATTGGGAAACCAATGTATCGATACTAAAAAAATATCATTATCAGCCCTCAACATATAAAAAAAAAAGATTATCAATATATTGGCAGAAAAGTATCAACATAGTGGCCAAAAAAAAAAAATTAGCTTGTAATCTTACCCTCCCACATATCACTTAAATTTTTCTTAGTGTTTGTGTGTTTCATTAAGTTTCAAAAGCTTCGAAAGGTGTAAGACATACAAAATAGAACCTTTTTACTTATCTTCATTTTATCTTGTTGTTTTTGTTGTTGTTGCTGTTGGCTTCAGTTATTGTGTCTAGGGGTACATTGTTGCAGCTGAAATTTTGATTTATAATGTTGTGGGTTCCTGATGATCAAATAACTGTTGAAGATTCACCTGTATTATTCTTCAATTTTATTCATTGTCACATTTTGCCATTTCACACCATATTAACCATTTCCTCTTGTATCACACCACAAATTACATTATTAGCGACACAATCAAACACATGTCTGATTCCATCAGAGGCATGCCTTCTACTATATACATTCTGCGGTACTCACAATATGCCAAAGAGTTTACAATGATCCCGGCAGAGGTTTGAGTCCTCCCTCGGGAATGGGTGTGTGTGTTTGTCCTTAGGATAATTTAGGTTAAGTAGTGTGTAAGTTTAGAGACTGATGACCGTAGCAGTTAAGTCCCATAAGATTTCACAAACATTTGAACTTTTTTTTTTTTTTGAGAGTTTACGAAGCAAAACAGTTTACAAACAAAATATCTTCAAGTTATCTCATTGTTTTGCAAATGAGTCCAGAAATAAATTTTATAATTATCATTTGATTGTACAATTAATAATAGGAATTTTAAGTTTGCCAGAAATGTTGTAATTTCAAATTTTAAACAACTTTAAAGTTGTTAGATGATTCACTTCCTAAAGGTAGCCTAGACAAAGCATCAGCAACTACATTGTCTGTTCCCTTAATGTTCAACCTCCTGAAATGAATGAGCACTCAGTCCAATATCACTACTGTCTGTCATAATACAAAATAGTTTGTGTGTGAAGTTTGTACTTTATTTGACCATTAGAGGCTCTTGGCTTGTTAATGTAACAGCAGTTGCATATGCAGCCTGCCAACTGTGTCCCCTGTTGGAACTAATGGATATAATAGTCTGGTGCACCAGGCTCCGAGGGTCACATGTGCATTGCTTATTGTATTGTACTCATCTGTTTGAGCAATAAAGTAGAGTGCTCTTGAGTTATAACAATAAAAAAACTGAACTGTTTAACTCATGTAAGAGAAATTTTAAGTTCCAGCAGAGAAAATAATAATAGATGTCAGTCATTGGCATCGAAGAAATCAAAGTCTGTTTTGGATTACATAAAAATTTGACTAAATTAGTTCTCAGCAGAATTATACAGAAATCTCCCTCTCAACAAAACCAACTTGCGCATCACATCATTCAGTAATGAATACATCACCAATTATTGTGAATCCAGCCAAAGCAGGTGCATATTATCACAGAAACTATATGAACATCCACAAATCATTAAGCAAATTGTAAGACACTATATCTACACAATCCCTAAAAACTGGAATAAGGAATGAGAACAGGTAGTACTTATGGAAGTGAATGGAACTGATGTCTTATATGTGGCTTAGTAGTAAAATGAACTAATAAGATGGCTTTCATTTAAGTCTACAGAATGATGATTAAAGATGGCAAACTAAAAAGAATTTTTTCTAAGAAAAGTCATTAATTACAAGCAGCAAGCCATATATTGATGATGAAATTACTTGTACACTGTTAAGCTTAAGGCTATTGGAAGCCAGCAAGGGTATTCCAAGATAGGTAATCACAGACACAATGAAGACAGCAAGCAAAAGCATTAGTTTCTAGGTTACCAGAGGTCTCCAGTAATGCTGGAGCCATGTGATTTTTAGATGATCTGGGCTGCTACCAAGGGAAGAAGTAACACTTAAGAGAATTAACTGGTAACTGCATACACTGACCAGATGTTGTTGCAAGGCATCACGGTAAAAGATAGTGACAAAAAGGCATGTCAGCAGATGCAGTGAGCATGATGGTTGCCTCTGACAACTACACTGATTAGAGTGCTACAACGGCAGTCCCCACTGATGAAAGGCCTCTGATCAGGGCCAACTGATTTAAAACATTGTTGCTGCTGTCCATAAAAGGATGAGTAGTGTTGTTAAACTTTAAGCTGAACACTGTTGCTACAAAATTTGGAGTTTGTTAATGTAAAGTCCAGATACATCTCTACATACCAAGTAAGAGAAGGTAAGGAATCTGAAAGTGTTTGACCAGAGGTGCTCTGGAGGTGCACATACCACTCTTCAGATTGGCTAAAGCCTTTAAAGTGCCAGTGGATTGGTGGGCTGACTATAGGAAGAGAGAAATAGTGTGCCACCACAATCTGTTAAAAACCCATTTTTTGTTTCGAGAATGGGGTCTCAGTCAGATCATTGGGACATCAACTCTGTGTCACTTTTTCCCAGCCTTGGTAAGTCTATTTCTCTTACTTGGAGTGTTGCTCGAAAAATTTGTACTTAAAATCCTCCTGGTGTTTGTTGCTCCTGTTAGCTCTCACTCCGTGGACTCAAACACTGTCTTCTGGTGTGGAGCCAGTAGCACTCTTTGCTTTTTCTAATGTTTAGAATGAGCCTTGAGTGTAGCAGTTAGTCTGATTGCAAGTCAGATTGCTCATATATCTTTGAGTCTCGAGCTGCATGCACCCTATCGAGTCATAAAATCAATACACTCATGGGTGCCTTGTGACCATGCTTGGTGGTACTGTTAACAGTCGATCTGCCTGAACTGAAAGTTTGTCTTAATGTAGTTGTTCCTAACCACTCAGAAATTACAGACTGACCTTTTACCCCATCTTCCCTCGATCCTGTGTTAACACATGACGTAAAATAGGTAAAAAATTTTCTCGTGTCAAGTGTGAGGTGTCCTTAATAAATTTTTTTCTATGGTAGATAGTTACTTTGCACATACTCAGCCCAGCATTGAGACTGAACTAACTGCTTTGAGCCTCTTAAGAAGAGCAGCACTTTCACTCTGCTGAGAACAGATGGAGGAAGGGGTGAAGAAAAAAGAATCAGTGGTATGGAGATTGACATCGGACTAGGGTAGAGGCTGCCAAGGCAGTCCTGTTTACAGGACTTCATAAGAACAGGGTATTATGGGAACAGCCAAGTGACATTGAGACAGAGTGGCCATCACAGTCCTTAGAGGATTGTCAGGGAAACAACACATGGCCACAGCATGGCCAAGGAGCAGAGTGCGTACGGGGTCTTCATGAGCTTCAGCAGCAGTGGTCATGGCCAGTGAGCAGACAGCAGTGGTCAAGAGACCAGCAGAACATAGCTTAAGACTATTTGACACTGTGGGAGTTGTGCAGTCACATCCTGCTCATCTCATCTTAGCACAGCACTTTCAGTGGCAGTGCTATTTCAACCTGACTTGCCTCACCTTACCTTGCCTCTACACAACTCATCAGTAAACATAGAAAATCATGGCCTCAACTAACAATGCAGTTGCCAATAATGGAGCAGCCACAACTAACATTACCATTTGTGAGGCCCTTAAACTGTTTCCGCAGGCTTTTGTTGACACGAAATTTACATTAATTAATGTGGATATACCTTTTGAACTAGTACATGGGGCAGGCCATCCATTATTGTTGAAGTTCATAAAAACCCATATTCAGGGTCCTGCATGAAGTAAACTGCTTTTACATGCACTATCTCTCACATGAGAAGTAGTAATAAATATCTTGTGACTCTTCAAGCTTTCCTGGCAGATGTGTTGCAAATAGTCTTCACAGGTTTGCTGCTGGACTGCTGAATGTGAATGCAGTAAAGTTGACAGTTCTCTGAGTAGGCCAGAGGAGCCTGGTGGCAAACCCATGAAGATTATTTACAATAAATATCTTGTTAAAAATTGCACGGGTAAGTGTACTTTACTCTTCTGCACCTGAAAAATGTTTTCTAGCAGGTAATCAGAGGGAGAATCGATTGAAGATTCACTTCAAAAAGAATTTCATGAGCCTGTCCATGTTGCAATGCCAGCACCAGAACTGGCAGGAGATCTAACACTAGTAAGAAAATTAAGCAAGCAGTATTCATTCAGGGGACCTATGATGAGTGCATACAGACAGTTGTGCATGCAAGGGGCAAAAACATCACACTAATTGATGCTGTTGAGGCAGTTCTGAGGAAAGTGTGTCCACCAGAGATACAGGATTTAGTGAAAAAATTCTTCAGGGCCAAATATGGAAGGTTATTCTTAAGTGTTTTACATCTGTATGTGTAGGGAGCAGGTCTAAGGACTGCAGAATTAATCTTAAGTGTAAAACCTGTGGCATAGCAGGGCGTTTAAAGTAAGAATGCAGGTTTGAAAAAAGAGTTTTAAAATAGAATTGGCTCAAGTGTGTTGAGATTCAGTGACTCAAAGGGCGGTCAGATGCGAAAGTTGCAATTTATGGGGATCAGAGGCCTTTGCAAGAAAGTGAAGCCAGCTGTGTGTTTCACCTGTCATAGGATGGAGCATATGGCTAGTGATTGTACTGAAAAATAAGAAGAAGGGAAATGAAAAAAAAGCATAAGATTACTGTTGCTTTATGTCGAGTTGGGAAAGAAATTTAAAGTTGACTGTAATTTGTAAAACTGAATTGCCCACAGAGTAGAGAAAGGCCATTAAACTTGTTTGTAGATAATGAAGCACAGATAGGTTGTTCAATACGAAATATCTGTGCAACAAGGTCATGAAATGACCAGAAGAATGTATAAAGATTAAAGGTATTACAAGTGCAGTCGTATATACATATGGGATGCCAGTTTTAGATCTTGGAAGAGATCAGACACTAAGAGTGAAACATAAGTTTCATCTGGTAGAAGGGGAACTGGATATTCCCTGTTGTTGTTGTTGTTGTTGTTGTTGTTGCGGTCTTCAGTCCTGAGACTGGTGTGATGCAGATCTCAATGCTACTCTATCCTGTGCAAGCTTCTTCATCTCCCAGTACCTACTGCAACCTACATCCTTCTGAATCTGCTTAGTGTATTCATCTCTTGGTCTCCCTCTATGATTTTTACACTCCACGCTGCCCTCCAATACCAAATTGGTGATCCCTTGATGTGTCAGAACATGTTCCACCAACAGATCCCTTCTTCTGGTCAAGTTGTGCCACAAACTTCTCTTCTCCCCAATCCTATTCAATACTTCCTCATTAGTTATGTGATCTACCCATCTAATCTTCAGCATTCTTCTGTGGCACCACATTTCAAAAGCTTCTATTCTCTTCTTGTCCAAACTATTTATCGTCCATGTTTCACTTCCATACATGGCTACACTCCATACAAATACTTTCAGAAATGACTTCCTGACACTTAAATCTATACTCGAAGTTAACAAATTTCTCTTCTTCAGGAACGCTTTCCTTGCCATTGCCAGTCTACATTTTATATCCTCTCTACGTTGACCATCATCAGTTATTTTGCTCCCTAAATAGCAAAACTCCTTTACTACTTTAAGTGTCTCATTTCCTAATCTAATTCCCTCAGCATCACCCGACTTAATTCGACTACATTCCATTATCCTCGTTTTGCTTTTGTTGATGTTCATCTTATATCCTCCTTTCAATACACTGTCCATTCCATTCAACTGCTCTTCCAAGCCCTTTGCTGTCTCTGACAGAATAACAATGTCATCGGCAAACCTCAGAGTTTTTATTTCTTCTCCGTGGATTTTAATACCTACTCCGATTTTTTCTTTTGTTTCCTTTACTGCTTGCTCAATATACAGATTGAATAACATCGGGGAGAGGCTACAACCCTGTCTTACTCCCTTGCCAACCACTGCTTCCCTTTCATGTCCCTCGACTCTTATAACTGCCATCTGGTTTCTGTACAAATTGTAAATAGCCTTTCGCTCCCTGTATTTTACCCCTGCCACCTTTAGAATTTGAAAGAGAGTATTCCAGTCAACACTGTCAAAAGCTTTCTCTAAGTCTACAAATGCTAGAAACATAGGTTTGCCTTTCCTTAATCTTTCTTCTAAGATAAGTCGTAGGGTCAGTATTTCCTCACATGTTGCAGTGTTTCAACGGAATCTAAACTGATCTTCCTTGAGGTCAGCTTCTACTAGTTTTTCCATTTGTCTGTAAAGAATTCGTGTTAGTATTTTGCAGCTGTGGCTTATTAAACTGATTGTTCGATAATTTTCATATCTGTCAACACCTGCTATCTTTGGGATTGGAATTGTTATATTCTTCTTAAAGTCTGAGGGTATTTCGCCTGTTTCATACATCTTGCTCACCAGATGGTAGAGTTTTGTCAGGACTGGCTCTCCTAAGGCCGTCAGTAGTTCCAATGGAACGTTGTCTACTCCGGGGGCCTTGTTTTGACACAGGTCTTTCAGTGCTCTGTCAAACTCTTCATGCAATATCATATCTCCCATTTCATCTTCATCTACATCCTCTTCCATTTCCATAATATTGTCCTCAAGTGCATCGCCCTTGTATGGACCCTCTATATACTCCTTCCACCTTTCTGCTTTCCCTTCTTTGCTTAGAACTGGGTTTCCATCTGAGCTCTTGATGTTTATACAAGTGGTTCTCTTATCTCCAAAGGTCTCTTTAATTTTCCTGTAGGCAGTATCTATCTTACCCCTAGTGAGATAAGCCTCTACATCCTTACATTTGTCATCTAGCCTAGCCTGCTTAGCCATTTTGCACTTCCTGTCGATCTCATTTTTGAGACGTTTGTATTCCTTTTTGCCTGCTTCATTTACTGCATTTTTATATTTTCTCCTTTCATCAATTAAATTCAATATTTCTTCTGTTACCCAAGGATTTCTAGTAGCCCTCATATTTTTACCTACTTGATCCTCTGCTGCCTTCACTACTTCATCCCTCAAAGCTACCCATTCTTCTTCTACTGTATTTCTTTCCCCCATTCCTGTCAATTGTTCCCTTATGCTCTCCTGAAACTCTGTACAACCTCTGGTTCTTTCAGTTTATCCAGGTCCCATCTCCTTAAATTCCCACCTTTTTGCAGTTTCTTCAGTTTTAATCTATAGTTCATAACCAATAGGTTGTGGTCAGAGTCCACATCTGCCCCTGGAAATGTCTTACAATTTAAAACCTGGTTCCTAAATCTCTGTCTTACCATTATATAAATCTATCTGATACCTTTTAGTGTCTCCAGGGTTCTTCCATGTATACAACCTTCTTTCATGATTCTTAAACCAAGTGTTAGCTCTGTGCAAAATTCTACAATGCGGCATCCTCTTTCATTTCTTAGCCCCAATCCATATTCACCTACTATGTTTCCTTCCCTCCCTTTTCCTACACTCGAATTCCAGTCACCCATGACTATTAAATTTTCATCTCCCTTCACTATCTGAGTAATTTCTTTTATGTCATCATACATTTCTTCAATTTCTTCGTCATCTGCAGAGCTAGTTGGCATATAAACTTGTACTACTGTAGTAGGTCTGGGCTTCGTATCTATCTTGGCCACAATAACACGTTCACTATGCTGTTTGTAGTAGCTTACCCGCATTCCTATTTGCCTATTCATTATTAAACCGACTCCTGCATTACCCCTATTTGATATTGTATTTATAACCCTGTAGTCACCTGACCAGAAGTCTTGTTCCTCCTGCCACCGAACTTCACTAATTCCCACTATATCTAACTTTAACCTACCCATTTCCCTTTTTAAATTTTCTAACCTACCTGCCCGATTAAGGGATCTGACATTCCACTCTCTGATCCGTAGAACGCCAGTTTTCTTTCTCCTGATAACGACATCCTCTTGAGTAGTCCCCGCCCGGAGATCCAAATGGGGGATTATTTTACCTCTGGAATATTTTACCCAAGAGGATGCCATCATTATTTAATCATACAGTAAAGCTGCATGCCCTCGGGAAAAATTATGGCCATAGTTTCCCCTTGCTTTCAGCTGTTCGCAGTACCAGCACAGCAAAGCCATTTTGGTTATTGTTACAAGGCCAAATCTGTCAATCATCCAGACTGTTGCCCTTGCAACTACTGAAAAGGCTGCTGCCCCTCTTCAGGAACCACACGTTTGTCTGGCCTCTCAACAGATACCCCTCCTTTGTGGTTGCACCTACGGTACGGCTATCTGTATCGCTGAGGCACGCAAGCCTCCCCACCAACGGCAAGGTCCATGGTTCATGGGGGGGGGGGGGGGGGGGCGGGGGGGGGGGGGGGATATTCCCTATACCAGTTTAATTGGTAGAGATTTCTTTACGAAGCATAGTATAACAATTGATTCTGCCAAGGGAACCCTGTGGATGGGGCAAAGGTACATATTAAATTGTGTACAGAGACAGAAGTGCAAGGCTCCAGTACACAGACCAATGAGTCTAGTAATGCTTCTGAAACTGCAGAATGTAAATGCAGTAATGTTGAAAGTTCTCTGAGTAGCTCAGAGGAGCCTGTAAATGGCACAGTAAACAAAGTACCATTAGACAGACATTTCACCAGTGGGAAACATGCTATAGAATGTAAGGTAAGCCAGAGGGCTAGAAAAGTTAGGTCTTCATGAGCATAGGATTTTGAGGATAAAGGCTGGAGATACTAGCCCATGGGAGGACACTGTTGAAAAACAAAAGTTATAGGAAGGTGTCTGCCTACCAGTGGCATTCATGAGAGAACACAAAAGTCTTGTTTAATTAGCATGTTAAATACATGAGGGGAGGTGGTTTCTACTGAGATGATTTGCATTAAGGTGGAATAAGTTCTGCCATTTAACCCAACTCTGAACCACACTGTGTGCAAAGTAGACAAGGGTTTGATTGAGAAAAAATCAAGAGTCGGTTATTAAACTTACGATTAGATCATTAAAATGCCACAGAAAAACATTCCACAATAGAGACGTGTTCTGCCTATAATGATATCTTTCATTTTCCAAGGGATAAGTTGACATTTACAGGCACATGTCATCATCAAATAAAGCTGATTCCCAAAGCAGAGGGACAAGTAATTTTCTCTCAGCCTTCAGAATACCAGTAGTGTAGAAGCAAGCATTACTACAGGAGATAAATCAGATGTTGGACATGATATATTAGTACCTTTAACAAGTGTCTGGAACTTTCCATTCACCATCATTCCTAAAAAAAAAAGGATGCATCTGGAAAAAATAAATGGAGCATAGTAACTGATTACAGAAAACTAAATTACATTACTGTCAATACAGTCCCCCCCTCCCCCCCCCCCCCCCCCCACACACACACACACTCCACCCACCCCCTATATTTATAAAAATTTTGACTGAGTGGGCAAGGCAAAATATTTTTCAATGCCTGATTTAGTTAAGGGGTATTAGCAGGCACTATTAGATGAAAAAGACTGAGAATTACAACTTTTAGTAAACTGTATGCCAATCATATGTTTAAAAGCGAGCCAATGGGACTTTGATCTGCACCCTCCACATTCCAAAACTTGACGATTTCAGTTCTAGTGGATTTGAAGGGTGAAAAAATGTTTATTTACTTCAACAATGCAGTAAATTTTGACCCATCTCTGGAAAAAAACTATGCCTGCTTGGGAAAGGCTTTCAAGAGGCTAAAGCAACATAATTTAAAGTTACAGTTGGATAAATGTGAAAGGAAAGCAGTCACATATTTGGGATATGTCATAACCAAGAGAGGGTTAAAGCCAGACCTAAACAAGTTAAAAGCAGTGGTGGAATATACCCAGCCCAATAGGACAAGAGCATTAAAAGGTTTGCTTGGGTTATTTGGGTACCATACTACAGCCATTTTCTAAGTGACTTTAGTAAAGTTGCAAACCGACTACATGAGTAGTTTAAGAAAGATGTTAAGTATGAATGTTGTGCCAAACAAGAAGATGTGTTCCAAGTGTTAAAAGAGAAGCTACTCAATCCCCCTGTATTGCAGGAGTATGATAATGAAATTGTATACAAAAAAGGCCAGTACAACTGTGTAGCAGATGCACTGTTAAGGATAAGAAAAGTACAGTCTGCTGATACTGAAACTAGGGCAAATGAAAGTCTAGAAGGGCTGGTAGTAAAGGATGATGAATAGCAAGAGATAACTGCTGAGGAAAAAGTGAAAATTTTGCAAGGGTTCCATGATGCACCTATAGGTGGTCATCCAGGGATCGTGAGAACTTACAATCAGACTAGGAAATACTGAACGTGATCTAGTATCAAGAAGGATATTGAGGGATTATCATGAAATGTGTTTGTTATATTTTTCTTTTTTTAAGTGAGATAATGAAAAACAAGACAGAAATGCCATTGATTATAACACCAGCACCAGAAGGGGTGTATGATAGGTATAATATTGATATCATTGGTCCCTTGATGGTAACAGACATAAATAACAGATATATACTAACATTCCAGGATGCTTTAATGAAGTTCACTGTAGCTGAACTGATAGAAAAGTAGGATGTAGACACAGTGATTGATGTCTTGGCGGAAAGAATAATTCTAAAATTTAGGATAATCTCAGTAATACTAAGTTACAATGGTAGCCATTTTCTGAGTGACACACTAAAGAGAGTGTACAGAGACTGACAGGTACAGACCTGTTGTTACCACCCCGAGTTGAATGGAGCATTCGAAAGATCACACTGAACTATAACAGAATTCCTGTTACACTTTATCAATAGTACTCAATCAAATTGGGACAAAAGGCTTAAATTTGTGGTATTTGTGTACATACTATGTCCAATAGTGCCACAGATTAGACACCAGATGAGTTAGTTTTCAATAGAGCATGTAATATTCTGGGTATATTGCAAAGAGATCCCACATGCATTACTTGTAATTCTGCTGATTATGTACTCAAATTAAAGGAGAAAATGAGACAGATACATCAATGCACCAGAGATTATAATAAACAGTGTAAGAAGAAGAAGCACTATGCTAGAGACCAGAATATGAAAGATTTTGAAACAGGTGATCAAGTTCTACTGTATGGTGAAAGCATTAGAAGGGGTGGAAGCCATAAGCTATGGCCATAAGCTATGGCTTGGCCCATACACTGTAGTAAGGAAAAAAGACCCAAATGTGATCATTTGTTTAAAGAGAAACAAATTTTTAATGGTGCATGCCTATAGGTAGAAGGAGTTCAATTGCAAATGAACTTGCTCTTGAATTTCAGATCAGGAGACTAGTGGGAGTGTTGGACCTGTTGAGCTGTGTTGTAGGAATGTACACTCTTGGACAGTTTTAATATTTTAGCACAGAGAATTTTCCATCATTGCTGGGCTTACATTATGATAGTACTGCAGTGTGATGTGGAAAATAATTAGCTTTATTAACCTGGGAGAACTTCAGTGAAAAGCTGATGAGACAGAAATACTCACGCATTTATATATAGGATATTGTAAATAGAAGTTAACGAATTTGAGATAAGCAATCAAGGGTGTACAGCTGTAGAGAAAGCCTTAGAATTTCATGTCAAAATTATCTGGAAGCCACAAGATCTAATTGGGCAGCTGACAAGACATGAGACATAGGAAATAAGGTGTCCTAAAATTTTTGGGAGAAATTAGTAAAATATTGTTTGGGACATTAGATGAACAGGATGCCTCAAATTTCAGATCAAAGACTGAAAAGAACAGAGTCACTTGCGTAAGTGGGCAAAAGAGCAAGTAATAGTTGTAAAAGCAACTTTGATGAGTTTCAGTCATACAGTAGCTAGCCTTACATGTAATGAGAAAGTAATTGTTAAATATGTGGAAAAGCTCCATAGATACATGAATGAATACACTAATAGTAATGATCAAAAATGCAGCTCTTAGCCATGATCAAAACTGTTAATAAACAGTTAACACAGTAGGTATTAATTTACACTGAGTTAGAAAGAGAAGAAGAGATGTTAGTATCTCCCATAGTAATTACACAGAAAGCAATACTGGAAACCCATATAATTAATGTGGTCAAACTGTTAAATACTTGTAATTAATTTGGGATGATATGAAGGACAAGCAGTTCTCAACTGTTCTCACAGAACAGAGCGGATGCTAGTTTGTATGCGTAATTGATGTTGATGCATTTATGTCTGCCCATGTATTTAGCTATGCATAGAATGTTCCATTAGTAGAAAATTCATTGTTTCATTTACATATAGTATTATCCCACCTTTCAAAGTTGGTGGAGATTAAAATTTATTTATTTACATACAAACAGAGAAAGATTATTTGTTAATCCAAGTGGCACTATGCAAAAGTGAATAACAACCAACTGTTTTTTAAAGAGATAGATTGCATTCACAAAATTTGTAAGAAAAAGTTTGTGTTAATGTCCACATATGACCACAAAACACATGAAGCTAGGATGTTGCAATTGTTGAGGGAAATTCCCAATGATTTTATTAAGAAGTTTGTGAAACTAAATGACAGTATTTGGATTTCACTGAGTCAGGCCACTGATTATTCATTGCTCTGAAAGACCAAGATTTAACAATTTGGTGTAATGACAACAAGGCAACAGATGTGCTGGTCAAAGGTACAGGGAAACTAACCTTTTTTTGGACACTGTGCAAGGTGTACTGTAAACATCAGGAATCAAGTAAAACATCAAATCTATGACACTGCTATGGCCAGAAATAGATCCTGCAGGAATGGGACCAACAATGATTGAAGAGAACCATTCAAAGTGACAGAAGTGCAACCCTTCTATGAATCGCTGCATATTCCTTTGCTGGGGCTTCAACAAGTGTCAGTGTGTGAACCATTCAATGAAACATCATTGATAAGGGCTTTTGGAGCCTAAGATCCACTCATGTACCCTGATAACTGCATGACACAGAGCTTTATACCTCACCTGGGCCTGTCATCTCCAACATTGGACTGTTGATGACTGGAAACATGTTGTCTGGTCAGACGCGTCTCATTTCAGATTGTATTGAACAGATGGACGAGTATAGGTTGGGACAACCTCATGAATCCATGGACCCTGCATCTCAGCAGGGGACTGTTCAAGCTGGTGGAGGCTCTGTAATGGTGTGGGGTGTGTGCAGTTCATGTGATATGGGACCCCTGATACATCTCCATATGACTCTGGCAGGTGACACACATGTAAGCATCCTGTCTGATCAGCTGAAACCATTCATGTCTATTGTGCTTTCCAATGGACAAGGGCAATTCCAGCAGGACAACGTGACACCCCACATGTTTAGAATTGCTACAGAGTGGCTCCAGAAACACTCCACTGAGTCTCAACACTTCTGCTGGCCACCATATACCCCAGACATTAATATTATTGAGCTTATCTGAGATGCCTTGCAATGTGCTGTTCAGAAGAGATCTTCATGGCATCAGTTCCCTACAGCACTATTTCAGACATTAGTTGAGTCCATGCCATAATGTGTTGTGGCACTTCTGCATGCTCGTAGGGACCCTACACAGTATTAGTAAGGAGTACCAGTTTCTTTGGCTCTTCAGTGTATGTAACATGAAAACCAAAAGGATAGACAAAATTACTTTATGTCTGTTGTGTGTATGATGTATCTGATGATGATAATGATGATGATGATGATGAAGTCCCATACTCCTGTACAGAGCGTAGCGGAACGATGCAGGAGACCCGCACCACCATACTAGTCAAGGTCATAGTGGAGATGGTTTGCCATTGCCTTCCTCCAACCATAGTGGTTATGAATGATGATGATGAAGACGACACAGCAACACCCAATCATGTCAAGGCAGGTGAAAATCCCTGACCCCACCGGGAATTGAACCCACGACCCCGCTCTCAGGAAGCGAGAACGCTACTGTGAGACCACAAGCTGTGGACATGATGTATCTGTAATGTGAAAACCAAAACTTATTTAACCAATGATTTAAACTGATGTTTAATGTGTAAGTTACAGTAAAAGATGAACTGATGATTTATATTGATGCTTCTCTGCATATGTATCTGTGTGTGTATAAGTGCAATGAAAAATGAAACATTATTTTATATTGATGTTTACATGTGTGCAAAAGTGCAGGTTCAAATGAACTCTAAAAAGCACAAAATGTCAAAATGACTAAAGTGATTAACGAAGATTTTATATAATGTCATTTATTGAACCAAGATTTTTACTACAACAGAAATTATTACAAATTTGTTGCCAAGTGATTTTTAGCAAATTTTTCCCATGGGAGGGGGTGGATGATGTTATCTATAGACATTGTAATGACTTGTACATTGTTATGATTAAGGCTGTTGGAAGCCAGCAAGGGCACTCCAAGATAAGAAATCAGAGACCCACGAAGAGGTCATTAATAATGCCAGAGCCATGTGCTTTCCAGATGCTCTGGGGTGCTGTCTGAAGGGAGAAGTACCACTTCAGAGAATTAACTGGTAACTGCATATAGTGCTCCAATGTTGTTTTAAGGCATCACAGTAATAGATAGTGCAAAAAGGCATGTTTTAGGGGATGCAATGAGCTTGATAGTTGGCCCTGAGAACTACACCATCAGTGGATTTACACTAATTAGAGTGCTACAGCAGCAGATACCAATGACAAAAGGCTTCTGCGCAGTGCCAAGTGTTGTAAAATGCTGTTGTTATTGGTCATAAGAGAAAGAACAGTGACTTTATGCTGCCAACTGAACACTGTTGCTACCAAATTTGGAGTTTGTTAATGTAAAGTCTAGATACATCCATACATACCAAGTAGGAGAATGTGAGGCATCTGAATGAAGTTGACCAGAGATGCTCTGGAGGTACACATGCCACTTCTCAGATTGGCTAAAGCCTGTAAAGTGCCACTGGATTGGTGGGCTGCCTATAGGAATGTTTTTGTTTTTGCCTTTGTATTCAGATGGAGTTCTCAGTCAGGTCATTGGGACACCAACTCCATTTCACTTATTGTCAGCCTCAGTAAGCTTTGACAAGTCAGTTTCTTTCACTTGGAGTGCTGCCCTCAATGTTTGTACCTAAAATGCTTCTAGTGTTCACTGCTCCTGTTAGTGGACACTCCACAGGTTCAGACACTGTCTTCTGTTGTGCAACCAGCAGCACACTTTGCTTCTTCTAATATTTAGGATAAGACTTCATTGAAGTAGCTAGTTTGATTGCAAATAAACAGTGTTAATCCAGCCCCCATATATCCTTGAGTTTATAGCTGCAAGCATACTATCGAGTCTTAAAATCCATACCGTTGTAGGTGCCTTGTTACAGTGCTTGGCACTACTGTTAATAATCAGTCTGCCTTCACTGAAAGTTTGTCTTTCTACAACTGTTCCTAACCACTTGGAAATTGCAGACTGGCCTTTAACCCCATCTTCCCATCATCCTGTGCTAGGACATGACAAGCAACATTCATCGAAGCTGAGAAAATCTACAAGTGTGAATTCTGTAATAAGCATAGAAAAAGATTTTGCATGCCAGTGGGAGCTTCAAATGACTGTGGTTGTAATTTTAGTAAGGAAGGAGCTTCAACAAATGGTAGAAAGACAGAAATGTTTTGAATGCAAAAGTTTTCACTATTAATTTTCATTCTTTTAATACACAGGACTCCCTTCCATGTACTCTTTTGTTTTCATTAAAATAACTTCAGTTTTTCCTTGACATAATACAAATTAGATATTATTTCTTCTCTAGTGATCCATTCCTGGAAGCAGATAGAAAAAACTGAGTTGTAAAATGAGAACACAACCAATAATCTGATATAGCAAAAGGAAACACTGAAGAAAAACCTTCAGAAATCATAAAATAGAAATGATAAGCATAATATGTGAATATGAAGCTCAGACAAGCAGAAAATGGGACGGGAAAGAAGTTTGATAAAGTACTCAAATCATTATCCTGAATCAAAAGGGTAACACATTTATACAATGTTGCAAGTGTAAATCAGCCTGAGGGGAAATACTGATCAAAATTTACAACTGAAGTGGAACCTTCTTGACACCCAAACTAATAATCTGAGACTGTAGCAGTTATGCATTTTGGCAATGAATCAGTCAACAGGAAATATTTTTTTTCCAATGCATACCTGAGTGAATTTCAAATGTGATAAATTGAGGTAACCAGAGGAAACGCGGTTATCATCAGTCAGTTCCTTCACATTTAGTGTATTAGAAAAATTAATTCCTATAGTAATGGCAGAGTCCATTGCCAGTTTGACAAACATTAGATCAAATTTTGCTAATATAACTGGGAATAGCAATATTAAGAGGAACTGGAAGTGTGATATTCAGTGGTGATTCTAGTCTGTGTATGCTAGGTATCTCAGATGAGTATGTAGTGGTTTTAGGAATCAAAGTAGAGTAGGTGCCATTATAGGTTCTTAGGTTAACACAAAAGGATATGAGTAATAAAAAATGCCAACATACACACACAAACACACCAACTTGTATTACAGAATGGTCACTACAGAATGACTTCTATCAAACAAAAAAGGTGATGCTGTTATATTGTGGAATAAATGTATAGGCATGTAGCGGGCATGTGCATGAGCACACATCTATGACTCATGCATGCCCCCATGTGTGTGTGTGTTTGTGTGTGTGTGTGTGTGTGTGTGTGTGTGTGTGTGTGTGTGTGTCCCCAAGGTGCCAGTAGTTTCTCCTGAAACACAATATCAGTATTTCAATGTAAAAATAATTTATTTTCTTAGTTTTAATTAATTATTTTATATGATTAAAGAAGTACTGAGATTGTATTTATTCACAAAGAACAGGCCAAAAGTTTGTAAACACAAATCACAATGCTCCTGATGCTAGCATATATGAATTTCTGTACATTTTCAGCAAAATAAAATAGGATGAATTGCAAAGACAACCACTGATTTAGGTATCATGAAGTAATTAATAAAAAAAGATTCTAGAAATGAGATGCTTATAATCCTCTAATGAATGTCTATAATTTAAGGAGTAAAAGCAACAGCTCACTGAATAGTTTAGGTGCTGTGTCATCCATAAGTAGAGAAACAATGTTGGTAGCTTTTAGATAAATCATTCTATAAAGCTATAGAGGACGCTTTCACATGCATAAATACAGTATACACAAGTATGCCTGTTTGGCTTAATTGATCCAGCTGACTACAATATGCCAGCACTGTAGATTGACTGGGATGAGGGTTTGTGTGATGTGGAGTGAGCAAGGGGAGAAAGGAGATGAGGAGTAGAAGGGAAAGGGAGCTGACAGCTCATATGGAGAGGCAGAAGGTGCTTGGCAAAGTAGTGTAGCACTGATTGGTTCATTCTGACTACAGGCAGAGGGAGCTGTGAGCAGTACACTGTGATGCCAGGAAGTCATATGGGGAGGGAAGGGTGAGGAGTGTAACAACAACGTCTCTGTACTATTTTACATATAAGTAATTCTTTTCATGTGATTTTACAATAAACTTGCGTAATTGATGTTCTGGTTTCATTTATTTTTGTTTCATGCCATTATATTAAGAGAACTGTAAATAAGTTTAAATGCGAATATTAATGTTTATGTCAAATGTCAAGTAATATTGTAATAGAACTGAAATGTAACAAATGTAAAAACTCTTGTAAGATATTTAAAATTGTAACTGTGTGTCTGGCCCATATGTACGCAATGTGTTAGTATATGTAGAATGCAAAATCTTTGGTGAATACCCAAGCGGTAAAAGGTGGATCGTAGGTGAGCACGGGAAAATGCGTGCGGGCACTGCATGGTACAACGGGCACCCACACACCATGGCAAAATTCCATAGGCACTAAATGGAAAAGTATTGCGATGCTAAGAAGAATTAAAGTGCCAACATGTCAAGAGCCATAGCTGTGGTTGTATGTGTGCTCTGTGCCTCGTCATCTTGCCGCCCGCCAACCGCAGCATCGATACTAGCAGGTTGAAACTTTTAGTACTGAATTCGTATGGGTCAGAGAGTGAACTGTGTTTTTTTGGTGCAATAATAACCTAAATTTTACCAGAAGCTTTCCATCATTTAATTATCCTCACAATCAAGCTAGACAGGGTCCTTTCCAAACGTTGTGCAATCCAAGTGTTCTGAAATGAAAATTAAAAATTGTGTTAATAATAATTACCGTATTTGCAGAACTAGCTATATTAGAATAGCGAAGGTCTAACAAAGTCGAAAGATAACTTTAGCATTGATATAATAATGATGTTTATTATTTCAAGACAGATTTAAAGGTATTTCAATGAGCAGTAAATAAGATGAAAAAAGTAGAAACATATACTGAAAATCTTGAATGAATAATAAATGCAGTTTTCATTATTTTTTTTAATACAGTGATCATAACAGTTTCAGGGTCCCTCCAACCCCCCCCCCCCCCCCCCCCCCCCATCTCTCCTCGAATTCATTTGAATTCTGGTGTTCTAATTTGGTTTGACCAGCGAATGTTAAAGTCAGTATAAAAGTCAAAATTTATTTGTGTTTTATCTTTATCAAAACTGACATTTTATGTGTGGCATGAAAGTACAATTTCTAGGGTAACCTATGCCTGATTTTAATCAGATTAACAGACAGTATAAATTTTTGTAGTAAACATTATAGTGTAGTGTTATGTAGTCATGATTTTCCATATCAGTACAGAACGTGAAACTATCAGTTCAATAGATTTTCTGGTTCTAAAATTCTACTATATTATGCAGTGTTACAAATTGTTGTTTTGCATGAATATACACCAACTTGTACTGGTAAGAAACTCAGTTAATGCCTTACTAGGCTGGTGGCTGTCTGGTTTGCTTTTGATCCATCCTGATGAGGGATTGCATTTCAAACTTACTTGATGGATCATTGTTATTACAGAGTGGATCTAAGTCTGATTTGCCACCATTCAGGTGCACGCAGTTGATATCTATGCAAAAATCCTTTCTCATAAGGTGAATTCTGCTCACTTACCATAGCACACGCTTTAACGAGTACTGTGTCAGGGATTACAGGAGGAGATTGTAGAGCAGTGTGTGGGTGTAGAATTTGTGGGGCAGTGCTGGAGATGAGTGTCGGGTAGTGGCCAGAAGAGATTGAGACTAGGAATATTACTGCATTGAAGACTTTGCTTTTATGACAATTCCAATTGGCATAATTTACAGAGCCTGCCAATGGGGATAAGCTTCATCTAAACAATATGCTTTGTCAAGGAACTATTGAGCCTGGCCATGTCGCGATCAGGAATATGTTGTGCGTTAGGTGATCAACGCTATTCTTGGTCACAGTTTGGTGGTGGACAATTGGTCAAGGTCACACGCACATAAAATGCTGTGTAGAAATTACAGTTGAGGCAGTATATGATGACTGTTTGCACAGATATTCTTGCCTTTGGTGGAATAAGATAAACTTATGATGGAAATAAAGTAGGACATAACAGGTGCACATGACCTGTCAAAGACTGCTGCACCCATCTGGCACACCCTACTGCAGTCGTATCACATGCTTGTCTTATCACATCAGAGTCATGGACACCTGCCTAAGCAATAATATAATGTAGTAGCTCCACTACAATTCCTGAACAGCATTTCATGTGGGCATGACCACCAGTGAGGGGTTCATGCAGATGAAGGGCCATAGACAAATTTTGGTGAAGAGTAGTGTTAACCACCAAGTGCTAGAGCACACTGCTAAGCAGCATGAGCTCAGTTTCTCCAGTTTCTCCATAACCTGTGCCATCTGGGTACTTCCACCCAGCACCAGCTTCTCTGAATTATACGATGGGAATTGTCCTTGCAACAATCCTTATATCCCATAATATTCCTGGCCTCAATCACTGCTAGTCTCTGCCCCACACCCATCTCTGCAGCTACCCCTTAACACAACCTTCACTTGACTGTCACTTACACACACTTCTTCACAGGCTCCAAATAAATGATGAAAACTGAAACCAAAGTTACTAATAAATTCAAAATGTAAGTGCTGCACTAGGCTATGTTAACTGAGCCCTGTATGTGTGCCACAGTTGTAGGTGTAGGTGGGCTCTGACCTAGCTGATTGAAGGACTACAGGTTGTTCCACAATGGAGATTGTTAAGTAGCATCTGGGGACAATTATATTTTTCCCATTCTCCAAAGTTCCTCTTAATATGCAAGCAATACTCTGTAACAAAAATTAGAACATAAATTCATTTTACAAACCTAGAAATGAAATTTATCTACACATAAAATCGTATAGTAGGCAAAAATTACTTATTCCATGTTTCAACTAATTTCCAAGTGGCACATATGAGAAACAGTTTTTATCCAGAATATACTTCTGCTGATAATCTTATGAGAAGGAAAGTTGCTACTTGACATATAGCAGAGATGCTGAGTCACAGACAGGCCCACACACACACACACACACACACACACACACACACACACACACACACCACACTCACACAAATGCAACATATACGCATGACTGCAGTCTCAAGCAGCTGAAACCTGAGACTGCAAGGTTGGGAAAAAAATTATAATAGTGTCTTTCTATCAAGCACCAGGTTCTCCTCCTGATGAAACTTGGAGCTTTAGAGAAAACCTAGGTTCACTTGTACATAAGTTCCCTAATGGTACTGTTATCACTGGATGAGACTTTCATCATACAGCAGTCAATTGGGATAACTATAGTTTTGTTAGTGGTGATTGTGATGACACATGCTGTGAAACATTACTAAATACCTTCTCTGAAAACTACCTAGAAAACAGGTAGTACAGAACCTCACCCATGATGGAAATATATTAGCTCTGATGGCAATAAACATATGTAACCTCTACGAAGAAGTCCATGTCGTAATTTGAATAAGTGACTATGAGGCAGTTATAGCAACAGTGAATATGAAAACTTGAAGGTCAACTAAGACAAGCAGCAAGATTTATATGTTCAGCAAACTGGACAGAGAAGCAATAGTGTCATATCTCAGTGAGGAACCTGAAACTTTTAACTGAGGACATGAGCATGTAGATGAACTTTTGCGCAAGCTTAAAAGAATAGTTCACTGTGCACTGGATAGATATGTACTCAGTATGACAGTTCATGATGGAAGAGGTCATCCATGGTATACAGTCACTGTGAAGAAACTTCTAAAGAAACAGAGACTAATGCATAATAGGTGTAAAACAAAGCACAGTGCTATTGATAGAGAAATGCTGGATGAAATACATTTGACAGTCAAGACAGCAGTGAGTGAAGTCTTCAATGATTAATTTAGCAGAATATTATCAAATGATCTTTAATGACAGCCAAGGAAATTCTGGTCATATGTAAAGGCTGTTACTGGCACCAAAGTTAACGTCCACTCACTCATGGACAATACTTTAATTGAAGTTGAGGGTAGCAAAGCAAAAGCAGAAATGCTTAACTTAGTTTTAAAATGTTGCTTTACAAAGGAAAATACGGGACAACTGTCACCAGTTTAATGTTCATGCTATGCAGAAGATGTGTGAAAGCAGTATTAGTGTCAGTGGTGTTGAGAAACAGTCGAAATTGTTAAAAATGAACAAAGCTCCAGGGCCTGATGGAGTCTGTATCAGATTCTATATTGAATCTGAAGCTGAGTTAGCCCCTCTTCTAATTAAAATCTATCATAGATCCTTCAAACAGAGAACCATGCCCAGTAGTTGGAGAGAACACAGGTCACACCCATCTACAAGAAGGGTAGTAGAAGTGATCCACCAAACTACCATCCAACTTTGACATTGGTTTGTTAAAGACTCTTGGAACATATTCTAAGCTCCAACATAATGACTGATCTTGAACAAAATGACTTCTTCCATGCAAATCAGCATGGATACTGAAAACATTAATCTTGGGAAACTCAGCTCACATGGCATACTGAAAGCTTTGGGTCTAGGCATTCATGTAGACACAGTATTTCTTGATTTCTGAAAAGCATTTGGCTCAGTACCACACCTACACTTATTGTCAAAAGTTCAATCATATCGGGTATCAAGTGAAATTTGTGACTGGAATGAGGACTTTTTGGTATGGAGGACACAGCATGTTATCTTGGATAGAGAGCCATCATCAGATGTAGAAGTAACTTTGGATGTGCCCCAGGGAAGTGTATTGGGATCTTTGCTGTTCATATTGTATATTAATTATCTTGTAGACAATATTGATAGTAACCTCACACTTTTCAGAGATGATGGCATTGTCTACAATAAATTACAGTTTGAATGAAGCCATATAATTAATCAGTCAGACCTTGATAAGATTTCAAAGTAGTGTAATGATTGACAGGTTGCTTTAAATGTTCAAAAATATGAAATTTTGGATGTCATAAAACAAAAAATGTAGTATCCCACAAACATGAGATGTGTGGGAAAAGTAAAGAGACTGAGAACACTCTGGGTGATATGGCAATGCTGTGTTGTTCTACTTGTGTAGACTGGTGTGTTCATCCCTTCCAGATGCTCAGTTTGCATTTCAGCTCCATACAGCCATCACATGATTACTGAGAGTACCTTCAGTGAAGTTGCAGTTTTGTTGTGTGTTACAAATATTGTTGAAGCTGGCCTGTGGGGAGCTTTCCTTAAAAGAGCCAAGTTTTTCACTGCCACAAATCAGTTTTGGAAAGCCAAGAACACTCTCAAGGTGAACCTCACTAAAAGAGGCCTCCAACTCCAAAAATCAATGAACAAATTGAATGTGTGCATGCTCTTCTGAGATCAGACCAATGTTTAACAATAAAGATTATGGGTGACCTGTTAAACTTAAACACTTTTCTCAAACTTTGACCACAGTTTTGAACATGTGAAAAGTTTGCACCAAAATGGTGCTGAAATACCTCACAACTGAGCAGATGGATTATCAAAGAAATGTGTTCATCAGTCTTCTTGAGAAGACTGCCAATGACCACAGATCATTCAACTGTGTGATCACGGGTGATGATTTCTGGATTTTTGAGTACGATCCTGAGAGGATTGGCACACCGAGACATCATTTCAACGGAAAAAAGCTAGAATAAGCAAATCAAAGATCAAAACACTGTATATTTTCTTTTTTAATAGTAGGAGTATCGTGCATGAACAATTTGTTCCTCCAGGAGGAACTGCCAACCAAGTGTTTTACAAAGATGTCCTTGAAAGAACCAGGAGAAGTGTGAATTGAATGAGACTGAACATTTCAGAAAAGTGGATGCTGCAACATGACAATGCCCTATGTCACATGGCAACTTACATCATGGAATGTTTGACCTCAAAAGGCATTCCTGTTGTTCCACAGCCCCCTATTCATTTTATGTGTCCATGTGAATTTTTACTTTTCCTGAAATTAAAAAATGCCAAGGACTTCATTTTATGACTATGAAGAACATTAAAAAGGATGTGAAAGACATATTAAAGACTCTACCAGTTGCAGCCCTTCAGCACTGCCACTGAGAATGGGAAAAATGTCTCCTTTGGTGTACAGCTGCCAAAGGGAACTGCTTTGAAGGTGACATTATTATTTGAAAAAAATTAAAACTTGGTAGGTAAATATCAGTCTCATTACTTTTCTCACAGGCTTCATATAATACTAGTGAGTCACAGTTAGTTGGAATCTGTAAACTCGTACAAATACTTGATTGTAACACTTAGTAGGGACACAAAGTGGTACAATCACATGGGATCAGGCATGTTTAAAGCAGGTAGCAGACTTTGGTTTATTGATAGACTGCTAGGAAAGTGCAGTCAGTTTACATAGGAGATTGCTTACAGATCACTTGTATGATCCATCCTAGAATATTCCTTAAGTATGAGGGACCTGTACAAAACAGGACTGGCAGGAGATATTGAACATATACAGAGAGGAACAGCATGAATGGTAACAGCTTTGTTTGACCCATGGGAGAATGTCACTGAGATTGTGAAAGAACTGAATTGGCAGATTCTTGAAGATAGATGGAAACTATGCCAAGAAACTTTCAAGAACTGGCTTGAAATGATAACTCTTGGAACATACCACAACCCCCTACATATGACTCCCACAGAGCTCATTTTATAAGATTATATTAAATACAGCATGAACAGATGCATTTAAACAATCATTTTTCCCATTAACTGTATATGAATGGGATGGGAAAAAGCCCCCATAACCAGTACAGTGGGATGTACCCTCTGTAATGCACTTTACAGTGGTTTTCAGAGCACAGATGTAGACTTAGATACAGTAAACTCAAAAGTCTTACAAAGATGAGCAACTAGATTTATTGTACCATGAGTTTCTATTATTATGGAGAGGGTTAAATGTATTCTCTCAGAATGATGAACACTTGACTAGTGACACGACAAGACAACTGTACCTAATTCTCAAAGGCCCACAATTTCTGTTGACCTTGCCCTGCTAGATTTATAAATGCAGGATCAAGTTAGAAGAAACATCTGCAATGCAAGAATAAAGAGATAACATAGTCTCTAATGTTGTTAACACTTATACTCTAGGGCAGGTGTGGGCAATTGTTTTGGCTCAGGATACACATTACAGACACAGAGATTAGTGGCGGGCCGCACCTTGTAAACTTTTCACTTCTAATACTGTATGTATACTAGTGGCATATATATATATATATATATATATATATATATATATATATATATATATATATATATATATATATATATATATATATATATATATATATATATATATTAAAAACAAAGACTCAAAGACTTACCAAGACTAAAGGATGTGGGTTTTAAGGGAGAGGGTAAGGAGTCATTCCAATCCCGGGAGCGGAAAGACTTACCTTAGGGGGAAAAATCGACAGGTGTACACTCACGCACACACACACATATCCATCCGCACATACACAGACACAAGCAGAAATTTGTAAAGTCAAAGAGTTCGGGCAGAGATGTCAGTCGAGGTGGAAGTACAGAGGCAAAGAAGTTGTTGAAAGACAGGTGAGGTATGAGCGGCGGCAACTTGAAATTAAAAGAGGTTGAGGCCTGGCAGATATCAAGAAGAGAGGATATACTGAAGGGCGAGTTCCCATCTCCGGAGTTCGGATAGGTTGGTGTCGGTGGGAAGTATTCAGATAACTCGGACGGTGTAACACTGTGCCAAGATGTGCTGGCCGTGCACCAAGGCATGTTTAGCCACAGGGTGATCCTCATTACCAACAAACACTGTCTGCCTGTTTCCATTCATGCAAATGGACAGTTTGTTGCTGGTCATTCCCACATAGAAAGCATCACAGTGTAGGCAGGTCAGGTGGTAAATCACGTGGGGGCTTTCACTCGTGGCTCTTCCTTTGATCGTGTACACCTTCCGGGTTACAGGACTGGAGTAGGTGGTGGTGGGAGGGTGCATAGGGCAGGTTTTACACCAGGGGCAGTTACAAGGGTAGGAGCCAGAGGGTAGGGAAGGTGGTTTGGGGATTTCATAGGGATGAACCAAGAGGTTACGAAGGTTAGGTGGACGGCGGAAAGACACTCTTGGTGGAGTGGGGAGAATTTCATGAAGGATGGATCTCATTTCGGGGCAGGATTTTAGGAAGTCGTATCCCTGCTGGAGAGCCACATTCAGAGTCTGATCCAGTCCCGGGAAGTATCCTGTCACAAGTGGGGCACTTTTAGGGTTCTTCTGTTAGAAGTTCTGGGTTTGAGGGGATGAGGAAGTGGCTCTGGTTATTTGCTTCTGTACCAGGTCGGGAGGGTAGTTGCGGGATGCGAAATCTGTATTGAGGTTGTTGGTGTAATGGTTCAGGGATTCAGGACTGGAGCAGATTCATTTGCCATGAAGGCCTAGGCTGTAGGGAAGGGACCGTTTGATATGGAATGGGTGGCAGCTGTCATAATGGAGGTACTGTTGCTTGTTGGTGGGTTTGATGTGGACGGATGTGTGAAGCTGGCTATTGGACAGATGGAGGTCAACGTCAAGGAAAGTGGCATGGGATTTGGAGTAGGACCAGGTTAATCTGATGGAACCAAAGGTAGTTGAGGTTGGAGAGGAAATTCAGGAGTTGTTCTTCACTGTGAGTCCAGATCATGAAGATGTCGTCAATAAATCTGTACCAAACTTTGGGTTGGCAGGCTTGGGTAACCAAGAAAGCTTCCTCTAAGTGATCCATAAATAGGTTGGCATACGAGGGGGCCAAGGTAATCCCATTCCTGATGTCCAAGCGGAGCTTCAAGGAATCCTCAGAACCTTAGGTCCTCTACAAAACCTTTCACCTGACCCCATCAAACTCCTGACCCCACCGACACCTCACACTCCTACCTTCTACCTACTTGCTAAAATTCACAAACCCAAACATCCCAGCCGCCCCATTGTAGCTGGTTACCAAGCCTCCACAGAACGTATCTCTGCCTACGTAGATCAACACCTTCAACTCATTACATGCAGTCTCCCATCCTTCATCAAAGACACCAACCACTTTCTCGAACGCCTGGAATCCTTACCCAGTCTGTTACCCCCAGAAACCATCCTTGTAACCATTGATGCCACTTCCCTATACACAAATATCCCGCACGTCAAGGGCCTCACTGCAATGGAGCACTTCCTTTCACGCCAATCACCTGCCACCCTACCTAAAACCTCTTTCCTCGTCACCTTAGCCAGCTTCATCCTGACCCACAACTTCTTCACTTTTGAAGGCCAGACATACCAACAATTAAAGGGAACAGCCATGGGTACCAGGATGGCCCCCTCGTATGCCACCCTATTTATGGGTCGCTTAGAGGAAGCCTTCTTGGTTACCCAAGCCTGCCAACCCAAAGTTTGGTACAGATTTATTGACGACATCTTCATGATCTGGACTCACAGTGAAGAACAACTCCTGAATTTCCTCTCCAACCTCAACTACCTTTGGTTCCATCAGATTAACCTGGTCCTACTCCAAATCCCATGCCACTTTCCTTGACGTTGACCTCCATCTGTCCAATGGCCAGCTTCACACATCCGTCCACATCAAACCCACCAACAAGCAACAGTACCTCCATTATGACAGCTGCCACCCATTCCATAGCAAACGGTCTCTTCCCTACAGCCTAGGCCTTTGTGCCAAACGAATCTGCTCCAGTCCTGAATCCCTGAACCATTACACCAACAACCTCAATACAGATTTCGCATCCCGCAACTACCCTCCCGACCTGGTACAGAAGCAAATAACCAGAGCCACTTCCTCATCCCCTCAAACCCAGAACCTCTCACAGAAGAACCCTAAAAGTGCCCCACTTGTGACAGGATACTTCCCGGAACTGGATCAGACTCTGAATGTGGCTCTCCAGCAGGGATATGACTTCCTAACATCCTGCCCCGAAATGAGATCCATCCTTCATGAAATTCTCCCCACTCCACGAAGAGTGTCTTTCCGCTGTCCACCTAACCTTCGTAACCTCTTGGTTGATCCCTATGAAATCCCCAAACCACCTTCCCTACCCTCTGGCTCCTACCCTTGTAACTGCCCCCGGTGTGAAACCTGTCCTATGCACCCTCCCACCACCACCTACTCCAGTCCTGTAACCCGGAAGGTGTACACGATCAAAGGAAGAGCCACGTGTGAAAGCACCCACGTGATTTACCAACTGACCTGCCTACACTGTGACGCTTTCTATGTGGGAATGACCAGCAACAAACTGTCCATTTGCATGAATGGACACAGGCAGACAGTGTTTGTTGGTAATGAGGATCACCCTGTGGCTAAACATGCCTTGGTGCACGGCCAGCACATCTTGGCACAGTGTTACACCGTCCTGGTTGTCTGGATACTTCCCACCAACACCAACCTATCCGAACTCCGGAGATGGGAACTCGCCCTTCAGTATATCCTCTCTTCTTGATATCTGCCAGGCCTCAACCTCTGCTAATTTCAAGTTGCCGCCGCTCATACCTCACCTCTCTTTGAACAACTTCTTTGCCTCTGTACTTCCACCTCGACTGACATCTCTGCCCGAACTCTTTGCCTTTACAAATTTCTGCTTGTGTCTGTGTATGTGCGGATGGATATGTGTGTGTGTGTGCGTGAGTGTACATCTGTCCTTTTTTCCCCCTAAGGTAAGTCTTTCCTCTCCCGGGGTTGGAATGACTCCTTACCCTCTCCCTTAAAACCCACACCCTTTCGTCTTTCCCTCTCCTTCCCTCTTTCCTGAAGAAGCAACCGTTGGTTGCGAAATCTAGAAATTCTGTGTGTGTGTTTGTGTGTTTTATTTATTGTGCCTATCTACCGGCGCTTTCCCGCTTGGTAAGTCTTTTTCCCATGTGGAAGTTTCTTTCTAAGATATATATATATATATATATATATATATATATATATATATATATATATATATATATATGTGTGTGTGTGTGTGTGTGTGTGTGTGTGTGTGTGTGTGTGTGTGTGTGTGTGTGTGTGTGTGTGCAATATTCCCAAAATTTTTATGAAAATGCAAGTTTTCTTCTTTTTCTAATCACATATCACACACAGAGTTGCAATTTCAGGTGTAGTAGTGAAAGCGTTAAAATCCATTGATTAGTTAGCTTTACATTTCATAAAAGGTATCATAAAAAGCATTAGATATAAATGAAAGAGTCAGAAGCAAAGGGGTATAAGTACACTTCTTATAATTTTTGTAAGACTAAAGTCACTTGTACCTCTTTCTTTCTCACATCCTCAAATAAGATAGTTGTATTCAATTTCATTTATTTTGCTAATTTAATGTCATCTCCAAGTACATTAAATTTTAAAACAAGTTTAATGGGACAAATGCATCGTATCACAATTTTGAACAATTTTTTTGAAATCAGGAGTCAGACTGCTAGTTGATATTCTCATCACAACCTGCAAATTACTGTCTGTTAAACAGCTTCGGTATTTGCTCTTGTTGATTTTCAAGCAAGAAAAACTTTGTTCACAAGTATACGTTGATCCAAATATGGAGAACATTTTGCCTGCAAATTTCTTTATGCATGGATATTTTTTAGCTGACAATAATTTTTGAAAGTCAACTAAAGTTACAGCACTAAACATTTCTTTCACTGCGTGATCTGCCTGCATGTTAATCAGTTCAAGTTGCAGCTCCTGTGGTGCAGTGTCAATATCAGCAGTGATGGGATACAATAAAACATTAAATTGAGGCTCAATTTTCTTAAAATCCTGAAATCTTGTAGTAAACGCAACCTATTAACTCTGCAGATAATCCCTAATCTTAGCTGAAACACTTCCAGGCACTTTCTGTTTTCCTAATAAAGGGAAATGACAAAATTTGCCTTCATTTGCTTGCCTTGCAAACAGACCTAGTTTTGTTTTAAATGATTTGACATGTGTCCACATTTTATGAGCAAAAAACGCCTTTCTCTGGAATGTCACATGCAGCTCATTCAGTTTTTCAAAAATATCAGCTGCAAATATCATTTCATATCTCCACTCTTCACATCCTATTTTTGCAACAAAATCATGAGATATCTCCTTAGTGTCCAGAAATAAAATAATTTCATTCTGTAATGCCCAGACTCTTTTTAATACTTTGCCCAAGCTCAACCACCTCACACTGTTATGCTAAATTTCATCTTCATGTTCTGGCCCAACCTCCTCAAGAAGAGATTTGAACTGTCTGTGATGGAATGCCCTTGCTCTGATTGTGTTCACAACACCAACAACAGGATCTACCACATGCTGTAAGTCTAGTGTAGTCTTGAAGAGGCTATCCTGATGTAAAATACAATTAAAATCCAAAATACCACTGTCTGTGTCTTCGGACTGTAAATTGTTTTTTAAAAGTTTCACCATACCTATATTTTTCCACAGAAAGCTCGGGCCCCATCTGTTGTAATGCTTACCATTTTGTTCCAGGATAAACCACTTGTTTCCACACAATTAACAACATATTCTGACACGTCCTGACCAGTGGTTCTATCTTTCATGGATGCTATACCAACTAATTCCTCGGTGATTATGAAATGTTCATTAATTACACAGATAAGGATGAGTGCTTGTGCAGTGTCTTCAATATCTATGCTTTTGACCATTTCCAGTGAAAAACAAACAAAATCTTCAATCACAGTCTTTAGCTGGTCTGCAAGTTTGTCAATAATTAACTCAATGCGCCACATTATAGTCCTCCTTGACAACAAAATGCTCTCAAATTTGGTTTTAACCTCAGGATACAATACACTTGCACACTCTACCATGCACTGTTTAATAAACTCGCCATCCAAAAAAGGTTTGTTTCATTTAGCAAGGTTATAGGCAACCATGAAACTTGCTTCTGTAGCACTATTTTGAAGTGGTGTTTCCTTCGTAAATAATGCTTGTTGCTTCTGCAAACGTTTCACAAACTCTGCTGCTTTTATTTTTCATTCTTCATCTGAAAGTTTGCAGCCAGAGTCACTGTGTTTGGTTTCGTGATGTCGTTTCAGATTGTACTCCTTGAATACGGCAACTGTATCATGGTATAGTAAGCATGATGCTTTATTTCCTGCATCAATAAAGAAATATTTGGTCATCCAGTCTTCATTAAACAGACGGCACTTATTACTAACTTTACGCTTCTTCTTAGGAGTCATGATTGCACCGAAGATATATATATATATATATATATATATATATATATATATATATATATATATATATATATATATATATATATATATATATATATATATATATTTTACACTGTACTGATGCACAGACAAAACACAAGTAAACCACCCAAAAAAGAAGAAAATTGCTCTGAAGGTCGTACTATTCACTCGGCGCGGGAGAAATACAGCGCTCCCATCAGCCACCATGTGAAGCATAAATTTGCACCAATAGCTGGGTGCACAGTGCTTTTTTCCATGCCTGTGGTGGCGGCTGATGGTAGTGCTCCCATAACCCACCGCACCCACATGCAGCTGGGTTGGTTGCATGACTGTAGAGACATCTGTCGGTAGTATGCACTACCAAGTAGCACAGATGCTAGTGGACTTTTTTAGTCATGTGGGGAAGGGAAATTTTGTTTTTCCTATGATTTTTCTAAATGTCCTGGCAGGCCAGAGAAAACCCCTCCGAGGGCCACATGTGGCCCGCAGGCTACTATTTGCCCAGACATGCTCTAAGGTAAAACACCACTATTTGTTTGATATAGTTAAATTAATTACTGCAAAGGCAACTAAGAAGTTCATCACTATCAGTGGTGGAATTCTTGAAACTTTATTTTAAAACAATCGTTTTACATAACAATGTAATAATTCAATAAATAAGTTTCCCAACTGCAAAAGGAGGATGAGAGAGGTAAGATGTGAAGGGAGTAAGACCTAATACAGAAACCAGGTTTTGCCTGGTGCCAGATGATAGCAACATGTAAGGCCCCCTGACTAGGCTCGCAGTTGAAGAAGACCAACAACTTCACTGGCAGAATGAAATCTCAATGGAATAGGTGGTGGAAGAGTGGCTCTTCCTGATGATGGAAATGTCAGCACTACGGGAAAGACACAGTTTGTCAAACTGAATTGTGACTGAATATTTACTGACATGGTAGGGTGACATTAATGGCAATAAAATTGCCACAGTATTTCTGAAGTACAGCAACCATATGTAGTAGAGGAAAAAAATTTTATATGTGTATCAGGAAACTCGAAGACCCAGTAGGGGTATGAGTGAGGTGGCCAATGTCAATATCCAGCAGAAACCTAACAGGATGAGAAAAAGTGATAAAGCTAGGAAAATGGAATACTAGGACCCTACTAACAGTAGGAAAATGGAAAGAAGTCAGCTTTATTATGAGAAATAATTACTTTGACATTTTCGGGCAGTGTGTAACCTTATGAAACGGGCAAGGATTTATAAACAGTAATTTAATTCAGCAGTGTATGCGTCTGAAATCCTGATATCAATACACACAGCTTGTCTCACACATCCTTAAAATTTCCATTGTTCTTGGCACACAGAAACAGAATGTTCAGAGCAAACATGTCTGGCTTTTCTTTCACAGTCCACACACTGTCCTCCTGAGCGCCAAGCTGATTCCACTTCAGAGCTAATCACACTGTAAAGTTCTCCAGTTCTCTCAGTTACCTGTTTTGACAAAGTTTTTGACACTGCTATTTGCTGAAGGTGCTCTTGTAAAACCACAAAAGAAAGCTTCCTTGAGAATTCTCTTCTTCTCCGTTGTTCTTCATTATTTGTGTTCAGAATAATTGTAGCACCTCACTCTCTCTTTTTTTGCCTCATAAGGAAATGCCATTATGCAGTTATAATACTTACAAGGTACTAAAATAAGGCACCAAGCAAGAAAACATCTCTTCTAACACCAAGTAAATTCAATACTGCATACATGGATGTATGTGAATAACATAAGTGGAGCTAATAGTAAACTGACACCAGTGCACACAGCTGGTAAGTGATTATCTAAAACTGTTTCTTGTAATCTAACTGGAAGTGCTATTTTTTCAATCCCAGGTACACCATATCAAACAACTCCTATTATGGTACTGAGAAGTTACATTCTTGAAAGCAATTGTCAGACATTGTATAAATGCAAAAATATTCTCCGTGGTCTTACAGACCACCTGTATGTACTTACAAGTTAATCAGATTAATGTAGAGTGAAGAAAATGGAAGACCAATCATAAGAGGAAAAATGGATGAAAATGTTACAAAAACTTCAACACTTGTCATGTAAATTGTACATTAATCTGTAGTGAGAAGCAGCCCCTATCAAAATGTACCAAGGGTCCCACTGAGGCTTTCACAAATTAAAATTACTCTTGCAACTCTACACAAAAACAGATCTCCCATGTCTCATGTCTCCACTCACCCACTACCTCACAAAGTCCCAACATCTGGTCATAAAAGAGGATTCTCCTTGTGTCTTAATACCACCCAGGACTGGAGTAACTGAATCACATTCTCTACCAGGGTTTCAACTACCTCTCATTGTGCCCTCAAATGAGGAATGTTCTACCTACTATCCTTCCCACACCACCCACAGTGATATTCAACCACCCACCAAAGTTGCACAACATCCTGGTCCATCCATGCTCCACACCTGCTCCCAACCCTTTGCCTCATGTCTCATATCCCCTCTATAGATCTAGATGCAAGACCTGTACCATACATCCTCCCACCACACCCTCTCCAGTCCAGTCATAAGCATCACTTATCTCACAAAAGGCAGGGCTATCCATAAAAGCAGTTATGTGATCTACAAGCAAAGCTGCCATCATTGAGCTGTGTTCTACATGGGTGTCCACATGAATGGCCACTGACAAACTCTGGCCAAGAAACAGCTGGACCACCCAGTTGTGGAGTACACAGCCCAACAGAACATTCATCACTTCAGTGACTGCTTCACAGTGTGCCATCTAGACCTTTCTTACCAACACCGGCTTTCCTGAATTGTGCAGGTGGGAACTCTCCCTGCAGTACATCCTGCCCCCTTGGCCTCAATCTTTTTCAGTCACGGTCCTTCACTCACCTACCCCCTTACATGTTCTCACTCCAGCGCTATACAGCCTTCTATTCCATCAATGCACCCACGTTCTTTTTACTTCTCTCCTTGTCCACCCCCTCCCCCCCAACCCCCCCCCCCCCACCCCCCAACCACTACCCACCCATTTGACCTCCAAACTGCGTCTAGTTGTCCTACCCTCTCCCCACAATTCCCTGTATGCTCCCACAAGCTTCACTTTACCATACCCTACATGACCATTCATCCACACGACATGCTTGCGTGTGTGAATGAATATGTGTGTGTTTCTTTTTCCAAAAAAGGCGTTGGCCAAAAGCTAATGTGTAAGTATCTTTTGGTTGTGCCTGTCTACAAGTAAATGTGTCATCTTTATGGTAACTACTAATCTATCTGTTGCTTGAATTGTTAAGTGTAAATTTCTGTTGTCCTCATTGCTTATTATGACAGGCACCTTCCTTGACATGTAACAATTTTCCTGAAGTCTAATGATTTGCACATTCTTACATTGCACTCAACTTTCTGATCCATGAATATGTTTATAAATGTAATAATTGTTGCTTCAAAAGCGAATATGTTGAAGATTCCTGCTGTTTGTGGCTCAAATGTAGCAACAATTATTTTGAAGTTGGTTTCTCATGTGTTGGGAAATAGTTTTAT
Organism: Schistocerca gregaria; assembly: GCF_023897955.1. Lineage (NCBI taxonomy): Eukaryota > Metazoa > Arthropoda > Insecta > Orthoptera > Acrididae > Schistocerca > Schistocerca gregaria. The sequence goes on from NC_064931.1 coordinate 101,446,615, forward strand.
TGCTTTTGGCATTTTATGATCGCATCTGCTTGGTTTTGCCTTCAGTTGAAATTGTAGTAGCTTATTTTTAGCGTTAAATAATGCAGTTATTGCATTCCACACAAGTTTCCTGTGTTCCAGATTCAGTGATTTGACTGCACATGTAGTGGAGAAAACCTCATGCCATCGAGTATAAGTAGATAACTATGTTGTACATTAGTGCTAATTGTGCTAATGCATGGCATGTTTATATGGATTATGTTCAGACAGATTCTTATGACAGTTATATAAGTTGTAGATTTGACAAAAATGTAGTTTTGACCCATTGAAGTGTACTGTTTGTCTCCTGTGACCACTGGTAGAGAATAATTACACAATTGTACAGCTGATGGCAAAAATATGTTTTTGTTCTCCTTTTTTAATGTATTTTAATAGTCACCCCTGCTACAAAATTCACAGTCTGTGACTGGCCAGCACACAGACAACTCTATTTCAGTTAGCTTTAAAATCTATGCTATCTAGTCTGATACTAATATCTAAGTGCTGCAATGAACAAGTTTGCAGTAGGGAAGTAAATGCTAAACACCTTTTCAGCTTAAAGTCTGTTTCCCAACATCATGTGTGCATCAAATACATAAGTAAGGAGAATGCAACTGTGTATTCTTTGTATCTTAAAATCTCAGGTGGGCACCTAAAAGTGGTAATGATAGACAGACACTAACTGCTGTACAGTGGAGTTAATTCTGATGACCCTATTACAAGTTAATTTCTGTGCGCTGCTACTTTCAAGTTTCCATGACTGTATTATGCCACTGTTAAGGTCAACAAATACTGTGACTCAGTGTTAAATTTTTAAAATTGTAGGTACTGGAACACATCTCTAAAACCATATGATTACCCTCCACTGTCACCCCCTCCCAGACACAAAGATCACCAGTTCTGATTTTTGAAAATTTGTTATAAAATTTAAAATGAGATATAACATTTTTACAAAATACTGCTCAGGAATTCAGGTCTCTAAAACATAATTTCTTATAATTAAAACTGTAAAACCATATGATTCAATAAAACAACAGGTGCAACAGTACCTGCAAAGCAACAAATTACAGTTACGTTTCGATGCAACACACATATACTGTTTTAAATGGCTGGTACAGATTTGTTCCAGTGAGTTCAAACAGAATTCTCCACTGGATGCTGGAATGCTATTTCAGTGCATTTTGGCCAAAATTAAGCCCTGTGATAAATGATTAATGGTTGGGTGAGTTCTCTTCCAATTGTGTTTGTGAAGGAAGGGTTGCACTTCTCTTTACCTGTATAGACTGCGATTTTTATAACTGCAACTAGCCATCAACAACAGTATAATGCAAATAAAATGAGATGAGGCACTTTTAAAATTCATCTGTTATGTGGTCTACATCATTAGACACTATTCTCCATAGTATCAGTTTCCAGGATATCTATTCAGTGCATCAGGACATGAGATTTCTAGGTACATAAAACTGAGTGCAACAACAATAACAACAAGAAGTAAGGGGAACATTGCAAGGTCAGTATCAAATTAAGAGACCCTACCATTACTTTCCTTTATATAAACTTACAGATACTTAAAATTTACCAGGAAGATTCCTCTACTGACATTTTCATCTCATCTTTCTCACTACATCCAACATTCTGTAATCAAGCAGCCTTCTACCACATAATCCACCATTTCCTTACCATCTCATTGATCCCAAAAGACTATGACCAGGAACTTAACACACTAAACACAATATCTGCAAGCAATGAATTTAAATCCAACAGTATTGAGAACATTTGCGTGCAAAAGCATACCAGATTGCTACTGCACACAGTGGACAACATAAATGGACTAATGGTTCAAATGGCTCTGAGCACTATGCAACCTAACTTCTGAGGTCATCAGTCACCTAGAACTTAGAACTAATTAAACCTAACTAACCGAAGGACATCACACACATCCATGCCTCAGGCAGGATTCGAACCTGCGACCATAGCGGTCGCTCGGCTCCAGACTGTAGCACCTAGAACCGCACGGCCACTCCAGCTGGCGATGGACTAATGTTGTGGAACAAATGGCATAGCATGGTACAAGGAAATTTGGTGTTGCAGCTATTTACTTGTTTACATTTACTTAATTTATTACATTTCCTTTGCTATGAAGACAAAAAAATTGATTTTGAAGTTTGAGTTTGCCTTTTTAATATGACATCACAGAGCCTGCAGGGTAAAATATCCCTGAAAAAGACCATCATCCTACCAGAGCAGCTGGAGATAGCTGTCATATGTGCGTGAAGTGTGCCTACTTGTGTCAATGCATGTGTATGGTTTCTTTTCTTTTCTGAAGAACACTTTAGCTGGAAGCACAGTGTAACAGTCTTTTTGTTGTCTGCAACCCAGCATCTCCTCTACATGGTGACCTTTTTTTTCTTTTCCTTTTGATAATATTGCATCCTCCTACAGTCACTCAATGACACTTTCCCATAAATTACAGCACCATCAGAAAACAATGGCAGATTGTTGCTCACCCAATCCATCAGATCAGTTATCTTTGCAGGGAATGAGACTGGTCCTATCCCCTTCCATGGGACACTGCTGACACTGCCCTTTTATATGATGAACACTCACTGTCCAGGACACTGTACTATGTTTTATCACTTAACATATCTTCAGACCTCTGACATACATGAGAACATATTCTTTAAGGTTGTACCTTTATTTGCAGTGTGCAGTGAGACACTTTGTCAAATGATTTCTCGAGATCTAGAAATGTGGAATCTGCCTGTTGCCCTTAATTGACACTTTTCAGAATACAATGTGAGAAAGGGCAAGTCAAGTCTCACAGTAGTGGTTCTTTGTGAAATGATATCAGTTTATGGTCTCAACATTTTCTCTCTCAAGGAAGTTTGTTATATTTGAACTGAGAATGTGATCAAGAATTCTACAGCTAACTGGCATTAACAATATTGAAACTTCCTGGCAGATTAAAACTGTGTGCCTGACCAAGATTTGAACTCGGGATCTTTGCCTTTCGCAGGCAAGTGCTCTACCATCTGAGCTACCGAAGCATGACTCACGCCCAGTCTCACAGCTTTACTTCTGCCAGTATCTCGTTTCGTACCTTCCAAACTTTACAGAAGCTCTCCTGCGAACCTTGTTGAACTAGCCATGCTGAAAGAAAGGATACTGCGGAGACATGGATTAACCACAGCCTGGGGGATGTTTCCAGAATGATATTTTCACTCTGCAGCGGAGTGTGCGCTGATATGAAACTTCCTGGCAGATTAAAACTGTGTGCCCGACCGAGACTCCAACTCAGGACCTTTGCCTTTCGCGGGCAGAGTAGACATCATTTTCTCAGAATTAAGGAGATCCTTGGGAAAGCTAGCAAAAACAAAACTATTCCACCTGATGTGAAAGATACACTAGACTGGAAAAGTACCATTAGATTTCATAATTCCAATCATAAAGAAGTTAGATGTTGTTTCCAAGGCTCTCAGGTGACCAGCCAGATGTGATAATTGAATTACCGCTTCAATGATCGCATGCAGCTGGACACCCAAGAGCCCTGGAAACAACACATACACTGGGAAAGCCTTAGATCACATAAGTTATATGTTGTTGTATGTGCATATCACACAACTGTAATTTAATAACTCATGGTTGCAAAATACTGAAACTAATGAGTTAGAGTAGAGTGAAAAAACTGAAAGAAGCCAACACAGTTCCAAAGAAATTTAGGAACACACGAGCAGTACTGACACTGATAATCCAAAACATTATAACCACTACCCAATAGTGTTTTGGTACATCTTTAGAATGAAAGACAGTAGCAACTGTGTTTGCTATGGATTCAAAAAATCCTTGGTAGGTTTCCTGAGGTACATGGCATAAATTATTAAAGAAAATTCATAACACCAAAAATAGTTACATGTTAATGAATTAAAGGAGATCACAGATATCTTATGTTATGTTCTAACCCACTATACATCATATGAGTATTTAACAATAAATGCAATTGTCAGAAGGAAGGTGTTGCAATGGAAAATTCCCTTACAGGAACTTTAGCTGAGATTTTCATTAATAGTGTAGAAAAACATTCCTCATTGGAAGTCTGAACTGATAGACAGAAACAACTATTACAAAGTACACTCCTGGAAATTGAAATAAGAACACCGTGAATTCATTGTCCCAGGAAGGGGAAACTTTATTGACACATTCCTGGGGTCAGATACATCACATGATCACACTGACAGAACCACAGGCACATAGACACAGGCAACAGAGCATGCACAATGTCGGCACTAGTACACTGTATATCCACCTTTCGCAGCAATGCAGGCTGCTATTCTCCCATGGAGACGATCGTAGAGATGCTTGATGTAGTCCTGTGGAACGGCTTGCCATGCTATTTCCACCTGGCGCCTCAGTTGGACCAGCGTTTGTGCTGGACGTGCAGACCGCGTGAGACGACACTTCATCCAGTCCCAAACATGCTCAATGGGGGACAGATCCGGAGATCTTGCTGGCAAGGGTAGTTGACTTACACCTTCTAGAGCACGTTGGGTGGCACGGGATACATGCGGACGTGCATTGTCCTGTGGGAACAGCAAGTTCCCTTACCGGTCTAGGAATGGTAGAACGATGGGTTCGATGATGGTTTGGATGTACCGTGCACTATTCAGTGTCCCCTCGACGATCACCAGAGGTGTACGGCCAGTGTAGGAGATCGCTCCCCACACCATGATGCCAGGTGTTGGCCCTGTGTGCCTCGGTCGTATGCAGTCCTGATTGTGGCGCTCACCTGCACGGCGCCAAACACGCATACAACCATCATTGGCACCAAGGCAGAAGCGACTCTCATCGCTGAAGACGACACGTCTCCATTCGTCCCTCCATTCACGCCTGTCGTGACACCACTTGAGGCGGGCTGCACGATGTTGGAGCGTGAGCGGAAGACGGCTTAACAGTGTGCGGGACTGTAGCCCAGCTTCATGGAGACGGTTGCAAATGGTCCTCGCCGATACCCCAGGAGCAACAGTGTCCCTAATTTGCTCGAAAGTGGCGGTGCGGTCCCCTATGGCACTGCGTAGGATCCTACGGTCTTGGCGTGCATCCGTGCGTTGCTGCGGTCCGGTCCCAGGTCGACGGGCACGTGCACCTTCCGCCGACTACTGGCGACAATATCGATGTACTGTGGAGACCTCACGCCCCACGTGTTGAGCAGTTCGGCGGTACGTCCACCCGGCCTCCCGCATGCCAGCTATACGCCCTCGCTCAAAGTCCGTCAACTGCACATACGGTTCACGTATGCTGTCGCGGCATGCTACCAGTGTTAAAGACTGTGATGGAGCTCCGTATGCCACAGCAAAGTGGTGGCGGTGCACAAATGCTGCGCAGCTAGCGCCATTCGACGGCGCGGTTCCTGGTGTGTCCGCTGTGCTGTGCGTGTGATCATTGCTTGTACAGCCCTCTCGCAGTGTCCGGAGCAAGTATGGTGGGTCTGACACACCGGTGTCAATGTGTTCTTTTTCCCATTTCCAGGAGTGTATATGCATTTTAAGTAGTGTTTTAAAGATGGCAAATCACAGATAAGACAGAAGACCAAATAAACTTTTTTGGATCTCACTGTCTACAAAAAATTTGCATGCACCATTTTCAAATACTCTGGAAGCCAATGTCATTAAAAAGGATGGACTATGTCATATAGTAGAGGATAAACATGCTTATTTCCACTCTATCATCTTCCTGATTCTTCGCCTTCCCTTAAGCCAGTCACAGGTAATGAAAAAACTCAGATATCAACAACAGAGTGTCCAAAATAATGAACCTGATCTCAAAACAGTAAACTCTGGCTGAAAAAAAATTATGGAAAGCCTATGAACTTCGAATTCACAGATGAAAGTAAAGTTCACTACCACAAAATATGGAACAGTCCAATTAAGCTGTTCCTCTAAAGTATTTCAGGAACCATTTACAATATCATATCTCTGTTTCCAGCCAGATGAATTGTGAGATAGTTCTCAATAAACAGTGTATATTATTTTTTTGTATCTATGTTAATTTTAGAGATATCAATATCAACTTAACTTTTCCAGATGTAATTACAATACTCCTAAAAAAGAGAAGAACACAATGGCGTTTTACTATTCATAATTTAATTACTAGTTTCAGGATAATTACAATACCTAAAATATGGGATTCATCTTTTTTGAAAATGAATCTGATTGCTGTCTTATGTGGAAAATTGTGATTTAAAACCAAATGAGGGTATGCATTATGTCAGAAAGGAGAAAACTGAATTTTATAGGCAGCAACACAGTCACAAATGAAATATATAACCAAGATACTGTAGAATAAGTTTGTTTATTCCTCATCCATGATCACAAGAATTATTTTCAGACTACTGATTTTAACCTTTTATGAGCTCCTTCAGTTCTCCACAGAAGGGGAATCCAAAGAATATCCAATATGCAATTAAATAAAAACATGACATGAAGTAAAAACTAATTTATAATTACAAGATGCCACAAATGTTCACAGTAATAAAGTAAAAATAGATTTGAAATTCAAATGAACATGTTTTTTATTTATTAACAATAAATGGTATTAGTGACAACATATGATTCTGAAACACTTCTATGATAACTTTGGATAAAACAGTGACTGGTTAAGTGGCAAACATAAGACGTGAGTAAGTGATCAACAACCACTGTCAATGTAACCCCATAGTGCAGCAGAAGTAGGTACTGACCAGAAAACAGAACCACCAGAGGACCTCTCGTATCTCACAATATGTTGCATGAAGGAAAGGAACACAAACTATTCTTCCTGTCAATTAACAAGAAACACTTTATAATAACAGATATGTAACCTTTGAAAAGAAGTGTGACATACAATAAAACACACCTGGAATGCACTGTACATGAGGTTATGACCAGTCGCAGTGTACGTATTAAAGGTGTTAGATGGTTAATGTAAGACACTGTCACACAAAGTAAAGGAGTCATTGGGCACAAAATCACTCTGTCCATTGAGCACTCTTTCTTGCTCTTGTTTCTTGACTCTAATAAATTTTGAATTCCTCCAACAAATTTAGAGCACAATCCTTTGAAACTTTATAGAGAATACACATACTATTCTCAGTGCACACTACACTATGACCCATTTCCGCTAAATGCAACCTCTCAGCTGTTTTGTTATGTGACTGTAAATGCTCCTTAAATCTCACATCAAAAAAACGGCCTGTTTGGCCAATATAGTACTAATCACTGTTATTGAAGCCATTAATCTATACCCCAGAGCCATTACATTTGTCATACTCACTTTACAACATATGTTTTTCATTAAATTTTCATGTATTGCTGACTTATAAACAGTATCTATCATTCTACTTTTAAAAACTTTTCTGGGCATGTTACTGTGAAATTCCATTGAAATGATCAAAATATCCATGGGTGCACTGCCGGTCTACAGTGTCCAATGGGCACAATATTTTGGTGATCATGCATGTCACCATCGTCAGGTGAACTGACGGACTGAGCTCCTATGAACGTGCCAGCACGGAGATCCATACGCTATGGCTGCTCAGAGGGAAGTGGGTTCAGTCGTGGCGGTGGCCTATTTAAAAATGCTCTCTCCACGGCACGCTCCCTCCGCTGTCCACAGTGGAACAGATTGCGGCGGCATCTTAGATGACGTCGGAGTGATGGCTCTGTCCGCCGTGGTTGCCACAACTATACGTTTGCTTGATTTACTCTTGAGGAACACAGTTGCTGGTTCCCAAGCCTTGCTAAGATTATAGCCTCAGTCACAGTTTATGAGGTCATCATTGTTGCACATTTCGATGGCCTTTCTAACAATGCTGTCCCAGTATCTCGACTTCTGTACCAGAATCCTCGTGCGTTCATACTCTATAGCATGATTTTTTGACAAACAATGTTCAGCGACTGCCGACTTGCTCGGATACATCAGTCCATCAGTTGAGTGTGCCTCTGTTGTTCATGGTATCGATCCTCAACAGTACGCATCATCTGACCAATATACGACTTACCACATTGACACAGAATCTGGTACACGCTGGCCTTCCTCAAACCGAGCTCATCTTTGGCGCTCCCCACCAGTGGACGAGTTTTATTCGGAGAACAAAACACAGTTCCGACCTGGTGTTTCTTCAAAATGTGGGCGATTTTCCCCGAGAGTGCTCCTGTATATGGAATAAACACAGTGCCTACCTCCTCCCTCCTGATTTCTTCCGTCTCCACAGGTTGTGCTGTAGTGGTTGGGCTGAGAGCACATTGAATCTGCCACTCTGAGTACCCATTTTTTCGAAATACAGTTCTCAGATGTTCCAATTCCTGGGGTAGACCCTCTGCATCAGAGACAGTGCACACCATATCTACTAGAGTTTTAAGCACCCCATTCCTCTGTGAAGGGTGGTGGCAGCTGTCTGCATGCAAATTCAGATTCGTGTGCATTGTCTTCTGACACACCCCATGACCTTGGGTTCCGTCAGCCCTTCTCTTGACCAAGACGTCAAGGAAAGATAATTTACCCTCCGTTTCAGTCTCCGCTGCGACCTAACCCAGTTCCCTCTGAGCAGCCATAGTGTATGGATCTCCGTGCCGGCACATTCACAGGAGCTCAGCCCGTCAGTTCACCTGATGATGGCGACATGTATGATCGCCGAAATATTGTGCCCATTGGACACTGTAGCCCAGCAGTACACCTGTGAATATTTTGATTATCAAATACACCAGGAGAAACTCAAGAATCACTCCATTGAAATGGTTTTCCTTCTTTCATTGGTATTTCTATTTTCTGCATTTTCATGCTGGTACTTCTTGTTTATTCAACCTTCTATACTGCTGAACAAAGATAAAAAAAATAGATGATGAATTTTGCTGTATTGTGAAAAAGACTCTTTTACATTGTGTATGGAAGAAATTGGCTCTGATGATCTGATCTGTATCTGTAATTTTCCTGAAAATTGAACATTAATGTTTGTCATCAACTCTCTTAATGGGAATACTTAGATAGTTAATTGAGTTCCCTTCTTCCACTTCCACAGTAAAAGTTATTTTCAGTTCATGCTGCCCATTGCTTGAGCAAATATATCAAACAGTGTCACCTTCTACCAATATCATCAGCATTATTTATTTAACGTATGGTGCTACACACATGGTTTACACTTATTACATTATGTAATTATATAACAAAATACACAATATCATACATAAGTGAAGGATACATATTCAGATAAAGTATGATACATAAACACAATAAAAAGAAACACCACAGCAGATGTTTTGCGTTACATGAGTCTTTAAATTCTGATGTCCAAATAGGTGATCCATTCAAGGCAGGGTGGTCTGGTGTTGAAGAAGTCAGCCTGACTACCCTGGTAGGCTCTTAACTCAGAGTCCTGGGCGATGTGCTGTATTGTTTGATTAGGTGCCCCACAGTCACAGCTAGGGCTGAGAAGCTTTCCCCACTTGTGTAGATTGTGTGCACATAGTCCATGTCCTGTTCAGATTCTGTTTAGGCTTTTCCATAGCTGCCATGGAAGTTCAAACCCCTTAGGTTTCTCTGATGGACAGATAAGTTCACGGTTGTCAGGGGAAGCACCATCACTCCAGCTCTCATGCCATTTAGTATCCATACTGAAGTTGGCAGCTGACAGTTGTTGGGCCAGTCTTAAAGGGGGATTTCTGGAGCAGAGCCGTGTTCTTACCAAAGTTGGGACATCCAAAGTTGATAATAAAAAGTTTCTTCTCCTAGCTTTGTAAACATGGGAAAGAACTTACATTCTAAATCATTCACAAAAATGTCTGCTAAAGTCTGATAATATTTTCTCGTTGAACATTTAGAAACTATAGGATAAAACAAACTATAAAAATTTTATCAATTCTGTATATTGTGTAGTACTAATTAGTTAGTACTGGGTTACTTAGTACTGGATTAGTAGTTCATGTATAATAATGTAGCCTAGTTTGTACTATCAGTTCTGTTCAACAATAGAAACGATAAATCTGTTTTATATCTATTTTCCCATCAACCCAATGTACACCGCACCTCACCAGCTCCAGTGCCCCATGTCACATGCCTAGCCTAGGCACCTGCGACCTCTCAGTCCCACATTCCTATCTGCACACCTGCTACCTCCATCCTAGCAGCTAGCTCCCTGCTCCCAACCCCTCCTCCTACTGCCTGCAGCTTCCTCTCTCTACCACTCCTCTTGATACTACCCTCACCCAGGTGTACCAGCCACACCACAATCTTAGCATTATGCATCTAGCAGGCTCAATGGACTTGCTTAGGTGTGCAGTTCATCAAAGGATTTCTTCCAGAGGTCAGCCAAATGTTCATTCTGTGTTTGTCAATGATTCAAAGCCTGTGCTATTCAGAGGGTGGCCCCTTTGATTACTAAATTATTCACAAACTAATTTAAAGTTTCAAGTCTGTTAAAGCCTACAATTTCTGCAATGACAAAATAATTACATTATCAAAAAGATGGCCCTGGAAGGGATAACAGTGAAGCTGATACTGTACCACATATTTTTGTGAATGATTTAGGGTGCAGATTATTTGAAAAGTTCCCATAGCTAAAAGAAAAAGCTATTTATTATAAATGTTATGTTAACAATATTTTCTACTGGTAGAAAGTGACATTAATGAGGCTACTGGAATTGCTCAAGCAACTGGCAGCATGAATCAGAAAATAACTTTCACTGCAAATGCAGGAGGAGGGAATTCTACAAACTACCTAGACCTTACAATCGAGAAAGTTAACAACAAACAATAATTTTCAAGTTCCATGAAACCCACAGGCACAGATGTTATCACCAATGCCAGTAACTGCCATCCACCATGATATATGAGGGTTACTCAGTAAGTGACATGATACACATTTTTCCTGGAAATAGGATGATTTAAATACACCTTAGTGTTCTCCAAATCTTTGGCTAAAACTCCGTGGTTTTTGTCATAACTTCCATTCAGTTACATGGCCTTATGCAAGATTGATGTGAGAGGCTTTATGCTGGCATGGTACCATTTTACTGGTCTGCAATTCAGTTAAGTTCCTGTTTCATCAATAACTCCCCCATCATTGATGCTGTGCTGCCCACAGAGTCCATCTTTCAGTGGACCAAAAAGATGGAAGCTGGAAGGTACAAGATCTGGGCAGTAGGGGAGATGAGGAAGAAAAGACCACTGAACTGTTTTGAGCTGTTATGGGAAGTGCAAACTATTATCATTTCTTCAGTTTCCTAAGAGTCTCACAATAGACTTCCATGTTGCTAACTTGATGGTGAGGGAGGTCATTGAACAGAATAATCCCTTCAGGGTCTCAGAAGACTGTAGCCATGACTTTACCAGGCTTCAGTTTTGAACTACTAGTTTGAAGGAGATACGTGGTGCAAGCTTGTGGATTACTGTTCCATTTCATACTTCAAGTGATGAATCCATGTGACAATGTTCAACCAGAGACTGTTACTGTCAGCCTCACAATGAACAAGTAATTTGTCTCAGATGTCCCTTCTTCCTCTTAATGCTCTATATTTAGGCTGGAAGGACCACAGTGGCCACAAACATTTAAGTACAGTAACCGGTGGACATGTGTGTCAGCACTGCCAACAGATTTCAAGTTCATCACTGAGTTATTTGATTGTTATTTGTTGATCAACTCAAAGAATAATGTCTGCATATTGCAACACTGCCGGCTTCACAGCTATGTTTGGCCAACCTGTGCTTGGAAGATTATACAGAATTCCTACTCCTTATTGTGTTGATGACAGGAAAAAGAGTGATGCATTGCTTATTGAATCCCCTATAAAAGAATCTTTCTCACATCAATGATTTACCATCTTTTTGATTTACCCTTGGCCAACAGAGAAGTATGTAAAGAATTCAGCATTTTAAAGTAAATTAGAACAGTCAATATTCTTCTGTAAATGATGTTATGTGTCAGTCTAATACATTAAAGAAAAGTATGTAGTGGACAAATGCCCTCTAAATCAGAAAAAAGAAATAATGAAGAAAGAATGAAAACCATTCCAATGGGATTACATGGTAATAAGTTCCATTAGTTAGAGAAATACTTTAGAAAATAAAAAGGTAAATGTCATTTCTAAGTTAACAATTAACTAAAATGTTGTGACTATCATATGTTGAGAAGCGCACAGACAAATGTGATGGCTCTGGGGCATATAGTATTGACTACTGTAACAGTAATAAGTACTACATCAGCCATGTTATGTTATGTTATGTTAACCAGGGACCTAGAAACAAGGGAGAGGCTTCATCCCCATTGCAGCCACAGTGGTCTGCAACCCCATGACGACTATTGCAGTCCACTCCACCCCTCCGCCGCCCCACACTGAACACAGGATTATTGTGCAGTTTGGTCCCCGGGGGACCCCACAGGGTACGCCTCACACCAGGCACCAGGCGAGTGTAACCCCTATGTTTGTATGGTAGAGTAATTGCAGTGTATGCATACGTGGAGAACTTGTTTGTGCAGCAATCGCCGACATAGGGTAGCTGAGGCGAAATAAGGGGAACCAGCCCGCATTTGCTGAGGCAGATGGAAAACCATTTAAAAACCATCCACAGGCTGGCTGGTTCACCAGACCTTGAAACAAATCTGCCGGGTGGATTCGTGCCAGGCACCGGCTCTCCTTACTGCCCAGAAAGCAGTGAGTTAGACCGCATGGCCAATCGGGTGTGCTACATCAGCCATACCAGCCCATTGTTTTAATGTGAGATTCAAGGAATATTAACAACCACATAACAAAACAGCCCTGGGTTGCATTTAACAGAAATCAGTTGTGCTATAGGAAGCATTGAGAATAGCATACATATTCTCCATAGAGCACCAAAGGCTTGAGCTCTAAAGTAATTTTGTACTAAGAGCCTACTTTGCTTTGTGACACACTGTCTACCATTAATCATCTAATAACTTTATTAAACAATGGAAAGGTTGGGATATCAACAACATTATGAGAAGGATAAATTCCTACTCAGCATAATGATCACATGTTGAGTTGCAGACAGGCATGACAAGAAGACGGTTACATATTTGGACTTCCATCCAAAGCATACTTCAGAAAGGAGTACATAGAAGCATTTACACAAGCAAGTACTTCTCATGCACACATGACCACTATCTCTGACTGCTCTGGCCAGAATGCAACCTTGAATGGAAGAAGCAATACAGAGTGGGTGGGAAAGCAGGAGGGACAGCAGGGAACATGCAGTGTGAGGGGAATCAACACTGCCTGGTGGAGTGTACAGGGACTAGATGGTGGCAAAATGAGGCTGCCAAGCACAGTGCCACAAGGCTGTGGACAGTGAAGGGGGAAGGGGAGGGGGGGGAGGAGGATGGGGCATGGGAAGCAGAAAAGTAGAGAAAAGAAGACTGGTGGGTGCATCGGCAGAGAGTGGTGAACAATCAGGGTGAGGGGACATGAACTGGGAGGAAGTGACAGGACAGAGGGCGTGAAAACTGATGGGTGGATGGTATGGGAATTGTAGGTTGATGTCAGTATGGCTTCAGTATTGCAGAATGTGTTGGAAGCATAAGTCCCGTTTGCACTGTTCAGAAAAGCTGTTGGTGGAGGGAACATTTCAGATAGCCTGTGTTGTGAAGCAGCAATCCCTGCATGGCCAGGTTGTATGGATGAGATTTTTTGGTGTGGAAGGGGTGGCAGCTGTCAATGTGCAGAGGTCAACATTCATGAAATTTGCAAGCTGAGTTGAGGAGGGCAAAGTGATGTGGATGGGAGAGAAGGTGCTAAGGTTGTGAAGGAATGAGGATAAGATGTCTTGGCTCTGAATCCAAATCTTGAAGATATCATAAATGAACCTGAACCAGAGCAGGGGTTTGGAGTTTTGAGAGACTAGGAAACTTTCCTGAAGATGGCCCACAATTAGGTTTGCATAGGAAGGTGCCACGTAGCTGGTGCTCATGGCTGTGCTGCAGGTTTATTTGTATATCTTTCCTTCAGAAGAGTAGTACTTCTGTGTTAGGGTGTAGCTAGTGAGGGGTATGAGGAATGAGGTAGTGAGTTTGGAGTCATAAGGAAGTTGTGTCTGGTAGTCTTCAATAGTGGCAAGACCATGGGCATGCTGGATGTGGCTGTTCAATGAAGTGCTGTCAACAGTGATGAGTAGGTGTCCAGGAGGTAAAGGAATGAAGGTGATGGAGAGTTGTTGAAGGAAGTGGTTGGTACCTTTGATGATGCAGGCTAGATTTTGTGCAGTTACTTGGATGTGTTAGTCAACGAGGGCAGAAATTCTTGCAGTGGGAGCAGAATAAAAAGTTGCAATTGCAATTTGGGATTGTTAACTTAATGAATTTTGGGGAGCATGTAGAAGGTATGTGTGTGGGATGTCACAGAGGTCAGCACAGAAATGGATTCAGTGGAGATGCTCTGGGGAAAACCATCAGATTTAGACAGGGATTGGAGGTTATGTTAGACTGCTGGTCAGAGATCACTCTGGCAAGCTTTGTAGATAGATGAGTCAAATAATTAGCAGACACCTTCCACCAGGTAGTTGCTGAAATTCAGAATAAAATTGGTTGAGGCTTTGTCTGCAGATAGGGTGATTAAGCAGGATTGGTTTTGAGGCTATCTATGACTGTCCAAAGATTGAATCCTGCCACTCCCAGTTCATACTACCATCCAACCATGATCTTCCTACTTTCCCAAACAACCACTCCCTGGTCATTTTCCACGAATTCCTTACCTCCATCTTGGTCTCACTGTCCTTCCTCAGGTCTTTTCTATAAACACTAAGAACACTTTTGGCAGAAAAGAGGACAGACATACACTGCCTCAAAACAGATCCTTATCTAATCATCCTACCTTCAGCAAAGGTTGCATTGCTGTCATTATGAATCTCAGTGGCTACCAGGTGGGAGGCTTTTGCCAACTGCCTGACTTGTCCATCTATACTCTCTGCCAAAGTCGTCACATCCCAGAAGTTTAATATAGCTTCCAAACCCTTGATAAAGCCTTAAGCTCTTCCCAGTACCTCTCCTCTGAATTTACTTCCCTCCTCAACCCTATGACACCCCGTGCACTCACATTATATGCCCTCCCCAAAGCACACAAAGCCAACAATTCTGGATGTCTAATTGTACGTAGTTATTGCACTTCTAGTGGTAGAATTTTGGCCCACTATACAATAACTCCAATCAACTGCCCAAAATCTGGCCTCCCACATCAAAGATACCAACTGCTTTCTTCACTGACTCTCCACCCACCAAATCCTTTACCTCCTGGATCTCTAATCATCAATGTTTACATACTTCTTTCAAGGGAAGATACACAAACCAATATGCAACAAAACCATGGGCACCTATATGGCATGCTCCTATGCCACCCACCATCTATCAATGATGGATATCCTACCAAGATTGCTCCCACCCCTCCTAAACTGATGCTGCATCATCCACACAACCTCCACAGCATCCTAGTACATCGTTACATCATCCACACCCACAACTCCTTGCCACAGGGATCTTATCTCTGTGGAAGACACACATGCAAGATATTTCCAATCCACCCACCCAGTACTTTCTGTTCTAGTACTGGCACAGGCCTCTCCTACCCTGTTAGAAGCTGGGCCACCTGTCAAAGCAGCCATGTCTTATACCAGATCTGCTGCCATCACTCCATAGTTTTTATATTGGTCTCACTACCAACAAGATGTCCATCAGGATGAATGTCCACTACTGAACTGTGGCCAAAAGAAAATTGGGTCACACTGTTGCCTGCTTAATGTAACATGCTTGACTGAAGTGACTCCCATCTGGGTCCTCCCCTCCACCGCCAGTTTTTTGGAACTGCACTAACTGGAGTCATGCGTACAACACATTTTCCACTCCTGAAAGCATCCTGGCCTCTACCTATGACAGCTCACTGCCCCACACCATCCACCAAACATTTTCTGCCCCCTCTGTCCTGCACCTGTTCCCAGTTAATGTCCCCTCATCTCACTGTTTGCCACTCTCTGCCAACACATCCACCATTCTTTTTCCCTTCTCTTTTCCTCTCCTTTTCCACTCCCCATTCCTCTTTCCCCTCCAACCTCTCCCCCCACACAGTCCACAACACTGTGTCTGGGAATCTTGCCTTGCCACCCTCTAGTTCCTGCATGACACACCAGGCAGTGCTGACTTCGTTACCCACACAGGTTCCCTGCTATCCCTCCCTCTTCCCCACCCCACTCCAAATTGCTGCTTCCACTCTACATTGAATTCTGGCTCGAGTATCCCGAGTCAGTGGTGATGGGTGTGTGAGGCATGCTTTGTTGTGTGAATGAATGGATGTTTCCTTTCTAAAGAAGGCTTTGGCTGAATGCTCAAATGTGTAACAATCATTTTATCATGCCCGTCTGCAGTTCAATGCATCATTTTTACAGTGAGTAGCAATCTATCATTTTATAAATTCAGGCTGTTTTGTATGTGGCAAGAAGTGAGCCACTGTTTTGCTATTTGTCATATAACACATGGTGCTCACATTAAATGCACAAAAATTTGAACTTTTCTCTTTCCAGGAATGTTGAAATTATGTTTCTATCTTTAGTAGTTTGGAAGAACAAATGTTTAAAATCTGTTCCTCTTTTTGATCAGCACTTTCTTATTAACAACTTATTTGATATACCTGCCCTGGACATTACCTAGTAAAGAGTGTATTATAGTTATGTTTTAATTTGTTATGCTTCACAAGCCACTATCTTTTCTTGGCTGTCATTTACCTCTTTTCATGAGATGTTTTTTATTAATTGACAGGAACAATGGTTTATAATCCTTGTCCTAAGGCTACATACCGCAAGGTGCAGGGGGCTAGCTGACAATTACATTCTTCAGGTTAGTACTTACCTCTGCCACATTTTGGTGGTTAAATTGACAGAGGTCTGTGATTACTTACTTGAGTCTTCAGGAGAGAGAGTCTTTGTCTGGAGAGAGACTTGTACAGAATTGAGATGTCGACAATGAACAGTCCAGACAAGAACAGATTAGAAGCCTCTGCGCTGTGGTGTTCTAGGAGAAGTCTGCAATTTGATGCATGGACACTTAACTAATGAGTAGACATCGGACTAATAAGTAGATACAGTGTCTAAATGGAGAAGTAAGAAATTTATGACACAACTTTGGCTAAAAGAAGAGATTGGTTCATAGGACATGTTCTGAAACATCAAGGAATTGTCAGTTTGATAAATGATGTAAGTGGGGTGGAGGAAAGAGGCTGCATCGTATGGGGTGGGGGTTGCTGGAGGCGGTTAAAACTGCAGAGGGAGACCAAAGTATGAATACAGCAAGGAGCTTCAAATGGATGTAGGTTGCAGCAGGTATTCAGAGGTGAACAGGATGGGACAGGATAGAGCAGAGTGGAGAGCTGCATAAAACCAGACTTCAGGCTGAAGACCACAACAACAACCTTTTATCATTTTCGTGTGATTGTATTAGCTCATTAAATATGATACGTTGTGTGCAGTACTAAAGCATTGACTGCACACTGACCAGTGCAGCGCCGCGAAACAGCATCAAGAAGGTGCTGACCTGCATGCCATTGGAGAAAGAAGGCAGCACCACACCTCCACGAACATAGAGCTCAGCTCCCCTGTCAATGCTGATTGAACCAATACTGATTGCGCCAGTTTGGTCGCAGTGTTCGAGAGCACTATATACTGCGAGTAGTAATAGTGATCCATGACAATTTGAAAAGAAACAGGACTTCTGCTAGATGATCGCGTCGTTCTCGCACGATATTTCGACGGCGTAACTCTCTGTTACAGGTGCTAACGAAGAATGGTCCTTGGGTGGATCGAGTCCAGTATTTGTGCCTGAAAGGAGCTGGGCGCTCGCTAGTGAGTCCGCGCCGCATCGGGTGTTCACTCCACAGTCCACGCGAGCCAGGTCTGGCTCCAATGGTCCCCTCTGGTCGCTGGTGTTCAGACGGTAGTCCGCGCCCAGTGCGGCCGTCCTCTGGGGTCGTGGTCGTCATCTGAGATCTGTCAAAAGCGGTCTGTAATGTCTGGTGTTTTATTTCATTGCTGTTCCCTCTGTTTTCACTTCTGTCTCTTGCTGGGCACCATGTCAAGTGTTCTGTCCCTGGTCCGTGCCCACAAGGCGAGGTTACAATGGTTCCCTTTGATCGTTGGTGTTCCGACCGACGTCCACGCCCGATCTGGCCGTCCTCTGGGGTCATGGTTGTCATCTCGGGACTGTCAGGGCAAATATGTAGTGTCTGGTGCTCTGTCTTGTGGCTGTTTTCCCTGTCACCACTCCTATTTCTTGTGAAATCTCGATGTGTTTTCCGTTGAGTTTTCAGAAGTTCAAGAGCCGGATCCCAGGCCGTGCTGAGCTGGTACCCAATGTCATGGTTGACGAGATTCTCCGTGATCTTGGTCTCAATGGACTCTTTTATCACACTGTCCCAATATACAGGGGTCTGTGTGATAATCTTGGTGTTACTGTATTCATCAAGTGACCAAGCGTTAGACAGTGTTCTGCTATGCCTGATTTCGTTGTCTGTATGATTCTCATGTGCTTCTGGTGTGCCATTCCTTCCTCTTGACGAATACATCCAGGAATGGGAGTTGTCCATACTTCTACCTCAGGCCCATATCTTTCAGCAGAGCCCTGGCCTGTTTGTCCACTTTGTCCGTGGGGTCAGTTTCTATTGGTTTGTATGCAGTTCCATTGTGAATGTTATATTCGGGTGACATAAATTCAAATGTTCCAAAAAAGCATCTAGCCTCTCCTTACAATGGGGCCAAATGACAAAAGTCATCCACATACCTAAAAAAAAGCACTTGGGTTGATATGTGGCCAATGTAAGTGCCTCCTCTTCAAATCTTTCCATAAATAGGTTGGCTACCACTGGTGATAGAGGGCTGCCAATTACCACCCCATCGGTTTCCTCATAAAATTGACCGCGTATAGGAAGTACGTTGAGGTTAGTACATGCCTGAATAAGTCGAGGAGATCTCCATCGAGCCTCTCTCCAATAAGATCGAGTGCGTCATTCAGTGGTACTTATGTGAAGAGAGACACCACATCGAAACTGACCATTACGTCAGAATCCACAATGTGTAGTTGCCTCAGACGTTGTAGGAAGTCCTCTGAGTTTTGAATGTGGTGTACACATTTATCCACATTTGGTGCCAGTATCTTCTTTACGTATTTTGCAGTAGGATAGGTGGCAGGGCCGATATTGCTACAAATAGGTCGAAGAATAACCCCATTCTTGTGAACTTTGGGGAGTCCATACAGTCTAGGTGGTACTGGCGCTTTGGAATGCAGCTGTTTGATGACCTGTTCAGGCAGGCCCATATCCTTCAGCAGAGCCCTGGTCTTTTTGTCCACTTTGTCCGTGGGATCACTTTCTATTGGTTTGCAGGCAGGATCCTCCAGAAGTTGTCGCAGTTTTCTATAATAATCTGTCTTCTGTAGGATGATTGTGGAGTCCCCCTTGTCTGCTAGCATCACCACAAAGCGGTCATCCTTCTGGACATGAATGAGTGCCAGCCTTCCAACGCTTCAGATGTCGGATTTCGGTGGCTTGGTCTTGGTGAGCGCCCTGCACGTCTCTCTATGGATCTCTTCAGCCAAACTGGATGGTAGCCTGTTGGTCGCTTGCTCAACTGCACTGATGGCAGAAGTGGTAAGCGAGGAAATAGCAATGAGATAGAACACCAGATATTAAACGCCAGTTTTGACAGATCTCAAATGACAACCACCACCCTTGAGGATGGCTGCAGTGGGTCCGCACGACGGTCGGAACACCAGCGGCAAGGGCAACCACTGGAGCCGGGCCTTGGGGGGGGGGGGGGGGACTGCGATGGGAAGGCCCGGTGCGGCGCTGACCGACTAGGGAGCGCCCAGCACCTTACAGGCATAAATACTGGACTCGATTCGCCCGAGGACCATTCTCGGGTAGCGCCTGAAGAAGACAGCGAGTTACACCATCGAAATATCGTGCGAGAACGACGCGAAGTTCCGCACAAGTTCCGTTTTAACAAAATGTCAACAGATCGCAGGGAAAGCTCGAAGGATTCCAATAGTGAAACGTATTTGCATGCAGGAAGCACAGGAAGCAAGTTAAGTTATGTCTATTTTCTTTTTAGAAACAAATTGATCAGTTAATCTTAAAGTGTCATGTACATGTAGTTTTGGATTCCTGCCACTGGCCATTACAACTTCTTTTCTTCCTTGTTTGTGTCCATGCTCACTCCCACAGTAGCCAACATAACACTATGGTATATTACTAATGATTTATCTAAAGTTACCATAAAGATGTTTCAGCAACATGTATTATCACTTATTAATTTCCTTTTTCATAAATTAAAAAAAAATTGTTTCATTGTGGTTTTTAATACACTTCACATTACTACTGTAATAATTTGTAGCACGTTGTAATTCCCAAATAGTTTTCACCTAATTGTACTTTTTACCTAACTGCATATTGGACAGTTGTCAAATATGTACACAGTAGCAGCAACTGAGAAGTTTATGTCATAGTCACTTTTCTATTGCAAATAAAGCCCTGTTTACTATGAATGATACCACTGTTCACACTGAATCCACTGGCACTGTCGCCTACCTCACACCACTGGATTTGTTCTGTCTGAAATGCTGATACTTATTTTGTGTCATATTAACGATGTCACTCTCGCTGTATTATATGAGCGTATGTTCAAACAGATAAGTTTTATATTTTTTTTTTAGGTTTCTGAATTCTATATGTATGTAATTGACACCTCTTTACTATTTCATAACTACTTGCTTACAAGATGTAGATTGTCAGTTAGTTGTATTTGGTTTTCCACTTCTCTGCAAATGAGCAAGATGGTCATAACAAGCCAAAATCAATAATTTAATTTTTTATTTACTCGTCCATTTCTGTAGGACCAAACTGAGGAGCAAACCTCAAAGGGCATGCAACGTGTCAGTACATGAAATTAAAACATGAAAAATAGACAAAAGTAAAGTATATGAACCCAAAAAAAAGGCAAGCCATAAGTTTAAGGAAACGCAATCTACAGTACAACATAGAAATCAATTTAATTGTTCGAGCAACCCCTCAACAGAATAGAAGGGGTTACCAACAAGGAAACTCTTCAGTTTTGATTTGAAAACGCGTGGATTGCTGCTAAGATTTTTTAATTCTTGTGGTAGCTTACTGAAAACGGATGCACCAATATAATACACACCGTTCTGCACAAAGCTTAAGGAAGTGCGAGCCAAATGCAGACTGGGTTTCTCTCGATTTTTAACTGAGTGAAGGTTGTTAATTCTTGGGAATAAGCTGGTATTGATGACAAGAAATGACAGTAGAGAATACATATATTGAGAGGCCAATGTCAAAATACCCACGATGGTGAACAATGGTTGACAAGAGGTTCGCAAACTTCCACCACTTATTGCCCAAACTACCCATTTCTGAGCCAAAAAGTATCCTTTTAGAATGGGAAGAGTTACCTGAAAATACAGGGTGTCCCAGCTATCTTGTCTACCCAAAATATCTCTGGAACAATAACAGCTATTGGAAAACGACTTTCACCGTTATCAATGTAGGGTTGGGGCCCATGAATGTTGGTAAACAGCATCCTTCACTGCTCGCCAAAGAAAATAATCCAGCGGTGTAAGGTCCGGAGATCAGGCAGGCCACCTAACTGGGCCACCTCGTCCAATCCACCTACCAGGGAACTTACGATTCAGAAGTCGACGTGCTCGTAAGGCGTTATGTGCAGGGCATCCGTCATGCTGATAACACATGACCATTCTAGGGTTTAGAGATACAGTGTCCAAGAGAACAGGAAGACTGTGTCGTATAAATCTGGAGTATTGTCTGCCATTTTGGATGCCATGTATAAAGAAAGGTCCGATAATGGTATCTCCAATAATCCCACACCAAACATTAACTTTCCACGGACGTTGATGTTCTACCTGACGGAGCCATTTTGGATTGTCTGCGGACCAATAATGCATATTCCTCATATTGACAATTCCTTTGTTGGAGAATGACGCCTCATCGGTAAAGAGAATATCTGCAAAAAATTTTGGATTAGTCAGAAGTTTTTGCTGAGCCAACCGACAAAATGTTACCCTATTGCGGAAGTCATGAAGATCCTGGTGTAAATGAACATGGTACGGATGAAACTTATGACGTTTAAGAATACGCTGTGCACTTGATTTCGATACACCAACTTCACGTTCAATTTGAGGTGTGCTGATTTGAGGATTCACAGCTATGGTAGCGAGCACAGCAACTTCAGCACGTTCATCTGTGCGTGTTCTAGGACGATGTCGAGGTCTTGGATTTAAGCTTCCCGTTTCACATAGACGAGATGTGAGACTACCAAACATCAGGCGCGAGGGCGATGGCTTGTCAGGGAATCGTCTTCTGTACAGTCGTTCTGCCTGAACAGCATTTCGTCCACCTACAATAGGGTACAGTACAGGTATGTAGAGTAGGGTAGAAAACACACCTATTAACTTAATAATCATAATGCTCGCTAACAGTACTATCAACAAACAAGCAATCTCATAAATTATATCCCGTCAACGTATATTCTCCATAGATCAGCAGAATTTCTACCATATCTTCATGTGTGTACATTATACTGTACAGTATAAGTTCCACAACACAACGTTTATTCACAATGTGTACTACCTCCGTGCCGTCACTAGATTATTCTGATGCACGACTACACTGGTGTACTGCACGCCAAAGCAACAACAAATGGGATGCTCGGAGGGTGGTGGAGTACAGGAGTTTGCGTGGGTCGCAAATCATAAACAAGGCGAAGTGGTAACTGTGGCAGTAGTGGGAACTACGTTAGACAGGGACGCCAGGCACAATGGGTCATATAACGCATCAGATAAACCTTATTTTGGGTGCACACGATAAATAAGACAACCTGACGGGTGTACACCGATCGGTACTGGTTCATATTGTGTACGTAGATATGTAACACGTGCAAGGGGGAAACCATTATGTGCTTATGAGAGTTGATGGCAGCAGACCGTATTATTCGTTTCAGACCTCTTGATAAGTATGGAGGTGTGATTACACAGGTCAATCACATCGCGATTACGGGCAGCATGGGGTTCACGCCTGAGCCTCAGGACGTGCGCTAGCAGCGCATGTCGGGTGTTTCAAGCGTCAACTTCAAGTCTCAATAACTCGGGATGTAATGGGAATATTGCGATGAAATCAACGCTATTGTGTATGTGATTTGTCATGCTATGGATTGCTGAAGAAAAAATATAGGAGGTCCATTTAAAAAAACATAAGTTTGTGTTAAAAAAACACATATGCTCTCGTTTTAGAATGTTTCCAAACATGTACATTTATGGGCTCCAGCCCTACATTGATACCGGTGAATGTCGTTTTCCAATAGCTGTTATTGTTCCAGAGATATTTTGGGTGGACAAGATAGCTGGGACAACCTGTATAATAAACTCCTGGAAATTGAAATAAGAACACCGTGAATTCATTGTCCCAGGAAGGGGAAACTTTATTGACACATTCCTGGGGTCAGATACATCACATGATCACACTGACAGAACCACAGGCACATAGACACAGGCAACAGAGCATGCACATTGTCGACACTAGTACAGTGAATATCCACCTTTCGCAGCAATGCAGGCTGCTATTCTCCCATGGAGACGATCGTAGAGATGCTGAATGTAGTCCTGTGGAACGGCTTGCCATGCCATTTCCACCTGGCGCCTCAGTTGGACCAGCGTTCGTGCTGGACGTGCAGACCGCGTGAGACGACGCTTCATCCAGTCCCAAATATGCTCAATGGGGGACAGATCCGGAGATCTTGCTGGCCAGGGTAGTTGACTTACACCTTCTAGAGCACGTTGGGTGGCACGGGATACATGCGGATGTGCATTGTCCTGTTGGAACAGCAAGTTCCCTTGCCGGTCTAGGAATGGTAGAACGATGGGTTCGATGACGGTTTGGATGTACCGTACACTATTCAGTGTCCCCTCGACGATCACCAAAGGTGTACGGCCAATGTAGGAGATAGCTCCCCACACCATGATGCCGGGTGTTGGTCCTGTGTGCCTCGGTCGTATGCAGTCCTGATTGTGGCGCTCACCTGCACGGCACCAAACACGCATACGACCATCATTGGCACCAAGGCAGAAGCGACTATCATCGCTGAAGACGACACGTCTTCATTCGTCCCTCCATTCACGCCTGTCGCGACACCACTGGAGGCGGGCTGCACGATGTTGGGGCGTGAGCGGAAGACGGCCTAACGGTGTGCGGGACCGTAGCCCAGCTTCATGGAGACGGTTGCGAATGGTCATCGCCGATACCCCAGGAGCAATAGTGTCCCTAATTTGCTGGGAAGTGCCGTTGCGGTCCCCTACGGCACTGCGTAGGATCCTACGGTCTTGGCGTGCATCCGTGCGTCACTGCGGTCCGGTCCCAGGTCGACGGGCACGTGCACCTTCCGCCGACCACTGGCGACAACATCGATGTACTGTGGAGACCTCACGCCCCACGTGTTGAGCAATTCGGCGGTACGTCCACCCGGCCTCCCGCATGCCCACTATACGCCCTCGCTCAAAGTCCGTCAACTGCACATACGGTTCACGCCCACGCTGTCGCGGCATGCTACCAGTGTTAAAGACTGCGATGGAGCTCCGTATGCCACGGCAAACTGGCTGACACTGACGGCGGCGGTGCACAAATGCTGCGCAGCTAGCGCCATTCGACGGCCAACACCGCGGTTCCTGGTGTGTCCGCTGTGCCGTGCGTGTGATCATTGCTTGTACAGCCCTCTCGCAGTGTCCGGAGCAAGTATGGTGGGTCTGACACACCGGTGTCAATGTGTTCTTTTTTTCATTTCCAGGAGTGTACCACACAAAATAAGCGAATGAAAATAAGAAAAATTAACTATTTTGTTGTTGTCAAACCATCACTTCCTTCAGATACTGTTCGAATAGTAAAAATAGCAGCATTAAGTCTTTGAACAAGACCCCGAATGTGGGTGTTCCACCACAGTTTACTATTTGTCTGTACATCTAGAAATTTGAACTGTTCAGTTTCGCTAATCATATGCCCATTTTGTGAAATTAAAACGTCGGGTTATGTTGAATTGTGTACTAAGAACTGCAAAAATGAGTCTTAGTGTGATTTAGCGTTAGTTTATTTTCTACAAGCAATGAATTTGTGCCTTGAACTGCACTATTTGAAACAGAGCCAATGTTGCATACAACATCCTTTACTACCAAGCCAGTGTCACCTGCAAACATAAATGTTTTAAATTACCCGTAATACTAGAGGGCATATCGTTTATGTAAATAAGGAACATGAGTGGCCCCAGCACTGATCCCTGGGGCAACCCCTTTCAGACCCTACCGTATTCCATAATGGTCCAATTTCTGGAGCAATATTTTGTGATCAACACAATCAAACACCTTAGTTAAATCAAAAAATATATCTAGTGCTAGAGACCTTTTGTTTAATCCATCCGGTACTTCGCAGAGAAAAGAGTATATATCATTTTCAGTTGTTAAACGACTTCTAAAGCTGAACTGCACATTTGTTAGTAACTTATATGATGTAACATGATCAATTATCTTTACATACACAGCCTTTTCAATGACTTTAGCAAAAAATGATGACATAGAAATAGGTCCTAAATTGTCTACATTATCCCTTTCTACCTTTTTATAAAGTTGTTTTACTACTGAGCGCTTTAATCGTTCAGGGAACAGACCATTCTTAAAGGAAAAACCACAAATATGGTTAAGTACAAAGCTAACATGTGCAGCAGAGTACTTTAATGTTCTGCTAGACACTCCATCATAACGTTGAGAGTCCATAGTCTTCAGCGATTTAATTATATCCCCCCCTTGTCAGTATCACAGAGGAGTATTTCAGGCATCAATCTCGGAAAGGCATTTTACAACAGAATTATATGATTCCCTGTAGAAACTAATTTTTTATTTAATTCACTAGCAAGGCTCAGAAAATAATTGCTAAATACTGTATATATATCTGACTTATCAGTAAGAGAATTATTTTTACTACGAACTGACTTTATATGGTTGACCTTGTGCTGCTGAGCAGATACTTATTTCGCAACTCACCATATGGTTTAAATTTATCCTGTGAATTAGCATATTCCATTTGTATACCACATACTCTTTGGCTTCCTAATAACATTTTTGAGCACCTTACAATACTGTTTGTAATGGGCTACTGTAGCTTGATTGTGACTACTTCTAACATTTTGATATGTTCAAATGTGTGTGAAATATTATGGGATTTATCTGTTAAGGTCATCAATCCCTAAGCTTACACACTACTTAACTTAAATTATCCTAAGGACAAACACACACACCCATGCTCGAGGGAGGACTCGATCCTCCGCTCGGCTAATCCCGCGCGGCAACATTTTGATATAATTCCCGCTTTGTTCTATATGGTATCCCTATGCCACTAGTCAGCCAACCAGGCTGCATTTTACTGCTAGTACCCATTTAGAACTTTCTAATGGAAAACAACTCTTTTATTTGTATTTAATCGTGTGGTTAGGCCAGTCGCAGAGTGCCGGTCTTTCAATTTGACGCCACTTCGGCGACCTGCAGTCGAATGAGGATGATAGGATGATGATGAGGACAGCACAACACCCATTCCCTGAGCGGAGAAAATTCCCCGACCCAGCCGGGAGTCGAATCCGGGCACAGAGGACTGATAATCCGTCACGCTGACCATTCATCTACCAGGGGTGAACAAAGCAAATCTGAAAGAGCATGAGAAATGTTATTGGCACTATAAACATTCTGCCACTCTTGTAGTAATGAAGAATGAATAAAAACATTGTCTATGGCTGAGCTTCTGTTCCCCTGCACCCTGGTTTGAAAAAAAAAAAAAAAAAAAAAAAAAAAAAAAAAAAAAAAAAAAAAAAAAAAAAAAAAAAAGAAAAGAAAAGAAAGAAAAAAAACCACAGTCTGCATCAGATCATATGAATTTTTCTTGCACAATCATGTACAAAATTAATATTGAAGTCGCCACATATAACTGGTACTTCCTATAAAGTGAACCAAGAACCCTCTAGCTTGAGCAGAAATGTTCTGAAATCACGAGTTATGGGACCTATAAACAACAACAATTAGAAGTTCAGTTTCAGTAAATTCAACTGCCCCTGTACAACATTCAAATATCTTCATCAGATTACCCTCCATTCGGAGGCTGTTGCACGCATCGACCGTTATTTTGATTTGTAAATAATAGACTTCAGCTATCAGTCGTCCTTTGGAAATTTTATTAGTATTCCATGAACTGTGTAAAAAGCCAGATAACAGGCATTACATGCACTGACCAAAAAAGGATAGTGCATTGAGAATGGCTAGTTGCTAGCTGAAATCTAGATGTACCAATAAAAATTCCAAAGGACGACTGATATCTAAAATCTATTATTTACTATTCAAATATCTGTTCAATGCAGTGCCGTGATAGTCTATGGACTTCTTACCCACATGGCCACTCCCCCACTCCACAAGGAACTCCTTGAAATACAGCCAGCTAATCTGTATCCTGGTAAAGGTAGCCTCTGAATTGTCAAATTACAGTATTTAAATCATGCTTCAGTACACCAATAATGTTAGAGTCAACATCTATGAGCAGTTCACTAACCTTGTCTCTATTTTGATGAAGTATTCTAATTCCTTCTCTACTTGGGTACCCGACCTCCTCTGAAGGTCATTCCTTAATTAGATGGACTTCCTTCAAGCAAGTATACCTATCAGATGACTTCAATCTAGAAAAAGGTGCAGCTCTAACACGAACTACTACAGGAATTTTTCCATGAGTGATCCCTCCACCACCCACTACACTGTTACCTATAAGGCTTTGCCAGCCTCCCCTTCCCGTACCTATTGAGGTACAGGCCATGCCTAGTGAATCCCGATCTACTGATAAAATCAACTGGCACCACTGCAATGTGAGCCATGCCCTCTGCCATCGGTGCCTTTACCAGACCCATGTTAACACACCTAACAGCATCATTAAGATGTGGACGATTATGACGGTGAAACAGTTGCACATTATTGCTACCAGTTTCAGTAGCTATCTTTACTAGGTCACCACGTACATCATAATCCCTGTCCCTATCAAAACTACACCCTGCTCCACCCACAATCACTACCTGACCCTCTTTCGTAAAATTCCTAGACTCCCCAATGCTGCCAGTCACCTGAGCCAACCCTGTACTAGGCTTCACAGTGCTGGTTAACTGGTACTCATTCCCCAACACTGCCTGCAACTGCTGGCCCAAATCCCTACCGTGCGAACTACCTAGCAGCAGAACCTTCCTCTTTCGGTTGAAGAGTGTATGTCAGATCTTCCAGATGTAGCACAAGCACGAGCTGTTCACAGAAAGCCGCAGTTTGGTGTACACACTAAGTACGAAGTGGGTGAAGGGTACATGTGAACCTGAAAGTAAGTATTGTGACTGAACATTATCCCAAAGTTAAAACTTGGCAGCAGAAAGCTATTACAATTATGCAGCTATCATGAGATGCATCTGTTGTACAAGAGAAACCAATCAAACCATGTACAAAAGAACAAAGGTGTAATTCGAGTGGTATGATGCCACTAAACACCAGGAAGTTGTTTTGGGTGAGCAGGAGGACCAGGAAAACAACCATTTCTAGGTGAATTCAGTCCGTAATGAGCATTACAGTGAGAGGAATAACTGTTGTGAATGGTATTGGGATATATGGTTTTCTCTTGATGATGTTTTTGGGAGCATGTTTGACTAGAAATAACGGCATCCATCGTTATTGTTGACAATACATGAAGGGAAATCAAAATCGAAAATTATTTATCACTAGCAATATAGTGTACATATGCTTGGGCTTGAAATGAAACCATGAATATTTTTGTGCTGGAACAGGATTCGAACCCGCATATGTACCTTAGGTGGTGATCTAGAGAAGTTTGCAATCTTGGGAAAGACAACGAAATGATCGAACCATATCGCTCCGTGTGGGTCATATACTACGAAAGATACATCCTAATTCGAATCCCAGACCAGTGTCAAAGTTTCCAACGCCTCAAGTTCTAATAACGTAAGAATTCCGTGACATGAAGTGACCATTGGCTCATTAAATAAAATGCAGTTTCTAGTGTAAAGAAGCTCATTTTTGACAGAGTTTCTCTTTGCCGCGGTTTCTGGACCAACCTAAAGTCGCTCTGCCCCATTTGATAGCAAAGTGATATGAAGTTAATAATGCGGATTCTGAACTACCGTCCAGCCTGACGTTCTCCACTTGGTAATACTAGAAGAAAAGGAGATCTGTTCCCCTGTGTTCATAATAAATGGCGGAAGTTGGAATCGAAGCGATACGTCGCACCTAAGGGTATACGATCAATCCGCGAGACCAATGAAGTCCAGACTTCATACATTCATGATCATGTAACGTATGATGTGCTTAGCTTACAAATTAGACACGGTGAAAACAAGTTCAGTTCTCTGTTCACAGCTTAATTATCAGCAGGCTTCTGACACGGAAATTATGCTAGTCTCATGTCAACGACATGTAAGGACGCTTTTAGCCATCACATCCTAGATTCGAAATTTTCATTGTTTCAAAAAATCTCTTACATTGGGAAATACCATTGTAGAATATTAAGTTACCAAATACTTCACTGATTACTGCCATTATCGCTATTAACTTTCTCATTCTGCTGCTGCTACACGCGTGCTTGAAGGAAGTAGCCTATTTACTGCATCTTTGTCATTTTTACAAGTAGTTGGTCAAAGAAATTAAATATTTAGTTCACAGCAATTGGTTGCGGCGTTCTGTGGCAAATGGACCATAACATGTAGCTATTTTGCTCTTTCTATGTTTAGGAAAACGTTTTCAGATTAATATCGGACATCTCCAATCATTCATTGAGTAGATTAAAACTAAATTAACTGATGAAGGCGTTACTTCATAAGAGAAATTGCATTGCAGTTCTTCATTTAGTTGCGCTTAGCAACGACCCTTGTAAAACGCTAAAACTGCCGACAAACACCACTTTCAAACCCCGAAGATACTAATGTCTTCCGTTAAATGTCACGATCGTTCTCTACAGATGACCTGGCGGACGACACTTATTTCAAGAAGCACAAGGAAGAAAATATTACAGAAAATCAACTATCTTCGTTGCAATAAACTCATTTTACGTGGACCAAATTCACACTATAGTATCCATTTCATCTTTGTAGAAAAGTATTTCAAAGTTGCAAAACTGACATCCGACTTAGAGGCCTTACACTTAGTCGCCAACCAGAAATTCTAATTCTGTGGAACACCAGTTTCAGTAAACAGATTACTGAAGACCGTTTGTCACTGTTCTTTCTTACCGGAAAATACTCAGTTGAGTTATTAGGCTATATAACGATATTGCAACAGTAATTTCGTGTGCAAGGAATGCATACGAATTGCAGAATTTTATACTGCCGTGATTTCCAGTGCTGCATATCCTTGACTTAAACTGGTTCTGCACCATTTCCGGCAACATTATACTGATACCAATAGTGTGCTCGTACTGCCAATGTAATTGTTTATTTCACTTGATTTCATAATCATTGAAATAAAAGTGACATGACATCCCAACACCAGAGGTTTCATATCATTCATCCTTTCCTTCTGGGAGATAATTTTTTTGGTCAGAAAGCTTTTTCCCTTCTAACCAAACATTAATGACTTCACAAACCGCTGTTTGGTGCTGTTAAGAAGATTTCTTTTGACGTAGCTTTAGGTGGTGGACTTTAGTTTAACCTTGAAACATGTTAAGCAGCAATGTTCGAAAATTTCCCGAGTAAGAAAAGTTTATTGTCCAAGTAGGAAAAGTTTTAAATACAAAGTCTATTCAATAGGGGCCACACTGATCTTCGCGTCTGCCGGCACTTTATTGTAGTTTGCCTAAGGGTTACAACACGTTGTGTTCTAGTAGCTGTTGAAATCATTAGCTGAAACAGATTTTAACATCTAAGGGTATGGTACTGTTAAAAATACAAAACGATTAACAACCTTAGGCTGAGTTCATATTCAAACTGATGTGCATGTATAATAGGGAAACTAGGGAGCCGTTTGTTCTCGCCTTCCTCAAATGAGCGCCGGAAGCCATATACACAAATCTTTACAATACGACGAGTACTTTGAACGTCACAGTTGACGCTGTCCTCCTAAACTAACAATTTTTTGTTTAGAACGAATTAAAATTTGTAGAAACGGCATAATTCGAACCCGATAACACCGCTTTCCCTACTCCACTTTTCTTCCACTTCCATGAAGCGCAGTTAAAGAATTTTGTGGTGTAACATGTGAGATAACACAGTACAGTACAATACGATAGCCGGAACAACCTGTATCACAATGTGAATCTAAATTTTGCCTGTACTATCTGAAAATGGTGTCATTATTATTACTACGTATAATGTTTAGAGACAAAATACGTTTTGGATTCTTCAGTCCTGAGGCTGGTTTGATGCAGCTCTCCATGCTACCCTATCCTGTGCAAGCTTCTTCATATGTAGTGTATTCATCTCTTGGTCTCCCCCTACGATTTTTACCCTCCACGCTACCCTCCAATGCTAAATTTGTGATCCCTTGATGCCTCAGATCATGTCCAACTAACCGGTCCCTTCTTTTTGTCAAGTAGTGCCACAAACTCCTCTTCTCCGCAATTCTATTCAATACCTGCTCATTAGTTATGTGATCTACCCTTCTAATCTTCAGCATTCTTCTGTAGCACCACATTTCGAAAGCTTCTATTCTCTTCTTGTCTAAACTACAGTATTTACCGTCCATGTTTCACTTCCATACATGGCTACACTCCATAAAAACACTTTCAGAAACGACTTCCTGTCACTTAAATCTATACTCGATGTAAACAAATTTCTCTTCTTCAGAAACGCTTTCCTTGTCATTGCCTGTCTACATTTTATATCTTTTCTACTTCGACCGCCGTCACTTATTTTGCTCCCCAAATAGCAAAACTCCTTTACTACTTTAAGTGTCGCATTTCCTAATCTAATTCCCTCAGCATCACCCGACTTAATTCGACTACATTCCATTACCCTCGTTTTGCTTTTGTAGATGTTCATCTTATATCCTCCTTTCAAGACACTGTCCATTCTGTTCAACTGCTCTTCCAAGTCCTTTGCTGTCTCTGATTGAATTACAATGTCATCGGCGATCCTTAATGTTTTTATTTCTTCATTAGCGATATTCACAAGGAATTAATTTATCAGATCTTTTATCAAAGCATGAAATCAGGAATGAACTGGACTTCTGAGACGGAGGAAGTGCTGCCCACCTGGCATCGCATTTCGTTCCTACTGCGTTGTCAGTGGGTCCTTACGTGAGGAACGTAACATTGAAGGAATCTGATGAAGGTAGCATTCTTGCCCTTTATGAAGATGGATAATGTATCAGTGCTGTTTTCCGTGCCATGGGATATATCTCTAGATGGAAAGGATACCGGAGGAAGGCCACGTCAACCGTCAACGTCGCCCTCGACGTCCACGGGCTACTGCGGAGGATGAAGACAATGGTATAATCCACTGCATTGATGAATACCCTTTGAGGACTAGCAGAGAAATTAGAAACATGCTCCAGATAAGTGTGAGTGTGTTGACCACTGGTCGTCGTCTCAACGAGAAAGGAATTTATGAACGAAAATCAGCGGTTAAGTAAATGTTGAAGGAGCAACATAAGGCTGCCAGATTAATCTTTACACTGGTGTACTGAAGGAAACCGCTTTCCTACTGGTAGCAAGTTATATTTAGGATCGAGGAAGTGTTTTATAATGCACCAAATTCTTCAGTCCACGTATATCGACCAAATGGAGCGAAGTTCGACGAAAGATATGTCCATCAGTGGCAAAAGTGTGGCCGCAGTCTTGTCACAGTTTGGAATGGATATCAGCAAGTCGTAGCGGCGTTGTGTGCAACTGGGCCGTCCGTCTTCTAGTCAGTACTACTGCGAAATACTGGAGAACGTAATGCTTCCTCGTCTGAGGTTTTCGGGAGGCAGAAAAATCTTCCTACGTGACCGTTCTCCTGTCCACACAGCGAAATGTGCAAAACACTGGAATCAAATGTCCCATAGAGGACGTATGGGCAGAGACGTAGAATATTATCAACAGTAGAAGACCAGCAGCGACAATAAAACCAGCGTTGTCCAAAGCAGTTCATGACACACGGGAAGCGTTGGCACAGAATAACAGACTCATCTGGAACCTTGTTGCCTCTATCCCCGGCGGCTAAATGCATTTATAGAGGAGGACGAAAACTGGACGCGTTACTGAATTATTGTGTTATTAGGAAGAAAATTTTGTTTATGACAAATGAACCTTTATTTTCCGAAGGAGAAGAGGAAAACTCGTTTGTCTTATCTCCTTAAAAAAATAAAAATAAAAGAAGGAGCATGTGGGTCCGTAAATCGGCATGAATATCAAGAGGAGCAAATTACACATAAAAACTAGGCAGTCTATTTCACTCTTTTCAGTCCTTAAATATATTACTGATTTTAAATTATTTTACGACCATTGATCAAGAAGACTGAAACAAATATGAAACCACTTTTTTTATCACATGGCTCATGACGTCAATGCCGATGAAGGGATCAAAGGGACGGTATTTACTTTTTTAAGTCGAGAGAAAGGATGATATTAAATTGTGTTCACTTTATTTGGACGCAGGCATGACGCCACAACAGAGATATCATTGCCTTTTAATGGCAAGCAGAAATCACATTACATAAAGAGAAAAAGTGGTACAAGGCTTGCTGTGTAGACGTAGCCAAGCGTTTGAATCCACTCCTTCCTCAGTTATATACTTATTAATTCTTTAAAATTATGAGTACTACATAATTTTCGTTGTTCTCCTAAATTACCAACTCATAATGCAAGTTAAAATTGATGGAAGTGACAGGATTGGAAGCCCATACCAGCGTATTACAAACTGACTGCCGTAAAGGCTACGCCAATCTACCAATCGCATACGCTGCCCTTACGAACGGGTTCGAGTCCCGGTCGGGGTATGCATTTTCAAAAGAAAAAAAAGTAACGTAGTCGCTTTTGAAGTGAAGACCGCTTTGGTCCCCGGTTCCACTCATGCTAAAGGGTACGTTTTTGGCCGTTTCGTGGCCAAGCTACAAGCAGTCAGATCGGAAATTTTATTTATGTCAGTTATAAAATGTCACATTTTCATACTACAGCAAGTAAATACAGACCTCTTCGAAGTCCAGAATGAGTAATATCTTACTGATTCGTGCTGATATAGGCACACTCCTGTTACATATACTTTATTTTTTATTAACATAGACTTTGTTGTAAGGATACGATGATTATTTGATTTTCATTTGAATTGCGACAGTGCAGATTTTAACAATGTTGTCCATGATTTTATTGACCACAACAGTAAACATGAAAAGAAATTAATCGTCAACAGTATATTTTGTCACACTATCTAAAACAGCCTTACGAAGCTCAAGCAGTTTACCGATTCCACGCCTGTGGAAACCTGATGAATGGCACTTAAAGATGTCGTTAGAATATGTTTGAAGTACATTTTCGTCAACAGCGGATTTTTCTTGACTGTTCTTCAATGAGGACCTCAAAAAGCGAACATCTGAGGACATTTGATCAAAAGAGTAAATGCATGAGGAATGACATTTCAAATTCCCGGATAGTTTTGTTACTGAAACCGGCAGTGCACGTTATCATGTAGTATCAACACCTGATGTAGTTTTGTAGATCGTTTTCTTACACTGTGACAGATATGTGTCTTAGTTGTTGACAAAAAATACTAGCTGCAGTATACTCTCCCCTGAGTAGGTTATCGTAATGCATAATACCTTTTTGAGGCAGCAGGGTCAAAAAATTATGCCCTATGATCGAGTTTTTTTGTTAGGGCTCTGGCACTAATTCTTCTTAAGAAGTTAGTATAAAGACATCAGAACTAGTCACCAGTAGGAATATTACATTGGAATTCTCAATGGGCCAACTAATGACTATCAAGCAAAAATGCGTTCATAATCAACCCTTTGATATTTGTTGCTCTCAGTTAGAGCATGCAGTAATACTGAGCCTGACTTCTGAACGTTGCCTACTGAGAGCAAATGCAGCGCAACACTGAAATGGTTGCACTTCATCATGTATGTCTGTTATCGAGGCTACCTGAACGCAAAAATCATTCATGCCATAACGACCTCTCTTGAAGCAAAAACTATTTTCCTGAAGTTTCTTGCCCAAAAGAAATCGCCCCACACACAACACAACGTGTTCAGAGCTGCTTCTGCTGCCTTCATCCCTCAACTAAACCCTAAGAGAACAACATGTCGCAAATGTTAGACCTTTTTCGACTTGTGACTATATTTCATCACACTTAAACAACGCTCAGAAGTTTCAGGCACGCAAAATCCAAATCGTAACTGTCAGATAAATACGAGAACTTAAAATAAGAAAATAATCGCTGATACATACACTCGTAGTACCGCGCCACATTCACCTGGTCGGAGGCGTCTGACGTTGGCAGCAGGAAGCGCGTGGCCAGTAGCCGGCAGGGATCTCCTGCTTACATGGCAGACGCTCTAACCGACTTTTTTTTACAATGGTGTAACAATAACAAACATAAACTGCTTCTATCAATTTTTCATATAAGTCGATGCTCTTTATAAAATAAAATATTTCTGGAAAATGTAAACAAGTGGACGTTTTTCACATAATGGTGCAACAATAACAATCCTAAACTGCTTATATCAGGTTCTAAACAATAACGGGCCACGTCCCTCTTCCTGGGCGCGTTCCTCGATAATCCCGTTGTATCTCGCTTTGGTGCTGGGTACGTCTTCACGTATGGTGGTGGATCCTCTCCACCATCCTGGTCCTTTCTTGTTCTGAATACTTAGAGGCAATAATTAGATTCTCCTACCCGGGACACCCCAACTGAGTGGGAGATCTAGCAAGGCACTCCCTAAAAAATTAGCCTAACATGTACGATACATCGGATATCTCATAATCTGTGAGTGATGTTCTTGTAGTAAAGCCCAAAAGTCGAGTACATTCTTACTGCCCTCTCGAAAAAGGTAAAGCACAGCCAGACCCCGAATCCAAGTCACTGCGTTTGTCTTCGTTTGGGGATAACAGGTCATATACGGGAGAAGAGGTATCCGTGGTTCTATTGCTTGCGGCACCACCCGAAGGAAGAAGGCGATCATTTTTTGGACCAAACACCACACGTCCGCCTAAGGCCTGCGTTTCAGGCTATGTTCCTCTGTGTCTATAACATTACACTGTGGACACAGTGGCTCATCCGCCATATGAATTGTATGCAACCTGGAACGAGTCACTTATTTCCCATATACCTCCTGATACCCTAGCGCGCATCCCCGATCAAGATGTGGGTGTTGCACTGTACGCCGTAACACTGACCATGTCACTGTTGGTTGTCGAATCAATGTGCTATATATATATCGTGCCGTTGCCGTCCTGGTAGTCAGTAGTTCCATATGTACTAGGGTCGGAACTTAAATAGCGACAACTATCTATGCACAACCGATACAAAAGAGCTACATGTTTGCACCTATTACTGTCCTTCAAAGTAGTCACCAGCGTTGTGTAGAAGCCGTTACCAGCGATGTGGAAGGCGTAGTATACCGTTAGCGGAGCCTGTTCTGGTGATGGTGCGAATGGAGTGGTCTACCGCCTGTTGAATCTACGGAACAGTTCTGAAGCGAGTGCCACCGTCAATTCACAGTATTACTGTTCGTTTTTGGAGCGTCACCTGCGACCAGCTTTGTGGAAGAAGCGGCGGCACTCTCTGCGCAACCCACCCATCATTTTGCACGACAATGCGCGGGCGCATACAGGGCAAGCTGTGGCTACTCTGTTCGGTCTATGGGACTAGGGAGTACTGTACCATCCACCATACTCCCTGGACTTAAGTCCTTGTGACTTTGATTTGATTCGGAAGATGAAGGTAACACTTCGTGGCATTCGCTTCAGAACTGTCCCAGAGATTCGACAGGCAGTAGACCGCTCCATTGGCACCACGGACAGAACAGGTTCTGCCAACGGTATAATACGCCTTCCACATCGCCGGCGACGGATTCTACACAACGCTGGTGACTGTTTGACGGACAGTAACAGGTGCAAACATGTAACTCTTTTGTATCAGTTGTGAATAAATAGTTGCCACTATTGAAGTTCTAACCCTCGTACATAACTGTGTTCCACCAAAAAGGTTCACATGTGAGCAAGCGATGGTGAGATGTGTGTCACGGATACCGGTATCTGACGAGAAGATGGAGCTAGTTCGTCCTTCAAGGTGCCCGTCAGACTTGCTCGGTGTCGTGTGCACATCTTTATCATCGTGCTTACGTAAATAGCCACTCCTCGGTCGCGGATGTGGACTGGTCCAAGACCTATACGACTGCTGGGAAGGGTGAGGGTTTCGTGTTCGACCTTAAAAAGCAGACCTGTGCTCACAAAATATCCTAATGCCGCCAGGGTTCGGCTCGCCAACACCACTTGTGTCAGGTGGAGAATGCGAGAAGGTGTATAAGTGCTGACAAAGATGACCCGTTGTATCATGTCCAGAACTCTTAGTCTGTGACTTCGAACACTCGCACGAATTGTTTTCAGAAGCTTTCTGTAGCTCAGTGCAGCCGTGATTCGAACGTTTGTAGTGAAGATAATTCCTAGGCATTTCATTTTGTTTATCGGTTGTAATAGTGCTACACTTCCCATCGGGAGTCCTCTCCCGATGTTCATCGATGATATCACTTAGCGTAGTACGCGTTTAAAGCATGCTGCAAGTATTTTGGTCTAGTCGCAATTTAGAAGGGTCAGTGGCCGGTAGGCCTGTATCCCTGTGGGCCGGATGGTTTGTGGATAGGGATGATCATTCCTTCCACGAAGAAGGATGGAAGAGGCACATTGGGAGACATCAATTCGCGGTACATGGCAGTCCATCGCGGAGTCACGAGATCTTTAAATGTACCATAAAACTCTAACGGAAACCCATCGGGCCCGTTGATTTGTGCGACGCTCCCTTATCAATCGCTTCCGTTACGTCGTCAGCTGTGACTTCCCCTGTTAACTCTCGGTCGGCCGTCTCGTCAAGACACGTGGATAGTGTTCGTGGGACCTCATGAGAAGCTGCCTGATCGTGTTCCACTTCTTCACAGAGATGAGCGTGTTGTTCCACAAAGACGTTGGTAATGTCTTTTTGCGTTGCCATACGGTGACCATCCGGCAGTACGACCGTCTGTATTAGCGTTCTGCGGCTACGTTGTTTTTCTCTGATAACGTGACTCATCGACGGCGATTCTCCACGGACTCGTTCAAAGGCCCTTGCGCGGACTGCGACATCCTCCGGACGGCGGCCCGTTATGGAAATTATTTGGGCCTGTGCTCGTTTTATAGCAGCACTCCGATCCTGTGAAGGCGCTTGTACAGAAATTTCGAGGAGTATCGTGAAATAAAACTTCGTCGTGTGGAGCCTTCACTTCATCTGCTCTCTTCCGTATGCAATTAACGCTCGACGCAATGCAGGCTCAACGCATTCCAGCCACCATTGCAACGTCGTCGGGTACGTCGGGAGCGTCGTTCACATTAGTGCTAAGTGTCTTCTATTAAGCGTCTGAACTGAGCTTCCCTGAGGTGTGCTGTATTCATTTTCGAAACACTGCGACTCCTCCACACTCGCTGACGACTTGGGAGAGCGTACATATATACGTTGTGTGATCTGAAAAGGTTACGGGCCACAATTCCGCATCGAGGATCGCAGATTCGAGACGACGTGTTCCGTAAATTCGATCGAGGCGACATACAGAGTGACTTGTGAGACCGGTATATGTACGTCTGTCGCCATGTATGATCCCCCACGTATCGATGAGGTTCATATCCTGTATCAGTTGCCGCAGCTTGGTGCGTGGGTGTTGATCCTCTATGGCGAGGACGCAGTTGAAGTCGCCTCCAGAAAAGACATGTTCATACCGACGTAAAAATAGTGATACAATCTTCTCTGCGTAAAATTGGGATCGATCGTCTGTCGGCCCCGACGGTGCGTAGATGTTAACGATCCATACTCCGAGTACTGTGAGTGCCAGTACTCGCGCTGACGGCAGTTAGATGACGTCCTCGGTTATTATGCCACCACATAGAGGTATCACTGTTCCGCTACCGTCGTCTGTGCTGAGTGTAATGTATGTATCGTACTCATAGAGGTCGGGGAAGCTCTCGACACATACTTCTTGCAGAAGGACGATGTCGACGTCTGACGCATGCCGCATGTCTCGTAATAACTGTAATTTGACCGGCGTTCTAATTGTATTCATATTAACAGAGGCAGCTCCATACGCTGTGGCTGTTCCACAGTGCGTAAAACGCACATGAACGCCTATGTTAACTTGTGTGCTGTTGCTTGGCGACATGCTGTCTGTACGACAGTCTGCATCTTCTACGTGGTTAACATCCGGTACACGCCGCACTTGCCATTGCGGCTGCGTCGTCGGTCTGTGGATTAGTATCAGATTCATTGACCCAGTTCCTGTGCTGGAAGTCCTCCTCTCGTCATGTGTTTCCGCCGGGCTGATCGAAGACGGAGTATTACAGCGGTGGGTGAAGGGACTCCTACCGGCGTCTCTCTGTCCAGTGGGTCTATATTCAACCCTTGTCTCGCGTCATTCGCGTCGTACTGCTGTGTGGGAGTTAGAACCTCCCGTTGCGCATCCGGATTCACTGTAACGTCGATACACGTAAGTCCATCTGGCGTGAAATGCATTAAGCAGGTGTCCGACGGAGCTAGCGGTCGTTTCTTGTGGTGCTTCGGCGATCGTTGTTTGAGCGTGTGCGCTTCCGTATCCGAGAGCGGAAGTGAATCCCGGTGCTCAAGGACGAAAGCAGCTGTCGGTACAACTGTAGGATCAATTTCCATACCTCCTACTGATCCTTTCCTGTCGGTTAAGGGCGTCGTCGGCGCCGCAGTGGCAGAAGCGTGCGCTGTTTCGTCACAGGTGGCGGTCTCTACCGCAGTCGGTTGCTGTAAACTGTCAGGATGTTTGAGCTGGTTATTCTTCTGGATGGGATCTGTTCGAAACGCGTCCGCGTACTTTAGTGTCAGCGGCGTCAGCGTGGACGTAGGCACGTGTCCGCCAATTGGAACTTGCACAATCCTCCGCTGCATACATTCGGAACGGACGTGGCATTCTTTCCCGCATCCAGAGCATGTTTTGGGTTGTCTATCGTAGATGACTATTGTCCTTCATCCGCCGATGAATAAGTATGAGCATACATGTTGTGTCAGTTCTATTCGGATTTGACGCTCTTCATTGTAGGTCGTGAAGTTGGACCATTTTCCCTCTACGTGGCTAAGCACTCTTCAATATGGGCGTAAGGCGTCAATCATCAAATCAGACGGAACCTCGAAGGGAAGTTAGAAAATGTGTATGCATCATAAGCCCAGTCCTGCGTGATCAATAGTTACTTCTCGAACATGTCCATCAGAGTAACAAAATTTGAGTCCATGTTTAGTGTCATGAATGATTCTCTCACACACTGCATCGTTTATCAGTTGGAAGTACACAACACTGCTCACTATGGAGAGGTGTATTCCGATAAGTTCGTTGTAGCTAAACTTAACTTGGTCTCGTAGGAACATTTCACTTTCATAGGCTTTCGGTCTCACATATTCATTCGAAAAAATAATCTTGAGAGTCGACTTTCGGTATACATGTGCCATTCTATATCGAGTCTTCGAAACGTGTCAGTACGTCGAATAGGTAAAGAACCGCGCGCGCCAAAACTTCCACGGCAGGGACGTAAACAGACGTCCGTGTCGCAGCATCGCCGACAGCAGACTTAACGGGAGCCAGCGGAACACTAGAGCACCGTAGTGTCCCTTATTGCACCAGCGCTGGCCAGGACTGATAAGCTCGCAATGCAAAATACGAGATGAAGTGCAATTTCCACGTCGAATGACTTTCCTGGACTCAGAAACATAGTTGATAAATTTATTTCACACGTTATGTTAAAATTACTCAAATTATTTAATGGAAGTGGTTCGAATATATCAAGTGAATTTTGTAGGCTAATTCTGTGTCAACTAAGAAGTGATTCATAGATCAAAAGGCTGCAAAAGATATCCTGCGTTGTTGCCGAGCTTTAGTTAGGGCGGTATTACACTATCACATTTCTTTGTAGAAATTCATACGGTCAAATATTTATGTCAAAGAAATTTGAGACTGTAATAGGGAACTTTGTCAAATCTCGCCTTTCGTAAAAGAAATGTGATCAAACCTAGGGCCCCGCCGTGAACTGCAGTGTGAAATGTTACGGCCTGGAGCGCCGGCATCGCTACAGCTATTTGACGTCTCTGGTGGGTTTGTAAACATGGCATTAATTGGTGTGGTCCTTCGGCTCTTTATAATAACCTTGCTTCGACGGGGTGGTGGTGGGGCGGGGAGATGGAGTGAGCAAGGGGCACAATGTATGCTGCATGCTATTAGTCGTGTGCTGGTGGAACATGCTGCAGGTGAATTCAAATTCACAATCACAGCTACAGCCATACTCCTCTACATCGGGAAACACCAAGGTAACTTTTCAGGAAGCCGGAATAAAGGACGACACACTTTAGAATTAAAAAAAAATTCTTAGCTCTCCATTCCAATGCGTCTGTTTTTGAACTCTGGATGCCTTCAGTTAAAGAATGCTTCATCTGTTTCGTACTTCTCATTTTATAGTAGCATTAAACATTTATTTATCTTCAGATGTTTCTCCTTCAGTGCTTTATAAGTCACTTCACTCATTCCTGGAATCATTTTGGTTAATGTGCACTGTGGTAGTCGAGTGTTGTATAGTAAGTCAGAGTAGGTCTCTGCTGTTAGCATGCGTACAAAATGCAATTGTGGCGCTTCAGTCTGAAACCGCACGACCGCTAAGGTCGCAGGTTTAATCCTGCCTCTGGCATGGATGTGTGTGATGTCCCTAGGTTAGTTATGTTTAAGTAGTTCTAAGTTCTAGGGGACTGATGACCTCAGATGTTAAGTCCCACAGTGCTCAGAGCCATTTGAACAATTTTGCAATATTGGCACAAGCAACTGCAATCAATTATCGTTGTCCGCCATCTTGAACTTTGACGAAATATATGATGGCACTGTAATACCGACTTTCAGTGCCACCTCAAAGATCTATGTCAAAGAAATTTGACATTTGTTTCTCAAGCAAATATTATAGGTTAATACCGGCCTTATGAGGGTCAAAATCGACTGGGTGGAGCAAACAGCCTCCTAGAGGACTTCCTGGTAGTTGCTGCTATCGGAAGGCAACATTATGAGCTGGTGCAGGGGCAGAGATTATGAGTAGTTCGAACTAGGTTTCGTTTGAATATTGGCGACTGTTTGGATTGCGCGAATTTTTGAAGTTTTAAACAGTTTCTTTTTCAAGTTGCGCGAAGTTTGTTTATGGTTTTGAGAATTAGAACGCCAATATGATTTACTATCAGTGAGTATGTATGATTATTTCGTGTGTTTAGTTGTATTTTTATAATAAACGTAGCCTAGCAACTGTTGCTCGAGACCTGAAAACGCCATGTTTGTTTCGTTAGCACTGTGGGGCAAATCCGTCAATCGATGATCGACGAAGGTCGGTTTTGTCCCACAATGTTAAAACTACTCAGTTTGGTGTTCCATTATTCTTTATAAAATAACCGAAACTCTGAATTAGTAATACTAAGTGTTTCATTAATTACTGTAAATGGGAATGGAAGTTAACATGAAATAAAAAGGAGGTGGTCAAATTTTATACTTTTTACTTAACACAAAAGTTGTTTCACTTGTTACAGAAAGAAAGTTAAAACCACAGGTAATGGGTACTTTAAATGCATTCTAATTATATTCTAACTCAAAGGACAGGGAGGGGCTCCACAGGGTTTGTACAAATTGTGCAAAAGAAGATGACAATTTCTTTGATAAATGTCTCTCTACTTTTACAAATAATCATTTGTATATGAATGTTTTGTAAATTTTGGAATTAACTTTTTTTACATTTAAATCTTATGGGTGTCGATTTTAACCCATCTATGGGGAAAAACCGTCATTTTGTCAACGTCAGGAAAAACTTTTACAAAATTAAAGCACTTATCATTAATACATTAAACAAGAACATCACACATCTTTAAGGGGAGACGGTGGCCGTCTTGCACTGACATTTTTGTAAATCCATATCTTTGCCATTTTTTGTTAAATCTCATTGAAATTTTGCACACTTACGTATAGAAAGCTAATATGATTTTTTTAATCAGAGTTTTTAATAACAATCTAATGCAGTGAGATAATTTTGAATTTTTTATTGCATTATTATTTTAAGGTACACTTTCTCATAATTTCGAGACAAATTTGGCAATTTTTTTAATGGTAATGTACTCTACACTAATAGGTATACAATTATGTGCAGTAACTTTTTGGTAAATTAGTGCTATTATATTCTGTGATATTTTGGATCCGAACATTTTTTACAAGTAAACTTTTCAATATATTATCAACCACAAAACTGTGTATAGTATATCGATTAAAATTTTGTTCCACTTAAGTATTGCTTCAAAGTAAAAGAAAAGGTGTGCTAAATTTCAGTGCAATCCTTCCAGTAGTTTCTGATATATGTATTCCTGAAAGCAGAAAACCTTAAGTTGCAGAAAAATCATTTTAAAGTTTGGATGTAATGTATAAAAAAAATCTATCATACCTTAGCTAAAACTGCCCATATCCATATTCCATTTCTTCCTCATCATCCTCTACAGCTCTTTTAGCTTCTCTGCTCCTTTTCATTGCAATTTTTGTATGTTCTAGACTGAGGTCTCTGACTTTACGATTCTTTGCTTATCGATGATCTGCAGCATCTGCTCAGTGAAGATTCCAGGTGTAAAGCCCAAGTTGCTGAGGATGTGAAGTCTTGCCACATTCCCACCATTAAACACTGCTGTAGCTTCCAAAGCAGAAATATTCACCACCAGATTGGAAACAAACACAGTCGTTGGACATATTTTCCAAATAAGAGCATTGAAACTTTTATTTGGGTTCTGTGTTTTCCAATGCAGACATTTTTGTAGCAGTTCTGGTGAAGCCAGTGCTCTAAAAGTTGGTTTAATGGCCATTGAAACCTCATAAGGAACGTTATTTTTATGGGTATAAGCTTCCCCACTTTCCTTGCTTTTCAAAAATTTGCA
Source organism: Schistocerca gregaria (assembly GCF_023897955.1). Classification (NCBI taxonomy): domain Eukaryota; kingdom Metazoa; phylum Arthropoda; class Insecta; order Orthoptera; family Acrididae; genus Schistocerca; species Schistocerca gregaria. The sequence goes on from NC_064931.1 coordinate 101,490,889, forward strand.
CCATTCATTAGAACAGAGGCCATGTTGAGGTGTAGTGTCTGTTGACAACTAATGAAACCGAATGGCCCATACTGTTTTCCTCATACTGTACAAGCGTGTGAGATTACTTCTACTGTAACTGCGGCACCATAATAGACTTATAGGCTGTCAGTTCTCTTCTTTGTTAGTCTATTTTTACCTCCCAGTGGCTTCCCATCCTCTAGTAGCTTGCCTTTATTGTCTGCAACAAGTCTTCAGAGTCGTCCACCCATCCTCTTCTGAATATGGCCTAAGCACTCCAGTTTCTCAATAGTGCAATCTTTTCCATAGGGCCGACTTTCAATTACGTTTATGAAAGGACTAGAGTCTCCATATCCTGAACACGGAACGTATCTTACTCCATACTTTTGCAAAGATCTATGGAAAATGAATTTCATACCTGCAGCTTCCATCCAACCACTGGAGCCTGCATAATTTCTGTTACAAACAGATTTATGGGTTTCTTGCCATTCCGTTTCTTTACCTGCATCAATATATTTCTTCTGCAAGGAACATGCAGAACAATATTTAGACATCACCTCTAAGTCTAATACTTTTCCAGTGTCGTCACTAATGATTGTTGAAACTCCATGCAGTGAAGTATGCCCCCTCTTCATCCAGGAACTGTCACAGGAAACTGCTATACTGTTGCTATTAGTTGCTTCAGAATTTTCTTGAAATGCCCCCAGGACTTCCATTTGAATGCTCTCTTCACTTACTTCTGCAACTGTTTTGAGGAGAGCAGTATTCATTGCAGAAAACTTTAGGGAAGGACCAGGGATGTTCATAATACCACATAAAAGGTTTCCACCATATCTTCTAATCCCTATACATCTTAGTCCATAAGCAAATCTCATATTGGCTTCATAGATTCTATTACTGACTTTTGATGTCTTGAATGGTCTCTCAGCATCACAGTTTTGACACAAAATGTGCAATGTGCTGACCAAACCTTCTCTCCTTCCATCATCTACCAAATTCACTTTCCTCCACAAACAGAGCACTTGCAGGCTTTTCTAAGTGTTCTGCCACCATTTCCAGTTCCACAATTCTGAAACCTGTATTTCTGCCATGATTTGATTCTTCTGACACAATCCCTGTTCCAAGTTTTATTTTAGATGCACTTGGAGACAAGCTAATGTTTGCATCTGCAGGGAAATTCCGGAAAACCGAAAAACAAGTCGCTTAGAAATGAAATAAATAGGAAGTCAGTTTTTCGCTTTATATTGGAAATATGGGACTTACTACATGTTTTAAATACTGTACCAGGCCTACGCATTGTAAAAAGGTATCAACAGATTCAACCTTGCACAAAGCATCACTCGAATTTCACTGAACAGCACAAAACTTGTTTACAACACTCCACAGCCTTCTACACCACACTGATTGAACCAGAAAATGGCTCCACAGCCTTCTTTACAGCACTGCTGTTATGTATACAAAAAATCACAGACTTCTAAAGCTATGTTTTCTAGGTCCACAGGCCAAATTCTCCAATAAAATTTTTCCGCCATTTGGTACATTGAAAAGCAGGCGTGGCGCATTACACTGCTTAGGGTTTTATTTTTTTTATGTCATTTGTAGTTCGAATTTCAAGGAAAAAATTTGGGATAATAATCTCAATTATATTTACTATCAAATAAGCGAACAAAAATAATTAGTAAATTTTTCATCTGCATGTTCCCCTTAATATGCACATAATATTAATAACCTCATTTCACAAAAATAATTAGCAGATCTCCGATTTTCAGAAGAAATAATGTTAAAAGGTCGGTTTTGCGCCACTCTCCCCTATACTACTAGCGGGAAGAACACCAGCGACTAGGAAGCGACTACAGTTCGTGCTGCAAAGGCGTGGCAGCCGAAATATCCATAGTATATATCTCTTATTGCATTTCTATAATATGGTTAAGGGACTAGTGCGTCACTACTATTGATACACAGATGCGCCGAATGCAAACTAAACAACACAAATTATAGACTGTCACAATTATTTGTGTCTTTTCTGTCTTAAGCGCACTGACACTAAAATCTCATTCCAGACATATTGACATTTTTAGAACATCTGCAGTAGTTATACCATAAACTTTATGAGTAAACAACACATCTTTTTTATAATAATAGACTAATAAAATAGTTTTCTTGAGGTCAATGTCAATGGCACTCTCCAACTCGAAAGGAGAAGCAATTGTTATCAGGAAGTGGAACAAAGAACACAAAACGCTGACAGTAATGTCTAGAATAAGTTATCCTTCAGTTGTACTGTCATTCAGTCCATAAATACTAAAAGATGGATACGTATCACCTATTCGTTATGATTAAAATGTATTGGCTGATGGTGCTTTGTCAATAAAACCGAGAATTGCCTATGCTGAAAAGGTTTTCAACTTGCAGTATGCTTAAGACAGGAAGAATCCGAAATAACAACAGTTTCACCAAGCGAGCGTGGTGCTGAGGTTCTATACGCCGTTTGCGCAAGTGTTATTAATTTAACCCCTTACCTTTTGATATTGACGACGCCTCTCTGCTACCACAATAGTCGCAAGAGAATTATCGAGTTCTATTGCGGCGGTACAGAGGGCAGGCGGTTTTATAATTTATAGAGACTATCCATATGCTGTTTAATTACAACCTCAAACTACCACAACGTTAGATGATAGGTCATACTTAATTTCGACCTGTGAAAAAACTGCTCAGCAGTGGGTGAAGAGAATCAACAGCACCAATCCCTCATTCTATACACAACGCAGTCCCAGTGTAGTAGCCAAAGTGAAACACTATTTGAGTATCCGACTTAGCAAGTGGAAACAGTGTCACATCATTAGTCATCAGATAATTAACCAGTGATAATGTCCATCCTCTTCTGACCTACAAAAAAAGAAGTCTCACAAAGTAAGAAGAGATGACACCAAAATTCACACAATACACAAAAAGAACTAAGGAGCTTTTTTGCACTTGATAGTAGTACACAAGGGAATTATTTTTCTAAGAAACACATAATTCATTTCTTCCTCTCTTATCACAGCACTTGTTTTAATATGAAGTGAGATAAAATTTTTTTAGGATTCTGAAGCGAAATATGATACAAAAACCTTATCATAATCCTGAACGGAAGTGTCACAAAAGTCAACAGTCTCTTTCCTTTCTTACATTACTACCTTTACTGACTGTTATTGACGGGCTTGGGGACACGTAGTTTTGTACCAGAATCTGCCTAATGTTATTTACTAATTACTGTACGGGGAGCTTGTAGGAAAGGACAGTAGCCCATAGAGCAGTGAAGACTTTGCGTATGTCTGCATTTAGTACTGATTGGTAGCTACCACAAACCTTTACATAAGTGACGCAGCGAGGAACACCATTGTCAGATTATTCTAGACATGTTTCAGTAAAACGTCAGCAGATGTAGTATTATTCAAGGTAGTAGCGAGTTGGTGCAATTCAACTTTGTTAATTCCCATACGAAACTACTGGTGGTCCAAACGGCCAGTTAGCTTGTAAAGCTGTTCGGCATTAATTAGGATCAAACTGCAAGAGCTTGAGGGGGATTGAAAACGGTAATTCTTATTCAAAAGGCGCTTTTTGCTTTTCTTGGCATATCATCAGCAGCAATTACATTGATATCATCTGGAGTAGATGATAGTGACATCTGGATGATCAGAATGGTAAGGGCGCTCAGAGAATATGGTGGTGGTACACAATCCACCTCTTCTGAATGAGATTGGTGGCTGTACACTTAATCTAACGCAGCGTACCTAAGTAAAGATGGCGTCATGGCGTTATTGCTTCTTATGACCAATACCTCTGATTAAGCTCTAGCTATCATTCTGCTCTGCAAGCTAGCTTGCACTGTGCATTGATATGTGACTGTGAACATTTGCCCTGATACGCTGTCTCATGTTACCGTCAAGAACAAACAAATAGTCGAACCTAAAACTCCTGACATTAGAAGGGAAACACCTCTCAATCTGCTCTATTTCGTATATGTAACAGCTATCTCATTAGTTATTAGTAGCCGGCCAGAGTGGCCGAATGGTTCTAGGCGCTACAGTCTGGAACCACGCGATCGCTACGGTCGCAGGTTCGAATCCTGCCTCGGGCATGGATGTGTGTGATGCCCTTAGGTTAGTTAGGTTTAAGTAATTTTAAGTTCTACGGGACTGATGACCTCAGAAGTTAAGTCCCATAGTACTCAGAGCCATTTGAGTTATTAGTATGAATCAAGCACAGAGGTCATTCTTGTGGTAAATACATACATACTACAGATATTTGCTTAACAAACAGTCGTCTGCTTTGCAAATGAAACGACAGCCACTACACATGTTCTTTATGTTACAGCTAATTAAGTAATCAGCTTACTGCAATGTTGCTTCTACTATTCTGAAATTTACTGACCATCAGTTATTTGAATAAATAGGCCTACACTCTGGGTCACATGTATTTGACATGTTTTAGAGCCATCACAGAACAGTACCTAAGAAAAGGATGTCGCCGGCCGGAGTGGGCGTGCGGTTCTAGGTGCTTCAGTCTGGAACCGCATGACCGCAACTGTCGAAGGTTCGAATCCTGTCTCGGGCATGAATGTGTGTGATGTCCTAAGGTTAGTTAGGTTTAAGTAGTTCTAAGTTCTAGGGTACTGATGATTTCCGATGTTAAGTCCCATAGTGCTCAGAGATATTTGAACCATTTTGAAAAGGATGTCGTTAAAGCCTCATTACACAGATAGCAAAAAAAAAAAAAAAAAATTGTTCGCATATCACTTGTATTTTCATTTTCTCAGTAAATAGTTACACATAAAATGCCATCTGAAAAATGTTTGACCACTTGATGACAGTCGACGAACTTCCACGATTGGAAATAAATTACGCTACTCAGTTCACTCGATATTTACTTACAAGTTCGATGAATTTGTCTGGACAATCTGTGTGTAATACGTGACATCGGTTGGAAACTATAAGTTTTGGACTGCAAGAAGGTCATTTAACGCGAAAATTACAATGTCCTCGTCAGTTGTTTGTGGAAAACATGTTTTTCACTTTATTAACCATTGCGACGCTTACTGGGTTTAGGAGTCAGGATTTTTGTAGAATAAATTCGTCAAAACTAGTGTCAGATTGAGCAGTGCCACAACATAATGTTGCAACACAGCTCTTACAGAATAACAAATCGTAAGGGAACAACTGACATGGAGAAGTGTATCACATGATAACACACCACAATAACTGCTGAAAAACTGTTTCCCACACAGGCTAAGGTGTCAATCACAACAAGACAGAGCTCCACGCCAGCAGAAGGCGCCACTGGACGTTGGTTTCTGGCCACCTATTGCCACACCCTCCACCAAATACTCATATAGAAACTCCGGCAGCGAATAGTGAACAGAATAGCCGTAACAGATTTCTGTACGCAGAAGCGCCTTATGATGAGCAAAAAATGCTTGTAATGCGATGTAATATGAAAAATTAAACATAAAACAAATAAATAAACTGCTTCTCTCTGCCTTAGTTTGCATTACACCAATGGGAGGAAGTTCACATTCTTGATTCCTCAGTAGCAGAATGCTACTAAACCTGTTGCCATAGGCCCAAACCCGGCTAGTCAAGTTTTTTTCCTTTTCCACTATCTTAATTGAAAAGACTGCAACGAATTTAAAGAATACGTGTAGATTCCTACGAAGTACTGAAGCTGCTACTGCAGTGCTGTGTACGTCAAAAAGCACGTCTTCGTAATCGTCAGATTACTGATGGCACATGGCAAATTTCTCAGATTATTATTTATTAATTCATAGGCGCTTTTTCCAAAATAATGGATCTGGAAGAATGGGAATATTGTGTGATACATACAGAATACTCATATTTATCTTAAGTAGAAGACCCAGCCAGAAAAGTGGGTGTGGCCGGTGGAGGGAGGGAGTGGGCAGGAACGATGGTGTGGTAGACCGTAACACTTGTTTATCGCCTCGGTAACGGAGTGACAGTCCTCGATAGAAATGAAGTTGTTGGCAGAAAGATGCGAGCATAGAACATTTTGCGGCGATTAACTGGCGTATACTGATACTGTGTTGGGTGTAGGGTAGGGAGTTAGAGGCGTTGATGCTCTTCACCCACTGTTGAGCAGTTCTTTCATAGGTAGAAATTATGTAAGGCGTATCATATTATTGCCGTTATGATTCAGTATCAAATGGATGGTCTCTATTAATTATGGAACCGTCTTCCCATCTGTGCCGCCGTAATAGAACCTAATAATTCTCATATGACTGTTGTGGTAGTCTAGAGATGTCGTTAATATTAAAACGTTAGAGGCTGAATTAATAACACTGTGCACAAGCGACGCATAGAATCTCAGCACCAGTGCTTTGTAGGTCAAAAAGCACTTTTTCGTAATCGTCAGATTACTGATGGCGTATGGCAAATTTCTCAGATTATTGTTATTAATTTATAGGTGCATCTCTGTCGATTTTTTCGCAAACTTCGTGAACCTGTTGTTATTTCGGTTTCTCTCTGTTCCAACCATACTGCACGTAGAAAATCCCTTCAGCATAGGTGCTTTTCGCTTTTATTGTCACAATATAAGCAGCTTATACATTTTACTCATAATAAAGAGATGATGCATGTCTGTCTTTTAGTATTTATGGACTGAGTGACAGTGCAACTCACAAATAACTTATTCTGGACATTACTGCCACCGGTTTGTATTCCTTGTTGCACTTTCTGATAACAATTGCTTCTCCTTTCGAGTTAGCAGAAGTTGGAATCGAAGCATATATTCGCTAATTAAATTTTCAGCCGAATTTTGAGCCTGCATTTTCTGTAGTTTCTCATGGTTCCCTGTATAGTAGCCTTCCTTGATTTGGAACGTCGTGTTATTCGTAGTTTACGAAGTCTCCCTGTGGGTGTTACATTTGGCAATCGATGATGTGTTGTTGTCTCTTCATTTGGGTGCCTATCTTTCATGCAGAGTGCCATTGACATCGATATCAAGAAAAATATTTTATCAGTCTGTTATTATTAAAAAAATGTGTTGTCGACACATAACGCTTACAGTATAACTACTGGAGATGTTATAAAAATGTGAGACACGTCTGGAAATGGGCTTTCTAGTTTCAGTACGCTTAAAACAGAGAAACCCGCTATCATTCGCTGTCCTCATATACTTTTTACGCACTTTCGAATATATTGCAATTTGAACTTTCTTTCAATTGTGGTGTGTAACTGCCCCACTTAGTATTTTCGTTCATAATACAAAGACATAACCTTGGCTTCAGACTGCCAATGTATTTTTATTACAAAAGGACAGGTGTTATAAGATTTCGAGGAGTGTACTTTCTCTTTCTTTGTCGATCCTTCATTAATTAGAACAGCGTGACAATCAGTTGCACAGTGATTACCATCCTTTTTGTTACCTTTATTTTGGTGGCTACTCAGTAACAGTGGTCCCCTGAGTAACAATACAGTATACATATTACAGCATTAGCTGATCATTTTTGTATGGACTGGGCTGTAGTTGATTGTGTAGTAACATCTGTACTGTAGTGAGCCCACGGTCATGTAGTTAATTTTAATATTTTGTATGTATGCTGGTGTTCAAAATTAAAGCAACAAACCACTATTTCCCTGTCCTGTGTCTAATTCACAATATAACCATTCAAACTTTTAACTAGATCTCCGTACGATCAAGTTCTGCACGGAAGATGGCATTCTGGTCAATGACAACCATGCCAACGATGACGTCATGGCACCTGTGAAACGAGGTAGTGTTGGCGAGTAGCCCCACATCCACAATCGCTGTATACAAAGTCACAGACGATGCAGTGCGTCACAGAGAAGATGCCTACCAGACTCTTTGCTGCGAAGGGCCAGAGAAAGAAAGAAAGCAGGACAGTCCCAAACTAATGTGGTGCAATGGTTTAGTGTGAATCGTTCTGTTGTTTCTAGGATGTAGCGACATATCGAAATTGTAGCCCGAAGACCAGGGCATGGTCGACCACATGTGACTTCAGAAGAGAGTACCGTTATTTGGCTGTAAGGGCACGACAGTACCGCCTTACTACTGCACGATAACAGGCATGTGAGCTCACAACATCCATTGAACGTGTCGCATCGAGGCAAACAGTGTGCAGAAGGCTTTGGCAGAGTGGCCTTTACTGTCGGAGACCCGCTATATGTTTAGCTCTGACGTGTCTTCACAGAAGGGAACGTCTAGAGTGAGGTCATCAACATGCACCTGGACGGTCAAACAGTGGGCAAAAGTTATTTTCACAGATGAGTCCCGATGTAGTCTCGAGAGTGTTTCTTGATGGATTTGCATCTGGAGGGAACATGTAAAACGGTTTCGGAACACAAATATTGTGGAAAAAGACCGACGTCGAGGAAATCCGTAATGATTTGGACAGAGACAGTGTTTACCACTCGAAACTCTCTTCATGAAATTGTACGGGTGAATTGGCAAAGTTTAACTTCTGTCAGGTATCGTGACGAGATCGGTGACGTCATTTGCGGTTGTTGCGAGGTGCTGTGGGCCCAGCCTATGCACTGATGGACGATGAAGCTCGATGTCATAGAGCCTGCTCGCTCTCTCGATTTGAATCGCAAAGAGCATGTCTGGGATGCACTAGGGAGACGGGTTGCATCACGTAGCATCCACCAACCTCCAAGACTGCGAGCAGCTCTCCAGAAAGAAAGGGCGTTATTGCCTCAACACGAGACTGATGACATCATTTACAGTACACCCCATCGTTGTCAGGCCTGTGTTGCTGTCAGAGGTGGTTACACCCCATACTGAGCACATCAACCAGTTGTCGGAATGTGTGTGCAAATCCATGAACTTGGAAAAACGAAGAACATTTTTGTCTACCGTTACGCATGTTGTAGTTGTTTACATTTTGGTTTCTTTACTTTTTTTATAATTACCTGTTTGTACTGTCTTGTACCAAAGTAAACGAAGACTTGAAAAATTTCCGTTTGTTGCTTTAATTTGTGCCGTTGAATGAGAAACTGGAGGCTTTTAAAATAGTAGACAAACTAAAACTTTCTGTTGAGCATGGACTAGCTGAAGTGACAGTTGGAGATTGGGGTACAAAAAAAAAAAAAAAAGACAAAATTGAGAAATTTTCAACAAACAAGAGTTCTATACCGTCATTTAAACAGAAGTCAATGAAGAAATCTGAGAATAAATAAACGAATGAAGTTTTGTTCCTTTGGTTCACTCAACAAAGACAAAAATGAAATCTAATTTCAGGGCCTAATCTGCAAGAGAAATCTGTATTTTTTAGAACTGAATTTAAGGAAAGTGAGGACTATTTTACTGCAATTTCAGGGTGGCTGGATGGGTGAAAGAAGGAATACGGCGGCGTAAGGTAGCTTGAAATTTGCGGTGAAAAAGCTTTCTGCGGACTGTGAAACTGTTGCGCAGTTTTGTGAGAAATTAAGAATAATTATGCAAGAAGAAAATCTTACTCCTGATCAACTGTCTGACTGTTATGAATCCCCAAAGAAGAAAAGGCTGCCCCGGGACTACAAAAAAGGCAGAGAAGTTAACAGTTCTTGCTGCACCGGATGCAATTTGGAGACCAGAGACTGAAGCTGCTGCTAATACGGAAGTCTGTTAACCCTAGCGCCATCTTTTTAAGAAAAGCAACACTGATTCTGCATTGCCTGTTAAGTATGTCCACCAAAAATCTGCTTAGATGGATAAAAATATTTTTAAGAAGTAATTTATGGATTGTTTTGTTTCAGAGTCCAAAAGTTACCTACACAACAAGTGCTTGTCTTTCAAAGCAATCTAAACGGTTGACGACGCTGGTTCACTCACTGATGAGGAAGAATTACAATGGGAGGGTATTCGTGCATTTGTTTTACCCCCTAACACGACGAGTTTAACGTAGCCTTTAGACCAAGGCGTTTTACAATCCTTAAAAAAAAAGGTATCGGCTTGTCGTTTGCTTCAGACGCTTCTAGAGACAACAGAAGGTGAAGGAACCATCGAAGAATTTCTAAAGAACCTGCGCTAAAGACGTAGTTTACTAGATAGCCGATTCATGCTCTGAAATAAAGGTGGAGACAGTAAGAAAATCTTGGAACCAGATTCTACAGTTTGAAACGGATATCTAAACCATAGATCAAGATGACCTACCGTTGGTAGAACTGATGAAAAAGCTTTCTAGATGTGGAAATGTGAATCCGAGTGAAGTTCCAGAATGAATGAACAGTGATGGACAGTTTGAAGTGACCGATTTTCCAGTTGTAGAAATGGTCAATGAACCCGCTGAAGACAGTGACGACGAGGAATGCCTGAAGAAACTATACCAGCGATCACTCATATCGACGGTTCGGCAGCGCTAGATGTGACAATGCGTTTTATCGAGCAGCAACCCGAAGCTACTCCAACTGACACAATGCTTCTTAGAAGATAGCGTGACGCTGCTCCCTAGAAAAAAAAAAAAAAAAAAAAAAATACTATGGGCAATTTCTTCAAAATGTCACTTTTATTTTTGCAACTTGGAAATGCGTGCCCACACAACACAGTTTGTACTATACTTTTTAATTTATTTTTTAAATCACTGTTGTGCTCATTAAACATTTATTCATGATTTACCATTGAGTTAGTGATATTTCCGTATTATCCAAACTTTTTGTAGTTAGAGGTAGCCTCAGTTCCAACTAGCTCGAATTTCCGGGGCTCTGTCGTATAAATTAATCTTGGCAGCAATGAAGGATATGTTTGATAAGCCTGTGACCGACAAGCTACTTCCTGGGTGACACAGAATTAGCCTACAAAATTCACTTGATATATTAGTAATGCATGACACCTTTTCTCGGCGACCACAGCAAAATATTATGTTGCCACTGCCCTTTGCTAGAATATATGTCTTTTGTTAGGGCTCAGCCATTAATTCTCCTTAAGAAGTTAACATAAAAACATCACAACTAGTCAACAGTAGCAATACTGCATTACCGGCAGAGGTGGCCGAGCGGTTCTAGGCGCTACAGTCTGGAAACGCGCGACCACTACGGTCGCAGGTTCGAATCCTCCCTGGGGCATAGATGTGTGTGATGTCCTTAGGTTAGTTAGGTTTAAGTAGTTCTAAGTTCTAGGGGACTGATGACCTCAGCAGTTAAGTCCCATAGTGCTCAGAGCCATTTGAACCAATAATGCATTGAAATTTTCAGTGAACATATTGATGATGAACAAGCAATATATTAGTAGTAATGTCTTTGATTTTCGTTGTATTCAGTTAGAGCATGCAGTAATACTGATCTCGACTTCTGAATCTTGTCTATTGAATGCAAATGTGAAGCGACGCTTAAATGGCCGTACTTCATCGCATATGTCTGTTATCGAGGTTCCCTGAATGTGTTAAATCATTCATGCCACAACCATGTTTCTTGAAGAAAAACTGTTTTTCTCTCATGTTCTGTCCAAAGGAAATCACCCCACACACAATACAATGATCAGAGCTGCCTCTGCTGCCTTCACCCCTCTACAAAACCCAAAGCGAGCAATATGTCGCAAATGTTAGACATTTTTCCACTTTTGACTATATTTCACCACACTAGAACAACGTTCATAAGTCTCAGGGATGGAATATGCAAATCGTAACTGTGAGGTAAATACTTCAAATAAGAAAATGACCATTTGAAAATCTTAAACATGTCTGTGAAACAGCATCTGTGTAAATCTGAACAGGTTGAAAAATCAGGCCATGCAGTTGCAAACAAAGCTGTATTAGCTCATTACCTAGGTTTCGATGTTTATAAAAATATCCTCTTCAGAAAGAATGAGCCTTGTTGCATCACATGATGTGCCACTAGATTAGGTGAAGCCGAGTGGCTCTTGTCACACATAAAATTAACAAAACAAGAATGATCCCACGCCATGGCTTTAGATAGCAGCCAGATTATATATATCGTACTTCAGAATGGATGCTCACTAGTAAATTCCCACAGGTAGAGCACAGTTATGAAGAACATAAGCTAACTGAAAGTGATAAAGTAGGTATCCTGATATGTTTTATCAGATCTGCTTGTTTTGGAGATTCTGTGTGTGGGAGAGTGTGACAGCGTAATAGTTGCTAGCGCAAGTGTAATAAAATTTCAACACAGTGATGGCAAAGTTACTTATGTGTCACACTTAAGCTGTCACACTCTCCCACTCACGGCATCTCCAAAACAAGCAGATCCGATAAAACATAGCAGAATACCTACTTTGTCACTTTCAGTTAGATTATGTTCTTCATAACTCTGTTCATGGAATTCAAAGTCAGATAGACTGACTACATTTCCGTCGCAGACACACTGCGACGCTTTTACTCGGTATATCGCTCCTTTTTCATGAAACAATTGAGACACCTCAGACCATATCGTACTATTTCGTAAGTTGAACGTATGCGCTTGGTAGAGTGACGTAGAAGTTAAGGGAGTCAGTTTCTAATCTGCAGGTAAGGGGTCCGAATCAGGTCACTTCCATAAATCTCAGCTCATGGTAAGGATTAGTAGTTTAGGAGAAAAACGAGAAAAATTAAGTATTCATAATTTTAAGGAATTCATAAGTATGTAACTGGGAATGTAGTGGACTCAAACTCTCGACTACTTCTACACAACGGGTCTTGCACCACTTTTTCTGTTTATGTACTGTGATTTCTGCTTGGCATTAAAAGAAAATGGTATCTCCTTTGACCTTTCGTCCGTATTAGCGTCCTCTCCATGTGTAAATAAAGAGAACATAATCTCATATGATGTTTCTTCTCGAGTTATAAATACTTTCCTTTTGGTGCCTTCATGGACACTGACATCACGTGCCATGTCAGAAACATGTCTCAGTCATTTTGATCAATGGTAGTAAAACAATTTCAAATCAAGAGTCTATTTAACGATTGAAAAGAGCGGATTTGACAGCCTAGTTCTTGTATATAATCTGCTGTTTTTTTAACAAAAAAGGTGATTAGAAGAACGAATTTTCTTCTTCTTCGAGGGGAAACAAAACGTTCATTTGCATAAAAAGATTTCTCCCTCACAACACAATAATTCAGAACGTGTCCAGTTTCTTTCCTTCTCTCCAAATGCATTTAGCCACAGGGGAATAGAAGCAACAAATTTCCGGATAAATCTGTTATTATATGATGACTGTTCCTCGTGACATGAACTACTTCGAACAGCTCTGGCTTGGTTTTCGGTGGTAGTCTTCTACACCCAATAATTTTCTCCATCTCTGCCCATACGCTCTGTGAGACTGAAGTCAGCACCTTAGGGAGGCCAGTCCAACAGCTCAATGTCTCCGTTCACTTGAAAGCAGTGTTTTACCCATTTCACTGTGTGGAAAGAAGAACGTTCGGGTTGGAAGATTATTCTGCCTCCGGAAAATCTCAGACGAATAGAAGGGAGCGTTACATTCTACAGTATTTCGCAGTGGTAATGACTAGAAAACGGGCGGTCCAGTTACCACAGCACAACGCTTACACTTGCTGACAGCCGCCCCAAGCTGTGGCAGCAGTTCGGCCACAGACATACACGGACTGAAGTATTTCGTACAGCAGAAAATACCTTCTCGACCGTAAAGATAACTTGCTCCCAGTACGACAGCGGCTTCCTTCAGTAAACCAGTGCGAAGTTCAATCTGGCAGGTTTATGTTGCTCCTTCAACATTTACAGGAAAACCGTTTCCTTCAGTGCCCCAGTGCAAAGAGTAATCTGGGAGCCTTATGCTGCTCCTTCAACATTTACTTAACCGCTGATTTTCGTTCGTAACTTCCTTTCTCTTTGAGACGACGACAAATGGTTGACTGTTCACACACTCCTAATTTCTGTGCTAGTTCTCAGAGTGTCTTCATCGCTGCAGTGGAGTACACTCTTGTCCTCATCTTCCGCGTTAGTCCGTGGACATCCAGGGCGACGACGACGATTGACGTGGCCTTCCTGCGTAAGTATGCGCAAGTATGCAACCTTCAGATTCCTTCAGCTGTGACGTTTCTCACGTAAGGAATCGCTTACAAGGCAGGAGGAAACGAAGTGCGAAGCATGGTGGACAGCACTTCCTCTGCCTCAGTAGTCCAGTTGATTCCAGATTTCATGCTTTGATGAAATATTTAATAAATCAGTTCCTTGCGAGTATAGCTTAGAGTATCGTGTAAATGCATTTTGTCTGTAAACATTATACGTAGTAATAATAGTGACACCCTTTTCAGAGATTAAAGGCAAAATTTAGATTCACATTGTGATACAGTTGTTCCGGTTATCGCATTGTAGTCCACTGTGTTACCTCATATATTACACCACGGAAGTCAGTAACAAGTGGGATGATGATGGTGAAGTTTAATTCGTTACAAACAAAAAAATTTTAGTTTAGGAGGACAACGTCAATTGTAACGTTCAAAGTAAACGTAGTATTGTAAACATCTGTGTCTATGGCTTTCAATGCTAATTGAAGGATGGAGAGTACAAACGGCCTCCCCTGGTTTCCGTATTATAAATACAAATCAGTTCGAGGATGAACTCAGCCTTCGGTTGGTAATTGTTTTGTATTTTTAGCACTACCATATCCTTAGATGTTAAAACTGGTTTCAACAAATGATTTCAACAGTTACAGGAACACAAAGTGTTATACCTCTTAGGCAATCTCTAACGCAGTGCTATCAGACGAAAAGTTCAACCTCGCCCAGATTACGTGGACTTCGTTTTTGAGCCCTTTCCTAATTGGACAATAAGTTTTTTTGATTCTGGAAATTCTTGATCTTTTCTGCTTAACGTATTTCAAGATTAAACTAAATTCATTCACCTACGGCTACGTTAAAAGAAACCTTTTTAACAGCACTAAATAGCGGCTTGTGAAGCGATTCATTGCCGCATTTCGCTGGTTAGAATCGAAAAAGCTTACTAACCACAATACTATTCTTCCACAAGGAAAGAAGAAACGAAATGAACCTCTCACATTGGGAGGTCATATGACTTTTATTTCAGTGATTACAAAATCAAGTGAAACGAAGTGATGTTGGCAATAAGAGCACAATGTAAGTTTCAGCATGACGTTGCAATACCTGAGGCCTGAAATGATGCAAAGCCAGCTTATGTCAGGAACAGACAGAACTGAAACCCACGACATTCAAAAACTCTGCAATTTGTATGCATTCCTTGCACAGGAAATTATAATTGCAACATAGTTATATAGCCCAATAACTCAACTGCGTATTTTCATGTGAGAAAGAGCAGTGATACACAGTCTTCGCTACATTGGCTTGGTGAAACTGTTTTCCACACAGTTGGAATTTTTGGTTGTAAGGCCTCTGAGAAAGATGTCAATTTTGCAAGGCTGAAATACTTTCCTACAATGTTGAAGTAGGCACTACAGTTAAGAGTAATTCCGTGAAAATGTGGACTTGGTTCGCGAAGAATGAGTTTACAGCAACGCAGCAAGTTATTCGTTGTACTTCTTGAAATACATGACGTCGACCAAATCATCTGTAGAGAATGATCGTGACATTTAACAGATAACATTAACATCTTATGGCTTTAAAAGTGCCAGTTTTAGCACTTTACACACTTTGTTGCTAAGTGCATCAAATGAAGTAGTGCAACGTGAAGTAATATCTTCATCATTTGATTCAGTTGCAAGGTACTCTATGAATAATTTGAGATGTCCGATATTAACCTGAAAAGTATTCTCTAAACATGGAAAGAACTAAATAACTATTCTACGAGCAAACAAAGTTGACACCCGAGCTGGTGGCTGATGGGAGCGACAGCAAAGGCATTTCCCATTTACAGTCGCTCGCATCAGCCACCGCGCCGAGTATCAACTTCGTTTGAGGGAATCATGTATGTTAGGCTCTATTTTCCACAAAACACCGCAACCAACTGCTGCGAAATTGTCTGTTTTTGGGCAACTGCTTCTGTAAGTGACAAAGACGCATTAAATGCTTCCTTCAAGCACGCGTTTAGCAGCATCAGAATGAAGAAGTTAAAAGCGATAACGGCAGTAATAAGCGAAGTATTTGGTATCTTCATACTCTGCAATGGTGTTTCTCGAGCTAAGAAATTTCTTGAAACAGTTAAAATTTCAAAATGGCTTTGAATGGGTGCTCTGATGGCTAAAAGTGTCTTTACATCCCGTTGACGTGAATCTAATTCACTATTAATTAGTGAATAGAGAACTGAATTTTAACCGTGTCTAGTTTGTAAGTTAAGAGCATTTTACCTTGTGATACGATCATGATTGTATCAGACGTGGCTTCAGTGGTCTCACGGTCTGACCCTGGTTTTTTAATCGCGAGGTATAGGTTCGATTTCTACTTCCGTTACGTATGTAAAACTTAAACGAACAGGCTGCAACTCTAGCCTGATACACATCTAGAGAGAGGCACGTTCATCTCTTTCTGTCTTTTCCTCGTAGTATATTTATTAAATTTCGTTCGTGTTGTTCTGTTTAAGATGTTAATCTCACATTTTTAAGGAAAAATTCAGCCAGTTTGTTGCTCAGAAGTTCCTTATTTGTTTTGCTTTGAGGACAAGCGTCCGTTTGTTTAGCACGCCTGTCAGCCAGTAGTGTTGCTTAAACATGGGTAGTTATCGCATACGATATTATAGATAGCACTTTTAAAAACTATCAAAATCGCGATTAACTGTTGATTATTTTGGGCAGGGACTCACTCCTCGAGTAAGGCTGTCGGAACAGTCTTGTGTGGTATTTCAAACGAAAAATAACTTTCTAAGAATATTTTATTGTTTAAAATACAATACAAGAAATGCAAATTTTGTTTTTATAAGATGTAAGGTAATTAAATTCTGGTCCTTTGTTTTGTTGTTTAAAATACAGCGTTACAAGATATGCAAAGTTTGTTTCGTAAAAAGTAAGATATTTCAATTTTTCTTCTTTAGTTTGTTGCGCTTTTTGTTAATTGTTTCTCCTGCCTTCCCGTAAACCGTCTCTCCGGAAATGAAGTCACTGGACAGCACAAATATTAAGTGGCCATTACACGCAACATACTATTTCATTTCGCCCAACGTTCTAACACACAAGCATTCTAGTAACAGGTTCTTTAAAATACTGACATAGGACAATTGTGCAACCACCGATTGAAGTAACGACATCAACTTCACGCTGATGTCGATTGGGCAAAAAAAGTAGATCATCCGATTTCAAACTGGTAGACGTATTAGCACTTCTCATGGATGCTTCAGGCATTCTTAGGGTTGATGCGTTGACAGCAGGATATTCTTTCAGAAGTAATAGTGCAGCGTTGTCTGACTCTTGAATTGTCATGAAACCAAGATTTTTATAACTAGGATCTAATAATGTAGCAAGCATTTTAACCGTTCGTATATTAAATGGTTTCAGTCTTTCATTGACTGACTTAATCGGGAAATCCACTCTACAGCTGATGGTTGTCCATATTCGCAACTGCGAATACATTTGAATACATTTAATGTAGATCTAACAGTTGTTCAGTCTGGACTGCTGTGAGCTAGTTTGTAGTTCAGGCTATGTTTAACATAAAATTCTGACACTTGGCACTGACTGTCCGATACTCTCTATTTGATAGCTGCTGGGCTTTAACTCCAGTAGCTGTAGATAACTGATCGGCAACTGATGATCTGCAACAAAGGTGACAACTGGCTCAGTGCAGCTGTACAGCAGATTTTATCCATGAATGGTGAAAAAATATAACACTTATGAAGTAATTCAAGGATACAGCGGGTAGTTACTGGTACCAGCGCCTTCCGTGGTGGCCGGCAACTGTTGGCGACCATTTGTGGGTCATGTGGCGGAAGGATCAATACGTTCCTGTTATGTGCGTTATCTATGTAGCGACTGATCGAAACTCTGTGGCACCATGCTGTAGACTACCTGACGTGTGGTGCCCGCTTTAAACATAGCAGTGTATCATGTCCTACCATTTACACAGCATCCCTCCCTTCGCCTTTACGGGGACTTGAGCTCTGCTGGGGGCTACTTCCATGAGGCGTCGGAATACCGATGGAAAGATGACAGCCCATTCTTTCTTAACAGCCGAAACTAGAGAAGGTAGTGTTTTTGGACGCGGGAGTCCGAAGCCTAGCTGATCCTTAGTACATTGAGTTCAGGTCGGGACTCTGGGCGGGCCAGTTCATTTCAGGAACTTGATTGTCCACAAAACATCGCTCAGAGATTGTGCTTTATGGCAGGGTGCACTGTTATGCTGATAGAAACAATCATAGTCTCCGAACTGTCCTTCTACTAAACACAGTACACAATGCTGTAAAATGTGTTCGTATCCATCCGCATGTAACATTTTTTAAGCGCAATTGTGGAACCATACCCCAACCACGAGAAACACCCTAATATCTTGAACATCGCTGTCAGCACTACACAAGGAGACAGGTAACGTTTTACAGGCATACGACAAATACAAATCTTTTCATCGGCTTGCCACAGTGTACAGCGTGCTTCGTCATTCCATCCACTCGTTTCCAGACATCCACTGTCCAGTGGCATCGCTCTTTACACTGAATCAAGCATCGCTTACATTAACTGCCGAGATCTGTCGCCTATGAAGAGCTACTCGACCATTGCACCCCATACTACGTAACACCCTACGCGCAGTTACTATGTTAACTGCACTGCTTGTAGCATATTGGAACTCAAGAGTGACCCCTACCGCTGATTTCATTCAGTTTTTTTCACAAATATCCTCTGTAATGCTTCAATATCACTGTCCGTCTGTATATGGGGTCTGCCTGGTCTTTGTTTAACTGTGGTTGTTCTTTTATCATCATTCAGATCATCAACAGTCAGATGATCATCAGTCTACCTGAGCAACTTTAGAAGGGTTGAAATATCCGTGATGGATATGTTACTGAGCTGACGTCCAGTGATTAGTACAAGTTCCAAGTCACTGAGATCTCCTGACGAACCTATGCTGCTGTTACTGGTTAGTACCCGCCTCCTTTTATACTGGTGGCTCCGCCTCAGTAGTCAGTTCTGCATTATATGAAGGTGTCTGGATACTTACGATCAGATTGTGTACTTGCTTTATCAAAAATCTCTACCCGTATTGAAACACAAAGAAACATTCCTTCTATTATTTATGAGGGTAAGTCAAATGAAAGCGAGACAGCTGGAAGAAGTAAGTAAACTTTTTGTTATTTCAAAATCAATCGCCATAACTTTTAATTTGATTATTACACTGTGAGACAAGATGGCCCATGGCTTCATGGAAAATTTTTTGCGGTTGCCTACGCGGTCATGATTGTACCCAGTCGTGCACTTCTTACCCAAGGGAAGTCGACGGCCACGAAGGTCTTACATGTCCTCCATACAGGCACAGTCTCGCCCCATACAGTCACAATCTCGCACCATGCGATCTCTATATTTTTGGAGCCCAGGAGAAAGACATTCGTGGTAATCGATTTGCTTCAGTGGAAGAAAAAATGGTTCAAATGGCTCTGAGCACTATGGAACTTAACAGCTGAGGTCATCAGTCCCCTAGAACTTAGAACTACTTAAACCTAACTAACCTAAGGACATCACACACATCCATGCCCGAACCTGCGACCGTAGCGGTCGCGCTGTTCCAGACTGAAGCGGCTAGAACCGCTCGGCCACCGCGGCCGGCTTCAGGTGAAGAGGTGCTCGACTGTGTATAACCATAGTTCTGTAGGCAACCGCAAACATTTTTTCCACAAAGGCGTTGTTCATCTCGTCTCTTAGTGGGATAAATGTATAAACAGTTATGGTCATTACTTTTGAAATAATAAACAGTTTACTTACTTTTCCTCATCTGTCTCGTTTTCATTTGACTTCCCCTTATATTTTAGTTGTCTTTAATTTAATGGTAGATATCACATATAGCATGGGAACACCGTTACTATAGTGGCAAGTCATATAATTGCTACACTTCACTGAGTCTTGAACGTGCACAACTTAACACTGTAAACAATAGATATATATGGTAGCCGGAGAGTGACGAGCTTATCAGGCACCGATCAACTAAGCAACCAAAGGAGGTACCCTCTTTCGATCTGTCAGCATAAGTAATAGTAAAACCGTCGTGCTTGTTTAATATATTTCAAGACAAAGATGTAAAAATCGTTTTTACTGTTGTTTCTCTTCTACAGTTCGTCAAAGTTAGCAAGACTAGGCCTCCTAAGAAGCCAGATTGGTGACTTACTCCAACGAAGAATGCTCTCAACACCAGTTTATAAAATACAGCTCTTTCCTCGACTCTCATATGACCTCGTTTGCAGACGATTATTAAGAAGTTGCTCCATAGGTGAGTGTGCACCGTATATAATGTATTCTGAATGTTTGTCGCGTAAAAACGGGGTGTCCTGAGGCACGAGGGGATCTTCGATTTGGCGATGGAGAAAATAGTGTGTGTAGGGGGCGGGGGTGATTTGGGCTGTGACAGATTGAAAAGGATGTAGGTCGTAGTAGATATAAAGAGATGAGAGGATTGCACAGGAGAGAATAACGTTGAGTGATGTGTCAAAGCTGCCTTCGCACTAAAGTCGACAACAACAACATTCACCATTAAATACATTTGCTAATATTTAGTAGAACAAAGTGCAAAGTTTGTTATTGAGAGCATTCATGTTTCTTCCTCTGTAGTCTAGAGTGGATGCAGCATTCAGTTTTACTCGTGAAAACCACTCATTGTTATCAGCACGTACTCAAAATATATTTATGCTCTGTGTGTTGTAAATCGCATGTTCGCTGCTTGCTGTTATAGATACTCAGTGCTATTTCTCCAACAAAAGCAACCACCACGGTGTTGCACATAACGAAAGCCCGGAAGGGACGATTTTTGTCGTCTGTCTCGTGTAACCTCATATCGAGCTCCGCCTTTCGCGACACCGCCCATAATGCTTGTTCACTAGAGTTGGGTGGTCTTTGTGAATTATGTTTCTCATTAAGCCATAAATAAAAACATGTTTCTTCGTCCTCTACAAGTATTCCGTATGACATATGATGCTTTTTAGTGGCCGTTTTTTATGAAACGTGCGGACCTTTCATTTTCACCCATAAAAACCAAAATTGACCGCGCGTTGCGTCGGTCCGGGAGCTCTAATAAAAGGCTTCCCGCTGCGACGCTGACCTGTGGCCGCCCACCTCTTACTACCAGCTTTGCGTCCGCTACGGAACCTTCCATTACTGGACCACGCTCAGCAGTTGTGACTGAAGGGCCAAAAGTTAATCAAATCGGAGAACTGCTCTGTCGCAAACATATTAATTACGTGCAATTTATTTTTCAAATGAGGATGATAATTTAGATAGCTGGGAGACTGATACTGCCACAGTAATGATGCTGCCACAGTAATAACATTCGTATCATCCAATCATTGTGCTCCATTGTTTGATTTAATTTCAAAAATGATCGATTTAAAAGTTTCATTTTTGTTTCTAGTTAAGGGGAGTAGCACGTCAAACGGGACGACTTGGAACAGGAGAGCCACCAGAGAACATTTTAGTTTCCACTGTCTATACTTTTAAGAATAAATTCATAAAACTTTGACAAAATGATCAAAAAGGATTCAGGATATACACTCATAGCAGTGGAAGTTCAAAAATATGAGATTTTTTTGTTTAAATTTGAAATTTGTCCTTTTTTCACTTACCATTTGCTGCATTTGTTGCTATAGGTACACTTCTCTTCATAAGTAAGGGAGATTCTTCGATGAATTTTGCACAGCATACAAACAATACTTACAGGTATACGGAACTCTAGAATTTTCGAAATCTATTGAAATCTGTGATAAAAATTGAGATAATTGGGTATAAAATTTGAGTTTTTTCTAAACATGAAGTTTAAAAGGTAACAGGATCTTCATTTTTTTCATAAATTAAATAATTTCTAGAGGTTCATATACCTATAAGTATGGTCTGTATGCTGTGCAAAATTCATCGAAAAATCTCTCTTACTTATAAAGAAACGTGTACTTACAGCAACAAACGCAGCCAATAGATAGTGCAAAAATGATGAGCTTTCACATGTAAAACAAAATTTGGTTATGTTTTTTAACTTCCACTGCTATGAGTGTGAATCCTGAATCCTTCCTGGTCATGCTGACAAAGTTTTATGAATTTATTCGTAAAAGTATAGACAATGGGAATTAAAAACTCCTGTGGTGTCTCTCCTGCTCCAAGACGGCCCGTTTAACGTCCTACCCCGCTTAAGACACCGTGACGTACGGCGAGGTAAACTGCACTCAACGCACTAGCAAAAAATATACTTGACTCTTGTGACAGCAACTCGCGTATTGTAAAACAGTTTTCTCTGTTTAAACACTGGCTTATGTATCTCCTCAGCTGTACCTCCAGTTCTTGCTACTATCATGAAATAAGTGGACACTCGTTCATGTTACCTGTAGAACAACGAAACAAGGGAGCTGGCTCGCTTTTACAAAATAAGCAATCTGCAATAAGGGAGAAGACAGTTCCGCTTGATAACTGTTGTATTGCTCACTTCGTATGAAGTTCGATAAACGTTCTGCAGCCACTGAGCACTTCAGTCTCACTACCACTCGCATCGTCATTGTTAAACACACACACGTTTGGCGGTAGCAGTTAAAATATTAAGGAGAAGGGAATTAAAACTGGAAGGTAACAAACAAACGAGACAACACTTTACAAACGTAAATTAACTCCATTTGCATGGAGCTGGACATGTTCGCATTCGTTAAAGGCTAGTTCAGCTGAAAGATATTCCTTCGGCGTGGACTCAAATGGCTCCAATGACTCTGAGCACTATGGGACTTAACATCTGTGGTCATCAGTCCCCTAGAACTTAGAACTACTTAAACCTAACTAACCTAAGGACATCACACACATCCATTTCCGAGGCAGGATTCGAACCTCCGACCGTAGCGGTGGCGCGGTTCCAGACTGAAGCGCCTAGAACTGCTCGACCCCCAGGGCCAGCTCTTAGAAGTGAATAGAGAGATTTCCTCTAAAAAGATATACAGAATGTAAAGGATGACTTTATGATATACCACAATCGTATAGTTGTTGTTGTTGTTGTGGTCTTCAGTCCTGAGACTGGTTTGATGCAGCTCTCCATTCTAATCTATCCTGTGCAAGCTCCTTCCTCTCTCAGTACCTACTGCAGCCTACATCCTTCTGAATCTGCGTAGTGTATTCATCTCTTGGTCTCCCTCTACGATTTTTACCTTCCGCGCTGCCCTCCAATGCTACATTTGTGATCCCTTGATGCCTCAGAACATGTCTAACCAACCGGTCCCGTCTTCTTGTCAAGTTGTGCCACAAACGTCTCTTCTCCCCAATCCTATTCAATACCTCCTCATTAGTTACGTGATCTACCCATCTAATCTTCAGCATTCTTCTGTAGCACCACATTTCGAAAGCTTCTATTCTATTCTTGTCCAAACTATTTACTGTCCATGTTTCACTACCGTACGTGGCTACACTCCATACAAATACTTTCAGGAACGACTTCCTGACATTCAAATCTATACTCGATGTTAACAAATTTCTCTTCTTCAGAAACGCTTTCCTTGCCATTTCCAGTCTACCTTTTTTATCCTCTCTACTTCGAGCATCATCAGTTATTTTGCTCCCCAAATAGCAAAACTCCTTTACTACTTTAAGTGTCTCATTTCCTAATCTAATTCCCTCAGAAACACCCGACTTAATTCGACTACATTCCATTATCATCGTTTTGCTTTTGTTGATGTTCATCTTATACCCTCCTTTAAAGACACTGCCCATACCGTTCAACTGCTCTTCCAAGTCCTTTGCTGTCTCTGACAGAATTACAATGTCATCGGCGAACCTCAAAGTTTTTATTTCTTCTCCCTGGATTTTAATACCTACTCCAAATTTTTCTTTTGTTTCCTTTAGTGCTTGCTCAATATACAGATTGATTAACGTCGGGGAGAGGCTACAACCCTGTCTCATTCCCCTTCCAACCACTGTTTCCCTTTCATGCCCCTCGACTCTTGTAACTGCCATCTGGTTTCTGTACAAATTGTAAATAGCCTTTTGCTCCCTGTATTTTACCCCTGCCACGTTTAGAATTTGAAAGAGAGTATTCCAGTCAACATTGTCAAAAGCTTTCTCTAAGTCTACAAATGCTAGAAACGTAGGTTTGCCTTTCCTTAATCTTTCTTCTAACATAAGTCGTAAGGTCAGTATTGCCTCATGTGTTCTAACATTTCTACGGAATTCAAACTGATCTTCCCCGAGGTCGGCTTCTGCCAGTTTTTCCATTCGTCTGTAAATAATTCGCGTTAATATTTTGCAGCTGTGACTTATTAAACTGATAGTTCGGTAATTTTCACATCTGTCAACACCTGCTTTCTTTGGGATTGGAATTATTATATTCCTCTTTAAGTCTGAGGGTATTTCGCCTGTCTCGTACATCTTGCTCACCAGATGGTAGAATTTTGTCAGGACTGGCTCTCCCAAGGCCGTCAGTGGTTCTAATGGAATGTTGTCTACTCCTGGAGACTTGTTTCGAGTCAGGTCTTTCAGTGCTCTATCAATCTCTTCTCCCATTTCATCTTCATCTACATCCTCTTCCATTTCCATAATATTGTCCTCAAGTACACCGGCCTTGTATAGACCCTCTATATACTCCTTCCACCTTTCTGCTTTCCCCTCATTGCTTAGAACTGGGTTTCCATCTGAGCTCTTGATATGCATACAAGTGGCTCTCTTTTCTCCAAAGGTCTCTTTAATTTTCCTGTAGGCTGTATCTATCTTACCCCTAGTGAGATAAGCCTCTACATCCTTACATTTGTCCTGTAGCCATGCCTGCTTAGCCATTTTGCACTTCCTGTCGATCTCATTTTTTAGGCGTTTGTATTTCTTTTTGCCTGCTTCATTTACTGCATTTTTATATTTTCTCCTTTCATCAATTAAATTCAATATTTCTCCTGTTACCCAAGGATTTCTAGTAGCCCTCATCTTTTTACCTACTTGATCCTCTTCTGACTTCACTACTTCATCCCTCAAAGCTACCCATTCTTCTTCTACTGTATTTCTTTCCCCCATTCCTTTCAATTGTTCCCTTATGCTGTCCCTGAAACTCTGTTCAACCTCTGGTTTAGTCAGTTTATCCAGGTCCCATTTGCTTAAATTCCCACGTTTTTGCAATTTCTTCAGTTTTAATCTACAGTTCATAACCAATAGATTGTGGTCAGAGTCCACATCTGCCCCTGGAAATGTCCTACAATTTAAAACCTGGTTCCCAAATCTCTTTCTTACCATTATATAATCTATCTGATACCTTTTAGTATCTCCAGAATTTTCCATGTATACAACCTTCTTTTATGATTCTTGAACCAAGTGTTAGCTACGATTAAGTTATGCTCTGTGCAAAATTCTAACAGACGGCTTCCTCTTTCATTTCTTAGCCCCAATCCATATTCACCTACTATGTTTCCTTCTCTCCTTTTTCCTACACTCGTATTCCAGTCACCCATGACCATTAAATTTTCATCTCCCTTCACTACCTGAATAATTTCTTTTATCTCATCATACATTTCTTCAATTTCTAAGTCATCTGCAGAGCTAGTTGGCATATAAACTTGTACTACTGTAGTAGGCATGGGCTTCGTGTCTATCTACGCCACAGTAATGCGTTCACTATGCTGTTTGTAGTAGTTTACCCGCACTCCTATTTTTTATTCATTATTAGACCTACTCCTGCATTACCCCTATTTGATTTTGTATTTATAACCCTGTATTCACCTGACCAGAAGTCTTGTTCCTCCTGCCACCGAACTTCACTAATTCCCACTATATCTAACTTTAACCTATCCATTTCCCTTTTTAAATTTTCTAACCTACCTGTCCGATTAAGGGATCTGACATATCACTATCCGATCCGTAGAATGCCAGTTTTCTTTCTCCTGATAACGATGGTCCTCTTGAGTAGTCCCCGCCCGGAGATCCGAATGGGGGACTATTTTACCTCCGGAATATTTTACCCAAGAGGACGCCATCATCATTTAACCAGCCGTTCGCAGTACCGTAACAGAAAGGCCGTTTTGGTTAGTGTTACAAGGCCAGATCAGTCAGTCATCCAGACTGTTGCCCCTGCAACTACTGAAAAAGCTGCTGCCCCTCTTCAGGAGCCACACGTTTGTCTGGCCTCTCAACAGATACCCCGCAGTTGTGGTTGCACCTACGGTACGGCTATCTGTATCGTTGAGGCACGCAAGAGCAATTCAAAGTGTTCGAATGTGTGTGAAATCTTATGGGACTTAACTGCTAAGGTCATCAGTCCCTAAGCTTACACACTACTTAACCTAAATTATTCTAAGGACAAACACACACACCCATGCCCGAGGGAGGACTCGAACCTCCGCCGGGACCAGCTGCACAGTATAGAGCAATTCAAGAACAGTTTCATATGGGACAGTTGAGGTATCTCAAGTATGGATGGCGGTTATGGCCGAAACAATCGGTTTTTGGTTGAATTAGTTTTTCTCCACGCCAGGTTATCTTGACTGTTAAAACACTTCAGAATAACCGGTTTCTGAAATTACCGATTTTCGGTTTTTTATTCCTATTATTTGCTGTAATAAACGTAGAAATCGAACAAAGACTGATAAATTTTTGCTTTCTCAGTTTCAAGATACACACAGACAAAATATTTAATTAAATAGGCGAATAAGAGACCCCTTATTCTGTCCACAATTCGGTGCTCTTCTCGAACAGTGGTAAGTGGTTGAATACTACAAAAAATTGTCAGTATTGTCCTATTGACTTTAATTTTTTGAAACTCTCTCAAAAATCATATTGCAATCAGGGATCATACCACTACTTGGGCACTATGAACAGTCATTACTGCCGGTTCAGGGTGGCCGTGCGGTTCTAGGCGCTCCAGTCTGAAACCGCGTGACCGCTACGGTAGCAGGTTCGAATCCTGCCTCGGGCATGGATGTGTGTGATGTCCTTAGGTTAGTTAAGTTTAAGTAGTTCTAAGTTCTAGGGGACTGATGACCTCAGAAGTTAAGTCCCATTGTGCTCAAAGCCACTTGAAGCATTTGAACAGTTATTACTGAAGTGTGAAAAGCTAAGGTTGAAAAACAGTTTTTCCTGTTAATTTGTTCTTTTTCAAGGGCTAGAAGCAGATAAAGGCATATCATGTCGACACGGCCAACAGATAAGTTAATTTCTATTTTTGTTGTATATTACGATTAAGTTGTTCATTTATTACTGTTACCACTGTTGCCTTCCTCTTTCATTATTTTATAGAAATGGCAGACATATCTTTAATATTTTAAAACAAAGGAAGTCTATATCTCGTTGCTACCTAGCTTCGTAAAAATATTTCGCTACTGCGGAAGATGCCATTCTGTAATACAAAGCATGTCCGATGACGACAGCGAGGAACTGCTGTATAGACGAAGTGGGGGCAAGTCTTACACGCTGCACGTACACAAAGCAACAGAGACAGTATTGTCTGAGCAATGCTGTACTAATTCTTATGCCATATACACGAGTTGGGATGGAAGTCATTACAGCATAGACGTTTTTCGTCACGGCGAGACCTTTTTACGAAATTTCAGTCACCAACTTTCTCTTCCGAATGCGAAAATATTTTGTTGAGCCCAACCTACATAGGTAGGAATGATCATCAAAATAAAATAAGAGAAATCAGAGCTCGAACAGAAAGGTTTAGGTGTTCGTTTTTCCCGCTCGCTGTTCGGGAGTGGAATAGTAGAGAGATGGTATGATTGTGGTTCGATGAACCCTCTGCCAAGCACTTAAATGTGAATTGCAGAGTAGTTATGTAGATGTAGATGTAGATGTAGATATGTTTCTTGCATGTTTCTGTCGGCGTTGTTATTGAAATAGTACTGATCGCTTTTCCCATTTTCGACAATCATACAGTGTTTCGAAACAATGCAAACCTTAAGAATAAAAATTACTTTTAAAAAACGCTTATTTGAAAAAGGAAAATTTTACATTCCTCTTGTGACTAACTGATATTTCAGTTTTTTGCTTGGTTACTAGTAAGAAATAATTAAAACATCTATTATAACCGAGATCGAACCTGGTGCATACGACAGTGTTGATTTAAACGAAGTTTTGAAACACTCGGGAAAACGGATTGAGACCCGTGCAAACATCAGTACACTTAAATCTGAAATAAGGAGCATGTATGCGTCGATTGACTTTAAACAGAAAGGTTCAACAGGCCCACTACTGTGCTACACATAGGGGAAGGGTTTTAAGATGTATCGTAGCTATTTTGTAAGTCGGATAAGTCTGTGGACATAGCGCCTGTCAGTACAATCTGTATTGACTGCAATATCGCAACAAACTCATATCTCAACGATAGACTGATTCGTTCAATTTATAGATTCTTCCCATAAGTTGGAACAGGGTATAAGATCGTTGAGACCCCTAACAACGCTATTTACCTCCCAGTAACAGTTCAGACATTGGTCTGTCTGGAACTGCGTTTTACGGATACGACTGCATGCTAAAGCAGAACCAGTAGTGATCTCGAACGTGCGGAGACCCAGAAGTGGCGGCGACCTTCATCCAGTTAGGACCTACAGCGGACCCACCTCAATCTCTCGGCAGAAAAAAAGGCGTGTGAAATCTTATGGGACTTAACTGCTAAGGTCATCAGTCCCTAAGCTTACACACTACTTAACCTAATTTATCCTAAGGACAAACACACACACACACACACACACACACACACACACACACACACACACACCACACACACACACACACACACACATGCCCGAGGGAGGACTCGAACCTTCGCCGGGAGCATCCGCACAGTCCATGACTGCAGCGCCTGAGACCGCTCGGCTAATCCCGCGTGGCCTCTCGGCAGAAGCAAAGTCCTCGCCTTGCCGGGAGACCGCAAGTGGCGGCAACGAACATCAACCAGCTGGGACTTGCTGTAGCTTCCCAAAGTCCTCGTATTGTAAACGAAGACAGAATGTGCATAAGGTATAAAACCAATGTGCACCACGCACAGTGCGGCACTTCACAACTGAACACCAAGTTTATAACATGTGTGAACTACGAGTGGCAGGTTGGAAACCTCGCAACGATGTTCGACATACCTAGCCCGGCGGAATATGACGAGCATATTACACGCCAACAATACTTTTCGCATAAACGTTATGCATTAACCACATTTAACAAGAACGGTGGAATTAGACTCGTCATCCAACACCAAATGCTTTAACCCTCCCATGCAAGAGTTTCACATATCCTGGTGGGTCATTTACGAAAAGGAATGGTACTGCTACGATTGCATCGAACACTATATGTAATTATTTAGGGTTTCTGTTTCATAAAGTACAATATGAATTCAGCAGGGTCGAGATTGTAGGCATTGAATAAGCTCTTAAAACTTATGTTTCTGCCTCTCCCTCGCATTTGAACTATTTAGAAAATGTTGGATCGTTCATAGGCGACATACACGAGACAGTGGGTAGAACAGCGGAAGAGTACAAGAAACTGACTGCATGTATACCTCTAAAATTGCTTATGGGATACTCTGAAGACATGTGGCGATTAGGTCTGAATGATAAAGAGGAAGTTATTATGGTATGAGGTGCAACGGATAACAACTCATACGTTCAAGGAGCTCAAGAGGAGAACGAGATCACTATTAATAAAGTAACGTGGTAAATGCCACACAGTGCTGTAGTGGATGAGCAGCGTTTCAAGTTTTTAAATATTGTGAATGCTGCTGTATTTATAGCGTTATCTTTCCCTTCATAAGAGGTGTTCGAGTGCCCAGTGCTGCCGACTGCAACCAGACAAGCGTGGGCTTTTAAACTCTCTGCTCAATTTTTACTTGCATTTCGGACCGATAGAAAAGGGAATATAGCAAATGATCCACCAAATATGACAATTACAGCTTAACAAATGCCAGAGTGTACCTGAACTCCGATTCCTACCTGTATGATAAGCTGCACATGCAGTGGAATGAAAATGTTTACACTCGTGACATGAATGTGATGTTCTATGTTTCATAAGGTGATCGAGGAGTTGACATACCTACTTCGCAGCACAGTGTATGTCTTCTCTCCTCTCAAACAAACACTCGTTCGCTGCACCATATGCTGCGATTGCGACAGAGCACCGTGAACACCACTGTACAGGCACTGCAAATAGTCTCCAATAGAGAGGGCTCTTGATGCTGCACGATGCATGCCCTTAGCCTGCCTATGAGTGGAACATTCCAGCATGCATTACATACAGGGTGTTTAGAAACTGATGGTAAATATTCAGGGATATGACAGGAATTATCATTCGAAATAAAAAAGTCAAGTGAACATGGGCTCTAAAACGCTTACCTTAAGGACTTTGAGAAAGTCTTGATCTTCGATACTGTGCAATAAATCTCTTATACCGCAAGGTCTTTGCTTTCCGTATTTTGGGAAGTGATAGTATGGACAAAAACAAGAAAAAACTGTCCAGTAAACATGTGTTCTAAAATGCATACCTTTAGAGGTATGGGCCCTTCTTCATCTTCACTACTTTGAAACACAACTCTTCTAATGAAGAGATCCTCATATCCCATTCGGTTCTAACCTAAATTTCACCATGTGCCCTCAAAGTCTCTATTGTTTTTGCCAATAATTGAATTATTAGTTAATTTAAAATGTCTTTCTCAATGCCACATGTCGCAGAAGTCCTCAGTGTCGTATTCAAATCAATATACTTCTTCGACCAGGGGGAAAGCTCGACGGAGGTAGCCAGGGTGACTCTAACCAACCTCATCCTCAATTTGAGACACTGCTGGAGATTACAACAGTGAATAATGTATCTCCTGCTATTCCCCACCATTGTCATCAGCTTTGGGGTGGAGCCTCCTCGCGGAATTAGTTGCCCCAGACAAGAGGCGAATTGGGGTGCCTGTGTTGCAAATTAATAAGGGATGTGAGTTCTCGCTCTACAACGGGCCACACACTAGAATCAGCCGCCATACTCTCGATTTTCCCACCTAATCCCTTGCATTCTTCTTTGGACACCCATCGAAACTCCCCAATCGGCAGTGACTGTAACATGGCGTGCCCAAATAGGTTATTGATTACCAAGTGCATGATGTAGCTCGAATTAAGTGATGTGTTGAATCTCTGCTCTTACCTGGGTTATTTACCTTGGTGTGGCTATGGACACATTGGCAAAGTCCCCAGCAGGCCCCTTACTCAAAGAAAAGAAACACATGAGCATCTTTCGATAGTTTGATGCTGCGCTTCGTTTTATTGAGCATGGCGTGCCAAGACCACACAGGTACTGTATAATAAAAGGAAGGACACAGAGAATATGTGGTTATGCATAGACTCCAGAATTTCTCGAAAACATCCACGAGCAATCGAACGTCATTCTGCATGTAACCCTATGCATACTCTCCTAAAGTGGAGATGTTGAATTCTCACCAGACATCCACATCATCACGCTCTGCATCAAATATGGCATTGCCTCTAAGTTTTCTGGAGAAGGCAGTTGTCAGGTAGACAGGTTTCGTTCAGTTTTGCCATGCTATCCAGATATTCGTATGGGGAAAGAAACCTTCCCAGTCACAAGTTCTAACTTTTCCTCATTGGCTAATCCAGCTCGAGTGATGTCCATATCCTTCTTAGGCAGAATTTCAACAAGTTTCTGAAGAGTTGCCAACATTAAATATAGCGAGTCAAGGAAGCGGAGCGTTATCCTTGACTTTATTAATTTGGAGAATGAAATATATTTCGCAGCACTTTCAGGCAGGACACTCACCAGATACTTCTTCATACCGAAATTAGACAAATACTCAACAAGGCAGTGTGTTTCGTGTCCGCTTAAATTATGAAACAAAACGGTTATGTGTCACGGTAATTGATATTTCAAGTTGCATGTGCTGTAGGCGATACCATGGAACTTCCCCATTGGATGACAGTGTTAGTAGTGTGAGTGTGAGTAGTTTCCGCTTTTCTGTCTAATGGTAGCCCAAAAATATGCCAGTCAACCGCATTTTAGTACCAGTCTGCATTTTGCTTCGATTTGGTCATGAGGATGTTGTCATTGCAAGGCTTATCAACTTCCCATGGAAGTTTTCCAAGCTCAGTGAGAAGCAAAATCGCAAGGATTACCCATGACATAAGATTTGTATTAGTTAAGAGTCGAATCATATGATGATGTAACACGGTACGCTGCCACATATGGTACATGTTTTCTGTGAAGGTAGTATGTTAAGCTGTAGGGACACTTTCACAGTGGGTCACAGAAGTGGGGAGGCATTCGAAGACGCCGTATACCACAGACGAGCATCGCTCCTGTTTGACAGCATTCTTAAACTTTATGAGTTTATGCTCCTCAGTGGAGATAATAACATGTACTGCGTTCTTGGAAGTGCAATCTACTAGATGCTAATAACATGTGTGACAAAAATACATCGAGGCATCTTAAGCAAAAATACTGTTCAACCTTACGTTTACTCAATGGGGAAGCAAGGACTCGGGGTGTATCCCTGATCCAGCAGTAATGACAATTGTCTCAATTGGAGAACTACAGCACGTTCATATACACGTTATACTCACTGGCAAATTCTGAGAATTCGAGGGGTCCAGCGACTATACGTTTATCCTGCCTATTCTGCTCATCTGATTTGCGTATCTCTACGCCATAGACATGAACCAATATTCCGGTACACAGTGCATCAAATTAGTTGTGTCCAGGATCTTGACAGGGAACTTGATACTACGAGGTGCATTCAAGTTCTAAGGCCTCCGATTTTTTTTCTAATTAACTACCCACCCGAAATCGACGAAACTGGCGTTACTTCTCGACGTAATCGCCCTGCAGACGTACACATTTTTCACAACGTCGACGCCACGATTCC
The DNA here is from genome assembly GCF_023897955.1 of Schistocerca gregaria. Lineage (NCBI taxonomy): Eukaryota > Metazoa > Arthropoda > Insecta > Orthoptera > Acrididae > Schistocerca > Schistocerca gregaria. Next base: position 101,523,707 of record NC_064931.1, read on the forward strand.
ATGGCAGCGGTGAAGGCTTCTTTAGGAGTCTGTTTTGACCACTGGAAAATCGCTGAGGCAATAGCAGCACTTCTGGTGAATGTGCGGCCACAGAGAGTGTCTTTCATTGTTGGAAAAAGCCAAAAGTCACTAGGAGCCAGGTCAGGTGAGTAGGCAGCATGAGGAATCACTTCAAATTTGTTATGACGAAGAAACTGTTGTGTAACGTTAGCTCAATGTGCGGGTGCGTTGTCTTGGTGAAACAGCACATGAGCAGCCCGTCCTTTTGTTGCAGTGCAGGAAGGAATTTGTTCTTCAAAACATTTTCGTAGGATGCACCTGTTACCGTAGTGCCCTTTAGAACGCAATGGGTAAGGATTACGCCCTCGCTGTCCCAGAACATGGACGCTATCATTTTTTCAGCACTGGCGGTTACCCGTGATTTTGTTGGTGGTGGTGAATCTGTGTGCTTCCATTGAGCTGACTGGCCCTTTGTTTCTGGATTGAAAAAAGGAATCCAAGTCTCATCCATTGTCACACCCGACGAAAAGAAAGTCCCATTCATGCTGTCGTTGTGCGTCAACATTGCTTGGCAACATGCCGCACGGGCAGTCATGTGGTCGTCCGTCAGCATTCGTGGCACCCACCTGGATGACACCTTTCGCATTTTCAGGTCGTCATGCAGGAGTGTATGCACAGAACCCGCAGAAATGCCAACTCTGGAGGCGATCTGTTCAACAGTCAGGGGGCAAAACAATTCTCTCCACTTTCTCGATCAAGTCGCCAGACTGGTTTGTGCGAGCCAGAGGTTGTTTCGGTTTGTTGTCACACGATGTTCTGCCTTCATTAAAATGTCGCATCCACGAACGCACTTTCGACACATCCATAACTCCATCACCACATGTCTCCTTCAACTGTCGATGATTTTCATTTGGTTTCACACCACGCAAATTCAGAAAATGAATGATTGCACGCTGTTCAAGTAAGGAAAACGTCGCCATTTTAAGTATTTAAAACAGTTCTCGTTCTCGCCGCTGGCGCTAAAATTCCATCTGCCGTACGGTGCTGCCATCTCTGGGACGTATTGACAATGAACGCGGCCTCATTTTAAAACAATGCGCATGTTTCTATCTCTTTCCAGTCCGGAGAAAAAAAATCGGAGGCCTTAGAACTTGAATGCACCTTGTATCAAACTTATACTCTCGGGGATAGTGTCTAACTTCCATCTGGGAAAACTGGTCCAGCATAGCACTCAAGGTGGACTCAATAACCCACTTGGCGATTGATGCACTCCATGATATCACTCCATCCAAACCCCCTCCAACCCTCCCCGCTCCCCCCTCCCCCCAGATATAGTGATGGCCTGTCTTGCCAAAACCAGAGATAGTGAAGGCCTATCTTGCCAAAACCACCATTGAATTATTTGGGGTGATGTGATAGTTCGATGCATAGCACAGCACTACATTTATTGGTGGGATACTGTGGATCATTAACAACCTTGAGCAGCTCCATTTCCAGAATAAGGAAGCACGTTTCAGAAATCCTACAAGGTCACAGTACCCTCCTGCCGGATTCTCGATCCTAGTGAACGAAATTCGCTTCTCAAAGGCAAAGGCATCCACAGTCACCAACTATTCTAATTGCAGTTTTACTTTACTTACCTGATTCCTTCACTAAAAGGATGGGGCAATGAATTGCTGCTAGCCACACGATTAGTACTCTTACTATAACTACAACTAAATAACGATGACGCTGCTACTGCTGGCTGTGACAATGATGACTGTGGCGTCAGTTCGTGCGAGAACGTGAGGGAGGAGATGGTGCATTGCTTCAGTTCGAGCAGCCTGGCTGCAGTTGTGGAGATTGTAGTTTATCACAACCCTGAAGCAGTTTCTGGGGGGAGGCTGCCCCATGGACAGCCGAATGGAGCTGGTGCAGGAACAGCGGGGGTGGGGGTGGCTGCAGCTGTGGCTTCCCATTCAGCAATGAGTGTGGCTTCTTACATGGCACATGCCACATGGGACCACATCTTGCTGATTGTTTCCTCGCCAGCCTTGTACCCATACCATCGTGTACTGTAGTAGGGCACCAGCTGGAAGAAGAAGAATAAAGAAAATATTTAAATACAGTCTTCTAGACATTGCATGCTGCTGATGCTACAATAAAAGAAAGAAATCTCACTGAATGCAAGTAGAGTCATCATGTATAAAAATTAACTATATCGCTCTGGTTCTATGATATATCCCTCATGTCATTGGGAATCACATCTGACATCTCCTCACACTGACACTGCTCACTTTCCATCACCTCAATCCACTCTGGCATGTCATAATTCTCACCTGAACCGCCATGGATCCAGCAATCCAGCTCCACTGCATCACCTACAAAAGCAGCACACTGATCTAGTGAAAAAAACATAGAAACACACATAACTAAGAATTTTTTTGAATACACATTTACACAATAGCAATCTCTATGGCTCCCTGCTTCTCTTCCTCAGAATCATCCACAACAAAGAATATGTATCAGACAGCAACATACTACATGTACACGACGGTACAATGAAATTTTACAAGGAGTTTCTTAACGAATATGTCTCGGCAATTTCCATGTAAACACAGTGCTGCAATGAAGAAGAATGTATATACCTACCTGCTGCTGTTGCTTCTGCTGCTGCTGCCTCTCAGCTTGCAACTGGTTCAATATTTCATGGACACAATGAGGTGATATGTGTTTAGTACATGACATTCTTAGTGAATGAATAGTAAAAAAAGTTACAATTATCGATTTGAATATGTGCTTATCCAATAATTACCATTCCATAATTACCATTCCTCTGATTCCCTAGGGTGTTTGCCCCTGAAGCTGCAGCTGTTTGCTACTGCTGACCGCTTCATGAAAGGGGTGTATGGATGCACCATCAAAAACTCAATGAACTAACGAGGACACAGGCCCAGTGATGTGACACTGGATGATAGCAGAACAAGAACGACTAGGGAGGGGGTAGGCTTTATATACCTTCACTGATTCTGTTTTAGCCAATAGGAACAGAGTATTCTGAGGAGGGATTAAAATCTCTGTCTGCGTGTTTGGACATTTTGGTTTATGCATGTGTTCACACAAACAGGATGTAGCCACTCAAGAAAGAGAGAGAGAAAGAGAGAGAGAGAGAGAGAGAGAGAGAGAGAGAGAGAGAGAAATCGACTCTGAAATTCCCCAATCAAAGGAATGCCATCACCTTATGCTTTGTTCTGGGCCATGGCTCAGCCTAGTATTAGCATGCGCGAATCCTGGTGGAGGGTGAGCTGTGTGGCCTCTGACAGTGGTTTCTCTGCTGTGGGCTGTGCGGCCCCCAACAGGGGTCTCTGTGTGCAGTTGGTGAGGAGAACGAGTGCCTCAGGCATGCATGGTCTCCTGTTAGTTGCGCCAGATGCTGCATGGCGACGATAATCTCAGAAAGCGCCATTAACCTATAGACTTCCACAGCAAATGGAGCTGTCAGTGCTCAGCATTCTGCTTGGCGCTTGGCAGCTCCCAGCCAGCTGGCACACATGTGGGTGACTCAACATGGCAACTAAAATATCGCAGTTCTTTCCATTCGACAGTGATTAATGTTATTAAGTTATGAAAAGTGGGTGATGGGGGGGGGGGGGGGTGGAGTGGGGAGGGGTAAATACATGAGCTCCACCTAAGTGGGGAGGGAGAAGGGAGGTGCCCTGTCTCCTGAAAACTGATCAAATAAGGAACATGCAACAGCGAATTGAAGAATATACTCTCTGGAATGTAGTCGACAATGATTTCAATTTCGTGTCATGTGATCCTTCCTCTCCAGCAGGTCAGCATAGACGGAAACTTTTTCCCACCAATTTATGGATGGAGAGGGGAGGGACTGGAAGTGGTGGAAGGGAGGGGTTGGTTGAGGGATTCCCAATGAGATGGAAAAGAGGCTTAGAACTTGGGATTGAATAGCAAAAAAAGTGTCCCGTTTCCCAGGGGCGTGGGGTTGGAGAATGTGGAGGAGTAGGGGTAAGGGGTTTCTCAGAAGTGAGTTCATAAATCAATCCCAGAGCGTCCTAAATTAATTAGCATAGCAATAGGTTAAGGGGGAAGGGAGAGAATGGGTGTTTTAATTGATCAATTTAATTAGTTACCATATCAACTGGATATGAAAAGAGCCCCAGAACACACTTTATCCCATTATTGGTGTCGAGAGAACTAGGAGAATATCTTGAATGCATTTCCTGATCATGCTGTCATAGTAGGAGGAGAATTGGCTTTGCTAGCTACAGACTGAGACATTTGCGTAATTAAAATCGGTGCCAGACACAGGGGTTCCTGTGAAATTGTTCTGAATACCTTTTGTGGAAATTGCTTCTAGCTGTTCAAGAAACGACTAATGAGAGCAACCTCTTACGTCTCCTAGTAACTAAGAGAACCAAACTGTTCTAATTAGTTAACAAAGAGGAGGTTATAGGTGACCATGAGGTACTGAAAAAAAATGTAAGGAGAAGTAGGAAAATACTTTTACTAAGCAAGTGTGATAAGTGATAAAAGGTAGATATCTGAGCTGTCAACATCAGGTACTCATCTCTGGGAACGAAACTGTGGAATCCAAATGGATATAATTCAAAAGCATTGTCCAATACTCTTTAGACAAGTACGTGCAAAGGAGATTTGTGAGGGAAGTCAAAGACCAGCTGAAGCTCAATAGCAGTCTCAGAAAGTTCCTATGAAAGCGAAGGTAGCTTCATAAACAAATGTCACCGAAATTTTTTAGGTGGAGAGCTATTCAGCAGTTTTGCCTACGACTAAAGGAACTAATGAGCGTGCTACTTGGTGCGCTAGTCGTTTGTTAGTTATTTAAATATTCGTAAGCCTGAGGCGGTGTTCTTTGCTTGCAGCAAATCGGTAGCAATATGTGCTCTAGAAAGGTTTCAGAAACACTATAAGCCTTCTGTTGTTCCTTATTCACATTTTTCTTTTTAATTTGAATAACAGCGTAGTGCTCTGTTTGCGACAGAGGACCAACTTTTATTTTTAATCACATCAGTATTTACTGGCCCACTCTTAAGAAATCAATAGCGAATCGTATAAACAATAACTAAAAGTTTTGCACCAAGTTCAATATGTTACACAATGGTGTTAAATTGCTGTTTTGTGCCGTCATTACCGTCTATAATTTCTGATATTCTGATCTTTGCGTTCTTTCAGGAGCGTGTAAAATCTTCGCCAGTGGAGGAAAAATATATCGTGTTGCCCGTTGAAAAATGTATGTGAATCTTATGGGACTTAACAATTAGGTCATCAGTCCCTATGCTTGCACACTATTTGACCTAAATTATCCTAAGGACAAACACACGTACCCATGCCCGAGGGAGGACTCGAATCTCCGCCGGGACCAGTCGCACAGTCCATGACTGCAGCGCCTGAGACCGCTCGGCTAATACCGCGCTGCCCGTTGAAGTTAGTAGTAACTTTTAGTTATGGCGTGGATGGATGTGGAGCGGGTGGAAACTTCATAGGCGTTGTAGAATAGTGCTCTGTGGGTTCAGTTTGATATCTCTACACTTCGTCAAGTCTTATACGGGTATAACAAATGTGCGGCGGCAGACGGAGATAGTTCGCTTCGAGTGTTAGCACACTGGACTCGCGTTCGGGTGGACGAAGTTTCAAATCGGAGTCCGGCCATCTAGCTGTAGGTTATCCGTGATTTTCCCAAATCGCTTCAGGCAAATGGTTCCTTTGACAGCGCACAGCCGATTTCCTTCCCCATCCTGCAATAATCTGAGCTAGGGCTCCGTCTCTAATGACTTCGTTGTCGACGGAACATTGAACACCATCTCCTCCTCCTCCTAGTTGCCTTCGGGTGAACCCAATGTCATCCAGTGAAGTAGGTGACATATCTAGAAAATCTTTTAAAAAAGAGAATGAGGATTAGCGTTTAAAGTCACGTTGACAATGATTTCACTAAGTCATTGCTGCGTTAGTTCTGGTAGTAACTCTTTTTTTTCTTTATACATAGTTTTATTAATAGTGTTAGTGATAATGAACCTATGGCTAGCGGTACTCTCTCCCGTACTGATAGTGAAGGACATCAGATTAGCGGCATCGTGACCCCTCTAGAATACTAGGCGGCTGTTAACACCGTTGAGCGGCATATCTGGTTCACGAGTATTGAGAATCCGGCCAGGGGTAGTTATGTATAATCAATATCTCACTGTAGGAAAATTCAGCAACGATTTTCTTGTTGTTTGTTATCATCAACACACGGCTTCCATGAGATGGATCAATGGCTCCACAACAGTTCTGGCGAGGATGAAATACCAGAGTGTGTGCATGAGATGGCAGCTGCTGAGGACGCTGAAATACAACTCCATCTCGCCATTTTGGATGAGAAGGATGATATAACTGACTGGGTGGAAGAACTAGCAGAAAGACCGACTGAACTGCTCAATCCTGGGTCTCAGAGGATATAATGCATCCGTCATCATTCTAGCATATAATTATTATTACTGTTCTGGACTGTTTATGTACTTCATTGTTTCTACACTACTGGCCATTAAAATTGCTACACCAAGAAGAAATGCAGATGATAAACGGGTATTCATTGGACAAATATATTATGCTAGAACTGACATGTGATAACGTTTTCACGAAATTTGGGTGCCTAGATCCTGGGAAATCAGTACCCAGAACAACCACCTCTGGCCATAATAATGGCCATGATACGCCTGGTCATTGAGTCAAACTGAGCTTGGATGGCATGTACAGGTACAGTTGTCCATGCAGCTTCAACACGATACCACAGTTCATCAAGAGTAGCTACTGGCGTATTGTCACGAGCCAGTTGCTCGGCCACCATTGACCAAACGTTTTCAGTCGGCGAGAGATCTGGAGAATGTGCTGGCCAGGTCAGCAGTCGAACATTTTCTGTATCCAGAAAGGCCCGTACAGGACCTGCAACATGCGGTCGTGCATTATCCTGCTGAAATGTAGGGTTTCGCAGGGCTCGAATGAAGGGTAGAGCCACGGGTCGTAACATATCTGAAATGTAACGTCCACTGTTCAAAGTGCCGTCAATGCGAACAAGAGGTGACCGAGACGTGTAGCCAATGGCACTCCATACCATCACGCCAGGTGATAGGACAGTATGGCGATGACGAATACACGCTTCCAATGTGCGTTCACCGCGATGTAGCCAAACACGTATGCGACCATCATGATGCTGTAAACACAACCTGGATTCATCCGAACAAATGATGTTTTGCCATTCCTGCACCTATGTTCGTCGTTGAGTACACCATCGCAGGCGCTCCTGTCTGTGATGCAGCGTCATGGGTAACCGCAGCCATGATCTCCGAGATGATAGTTGATGCTTCTGAAAACGTCGTCGTACTGTTCGTGAAGATGGTTGTTGTCTTGCAAACGTCCCCATCTGTTGACTCAGGGATCGAGACGAGGCTGCACTATCCATTACAGCCATGCGGATAAGATGCCTGTCATCTCGACTGCTAGTGATACGAGGAAGTTGCGATCTAGCACGGCGTTCCGTATTACCCTCCTGAATCCAACGATTCCATATTCTGCTAACAATCATTGGATCTCGACCAACGCGAGCAGCAATGTCGTGATACGATAAACCGCAATCGTGATAGGCTACAATCAAATAGGCTTTATCAAAGTCGGAAACGTGATGGTACACATTTCTTCTTCTTACACGAGGCATCACAACTTTTCACCAGGCAACGCCGGTTAACTGCTTTTTGGGAATGAGAAATCGGTTGGAAACTTTCCTCGTGGCAGCACGTTGTAGGTGTCGCCACCGGCGCCAACCTTGTGTGAATGCTCTGAACAGCTTATCATTTGCATATCACAGCATCTTCTCCCTGTCGGTTAAATTTCACGTCTGTAGCACGTTATCTTCGTGGTGTAGCAATTTTAATGGCCAGTAGTGTATTTGTTTAAAGGGCGTATTTAAAAAATATAGAGCATTTTACTTAATTTTTTCCATTTTTTGTCTGTTAGAGAGGTCTATCAACTCTGCCACTATAACACCTTGCTGTTCATGGGTCCAGAGTGGTGGTTGTGGGAGCAGGCATCAAACACGCACCCGAGCGGCGTACGCTGGCGTGCAAAGCATCACTCGTGGCTACGCGGGAGGCAGCGAAAGCAGCTGGGGCAGCTGGAGTGCCAGCCCCCGCACCATCTGTGGGTGGGCCAGTCAGAGAATGAAGAAGAACAGCAACAATCTACCACCTCTCAGGCTGGTGGTGGTGAAGGCTTCAGCATCCAGTAGCATCAACGAGCGCTCTCTCCACAGTCTAGGTGTCCCCACATGACCTCACTGCCATCACCTCCTCCTACTCTGCCTTTGCCGGCAGCAAAAGGTGTGTGTGCCTCAGCACATGCCCCTCACCTCAGTAGGTGCGCCTTTCCCAATGCGTCATCCACCGGGTGGACACTGTCTTCCCCTCCAAGTAGATTTATTGATAGTGTTAGTGATAATGAACCGTCCTGATAGTCATGCTCTGGGCCATGATCTTAAGTCTTTGGAGGCTGATGATAAGACTAAATTTCTCACATGTATATGATAATTTGTTTGTTAGATACTGCAGCTCATCTTCTGTCTGCTAACAGAGCTTCATCGTCTGCATATAACACCTCACGAATAACAACTGTTTTTACTTTTGTCTTTGCCTTGAGGTGGGCAATTTTGATAATATATCCATAAGACGTAGTATGTAAATACACTCCCTCCTCACAAGCTTTAGAAGCAAATCTCTGCAGAAGAGAAAATAAGATCCCAAATAGATTAGGAACTAACACACACCCCTGATTCGCAGTGCAATTAACAGAGAATGTTTTCAGCTTTTGACGCTAAAGAAGATTGCTGCCTAACTTTTCTCATGGAAAGAGACACTTCTTTGTAGAAGTTCAGCTTGGCATCCAACCTTCTGCAATAACTTGAAGAGCCCATAACTGTTCCCTAATTCAAACGCTTTAACAAGGTCTATAAAAACCATATAAACTGGTTTCTGCTGCTCACGGTATTTCTCTTGCAGTTGTAGTAGAGAGAAGGTCATCTCTACAGTTGATTGGCCAGGTCAAGAAAAACTGAGGTTCAGGTTAGGTTATGGAAGCTAGGATCTTTAATCGCAATAGGATGACTTGCATATTGTTTCCCAGCCACAGTTAGCAGTGGAATGCCTGGGTAGTTGTTGAAGACACTTCTGTCCCGATTATGTATATAAAAAGTAACAATCTTCGAATTCCACATACTCAGGGGACGTAACCTTCTTCCCAGCTGGTTGTGAGAAGTGAGTGTAAGTGTTTGAGAAGGACAGACGTGTTATACTGTATAACCTGTGCAGGGATTCCATTTTCACCAAGAGCCTTTCCATTAGCAAGAGGATCTATCGGTTTACTGAGTTCTTCCTTAGCAGGCATTGCATGCAGTTCTTTCATAACTTGCGTCTGTCTGATGGCGTCAAGTGCTAACTTAATTCCCAACTGCATACAACTGTAGGTAATATTCAACCCAGTGTTCCATTTGGTTACCTTCATCAGTAACGACTTTACCTGTCTTGGACTTCAGAGGAGCTGTTTTTCTGACAGTTGGACCAACTGCTTCCTTAATACCGCCATACATAGCCTTAGTGTCCCCAGAAACGGCCACTTTTCGTATAACTGCACATAAATTCAGCCAGTAGTTATTTCCATATCTCCTGGATGTTCGCTGTCTCCTGTTATTTGCAGGTCATCCAGACATCTTCCGTTTGGGTTTCAATCTGTATATTGAGCAAGCACTAAAGGAAACAAAAGAAAAATTTGGAGTAGGTATTAAAACCCATGGAGAAGAAATAAAAAAATTGAGGTTCGCCGATGACATTGTAATTCTGTCAGAGACAGCAAAGGTCTTGGAAGAGCAGTTGAATGGAATGGACATTGTCTTGAAAGGAGGATATAAGATGAACATCAACAAAAGCAAAACGAGGATAATGGAATGTAGTCGAATTAAGTCGGGTGATGCTGAGGGAATTAGATTAGGAAATGAGACACTTAAAGTAGTAAAGGGGTTTTGCTATTTGGGTAGCAAAATAACTGATGATGGTCGAAGTAGAGAAGATATAAAATGTAGACTGGCAATGGCAAGGAAAACTTTGCTGAAGAAGAGAAATTTGTTAACATCGAGTATAGATTTAAGTGTCAGGAAGTCATTTCTGAAAGTATTTGTGTGGTGTGTAGACATGTATATAAGTGAAACATGGACGATAAATAGTTTGAACAAGAAGAGAATAGAAGCTTTCGAAATGTGGTGCTACAGAAGAATGTTGAAGATTAGATGGGTAGATCACATAACTAATGAGGAAGTATTGAATAGGATTGGGGAGAAGAGAAGTTTGTGGCTCAATTTGACCAAAAGAAGGGATCGGTTGGTAGGACGTGTTCTGACGCATCAAGGGATCACCAATTTAGTATTGGACGGCAGCGTGGAGGGTAAAAATCGTAAAGGGAGACCAAGAGATGATTATACTAAGCATATTCAGAAGGATGTAGGTTGCAGTAGGTACTGGGAGATGAAGAAGCTTGCACAGGATAAAGTAGCATGGAGAGCTGCATCAAACCTGTCTCAGGAATGAAGACCACAACAACAACAACAATGCATAATCCGTAAAAGCAGCCGACTACTAGCAGTCTCTGGCCAGTTTCATTATTTTTTCTCAGTCTCTGATGACCTAAGGAAGTTGATCATATGTCATTATCCGATCACACTCGAACATTTAAGTCCCCTAAAGCATATAGTAACTTGGAGCCAGGTACTTTGGCTGTTGTGTCACTGAGTAAATTGTAAAAGAGGTCTTCCTCTTTCATGCTGGATGGTAGAATGGGGGTGTACACATTCAAGATAATGATAGTGCCACTTGAAGCGCATTGGTAAAGTAAGAATCCGCTCTGTTCCACCTAATGGTAGCACAATACAGTTTAGGATGGTGTTTTTAAATGCAAATCCTTCACAGTGAAGTCACAAAGCTCGTCTTTAGACATTCCGTGCCAGAAGAATGTGTAGCTAGCTTCTCTGACACAGCCATGTCTGAAAGCTGTATATCCTGTAGCCCCACACTGTCGATATTCAAGCGATGCAGCTCAGTGTCAATTATAGCAGTCTTACATATGAATGCAATCTCTTGGGCATCGTCAATCCACGACTTGTAGAAGACTACCAGTGTCCTGCTGTTCCCCAAACCCAACAAACCCCCCTCTGATACCTCTTCCTATCGTCCCATCTGCCTCACCTCTGTGTTCAGTAGCCAGCTGCGGTGATCTATCGGTTCTAGGTGCTTCAGTCCGGAACCGCGCGACTGCTATGGTCGCAGATTCGAATCCTGCCTCGGGCATGGATGTGTGTGATGTCCTTAGGTTAGTTAGGTTACGGTAGTTCTAAGTTCTAGGGGACTGATGACAACGGATGTTAAGTCCCATAGTGCTCAGAGCCATTTATGTTCAGTAAAGTCTTCGAGACCATCCTCTCCCGCCGTTTTCGTCGCCACCTTAACCAGCACCACCTCCTTCCCCTTACCCAGTGTGGCTTCCGGCTTTCCTTCTCAGTTGACAACCAGATCCTTAACCTTACCAATCTTCTTTACCTCCAACTTAGCTCCCCTCGCTCCGCTATCTTTGTTTCCCTTGACCTCCAGAACACCTATGACCGCGTCTGGCATCCCAGGCTCCTTTTCAAACTCCAGACCTATGCTCTCCCTATCAGTTTCGTCCATCTCATTGCTTCCTTCATCTTCTGTTGTCCCTCCTATGTCACTATCCACTATTCCTACTCCAGTACTTTCTACACCTCGACCGGCGTGCCCCAAGGCTCCGTCCTTTCCTCTCTCTTCTACCTTCTGTACACTGCTGATATGCCCACACCCACCTTGACCAGTTCACCGCTTGGTGCTACCAGTGGTTCCTTTGTATCAACCCCCCAAGACCCAGGCAATCATCATAGGTCATACCACCCGCTCCTTCCATCTCCATGATTTCTACCTAACCATTTGTGGCTGCCTTATCCACCTCACTCCTACCCTCAAATACCTTGACCTCACCTCGACCACCACCTCACCGGGACTTCCCATCTCCTTACCATCCAAAACAAAGCCCACAACAGACTCTGTCTCCTGAAACTCCTGTCCAGCCAGACATGGGGACTGCATCCTTGCACCATCCTTCACACCTAAAAATCCTTAATCTGTCCTATCCTTTGTTATGCCAGCAGTGCTTGGATTTATGCCCCTCTCAGGTTCTATAATGCCCTCCAAATCCTCAAGCACCATGCACTCCACCTTCCATATCCGCCTTCCATCCCCCACAGGCATCCTCTACAACCTCATCCTGTTCCCCCACCTTCCGCTTTTCCTTGAACACATCCACACCCTGTATATAGCCCACCAACTCGATCCCCCCCTCCCTTCACCCCATTGTGTCCCCCTTCCTCTCCACCCCGAGCCCATTGCTGCACCTTCATCATTGTGTCCCGCCCTCTCTCCATCTCCACACCCTCCTCCTTCTTTCCCAACGCAACTTCTAGAACCTGCCCCTCCTGCAAGACGAACCACGCCCTGACGTGTACCCCTCCTACCAACTCTAACCACACTTTCCTCATGCCTCCTACTCAGGGTTCCCTCTCGTCCCCTCCCTTCTCCTGAGTGGCTTTCCACCTCCTACAGACCCTCCCTCTGGCATGCTCCCCTTCAATGTCTCTGCACTCTTTCCTACCTTTTTTTTCTCTCTTCATGTCCTACCCTGCCCATCTCCTGCCTCTTCGTTCCGTCTCCCAATGCCCCTCCCATCTCTTTCCATCCTCTCAAACCTCCAGTCCCTCAGTGGTTTTTTTATTCTTTGCCAGTGTTTCGTCGTTTCCAGTGTTTTTGTTTTTTATGTGTCTCACTATGTGTGAATTTCATACTGTGGCAAATATTTAAAAATTGGACTTAACTTCTAAGGTCATCAGTCCCCTAGAACTTAGAACTACTTAAGCCTAACTAACCTAAGGACATCACACACATCCATGTGCAAGGCAGGATTCGAACCTGCGACCGTAGCGGTCGCGTGGTTCCAGACTGTAGCGCCTAGAACCACTCGGCCACCTCGGCCGGCTCATACTTCATAACTTCTAATTATAAAGTAGACACCACTTGAATTAAAGATCGTTGTGGAACCTATAAATGATAGTGTTTTCTTTCCTGACATATAAGTAGAATGCGCGAAACAGGCTGTCATGATCAAATTGCTTAAAAATGTGGAATCTATGATAGAAAGCTTACATACATGCCGGTAGAGGGGTGTTATGGAGCAAAAATATCGAATGTGAGCACACAGATGGTAACTGGTTTCCATGTAGCGGAAGACAGAGAGAGAGATACCGTAAAATCTTATAGGAAGTTCTATTACAAGACAGGCTCTCACGATTTGTTTTGGAAACATAGTTTGTGATATAGCTTCGCATTGGTATAGCAGGATCTGCCATGGTATACAAAACAGCAACGTCCTCTTGAATTATAGCATGCTGTTGTCGAATTTAAAATGATGGTGTTTTTTTCCCACATTTGAGCGAATGGCCTGAAAGAGTGTATTCTCTAATGCTATTTCGCGTGTCTTAAATGTTTGTAATACGCATGTGACAGGTGCTCTCAGGTCGTGTAATTTGTCCATCAAGCTGAAAGAAGTTGCTTAACGTAGATGTTTTTCTTTGTAGTTTAAATTCTCGCTTTTTCTTTACTCCGATGACAGTTTCAAAACAATGATCTCATTCTGCTGTGATCGGTACATCCCACAGCAAAATAGTGTACGTTTTATTTTCCCGGTTTTATGCAGGGTTGATGCGTCTACGCCTCTGATCATTTATAATCAGATGCCGTTCACTTCGCTGGGTGTCGCAAAATGATGAGATGTGAATTGTATATCTTAACCCGAAACATTGGTCTCTCAGACCCCTTGTTTATTTAAAATGTCGAGTGTGGCAGTACTACAAAAAAGAGCGGCTTCACTTTCCCAGTACCTTCGCCGCAATACTTGCCGCGTATAAAGCAGCAGTCAACAATCAGTTTTACTTCGTCAGTGAAGTGATACAGAGTATTGTTTAGAGGAGTGTGCGATGTTGTGAGCCTGAGATACCGCACGTTTCGTATTACGTACAAGAACTTGATAGGTCCAATAGACCGCATGTTTCTTATTACGGCATATGCTGGTTCAGTGGCTGTTATTTTATAGCGTATTCTTCTATGTGTGAATTTATGTCATATTTCAGGTGTAACATGGATCGTCTTTCTAAGAAGAGTAACATATCTTCAGCTAATCCATATTTGGAAGCTTGGGGGCAAGCGCTGTTACGTGATTTAGATGAAGAAGAAAATGGGATCGATGACGACACATTTGATGATTCTGATGGTAATACATGTTTCGTGATAGGTGATAGTCACTATGAAACAGAGAGAGATACTGCTGAAGAAAATGTTTTATTGGAAGAAGAGCCTTGAGTGGTCTATACTACATATAATACCTCATAGCACACACAGTACTTTTGGGGTAAAAACAATTTCCAATGGAAACGTTCCGGGCCTGTTAGAACGAGAAGAACACCAGAGCACAACAGTCTGAAAGGAGGAATGCCTGGCCTAACAGCCAAAAGTCGACGTTTGGGACAATGTCCTACTAAATCTCAAATATGGCAGAATTTATTTTATGATGACATGATAGATGAAATAGTTTTACATACAAACGTGAAACTGAATACAATAAGGGCAATGTTGCAAGAAACAACTAATCCGTCCAATTACAGAGATACTGACAGCGTTTAAATCAAAGCTTGCACATGCCTTCTAATGATGACATCAATATTCAAATCGTCTCATGAGGATATGTTGCCTCTTTTCGAAAAGGATCTGACCGGTCGTCGTACGTTTGTGCTGACAAAGTCAGCAAAGCGCTTTGAAATTCTTCTAAGCAGCCTGAGACTTGACGATGCGACTACCAGAGACGAAAGAAAGAAGGAAGATCGCGCAGCTGCAATATCAAACATTTTTCAGAAATTCATTTTCAATTCTCAGCAATAATGCTGTGTAAAATGCAATGTTACAGGGATGAAATGTTAGTACCATTAAGGGGAAAATGTTCTTTCTGCGTTTATATGCATAGCAAACCAGCCAAATAAGGCATAAAAATTATGTGCCTGGCAGACTCTGGAAGCGCTTACCTCTGCAATGCCTAAATATATTCAGGGAAAGATAGTGATTGTTGTGGCCTGACAGAAGAAGAGAAAGCTTGCCAAAGCAACTCAGGCTATTTTACGTCTGCGCAAACCAACACAAGGAAGTAACAGAAACATTACAGCTGACAACTGGTTTACACCTATGGAATTCATTAGTGAGCTGAGAAAGAGAGGACTAACATACGTAGGAACAAACACGAAGTTCCACAAGAATTTTTGGCTCATAAAAGTAAGAAAGTTGGGTCCGCATTATATGGATTCTCAGAGAATACAACACTGGTTTCATTTGTTCCTAAGAGAAACAAGGCAATAATTGTTTGTCTTCAATGCATAATTCCATTGAGAATGATACCATAAAAAATAAGCCAGAAATTAATTGTTACTACAATGCAACGAAATTTGCGGTAGATCTGCTCTACATGAAACCTGCTAATTATTCGTCAAACAGACAACAAGGCGCTGGCCAATAACAGTCTTTTACACGCTTGTAAACATCAGTTACGTGAACAGTTTTGTTCTGAATTTGTGTTACAGAGGAAACCCCATGCTAACTCGTCTCAAATTCACCAAACGTCCGACCATGGAGCTGATAGAGCCACATCTAGAAAGACGCCTGGAAATTCAAAAGTTAGCTAGAAATATCAAGGAAAAAATCCACAAAGCTCTGGGGGACACTTAGCAAACAAGCTAAGGCATACCAAGTGATAGAATGGACAAAAGGTAGACGCGTATGAAGTGTCCTGCATCCAAGAAGAGGAAAACGGCGTATGAGTGCACCCAGTTTGACTGGAATGCAGCAGAAAGATGTGTGTTGACTGTTCAAAAGAGATGTGATTTAATACTTCAGTTGAGTTAATTATTATCTCTTTTTACATTGTATGCATATTTTATTTATATTGTCCGGTATAACAGTTATGAAAATCATATGAAATCTGATTCTGAATGACTCCACGCACTTGTGGTATTTAATGTTTATTTTATATTATTTAAACAACAAAGTGTTTATATGGGTTGAAAAGTGCTAAATTTACTTATAACATGAAGTAACTGACTACTTACTTGATTTCTGTCAACCTGTGTGGAGGTCTGTGATATAAAATATTAGGTGGTCTGAGAGATCGCATGTTTCTAGTTACGCACATTTCAGGGGTGTTTCGGATTACGGGGTATTACGCAGTCCAACGTAAAAACTATACTGATGCCAGTTATAAAACTAAAAGGAAATGGACTGTGCGTACAATGGTGGAATCGGGACATTTATTATCATCATGATTATGTTCTCCTTTTTAATAGATGCTCGATTATAAGAGATGTATTGACGTTAAATACAATTGCTCTCCTTGCAGAATGGCGGTTTGGGGTATGGTGCAGCGAGTGTGTGTGGATGGACGGTCACGCTAGGAAGATGAGTCCCGACCAGAGCGCGGCCTGTGGGGTGTGGCTGTGAGGCTATATTTTAGGTGAACAAATTGCACTTGGGGCAGCCCACCATTCATCTCCTACTGCTTAGTTGACTACACACGCTTTATCACTGTTAAAGAATCGTCGCCTCAAAGCGGCCAGTGTCCACAGCCGTATAGCATAGGGTTGGGTGTGGACAGTGACAATGAAGGGATGGTTGCTGGCTGCAGAAAAACCATGAGGCGTTCGGCTGCAGCAGTTGACCGTTTGAATAAGCTTGTATCCTCCCCTCTCCCCACAAAAAGGTGGATGGAAGGTGGGAGGGAGGGAGGGAGGGGATGGATGAGGTGAGGTAAGAGGACATGGCTGCAACTGCAATCCCTCTGCAATCTTCTATGTACGGTTCTTCCGGTAGTTGTGTTATTACAATGGTTTTTCTCCAATCCTCCAGTACATGTACTGCATTATAACCCACTCATTATGAGTGCTTTTTTTCACGAAAATTTCGAAGTATAATTAGAACATTGATGCTTTTTTTCTATCAATTGTGTTAGCATGTATTACCTGGGCTGCATGGTGATTATAAGTAGGCATCTGTAATATGTTACACTAACCTTATCTTCCTCTCCTGAATCTAGGCAGCTTCCATGTGTTGGGGGATGCACTGGGGCTTTCTGTCCGGAAGGACCAGGTTTTGAGTCCTGGAAAGGCCACAGCCATATTTAATTTCCCACCAGTTGCCAAGTGGGGTATGGGGTGGGACATCAGCACAGACCTGGGACAAAGCAGTTCCCTCCAGTATTCGAAATTCCCACAAAAATTCTAAATTCCCTCCAAAATTCGAAATTCTCACCAGTAGGGTAGGTCACGAAAGAAAGGGTAGGTGGGTGAAGGGGGGAAGGGGTGGGGAGGGGGAGACTGGGAGCCATGTGAAGTCTGATGAAACAGTTGATGTCATCGCAAAGTCGTGCAAAGAGAGGTGTGAAGATCTTACCATCATGTCACACATCCACGGTGGAGTTGTTCAAAATTGTGGCGAATTCTGCTGCCAGTGTGACATCATTAACTCAGCTTACAACTCACATGAACTCCTTAAGCTCTGGGCTTTTTTTACACTTGTCAATACCTCACTGTTTGAAATGTTGCAGGACCTGAGAGTGACATCGCTTTCTCTATGTTACAGATGAAGTGTGTAGGCACCTTTGAGCCAAATTTCATTCTTCTACGTCGCAATGGGAGGCAGGTAAGAGGTTTTGAAAAAATTGTCCTTGAATTGTGTTACGTAGGGTATTTATATCGAGTGTCCTACCTAAAAATGGTCGGGCATATTTTTCATGATGTTTTTGCAGCGTGTAGCTGGAGTCAGGCCAAGCAATTTCATGTCTTTCATGTGATACCAAACGCCGACGGAAAGCGTCAGTTTGCTTTCCGTTAGAAGCAAAATGATTTTTAAAACGGAATTTTGCAAGCCCTTCCGATGGAGCAGTCCCAGTGTGATACTTGTATTATCAATATATATTACCAGGGACAGTAATACACGAAGAATAACCATTACCCAAGCAGTGAATGAACGCATTCCTGCTTGGCAGTAGCAGTCAGCGCGAGCCAGGGCAGTGCTGTCTCTGCTGGAAAACTGGTTATACTTCCTGTTTTACTGTTCTTGCTAATACATACCGATAAGAAAATAGCACTACACTAATTTTCGACCGCTTTAAGGAGCGTGCACGTAAAATTCCGCTTTAAGAAACTATCTAGTTTGTAACAGTGCGAAACGTCTTGAACAAGAAAAGCTAACCAGTCGCAGAAAACTAATTGCGAGCCGGGCACGCACGCCTTTAAGATCTAAGTTAACAACTATAATGTGTGCAGTTGGAGTTAATTACATGAATTCTAAGGCCATAACAATAGATCCTGAAGTTGATGATTAACTATATTTCAATATGAATGGAAGGTGTTTAACAGAAACAAATTTTTAGCAAAAAATAATTTATTCAACAAAACGTAGTAAAAAGATGAACTTATTGTAAGAGATTGCTGAATGATTTATAAACTCGATGAATATAACTTTAATTACTGGATATTGAATTGTTTGCAGAATTACTTTCAATGAAAAGATTATGTAGCCCCTCTAACGCAAAATATCAAACAATAATTTGGTCTGAAAATTTGTTGACCCCAAGGAAAACAGTGACAGCACACCTGCTGCTTAATCAAAAGGCTCATGCGCTCAGTATGAGGCGAAACAAGCGCTGTATCGTTGTGAGAGGTACAGAGGCGAGCGATGATGTTGGGGACTACTCCAGCGCCACGTCGTCATGGCACACGAGTTCTTAACAAACAAAAAAATGCGCCATAAAATAAAAGTGAAATTAAAAATTAAAATAACTTTTCCAAACTTCCTCAGTGAGTGCTTAAGTATATTAATGTTAACATTGTTAAGTCTCAGAATGATCAAATAAATATGTTAGGTAAAATATACGATCTTAAGAAAAGAATACGTGGCGCTAAACAATAAAACTAGAAAGCTAAAAATTGGTCAAAATATGCAAACGTATGTCACAATTAAAAGCTACAAGTCTCAACTTGATAAGAACAATAATTTGGCCAAAATACGAGTTTTTACGAAAAAATGAAGACACTGAATAGCAGACTCAGAAAGATTAAAATTCGTATGTAACCTTAGTTACACGTAAAAACATTTTATAGGCGACACCAATACGTTCACTCAATTAGTTGTCAAGTTATTTACTAAAAACCAATTTTGGAACGAGAATGTCCTTATTCATGATAGATTAAGTTTCATTTGTATTTGTAATAGGAAGTTGTAACTAATTACAGCACTCGATTACATTCATGAAATAACACAGCTGTACCAAGTTTTAAGAATGTATTCATGTAAGTATGTATGTATTAAACCCGGGACCTAGAAACGACGGAGAGGCTTTGTCCCGCCGTAACCCTCAGCGGTTCACAACCCCACAGCAGGCCACAACAGTCAACCCAACCCACCGCCGCCCCACACCGAACCCAGGGATATTACGCGCTTCGGCCCCCAGTGGACCCCCCCGGGAACGTCTCATACCAGGCGAGTGTAGCCCCAAATGCTTGCGTGGTAGAATAATTACGGTGTACATGTACGTGGAAACGGTGTTTGCCCAGCAATCGCCGACACTGTGTAACTGAGGCGGAATAAGGAGAACCAGCCCGCATTCGCCAAGGTAGATGGAAAACCGCCTTAAAAACCATTCACAGGCTGGCCGGCACACCGGACCTCGACACTAATCCGCCAGGCGCATTTGTGCCGTGGACCGGCACGCCTTCCCGCTCGGGAAGCAGTGCGTTGATCGTGTGGCTAGCCGGGCGGACGAAGATTGTATTCTAAGTAACAAGGACTACAATGTATCTGAAAAAGGTAGTTCAAAGGTCATGTTCTACTGTCAGTTCCGTTCTAAAATCTCTAGCCGGAAAAGTTAAAATCAAATCGAGCTAAAACTGTTTCAGTGACTAAAGCAAATTTAATTGTGTTTATATAAAAAGTAAGAAGACTGTAAACTGTTAAACGATAGAACTATTAATTAATATGTGCTCGAGAAATGGGGCATTTACATACTGCTACATGTGCTTAGGCCGCTTGACAGCAGATGTTCTATTTGGCGATCTGCTGCGCCCCTAAATATATACACTCCTGGAAATTGAAATAAGAACACCGTGAATTCATTGTCCCAGGAAGCGGAAACTTTATTGACACATTCCTGGGGTCAGATACATCACATGATCACACTGACAGAACCACAGGCACATAGACACAGGCAACAGAGCATGCACAATGTCGGCACTAGTACAGTGTATATCCACCTTTCGCAGCAATGCAGGCTGCTATTCTCCCATGGAGACGATCGTAGAGATGCTGGATGTAGTCCTGTGGAACGGCTTGCCATGCCATTTCCACCTGGCGCCTCAGTTGGACCAGCGTTCGTGCTGGACATGCAGACCGTGTGAGACGACGCTTCATCCAGTCCCAAACATGCTCAATGGGGGACAGATCCGGAGATCTTGCTGGCCAGGGTAGTTGACTTACACCTTGTAGAGCACGTTGGGTGGCACGGGATACATGCGGACGTGCATTGTCCTGTTGGAACAGCAAGTTCCCTTGCCGGTCTAGGAATGGTAGAACGATGGGTTCGATGACGGTTTGGATGTACCGTGCATTATTCAGTGTCCCCTCGACGATCACCAGAGGTGTACGGCCAGTGTAGGAGATCGCTCCCCACACCATGATGCCGGGTGTTGGCCCTGTGTGCCTTGGTCGTATGCAGTCCTGATTGTGGCGCTCACCTGCACGGCGCCAAACACGCATACGACCATCATTGGGACCAAGGCAGAAGCGACTCTCATCGCTGAAGACGACACGTCTCCATTCGTCCCTCCATTCACGCCTGTCGCGACACCACTGGAGGCGGGCTGCACAAGTTGGCGCGTGAGCGGAAGACGGCCTAACGGTGTGCAGGACCGTAGCCCAGCTTCATGGAGACGGTTGCGAATGGTCCTCGCCGATACCCCAGGAGCAACAGTGTCCCTAATTTGCTGGGAAGTGGCGGTGCGGTCCCCTACGGCACTGCGTAGGATCCTACGGTCTTGGCGTGCATCCGTGCGTCGCTGCGGTCCGGTCCCAGGTCGACGGGCACGTGCACCTAGCGCCGACCACTGGCGACAACATCGATGTACTGTGGAGACCTCACGCCCCACGTGTTGAGCAATTCGGCGGTACGTACACCCAGCCTCCTGCATGCCCACTATACGCCCTCGCTCAAAGTCTGTCATCTGCACATACGGTTCACGTCCACGCTGTCGCGGCATGCTACCAGTGTTAAAGACTGCGATGGAGCTCCGTATGCCACGGCAAACTGGCTGACACTGACGGCGGCGGTGCACAAATGCTGCGCAGCTAGCGCCATTCGACGGCCAACACCGCGGTTCCTGGTGTTTCCGCTGTGCCGTGCGTGTGATCATTGCTTTTACAGCCCTCTCGCAGTGTCCGGAGCAAGTATGGTGGATCTGACACACCGGTGTCAATGTGTTCCTTTTTCCATTTCCAGGAGTGTATATACAGCCAGAGAGGCAGTGAGAAGAGACACTTCTCACCTTGATATCAATCTGTTCACGTCAGTCAAACGCCTGCGTACGGTATGCCTTGGATGACGTTAGAGCCGTGCAGATTGTAACGCGTTTTTGGTAAACGTAGGAAGTCTACTCGCGACGACACTGTACCGTCCTGGATTGCTTAGATTTCGTGGCAGTGACCATTCCCGTACCGCCTGTTATGATAGACTATTCTACTTGGAACTTCTCGTAGAGGTCGCCTCTGAGCTGCTAATATTGCTGTTTGCGATAGGAATATTACTATTATTATAAGAGACATTATTGAATTGTTTGCATGTGAACTTTTATAGAATATATCAAACAGTTAAAACTCAAAACTTTTATTCATAGCCATAGTTCCTGATCCCTTTGAGTAAACAGAAAGGAGGAACATCTTTCAGTGAGCACAAAGAGTAATGTCGACTTGAAAACTGGAAATTATGGTCGGTATGTACTCCATCCCTTGAAACGTCCCCGTAGAACAATTATACACGAATGTGCTTAAACTGACACACAATATTTTTTAGCGCAACGCAATCTGACTTTTAATAATCCCTACCAAAGAATGGCCCTGACTAACATTAACCTATACGTTTCACATATCACTTACCTCACAAAAATCTTGGTTACTCGAACTACTGCAATACAGCGAGCACCACTACTGCTAGCTAAATAAAAGATTCAAATTACGGAAGGCACTAACTACATAGTTAGCGAATGAAAGATTTTAATAGAGAACAAACAATGTCATAATATATATAGCAGTTCATGACATCTAGTCTTACAAATTTCAAAACTCCGCCACCATCTCTCTTCCCAGATCCACCACTCCTGGCTGCTCACCTCCAACTGTGCAACGCTACGCGCTGTTAGCATCCAGCTGCCGCTGCCCAACACTACAATGGCAGACGACAATTCAAACCAGCCACAGACTGCACACGGCACAGCCAGTGATTTTCATACAGAGCGCTACGTGGCGTTCCCAATAAAAAAAACCTAAACAGCCTACTTACATAGCCCCCATGCTCCCCACAAAAAAATTTACAGATTGTTTTGGGCACTGGCCAATACAGATTTGAAATTTTTTCATAATTACAATAACAAAGAAATGAAATGCACGCACTTATCGCTACAATGTTGGTCAAAAGCTAAAGTTTTCTCACAGTCCATAAAGACAGTCCTGATCGTTCATCACAGTAAAAAAGCAGTGTTTTTGCTCAATGTCTGAGCAGTAAAAGAGAATGCACGCAGAAGTAGTGGATTTACATGATGTCTTGAAGAAGTAGTGTTGTCCTTCCAACAGAAAGACAGTGCTGACTCTTGACATGCAGACAGGTAATGGGTCACAACAGAGCAAACCCACAGCAGAGTCAGTCGAAGTTGAAGACTATTGGTAGGTAGATCATCACAGAGCAGACCCACTGTAGTCCTAGTAGACATTATGGTATTGGTGGGCCACCAGAGGTGCAGACCCACTGCAGTCCTTGTAGAGATGGCTAGCAGCCAACTGTTGCGAGTGTGCAGGTGCACAATCACCATGGAAGAGTCTTCTGGAAAATATAGCAAGTTCATAAACCACCACTTGTGCACTCACAAATTTTTTTGAAATGTCCTTAGAACCAGCAATGCTGTTATCCAGTCCTTTGCTGAATTGTTAACACTCGTGCAAACACTATCAGTCCCTACTTCTCACATATTGTCCATATACTATGACCAACAGAAACGTGTGCAGTGAAATGTAACTTACAAATTACTTAATTTGATCAACCGGTGTCAATTACAATTTTATAACATAAGAATACAATAACAAAGGTACAAAATACATCATTAAAGAACATAACAATACAGATAACATTTGTAGGAAAACGGGCTTTACAAAAGAATCGAAATGACAAATACATCAGTGTTACAAAAATTACGACATAAGTACATACATAAAAGATCAGAATAACTTTTGAAACGTCAGCTTCATACATGAGCATTAGAATCAAACAGAATAAATAATGTGTAAACATCTTTACGAAGTAAATAACATGTTATTAATGGAAATTATATTTGGGGATAACAGTATTCCTCATCATAGTGAATGTAGCTTAGTATTAGAAGAAAAAAATTCTATGAAACAGTACACAGAGACAGGAAGAAAATAAATACACAAGAGTACACAAACACATAGTGGGATAACACAAAAGGAAATGACAGGGTTTGTTTTCAGGGTAACATTTGGTACTGCAGTCCAACCCAAAACTTCATTCCATAGATCGTCACTCTTATTTCAGCATTTGCTCCAGAAAAAAGAATCCTATTCAAACATGCTTTTTGTACTTATATGTTCACATATCTCTTACCTCATTATTTATTTTCCATTACCCTACCTCATCATTTATTTCCAAGAAGATCCTACCTATACCTGCTTTCTGTAAATTTTTCGTATAATCTCTCAGTGCATTTCTTCCAATTCATCGCAACTCATTCTTTTATATAGGCTACCCCCTCTTAAGCTAACTTAAATCTACTGAGCTCAGATGCTAAACTAAGGGACGACGCAATGCAGCAGCACAAAACAATTAGCACAAACAGCAATGACAAAAAAAGGCAAGCAAGCAAAGCAAGCAGCAATAAATGTAATAACTTATACCTAAACATGACAAACCCACAAGCACAAAAAATAGTACACTAAAGACAACAACGCAAATAAGGGAAATGTATATTCACATCTTAATGTCTATATGATTAAAGTGGTGCACCACAAAAAACTTATTCTATGAAATAAATTACCAAGAACTTGAAAAGAAAATTATGTTGGCAGTTCCTGTGAAGGGAAATGTCTTTTTGTGCTCCCTCATTTTTTGGAAGTATATCACATTATCATTGTGTAATGGATCTGTAGACAGAAGATATTTATATTAGTACATCTACAAAATTTTATTTTAACCAATGCTACAGTGCAGCTAGAAACTAGATATTAAACAAAATAGGCAAAGCAAGGCGTGAAACGTCATTCGCTAGCCATAAGGTATTTCATAATGCAGTAAACAATCTTCCAACTAGCAAGACAATAGACATGAAACGTTTCTCATCATTTCATTTCAGTAAATATCATAAATTAAGAACTCTACAATGTAATTATGTTTTCAAGTTTGAGGGTGTCGTATTTACGATGCTTTCTACAAAGGAATGTCAATAGCGAAGATAATGCCCTCTTTTTTTTTCTCTCCACCTGTGCCTCTGACACGCACACACTAATGGCTTTTTTCAAGGCGTCTGTCGCGCAGCTGGGTGCCCACGACGCATTACATGCAGGTCACTCAACTTTCTAACCGAAATATTTACGACAGCAGTTTGCACTACAGTGGCAGTCTCATATAAAAATATTTTCACAGGTTGAGAATTTACGTTACAAATCTGTAGAAACAAAATCCCTTAAATATAATAGTGTCCAAAAAAATTTCACCAGCATAGTGATACATTCACGCATATACACACATTTCATAACTCTTAAAGTAAGATTCTCGGTTTCCAAAATCCTTTTTCACAAACCAGAGTCCCTAACCACTACTGATTATTCCTTACCTTATTACACATATACATATTCGTCGACACTTCTTCAATATTTCATCATAACAGATACGTAGCATAACCAAATAACTCATATAACATCAGCTTAAATATATCTCAGCAGCATAATTCACATCATCGTCGTAATAATAACATCATAACACCTCAGTCAAATCTTTAAAACGTCATAGTTTCCTTCAATAATTTCAAAACCTAAAAAAATTCTCTGCTCATGTCAAAAGTGTCATCTACCTCAAACGTACTTTAAAAATCATGATCTCATACCAAATATGTCATTCAAAGCTGTCGTAGTATCACAATGGTTCCAAAAAAGTATGAACAGTTCACAAAGTACAGACAAAATACAATTTTATAAGTGTGAAGTTACCCACCCGTGTAATTACGTAAACATCTCTCACTGATGTAGTAAGACAAAAATGTTTCTTACTCTATTAAATAATCATATAGCTGTGTAATTCTGTGTTAGAGAAATACGGTACCGATGTGTAACGTTGTATAAGCAAATACCATATTAGCTAGGGCTCCTTGTGCTTGCCACACACATGGTACACAATATAAGCGTGTACCCCCCTGAGGATTAATGTAATTATACCCTCAGATGTTACAGATTACAGCAATGGAATGAAATGTATCACGGAAAACCTTTGAATCATTGTACTTCAAATATTAATCACTCAAATACGTGTACTGTAGCGCTAAACTGTGCGTCTTGTTGTACGATAATCTCTGTGGAAGTCTCGCAGTTATCGTCCTCCGAAAATTAAGTTCTGCAGAAGTCAATGTACTTACCTCATTATAAACAAAAGTGAAATGCTTTGCGTATAGATATCGTAGTTACTACGCTTATTGCCGTGATGAAGTAAGTACTGTACTGTAACGTATTGTTGTGCTACAGAAAAGGCTGTCTCATTGTAGCTATACCACAAAGTTACTACTAAAACATGTTATACTTTCCTGAAGAATTCAGAAAAACTGTGCAGATATAAAACAGAAACACCGCAAAAGCACAATGCAAATTGTGTCACACATTAGTAGGGTCGTGATATAATCGTGTAGCTATCAAAGAAACCAAATACTAAGTCATCTTTAATCTCACACAAAGTACTTCAAATAAGGAATGTCTTTTCAACTAAACCAAAATTTTGTATTAAAATCTCATTAACAGTATATGTTCTAAGTATGTAAGCCTTATAGTCGTTACGTAATCGTGCAACTAACAAGCAAGAATGTACAAATAACACTGTGTCGTCTGTTCACTATAACAATGCATTCGTAATTTCTGTTTAAAAATGTCCCCTAGGTTCTAGACTGGATAGTTAACTTCAAAACATTGTTGCATGTTAAAAGTTTCTCAGTGTGACAAAGCATACTAGCAACGTGAAGTGAAAAATTGTATAGGAAAGACTAAGATAAAAAGCAGATTATCATTCAAGAAACGGTTTTACATGTGAAATGTGGTGTAAACCTTTACTCTTCCTACTATGCAAAGCTCGAGCTTCAACGGAATTATCATGTCGTATATGTCGG
Organism: Schistocerca gregaria; assembly: GCF_023897955.1. Classification (NCBI taxonomy): domain Eukaryota; kingdom Metazoa; phylum Arthropoda; class Insecta; order Orthoptera; family Acrididae; genus Schistocerca; species Schistocerca gregaria. The sequence continues at coordinate 101,550,591 of NC_064931.1, forward strand.
TAAAGAATGCTAAAATTTTTCTCAAGGTTAGCGTCTATGTTATTTTTCTCTAAGCCAGCCGGAGCACGCGGCTGCCTGTGGTGCGAGTCATTGTCTGCCTCTTTGTTGGTGTGCGTCGTTATTGGGATTAGGAGACCTAACTTCTACAAATTCACCTTGCCGAGAGGGCCCTGCTCTGTTTGAATCCCGCCAGTTCTGATGCAATTCGGGTCTGTCGTTACGATCATATCTGTCGTCATGTCGGTAGATTCCATAGTTTCTTTCTTGTCGGTTAAGTGGTGGAGAATTTCTCCCAGATCCGTAACTGCGTGGTGGACCGTTGCGTCTGACGTTATTCTGTCTCCCGTGATAATAATAGTTCTGGTTGCTGTATTGTCTGTTTCTATGTTTGTCTCTGTTATATTCATCACTACGGAAATGCGATCTTTCTCTGTAACTATTATTCTGCCAGTGGTTGTCATATGGGTGGTGTCTGTTTCGGTCACGATTTGTGTTTTGAGAATAGCCTTTTCGTGTCCAGTTATTATTTCTTTCATCGCGGAATTGCGACGGATGTGACCTGTAATTGTTGTGTTCCTGTTTTCGCGTTCCGCGATTGTCAGTATCAATTTCCAATTCTTGTAGGAATCCCTGAAAAGCTTCAATGTCATCTTTGCAACGTCCTGCCAAAATAATATTTCTTAAATGTTCAGGCAATTTGATTAAGTAAATCCGGATGAGTTCTGAGGGGCTGTATGGGTGTGACAGGTACTGATTCTTGTGCAACATGTTTTCAAAATATTTCAGAAGACTGGAAAATTCAGATTGTTCGAATCGTTTCATCATTATGATGCTATGTTTTACTCGGTCTTGTGTGGCTTGAGACCAATATGTTGAGAGGAAGGCATGATAAAATTCTCCTTCACTGTGACAATCGTGAATCACCGATCGCATTCTTACAGCTGGTTCATTCTCCAAGTATCCACACATAAATTCTAATATGTGCTGCAATGACCAGTTGGGAGGAAAACAATGAGAGAATTGATGAAGCCACGCTTGTGGATGAATGTCGTTGCCAGAATTCTTAAATGTTTTGAATTTATGTGTAGTAATGAACAGCTTATAGTCAAAATCATCAAGTCGGCGAGTCGCATGTCGGTCATTGTTACGTCGTTTCGGCGGTTCCATCTCAAAATTCGGTGTACCTTGCCAATTTCTTTTATAATTTCCGAAGTTTCCTGTGTTATTATTTTGTGGTTGTTCTGTATTTCTGTGTCCCTCTTCCTGTACTGGAGCGCGAGTGTCCTCTGAAATATGTAATTCTTGTATTACTTGAGCCAACTGATCTTGCACTTCCCGCATTTCTCTTTTGTACTGGGTGTTGATTTGATTTTGATTCTGTTTGAATTTTCTAATTTGTTCATACTCTACAGTGTCTGTGAAGGCTACAGGTTTTGTGTCATTCAGATCATCATCTACCTTTGTAGATAAGTTAGTGAACTGATCTGAAAGCTTGGCTACTTTATCAGATAGTGAAATTATTTCCTCTGTGTGTTTTTCTGAACCAAGTTTCAGAGTGTCCATTTGTGTTGAAATCGTATCTACTGTGTCCTTTAAGTTTTCCTGAGCTTTTTGCAAGTTGCGTAACCGAATCGGTAGATGCAACTGACTCAATTTTAGCTTACAAGGTCTCATGATTTTCATGAACAACAGTTTGCAGTTCTTTTATGGCTGCTTCGTGATTCTGTAATGCATTTTCATGCCGCGAAAAAATAGGTTGAAAATGCTCACAAATTTGTGTTTTAACGTCATTCCAGACTTTTTGACATTTCGATTCAATGTTATGTAACTCATTAGTTAAATCTTCACGTATTTGTTCAAGCGTGGTGTCTAACTTTTGAAGCTTTTGTTCCATTGTGTCTAACTTTTGAACCTTTTTCTGTGTTTGTCTCTGATTTCGTTCCATTGTGTCTAACTTTTGAAGATTTTCTTCCATTGTGTCTAACTTTTGAAGCTTTTGCTGTGTTTGTCTCTGATTTTGTTCCATTGTGTCTATCTTTTGAAGCTTTTTCCCATTTGTTGCATTAATTGTAATAACAATGCACTGGTGTCTGAAACATGTTCCTTAGTGCTATTCGGCAATGCATTTGAACCGTCAATATTCGCAGTTTGAAAAACAGAAAATGTGTCTTGAATTATTTGAGAAAACGATGAGGACGCAAAACCTGATTATACAGTATTTGCAAGATTGTGTCCTGTCATTTCGGATTCCTGACGCGAGCTGTTGCCGACCGATCGATCGATAATGCTTCCCTGTTCACTAATTGTTTCACTGACTACACCATTATTTGCAACCCGCTCCATTTCCCTATGCACAATTACCAAATTACTACTTTGAACATTAGTTAATTCATTACATGGTGGCGCTAACACACTGCTTTCGTCTTCACTGTCACTTCTCAGTTTACTTTGGAGCCTAGTATTACGTTTTTCACACGCCATTATTGTCACAATATTTCTCACGATAACACAGAAAAGAACAATTTGAAGAGCAAAAATAAGAAAACACATTAACATAGCACTGAAAATAATATCTCGTTAATTGCAAGCCCAACTGCGAAATACTTGGTGCAACTCTGCATGCATGCCACAACTGTTTTACTGTACAACAATGAAAGACTGCAACTACAGAGGAAATTCTCTCTACAATTACGCGCTAGCAATAAACAAAGGCTACACTAACTACACAAACTACAAGAAAAAATCAGAAGATTCCAGTGAGGTATCCTCGGCTAAGGGTCGACATATGAAACGTCCCCTTAGAACAATTATACACGAATGTGCTTAAACTGACACACAATATTTTTTAGAGCAACGCAATCTGACTTTTAATAATCCCTACAAAAGAATGGCCCTGACTAACATTAACCTATACGTTTCACATTTCACTTACCTCACAAAAATCTTGGTTACTCGAACTACTGCAATACAGCGAGCACCACTACTGCCAGCTAAATAAAAGATTCAAATTACGGAAGGCGCTAACTACATAGTTAGCGAATGAAAGATTTTAATAGAGAACAAACAATGTATTTACCTTAATAGTCATAATATATATAGCAGTTCATGACATCCAGTCTTACAAATTTCAAAACTCCGCCATCTCTCTTCCCACATCCACCACTCCTGGCGGCTCACCTCCAACTGCGCAACGCTACGCGCTGTTAGCATCCAGCTGCCGCTGCCCAACACTACAATGGCAGACAACAATGCAAACCAGCCACAGACTGCACACGGCACAGCCAGCGATTTTCATACAGAGCGCTACGTGGCGTTACCAATAAAAAAACCTAAACAGCCTACTTACACCCTTTCTGGGTCACCGAAAAAATAGTTTCCAGGTTCTTGTAAATAACAAAGATAGGTGAAAAGCGTGCATAGACAATTGAAGTGTCTTTTCGTAACGACATAAAGAAGTGTCAATCATTTGATTATTTACCCTCTGCCCACAACAACAGTGACTGTGAATCTGAGGCAGGTTATCGTACAGAGATCGGCAAGTGCGGATCAAGAATGCTCTATCATACTGGTGCTGCAACTTATGCTCAGAGTTATTATTCTCAGACAGCTGTACTGGACGCCTCTGACGAGCAGATGGTAGTGCCGTAATGCTGTTTCTATAACTCCGAACGCTGGTCGCACGCTAAGTTGCGTTCACCGGACCGCGACTGCAGCATCCTGACCGCGCGCTCCAAACTCCGCTCGTCAGGAACTCTCACCACCGTCTCACCAATTTTTCACGTCTTCCTATTCCCAGCAATATTCTCCCATCAAGCCATGTTCGCCATGCTCGCCAATAGCAGAAAGTGCGTACCCTGCGGCCAGGTAATAAGGATTTCCTTCAGCACGCAGAATCCCGTCAAGACAAGGCGTCAATACATCAGTCCAGTCGTATTGAAAATCAACTTCCCACTTCTAAAACACAGTGGCTTTAGCCGTCTTCGTGACGTCACTGATTAATTTAGCAATGCACGTTTTTGAGCTTAGCACTAGCCTTGTATCAGAGACCCTCTGAAATTAGAGACGCATACACCAGGCTAGGCTCATTATTTCAGCACTTCATGTTTCTTTGAGAAAATGAAATATGTGTACCTATGAAATCTTGTTTTCGAAACGTAGGAAAGTGGCGCTTTCCCACTGTTTGGGTGGTGACTTGGCTACAGTTCCGACGCTAAGGCCCTATATTGTAAAATACACAATAATCTCTAGGTCCTCTGACTGCACGCTGGTAACCTAACTTCTGCAAACACCGGTACCTGAGGCCGCAATCTCCGTTCACGGCAGAGAGCCACTCTTTTTCCATAGCAATCTGTCTCTCCTGTTCGAAATCCGAGGAAGTGTTTTCTCGTGTTCACAAAAGTCAACCAGAAAAACAGGCCATTCCAGCATGAAGTTAAAATGAAAAGAAATGAAGCTAGAAAGAGCGCAATAAGTCCACCTTAATAAACAATGCCCTTTTAATCCGCACCGTTATCTTTCTCTCCTCGGTAATCGACTTCAAGTAGAATGGAAAAGGCATGTACAACAGCTTGCCGCACTGCAACGGGAAAAATCCCGACGCTCTCCATTGACACTGCGAGTTGCAAAAAAGCGACGATGGGCAGTATTTGTTTGGGCGGACTCTAGCTACACATTGCGTAAATGAAATTCTAGATATCTAGTGAAACTCCAGGGAAATTGCGCCTCACAGCTCTTAGAAGGGACACTCTTTACAAAAATTTCTAGGCATTTTTATTAAAGTATTTCTGAACATCTTGCTATCAGAGAGAAATTAATGTCAAAGAATACTATACATTGTCAGAAAATATGAGTGTCTCTAACACTGAAACCAATTTTTTAAGAACATTTGTCTTAAAGGAATGCTACAGAAGGAAATAGTGTAAATAAATGAAGTAATTTTGTTACCTTATTTCCTTTTTATTATTTACAAACAAAAAATTCACGCTTCAAGCCTAATCAAAAAGGCCCTTCGACTGCAAACAAATGTAGAAACCTGTTCTACTGCATAAAAATGAATAAAAATTTTGAGTCCCGTGTCAAGTCTCTCTCTCTGTGTGTGTGTGTGTGTGTGTGTGTGTGTGTGTGTGTGTGTGTGTGTGTACATCAGGAGCGCAGATAGGATGAGAAACTGAACGTGAGTGAACAGTCTTATCTCATGGAATGTAAGTCAGGGGGAATGGTGGGTTAATTATTTTTATGGGTTGGTGGTGGTGTGGGGGGGGGGGGGGCGGAATCCTGGACGGCTTTCTTCTTGGGTAATAAATCATTACAACTGGGTAATAAATAATCTACATCTACATACGCCGCAAGCCACCTGACGGTGTGTGGCGGAGGGCACCTTGAGTACCTTTATCGGTTCTCCCTTTTATTCCAGTCTTGTATTGTTCATGGAAAGAAAGATTGTCGGTGTGCCTCTGTGTGGGCTCTAATCCCTCTGATTTTATCCTCATGGTCTCTTCGCGAGATATATGTAGGAGGGAGCAATATACTGCTTGACTCCTTGGTGAAGGTATGTTCTCGAAACTTCAACAAAGCCTGTACCGAGCTACTGAGCGTCTCTCCTGCAGAGCCTTCCACTGGAGTTTATCTATCATCCCCGTAACGCTTTCACCATTACTAAATGATCCTGTAACGACGCGTGCTGTTCTCTGTTGGATCATCTCTATTTCTTCTATAAACCCCTTCTGGTATGGATCCCCCACCGGTGAGCAGTATTCAAGCAGTGGGCGAGCAAGTGTACTGTAACCTACTTCCTTGGTTTTTGGACTGCATTTCCTTAGGAGTCTTCCAATAAATCTCAGTCTGGCATCTGATTTACCGACGATTAATTTTATATGATCATTCCATTTTAAATCACTCCTAATGCCTAGTACCAGATAATTTATGGAATTAACTGCTTCCAGTTGCTGACCTGCTATACTGTAGCTAATTGATAGAGGATCTTTCTTTCTATGTATTCGCAGCACATTACACTTGTCTACATTGAGATTCAATTGCCGTTCCCTCCACCACGCGTCAATTCGTTGCAGATCCTCCTGCATTTCAGTACAATTTTCCATTGTTACAACCTCTCGATATACCACAGCATCATCTGCAAAAAGCCTCAGTGGAAAATGATGGTAAAAGCGGCAGGTGATCAATTTTAAGTTACACAATTGCCTTAGAATGGAGATAAGGAGAAAAAGGGACTCTTTGTCCTGTATTTATTCTACCATCTTGGATAAATGTTGCAACAGTGCTGCCTGATCCCACTTTTCTGATCAATATCGACAAACATTTTTGAACGCACTGCCGTTTTTAAGCCTCCCACTTAACTTATATGAAGTGGGGGAGGTGGAGAAGAGAGGGGGAGGGGTGATCTAAGAGGAGATCTGACAACAATGCAAACAGGGCTTGTATGTCCCGTGCTTCAACACTCACATATAAAATAATGGAAGCGTCTTTCTCTTCCAGTATCGAACAATTCTCACAGTTTTTCTTCAGGAGCTCAGATCTCATTTCTTTATACGAAGTAGAATATACACTGTGTAAGGTGTCAGGCAAATCCAACACCTTCGATGAAAACCCTGACATGATAAGCAAATCCGACAGTATGTCAAATAGCTCCGAATAAATCCTGACATTAAATTAACCAAAGTAATACGATCAACGAGTGAGCAAATGAAATACCACAGACTTACACAAAATGCCTAAATGCATGTCATACCTTCCCACCTTGAAACAGACGCAGTTCCGAGGGAAGAAACGAGAACAGAAGCCGAGAACAGAACCGTGTTAAGCTAGAAGGGACGGACACTCACATTGCCTGTCGACCATCAGGACCACCCCCAGCCCATGTTAAAAGATAGAGCCCTCCAGAAGAACAGTATAGATCTTACGATAACACTAAAAGGGCCACACCAGCTGCAAGTTTTAGCGTGAGACTTTTTCGCGTCTCTGTTACGCTGCAAACTTTAAAAACATTGCCCCACCACGAAAAGTATAACGTTTCTCTTTGCATAGACAGACTTTTGCAGGCGGAGCTTAAGGTTAACATTGAGACCCCGATTGGTCAGTTGAAAACACAGCCAGATAGCTTTTTTTAAACCAACTTCGGTAAATTGTGGTAAGGAGAAGTTAGGGGAGAGTAGCTTCCGAGACGGTGACGTGCGTGGAGCTGTGCCGCCCACTGCCCCCTGACATTGCCTAGCCAACGACAAGGTAATGAGCGCACGCAATGCTGCATTGCAGCGCATAAAGCTTCACTCAGAACTGCAGAAGTCTCATCTGTTACACCCCCGTTTTGCGTAATACTAGTGTCGATCGTCAGTAAAAGCTCATGGTGTTCACATTTGCCACTTGAAGTAAGAATCTGAAACGCGATGATTTTCCTGTTATATCACTGTAATTTACAAGTTAGATAAGTAATTAAAGATAATTGAGGGTCACTGTAGACCATTTTGATAGTTTTCTCTTTTGTGAAACTTAACTGAAATCTAGATTATAGATGTGATATGGCATAGGTTATCCTTCGATCCATTGTAAAACTTGGAAACCCATTCAGGGAATATTCGTTAACATTTTTGTTGAACGCAGTTGATTTTTATCATACTGTATTAAAATATTTCCCTTTATCAATAGTGCAATTTAAAAACAATGTTTTGGGAGTAGAATAAAATTTCCAGTGGTAAACTTAACTGCTTTTCCGACGTTATTTCACCAGCGAACTAAACATAAGAAAGCCTTGAGCCCCTTCCACTAAACTTAGTAAGTATTAAGATTCTTTTACAGGGAGTGCAGTGGAGCTGACGCTGAAATCATTAAGTATTTGATTATATCATCGCTAGTCTCACTCAACTTTTCTGAACTCTAAATGTCATGTGTGGTCTGGCATCTCCTTACCAGCAACAGGTCCAAGGTTCAAACTAGTCAATTCTCTAAAAAACACGCTCAGAGCGTCGTTGCGCGAAAGTGGTAGGGAGACACGACTTAGAAGAAACAGACACCACGCAGAATGTTAGAACTGAAGTGCCAAAGAAACTGGTATAGGCAAACGCATTCAAATGCAGAGATATGTATACAGGCATAATACGTAGCTGCGTTCGGCAATGCTTATATAAGACAACAAGTAACTGTCGCAGTTGTTAGATCTTTACCGCTGTTATAGTGGTAGGTTACCAAGATTTAAGTGTGTTTGAACGTGGTGTTATAGACGGTCAACGGGCGATGGGACACAGCGCTCCGAGGAAGTGACGAAGTGGGGATTTTCCCGTACGACCATTTCACGAGTGTACCGTCAATATCAGGAATCCAGTAAAGCATCAAATCTCGGACATCTCTATGGCCGGAAAGAGATCCTACAACAATGGAACCAATGACGACTGAAGGTAATCGTTCAACTGACAGAAGTGCAACCCTTCTGCATATTGCTGCAGATTTCATTGCTGGGCCATCAAAAAGTGTCAGTGTGCGAGCCATTCAACGAAACATCATCGATACGAGCTGTCGAAGCCGAAGGCTCACACGTGTACCCTTGGTGACTGCACGACACAAAGCTTTACACCTCGCCTGGACCCGTCAACACTGGCATTGGACTGTTGACAACTGGAAACATGTTGCCTGGTCGGACGAGTCTAATTTCAAATTGTATCGAGCGGGTGGAAGTGTACTGGTGTGGAGTCAACCTCATGAATCCATGGACCCTGCATGTCAGCAGAGAACTGTTCAAGCTGGTGGAGGCACTGTAATGTTGTGGGACGTGTGCAGATGGAGTGATACGACTCTGACAGGTGAAAAGTACGTAAGCATCCAGTCTGCTCATCTGTATCCATTCATGTCCATTTTGCATTCCGACGGACTTGAGCAGTTCCAGCAGAACAATGCGACACCCCACATGTTCAGAACTGCTACAAAGTTACTTCTGAGTTTAAACACTTCTGCTGGTCGCCAAACTCGCCACACATGAATATTATTGAGCATATTTAGGATGCCTAGCAACGTGCTGTTCAAAAGAGATCTCTACTCCCTCGTACTCTTACGGATTTATGAACAGCCCTACAGGATTCATGGTGTCAGTTCCCTCCAGTACTACTTCAGACATTAGTCGAGTCCATGCCACATCGTGTTGCGGCATTTCTGTGTGCTCGTGGGGGCCCTACATGATGTTAGGCAAGTGTATCAGTATTTCTTTTAATTCTTTTTTTTTTTTTTGAGCTTCATTGTAAGATTTAATGAGGTTATTTTTCTGTGCTCTGGAGTAACACTGAGAAACAAGTCTGAACCTGTCATTGCTACATAAAAGTTTATATGAATGGAATTATACTGTCTCCAGTTGCCAGAAATGCCTCCACTCAACGTTCTCAATACACAATACATCCTCTGTTGTCTCGAGAGGGTTCCATCAGATCGCTGTCATATAGACTCGCGTATAGAGATCTTTTTACGTATATTATGGCATCTGTTGCTTGGGTGCCACTAGCCTCTCAGAAGAAAGTGGGTCGTTTACATGCATACTTCCTTTCTTTCTTTTTTAAGTTACGAATAAGTGGGCACCGGACTCATTCCCACATCCACGTTCCATCAGTCAACTTGTTTTGTGTGACTGAAATGAGTGATTGTGAGTTTTCATGACAGCAGCCAATAGTTTTCTGCTACTGAAGTTCTCGTCTGCTTCTCCATTTCTGCCAATAACTGTAGAGGAAATATAAATGCAGAGAATCCTAGCTTGGCCATCACAGCTAGTGCAATAGCACACAAAAGAGTTGGGTTGGTAGTTACGACATCCCCATGTTCAGTACCCCTTTTTCCCCCTCCTCTCCCCCCACGCACACACCACAGGGGAAGCGAAAGTGGTTACGCTGTGGGATGAAACTAAATTATTTTGTGTTTCAACAATTGACTAGTTTAAAGTATTTTCGCTATTTGGCGTTGTTGATCACATTTGACTCTTGTTCTCATGAAATTCACGGTAGATGACCACACCTTCAGCGTTCGTGGATCATTTGTAGGCTTGATATGTTCTGCAGATTTTGACCGAGCTATAACCGTGATTATCCTTGTATTACTTGTGCATTATGGGTCCACGTGTTGATTAGTTCACGTTCTATTTCTCTGACTTAGCTCAGATAATATCTGCTGAATAGTCATTAGATTTTCTGGATGTTTCTGGCAGCAGTCATATGATATTTACTCTGATTGTTGTGGAATAAGCTAATGTATGAATGTTAGATTAGTTTTCTCAATTCTTGTTTCCCTTGACTACCGTATCCATAGCACAACAGCCTCTACATTTGATGCGGTAAGATAATTCGTTAAACGTTCGTGTAATGTAGAGGATCACATCAGTTTATTAATAGTTGAATACGGTTGTCTTGTCCTGACTTGGTCCACAAATTATCTGATTCTGAAATAAACCTTTTGTATCATATGCTTAAATATTGCATGATTTCTAGAACAGGATCCTATCCTCCATATTTAATATGTTTATGGAAAAGTAAACTGAGAGATTCATTTATTAAATTAGAAGGTCTATTCTATTCCTTAGCCGCACGTGGTAGCCATGCGATCTAGGGCGCCTTGTCATGGTTCGCGAGGCTCTCCCCGTCGGAAGTTAGAGTCCTCCCTTGGGCATGGGTGCGTGTGTGTTGTCCTTAGCGTAAGTTAGTTTAAGGAAGATTAAGTAGTGCGTAACCCTAGGGACCGATTACCTCAGCAGTTTGGTCCCACAGACCTTACGACAAAAATTTCAGTTCCCTTAATTGATATGCTAAACATGAAATATAGTTTTTCATGTGCGTTTCTTTCAATGAGTATCAGATGCAAGTAGTGATTTGGACCTAAGGCAAAATTAAGATTAAAATGGATAATAAAGGTATTTAAAAATAATCCAATCCTCCAACGACCTCCACCATTTCAACATAACTGTTCAAGTAAAATAAACCACCACTTTACTGACCGAAGGCAAAATAAACCTACCCCTTATTAAACGTAACCGTTTCACATGCCGTTCCCTGCTTTCTGAAGCTCCAACAGTAAACAAAATCATCTGGGAAGCATAAATTAGGGACAGATTAATAGGATATTTAATATAAAATCTTTTTATGTTTCGAATGGTTTCAGTGTTTCCCAGTGTTGTTGTGTGTTTTGAGTTCTTGATACGAAGTATTTTTCTGTGATTATATGTACTGTGATGTTAGGAAATTTTCATTTCTTTTCTGTATCCTGTGATTTTTTGGGGCCAGTTGTAAAGGGATTGATAGACGAGTGTGAATAATTTTGTGTTCAAATGTTCAAATGTGTGTGAAATCTTATGGGACTTAACTACTAAGATCATCAGTCCCTAAGCTTACACACTACTTAATCTAAATGATCCTAAGGACAAACACACACACCCATGCCCGAGGGAGGACTCGAACCTCCGCCGGGACCAGCCGCACAGTCCATGACTGCAGCGCCCTAGACCGCTCGGCTAATCCTGCGCGGCACGTTTGTGTCCCGAAATTTAAATTTCTGTGTTTTACTTGCGAAAAATGGCGCCACGAATTATATCCTAATGTAGTTCGTGGCGAATGGAGCGTACTATGAAACAAAACTCGACGGAATAAGGACTACAACATGCGTGTGTTGGCAGTGCAGGGTTACTGAAAAACAGCAGTTTCGTCTTTCAGAATGCGGACACCCAACAGGGAGTTCCATTGTCTTGTGAGCAAGCCACTGAGAACGCTAGTAGAGAGTGATTCTTCTAGCACGAGTGGGGCATTGGATCCCAGTAGTGTACAAGATGAATCACGAAGCTGAAGTAACAGTTTAAGTGATGCCGCCATCTATCCGAATACTTGTCATAATGTGCAATTGCGTATAGATGACAGGAAGTTAGTGGTTCTGTGAGTCACGCATTTTACTTGGCGAATCTTCTAAATCTACTTTGGAGTAAAATGACTAAAACACGAGAACAAAGCAAAACTCAAAGTGAAAATATACCCAGGAGAATTGAAGAGACGTCTAAGAGATTAGACGAGATGTTTCAATCAGCAACAGGAAGACTTTAGGAAAGAAGAGGAGATTAATTTTTTAAGGTTAAAGAACATAATCGAAATCGTGGAAGCGGAACAAATAAAGTTTTGTGAAGGCGTTAAGCACCACGACGGCGCTATACAGTGGGATCTAGAGGCAGCACGGACGCAAAAAACGAAAATAGGAACAGATTACAGTCCACGGGGGCGGCAAACTGGGGGTATTAAGTAGTTTTAAGACTTTTGAAGACCAAGGGCAGCTTGTAGGTAGCTATAAACAAGTTTCAACCTTGTTAAAAACCTGCGTAGTACTGACTTAAATCATTTACTTGAAAGTAAAACACCCGGCAACCTCATATTTTTCCCTTTTCATCTGAGATAGTGGCCCTGGCCCTGCCGTTAGGCGTCCTCGGTTATGCTAAACACAGAGTAACCTGTAAGGAGAGGTGCACCAGCTACCGGAAAGTGTGAAGGAACTTGCGCGTCCGGATAGGAACAGTGATCACACTCTGCTAAACTTTAGAGAAGGTCGTTAGCGAAGATAAGGGCTTGACTTCAAGTACTTCTTGCCGGTATGAAACTTTAGGTTTTTAGCAACTCATCCAATGGCATTAATCCCTGGAGTTAGATCGAGCAGTTTGCTTTCTCATTGCCACCTTCATGGCACAGTGCTTTCCGAACTGAATTTATTTGCGGTTATTTGGAAAACGAACTGGCACTTAGAATGCGACCTATCGCGCAGAAGTGCACCACGTAGGAAGGAGATCTGCCAAGCATTTTTGCCCGAGTACTGGCCGGAGGCCGCACAAGATCGTGTAAAACACTGCATCACAATGATGCCAGATTATCAGCAGTCAATGTAATCGAGCCCAGAAAAGTTCTTCGAACAGATGATACAAACGAACCACTTTTTGTTCAACGTATATGGTCCGACAGGGTTAAATAGAATTTGTAACACAAAATTGTCTGTGTGCCTTAGACACATCATCCTAGCCGAAAGGTGCAAGGATGATGCTGAAACTTACAGAACGTGATTACAGGAACTAGAATATGATGCCGGAGATAACAGGATACAAAATGACTGACGAGGCCAGAACTATTACTATGAATCAGCACGTAGCAGGAGCCGCAGTAGGGATATGCGCAGTAGGCTGAAGTGAGGTAGGATCGCGACAGATCCGGTAGGCGACACCAACCCTGCTATCAGAATGGGTGGAATCAGAACACTACGAATCGTTACCAACAGAGAAGGAGCCCTCCACGGGAAAGGTTAAATAGAGACAATTGGAATGGACCAACTCCCGAAAAGGTGAGAATGGGTGGAGTCGGAACTATCATCAGACACAGGCTCCCAGGTAGATGCTATTTTCCTAGACTTCCGGAATGCGTTCGATACAGTTCCGCACTGTCGCCTGATAAACAAAGTAGGAGCCTACGGAATATCAGACCAGCTGTGTGGCTGGATTGAAGAGTTTTTGGCAAACAGAACACAGCATGTTGTTATCAATGGAGAGACGTCTACAGACGTTAAAGTAACCTCTGGCGTGCCACGGGGGAGTGTTATGGGACCATTGCTTTTCACAATATATACACTCCTGGAAATTGAAATAAGAACACCGTGAATTCATTGTCCCAGGAAGGGGAATTTTTATTGACTCATTCCTGGGGTCAGATACATCACATGATCACACTGACAGAACCACAGGTACATAGACAAAGGCAACAGAGCATGCACAATGTCGGCACTAGTACAGTGTATATCCACCTTTCGCAGCAATGCAGGCTGCTATTCTCCCATGGAGACGATCGTAGAGATGCTGGATATAGTCCTGTGGAACGGCTTGCCATGCGATTTCCACCTGGCGCCTCAGTTGGACCAGCGTTCGTGCTGGACGTGCAGACCGCGTGAGACGACGCTTCATCCAGTCCTAAACATGCTCAATGGGGGACAGATCAGGAGATCTTGCTGGCCAGGGTAGTTGACTTACACCTTGTAGAGCACGTTGGGTGGCACGGGATACATGCGGACGTGCATTGTCCTGTTGGAACAGAACAGCAAGTTCCCTTGCCGGTCTAGGAATGGTAGAACGATGGGTTCGATGACGGTTTGGATGTACCGTGCACTATTCAGTGTCCCCTCGACGATCACCAGAGGTGTACGGCCAGTGTAGGAGATCGCTCCCCACACCATGATGCCGGGTGTTGGCCCTGTGTGCCTTGGTCGTATGCAGTCCTGATTGTGGCGCTCACCTGCACGGCGCCAAACACGCATACGACCATCATTGGGACCAAGGCAGAAGCGACTCTCATCGCTGAAGACGACACGTCTCCATTCGTCCCTCCATTCACGCCTGTCGCGACACCACTGGAGGCGGGCTGCACAAGTTGGCGCGTGAGCGGAAGACGGCCTAACGGTGTGCAGGACCGTAGCCCAGCTTCATGGAGACGGTTGCGAATGGTCCTCGCCGATACCCCAGGAGCAACAGTGTCCCTAATTTGCTGGGAAGTGGCGGTGCGGTCCCCTACGGCACTGCGTAGGATCCTACGGTCTTGGCGTGCATCCGTGCGTCGCTGCGGTCCGGTCCCAGGTCGACGGGCACGTGCACCTTCCGCCGACCACTGGCGACAACATCGATGTACTGTGGAGACCTCACGCCCCACGTGTTGAGGAATTCGGCGGTACGTCCACCCGGCCTCCCGCATGCCCACTATACGCCCTCGCTCAAAGTCCGTCAACTACACATACGGTTGACGTCCACGCTGTCGCGGCATGCTACCCGTGTTAAAGACTGCGATGGAGCTCCGTGTGCCACGGCAAACTGGCTGATACTGACGGCGGCGGTGCACAAATGCTGCGCAGCTAGCGCCATTCGACGGCCAACACCGCGGTTCCTGGTGTGTCCGCTGTGCCGTGCGTGTGATCATTGCTTGTACAGCCCTCTCGCAGTGTCCGGAGCAAGTATGGTAGGTCTGACACACCGGTGTCAATGTGCTCTTTTTTCCATTTCCAGGAGTGTATAAATGACCTAGTAGATAGTGTCGGAAGTTCCATGTGGCTTTTCGCGGATGATGCTGTAGTATACAGAGAAGTTGCAGCATTAGAAAATTGTAGCGAAATGCAGGAAGATCTGCAGCGGATAGGCACTTGGTGTAGGGAGTGGCAACTGACCCTTAACATAGACAAATGTAATGTATTGCGAATACATAGAAAGAAAGATCCTTTATTGTATGATTATATGATAGCGGAACAAACACTGGTAGCAGTTACTTGTATTAAATATCTGGGAGTATCGTGCGGAACGATTTGAAATGGAATGATCATATAAAATTAATTGTTGGTAAGGCGGGTACCAGGTTGAGATTCATTGCGAGAGTCCTTAGAAAATGTAGTCCATCAACAAAGGAGGTGGTTTACAAAACACTCGTTCGACGTATACGTGAGTATTGCTCATCAGTGTGGGATCCGTACCAGATCGGGTTGACGGAGGAGATAGAGAAGATCCAAAGAAGAGCGGCGCGTTTCGTCACAGGGTTATCTGGTAACCGTGATAGCGTTACGGAGATGTTTAGCAAACTAAAGTGGCAGACTCTGCAAGAGAGGCGCTCTGCATCGCGGTGTAGCTTGCTCGCCAGGTTTCGAGAGGATGCGTTTGTGGATGAGGTATCGAATATAGTGCTTCCCCCTACTTATGCCTCCCGTGGAGATCACGAATGTAAAATTAGAGAGATTCGAGGGCGCACGGAGGCTTTCAGACAGTCGTTCTTCCCGCGAACCATACGCGACTGGAACAGAAAAGGGAGGTAATGACAGTGGCACGTAAAGTGCCCCCCGCCACACACCTTTGGGTGGCTTGCGGAGTATGAATGTAGATGTAGATCATCATTACAAGGGGGAAGAAGTCCTCTGTGTGATCGATGAAATCGAGGCTATTAGAGTAGGCTGAATTATAGCAATTGTAACCAATATGGGAATAAAAGAAGATGTAATAACAGGTTTGTAGTTCCACCAAGTGTTCAAATACGGTCTGCTGATCCAAAGAACAATCCGCTAGAAAACCTGCCTCCTCAGCAACACAATTAGAGGATTGAAGAATATGAGATAGTACCCATTAGTGCGCGAGTACACGGGGAGTATCCAGTATATTTTATTTGTACGTTAGGTACCAAATTTTGTAAGGGTGACCAAGCAGACTTTAATGTAGCATTCTTCAAGCGGATTAATAGTGGTTGTGAATAGGGTAACAATTCTTCAATATCTTTAGTGTTTCAGTTATTTAACTGGGAAGATTTTTCTGGAATGATAATATGATTAACGTACAGATTATCTGTGGAGATGGTGCATGTACAGTGAAGGTGCACAATAATTTTCAGACGTTTTGGTTTGGTGAGGTGGATGTGTTTTCTTATGAATTCTATGTATTTTGCATATTAGTGTCTTACTCTTTAATATGGTCTTCGTCATGTGCTTGAAACCATTTTGCTGATGTCTGTGTGCTTGGTGTCCCGTATGATGGATGAGTGCAGACTTATATAGTGTCAGAATTTTCGATAGTGTAAAGAAATTTTGAGTTATTCGTGAATTAAGATTATAGACTATGAATGAAATTTCGTATGGACTTCTTGGTTGAAAGGGTCAATTTTTTGCTGTTTTATAATATGAGGAAAGGAATTGTTACGAAGTTTATCAGAGGTGGTCTCTTTTCCGGTGAGTTAACTTTTGGTTGTCTTGGGTGACACTGTACTAGATGTATGGTACAACGACAAAATATTTGTGAAGTGGTTGTTTATGGTGTATTTATTCTCTCCAGGGAAGCATGATATTGCGCTTGCTGTGGCTGTATTCTGTTGTTTATGAAATGAAAAAAAATGGCCCTGAGCAGTATGAGACTTTACTTCTGAGGTCATCAGTCCCCTAGAACTACTTAAATATAACTAACCTAAGGACATCACACACATCCATGCCAGAGGCAGGATTCGAACCTACGACCGTAGCAGTCACGCGGTTCCAGACTGTAGTGCCTAGAACTGCGCGGCCACCCCAGCCGGCTTATGAAATGAGTTGAAGCATTGTGGGTTAATGGATTTCCTATGAACATCGATAATTGGGTTGTCTTGTTGGTTTTCTTTTATAGGTAGAGGCTGTAAGGAAGATTTTTTTTTAATTTGTAGTTACTGAATACAGCTGCGCATTAGTCGTGGAGGGTTACGAAAGACTGATGCTTGTCCCAAGGTCACTGTAGTTGAGTTGATTAATTTTTGACAGTGCTTAATGAGAATACTTTGTCTATGAGAATTATGTTGATGTGTAGATTAATGTAGTTTGCTAATCTGAAAGAAGAGATTCATGCCCAGTGATCTGATGAATTTTGCCAGTGTTTGATCAGGAGTTTGTGAGTTCGAGAATAATGTGATGCATTGATGGATTTTTTGCCGACTTTAAAGAAGAGGTTCACGCCCAGTGTTGACGATGTTTTAATCTACTGAATGTGCTGATGTAGAAGCCATTAGGTCAACGTTAGGGAAACAAGATAGGAAATGTTTTATCCCCTCAATGAAGTAACAATGTTTTCCATTTAGAGTCTAAGCGTAATTTGATTCTGTACAGCTATGAATTAAGTGAGACAAATAACATTTGTATTTTAGTGAGGCCAGATTGTGAGATGATTAAAAATTTTAACAAAAGTGAAAGATTCTTATCACCAGCTAGGATGTTAATTATGGAAACCAGAAAATGGAGAGCCCTGCAAAATGAGTATTAATACGTACCTTAATCACCTGACATATGGAGTATGGTAAGATAAAAAATGACCCTATCCACTCCATAACATTGTTTAGATTAGATGCACTAAGATAATTCGTTAATGTAGAGAATCACATCAGTTTATTAATATTTGAATACTCTTGTCTTGTCTAGACTTGGTCCACAAATGATCTGATTATTAAATAAACCCTTTAAATCATATGCTAAAATATTCCATGATTTCTAGAAAACGACCCCAACCCCTATATTCGTATTATTCGTAGAAGAGTAAGCTGAGAGATTCATTGATGAAATTAGATGTCCTATTCTATTTCATTAATACTATCAAAGATAGTATTCCACTGCGCGTTTCCTCAAACGAGCATCAAATGCGAGTAGTGATTAGGGACTAAAGAAAAGTTAAAATAAAGGATAGTTTAATGGAGAGTAAATTTACAGCAAAAGTAATCCAGTCCTCCATCAACCTTCACCATTTCAACGTAACAGATCTACATCTACATCCATACTCCGCAAGCCACCTGACGGTGTGTGGCGGAGGGTACCCTGAGTACCTCTATCGGTTCTCCCTTCTAATCCAGTCTCGTATTGTACGTGAAAAGAAGGATTGTCGGTATGCTTCTGTGTGGGCTCTAATCTCTCTGATTTTATCCTCATGGTCTCTTCGCGAGATATATACGTAGGAGGGAGCAATATACTGCTTGACTCTTCGGTGAAGGTATGTTCTCGAAACTTTAACAAAAGCCCGTACCGAGCTACTGAGCGTCTCTCCTGCAGAGTCTTCCACTGGAGTTTATCCGTCATCTCCCTAACGCTTTCGCGATTACTAAATGATCCTGTAACGAAGCGCGCTGCTCTCCGTTGGATCTTCTCTATCTCTTCTATCAACCCTATCTGGTGCGGAGCCCACACTGCTGAGCAGTATTCAAGCAGTGGGCGAACAAGCGTCCTATAACCTACTTCCTTTGTTGTCGGATTGCGTTTCCTTAGGATTCTTCCAATGAATCTCAGTCTGGCATCTGCTTTACCGACGATCAACTTTATATGATCATTCCATTTTAAATCACTCCTAATGCGTACTCCCAGATAATTTATGGAATTAACTGCTTCCAGTTGCTGACCTGCTATTTTGTAGCTAAATGATAAAGGACCTATCTTTCTATGTATTCGCATCACATTACACCTGTCTACATTGAGATTCAATTGCCATTCCGTGCACCATGCGTCAATTCGCTGCAGATCCTCCTGCATTTCAGTACAATTTTCCATTGATGCAACCTCTCGATACACCACAGCATCATCTGCAAAAAGCCTCAGTGAACTTCCGATATCATCCACCAGGTCATTTATGTATATTGTGAATAGCAGCGGTCCTATGACACTCCCCTGCGGCACACCTAAAATCACTCTTACTTCGGAAGACTTCTCTCCATTGAGAATGACATGCTGCGTTCTGTTATCTAGGAACTCCTCAATCCAATCACACAATTGATCTGATAGTCCGTATGCTCTTACAGATCAGGTAAAATAAACCTCCACCGTATTAAAAGTAACCGAAGTAAATTTCCATCATATTAAACCAATCAAGATAAACCTCCATCTTATTAAACGTTGCCGTTTCAGCCTGTGGAGCTCCCCACAAGCTAGGTCTAGTGCTCCATTCTGGACAGCCGCAAGAAAAGTGCTTGTTTCAAAACTTCTTGCTCTTTACCTCTATTGATAGTGATGGGGTAGTCCAAAGGGATAACTCACCCACTGACAGAGTTTTGTCCAAATGGGAACAATGGACATATTTGTTTACGCTTTCCTTTGCCTCGGTATCAGCTCATGTATTTATCAGTGCTCGAAACGAAAATGGAGAGATTTGCTGTGTTTGTGGTCATTAGCCCGAAGACTGGTTTGACGCAGCTCTTCGCGCTTGTGTACCCCCTGTGAGTTTCTCCATCTCTGCATAACTAGTGCATCCTACTTCCAACTGAACATACTTCCTGTAACCATTCCTTGGTCTCCCTGTACAGTTTTCATCTACACCCTCCCCCTCCTCCGCGCCTAAATACTACCTTCCATTACCAAACTGAAGCTTCCTTGATGCCTTAGGCTATGTCCTATCTGCTGATACATTCTTTAATCGAAGTTGTGCCACAAATTTCTTTTCTCCCCAGTTTTATTCAGTACCCGCTAATGGCTTACACGATGTACCCATCTATTTTTCAGAATTATTTTCTAGTAGTAAATTTCAAAACCTTCAATTATCTTCTTGTCCGACCTGGTGATCGTTCAAGTGTCACTTCTGTACAAGTCTATACTCCTGAAAAATGCCTTCAGAAAAGACTCTCTAATACTTAACTTCATATTAGACTTTTATTATTTTTTCTGTTTCAGAAACACTCTTCATCTTATGTCTTATTGCCAGTCTGTATTTTTTATCACCTCTATATCATCCATCATCAGTTATTTATCATCTTGGGGTTGAGGCTCTTTTTTCTGTGTTTGCTTTAACAATACATATGTCTTTGGATAGGGTCCGCCTTTAGCAAAACAGAATTTTGTTTTTTAACCCAAACATGTTTCACTGCAGTTGTAGCGTCTTCCCTTTACCTTCAAAGAACTATTAGACAAGACCAACCTATAGAGCTCCCACCCCCCGTCCCCACCTGACCCCACCCCCTCATCCCACACACATAAAAAAGTAATAATTTTCAAACCTACTGTCACACACTCTTTCTCTCTCTCTCCACACACACACACACACACACACACACACACACACACACACACACACACACACACACACACACACACACACACACACACACATCTCTGAAAGATTCAGAGCAACTGCCAGGAACACCTTCAACTCTTCCACCGTCGGCCATGTTGTTTTTACACCTTCAGCTGTTCCACTGTCCGCCATGTTAGTTTTTCAACTGGTAAACAGTGAAACAGTGACAGTGACAGCTCAATATATAGTGTTTGACAGTGATGAAGATGAGGAAAAACAAAATAACAATTTTCAGATCATAATTTTTTCTTAAACAATTTATCAACTTTAAAGTGTAAGTGGTTGCAGATGACATAATGTGAAAAAAAACAGTCACTGTAGAAATACAATACATAAGAAAAAGCTCACCATGCTGTAAAAAGGTATCAATTCATAATTTTATTTGTTTTCAAAAATCTGTAATCACCATTTAAAAAATAATAGTTGCATGTATACAAACAGTACAGAACATTCTTTATCTTTAACAGCCATAAAATAAAAGCCCACTGAAGATGCTGCAACTGCAGTGAAAAATGTTTGGGCTAAAAAACAAAACTGCGTTTTGCTAATGGCGGACCCTATCCAAAAACATATGTATCATTTACTCAGCAGCCCCAAATTTATAGTTACCAACTGATTTTAGTGTCTCATTTCCTATTCTAATTCCCTCAGCGTCGCCTGATTCAATTAGACTGCATACCATTACCTTTGTTTTACTATTGTTGGCATTCATCTTATATTCTCTTTTCAAGACATCATCCATTCCATTCAACTGTCCTTCAAAGCTTTTTGCTGCCTCTGACAAAATTATGGTGTCACTGAGAATTCCCAGAACTTTTATTTTTTTCTTTCTGAAGTTTAATTACTCTTCAAAATTTCTCCTTGGTTTCCTCTATTGCTTGTTAAATGTACAGATTGAATAACATCAGGGATAAGAAACTACTGCTTCCCTTTCACGTCCTCCGGTTCTCATAAAGACAGCCTAGTTTCTGTACAAATTGTAAATGGAGAATATATTCTGAAAGAAACTTACAGTAACGATCAAATGAAATTAATTACACGCGTCGTTAATCAGCGCCAGTAGCCGGCAGCAGAGAACGTATCAACCATGTTTCTTTCCCACTTCTGCTGACTATGAAATCCTCTGGATCCAAGACTTCATTTCAATGAAACAATTGTGTTAATTTTTTTGTCGTTTTTAACCATCCCTGTGACATCCCAGTCTTAGGCGGACAAGTGCATTCCATGTTCAAAACGGGAGGTGGTGATGGGATATAGAGATATTCTACTTCACCGGCGGTTTCGGGTGAATCTGAAGATGGAATAGCTGTCTCTGTATTCATTATGCCATTACGCATCTTAATTTTGAATGCTGAATGTTACGTGCGAACACAAAATTTCGTCTTCATGGGTCAGTTTGCTGCTTTCGTTTTTGCTAATCTGCTGTCACTGTGCTTGTGACACCTGGACGTTCTGTTTTTTGTGAGCGACAAGACTGTATTTAAACAAGTTTATCTTAGCCAACCTGCCAGTATCTATCCCGTTTCATTAAGTGCAACATCAACTTAATAATCAATGGCACAGTTCATCCAAACTGGAGCACTGTATCCTACACCACTAGACAACAGTTGAAGTTCGGCAGACGCAGGACCGTCGCCGATTTGTCCCAAGACTCGTCAAAACTGTGATAATGTAATGTAGCGGTATATAATACTGTAAGAATAGCGTCGTAACTGAAGAAATCTTAGTCTCTGTGTTTTACATGATAGTCATATCATTTACAGTTAACGGCGTTTAGGACAAGCAATTTATTCTTCAGGTTAGCAACAGCTGCTACGTGTTCCTGACTCTACCCAGGTAAGAAAAAGCAGTGGAAGCATTTTGTTTTCGCTTTCCTGAGGAAACGGGTTCAGATGACGTTATATTCATCCAACATTGGCGCATTTATCATATCCACAGTCGAAGCTAAGTGTGTGGGATAACAGATTTTTTAGTACGTTGCTGACAGTTACCTTCCCCCTGGTCAAAATGAGTCTTTGTGCAATCATGACACAAAGGAAATAATGGCATTTAGCTGCTAGTGGACACTCATTTACATCAATGGGGATAGTTGAAAATTTGTGCTGTATTGGGATTCGAACCCGGGTCTTCTGCTTACTAGGCAAAATGCTTTGACCACTATTTCAACCAGACAGAGTGGTCAGCGCAGCTGCACGGACTGCCCTAGCACGCGTTCTGTCAGACCTAAATTCTCAACTTATCCACACAATACTGACTACTGACGTAGTATCCTTGTCGATTATACTTCTTAACCGGGGGCGTTTCGCCGATTCCCGTAAGAGTTCGACCGTGGTGTGCATCTGCACTGAAGGGATCGATGGCTGGTCTCGCCTTAATTATATATGTGATGTTTTTTCCTTCAGAAATGCCCGAAAGAATGGACACCATATATATATATATATATATGAATACCTGACAAAAAAATGGTTCAAATGGCTCTGAGCACTATGGGACTTAACAGCTATGGTCATCAGTCCCCTAGAACTTAGAACTACTTAAACCTAACTAACCTAAGGACATCACACAACACCCAGTCATCACGAGGCAGAGAAAATCCCTGACCCCGCCGGGAATCTAACCCGGGAACGCTACCGCACGACCACGAGATGCAATACCTGCAGACAGTCGACAGTATGGTAAAACCCCTCAAAATGATGGAGTCAACAAACTAGATTTATCTTTGATGTACTTTGGGTCACCCCGTGAAAGATCTTTTAATTTTTATTTTATCTTCAGCGAGAGTACATAATTGAGCAATCAACAATTACAGTAACATTGTTTAGCCATAACAATTGCAAAACAAATTGTATATTTTCCCTTTAAATGACCATATTACATACAAATAACAAAACAACAAGTTTTCGCCGTTAGTAAGAAAAGGAAAAGCTTCTTAATTGCTTAAAACTAAAGTAATAATAATTTTTTCTTTTCACTATTACCTACAAACAGGTTCACGCTGTTAGTACTCTTTGTCACTCAAATAGTTTTATAATTGGGAACTGCACCTTTACCTTTTTTGCAGACCTGGAGTAACGTTTGAAAATCACTAACGAAAATAAGTCTCATCGGAAATCTAAAAAGTGACTTCTCATTCTTCAGTGGAAGACCAGTAATTCTTGTAGGGAATGGTGCCTGACGTTTTCTTAATTCTGAGAACAGTTATTCTCTATACGGAACTTGGAACAAGAGAGGATTAAATGATTACTCTGTCCAATGTCTGAATGGTTGCAATCACAATTGCTTAGTTGTAGATGATACAAGTGAGCAGAGAAGCTGCCGTGATTGAATATCATTCGAGTGATTGTGGAGAAAGCTATATGGTGTAACGACATATTATGAAACCCATATAGGCGAGATATATGATTCTGAACGCCTCCATATTAATTTCCCTTATTTAAGTTTCATGTTTCCTCGTTAAGAACACATCACCGGGCCACTTGGCTGAGGTAACGCTGCGATTCCTTCAATTCTTCCAAGAATGAGAGTCCTGGTTTTCCCAGGCAAGACACCTGCTTATATTAATCAACCAAGTAACCGAAAATTGCTAAGAATGTTATCAGAAAAGTGAAAGATCCTCGTCCACTGTTGTGAGAGCTACTTTGCGTGGGGGTCTGTATAGTTTTACACGAACTGCTCCATGTCGGGCTAATGTGTAGAACGTGTTTGGAGAGTTCCGTAGCTCACGACTCTCCGTAGAAACCGATAGTGAAGAAGCCGAGGCCGTTCTCAGCTTACAACCTGCTACGAGGACTCTGTTTTACCTCTAGCCGGTCGATACCACACAAAGGCGGCAACATTGCGTGCCGTCACCAACGTTAGGCAGTAGCACACTTCCAGCACACAACGTGTAATTGTTCTTTTGTATGCCACAATCACTATATTCAAATTTCTTCACAACATACGAGTCTACGATACACGTTCTGTTACGGATAAAAAAGAAATGCGTATTCTTCTTCCATTTCTCAACAGAACTGCTTGAAATATTGCAGCCGAATTCCGTACTATTTTTTTATTCGTGCTACGTGTCATATGAGTACTTAATTGATATGTTTCACGTAAGAATAAACGCAGTTTGTAGTATGTACTCTTGCTACTGCGTTTCATACGTATCGCATCAGAGGGCAGGGTTTTTCCTGTGATCGGTTTCCAGAAGAATTAAGTGAGTTTTGGAAGATAAAAACTGAGAATTAGACTTTAGAGTGTGCCAAAATGTTGTCTTCATAGCCTGCGGTTCACGTGAGCAGAGATGAAACTCAGAGGGAGACACTTACGGGATGTATTGTGGGTAATCAAACATTTCCAATTCTAAACGATGCAGGAGCATCTTCATTGCCCCTGCAGAATGCGGCTGAGGATTATCTTGAAGAAGAAAGCGCACTACAGTTATGTAATGTTGGCTGCATAGCTTCAGGCGAAATTTCTCACCAGGCTCTCATACTTGGTGGGAGACACTATTGTTCTAGGTATCTTTATGTGCTTCCTGTGTGCTCAGAACTGAACAGAACGAACTAGCGCGATCGACGGGCACACTAGAACACTGCCCAACACACCTGTGCAAAACTTCATCGGATTTTCTATGTGGTTTCCATTTCGCGACCGATCGTTCCTTACTTTCCGAATAACTCTAGTAGTTTAGTCTTATTTTCAGAACAGTTCCGAGGAAGACGATCGGAAATCTTTCTGTGTCTGAGGATAGTGCTTCTAGTTCACGTAGAGCGACAAATCAATTAACGAAAAATGAAGTAATTGCGTCACGCTACTATCGTGCACTTACCCAGTACAGCCGTTACTGGCCAAAACGCTGTCACCAATGGTACTGTTTTCACTCATTTTGTCGCAGTTGAGCCGAAAAAATCTTAAATGAATAATTAAAAGGCTTGTTTCACAAGCAGTGTATTCATCGCCGGAGCTAGATTTCACGCATAGTAAAATGTACATACCTAGATATATTCAAGGATTATACATGTTTCACGTTTTGTTACTTCCTAAGCAAACTAGATCGATAGCAGATGGTGACAACGTTACGAATGAGATTGCGAATATTTCAGACGAAATAAGAGCTTTATATTATTATACAAACCTTAGGACTGCAAAAACTAAAAATTATCTGCAAAGGAGTGCCGCGGTGTAGTTATAAAGTCAATCATGGCCCACAACTGTTCTGAAATGCTTACATTTGAAACCTTTAATACAAACTGCACAAGACACAGTTCTGTTGCGCAGAAAGAGCCAAACAGATATTTTTCTTAGATGTGTAATATTTTTTAATTCTTCTACCATTTATATAACAACATTTTACCGTAAAGAGCGTTATAGGCTAAAGTACGTGTCAAAACTTGTTTTGCAAAAGAACAATATTTCAGGGAGATACTGTAATGATTTGCACATTTTATAACACGTTATAGCAAAATTTAAAAAAATCCTGCAGAGTATAGGAGTGTACCACAAGAAAAGTTTTATACTAAGACACAATTACAGCAAAACTGCTGCTCAACATTTTCATTCTCGTGGACGCTATACTGTACAGGGTGATTTTTTTCCCACCGTTTACAAACTCTAGGTATTGATCGATGACAGTATACGGAGGAAAAAAGGGCTAATGAACTTATGTCCGGGAATGCATGTTTTTCATGCTAGAGAACATTATGCAGTCATGCTTGGTAATAGAGACCGCAGTCTAATACGCGCTGTTCCATGCAGCCACAGTTACAGTATGCATGGTTTCCTCCTAAAGGGTGGTACTATTGCTCATACGTCATGCCCTAGCGCCCTCTTCCGCCATAGTAATTGGTAATGTTGTGTCTGATTCACTTCTCTTGCTGACTCACCTTGTAGTGGGTGTGATACAGCTTTGTACACAACGGTTTCTTATTCGCATGAAGAGCTTGCCGACATGGTGTTTACTTACGGAAAGGCAAATGGCAAAAGCCAGACGACCATGTGGAACATTCTCCATGGCAATTATTGTTACTACCGTTATCACTTACAGCGTGTGCAGTGCCGATTAGCTACAGAATTTCCACATCGGGAGCAATTTTGTTATTGGTATGTTCACCAGGCAACCACGATTCTGGGATTTGTGTTATCCATCCTAGTTACAGATGAAGCCACCATTACACGGAGTGGTACCTTCAACATTCATAACTGTCAGTTGAGGGATAGTATGCAGAACCCCCATGGTGTGGTGACAGCGAATCATCAGCATCGGTGCAGCCGTGATGTGTGTCCCGAAATAATTGGCGACCGAATTTTGGTACCAGTCTTAATTCCACGTTGCCTAACAGGCTGGAACTATCGGCATTTCTTGCAGATGACTTTGCCTCCCCTGCAGGAAGAAGTGCCATTGATAATTCGAAGGGGTGTGCTGCCTTTGACAATGTTGGGGTACAGCCTGGCCGACGTAAACGTCTGAGACTGCTCCTACAGGTATGCGTTGAGGCACATGGAAATCAGTTTCAGCACTTATTGTAGCTGTGTCTGCATCGAACAGTGCGTGTTACACCGCAGTCTCTGTTACAGTGTATGACTGAATAAATTGTCTCTAGCATGGAAACCATGCATTTCCGGACATAAGTTCATTAGACCTTTTTTGTTCCGTATCCTCTCATCGATCAATCCCTAGAGTTTGTAGATGGTGAAAAAAATCACCCTGTGTATAGAATATGTTGCAGAATTAATTCCGTCCGGTTACACAAAAGGCAAGGAAGTGAAATCGGAATGCAAAAATGTTCTTTATCTTGTGTTTATGGCGGGTATACTGCGGAGCATCACGAATGATAGCGTTTACTTGTCAGGAAACGTCATATGAGAGGCAGCACAGTGGAATATCGGTCTTACAGTTCCCGTACTTGTAAACAGGAAGCTTGTAAACTAATAGTTCACATGAGTATATGCTAAGAAGAAGATACATTGGTCATATTAGGAAAATTCATCAGCTGGAGCCATGCTTTGATTAAATTATATTTGTATTAGCTGAAACTACATGCACTATGTGACACTCCCAGTCGGGTAAGAGAAAACGAAATAAAACTTTACGCGTTGAGAGAATAAGTAATATTATTTCAGTGATTACAGATCTGAGTTAATTTTCAAAGAACTTGGCACCATGACCCCATTAACCAGTAGGATACTGCATCCAATATGCCTGCATACAAGCACCAGTTTGAATGGGGAGGATGTCAAAAAGCCATAGTTACCTCTCTAAAGACAACCTGCCCCACAGCTTATGCATTTGGTCCCTAAATTCCTGGTTTCCGGCGCTGGAAAGGAGTTGACCTCCGAGCTTGTCCCACACATGTTCCATCGGGGCCGATGCGGGGATCTTGCTAACCATGCGCGTACATCAGTATCAAACACATAGTTTACAGAGACACGCATTTTGTGTGGATGAGCATTGTCTTGTTGAAGTATGAAACCACACATGAGGATGCATGTGACAGGATGTCTGTGACGTACCGTTTTGCCATCCGAGTTCCCTCAGGCACTACCAGCCGTGACCTGAATTCATACCTTATGGCTCCCTACACCATGATGTAAGGAGTAACACCTCTGTGCATCTCCAAAACATTGTAAGAATGGAACTACTCCCCTAGTCGCCATACTCGCCAGTGATTGTCATCCGGGGTGGTACAGAACCGTGCTCCATTCCTCAGCATGGAGCGAAGTCATTCATCTCCATTCCACGTTTCCCGTTGACGGCACCACTCAAAACAAAATAATTTGTTTAGTTGTGGCAACAGGTGTCTATGCGTAGGAGAGTAATTTCCTAGCCTATCTGGTGTTGGTCTCCGACCAACGGTGCTTGGTGGCAGAGTGTTTATCAGGTGTGGTCGACAAGAACACTGACGACGAGTATGCCTGCCCTCAGGAGCCCATTATGGGCACACTGTCACATCCGAATGGTCCACAAATCTGGATACTGCACAGTTTGACCAGCTTGACAAAGGAAAACTCGCAATGAAGTCCCTTTCAAAGTCTGTCTTGTGCTGAAACGCCGTCTCATACTAGTATGTAGCATCTCTCTGTCGTTAACAA
This sequence comes from Schistocerca gregaria, assembly GCF_023897955.1. Taxonomy (NCBI): domain Eukaryota; kingdom Metazoa; phylum Arthropoda; class Insecta; order Orthoptera; family Acrididae; genus Schistocerca; species Schistocerca gregaria. The sequence goes on from NC_064931.1 coordinate 101,579,233, forward strand.
TTCTCATTCACTATCTAACGTTGTTCACACCCCTTGTGTACCCTCTCAGGCCTGATAAAAACACTAAACATGGACTACTCCGGTGACCTTCTACCTGTAGAAATCACAGAGAACTGCACCTCTTATCATTTACATACCTAGCGCGTATTTGTACGAAATTTAGTTGACATGCGACCTTATCTTCTGCGCGTTTTTTATTTTATTTTATTTTATTTTATTTTTTTTTTATCACGCAGTGTAGTTGCAATGAAAAATTAGTGCGTTCATCATTCCCCTTCTTAACTGTAGCACCACTTCCATATTCTTCCGTTCAGTAATTAAACAACACCTACAGTATATGTTAATGATACGTTACCAGAAAACTACAGATTTTAATGGACATTGTGATACTGTTCGAAATGTCAGTTTTCTGCAACAGAAGAGAGTAAACTTGTTTGTCACTGAACTAAGTTCTTTTACTTTAAAGATTTTGCTTGTATAATGATTTATTGAAATTAGTGAAAATCGAGACTTAAGTAATGAATTGTGTACGCCTCTTATCAACAGATTTGGAACTTCATAGACTGAAGAAAGACGGTGCTGATTCTGATCCAAAACAGCGACGCATGTCTGTATCAGTTTCTTCGAGCCACACACTTTGTAGACCAGTTTCGAGCATATACTTGATATGTTTTCCATTTTCTGGATGCGCCAGTAACTAATACTAAAGGTACTGTTTTCACTGTTCTTAGTGGTACTGATAGACCCCAAAATCTATTATGCCATAAGTGGCAGCTTCTGTTGGTGCTGTATGTATCTGTCCGAGCGTGTTGGCGAGGTACTGAACCTGCTGAAAGGAACGGAATTCAATGCTCCCCTCCCCCTCCTCTCCATCAAGTTTTAGATATCCTGAGGCTTTACTTAATCACATGGTGGGAATACCTTAATGATTTCTTCCTGCCTTGATACTTGTCCAGTCACAGCTGGTTCTATCGTTAAAAAGTCGCTACATACGAATCGTCATATTTTTCCCTTTCAGTTTCTGTTTTCAATCATTTTCTCCCGTATGGCAAATCATCAGAACTGCATTTACCTGGACCATGGCTTTTTCCAAAGCTTTCGTAGTGAAATGAATACTCGATGATACTTCTAAGCGTTATTAATTCTTCACCAGGGCATATATCAAGTTTTCCTGGGTCATTTTCTTTACCTCATCTCTAAATCAGATACAAGTAATGGACGTCTATTTGTGAGTTCGTCTTTACATTTTTTCCTCATTCCGATGAAGTATGTCATTATTTGTCAACTAAATGAATACCTGGCATTGCCTGGGCGTGTAGTCATTCCAGTCTTCTATTACTCCAGCTCCTCTACCTCCTCCACCCCCTCTGTGTCCATCTCTTCCAACCCACAAGACGTGCCCGTCTACTCCTGCCTGTCTCTCTGTCCATCAATTTCTCCCCCCTCTCTCTCTGTCAGTCTGCTGCTCCTCCATCTGTCCATTTGCTCCTTTCCCATTTGTCCTTCTCTTTCTCCCCCTCTCTCTGCTCACTTCCTCCTGCCTGTTTCTTTGTTCATCCCTTCCTCTTTCCCTTCTCTGTTCAACTCCTCCTCTCCAACTCTCTGTCCATCACTTCTTCTTCCCTTCCTCTGTCCATTTCCTGCTCCCTATGTGTCTCTTCATCTTCTCCTCCTCCGTCTTTGTGCACATGTTTTTCTCCCCCTGTCTATGTTCATTTACTCCGCTTTTCTTTCTCTGGCGATCCCCACCTTTCCCCCCTCTCTATCCATTTCCCCTGCCCCTCATTTGTCCATCCCCACTCTCCTTTTTGTGATCATCTCTCCCTTCCCCCTCATTGTCTCTCCTTCTCCTCATGATTAGTGGGGCAACATTCATTCTGAACAATTTCTGTGCAGGTTGCATACATTCTGGGGCAAGCATATATTCAGGGGCAAATTAACCCCTTTCTCCTGCCCTTAACGTACAGTTATGCTAATTGATTTATGACCTCCTGGGGATAATCCTTTCTTCTGAGAAACCCCCCACCCCTTCCCATCGGCCTCCTCCTTCTCCACCCTCTGGGAAATCCCCAAACCTTCCCTCACACACCTCACTGATACACACACACACACTTTTGATATCAAATTAATTAACTAAGAAATTAAACCGATTAGTTAAGTAACCCTCCCCCTCTGGGATATGCCCCTGTTCTCCCCTTGCCCCCTACCCCTCTGGCCTTCCCTATCTGGAAACTGTTAGGAAAAAGACTCAGCTTATGCTGAGCTACTGGAGAGGAAGGGCGTAGGGTGATTTATTTTCTTTATTTAGGGTGCTACCCTGTTCGAAATTTGCGGGGAAAACTCAGCCCCTCCCATCCTCTCACCCCTCCCCAGCTCGAGAAGTAGCGGGAAATGCTCAGTCTGTGATGAGCTATTGGACTGGAAGGGACAAGCATTAACTTGTCCAGCACCTGCATGTCTTAATTACGTAATCACATTGATGCAGGTGTTGTCTTGTTGGACAATTTTCACGTGTGCACTCACCTTGTCGTATAGTGATTGAATGAGCTAGTTCACAATACCACCAACAGAGGAGGGTCCACACACTCCCTCTCCGACCCTCTCAGAAAAAAACCTGATGGGAAAAATCACTGAGCTGGTGGACTGGTAGGATTGCACGACAGGAAATTCAACTACAATCCAGAGGGCATTATAATACACTGTTTATTTATAACATTCAATTTCCTGGTATTTGATCTCTCCTTTATTTGGAGGGAAAGTTCATCATTCTGCTGTTTATGTAACTTTGGAAGATGGAGACATTATAAAATACATCGAAAAGAAGTAATTAAATAAGAAAATAGATCGCTTATCTCCTTAGGCGCAAGGAATACCGTCATGATATCGACGTCAACATAACTCACCGCACGTATTTACGCTGTTAAAAAGCTCCCGATCGCATCTTCACACACGCACACACACCGTCCACGGGGCTGCACCACACGAGGGTGTCCATCACAGCGCTCCAAGCCGGACGAGAGGTACGCACACGCTGTCCGATGGAAACTGCAGTGCGCTCAGGATCACGATAGCACATCGTCACGCGAGGGACCATCAGCAGCCTACTGTTAAGTGCACATCGTTCGGTATTAGCATGTTGACTGTACAGAGACTGTCCATCAATACTGAAATTATACAATGCATATTCAAGACCAAGAGAGCTTTGCTGCCCGCGACACCAGTAGCAAGTTACATTTTTTGGGACCATCTGGCAGCCAGATGATACCACAGTCTCAGTCCCCTTTGCTTGCGGCGGCGTTCTTTGTTGGAAAATTTCCACCTCATCTACTTGAGGCTTCCAGCACCTGAACAATGTGCTCCAAAACATACACCTTGCACACCAGGTCAGTGAAAGCAACTACTCTTTATTCTCACCCTGCTGTGTAGATACTGATTGAGACAGTTCCCAATACGACTGGCAGAGGAGGCTGTGAGAATCAACCTCTCCACTACTGCTCCCTCCAATTCCCTCCTCCCCTCAACCTCTCCACTTCACTTACTTCCTGTCGGACAAAGCATCAGGTTCTGGCAACTCTTTGGTATAGATAGCGGCATTTCCTTCTTATTGATTCCTGGGAAAGGCCTATCGAAACTCATGCTCTCTCTCTCTCACGCACACTTGTTTTGCTTTTCCCTTCTCTCAAGTGGCTGCTTCTTGCCCAGCTAGCGTCTATCGCGTCCTGCACTAACCCCTATTTTGTGCTGAACAAAGCAGTGGATACTTGGTAAATCCCCAGGTGCAGATGTCTTGGAAATAGTCCATTTGCGCTACTCCCTCTCTATCGAATTGATTGACTAATTAATTAAATAGTGGTATAGTTTATCCTTGCTTCCTATTGTTGGATACTAGGACTGATGTAGGTGGTGGGAAATTATGGGATTAGATATCGCAGCTGCCCAGTTTCCAAACCCTATGCTTCCACCCTTCTGGATTTCCTTGCATCCTGTTGGAGGGTATTAGCTCAGGTAGGTTGTTTGGCAAAAATCCGCTACGCTGTAGGTAGCTGAAGATTTCAATTTTCAACTTAGTTGCATTCAATGTCCTTAAACACCTTACGGGGGACAGGGCATGTCATTGATCGGGTGTACGTGTGAAACTTCCTGGCAGATTAAAACTGTGTGCCGGACCGAGACTCGAACTCGAGACCTTTGCCTTTCGCGGGCAAGTGCTCTACCATCTGAGCTACCCGAGCACAACTCACGCCCCTTCCTCACCGTTTTACTTCTGTCAGTACCTCTTCTCATACCTTCCAAACTTTACAGAAGCTCTGCTGCGAACCTTGCAGAACTAGCCCTCCTGAAACAAAGGATATTGCGGAGACATGGCTTAGCCACAGCCTAGGGGATGTTTCGAGAATGAGATTTTCACTGTGCAGAGGAGTGTGCACTGATATGAAATATTCTGGAAACATCCCTTAGAATATGGCTAAGCCATGTCTCCGTAATATCCTTTCAGCTTTCTGAGAGAGTCAATGGACTGAAACGTGTTAAGATGATTTGGTACCTGACACACACTCCAGTCATGGTAAGAAAACAAAATGTGGGGATGTGTACGCAGCTGTTGTCACACACTGCTTCGATGTGTTACAGGAATACACAATGTATCAAACTGCTTATGAAACTGTGTGGGATATGATCTTCCTCCAGAACAGGTGACAAAACTTTACATATGTTCTTGGAAGTGTTTTCAATCACTAGTCGCCTGATCCATTGGAGCAGGCAGCCAGTGACATTGAATGGTATCACCAAGTACTGTCGATGTCAACATGCAGATCGTATTTGTTTATGGTATACCGAAAGAGAGAGATGGCAGTAAAATCGTATTGAGTTCTCTATCAGTTGACCTCATTACTCCGTTGGATGTTAAAAGAATAACGGGCGGGGGGGGGGGGGGGGGGGCGGCGAAGAAAGAGACAGTGCTATCAACTAAGACCTGTCCTGTCACCATTAGAGTGTCGAATTTCTAGACTCGTTATCATTGGAATATGATAAAGGAGGTTAGTACATGTACAGGGGGAATTTACGTATTGTCACGTGGTATCGATGAATTGTAGGTGTTATGCTTCTGACTTTCTTTGTGCAGACCGAGTGTAGTCTGCATGATTGTGAATTCCCTCTTGTAAGTTAGTATGCTATTTTTCTCATTGTGATTTCTCTCTACGTACTCAGTAACGTATGGAGGACTAGACAGCCTTCTTACTATGGAACAGTGCTGTCCGTACGTTGATGAGATTTCTAGAGAATTAGCGGCGGTCTGTGACTTGGCTGGGGGTATCAGTTCTTCCTGCTCTGGAAAACGCCGGCTATCGTGCAAGAACACACAAAACGTAAATAAATGACCGGGAGCTTTTTAATTATAATTACTCCCTTTATACTTCGACAAATATGTGATAACGACTATGTGGTGGGAGGATTTTGCTAGTAGAAAGCTGTGGTAAGCAGTGCAAAACGGAACCCTGCTGGTGCGAGTGTGGGATACCACAATTTCTCGGACGCTATACACCTATAAATGATAATCACGATTCTTGTCAGGAATGTTATGCTGTTGGAATATAACGTTACTGTCGTCTGTGTTCCAACACGCTCAAAATTCGGTAGTAAGGTTGGAACAGAGTTGACGCGGAAAACTGGGATTTCAACGTATCGATAGCCATACGGGGGATGAAAGATTTTACTTAGAAAATTATGTCTGATCATAATAAGTATATAGATTTACGTGGGAAATTGATATTTCCAAAGCCATCGTCGTGAAGAGAAAGTTTCTGATACGTCGCTCATTCTCGAATGTCATCAGATGGCCGCTGCAGTCGTAATATTTTACAATAATTACACTGATAAATATGTGGATGGTTTCTAAATGATATCTCTGCCTGTCATGCGGGCACATGGGGTCGGTAGACGGTAGCCGGAACGAATGGAAATTTCCATCTGCAGATCTGGGGCGATCGCTGAAACAAGCGCCCAAGGCGGCAACTAGCGCGGCGCGATGTCTGGTCTCGGACGCTGTGTACATGACTGCACAGAATGTACGAGTGTTTCAGCCATCTCTGATATCTAACCGTGACAACTACTATTACAGAATGGAATGTGGCTAAACTGTGCACTGTTTACTGCTTCTCAATACAGTCCAGTGCACTCTGTCTTGCAGCAGAAAGGTGGGAATGATTCGTTGTTGTTAGTATCGTATCATGTGGTAGACCCTTCCACCCTTTACTCCTCATCCTTTGTCCTGGTGTTAGAGATGACGTAGTGCTTTAAAAACCGATCGCAACGTCAAATTCACGATTAATCTAAATTTACTGTTACCGCCTGTCTGCTGTAATTGTGGGGGAAGTAGCTGCCAGACGGTCTCCAAAATATGTAACTTGCCTCTGGTGTCGCGGGCAGTTGAGCTCTATGGGCACTGAGTATGCATCGTGTATTGATGGACAGTCTGTACACAGTCTTGCTAATACCGGCAGATGTGCGCTGAATGGTACATAGCTAATGGTTTCTCACAGTGCAGTGCCATGTCACGAGTCCGGGAGTGCCGTGACTTTCAGCGGACGGCATGTGCATGCGTCTCATCTAGCTTGGAGCGCTGCAGTAGACACCGGCACATTGTCGGTGTGTGCGCATGTATGAACACATGATTGGGAGATTTTTAACGATGTCCGGTGAGTTATGTTGACATCAATTTCATGACGGTATTCCATGCGCGATCAGAAAAAGGCGAGCTACAGTGGTGTCCTAAATTAAAGCAAAAAACGGAAATTTCTGAAGGTAGCATTTATTTTGCCACAAAAAGTGTAAACAAGTGATGGTAAAGTAGAAACACAGGACGTAATCAACTGCAACATGCATAACTGTAGACAAATATGTTCTTCATTGTTTTCGAACTTAACCGATCTACACGTACATTCTGGCAACAATGTGCTCAGTATGGTATGTGACCATCTCTGGCACCAATACAGGCCTCATAACGATGGGAGACTCTGTAAATGTTTTCATCAATCTCGTTGTGAGGCAATAACTCCCATTATTCCTGCAGAGATGTTCACAAGTCTTTGACAGTGGTTGATGGATTCTGATGTGACGCAACCCGTCTCCCTGGTGCATTCCAGACATGTTTTATGGGATTCAAACCGGGAGAGCAAACAAGGCCACGTCATGTGTACAATATCTTCCGTTTCCAAAAGAAAAGTGGTTCAAATGGCTCTGAGCACTATGGGACTTAACTTCTGAGGTCATCAGTCCCCTAGAACTTAGAACTACTTAAACCTAACTAACCTAAGGACATCACACACATCCATACCCGAAGCAGGATTGGAACCTGCGACAGTAGCGGTCGCGCGGTTCCCGACTGTAGCGCCTAGAACCGCTCGGCCACTTCCTCCGGCTCCAAAAGAAACATCGGCCATGTGTGATCTATGAGATCTACCACTATCGTCCATCAAGGCATCAAGGCATCCTTCTCAATATCAGTGTCTTTCCACGATGTTTGGGTCTCGAAATCATGTTCCATGTGCCCTCCAGATGCGAATCCTTGGGAATCACTCTCCAGACCAGTCAGGGCTGATCTGTGAAAAGAACATTGGCCCACCATTCAACTGTCCAGATGGCATATTGACGGCTCCATTCGAGATGTTCGCTTCTGTGAAGACGCCCCACAGATTAACAGACAGCAGGTCTCCAACAATGAAGGCCACTGTGCTGAAGCCTTCTGAACACCATTTGTCTCGATTTCAGGGGATACTGAGCGGTCAGATGCCAGTTGCAGTATAATACTTAGGTGATACTATCTTGCCCTTAAAGCCAAATAATGGTCCATCCATTCTGATGTCACACGTGCTCGGTCCTGTCCTGGTCTCTGGGATACAGTTTCAGGCTCTACAAACTATCGCCTGATCCGAGAATCAACAGATAGATTCACATTAAGCAACTGGATCACATCAGTTTGCAACTCTCACGCTTCCATTTTTTCATTGGCCCTCCACAGGAGAGAGTCTGTAGGCATCTTCTCTGTGCCATACAGCACCGTCTATGACTGTGTACTTAGCGATTGTGGATGTGGGACTACCGTGCAAACACTATCCCGCTCGATAGGTGCCCTGACATCATTGCTCGGATAGTTGCCATTTCATCGGAATTCCATCTTCATCACGATCACAACGACATCTGTTGACAGTTGTATGATTATATCGTGAATTAGATACAGGATGGGGAAGCAGCAGTTTCTTGCTTTAATTTTGGACACCAGTTTGTTTTTGTGTTTAATTACTTCTTTTTGATGTATTTTATAGGACCTACATCTTCCAATATTACATAAGCAACACAGAATGACGACATTTTCCCGCCAAATAAAAGAGAGATTGAACCCCTGCAAACTGACTTTTATAAATAAACAGTATATTATAATGCCCTCTGGATTTTAGTTGAATACTCTGTGATGGGATACTTGTGGTCCACCAGCTCAGCGATTTTTCGCGCCGGCTTTTTCTCGGACCGCTGTTGAGGGAAGGGGTGAGGGGTGGCAGTGAGATGTCCTCTGGTGTCCTCTAGATCAGTCAATCCCTACAGATCAATGTGAGCACACACATGAAAATTTTCCAACTTGACAACACTTGCGATCTGCGTCAGTTTAATTATGTAATTAGGATATGTAGTTGTTTGGCAAGGTAATACTTGCGCCTTCTCGGCCAATAGCTTAGCACAAACTGTGCGTTTCCCACTATTTCTCCAGGTGGTGGGGAAGGGAGGGAAGTGCTAAGTTTTATCGCCAATCTCCAACAGAGTAGTACCCAAAACAAATAAAATAAACTACCCCATGTCCTTCCTCTCCAGCAGCTCAGCACAGACTGAGTCTCTTTCCCAACTATTTTGATATGGCAGAGGAGAGGGGGGAATGTGGTGAGGGGAGGGTTGTGAGATTTTACAAAGTGTGAGGAGTTAATTAATTGATCGATTTATTTAATTATTCAATGAATTTGATATCAAAAGTGTGCTTTTACCAGTGAAGGGGATGGTATGAGAATGTCCCAGAGGTGCGGGGAGGGGGAGGTTGAGGGGGAAGAGGTGGGGGTTTCTCAGAAAGAGAAATTATCCTCTGGGGGTCATAAATCAGTTAACATAACAGTAGGTTAATGGGGGATGAGGAGGTTAATTTTCCCCTGGATGTAGGCTTGACTCTGAATGTATGCAACTCGCAGAAACAAAATGGCTAGGAATGAACATTACCCTACTACTCTCATCCCCCTCGTCTCTCCATTTTATCAAGCCCAACTCAATATCAGGCTAGTGGTATCTTATCCACAGAGTATTTTTCTTCCAGATTGTAACTAGTATGTGTACCAAACTATGTTTAAATGTTTCCCGGGGACTAGGATGAACCTTTTAGCCATGGCTTTGTCTGTGTACGCAAATTTCAAATATATTTCACACAAATCTAATATGTTTCGCCTGTACCTCTACCGATATTCGACCTGCAGCTTCATTTTCACTGTAGCTCAATGTTTATAACGTCGTATCTCCTGAACTATCAGCTGGTCAATGATGTATTGTTGTAGCTACATTTAGTAACATATGTGGATACCGTCCAAAAAATTGTTGTGGATAGAATGTTTACTAAAAATGTAATTAATTAAAACGTCAGGCATGTTACGACAGTTTTTCACGCATCTCTTTATTTGACATCATATGTCCTGAACATTGTGCTGTACAATGATGCATTTGTGGATACTGTCTGTGAAGTGTATTGCTAATAAAGTTAGTAGTAAAGAGGTAATAAATTAAAACGTCATGCATGATGCTGCAGTTTTTCACGCATCTCTGTATTTGGCATCATACGTCCTGAATTATGTGCCGTACAATCATGAAATGTTTCTGTAGATTCAGTGTTGTATGTGAATACTATCTGCAAAATGTGTTGCAAATACAATTAGTTGTAAAGAAGTAATACATTATTGTTCATCTAGCAGTTTTACTGCATGAATAGCGAAAATGTAGTTTTTCTTTTCATTATTGTGTTGGAGTCATCAGTGAGAAAAAGTTTCGTAGAGATTTGAAATCATATGTAGAGTTTGTAGCAAATCTCTAAGTTCTCTCATTCACAAATACTAAATGACTATAGTATGGCTATTACCGCAACATGGGCTACACTGCTTTTCCACCCCTACCGCCACCCCTTCGACAAGTACATGGTTCTTACCCCATAGCGATTATTTCCAGACAGTAGGCCATATGTGTACGAATCTTGGCTGAAATAGGTCAAATGGTTTAGGAGGAGTTGTGGAACATGCATACATATACACGTACATCCATTTTTATAATATGCATGGATTTGAACATCATCAGATTGCTTCGTTTTGTTGTTGTAAGCGCCACACTTCTACAGAGCCAAGTAAAAGTACGTAAATGGAAGTGTTCACTCATTTATGAAGCTTTTCGCATAGAGCTTCGCAGTTTTGAATGGTAAAAACATGTGCAAGGCGCTTTCTGTTCCTATTTTAATTTTGAGTAGGGTTGGTTTCCAAATATGCAAAGACAGAGATCCCTGTGATGAAGTGGTGGCTTCATCGCAAATTGGGACCCACAAATGAATGCTTGACATCCGAAACTGATTAACTTTTCAGTGTAAGTGAGATTGTGTACTACAAATTATATTCTGAACACCTGTCGTTGCTTCATGCCACCATTTTAAATATTACCAAAGACGTTGTCTTCATTTCCAATAATGTCTGTTGACGATTTCTTACACGAATTCATTTGCGTGAGTTGCTGTGTGAGGCAGACTGTAACAGATCTTCTCTGTAACAAAGAGAACGTTCTTGTGAAATATTTTTGTGTGTGTTTGTAATTTCATTCACTAAAGTGGCGGCGGTCCGTCAGTGACAGTATTGGCTCTATCCTTACTCGAGTGTTTTATGTATTAAAAGACTTTCAAGCAAATGATTAAACTATATAAGATACTCATGTGTAGGGTGATGCTCTTCACAGTGAGACGGAGCTGTACGATACTCATGATTGATTAGATGATCCCGATAAAAGTATGTGAAAGGCTTGATAGTTATGCGATGAGGGAAGTAATATTGGTAATGAGGAGCCTCCTTTGGATCTTTTCGGGGAATTCTAAAATGAATTCGATGTGGGAGGTATAGTTATTAAATTTAACGAACTGGAAGATGACAATGTGCGTAACGGTGCTTTAGTTTATGAAATAGGTAAAAAAGGAGCGAACTGGAACCGACATTTTACTTCTCAAGTTTATAGGATTTCTAGAATTTGTTTCAATAATTTGAGGAAGGATGGGAAATAAATGACTGGTAAAGGATTTGTGTAGCATAGGATAAACGGATGTGGAATGATTGGTAGCGATTATAATGCCAAGATTATGTTGGGTGTGACAGAGCTTATGAAGAACATAAGTGCAAGCAGCATTGACAAAAGTAGGGATATATTACTTAAGTGTTTTAATGAACTAAATTAAATTATCAGCGCTGCTCCGAAACTAGTGGCAAATCCATTACGTTCCGTTACTCTGTCGCGTAGATATTGTCAAGTTTCACTCTTTGTCCTGTGTGGAATCTGAAGTGACAATAACAATGACTATAATCACGCTTCTTTATTGAAAATATTTCTCAGTCGACGGCATGGCGCTGAACAAAGTTCGATACACACTGAACGTCACGCTGACGTCACGTCGTGTCACGTCAAGCGCTATCCCTGTAAATTAAATGGCCGCATTTGAACTACGTGTCAACTGACGGAACTTCACCATCATGTCATGTCAAGCCAAGTCAAACATTCTCGGCGACTCTGTTTGACCGTTAAATGGGAAGGTGGGACATATGACGGTATGCTCCTCCACAGACCGATTTGAACCGAAATCAGATGATAATTTACTTTTGTTCCTCTCACTTATGTTAGTAGATTTCACGTTTTTGTTGCATCTTAATCTTTAATGTTTTATGATTATTTAAATTTTTTCCTGTGGGCGTATTTTCACAAAAGACGCACAATATTCCGTAGACTCGTCGCTTAGATTTTACAATGTAAAATGTATGAAAACGAGCCTCAAGTCTGCAAAACCACGAGCAGAAATGAACGTCCCGTAAAGGGTTTTAATATTGCCTCAATAGTGAAACAACCACTTCTCAGTGAGGAAGTAAGGATTAAGGTTTTTCACCTAATTTCGCAGTTAGTTAAGAAGATCGACGCAAATTACACGGCAAAAAGTAAGTGCATTAAGTTAACTAATGGTTATTCAGTATTGGTGAATATTTACTGACTCGAATGAAAAGGGATGCAATTGCTGTATTAAAATGTTTATATGACGCTTTTCGCCTTCTCCCATCTTCCTACAACACTAAAAGTTTATCACAGAAGTTTTGTCAAAAAGTCATCATGAATTTTGTTTTTTGTCTTAAGAAACGCACGTACCACCATTGTTGATGGTGCATTGTACTTCTAAGTCAATGACAGTGCGACACCAGCTTTTTTCACACAACGACAACGATAAATGTAACATTTACAGCGTCTCGCTTTAGTATATAGTCACCTAATATTGTCAACTTGTCTATACAATACTAGTGTTTCAAATAAGAAACAAACACGCGGAACATATATAATTGTATAACGTCCTCGCTGAAATACCCAAGAACTGCCACGTGATAATTTATAGTCCTAAAACCCAATGGTTATCTTTACATCACTAAAGCTACAAAAGACCTAATATCGAGCAGGAGTGGTCTAGCGGTTCTAGGCGCTCAGTCCGGAACCGCGCGACTGCTACGGTCGCAGGTTCGAATCCTGCCTCAGGCTTGGATGTGTGTGATGTCCTTAGGTTAGTTAGGTTTAAGTAGTTCTAAGTTCTAGGGGACTGACGACCTCAGAAGTTAAGTCCCATAGTGCTCAGACCCATTTGAACCATTTTTATCGAGCAGGACGATCATCTCTCTCACGAAAAGTGTCAGCTGGAAATGACAATTTTGTACCTGTTTGTTCAACGTGGCCCGTTTTCCCTTGGGGTTATCAGACGTCGATTCAGAAATTCAGGGAGAATCAGCTGAGTGTCATCAAGGCTTTAGCCACAGAAACTTAATGATACAGAAACAAGTATTGTTGTGTAAGAGGTAAGAAAAAATAACGGAGAGAATATGTTTTATTTGCTGAATGAAGTAACTGTAAAGTGTAAAATCTGATGGTACCTACATGTTTCGCAGAAGACCATCTGTCAGTTGCAAATGAAAATACTTCCTACGACAGTAAAGCACAACAGAACAATGTAGTGGTAAGGGGTATACGCCTTCAGCAGGGGTGGATAACGTACCTTTCTTGACGACACCATCTCTAAAGGCAGTCACCTAAATATTTAAAAGAGAGTTTAAACATAGCTGCTGAGGGCCGGAGTGGCCGAGCGGTTCTAGGCGCTAAAGTCTGGAGCCGCGCGACCACTGCGGTCGCAGGTTCGAATCCTGCCTCGGGCATGGATGTGTGTGATGTCCTTAGGTTAGTTAGGTTTAAGTAGTTCTAAGTTCAAGGGGACTGATGACCTCAGAAGTTAAGTCCCATAGCGCTCAGAGCCATTTGAACCATAGCTGCTGAGAAACTGGACTGACGTCTACGCTCAAACTATAACAATGTCTACCCTAAAACTATTAAAACAGATTCACAATCTACGGATTTAAATCTGCTGAGAATTTACGGAGAACTCCCTACTGACGAATGAGGCAAATTCGAAACTTGAAAGAAGTTGGCGAATGAGATAGATTGGAAAAGTATGGGAAGTATGTTAGTAGATGAACATAAAAGTGACGCTGACGTCTTCCAACTACAGCGTTTATCTTCTTCACTTGGACGTTATTCTATGATAATAAGAGGTTAAGGACTTGCCTATAAGAGATTTCGGAATGCTGAAAAATCAAATACTTGTCATGCACATGTAAGTGAGGATTAACAGCCTCTGTTTCATAGTAGCAGCTGAATAGTAGAGTGAGGCACTGTGTGTGATAATAGGTAGCAAATGAGATCAGCATGTAAGATCCACAGAAAATAGTCGTGACAGCACCGAAGCAGTACGCGAAGAAAGATTCAATTTTTATGTCCAGTCGAAGACAGTAATTAGAATCGGCCCTAAAGCTCTGATTGAGGAAGGATGTAGAAGGAACTAGACAATATGCTTTTGAAAGGCACGATTTCGGCAGTTTCTTTAAGTGACTTATGGAATCTTCGGAAAACCAAATTCAGCCGGGTCTGGCGGGAATTTCAACCGCCTCCTTCTGTCTGAATCGCCGGCCGCGGTGGTCTCGCGGTTCTAGGCGCGCAGTCCGGAACCGTGCGACTGCTACGGTCGCAGGTTCGAATCCTGCCTCGGGCATGGATGTGTGTGATGTCCTTAGGTTAGTTAGGTTTAAGTAGTTCTAAGTTCTAGGGGACTAATGACCACAGCAGTTGAGTCCGATAGCGCTCAGAGCCATTTTTTTTTTCTGTCTGAACCACTGCGCCACTTCACTCGGTAATCCGTACCACACGGTGTTCCATCACTTAACTGTCCTGTTTGTACGTTGGGACGTACAGACAGGGAACGTGCACGAAAAAAGTGATGCATTATCAGTGAATGTAAACTTCCCTGTCAATTCTACTAATGAACAACTCTCGTATTTGCAGGCAGCTGGCTGAATTCTCCAGAAGATGATGAGCGTGACACTCGATAAAACATCACTGTTTTTCAACGCTGCTGCCCTCCTGGAAAACCGAGAGCTTTTCATCAAGCCGTGCACTGTCGGGAAGTATTCACCTGCGCAGGTGTTATGATTTACTGCTAACTGTTTGAGGAGCTATCTGCTCGTATATAGATAGTGCACTCGAGAGCGAGGGAGGAGGGTTTGTCTTCTTTGTCATTTATCACAGTGATTAGAGCACAATTAGCGGCCTCGCGAGGCTTTTTAGTGGCTTATCTGCGCATCTGTGAGGGGACCATATTGCGTCGGCTGTAACTACTCGTACACAGAGGATGACGTCGGTTATCTGTGGCCACGATTAGTAAATACCTAGGAGCGGTTACGCGGCACTAAACGCACGGCAGACCTTCCTGCCTAGAGATCATCAACGTGGAGCCGAAAGGTGTCAGGGTAGTGAGGCAAAACTCCAAATACGAGCAGAATTTTCTCTGAATATTCCATCGTCACATAGAATACGCTTTTTCGTCCTACCCAGATTCGTTGCAATGTTTATGGCCGTTGGAAATCTTATTTGGTTTGGACAAATGATCACCTGATCAGGACCACCGACCTCTTTGTATTGTACTGCAGTAAGACAGAGGAAGGAATCTGGGGATCAAGCCCAACTGAAAAGTGTACACTCGATATTATTCTCCCTCGCAGGGGAGAAATACAAACATAAATGGAAGAAAGAAATTATGGGAATAATGGAGACATTTATTTATTGTCAAAGAATACAGGGTTATTCGTATCTCTTGGGCTTCAAAAGAAGACGGAGCAAATAGTAGCAGTCGTAGAGAAAATAGACACATATCGATGAAAAGATCAACTCTCCAAGTTTTTAAGACACATTAAAGGTGCTTTGCGATGTACAAACGTGAATGAATGCGTATGAGATAGTGTGTACAATCGATTCAAGCGGCTCATCTCTATACATGTTCTGATACGCCAGCCCTCGAGTTGTGCACTTTGAAACTACGTCACAGTGTGTATTAAAGGGGGAAACGACTTAGGTGGTTCAAAAATCCGATATCTTATTGCATAAATCGTTAGTTTAAATATCCAAGAATACGCTGTCAGAATTTCAAAGCAAAATTCGCATTCGTTTAGATTTTATGAGCCTAGAACCGAGTGCACATCGAGCACACAAGGAAATTCTTCCAATATGTGAAGATTTATCGAGGATTGAATTACTGGAGAGATGTTTAGGTGGCCACACACAAAATGCGACTGAAAGTTTTGATTCCACTATTTGGCGATTAGCTCCTAAACACTTGCACTCCGCACTAAATGTCATTGAATTGGCATCGTATTTGGCAGCGGGCTTATTCAATGTAGAAAATTCATCCCTTCTGATGAGCATCAACGAGGCAGGAATGGTAGCAGGCACGCAAAGCTTCAATTGTGCCGAACAAATGGATAACCAGCGCGTGAGCTGGCAATATCGACGTAGTTCATTGGAATCGAAGGAAGGTCGGGAATCTCGAAAAGCACTGCTGTAAGCGCAAAACGAAGCCTGTGAGAAAGAAGGAGGATTACTATATGGTGCTGGAATCGCAGATGAGTCGATAAGCATTTTTCATTATTGTTAACTACCTTAAATGTCTAGTTTCCTATAATTTATTTTTCAAACGCATTTATCCCGAAATGACTCCTTTCACATTTGCGTGCACTCTGACTCAAAAAGTATAGAACCGATCATTATGAAAATTGATAAAATGATTCTTTATATAATTACGAATTATATGAATAAACTTGTCAGATGATACCATGATTTTAAGGGTAATTTTCTTTTCATAATTAGAGAAAAAATTGTGAAAATCGAAGTAAATTGTTCCAACGCCTGAATTATTTTTAATTTTCATTATTCACCTGCATTGACGTTCATATTCTTAGAAAATAAGTTATTGATGTACAATCAAAACCTTTTTGATTTCAGATGAAAATTGGAATGGCTACACTGCACGCAATTGGAGAACTATACTCACAACCTTCAGCGGACATCACAGTGTAACTTAGTTATTTTTGGCTGAAATTATTCAAAAAAACTAAAAAAACTGTCCGAAATATGAATGAAATGTCAAAATTTGATTAAATTCTAAATAATTCTTCCCACCCAAAAAAATCCCAAAAAACTAAGTCAAACAGTCTCCTTATGTGGTTTCCCCCCTTAAGAACAATAAAAGCTTGGAGAGATGCAGTACACACTGATATGTATAATTTTCTAGTAAGATCTGCAGTTTTTCCACAGTCTCAGAGATACTTATGAGTAACCGCAAATAAACAGTAATACGGATCGAGTTGTTTCATTATAGCTGTTTCGCGTCTTCTTCTGTTACCTGTACAGATAGTTTGGCACAAGTGATTGTACAGCTCATGCAGTAGCATTTACACTTCTTGACAAAGAAAGTGAAGCGTCCAGAAGACATGGTCGAACGTCAATGTAGTTCCGTACATGTATATACCATCGGTGGGTATGTAAATGATTAGAACTGCAATTATCTATCGCAGATAGAACGGACAAGAGAGTGTATTAATGTTGTTTATGTTTAATGTTGTTACCAGGCCTCGTAATGATGTAAACACCGTCAGTCTAAAAAAGTTTTCAGACTGGATTAATGAGTAATAGAGAAACGATAAGGTGGTAGTTTTAATGATGCTGGTGTTCTCATACGCCCCGGACCCTCCTTCCCGCCACCTCTCTACCCAATTCAGCAAGCAATACGCATAGACCGTTCATACAACCATGTGAAATTATCAGAAATGTGCTTCTCTGGAATAATGCTCTACTCACGTGTCCAGTTGGCTTGAAAGTCGGTTATGCCGTCAAACTGTTGACCAGTCGTGTCGTTTTCTGCGTCTTGTCGTTTTCTGAGAGTTTCGTATTGATAACACCAAGTCGCGTCACTCGAGTCGGTTTATTCAATAAGCGAATTTTTCGCGCTTTGCTTTCAATCAAGTGGCACAAGGCATCCATGCGTGGTTATTTCGTGGTGGTTCGGAAATGAAGATATGCGGGACAAAAGTTGCACTCAATTTCCTCTTCTTGAAAAGATTCAGGATAATGCCTTGAATAATTTACAGATGTTGCTCGAGTGCCATTTGTGACCAAACAACACTGACATACTTCACTCGGATATCCACCACTCGACACTGCCTGCTCACAACTGACTGGTCAAATGCACATGTGTTGTTTAAGGTTATGAGTTAAAGCTGCCACCATGGTTACAGCGCTGACGTCGCTTATACGCTTGGAATAAAATCAGTCAAGGAACTTTTTTTGGCTGGCGGTAAAAGAGGACTGAATAGCGTCAGCACTATTAGCACAAAGAGAGTTTGTATGTTCCCACATTGGAGTTCTCCGTTTGGCCAGCTGGTAGAACCATGTGATATCCAAGTTTATGGTGCATTCGGATATGACACTGACCCGACGTTGGACTGCATGGGATCGTGATAGCACGCATGCTTGTCATAAAGGTTCCAATCGATCACGTCTGACCACCACAATGGAGGATCACCGTACTGTCCACTAGCACAGCGTAACCTCTTCACATCTGTGCCTGCGATCCGAGAACTCCCTGCAACATTCAGTGTCACAGCGCACCATTTCTCAGAAACTACACTCCTGGAAATTGAAATAAGAACACCGTGAATTCATTGTCCCAGGAAGGGGAAACTTTATTGACACATTCCTGGGGTCAGATACATCACATGATCACAATGACAGAACCACAGGCACATAGACACAGGCAACAGAACATGCACAATGTCGGCACTAGTACAGTATATATCCACCTTTCGCAGCAATGGAGGCTGCTATTCTCCCATGCAGACGATCGTAGAGATGCTGGATGTAGTCCTGTGGAACGGCTTGCCATGCCATTTCCACCTGGTGCCTCAGTTGGACCAGCGTTCGTGCTGGACGTGCAGACCGCGTGAGACGACGCTTCATCCAGTCCCAAACATGCTCAATGGGGGACAGATCCGGAGATCTTGCTGGCCAGGGTAGTTGACTTACACCTTCTAGAGCACGTTGGGTGGCACGGGATACATGCGGACGTGCATTGTCCTGTTGGAACAGCAAGTTCCCTTGCCGGTCTAGGAATGGTAGAACGATGGGTTCGATGACGGTTTGGATGTACCGTGCACTATTCAGTGTCCCCTCGACGATCACCAGAGGTGTACGGCCAGTGTAGGAGATCGCTCCCCACACCATGATGCCGGGTGTTGGCCCTGTGTGCCTCGGTCGTATGCAGTCCTGATTGTGGCGCTCACCTGCACGGCGCCAAACACGCATACGACCATCATTGGCACCAAGGCAGAAGTGACTCTCATCGCTGAAGACGACACGTCTCCATTCGTCCCTCCATTCACGCCTGTCGCGACACCACTGGAGGCGGGCTGCACGATGTTGGGGCGTGAGCGGAATTCGGCCTAACGGTGTGCGGGACCGTAGCCCAGCTTCATGGAGACGGTTGCGAATGGTCCTCGCGGATACCCCAGGAGCAACAGTGTCCCTAATTTGCTGGGAAGTGGCGGTGCGGTCCCCTACGGCACTGCGTGGGATCCTACGGTCTTGGCGTGCATCCGTGCGTCGCTGCGGTCCGGTCCCAGGTCGACGGGCACGTGCACCTTCCGCCGACCACTGGCGACACCATCGATGTACTGTGGAGACCTCACGCCCCACGTGTTGAGCAATTCGGCGGTACGTCCACCCGGCCTCCCGCATGCCCACTATACGCCCTCGCTCAAAGTCCGTCAACTGCACATACGGTTCTCGTCCACGCTGTCGCGGCATGCTACCAGTGTTAAAGACTGCGATGGAGCTCCGTATGCCACGGCAAACTGGCTGACACTGACGGCGGCGGTGCACAAATGCTGCGTAGCTAGCGCCATTAGACGGCCAACACCACGGTTCCTGGTGTGTCCGCTGTGCCGTGCGTGTGATCATTGCTTGTACAGCCCTCTCGCAGTGTCCGGAGCAGGTATGGTGGGTTTGACACACCGGTGTCAATGTGTTCTTTTTTCCATTTCCAGGAGTGTAGCAACAGCCGTACTAGAGAATTATCGTCCCATACATAGGCTGCCATCAACCCCACTACCCAAACGCCTGCGTTTGCAGTGAGTCCGTGACTTGGAAGCAAGGACTGCTGATGAATGGAGTTCGACTGTGTTCATTGATGAATCGAGGTCCTACACTTCCCAAGATGACCATCATCTGCGAGTATGACTCAGACCTGGGCAGACGTCCCAGCAGTGTTAATCTTGGCATCGTTTTGTGGGGAGCCATCAGATCTGACTTCAGGTCGCGGCTGCTAGTGATTGGGGGAACTCTGACGGCACGACGGTACATCACGGAGACCCTGCGTCCACATGTTTTCCCTCTCATGCAACAAAACCGTGGTTCCATATTTCAACAAGATTTTTCTCGACCCCACATGACACGTTTCTCTCTGAACTGGCTGTGTGATTTTGAGGTACTCTCATGGGCATCGCCGAGCGGGGTAGCTGCGCCGTCTTGGGCGTCTTGTCACTGTCCGCGCGGCTTCCCCCGTCGGAGGTTCGAGTCCTCCGTCGGCCATGGGAGTGTGTGTGTGTGTGTGTGTGTGTGTGTGTGTGTGTGTGTGTGTGTGTGTGTGTGTGTGTGTGTGTGTGTGTGTGTGTGTTTGTGAGTGTGAGTGTGTTGTCCTTCACGTAAGTAAGTAGTGTGTTAGCTTAGGGACCCATGTCCTCAGCAGTTTGGTCCCATAAGACCTTACCACAAATTTCCAAAATTTCATGGGCAGCAACATCCTCACATTTGTCCCCAATAGCAAATGTGTGGGAGCAGCTTGGACGTCAGTTCTGTCCCAGTGCCATTATAAAGCATATCAATCACCGAATTGTGAGCCTGCTGGTCTCAGGAGAGGATAAAATGGCTTTATGACACCTTTCCCAACCAAATTAGGCATACATCCAGGCCAGAGGGGATGTAACTACATACTGATAATTGAGCCCATACTGCCAAGTTCTTTCAATGTTATAACCACTGCAACAACATCACAGACCCTCTCAACCCATGAAGTTTCATTTCGGTTCCTCCTCCTCTTCTATGTGCTTCACTTTTCTTATAACTCACTGCAGTTCTAAAATGCCTGGTTGTCCGTCTAAGACATACATAACTGTTGGGCAAGCTTATTTTCTCTTTAGGTTTGCTTATATTTACAATAGAAAAATTATGGTTCCGTCGTTGGTGTGCTTGTCGTCTTTTCACCACCACTGCGCTCATCATTCGTTCGTCTTAGTTACTATTGCCCATCTGTTTTCTAGTCGGCACGGTCGCTGAGTATGCCTTCATCTCGGCACTTGCAGGCCCATCTGAGCGCGGCGTTTGCACCTCCGCCGATTATGTAGCGTATTGTCGGCGGCAGCTCCAGCCATATCACCTATCACCGCTCATCTCTCCAGATGGAAATTCCTGCCTCTACCATTATCTGTACCTCCTCATTCACAGGGAGCACAGCAACACTATGGAACCTTCCCCCAACCCACTGTCCTGTGTCCATCCTCCCTTACTCACAAACCCTAACGCAACTACTGTCCCATCCTTCACATATCGTTCTGTCCCAAGATTTCCCGCTCAATAAACACTATTTTAATTATCTTTAGCCACTAAATCAATGGCAACTGCATGAATTAGAACCCGTCGTGCAACAGTAACAACAGCAACCATGAACATTCCATTACATTTCTACTGCGTCATCCACATATAATGAACAACAAGATATCTCGCCACTTCCCATTCCACAACCATACCACTCTTTCAATTTTTCAAAAAATTCCTAAATTCAAGAATACCGAAAGGGCCCTCAAACCCTACTCTCGAAAAACTTCTAAATCAATACCGATCCCGCAGCATACATCAAGACAACTATTATCTCTCAGGTTTATTCCCTTTACTTTAATATCTTAATCCCTATCCGAGATTCTGGACTTCCAATTCTCTAGCACTTGACGTAATAAACTCCCAATAAACAGCACGAAATAAATCATTGTAATGGTTCAGTTCTAATCAAATCACCAGACTCTGACTTCCACACCTTAAAATTCCATGCCACCTAATGGCACCACGTCACCTTGGCTCCTCTCCCCACTAACCCCTCGACTGGAAACTTAAGTCCCACATCATTATCGGAATCTACTAAGCACTTAAAATTGGCAACAATTTGACCTCATCTTTGTCAACAGAGTATTTACTGAATCCCCTCCACAGTAACCATCCTATCGCACATGGTGCCCTGACCCGCCATAAATTCTGACCGTCTAATTCCATCTCTTTATCTACTGTTTCCATGAGTGTCGTGTCTACGACGCTAGTCTTTTCATCAATTTTAAAAACTCGACCACCCATTCTCAGTGCAAAGCTTCTCACCTACTCCTACAGTGTCCGAACTTTAGCTCTCCTCCAACTTACGTTACAAGTAATCAGTTTGTAAAATGCAAAGTTCTCTCCTAATGTACTAAACCAAAACTAATTCTAACCATGAGAACGAATGATAATTCCATTAAGCCCACTAATTTTTCGTATCCACCAAAATATCCACCCATTCAATTGAACACACTCTCTCCAACAAATCTCTGTATTCCACCTAATTATAGAAGCCCTCTATTAACATTACCACGTAAATTTATTCTTTAAACATCTTTAAATTTTGGTTCAAACGCTCCTTTTCATCCACCCTAAAACCATTCTCTAACCATCAACCAGGTTCAACAGCAAAGCAGTGTGCCCTTTTACAGTACCCATTCCCTCATCTCAAAGAAACCTCAATTTATTCATACCATGTCCCAGCACGAAGTCCATGCCTTCACCCACATTCAGACCTTCTGTAATCCTACCACAGGATCCACGCTTTCCATTATATCTTACATTACAAACAAGCCACTTCCCATGGACCAAGATGAACTCGCTGTTGGCCTCCAGAAGGTCATTCGCGTTTGGTCACAGCTCCAATACGACACTATTGACGAACAAAATTTAACCAGAAGCTGTCCTCACGAATCCACCCATTTTGACTAACTCAGTGAAATAAACCGTAAATTTTCTACTTGTAATACTGCCGCTGAATTAAACATCTATGGTCCCTCCTTGGCAGAACACCAATAGTGGCTTCAGGCAAGAGCGCCCATCCCCACCCCCTTTTGCCTCAGCAGTTTTTCTTTCGAGTAAATGATTTAACAGTCGATATTAAGCAGGTTTTTAATAGGGTCGAAAATGGATTCAAGTGGATTTTTTATGGCTACTTACAATGCGCCATTCGTCGTTCAAAATATTACAAACCTCCATACTCCCATGTTTAGCCCCATCCCCTACAAATTATCGTACCGGCGCCCTTGGCTTCAAGAAGACCTAATGGTCATTCTACACCATCATTTTGAAAGAAAATTACTACTATTGAATACACACAATCTAACCCTCACATAGCAAATCCCAACGTACTATCATACGCAAAAGTATCCAAACGACCCGAGCTGCATTTCGCCTGATTTGCATGCAGTCCATATGATGTACCTGTCTTGCAGGTCCTCTAATCTGTTTGCAAGAAAAAAAAAATGGTTCAACTGGTTCTGAGCACTATGTGACTTAACTTCTGAGGTCATCGGTCCCCTAGAACTTAGAACTACTTAAACATAACTAACCTAAGGACATCACACACAACCATGCCCGAGACAGGATTCAAACCTGCTACCGTAGCGGTCGTGCGGTTCCAGACTGTAGTGCCTAGAACCACTAGGCCACGCCCGCCGGCAATTTGTTTGCAACACAGTCGTATGACTGCAGAAAATGGATACCAGATGAGATCACTAGAGAACACTGTTCTTTAAGGTAATCACCCCATATGTAAATCATCACAATGTTGTAAATACCAGGAAACACGTCATTAGAGGTGAGACTGTCCTTAACGTTTGTAAACTCAGTTTTATTACAGCAAGTGGCATTTCAAAATCACTACCCCACTCATTAAAATTTGAGTTTACTAACTCCGTCACATATGTCTTCAGGATAAATTAAATTTTTTTATGTAGAAATTTTGAGACAATATATAGGCTCCTAAAATTCTCTGACAGTTCGAAGCATTCTTACTCTTTAAAAGGTTTTCGCACACCTGGGAAACGTAGTTCCTGATACTAGTGGTTTGTCACAAACTCGACGTTGAACAAAGTTAAAAGCAATGCAATTAACAGTGCCAAACGCTCTATGGAAACATTAAAATTAACAATGTATCACCAGTAATTTCTCTGTACTCATGATTGAGAAATTATTTGTCTACTTGTCCGATCTTTAAACAACGTGACGAAGTTTTTTGTTCTGTATTTCGATTGAAACCGAGCACCTATAATACCTGCAACTAAGCAACTACTTCGTACGAGACCGAGGCTCATCATTGGTGACTAGGAGTAAAGAGTTGTGAAATATCGAAGTTTTCACTAGTATCAGATAGAAAAACTGAACCTGAAAATTGTTGTGCTCAGCGTTTAATCCTGTCGAGACTTTTATTTCGCTGTTAACCAATCACGATATATTTATAAACTATAGAGCGCAGCAATTAGTCGTTCCTTTTTTGCCGATTTTATTTGTCAAATCCAGATTTCGACTAGTGCCTAGCTATTATCAATGCACTATTTTCTCGTTTCGATGCATGTCAGTTCCCTGTTGTTACTACTGTAGTATTCAAAGAACTGTCACTAACGCCCGAACAACAGGGAACTGACATGCATCGAGACGAGAAAATAGTGCATTGATAATGGCTACGGACTAGCCGACATCTGGATTTGACAAAAAAAAAAACTACAAAAAAAAGGACGACTGATTGCTGCGCTCTATAATTTATAAATCACATCACAGTCGCTAAGTGAACCCACTTCCCTAATGGAAGGTAACCTCAATCACGAAATACGTTTAACATAATTTTAAGTAAACAAGTTTCCATGTGTTAAAATCAAAGTGCCATGATGTAAAGTTTTATCACGGAGTCCAGAACCCAGCACGTAATCAAATTGTTAACTAAATAAAATCAGGTGTTAGATATCTAGTTTTTCGACAGCAGTGAGCTGCTTCAATTTGAAAGGTGCAGAATTTCTTTTTGCCTAACTGGGAATCGAACCCGGCACCTACGGCGTTTGTGTCCCGTTCGCGAATTGTTTGCTTAGCTGTAGTGAGATGTGTGCATACTTAGACTTGTTGTCTAAACCTGAAGAGACAGAAAAATGAAGATTATTTATCACTAGTAGTTCAGTGTGTATATGCAAAGGTGTGATGTGAAACCAGCGCTATTTTTTTTTGCTGAAACAGAATTTGAACCCACACATGTGCCTTTCATGGAAACCTAGAGGAGTTTGCAATCTTGGGGAAGACAACGAAATGATCGAACTGTATTGTAGCGTGTGGGTCGGACACCACGAAAAAAGAGATCAGAATTTTAAACCTAGTCTAGCATCAAATTTTTCAACGTCTCAAGTTCAAAGAATATAAAAGCCCTGTGACCTGAAGTGACCATTGGTTCATTAAATAAAATAAAGTTTATAGTGTAAGGTAGCTCACTATCGGCAGAGTTTCTATTTGCCGCTACCGCCGCCTCTGCTATGGCCTGATATAAATCGGCTGTGAACCATTGGTAGCGAAGGAAATGATGTTTACCGTGCGGTTTCCAAACTATGGTGCAACCTCCCGAACTTCACTTGGAATTACTAGACGAGAAGGAGATAACATCCTCATTCTACTGCTGCTACACGCGTGCTCGTTGGAAGTATTCAATGCTTCTTTCTCATCTTTAGAAGCAGTTGGCCAAAAATAGAGGTGAATATTTATTTCCCAGCAAATGGTTGCTGGATTCTATGGCAAGTATACCGTCAGAAGTATTCATTTTGATCTATCCTTGTCTAGGGAATAATTTTCACGTTAATAACGGGCGTCGCCAATTATTTTTAGATTACATTAATATTAAATTAACTGATGAAGACGTTATTTCATAACAGAAATAGCGTTGCACCACTTCATTTACTTGCGCTCAGCAAGCTCACCTCGTCGGAGCTGAATCGTTGGGACAACAATTAACGCTGACAGGTACTGTGAGACTCTGAAGAAACTCAAACGGACAATTCAGAACTGGAGAAGAGGAATGTTGACAAAGGGCGTACACATTCTCCATGACAACGCTCGCCCACACATCACTCAGCAAACGGTTACTCTCCTGCAACAGTTTCAGTGGAACAAAATCACCCACCCACCCTATAGTCCTGACTTGGCGCATCTCTTCCCTACGTTAAAAGAACATTTGGCCAGAAAGTGATTCAGCTCCGACGACAAGGTGAAAGAAGAGGTTCATAACTTTCTGAACAATATGGCGGCACGCTGGTATGACATGGGCATACAAAAACTGACACAGCGTCTACAAAAATGCATCGACAGAAATGGTAATTATGTCGAAAAATAGAAAATAGCTAAATGTTCAAGCTGTAAAATGATGTAAACCATTGTAGAAATAAACAGGTGTATGTACTTATAAAAAATAGGAGACCATACTTTTGGGATTACCCTCGTGGTCCTACCTAAAATGGTTCTCCATTATTTTAAACCTCAGGTACTGAGACGTCATGCTGATACCAAAAGTGTGCTCATACTGCCAACGTTCTTGTTCGATTCACTTGATATTGTAATTAGTCAAATAAAAGTCGCTTTACTTTACAACGTGAGAGGTTTCAGTTCATTCCGCCTTTCTTTCTGCGAGATTAGTTTTCTGGTCACTAAGCGTTTTCTATGGTAACAAGACCACTATGTGGCCAGTAATTCGTTGACAAACCTATCTTTAGTGTTATTAAGAAGATTTCTTTTAAAGTATTTGTAGTTGAAGGTATTTGCTTTAACCATAAAACGTCTTAAGCAGAAAACTTAACTAATTTACCAAATAAGAAAAGTTTATTTTCCAGGTAGGAAAAGGATTTGAAAACAAAGTCTGCACCGTCTGTTAGCTCCATTTTATAGTTTGTCTGAGGGGTATTACACGTTTTGTTCATGTACACTATGTGATAAATAGTATCCGGACACCTATCTGAAAATGACTTATAAGTTCGTGGTGCCCTCCATCGACAATTCTGCAACCCAATATGGTGTTGCCTTGATGGCAACTTCCACTCTCGAAGGCATGCTTTCATTCAGGTGCAGAAAGGTTTCTTGGGGAATGACAGCCCATTCTTCACGGAATGCTGCACTCAGGAGAGATATCGATGTCGGTCGGTGAGGCCTGGCACGAAGTCGGCGTTCCAAAACATCCCAAAGTGTTTTATAGGATTCAAGTCAGTACTCTGTGTAGGCCAGTCAATTACAGGGATGTTATTGTCGTGTAACCACTCCGCCACACGACGTGCATTATGAGAAGATGCTCAGTCGTGTTGAAAGGTGCAATCGCCATCCCCGAATTGCTCTTTAACCGTGGGAAGCAAGACGGTGCTTAACACGTCAATGTAGACCTGAGCTATGATAGTGCCGCATAAAACAACAAGGGGGCAAGGCCCCTCCATGAAAAACACGACCACGCCAAAGTACCACCGAATCCGAATTTTACTGTTGGCATTACACACGCTGGCAGATGACATTCACCGGGCATTCGCCATACTCACATCACGCCATCGAATAGCCACAATGTGTGCCGTGATTCATCACTCCATAAAACGTTTTTCCACTGTTTATCCGTCCAATGTTTACGCTCGTTACAGCAAACGAGGCGTCGTTTGGAATTTACTGGCGTGATGTGTGTCTTATGAGCAGCGGTTCGACGATGAAATCCAAGTTTTTCACCTACCACCGTACTGTCATAGTACTTTTACTGGATCGTGACATCACGTGCATCACAGTGTGAATCTAAATGTTATCTTTAATCTCTGTAAACGGTGTCATTATTATTGCTACGTGTATTGCTTATAGACATATTACATTTACAAGATACTGTAAGCAATACTCACAAGGAACTAATTTATTTAATCTTTTTTCAGAGCATGGTCTCGGGAACGAATTTGACTTTTGAGGCAAAGGAAGTAATCTCCTCCTTGAATCGGACTTCGTTTCTTCCTCCCTCGTTATTAGGTTCTTACCTGCGAAATTCACAGCTACAGGAATATTACAAGGGTCGTATTCTTGCGCTTCATGAAGATGGATACTGTAGCTCCATTTACCGTGCCCTAGGGTACAGCAAATCCCTAGGTGAAGAGGATGGCGGAGGAAGGCCACGTCAACTATCGTCGTCGCCATGGACGTAACGGACTACCACGGAGAACCAAGACAACAGTACACTCCACTGCAATGATGAATGCCCTTTCAGCACTAGCACACAAGTTAGGAATATCTACCTGATAATTGTGTGCTGGCTCGCCAGTCTTAGTCGTTGTCTCCACTAGGTAGGAATTTATGGATGAAGGTCAGCGGTTAAGGAAATGTTGAAGGGGAAACGTAAGACTGCCAGATTAAACTTCACACTGACTTGTTGAACGAAACCGCTTTCGTACTGTGCGCGAGTAACATTTACGGTCGAGACGGTGTTTTCTACTTGACAAGATACTTCAGTTCACGTAAATAGACCAAGAGGAATGAGATTCGACACCAAGTATGTCCATCAGATGCAAAGATGTGGTCGAGCAGTCGTCACAGTTTGGGGACGGACATCAGCAAGTGGTGCGGCATACTGTGGCAACTGGACCGTCCGTGTTCTAGCCATTACTTCTGCGAAATGCTGGAGAACATAACCCTTCCCACTCTTCGTCTGAGACTTTCGGGAGGCAGAATAATCTCCGAGCATGACCATTCTCGTGTCCATACAGTGAAATGTGTAAAACACTGGTTTCGGATGAACGGTGACGTTGAGATGTTGGACTGGCTTCCCAGAGGTCCAGACGACGTATCGACAGAGATGGAGGAAAGTATTAGGTGTAGAAGACCAGGACCGATAACCAAGCCAGTGCTGTCCGAAGCAGTTTATTAAGCACGGGAAATGTTGTCACAGGTTAACAAATTCATACGGAAACTTCTCGCCTCTACTTCACGGCCGCTAAATGCATTTGTAGAGGAGGACGGGAACAGGACACGTAACTGAATGCAAGTATTGTTAGCAATAAAATTGAGTTTATGACAAATGGATTTTTTTTTATAAACAGAGGAGCAGATTATACATAAAAACTACGCCATCTATTTCAGCCTTTCCTGTCATTAAACACACTCTTGATTTTAAACTATGATACGACCATTGAAGAAAAACCGAGCAAAAAATGAAACTCATTTATTTGTCACATGGCGCGTGACGTCAATGGCGATGAAAGCATCGAAGGAAAGTATTTAGCCCTATAAGTCGAGAAAAAGCACCGGGATCCGGCTGCATACCCGGAAATTATTAGAAGCATTATAACAATTTGTGTTCTCATTATTTCAATGCAGGCAGGACGCCAAAACCAACGAAAGCACAAAGGAGATCTCATTTTCTTTTAACGCCAAGCAGAAATCACAAACCATACGGAGGAAACGTGGTGCAAGACCGTCAGTGTGGACATTGTCGACTGTTTGAGTCCACTACAGCCTCAGTTACATACTTACGTATTCTTTAAAATTACTAATACTAAATATTTCTCGTTATCCTTCTAACATGTTAGCTCTTACCACAATTACAATTCATGAAAATGACAGAAGCTGAAATTCCTACCTGAGCTTATGAACTGACCGTCTTAACCGCTACGCCATTCTACCAACCGCTTACACTGTACTTACGAAATATGATATGGTGTGTGACATCACAGCTTTCCAATGAAAAACAAGTGATATACCGGGTGACAGAGGCATAGTGTGTCTTCAATGGAAATGCAGACTGTCCTCCTGACTTCGAATAGCATGGGCGAAGTTATGAAGAACATAAGCTAATTGAAAGTAAAACAATAGGTATTCTTCTTGTTTTGGAGATCCTGTGTGGTGGACAGTGTGAGAACTTAATAGCTGCTAATGCAGGTGTCATAAAATTTCGTTACAGCAGTGACAAAGGTCATGTGGCAGTTGCTCATATAGAAAATAGCTTGACAAGCTTTGAAGCATACATTCTATCACCACGACTGAAATGTATCAGAGAACGCACTTATCACATCAATCCTGTGTTGGAAGTTTGATGCAATGAACGAAAACAGTGTTTCAGTCACAGTTGTGAAATGATTCAAGCAGACCTCTCAGTAATGAAAATATATGTTTACCAGGAAAATGTATCTCTTTCGATACAGATACAAAAAGAAAGATATGAAACAGTGTGCAGTTCCGCTATTCAATACGTTTTGCACCTCCAGATTTTCCTCAGTGCATTCATTGCTTCTGTAATCTTTGTCTCAACTGATGCTTCCCTAATTGACGAGCAACAGACAAATTACTCTCATTAATAGTCGCTTTGAGTCTTTTCTGAGCCTTTCTGGTGACGTAACTTAGAATTTTCGAAACAGACACTTCTGCTCATTCTTACAATGTACTGAATGGAGGTTGTGATATGGCTTATGATGCTGAGTTTGTACTATAATTTAGTCACTGAGTTTCGTTCTGGCGCCGGCCGGAGTGGCCGAGCGGTTCTAGGCGCGTCAATCTGGAACCGCGCGACTGCTACGGTCGCAGGTTCGAATCCTGCCTCGGGCATGGATGTGTTTGATGTCCTTATGTTAGTTAGGTTTAAGTAGTTCTAAATTCTAGGGGACTGATGATCTCAGATGTTAAGTCCCATAGTGCTCAGAGCCATGTGAACCATTTATTTGCACACGCCCCACACCATTGGAGATCTCTTCTCAACACAAGTCTTTAAACTCAGAAGAGTGTTCCTGGAGCCATTCTGTAACAACTCTGGACGTGTAGGGTGTCGCATTGTCCGGCTGGATTTGCCCAAGTCCGTCGGAATGCACAATGGACATGAATGAATGCAGGTGATCAGACTGGATGCTTACGTACGAGCCACCTGTCAGAGTCGTATGTAGACGTATCAGGGGTCACATACCACTGCAACTGCACACGCCCCGCCGGCCGGTGTGGCCGAGCGGTTCTAGGCGCTTCAGTCTGGAACCGTGCGACCACTCCGGTCGCAAGTTCGAATCCTGCCTCGGGCATGGATGTGTGTGATGTCCTTAGGTTAGTTAGGTTTAAGTAGTTCTAAGTTCTAGGGGACTGATGACCTCAGATGTTAAGTCCCATAGTGCTCAGAGCCATTTGAACCATTTTTTTGCACACGCCCCACACCATTACAAGACTCAAACAGCTTGAACAGTCCCCTGCTGGTATGCTGGAGCCATGAATTCATGAGATTGTCTCCATACCCATACACGTCCATCCACTCGATACACTGAGACGAGATTCATCCTACCAGACAACTTGTTTCCAGTTATCAACAGTCCAATGTTGTTGTTGACGGTCCAGGCGAGGCGTAAAGTTTTGTATCATGCAGTCATCAAGGGTACACAGTGGACCTTCGGCTCTGAAAGCCCATATCGATGATATTTCGTTGAATGGTTCGAGCGCTGGCACTTGTTGATGGCCCAGCATTGAAACCTGCAGCAATTTGCGGAAAGGTTGCGCTTCTGTCACGTCAAACGATTCTTTTCAGTCGTCGTTGGTCCCGTTCTTGCAGGATCTTTTTCCGATCGCAGTGACATCGGAGATTTGATGTTTAACCAGATTCCGATATTCACAGTACACTTATGAAATTGTCTTATGGGAAAATCCCCACTTCATCGCGACCTCGGAGATGCATATACCGGTTTCTTTGGCGCTTCAGTGTATACAGGACATGGTAGCTTCATTTAGCCAGTGTACTGCAGTCTCGTCACCAGCCCCTTCCTCCCTCTGTCCTTTTCCCCAGCTCCCTCTCCCACCCTTCCATATTGACTCCATTGTCTCCCCCAAGGTCTTTTGCTTTCCCCTGCACTGCCTTCCTCACTCCTCCTTGCAACCCCCCGCTGCCCCTCCCCCTCCCGTTTTCTGTGCTCTCTCCCTCTATACGCTCCCTGGAACGTCTTACAGCAAAGAAACGCCAGGACTG
Source organism: Schistocerca gregaria (assembly GCF_023897955.1). Lineage (NCBI taxonomy): Eukaryota > Metazoa > Arthropoda > Insecta > Orthoptera > Acrididae > Schistocerca > Schistocerca gregaria. The sequence continues at coordinate 101,611,043 of NC_064931.1, forward strand.
GCACCAGACATGTACACTCATCATTTCCACCCTTCGTGTCAACTCCTCCAAGTACTAGTCAGCCTTCTACAGCATTACTGGTAGCCATCCCTCCCCACATTACCCTCATCTCCACGACAAACGCCCCTTCCCTGATAACCTCAGTAAGGCTAACCATTTTGCTTTCCACCATCTGAGGTCTTCTCCATTCCTGATGATCCCCATTTTGATTACTCCTTCTTCCCCACCATCCTTGAACTCACTCATATCTCTGTCTCACAGCTCCCCCTTAGTTTCTTGTACTTGGGTCAGTTACCCCCCCCCCCCCCCTCAGGTATAAACACTCCCATCACCATGCATGACATTACATTAGTCCTCCACTCCAAACACTACACTGGTCCTGGTCACGATGGTGTCACCTACCACCACCTCATGGTCTCACCCCTGTCCTTCCTGGCTGCCCTTGCTACCTTGTGCACTGTCCTCCTCTCCACTGGCTTTTACCCTGACCTGTGGAAGGCTTCTCGTGTCCTCCTGTTCCCTAAACCCAAAAAAACCCCTCTGACACCTCTTCCTATTGTCCCATTTGCACCACCTCTGCGTTCTGCAAGGTCTTCGAGTTCATCACCTCCTGCCGTATTCATCACCACCTCAACCAAAATCACCTCCTTCCCCTTCCCCCATGTGGCTTTTGGCCATCCTTCTCAGCCAATGATCAGCTCCTTAATCTTACCAATCTTCTTTCCCTGCAACTTAACTCCTGTTGCTCTGCTATCTTTGTTTCCCTCGACCTCCAGAGCACCTACAACCATTTCTTGCATCCGAGGTTCCTCTTCAGACCTATGATCTCCCCAGCAATTTCGTCCACCTCGTTGCTTCTCTCCTCTCCCAGCGTCCCTCCTATGTCACCATACACATTTCCAATTCCCATACTTTCTATCCCACTGCTGGCATGCCCCAAGGCTGTGACCTTTCCCCTCTCCTCTATCTCCTGTGTACTGCCGATATGCGCAAACCTCCCCCTCCCCCTTCATATCCTCCAATTTCCTGATGAAATAGCCTTCCTGGCCCTTTATCCTAACCTTCAACGGTCCCAATGTACCCCCCCCCCCCAAACCCACCTTGACCAGTTCACCTGTTGGTATTACAAGTGGTTCCTTCGTATCAACCCCTCCAAGACCCAGGCAGTCATGATAGGCCGCGCCACCTACTCCTTCGGACTCTATGATTTCTACCTAACGATTTATGGTCGTCATATCCATTTCACTCGTACCCTGAAATACCTTGGCCTCACCCTTGACTGTCACCTCACCTGGACTCCCCATCTCCTTACGATCCAACCCAAAGCCTACAACAGACTCCGCCTCCTGAAACTCCTGTCCAGCTGGACATGGGCACTGCATCCTTCACTCCTACAAATCCTTGTTCCGCCCTATCCTTTGTTACGCCAACATAGCTTGGATTTCTGCCCCTCCCAGACTCTATAAAGCCCTCCAAATCTCAGAACACCATGCAATGTGTTCGTCTTCCATATCCACCTTCTGTCCCCCACACACATCCTCTATGGCCTCATTCCTTTCGCCCACCTTCTTTTCTGTGAACTCGATTCCACCCCCACCCCTCTCACTTCCTGGTGTCCCCCTTCCTCTCATCCCAGCCAACTCGCGCCTTAACGATTGTGTTCCGACGTCTGTCCATCTCCACACCCTCCAACTCCTCTACCAATGCAACTTCCAGCCCCAACCCATCCTGGATGCTGAACTTCGCCCTGACATCTACCCCTCCCACCAACTCTAAACCCATCTTCCCCTCCTACTCCTCAGGAAACCCTCTCTCTTCCTTCCCCTGAGTGGTTTTCCTCCCTCCTACAACCCTCTCCCTTTCCCATGTTACCCTTCTGTGTCCCTGCACTTCCTCCTGCCTTGTCTTCCCTCTTCATCTCCTGCCCCACCCATCCCCTGCCTCTTGGTGCGCCCGCTGCCCCCTTTTTCCTGTTCCTCCCAACCCCTTGCCAGCCCCCTCTACACCTTCCTCCCCACCTTTTCCCTCCACCCAGGCCTCCTGTACCTCAGTAGGTCCTTACCAGCAGTTTTTACTTTTCATATGTGCTACATCGTTTACAGTGGTTTTCTTAAGTGTCTCTCGCTCTGTGTACTTTTATACTGTGGCTGACTTAACATAGGTCTGACTCCAGTGTATTTTAAATGCCCCACAAATTGTCAACCACGTTCTTTTATCTTTATGTCGACATTTTTAACTGTCCCCCTGTGAATGTCCGTGTGCTAGTGTATATTTTAGCTTCCATTACATCTATTTATCCTGTTTTTATATTCCCATTTTTTCTCTCTTTTTATGTACGTGTCCCCCTTTTTTTTATCCACTACTGGCCATTAAAATTGCTACATCAAGAAGAAATGCTGATGATAAATGGGTATTCATTGGACAAATATATTATACCAGAACTGACATGTGATTACATTTTCACGCAATTTGGGTGCACAGATCCTGTGAAATCAGTACCCAGAACAACAATCTGTGGCCATAATAACAGCCTTGATACGCCTTGGCATTGAGTCAGACAGAGCTTGGATGGCCTGTACAGGTACAGCTGCCCATGCAGCTTCAACACAATACCACAATTCATCATGTGTACTGTGACGAGCCAGTTGCTTGGCCACCATTCCCCAGACGTTTTCAGTTGGTGAGGGATCTGGAGAATGTGCTGGCCAGGTCAGGAGTCGAACATTTTCTGTATCCAGAAAGGCCCGTACAGGACCTGCAACATGCGGTCGTGCATTATCCTGCCGAAATGTAAGGTTTAGCAGGGACTGAATGAAGGGTAGAGCCACGGGTCATAGCACATCTGAAACGTAACGTCCACTGTTCAAAGTGCCGTCAGTGCGAACAAGAGGTGACCGAGAAGTGTAACCAATGACACCCCATACCATCACGCTGGGTGATACGCCAGTATGGCGATGACGAATACGTGCTTCCAATGTGCGTTCACCGCGATGTCGCCAAACACGGATGCGACCACCATGATGCTGTAAACAGAACCTGGATTCATCCAAAAAAATGACGTTTTGCCACTCGTGTTCCGAGGTTCATCGTTGAGCACACCAACGCAGGCGCTGCTGTCTGTAATGCAGCGTCAAGGGTAACCTCAGCCATGGTCTCTGAGATGATAGTCCATGTTGCTGCAAACGTCGTCGAACTGTTCATGCACATGGTTTTTGCCTTGCAAACGACTCAGGGATCGATACGTGGCTGCAGGACTCGTTACAGCCATGGAGATAAGGTGTCTGCCATCTCGACTGCTAGAGATACGAGGCCGTTCGGATCCAGCACAGCGTTGCGGATTACCATATTCTGCTAACAGTCATTGGATCTCGACCGACGCGATCAGCAATGTCGCTATACGATAAACCGCAATCGCGATAGGCTACAATCCGACCTTTATCAAAGTCGGAAACGTGTTGGTACGCATTTCTTCTCCTTAAACGAGGCATCACAACAACTTTTCACCAGGCAACGCCGGTGAACTGCTGTTTGTGTATGAGAAATCGGTTGGAAACTTTCCTCACATCAGCACGTTGTAGGTGTCGCCACCGGCGCCAACCTTGTGTGAATGCTCTGAAAAGCTAATCGGTTAAATTTCTCGTCTGTAGCACGTCATCTTCGTGATGTAGCAATTTAAATGGCCAGTAGTGTATTTGTTGTAAAGCTACTCGGCTGAAGAGCGGCGGAGTCTGGAACCGCGGGACCTCTATGGTCGCAGGTTCGAATCCTGCCTAGGGCATGGATGTGTGTGATGTCCTTTGGTTAGATGGTTTAAGTAGTTCTAAGTTCTAGGGGACTGATGACCTCAGAAGTTAAGTCCCATTGTGCTCAGAGCCATTTGAAACATTTGTTTGTGCCTCCGCCAGCCACCCTCTGCCCATACGGGAAGGGTCACGAAATTTCAAGAAAAAAAAAAAAAAAAAAGACAATGGGCACCCCATTGGCGCACCTACACCCTGACTCCTATCTTTACCCCCACCCTCCCCCTCTAGAACCAACATTCCCTCCTTTCTTCCCTTCTCTCACTTAACCCTACCCCTGGCAGATCCTGGCAGTTTGTTTCATCGTCATCAGTGTGCTACGTAAGTGTTGTTTGGTGCCAGTCTACAGTGACATCGAGTGCTGTGGTTTTAATTGTGTGCTTAACTTTGTCCTCTGGCCATACTTTGCCTTGTGTAGTTTCCATTGTTAAGTGTTTGATTTTTGTGTAATATACTTTTTTAGATTTTTATCTCCATTTTTAGTCACCTCTTTTTGTATGGCGTCTTCCATAAAGTTCCCCTCTTTTATATTTCTGTTACGCCATATTTCCTCCTTTATGTTGTTTAAGAGCTGCGCCTATGCTGCTGCCAACACATCCTGGAAGGGGAATTGAAATTCAAGAAGTACAAAGAAAGGACAGTGGGCAGAACATCTCAAGGGTTTGATTTCTTCAACTTCCAACTAAGAGGATTGCGCCAGATGGGTTACTCTAAGGGTGCAATCGAAGTTTTTGGAAGAGATCCCTGCACTGCCCCTGTCTCTGCCACCCATCCATCGGTCCACCTGTCAGAGCCACTGGTGACCACCGCCGCAGCTGCAGCCACCGCTGCTGCCACCCACAGTTCGTCCATCTGTCACTACCTTCGCCACAAGCCCTCCCACGTCAACTGTCATCTATGTCATCAACACCTCCCCCTCCCCCACTTCCATGATCATTTCCTGGAGTGCCTCCCTGGCCTGTCTCCTACACATCACCTCCCCTCCTCCCACACACCCATTCCCCCATCTCCTCCCCTGCTCTCTACACCACCTCTAATCCCTCCCTCTAGGCTTCACACCTTCTATGGCTCCCACTCCTGCCCCAGCCCTCTCATATACCTCAGCTGCCTCCGCTGTTACAACCTCTCAGGTGGTCTGACCCCCCCTGACACTTCATCATCTGCTTCCTCGACCTGCATCACATCATGCCGGGCCACAATTGCCACCATGGAACCAACCACACCTCCACAACACCTATAGGATCTGCCACACACCACTTTCCTCTCCCTCTGTCTCTCTCCCCTCCTCCCAGGCTACCATCACCAAAAAAACCCATAAGTGTGTCACTTCTGATTCTGCTCCCACCACTTATAACAAAAAATTACCGTCCCCTCCTGCCACCATCTCAATGGATACACATAACCCTGCCCCCACCGTCCACACCTTTGTCCTTTCAACTTCGGGCCCCAAGTTCCTCGATGTTCATACACTCACCATGGAGATACAAAGGTATCTCCAACATGCTGCCACCTTCCAACTGAATCCATCAGGGATTCAGTCCTCATCTAGTCCCCCTCCTCATTTTTCATGCAGACATTTGTAAACTCGAACTCATCATGTTTGGCCCCCACACATCCCTGACACACTTCCTCTCCTCTTCCTCTCCTACCCAGCCCCAGTCTCCCAGTTGCCCCCACACGTCCCTGACACACTTCCTCTCCTCTTCCTCTCCTACCCAGCCCCAGGCTCCCAGTTGCCCCCCCCCCCCCAACCTACACAACGGTGATCACCAAGCTCAGCCCAGTGATCATGGAGGATGAGGTGCTGGCTAAACTAAACTCTTACTCTGAAATTGAAATCCACTCTGCCTGCTGTGTCCACGATACCTCTGGTCCCAATTACCTCATGCAGGTCTTTTTGAAGTCTACGCCCAGCATTGACCAACTACTCACAGCAATCAGATTTTTACCGCCACCACCCAGTTTAATCATCCAAATCCCCTCCTCAATCCTACTGTTGCCACTGCTGTCTAATGTAAAATGATCACCTGATCCCCAACTGTAAACGCCCCTCCACCTGTCCCCATTTAGTGGCCTCAAAGTTTCTTAGAAACTGCCAGAACCTTGCCGCCCATCCTCCCTCAAACGTCTGCAATAGACCACATCACACCTACTCCCACAAATGTAAGTCTAAACCCCCTCCTGCCACACCCAAGCTTACTGTCTCCATCTGTCCCATCGACCCCCATCCGCCCCAACAATTTCCTCCATCCGCCTACACAGCTGAAGATATCATCTGTTTCGTAACCATAGTCTTCCAAAACATCTACCGTTTCCAGCGTCCCCACACCTTCCAATACATCTCCCTAGCCGCCCACTCGATCTTTCACTTCAACACTTTCGCCACTTATTCCCACAACCAAGCCCACTTCACCTTCACCAACCTAGTTGAAGCCTCTTCTCTCCTCTCTCTTCACTCCCGTCTTCCCCAGTACGGTGTGGGATGAGTGTCGTATCCTCTTCCAGAACATCTGAACCTTCAGCACCAACAAATACCTCCTCATGAAGACCCTCTCCTGACACAGGGTCAACACCTTCCTCCTAAATGAAACCTTTCTCCAGCCCCACCTTACTCTGCACACCTCTCCCTATATCCTCCACTGAATTGATGATCCTGGTCCGCAATCCCAGGCTACCACCTTAAGAACATCCCCGTCTGGCCACAACCCCTCCTAAATGACCCCAATGAACATCTCTTTCTCAGCATCTTTTTCCCCTCCCTCACCGTCACCTGTGCCACCATCTATATCCGCTCCACTGCTCCTATTCCCTATGACTTCACCTCTCATGTTGACCACACCTTCTTCACCTATGTCATTGCAACTGATTTCCATATCCACAGCTACTCCCACGCCGCCCTTCGGCGGTGGCATCTGCTCCTCCCCACAATCCAAGGTGGATTTCTTCCTCTTCTTCAGCACACCTGCCCTGAAAGCAACACCACCTATGATGTTGCCATTTCCTCTGCCAGTTTCAGTATGTGTATTGTTGTAGACATCCTTGACCTCACAAGTAGTGACCACCTCCCTGTCATCCTCACAATAACATCTGCTCACCACCCACTTCTTGCTCCCTGCCCTGCACGCTCTCCCAAGGTTGTCCATGACTGCCGTCATGCCAAATGGGATACTTACCGGGGAGCCATCGCCAGCCAGGCCGAAAACCACCCTCTTACCTGTCACCGTCCCGACGACGTCACCCTCGCCTCCTCCTTCCTTCAGAAGGGCATTACTGACGCCACATAGGCCCATGATCCTACTCGTGATAGGGATACACTCCACCAGCAACTCCAGCAATACGTTCAGAACTTGATTAGAGCTAAGAAACACCAATAGTGGCACCAGGCCTGTACATGACTCAACGCCGCCCTCCCTATAAACTCCTCCAAGTACTGGTCAGCCTTCCATCGCCTTACTGGATCCCATTCTGCAACCCATTACCATTTTCTCCATAAGGACCACCCCTTCCCGACAACGTCAGTAAGGTGAATAACTTCACTTTCTACCTTGGGTGAGTTGATGTTAGTTCAGAATGCCTTTAAGGTGATGAAGATGTCACTATCTACACCTCGCTGAGTTTGGATGAGGTCGTGTAATAGGGCTATGAGTTGGTTGGTGTTAATTCTGTAGTACTGCCGAAGGACTTCGGAGGAATGTCGCCACTGTGCGGGATTGCGGCTGCGGTGGTCACGAGACTATATACTCGCTATAAGAGTGGGCTCTGGATGGCCACAAGGCACTTCAGAAACATAAGACAATCATGTTTGGCATATCGCACTGTCGCGTCGTACTGCATCTGAAACAGCAATTTGACTGCAGTTGGCACCCTAGTAACACAGCCAACTCTTACTAAGCGGTTAGGTCAAGGGCAGCTCCAAGACAGACGCCTTGTAGCGTGTATTCCACTGACCTAACAACCACGATTGGTGATTTGAGTGGTATCAAGACAGAACTCATTGGAGTACAGGTTGGAGGTCTGTTGTGTTTTCTGGTGAAAGCTGGTTCTACCTCGCTGCTAGTGATGGTCGTGTGTGGGTTAGAAGTGTGCCAGTTGAGAACTTACACGCAACCTGTCTGCATGCTAGACTCATTGGACCTACACCTGGAGTTATAGACTGGGGTTTGATTTCGGATGACAGCTAAATTACTCTCCTGGTTATTCCACGCACGCTGACTCGAAAACTGTATTTCAGTGTGTTGCTTCGACCCGTAATTTTGCCATCCATAAATAACATTCCATTATGTTTTCCAGTTGGATAACGCTTGTCCATACCTCAGCAGTATCTCAACATCCTCTACAGAGTACCAACATGTTTGTTTCGTCTGCTCGATTTCCAGATCTATCTCCAGTCGAGAACATGTGGGACATCACAGGACCAAAACTGCAGTGTCATCCACAAACAGCATTAAACGTACCTGTATTGACCGACCAATGCGACAGGCATGGAACTCCATCCCACAAACTGACATCCGGAATCTGTACAACACAGTGCACGCATGTCTGCCTGCTTACATTCAACATTCTGGCGGTTGCACCGGTAATTAATGTACGAGCATTTAATATTTCAATGGCTTATCTAGCGCTTGTCATGCAATCTTAATGACTTAAATATGTAATCTAGAGAAATGTATTCCTGAAATTTGATTACTCTGCATTAATTACTTTTTGATGTTTCGAAGTGATCTTGAGCGAATTACTTCCAATAAACATTCAGACCGACATATTCTATATATATATTTAGAGAACAATGTTGAAAAACTGTTCCTCAAGTTTACAATTTTGCTTCCCCAATTCTTTCCCCAAGTTCGCGACTTTATTGTGAAAAACGTATAAAAAAAATTTACGATTCACCAAGTATTGGACACCGCTGGCCATTAGTTTCTCCCATCTTTTGGGCAACACACGAATCCCACAGTGGGAGAACTTGGCCTCTTTTGAGGAGATCCACGAACCGTTCCAATTTTGCACTTGTTCACGTGATCAATTGTGCAGGTCATCCCGGTCATGTGCCATTGATTAAAAAAAGTGGAAGTCAGAGGGAACAATGTCTGAAGAGTATGGCGGGTGGACTAGGACTTCCCATTTAACGTTTCCAAATATGTTTTGCCGGGTTTTGCGACACGTGGTCAAGCACTGTCATGGTGCAAAATCACATTTTCATGTCTATCGCTGTATTATGGGCGTCTGTCTATTAGGGCTCGGTTCAAACACATCAGTTTCTTTCGATAAAAACTATCTCTTGAAATGGTTTCCGTAGAGTTCAGTACCTTCGAAAACCTATTGTCTTCCATCGCCATGCTGGAACTCGACGTCAAAATCACCGTTCCTGAAGCGTTGAAACCGTTCTCTGCAAATTCTTTCACTAATAGGTGCCTCACAATAGCTCTTACCCAGCAATTTATAAGCCTCAGCCGCAGGTTTCTCTCCATTAAAGCGGAGAGTTAAAACTTCCCGTAAATGATTAGAATTACGCACAAGTTGACATATTCAGTCAGGAATAATTGTATTATTGAATCCCAAGTCGACAAATACTATGATGGCCTTATGTTTACAAATGCCTAAGTTTATTGCATGACACTTACGATCCACTTCGTGCACCACCATTTGCCGCTGTTGCCATCTATTGTAAAACGGCGGAAGCGTTGTTGTAGACCAAATATATTCATTCTCTTTAATATAATTTTAAACAAAACTTGTCCACACAACTATGTGCAGTTTTGTTTCCTTCCCCACAGTCTATTTCATTAAAGAGGTATTTATGGATTACCGCCTAATTATTATAACACTACTACTGCAGGATCAGAGCCGTCCGAAACAGCTACTATCGTCACAGATTCAGCGGGAGGAGGGGTCTCACATACACCATACACCTTTGATCCCAACCTATTTACCAATTCATTTTAAGCGACTTCAGTTCCCAATCACCATTTCGTCGGTAATAACAATCAAGAAGACTCAAAGTCAGAGAGAGGTGGAAATAGGTGATTGACAGAGAGGGGGGAGGAAATGGACACAGGGAAGGAAAATGAGGAGATGGAGAGAGGGTGGAGGCAGAGGAGATTATGACGTACATCCGATTCCCATGTACAGGTAGTTCTCCTCCCATACTACGTCGAATTTCTGCAGATGATATGGATGGAGCCGGTGTTCACACACAGGACGTCACATGGCACTTTCATCTATGTGCAGCCCCTGTGTCACCTGCCAATTGCTGGTGGCTGGGGCCTCTTCGGTAACTGTCAGCGAGTCCTCCTCCAACTGTAGTGTTCGAGTTGAGGGTGGACGACCAGGCACCACATTTCGACACCTATCACAGGATAAACATTAGACTGGGGATAGCAATCGCAAGTACCAAGCAGAAAGGGCTATTAATTTTACTCTACAATGGACGCACCTCAGGCAGAATATACCTACGCGCAACTTTCCGGCTACTATGAGGTATCTCTCGATGGCCGCGAATGTGGAATGGTATGAAGTACATTCCACACACAATTTTGCAGTAGCTCTCCCATTGCAATCCGATTTGCCATACGCAAACACCATGTCGGTCATTTCCCCATTTGTGAACTGGTACTTGTAGCACTGCTGTCAACAATGTCACTGCACTGGCAGACCACACAAGGCTCGCGGTTCTAGGCGCGCAGTCCGGAACCGTGGGACTGCTACGGTCGCAGGTTCGAATCCTGCCTCGGGCATGGATGTGTGTGATGTCCTTAGGTTAGTTAGGTTTAAGTAGTTCTAAGTTCTAGGGGACTGATAACCACGGCAGTTGAGTCCCATAGTGCTCAGAGCCATTTTGAACCAGACCACACAAGGTCTGAAGTACAATGGGCACGAGCGCTATGTAGAGAAATGTAGCGGGTGCGCCGGAATCTCATTAAGCTCAGGTCGTCCAATAGCAGTACACAAACGGCTAAATGGATGCATACCTTCCCTATTCAGATGCCAAAACGAATCTGTCACAACCGTTTGTTTTCAGACTTTGACGCTCTCCAGCGCCAAAGCAGCGTATTTCCGGATGGGGGATGCACGATAAATCAGTGAAATATAAAGGCCGTAAATTCAACTGAGAACCTAGAACTCACAATTACAAGATTGCGTTTCATTGGAAGAACACTTTCAAGATGCGACAGATCTACTAAAGTGATTGCCTATAGTACGCTTTGTGCGTTATCTTTTGGAGGACTGCTGCACTGTGTGGGATCCTTACCAAATGGGATTAACGGAGCACGTCGAGAATGTTCAAAGAAGGGGAGCACGTTTTGTATAAATGAGAAACAGGTGAGAGATTGGCATGGATATTATACAGGATTTGGGGTGGAAACTATTCAAACAAAGGTGTTTTTCGTTGCGGCAGGATCTTCTCACGAAATTTCAATCACGAACTTTCTCCTCCGAACGAGAAAATATCTTGTTAACACCGACGTACGTAAGGATATACAATCATCATAATAAAATAAAGGAAATCATAGCTCCTTTTTTTCTGTACGCTGTTAGAGGGTGGAATAAAAGAGAATTAGTTTGCACGTGGTTCAATGAACCCTCTGCCAGGTTCTTAAGTGTGATTTGAAAAGTAGCCATGTAGATGTAAATGTTTTGGGAAAATTATCAGTTTGCCTTTTCGCACAACGTGCTAAACTTTGTCGGCGTTTTTTGAAGCAATTACGAAGCATTATTATGATTCTAGTAGTTGTACAAAGCTTCCTAAATTTTTAGAAACATCCGCGGTCAATATGATTGTTTTGTTTTCGATTAGTATATAACCTTTCATTCCATTTTTTTCTTTTCTTAAGCGTATGATATCACACTCCAGGATTACGTCAATGTTCTAAACACCGCAGCATTATAGCCACGCTCCAGAAAATGCATCCAATATCGAACTACTCTGACTATTCATGCTCCCTTCTGTTTGTCTCTACGAACAAAAACAAAAACTTAAACTTATTAACGCCACAAAAATGTAATTCTGTTCACTGATAAGTGGTGTGAAGGAGCTTTCTTCTTTTACATATTTCTTGTAATATGACGTTTTCTGTGTCAAAGACTACATTTGCGGCTAGATATGTAATATTTTTGGGCCTAGTAAATATATTGGACATTCAGGAAGTTATAAAAGAACTGTAGTAGCAGTGTGTCATATTAATGCTTGAACTATAAATCTCGAAGTGCAGGTGGCAAGCATTCCGACATGAAATTACGTCGCCAAATTCTGCGCCAGAGAAGCAGAAAGTAATCAAAGAACTGTTGTCGAACTCCTTCGCGTGTGCCTCAGGAGGAGATGAAATATTCCGCCGTACCACGGACATCAAGAAAATGTAATCCATTAGAATTTAAATGTACGTACTTAGGTCTGAGATGAGGACATTGTTAATCTCATCGCGGACGTACTCGTCTGTCAGTGCAACGGAAGCGCCTCTCTTCTCAGTGTTAGGAATCTAACTCAGGGAATTCATAATTAGGGACGATTCATTGCGCGTGCATGGCGCAGTGCCTGATTTCTTTAGCAACTTACTTGCCGATTTTTATGTAATTGGTGCAGGCGGCTGGATGAGAGAACAAGCAAAGCTTAATCCACATTTCGTCGCACCCAGCAGAAAGCTTGAAAACAGTCGAGAAAAAGAAATTATCTGTTGTTGCCGGCCGGAGTGGCCGAGCGGTTCTAGGCGCTACAGTCTGGAACCGCGCGACCGCTACGGTCGCAGGTTCGAATCCTGTCTCGGGTATGGACGCGTGTGATGTCCTTAGGTTAGTTAGGTTTAAGTAGTTCTAAGTTCTAGGGGACTGATGACCTGAGAAGTTAAGTCCCATAGTGCTGTGCACTGTAGAACATACTATTTTCACTCGTAATATGGTCTTGGCCGAACTCTCTCTTATAACCACTCAAAACGGAAGGAAAAATGTGCCTCCTTGTCGGTCACTGCTAATTTAGGGCACTTCTTCGCAGTATATTGACTGTGGATTTCTCATAATTGATTGTAATCTCTGTTGCCTAAATACTAAAAGCACATTTCACGCGCGTCACGTGGAGCACAGAAAACACATTTCTATAGACCCACAAAATCAGCAGAACTGAGAAATGTTGACCCAAAGAAGACCTTCCTGTTAAGTATCAGTGACTTCATTTGTTAGGTCATGACCCTTGTAACTACAAGTGATAAATTATTCGTAAGTACTGTACTGACTATGCCAACGAAATTCTAAGCAAGCTATTTAAACTCTGACTTTTCTATGAGAACGTCTCTTTTATCCTGAATTACACCAGTAAAATAATAATAAAATTTAACAGTATGCTGTTCAAGTAATTTTTGGGTAGTAATGTCGAACCGCAGTTTATCGACAAATTGACAAACAAGCCGACGCGTGCAGGTGCTGCCGAATGAACCCGATAATGGTTCGCAGGAGAAGATAAATAGCGATATACATCGTAAAAGTGGATGTACAAGCATGTACACTCCTGGAAATGGAAAAAAGAACACATTGACACCGGTGTGTCAGACCCACCTTACTTGCTCCGGACACTGCGAGAGGGCTGTACAAGCAATGATCACACGCACGGCACAGCGGACACACCAGGAACCGCGGTGTTGGCCGTCGAATGGCGCTAGCTGCGCAGCATTTGTGCACCGCCGCCGTCAGTGTCAGCCAGTTTGCCGTGGCATACGCAGCTCCATCGCAGTCTTTAACACTGGTAGCATGCCGCGACAGCGTGGACGTGAACCGTATGTGCAGTTGACGGACTTTGAGCGAGGGCGTATAGTGGGCATGCGGGAGGCCGGGTGGACGTACCGCCGTATTGCTCAACACGTGGGGCGTGAGGTCTCCACAGTACATCGATGTTGTCGCCAGTGGTCGGCGGAAGGTGCACGTGCCCGTCGACCTGGGACCGGACCGCAGCGACGCACGGATGCACGCCAAGACCGTAGGATCCTACGCAGTGCCGTAGGGGACCGCACCGCCACTTCCCAGCAAATTAGGGACACTGTTGCTCCTGGGGTATCGGCGAGGACCATTCGCAACCGTCTCCATGAAGCTGGGCTACGGTCCCACACACCGTTAGGCCGTCTTCCGCTCACGCCCCAACACCGTGCAGCCCGCCTCCAGTGGTGTCGCGACAGGCGTGAATGGAGGGACGAATGGAGACGTGTCGTCTTCAGCGATGAGTGTCGCTTCTGCCTTTGTGCCAATGATGGTCGTATGCGTGTTTGGCGCCGTGCAGGTGAACGCCACAATCAGGACTGCATACGACCGAGGCACACAGGGCCAACACCCGGCATCATGGTGTGGGGAGAGATCTCTTACTGAATAGTGCACGGTACATCCAAACCGTCATCGAACCCATCGTTCTACCATTCCTAGACCGGCAAGGGAACTTGCTGTTCCAACAGGACAATGCACGTCCGCATGTATCCCGTGCCACCCAACGTGCTCTACAAGGTGTAAGTCAACTACCCTGGCCAGCAAGATCTCCGGATCTGTCCCCCGTTGAGCATGTTTGGGACTGGATGAAGCGTCGTCTCACGCGGTCTGCACACCCAGCACGAATGCTGGTCCAACTGAGGCGCCAGGTGGAAATGGCATGGCAAGCCGTTCCACAGGACTACATCCAGCATCTCTACGATCGTCTCCATGGGAGAATAGCAGCCTGCATTGCTGCGAAAGGTGGATATACACTGTACTAGTGCCGACATTGTGCATGCTCTGTTGCCTGTGTCTATGTGCCTGTGGTTCTGTCAGTGTGATCATGTGATGTATCTGACCCCAGGAATGTGTCAATAAAGTTTCCCCTTCCTAGGACAATGAATTCACGGTGTTCTTATTTCAATTTTCAGGAGTGTATGTTTCACATCTCCTCCTAAACTTAGAGAATCGGGATTTGAAGTTGATTGCCGAACGATTTTACTGCCGCCAACGTACATTGCGCATAAGGACCTCGAAGATAAGATACGAGAAATTAGGGCTCATACGGAGGCATAGAGACAGTCGCATTTTCCTCGCTCTGTTTCTGTTTGCGAGTGGAACAGGAACAGGAAAGGAAATGATAAGTAGTGGTATAGGGTACCATCCACCACGCACCATACGGTGGCTTGCGGAGTACCTGTGTAGATGTAGATGTAGAACCAATTTCAAGAGACTTTTTCGCTCACACCGCTTACAAAATGTTGAAAGGAGAAAAAGTTTACCGCTTACTACATTTTCGCTGTTCTTGTAGTAAAACTGGTTCAAAATGGTTCAAATGGCTCTGACCTCTATGGGATTTAACATCTGAGGTCATCAGTCCCCTACAACTTAAAACTACTTAAACCTAACTAACCTAAGGACATCACACACATCCATGCCCGAGGCAGGATTCGAACCTGCGACCGTAGCAGTTACGCGGTTCCGGACTGAAGCGCCTAGTAAAACTGGTGAACGACCACTTAATTTGTTGCTTCTTTACTAATAACGCCATTCCCTACACACTTTGTAGACAGTATTGGTTCAAATGGCTCTGAGCACTATGGGACTCAACTTCTGAGGTCATTAGTCCCCTAGAACTTAGAACTACTTAAACCTAACTAACGTAAGGTCATCACACACATCCATGTCCGAGGCAGGATTCGAACCTGCGACCGTAGCGGTCTTGTGGTTCCAGACTGCAGCGCCTAGAAGCGCTCGGCCACTTCGGCCGGCCTAGATAGTATACACGTGTACCACTGCTTGTACCTGCAGGTATAATTGTACGAGAAATAGTTCAGGAGATAGGACGTCATAAGCACGGAGATGCGTGAAAACTACTGCATCATACATGACGTTTTAATTTATTACATCTTTACCACTGCCTCTATTCTCAACTTATTCCCACCCAGTGTCCACATGTACCGTTGCATGCAGCTACAAAATTACATCACTGTGCGTCACATAGCTTATGACATCATAAACTCTGAGCTGCGTGAAAACTCAACTGCACGGTGAAATTAGTTGAATATTCATGTGAATATATCTACAGACAAGCGTGAAATATGTAAAATATATGTGAAATTTATGTCGCATGCTGGCAAAGCTGTGGGTAAGAAGCTGTTCTAAACTAGTGGCACGATTTCAACCAAACGTGGTACACATATTACATGTATTGCGTGTTGTGTATCTAACCGGGGACCTAGAAACGATGGAGAGGCTTCGTCCTGCAGTAGCACTAAGTGGTTCACAACCAGACAACAGCCACAGCAGTCTAGCCACCTCACCGGCGCCCGACACCGAACCCAGGGTTATTGTGCGGTTCAGCCCCCGGGCGGATTCGTGCCGGGGACTGGCACGCCTTACCGCTCGGGAAGCAGCGCATAAGATCGCGCGGCTAGCCGGTAAGGAACAGCAGCTTCCTATTGACATGTGGATGATAACTTTGAGAGAGAAGGGGGCAGTGAAGGGGGAAGGGGAAAATGGACACAGATATGGGGAAGGAGGAGGTGGAGATAAAGAGAGAAGACGAGGAAATGAAAGACGAGGATATGGAGAATGAGAGGGGGAGGAGGAAATGTTGAGAGGAAGGAAGCAGGGGAAGATGGCAGAGGGAGGTGGAGGAGGAGATGGACTAAGAGGGAGAGGAGGAAGAGATGGATAGAGAGAGGGGGACGAGGAAACGAGCAGGGAAATGGACAGAGATGAGGAGAGACAGGGGAAGGGGATGTGGACAGAGAGAAGTGGAACAGAAGAGGCACAGAGAGAGGAGAGTAGATGAACAGAGAGAGGGGGAGGAGATGGACTGAGACAGGCGGAGAAGAGATGGACAGGGAGGAACGAGTTTAAAGGCAGAGAGAGGGGGGAGGGGGAGACATACTGAATGAGGGAGGAGGAGGAGATGATATTAGTAAGGAGGAAGAGATGGAAATACGGGGAAGGAAGAGATGGACAGAGGCGGAAGAGCAGATAAACAGAGTATTGCTTGTGGTATAACCGTCATTTATGTCACACTGATTAAAAAACACTAGAAAAATAGTAAATATGGTAGTTATACAATTATAAATAAAGCAATGAGCCATGAAATACTGTAGCTAATAATAAAATATATACAGAAGTGAACACAACTATTTTGCGTGTAATATTGTAGTTGGTTGATGTGCATCTAACTACTTGATTTCTAGCCTCTCCGCCATTCTTAAAAAATTAAACGGCGTTGTTAGCAAACAATGGACTTTATTCAATTTAAAATCACAAGTTTCAAACGCACAGCTCCAGAATGTGGAACACTGTTGTTTGTTTCACGTTGATGAATGGCAGAAAGGGTTGGGGGCAGCGTGAGGGAGGTGACGAGGAAGGCAGTAAGGCCCGTAATAGCGTCTATAGGCAGGCGTGTTGTTGTTGTTGTGCTCTTCAGTCCTGAGACTGGTTTGATGCAGCTCTCCATGCTACTCTATCCTGTGCAAGCTTCTTCATCTCCCAGTACCTACTGCAACCTACATCCTTCTGAATCTGCTTAGTGTACTCATCTCTCGGTCTCCCTCTACGATTTTTACCCTCCACACTGCCCTCCAATGCTAAATTTGTGATCCCTTGATGCCTCAAAACATGTCCTACCAACCGATCCCTTCTTCTAGTCAAGTTGTGCCACAAACTTCTCTTCTCCCCAATCCTATTCAATACCTCCTCATTAGTTACGTGATCTATCCACCTTATCTTCAGTATTCTTCTGTAGCACCACATTTCGAAAGCTTCTATTCTCTTCTTGTCCAAACTAGTTATCGTCCATGTTTCACTTCCATACATGGCTACACTCCAAACAAATATTTTCAGAAATGACTTCCTGACACTTAAATCTATATTCGATGTTAACAAATTTCTCTTCTTCAGAAACGCTTTCCTTGCCATTGCCAGTCTACATTTTATATCCTCTCTACTTCGACCATCATCAGTTATTTTGCTCCCCAAATAGCAAAACTCCTTTACTACTTTAAGTGTCTCATTTCCTAATCTAATTCCCTCAGCATCACCCGATTTAATTGGACTACATTCCATTATCCTCGTTTTGCTTTTGTTAATGTTCATCTTATATCCTCCTTTCAAGACACTGTCCATTCCGTTCAACTGCTCTTCCAAGTCCTTTGCCGTCTGTGACAGAATTAGAATGTCATCGGCGAACCTCAAAGTTTTTACTTCGTCTCCATGAATTTTAATACCTACTCCAAATTTTTCTTTTGTTTCCTTTACTGCTTGCTCAATATACAGATTGAATAACATCGGGGAGAGGCTACAACCCTGTCTCACTCCTTTCCCAACCACTGCTTCCCTTTCATGCCCCTCGACTCTTATGACTGCCATCTGGTTTCTGTACAAATTGTAAATAGCCTTTCGCTCCCTGTATTTTACCCCTGCCACCTTTAGAATTTGAAAAAGAGTATTCCAGTCAACATTGTCAAAAGCTTTCTCTAAGTCTACAAATGCTAGAAACGTAGGTTTGCCTTTTCTTAATCTTTCTTCTAAGATAAGTCGTAAGGTCAGTATTGCCTCACGTGTTCCAACATTTCGACGGAATCCAAACTGATCCTCCCCGAGGTCCGCATCTATCAGTTTTTCCATTCGTCTGTAAAGAATTCGCGTTAGTATTTTGCAGCTGTGACTTATTAAACTGATAGTTCGGTAATTTTCACATCTGTCAGCACCTGCTTTCTTTGGGATTGGAATTATTATATTCTTCTTGAAGTCTGAGGGTATTTGGCCTGTCTCATACATCTTGCTCACCAGCTGGTAGAGTTTTGTCATGACTGGCTCTCCCAAGGCCGTCAGTAGTTCTAATGGAATGTTGTCTACTCCGGGGGCCTTGTTCCGACTCAGGTCTTTCAGTGCTCTGTCAAACTCTTCACGCAATATCGTATCACCCATTTCGTCTTCATCTACATCCTCTTCCATTTCCATAATATTGTCCTCAAGTACATCACCCTTGTATAAACCTTCTATATACTCCTTCCACCTTTCTGCCTTCCCTTCTTTGCTTAGAACTGGGTTGCCATCTGAGCTCTTGATATTCATACACGTGGTTCTCTTCTCTCCAAAGGTCTCTTTAATTTTCCTGTAGGCAGTATCTATCTTACCCCTAGTGAGATAAGCCTCTACATCCTTACATTTATCCTCTAGCCATCCCTGTTTAGCCATTTTGCACTTCCTCTCGATCTCATTTTTGAGACGTTTGTATTCCTTTTTGCCTGCTTCATTTACTGCATTTTTATATTTTCTCCTTTCATCAATTAAATTCAATATTTCTTCTGTTACCCAAGGATTTCTAGCAGCCCTCGTCTTTTTACCTACTTTATCCTCTGCTGCCTTCACTACTTCATCCCTCAGAGCTACCCATTCTTCTTCTACTGTATTTCTTTCCCCTATTCCTGTCAATTGTTCCCTTATGCTCTCCCTGAAACTCTGTACAACCTCTGGTTCTTTCAGTTTATCCAGGTCCCATCTCCTTAATTTCCCACATTTTTGCAGTTTCTTCAGTTTTAATCTACAGGTCATAACCAATAGATTGTGGTCAGAGTCCACAGCTGCCCCTGGAAATGTCTTACAATTTAAAACCTGGTTTCTAAATCTCTGTCTTACCATTATATAATCTATCTGATGCCTTTTAGTATCTCCAGGGTTCTTCCACGTATACAACCTTCTTTCATGATTCTTAAACCAAGTGTTACCTATGACTAAGTTGTGCTCT
Organism: Schistocerca gregaria; assembly: GCF_023897955.1. Classification (NCBI taxonomy): domain Eukaryota; kingdom Metazoa; phylum Arthropoda; class Insecta; order Orthoptera; family Acrididae; genus Schistocerca; species Schistocerca gregaria. The sequence goes on from NC_064931.1 coordinate 101,630,555, forward strand.
GCACAAAATTCTACTAGGCGGCTTCCTCTTTCATTTCTTAGCCCCAATCCATATTCACCTACTATGTTTCCTTCTCTCCCTTTTCCTACACTCGAATTCCAGTCACCCATTACTATTAAATTTTCGTCTCCCTTCACTATCTGAATAATTTCTTTTATTTCATCGTACATTTCTTCAATTTCTTCGTCATCTGCAGAGCTAGTTGGCATATAAACTTGTACTACTGTAGTAGGTGTGGGCTTCGTATCTATCTTGGCCACAATAATGCGTTCACACTGCTGTTTGTAATAGCTTACCCGCATTCCTATTTTCCTATTCATTATTAAACCTACTCCTGCATTACCCCTATTTGATTTTGTGTTTATAACCCTGTAATCACCTGACCAGAAGTCTTGTTCCTCCTGCCACCGAACTTCACTAATTCCCACTATATCTAACTTTAACCTATCCATTTCCCTTTTTAAATTTTCTAGCCTACCTGCCCGATTAAGGGATCTGACATTCCACGCTCCGATCCGTAGAACGCCAGTTTTCTTTCTCCTGATAACGACATCCTCCTGAGTAGTCCCCGCCCGGAGATCCGAATGGGGGACTATTTTACCTCCGGAATATTTTACCCAAGAGGATGCCATCATCATTTAATCATACAGTAAAGCTGCATGTCCTCGGGAAAAATTACGGCTGTAGTTTCCCCTTGCTTTCAGCCGTTCGCAGTACCAGCACAGCAACGCCGTTTTGGTTATTGTTGCAAGGCCAGATCAGTCAATCATCCAGACTGTTGCCCCTGCAACTACTGAAAAGGCTGCTGCCCTCTTCAGGAACCACACGTTTGTCTGGCCTCTCAACAGATACCCCTCCGTTGTGGTTGCACCTACGGTACGGCCATCTGTATCGCTGAGGCACGCAAGCCTCCCCACCAACGGCAAGGTCCATGGTTCATGGGGGGGGGGGGGGGGGGGGGGGGGGTAAAAATGCGTAAACTGGTGCGAGTGAATATTCGAGCTATAGGCAAGCCAGATAGGCCCCCACTAAGGCCGCTGGCATAGAGGATACACACAAATAAATAAACAGATAAAATGAAACAATATCAAATAAAATAAAATGAAAGATTTAAGAATAGATTCAATAGAAACTTCAGTGAAAGAAATAACGTTCTCATTCAGTAAGCGGCAAAGGTTGGGCTTCATGTGTCACTCGAAAAAACGCTGTACATCACGAACATAGGTGAGTCTCCTAGTTCACTGCATCTGGAACACGGAGAGATCAAGAAAACCAACACGTTTAAGTAATTGGGAGAATGGCTGGAACCTAACCTACCTGGAGGAACAGCCCTATCAACTCGAGTCAACAAGCTAGAGATGGCATACCAGCTGACCAAGAATACTTATAATAAAAAATGTCTCTCCTGTAACACTCAACTAAAGCACTACCAGACAGTCATCCGTCCTGATGCCTTATATGTTTCAGAATGTTTGATACTCAATACTGAAAAGCTCGAAATCCAGGAGAGAAAGATATTGAGGAAGATACTGGGGCTAGTCAAGGAAGGCGACAATTATAAAAGGCTACGAGTACTGTGAAGAAATCACTGGTGGAGCTAGGAAAAGACTTCTAGCATTTTATGGACACGTTTACAGGATAAATCGTGACAGATCGACCAACCAGCTACGCTGCTACTGGCAAAAGAGGAAGACCAAGTCACCATGGTTGATTGGATAAAGATCTTCAGGAACTCGGAATAACAGAAGGAAACTTGGAGGTTGGACATTACTCAGGAAGAAGCTTAGACAAAAAAGGTTCCGGGACAGACTACCAAGAAAGAAGACTGGTGCTCTCTGGACACAGGAGACGAAGGAGCAACACAGCCAGAGGATGCGTAACTACTGGGGAAACGCCAACGAAATACGAAGAAGAAGAAGAAAAGATTTAATAATGAACTGAGAGGGGTACCTGAGTTCTCCTGCCCCATGTGTTCCTTCCTATCATTTGCCTACAAGAAGGAGCCTCTCCCGCGGTACGAGACTGAAAACGCATGCTACTATCACAGTGTTACTTCGTGCAAAGTGACACATAAAGAAATGTCTTCTACCGAACATGAGTCACTTGGATAACGCCTCAACAGTGCGCCTGCTTCATACAGTTGCCGGCAACCCAGTTACCTCGTCTTTAACAATGGGCTTTTTGCTGCTACTTCGCTACAGTATTGTAGGATCTCAGAGTGTTGCTATCGGGTCATGAACTAAGTAATGTGCTGTTCAACCGAACGCTTAATAGTTCTGCCAACTGAGCACTCGAGCGAAACTGCTTAAGCTAGACTGCGTCACAACATTTTGTAGAATAATAACTGAAATGGGAAACAGATCTTGCATATAACGCAGTCTTTTATCTCACTTTATTCTCTATCAGGAAAGCGTCAAATGAGAGCTCAGTACCTTGTTTTGAAACATATGCTTCAGATTTTGGCGCAAAATAATACAGGAATATTTATACAGCAGAGCTAGTTAGCGAAATACCTTCTTTCAGATTCCAGTAGAAACAACTGATGAAAATCACTGGCACATATTTCCATTTGGATAGTTTGAATTTTTTTTCAATATTTGGCTTACAAAATGCTTTTCCAAATATAAAAATAGCTTTGAGGATATTTATGGCAATTTCAACGGAGTTTCTGCAAATTAAAGATGGTAAAAATTTACTCAAGGTAGAGTAAATGTGAAGTAGACTGTCAAATTCAACAACCCTGTCGACAGAAAATGATACAGCTGCTAAATTTGACTTCAGTGACATTGTGAATAAATCCAAGCAAAGAAATGTGGAGTAAAATTATAATAAGGACACAATGTGTTCTCAGTACTTAATTATAGCTTTATCGCTTATTTCCTTTTATGATTCATACACCGTTAATAATTTAATACGAGCAAATATAATTTGTTCTATTTTATACATCATGATAAAATACAGTAGCTGCCACAAACAATGAGACATAGATATCTTTTACTTTCAGTTCTTTTAGAACGTTTGAACAATTTATTACAGCGTATAGTTAATTTGTCGTGTGCAGTATTTTCCACCAATATTTTTCACCTACATAGCTCTTTTAAGTAATTTTTAAGTAATGCTTCATTTTTGTTAAACCTATCTCACAAATTACAGAATTTCCTGTATCAGCGTACAGAAAATTACAGAAAGGTAGTTTTTTTGGGGGTGGAGGCAGGATCAAGGCGGCTGGCCCCCAAACATGGTGTAGAAGAGCGAACAGCTGGACAAGGAGGGGGGAAAGGGAGAGAGAGCAGCGTTCGCTGAAGTATATGAGTCCGCTGGGTCTGCCCGAGGCGATTGCAGTTTTCGAATCCGTTGCTGAGAAGGAAGTACAGGTCAGTTGAAGCTGGCCCTCGGGGTTAGGTGTATAAGGCGGGGAAACGAAAACAGATTCGTCACTGTGGAAGGATGCGCTATGGGGAGGGGTGACTGAGGGGTACTCCTGGTCTGTCTACTGGTAACTTCACAACAGTATAACATCTGCAATGGAGCAGTGGAAATTGGGCCCGATTACCCCTGGTCTCTGTTACACGTACTACACTAAAATAATCATATCGTATTCAAACTGTTTGATATAATACTGAAAAAAATACGGAGAATAAAATTATATCGCAAAATTTCTGATGGAGCCGGGTCCCTCTGATGCTTCAGAACGAGCCACCTCTGATGTAGCAATACTGTTTTCAAGGTTTTCTTTGAAGAATCTATAAATAATTTCCATTGCTTTCTGTATTATATTTTAGCTCTGATTTTCGTCACTTTTCCGGTTTTGTATTTGCAGAACACCATTACACCATCTTAAAGAACAAATTCCCTGAAGTCTTTACCACCTTTTCTGTGAATTAAATATGATGTATCGTGCGGAAGTACATTGTTTTAACTGAGACGTAAGCCTAGAAGTTGTGCTGCATTTTTTAGAGTTTCAAGCCTTTCGCCAAATTGTTAAGCTCTTTTTGAGTAAGAGCTTTTGTGTTACTATCGGTACCACACGTGGAGTAGTCAGATTCACCACTTTCATGACTTACCTCCAGTTCTGAGCATTGGAATGTATCCATTGATGTTGGTCGAGAAGTGATCGGTAGCCCTGGCCAATGAGGGACAGATCTAATTGTCGAATTTTTTGATACCAAACTTCGTTCCGTTTCTTTTGTCGTATTCCGCTACTTCCTTGATAAAAAAAAGTAAACAGCCATCCACATGAGTCTTCTGTTCGCGCCATACCATGGTAAAAGTGAAGTTCAAATAATTCATTTAACCTTAAATCCACACCTTCATTGCTCCACACGTGTATGACACCCAGTGTGTGGAGCTAAAGACTTGTTCTGATCTACTTGTTCTGTTCTCCATGCCAAAATAAGCAAATTGTTTTTTGTCGACGTCTTATAAGCCCCACAGGTCTAACAAAATGTATGTGGGCTATTGAAAAACTGTCCTCCTGATATTTTTATCACGGCTTCGATGAAATAACACCACTCACAATAAAACACATAAACACCTTCTAGCTCGCGTCCTCACTCAGTGTTAATTTCTGTGGCGATAACGGAGCGTCAGCTTTGAAACTCATTCTCACCCTCCACTACACCATCCAAGAAACAAGCAATGTCGCCACATTTGTATAAATTACACTACATAACATAGATTTCACAGCCATTAGTAAATATCAAATGACCCTAGTAAGATGGGAGGAGAGGTAGCTTTGCAGAGAAAACTGAGGGTGATGAAACAAAAATTGACATCGTTTTCACGTTTAGTGGTGCCAAATTAGCAGTGAACATCACTCTTACCAAATTTCTGAACGAGCGAGGTGCCGCAGTGGTTAGCACACTGGTCTCACATTCGGCCATCCTGATCTTGGTTTTCCGTGATTTCCCTAAATCGCTTCAGGCAAATTCCAGGATGGTTCCTTTGAAAGGGCTCGGCCGACTTCCTTCCCCATCCATACCTAATTTGATGATACCAATGACCTTGCTGTTGGTCCCTTCCCCCGAAACAACCCACTAACCAAGCTTCTGAAGCCATTATGACCTGTGTAATAGAAGTACCCAGGTACATAATTACGCACATGTGGATTGCAACTGTCGCTTACAGCATTACCTACTTTAACAGCCATGACACTGCAAATCTGCTCAAGGACATGTCATGTCACATAATTCTTTCCATTGCCTAAGAACAATGTCATAAATCCTATAAAGCAATTGTTGTGCATTTTGTAGAGCATCAATCAATAGTATACAGCCAACACAAAGCCTTACAAAGAGAGTAAAGCTCTGTGATAAACACGCTGATGAGAACAACAATACGCTCATGTGCTTAATACCTTGTAGGTCCACATTGGAAGCACAGTGCAGCAGCGATTCTGGGTGGCATCGATTCGACAAGTCCTCAGCAGATTTTCAGAGGTATGTGGCACCCAATGCCTACATAGAGGTCACCTATTTTATGTAGATTACCGGCGGGTTCAGATTAGGTGAATTTCCTGGCCAAGATATCAAAGGTAAGTTCCCTGCTCCGCTCTTCAAAACACTGTGGTACCATTCTGGCAGTAAGGAAACGTGCATTCTAGTGCAGTTTTAATTTATTCAAGATGGCGACTGCCCTTAGGTGGTGGTTGTAGCAACATGGCACTGATGACGTCACCACCCCCATAGCTCCCCCTCTCCCACATCCCCTCCCCTCCCATACTTGTGAATCGGCGAGAAAAAGATACAGTCGGTGCTGACATGCTGGAGAGAAGGAATGTAAGGCATTGTACTGAGAATTATGTCCATTTATTTATACATGTATTAATTAAATTACTGGGAAATGTGTTCAACTAATGACATGTTGCTGTTGGATAGAGAGGAGTTACCTGTAACCATACAGCTCAGCACAGTGTCCATAGCCTCCTATATGAGAAATGGAAGGAGTCAGTAAGCTGTTCATGTTTTTTGACATGGCTGGTCAATCCACAGTATAGGAGACAACTTCGTTCTAAGCCGCTAACCCAGACTAAATGAACCAGAGGTGCTCACCTTGGTGTATGGGGCTCTATTGAGGACGCCTGAAATGGGTATTGTTCCACTTTTCGATCACGTGTATGTATATGTTCACCTTGTTGTGTTTTCTAGTCCATGATACAACTCGGAATTGGTGGGGAACTGCCCTACAGCCGCTTCCAAAAGAATTGCCTGCTATAGAGCTACAAAAGTGTAGCTGCTGAAGAATGTGTAGATAGGTACATGGTAAGAACGTATAGGGAAAGAACGTGCAGACAGATACATGCTAAGAAAGTATAGAGAAGAAAACTATCATTGAAGTGTAGGGAGGGCAGTACACATTACCACAACTGATGTAAAATGCTTCGCTGCCCGATTTGCGCATCCAGACTGTCGTGAAAAAACTACCAATCGTAAACAACAGACTGTATTGCTACACGTCCACTGGGCATTGACAAAAATCATAATAGCACAACTACCACAAAAACCGACCCCAAAAGATCTCACAGATGGTGGGAGCTTACAACCAGTCTTACCTTCCATACTACCTTCTATCCTCCATTCCTCCTATGTCCATGTAGGTAGGGATACCGGTTTTTCAGGATTGTTCTCACCTGTTGTTGATGGTACTCAAAGAGATTCATCTGTGGGTAGTGTTGTAATGTTTCCGGTATTCGGAAATCAGCCACAAATGGACAGCTGGCTGCGGTGGCCGAGCAGTTCTAGGCGCTTCAGTCTGCTACGGTCGCAGGTTCGAATCCTGACTCGGGCATGGATGTGTGTGATGTCCTTAGGTTAGTTGGGTTTAAGTAATTCTATGTTCTAGGGGACTGATGTCGTCAGATGTTAAGTCCCATAGTGCTCAGTGCCATTTGAACCACAAGTGGACAAAAGACTCAACAACAGGACCCTTTCTACAAGCTGTGAAACGTATTTCTCGTAAAGACTGCTCCCCCCTCCCTCACCACTGGAACAATAGCGAAATACCTGGTTATTCGTCACAGGTGAAAAACTGAACACTCAACAGTGGTACCCCGCCCTTCCCTTAATTGCCCTCCACTCTCTCACATGCACCCATTCCCACTCCCACGTGCCTCCCCCCCCCCCAAATTGGGAATTGGTGCTTAAAAGACCCAGTCCTGGAAAAATGGTGTCACTACCTTCTGAGCTGCTGGAGATGAAAAACATAAGTTATTGTATACTTTGACAGTGAAAACAGTGGATATAAGACTAAAGTCAATGAAAACTCCAGCTATATAAGTATAAACTCTGTTTCCAGGTATGATTGTTATGCTTTCTACAGCACATATTGTACCGACAGACCTAATCTCACATTGTGAAATGATATAGCCTTACATTTTTAAAATGAATATTGTGACAGAGCAAATAGTGGGTACAGTACTAAAATCAATGAAATCTCTAGCTAAATAAGTGTATACTCACTCTTTTGATATAAACTTACACTTGCTACAAAGAATATTGATCCTAGAACATTGATCTCACATTGAATATACTACAAAAGAACCACTTGACACCTTCAACAGTGCTTAAACATTCATTCAGCTAGCAAATTTCTCACGCTTTGGTGTGTAGAAGACTTAACCAATAGCGTGATTCCAGTAAGACCAAACAACACAATAACCAATATTGAGCGAATATTCTGGGATGGTTAGATGTGTTTTTCTTGTGAGTAGTACCAGTGTGTCTTAGGAGGACAGACAGATAATCCTCTTATAAGTGGGCAACCATTAAAAATGAAAAAATAAAAAAAGAGAAAAACACATTAACACACAATATTAATGACAATGTTACGCTATGAGTCCATTCCAGCTTAGTTCTGCAGGAAGACGAAACAGAATAATAACATCACACAACTGCATGAACGGTGTATTATAACCTCGATGTGTGGATACAGACTAAGCAGCTTAGAACCAGACTTACCTTTCCTCATTCCTCCTCATCTCTCTCTCTCTCCTCCGCCATAGGCAGGAACACTGGTTTTCCAGCCCTGTTCTGTCCTGTGCCTGATGGTACACAAAAAGCTCCATCGATTGAAGGTTCTCTGCTTTGGTCGGTGTTGGGTTGACAGTGATACACTGTTTCTAGTCTGAAGCTGGACTCTCCCATATGTAGTGATTCTGCTTTCCCAGGCCTGTTAGAACCTGTCACTGATGCTGCACAAAGGGATTCATCTGCTAGCGATGCTCCACTTTGGTCGGCGTCATGTTGACAGTTATATACATTTTGAGGTCTAGGAGATGTCGACCCTTGGAACAACAATGAAATACTTGAGTGTTCATCACGCATGGGGCAAACACAATTTCCAGCAGCCTTTCGTAGCCGGCGTGCTCTCCTGGACTCCGAGCACTCAAAATTAGTGTCTGTGTAAATCTTGCAAAATAAATTGTCATGAATGTAGGAATTACATACATTTTAGATGCACAAATAGCAATATGGAACAGCAGCTTTGACGCTACCTATCACATCTTGGAAAAGAAAACCCCAGTGATTTTTGTACTCAACAGCAAGCTATAATTCGCAACCCCCACCTCCTTGTTGTGTCGTAACTTCCAAATGAGTAAAACTACAAACTTTTTCTACTACACTGTTATCGATGACTCCGAGGCAGTGTTGTTTCTGATATAACAGTCAAGGAATGCATCGCTGTCATTACTCCAATGAAGGAAATATATTTCCAACACCTGACATATATTCATGCTGCAAGTTTTGTATTCCATTCATTATGGTGACAAACTAAGATTATGAAACTACTACCTTCTACACCAAAGAAAAATATTACAGATTCTTTGTGATACGTACACTATATACGTTTCCAGATGTGTATAGCACCCACTGTTATGTCTGATTACAGTTCAGACACTATGCAGTACTCGCATCAGTTCTATATAATGATAGTCAGCAAAGATGCAAGCCATCACATGCTTTAACTATAAATATATGTCTGAGTGATGCTAAATGGCCTCATTTTTACACAAAGAAAAGTATTATCTTCTCAATGACCTTCAAGTATTGAGTTACACCATTATTTTTTATATATGAATTAATGAATTTACTCATGGCCCTTTTGTTACCAGTGACTGTTGTCACTTTCAGAACTCAAATTAATAATCAAATTAATTAATTCAATAATATTCAACCCGAAATTTCTGGTGTATCCATGTACCATCACAATAAAATAATAACATTGAACAGCTGAGGGAGTATTAATGAGAACAGTGGTTTATTTACGTTTACAGGTTAATGACAAGTTTTATGAATCCTTTTACAGCAAAAACTAACTGAAAAGTATTACACAGAAATGGCAAACAAAAATCAGAAAAGAAATAGTGTTTGATTGGGAAAGCACACGTTGTGGTGGAAGTTATACAAATTTTCCGACGAATTAACTCCTTTTACCACACAATCTGACTTTGTTTACATTGATCCATAGTGAGACCCAACTCTGTTCAAATGGAATCAACAACGAACAAGAACAGGGAGCTGTGAATATCATTTAACAACGCTACGCTTGTGCTGCAGTATTTTGCCCTTTCACTTTGATTCAGGCAGCGGCAGAAAACGGCGCGTTGTGGGCGAGCAGCAGTGTGCTACGGCGGCTGTGATGTTCTGACGCGTCCATGAAATTTTCCAAACAACGCAGTCTGAAGTCGTGATTATCAGAACCCGAAATTCTGGCAGATTTCAGTGTGACGTGCAGCTGTTTGATGGTCTGGCCAAACTAATTTGACTCAGAGGCACGGCGGTGCATGCTGGAATCGTCAAAGGTCTGACGCCCAAGTCAGGATCAATAAGTTCACCTTCGTGACATGCTACATATCCGAGTTGATATACAGTTCTGCTGGCGACAGTTGGAAACTACCACTGGCTCTTAGTCCACCACAAGATATAGACCACAAGTCTCCACAAGAAGACAAAGAAAGCAAAGAATCACAACCATTTCCACCAAGACTCGGTATGAGAGCCGAATTAGCAAAAACGAAACCGTCCTCACATTGCACAAACCAATCGAACTATCCTCTACTCATTGAATCTCCCCTCTAGACTTTTATGCTGCTCTGGTAGCCAATCTCGGCTCAGGACTCAAGGTTCCCACTCTCGGGGAGCAAGGCCGGGCGGTGTGGCTGAGCGGTTGTTGGCGCTTCAGTCAGGAACCGCGAGACCGCTACGGTCGCAGGTTTGAATCCTGCCTCGGGCATGGCTGTGTAGGATGTCCTTAGGTTAGTTAGGTTTAAGTGGTTCTAAGTTCTAGGGGACTGATGACTTCAGATGTTAAGTCCCATAGTACTCAGAGCCATTTGAACCATTTTCTGGGGGAGCAAACCCCCATTTTGAGAGCCCTGAGAGGAGCCTATCAGCGACGCCAAATCTCTCTTGGTTTACAAGGGTGGCAAATGTTTTGCCAAGAAAAATTTATCTAGATGGAGCCACAGTCTATCATTTACAGATAGATATTTCCGGGCCGACCATTTCCAATTTCTGAAAGAGGGCTGTTACGTTTCCCAGACAGTCGTATTCATGAAATATATGTTTTGCTGTGACTTCCTGGCATCATGGAGGTTACAGTCTTGCCTTCACTAAATATGTACATCAGCCTCTCTGTCCGTATCGTCCCAGTTTCTAGTATGAAGTGCACAGAGTTTTATGACATTCCCACCAATTGAACAATGGCTCAGTTTACAGCAGTCTATCCTAATGGCTTCCTCCACCCACCTTCTGCGAACTGGCCACGTTCACGATGGATTGCTACCTGGCCCAGGTAAGATATTTTGTGAACCAGTGCCCTTCTGAGTTTCCCTAAGTGGAAGAAGAAAAGAACTTCGGCCAAAAGTCCCTGTGCTGTCTGACTGACAGTGTTGTTAAAGTGAGAGAGTGGCGTGTCACCTCTCAATGGAAAATGCACGAAACAACGACATCTTACGAGGAAACAGACAAACGCATGACAGCGGTGTTTGACATGTGAAATTACATACCATTTTGTTCTAACCCTGCGTACAGAACACAGTCTCCACTACACGTGACACTTGTCAAGCAAATTTATACACAGCGATTACAGTACCTAAAAAACCACTGTCACTGACTTAGAATCTCTGAAGATATGATACTGAAGACTCGATCTATGTCTCAGACGTGGCAGGGAAGGTGTTGGAAGTGGCCGGTGGCAGTGGGGTTGATCAGCGCTGCCTCGGTGAACAGAAACCTTTGACAGTGACGTCAACAACTGCTGGTCACGGTGCCCGCTGCCCTTGTTATTGCAGTTCCTGCAACTGCCTCTTCTCACTGCGTGATGTAGTCAAGAGCCATAGCATGCTGTTGGCCATTCTTCTCCTAGGGAGTTTCCTTTGGGCGATCTGGGACATGTATTTGGCTATTGTTCCAGGGATCAGGATTTCCTAGAAAGATGTACCAGTTCTGCAGACCTCATTGCCAGTGCAACGTCGACCAAAGCTTAGCATCGACAGCATATCGATCTCTTAGTGTGACATCAGTCCCAGCTGCAGACCGTAAGCTGTAGTAAACAGCACCTACAGTGGACAGAGCTCTTTGTGTACTATCAGCAGGAGAACAGAACAGCGCTCGAAAACCCGTATCCATACCTAAAAGTGGAGGAGAACGGGGGATGAGGTGAGGTAGAAGAGGAGGTGAAACGGGTTCTAAGCTACTCATTCTGTATCAACACATACAGATGAAGACACATGTACTGTTCTGGTGGAAGGTTTCCTTTTTCGATAGTTGTGTGATCGTAGTGTACTGTTTTGTCTTCGTATAGCACCGAAGGTGTGATGCACGTGTAGCGTAACTCAGTCATTTCTATTGCATTGTTCTCTTTTTTAATATCTGCTCACTATAAGAGGATTACATAACTCACTTGTATGAATACCAAGAGCTCAGATGGAAAACCAGTTCTAAGCCAAGAAGAGAAAGCAGAAAGGTGAAACGAGTATATAAAGGGTCTGTACAAGGGCGATGTACTTGTCGGCAATGTTATGGAAATGGAAGACGATTTAGATGAAGATGAAATGGGAGATATGATACTGCAAGAAGAATTTCACAGATCACTTAAAGACCTAGGTCGAAACAAGGCCCCGGGAGTGGACAACATTCCATTAGAACTACTGATAGCCTTGGAGAGCAGCCCTGACTAAACTCTACTATCTGGTGAGTAAGCTGTATGAGACAGGCGAAATACCCTCAGAATTCAAGAAGAATATAATAATTCCAATCCCAAAGAAAGCAGGTGTTGACAGGTGTGAAAATTACCGAACTATCAGTTTAATAAGTCAAAATAATGACACGCAGTATTTACAGACGAATGGAAAAACTGCTAGAACCCAACCTTGGGGAAGATCAGTTCGGATTCCGCAGAAATGTTGGAACACGTGAGACAATACTTAGAAATCTTAGAAGACAAATCAAGGAAAGACAAACCCACGTTTCTAGCATCTGTAGACTTAGAGAAAGCTTTTGACAATGTTGACTGGAATACTCTCTTTCAAATTCTGAATGTGCCACGTGTCAAATACAGGGAGTGAAAGGCTATTTACAATTTGTACAGAAACCAGATGGTAGTTATAAGAGTGGAGGGGCATGAAAAGGTAGCAGTGGTTGGGAAGGGAGTGAGACACAGTTGTAGCCTATCCCCGTTGTTATTCAAGCAAGCAGTAAAGGAAACAAAAGAATAATTCGGAGTAGGAATTAAAATCCATGGCGGAGAAATAAAAACTATGAAGATCGCTGATGACATTGTAATTCTGTCAGAGAAGGTGAGGAGGAAGTCTTTTCTAAATGTATTTCTGTCGAGTATAGCCATGTATGGATGTGAAACACGGACAATAAATAGTTTAGACAAGAAGAGAATAGAACCTTTCGAAATGCGGTGCTACAGAAAAATGCTGAAGATTAGATGGGTAGATCACGTAACTAATGAGGAGGTACTGAAAGGAATTGAGGAGAAGAGGAATTTGTGGTATAACTTGACCAGAAGCAGGGCATCAGGGGATCACCATTTTAGTATTGGAGGACAGGGTGGAGTGTAAAAATCGTAGAGGGAGACCAAGAGATGAATACACTAAACAGATTCAGAAGGATGTAGGGTGCAGTAGTTACTTGGAGATGAATAAGCTTGCACAGGATAGAGTAGCTTGGAGAGCTGCATCAGACCAGTCTCTGGCCTGAAGATCACAACAACAACAACAACACACCTCTCCTCGTAAGACATACTGGTACCAATCACAAGAAAAACATGTTTATCCATCCCAGAATGTTAGCTTAATATTTTTTTATCGTGATGTTGTTTGGTCCTACCAGCATTATGTTACTGGTTAAGTCTTCTACTCACCATAGTGTTTGTAACTTACTAGATGAATGTATGTTTAAGGACTGTTGGAGGGTGTTAAGTTCTTATTTTGAAAAATACTCAATGCAAGATTCAGTGTCCTCGGTTCAATATTTGTTGTAGCTAGCCCAAGTTAATATCACAAGAGTGACTCTATACTTATTCAGCTGGAGATTTCATTGATTTTAGTACTACATCCACTATTTGCATTGTCATTGTATTCGTTTTAAAAGTGTAAGACTATACCCTCTACATGATGTGAGGTGAGGTCTGTCAGTACAATGTTCGTTGTAGGAAGCGTAAGAATCACACCTGGACAGTAAGTTTACACATATGTAGCTGGAGATTTCATAAATTTTAGTACTATATCCACTATTTGAGCTGTCACAGTTTGCAGTAACTTATGTCCTTCCTCCCCAGCACTTAAACACAGATTGAATTTTTTGTCTGCCATTTCCCAAGTGGGGGAGTGAAGGGGGAGAGGGTGAGGGGAGGGGGGAGGTGTGGGAGTGTAGGGTAAGTGGCACAGATACCACTATTGACCGTTCAGTCTTCATGTGAAGAATGGTCAGGTAGTTTGTAGTTTTACCAGGGGGGTGGGCAGACACTTTTTCTGAGAAATACGTTTAATGGCTTGCCGGGAGCGACCTATTCTCGAGGCTTTTGTCCATCTGCGACTGATTTTTGCAGAAAGGAAACAGTATATCATCATCAGTGATAGGTCAGAACAGGCCTGGAAGACTCGTATCCCTACCTACGGGGGCAGGAGAGGGATGGAAGAAGGGAGGTAGTATGGGAGGGAAGACTGGTTCTAAGCTGCTTAAGCTGTATCCACATATCAAGGTGAACTTGCGCAAACCTGAAGCATCGACTGTACACCGACCAGCGCAGCAATGCAAAACGGCATCAAAAAAGTGCTAACCCATGCGCCAATGGAAAGACGCTTAAAGTACAGAGTTTAAAGCTTCAAGAATATCACATTTTTGTCCTAGGTGTGCTGGGTGGAGGCATTTGGTGACAATGTGGTGACAATATGGTGACGATGTTTAGCCGAAATCGGTGATTCCATTCCTCCCCATTTGTAAAACGAATCATGAGGTGATGTCATGTGACGTTCTTATTCAATTAAGGTTTTCCATACTTGGCGACGCAGTGCTATTTCCTGGTAGCGGAGAAGCGAGGTCTATTATGGGTGGAGCCTGAGCCGCTTTCAGGGCTTCCCGATGTTATCTCCACATGTCATTAATTTCAAAATTGTCTCTGAAAAGTAGTTCTGCTAATGGTAGTGGCAGAAATCTAATCTTTAGCCTCTGCAGAGCGGCACCAGCCACGTCAATGTGCAGCGGAAGGTGAGGATTAGCTAAAATTGTTATATTCCTTAACTAACCTTTCAAGTCTACCAATATGAGAAAGAGCAACGTTTTTCGAAACAGGAAGCCAAAGGAGGTAGAACTTGTTGAGTAAACCACCTCTGAAGTTTCATCACTTGCAGTCGACACAAAATTGCCGGGATCGACAGACAATAGAAAATTAGACATTTTTTCATCTTCATATATGGCGTCTGCTAACACACGTTTTCGTACAATTCGGCGAATGAAAGTTTTTCGATTGCCGTTCATGTAACCTCTGCGTATCGGCTCTTGAAAGAGAGCTCCGCCGGCATATCGACCAAGCCATCTGTCTGGTAAGCAGAGAACCTGAGTTAATAAGTAAGTCAATAAGGAGGAATTACAACAGAGGCAAACAAATTTCTCAAACGTCTTGGCTTAGTAAGAAATTAAAAGATTTAATTCTATTCGCTTAACAGTGGCCCTTTCACTCTACCTGTTGCATGTCGTCAATTTCCTTTGAGCAGGTAGATAGATGGTACTTGCCATTGAGCATTTGGAGCAAATATAATGGTGGAACTAAGAACATCTATAGAATGCAAACTTGGCGCAACTACGTCTCTCCTTCCGAAGATTTGGCAAGAAGCAGACTTGGTCTACATTTAAAAATATTTCTTATTCTGGAGTTCATTTTGATTTATACCACTCATAGGATAACATTGCCTGAAAAATTGATACTGAAAATTGATAATAAATTATGCTGTGAATCGTTATTGCATACACGCATTAGTGCAATTTCTGCTGCATTTGCAAAAGCAGATTTCAATTTTGAATTCTCGAAATAAAGTTTTTGACTTGGTGATAAAAATATACATCACATGGCTGGCACACAGATGTGCAGATTTGTGGTATTACTTCTACCGTGTAAGTCGGTTGATCCTCGTCATCTATAATCATGCAATCACTTATGACGGTATCATTTTTTGCACGCGTGGATTCCAATATCAGACAAACTTGGAATCAGCAATTTACACTTCCTAAACGGAAAAATACAAACGAAAAAAACTGCAGAACGCATTCGGAAATCGAACACATGTTCTCTGCTTCTCAGCGAGATGCTTTGGGTCCTACACCAGCGGCACTTTCATTGAACAGGGTTTACCGTGTGAATACAAATGCGCCAAATATGAACCGAATCGGTTGGCCGTGTTTAAGGCCTTGTTCTTTCTCATAGTGTTGAAAACCGAGCAATGGAGGCTTCAAAAGAAGAGCAAAGAGGCTTGGTGTGTTTCCCGACAGCGGAGGAGGATGCAGGGAACTGAAATTCATCGAAGACTGGCGCAAGTGTATGATGAACACGGCATGTCCGTTGCAAGGAGCAATGTGTGGCAGAAGGAACATCAAGGAAGGACGAATGTTGTTGGCCAGTGACACACGATCTGGAATGCTATACCGAATTAATGACAATATTTTGCAGTAGGGCGATACCTTTGGTTTTGAAAATTGACGCAATACCATTGTTGTAGCCATTGCCCCAAAAAACTAATTGAACGTCGGAATTGCAACAGACATGCTACACTTGACTAAAAGAAGGGATCGGTTGGTAGGACACATCCTAAGGCATGAAAGTAATGAAAGTCTGTGTGTCTGGGGGACGGGGGTAAAAAATATAGAGGAAGACTTAGGCTTCATTACAGTGAACAAGTTCAAATAGATGTAGGCTGTCCGAGCGGTCTAGGGCGCTGCAGTCATGGACTGTGCGCCTTGTCCCGGCGGAGGTTCGAGTCCTCCCTCTTGCATGGGTGTGTGTGTTTGTCCTTAGGATAATTTAGGCTACATAGTGTGTAAGCTTAGAGAGTGATGACCTTAGCAGTTAAGTCCCATAAGATTTCACACACATTTGAACATTTGATATAGGTTGCGGTAGTTATGCAGATATGAACACCTTGCACAGGATAGATCAACATGGAGAGCTGCATATAAAGGAGCCTTCGGACTGAAGACCACGACCACAACAACAACAACAACAAAAATATTGAGCACCACTAATTAAATGTATCACTGTTGAGCATAAATTAAAACTTGTATAAAATTTCTCAGTATCAGAGTTTATTTGCTTCATAAATGATTAATTGAGAAAAAGGAAAATGGCTATCAATAAGTGTTGTGAACAGACTCCTGTCCGCAAATTACATTACGTGACTCCAAAATCTGCTACATGCTTTTCAAAATAAGATAGGCTTTTCTGGCAGAAATTTATATGTCACATCTGTTTCCGGTTTCACTTATTACTCTATCAAATAACTTGAAGCACTCTAACTTAAACAGTTCACTTTAGCTAAAAATGTTCAAATGTGTGTGAATTCTTAAGGGACCAAACTACTGAAGTCATCAGTCCGTAGAGTTACACAATACTTAAACTAACTTATGCTAAGAACAACAAACACACTCATGCCCAAAGGAGGACTAGAACCCCCGGCTGGAGGGACCGCGCAATCCGTGTCATGGCGCCTCAAATCACGCGGCCACTCCGCGTGGCACACTTTAGCCCTCAATTAGCAGAATTCGGCAAGAACCGTAAGCCTTCGGTCAAATAACATACACTCCTGGAAATGGAAAAAAGAACACATTGACACCGGTGTGTCAGACCCACCGTACTTGCTCCGGACACTGCGAGAGGGCTGTACAAGCAATGATCACACGCACGGCACAGCGGACACACCAGGAACCGCGGTGTTGGCCGTCGAATGGCGCTAGCTGCGCAGCATTTGTGCACCGCCGCCGTCAGTGTCAGCCAGTTTGCCGTGGCATACGGAGCTCCATCACAGTCTTTAACACTGGTAGCATGCCGCGACAGCGTGGACGTGAACCGTATGTGCAGTTGACGGACTTTGAGCGAGGGCGTATAGTGGGCATGCGGGAGGCCGGGTGGACGTACCGCCGAATTGCTCAACACGTGGGGCGCGAGGTCTCCACAGTACATCGATGTTGTCGCCAGTGGTCGGCGGAAGGTGCACGTGCCCGTCGACCTGGGACCGGACCGCAGCGACACACGGATGCACGCCAAGACCGTAGGATCCTACACAGTGCCGTAGGGGACCGCACCGCCACTTCCTAGCAAATTAGGGACACTGTTGCTCCTGGGGTATCGGCGATGACCATTCGCAACCGTCTCCATGAAGCTGGGCTACGGTCCCGCACACCGTTAGGCCGTCTTCGGCTCACGCCCCAACACGTGCAGCCCGCCTCCAGTGGTGTCACGACAGGCGTGAATGGAGGGACGAATGGAGACGTGTCGTCTTCAGCGATGAGAGTCGCTTCTGCCTTGGTGCCAATGATGGTCGTATGTGTGTTTGGCGCCGTGCAGGTGAGCGCCACAATCAGGACTGCATACGACCGAGGCACACAGGGCAAACACCCGGCATCATGGTATGGGGAGCGATCTCCTACACTGGCCGTACACCTCTGGTGATCGTCGAGGGGACACTGAATAGTGCACGGTACATCCAAACCGTCATCGAACCCATCGTTCTACCATTCCTAGACCGGCAAGGGAACTTGATGTTCCAACAGGACAATGCACGTCCGCATGTATCCCGTGCCACCCAACGTGCTCTAGAAGGTGTAAGTCAACTACCCTGGCCAGCAAGATCTCCTGATCTGTCCCCCATTGAGCATGTTTGGGACTGGATGAAGCGTCTTCTCACGCGGTCTGCACGTCCAGCATGAACGCTGGTCCAACTGAGGCGCCAGGTGGAAATGGCATGGCAAGCCGTTCCACAGGACTACATCCAGCATCTCTACGATCGTCTCCATGGGAGAATAGCAGCCTGCATTGCTGCGAAAGGTGGATATACACTGTACTAGTGCCGACATTGTGCATGCTCTGTTGCCTGTTTCTATGTGCCTGTGGTTCTGTCACTGTGATCATGTGATGTATCTGACCCCAGGAATGTGTCAATAAAGTTTCCCCTTCCTGGGACAATGAATTCACGGTGTTCTTATTTCAATTTCCAGGAGTGTATTTGCTTCAGCACCCACACGCCAACCTTTGGAATCCTACAATACCGCAGTGGAGTTGCAGTAAGACTCCATTTGAACATGAGCTGTGTAGGCGGCAGTTGTATGGACTATACGCAACGTTGACACATAGCTGTTGTGGCGCCTACTCGGTAGTATTCAAAATTACACCGCGACAACAGCTTTCTATTACAGTCTCTGGGCTAAGGAAAGGCTTCTTCTCTTCACAGACCGAAAATTTTAACACATCGAGCAGGTGCACTCACGTATCTCTCCCAGTGGTTATATCCTTTTTGTTCGCCTCTTCTGCGCGTCCACCCTTGGCGGAGGCCTATCTCACCATAGCCTTAGTATGGCCTCACATTCTTGATATATTCTAAGCTACCAGAACATAAGATGTCATTCTTAACGCCCGCAACTCGTGGTCGTGCGGTAGCGTTCTCGCTTCCCACGCCCGGGTTCCCGGGTTCGATTCCCGGCGGGGTCAGGGATTTTCTCTGCCTCGTGATGGATGGGTGTTGTGTGATGTCCTTAGGTTAGTTAGTTTTAAGTACTTCTACGTTCTAGGGGACTGATGACCATAGATGTTAAGTCCCATAGTGCTCAGTGCCATTTGAACCATCATTCTTAACGGAGAAGAATCTTCAGACGTGAAAGAAACTTCGAGGACACCACAAGGAAGTGTTATACGATTATCAGTTCTCGCAATAAGTCCATGAGGCTTTTCGCGGATGTTGCTGTTGTAAACAGGTACGTCTGAACGCGAAAATGTTGTGGCCAAATGTAGAGGACGCAGGCTTGGTGTAGGGATTGGCGGTTCACACGAACACGAACACATGTGACGTGTTGCACATAAACAGTCAGAGAGGGCTATTGTTGTATGGTTGTACGATTCCAGAACAATCACTGGAAGCCGTCACATCCGTTAAATATGTTGGAGTATGCGTGTGGAGCGATTAAAAGTGGAACGACCACGTAAAACAGCTGATCGCAGGCAAGACAGACGTCAGACTAACATTCTTGGTAGAATCATAGGGAAGCGTAGCATGTCCGCGAAAGAGGACCTATAACAGATATTATTGATAGAGAAAACAGAATGTTCGCATAAGAGCAGCACGTTTCCTTACAGGTTCATTTAGCAAGCTCAGAACTGTCACAGAGTTACTTAGCCAACTTCAGAAGCAGACACTACATGAGAGGTGTTCTGCATCACGTTGTGATGTACTGTTGAAAAGGGAAAAGGGAAAAGGGGGGGGGAGTGAGATAGGATCAGTGATATACAAAGTACCCTCCATCACACACCATAAGCTGGCATGGTGAGAATAATGTAGATGGCGAAGTAAGATGTCTACCAACTCTTTGGTCCAATTTGACATTGCATTTTGGTGTCCTATATGCAGGAGTAGTTACATGACATCGTCAGGGACGACATCGTTCTTGTCAGTGACGTCATCTTTAGACCGCAGATTTTTCAGCCGTAAAAGGTGCATTTTAGGCTGCTAATGTAAGTTCTTTCAGTACCTCGTATACGTTATATAAAACCTAAAATAGGCCCTAAAAGTATTATGCCTAAGAACTAAATTTAATGTAAAAATATACAGTGTTGACAAATGAACATATTACTATTCATTAAAAGCGAGGAAAATGAAAATATCCACAATTGCATAACACAGCAAAAATTATACCACTTTGATGCTCAAACTGATCCGAAACCTTTTTAGTTTTTCCCTCATAAAAATACAGTATAAAACATATACAGTCATATGTTTAAATATTGGTAATGTTTAATATAATAAATCACGGATAAACCTGTGGTTTCAAACATTCAGAATATACTTGGCTTCACAGTAAATAACTAAGACCTTATCTAGATTTTCCAGAGAAAATCTATGGTGCTCCTCAGCCACTATTCCACTCTGATAACTATATAGTCATTCAAAGAAGCCCTATGGTCAGTAGCGCGTCAATATCCAGATCATATAGTACTGGTTGGAGGCGACTTTAACCTTCTGAGCACAGACTGTGAAGTCAATGGATTCATTTCGAGGGGTACGGACGGACAGTTGTGAGAAATACTTTTGAACGTGTTTTCTGAAACGTGCCTTAAGCAGCTAGTCCAGCAGCCTGCACTCAGTTGACATATCTTAGACTTTGTAGCTACATATACAATAGAACTACAGCACTCTCGGTTCAGAAGAGAACACATTAAGGCACACCCCTTCACCTCCTTATCTCCAGCCAATGAAGATGATGGGAATTGAGCAAATGCGTGTGCTTTACACCCAATCCCCACTTCTTTTGCCAACCAATAAGAGCATAGTGGAAAATGGTGTCAACTTACATTATTTATGTACAGATTCACTGTGTGCTATACAGTCCTCCTCCCCCTTTTTTTCTTTTGACCAATCATATACCAAAGCATTAAAACTCCAGTATAATGGAAATAGACCAATATTATGTTTCATATGCCACACGACCTCCAGTAAATGCTAAATGGTAAACACGAAACACTAAATGGTAAATACTAAACATATAATGGTAAATGGTAAATGCTAAATGGGTAATGCATATCGCTTAATGAGTGCAGACTGCACTGACTTTGATCACTGACTTCATTGAGCGCTGATCATCTTTGATCACTGATCAGTTACTATCACTTACCACTCATTGTCATTGACCACTGACCATCACTGATTGCCCCAGTAGTAGCCGTCACGGTAGCTCAGCGTGTTGGTTCAGAGAGCTGGTTGCTCCTTGTAATAAAAAAACTGAATTAAAGGATCAACAACGAACTCCTAGGAATGTCATGTGACGTCCGCTACGCGTAAATGCAACGAACCATAACGAACAAAATGAAAAAAAAGTAGCTGAGAGGTCAGCGTGACAGACTGTTAATCCTAGGGGCCCGGGTTCGATTCCCGGCTGGGTCGGCGATTTTGTCCGCTCGGGGACTGGGTGTTGTCTTGTCCTAATCAATATCATTTCATATCCATTGACACGTAAGTCGCCGAAGTTCGTCAAATCGAAAGACTTGCACCCTGCTAACGGTCTACACTACAGGAGGCATTTATTTTTATCACTGATTGCTAACCATCATTGGTCACTGCTGATATGTATGACATTATTTTCATTTTGCAATAATAAGATCAAACAAAAGTTGGCTGGTGTAGAAGTGCACATTTCAATCCTGGTCGAGGAATGGTTATGAACTATTCTCTGTCTGCCTACAATTTATATTATAGCTTAACGGCTAATGCATAACACCTTCGGGCAACAACATTATTACATATTACAGAGGGATTACAGTTTCTCTTCATCCAGTAACTGACATCCATGTGGTCGGAGAACACTGTTTAAAACCCACTAGCACCTAATGCTTAATGGCTAATGTATGATGCATAATGCTTCATGGCAACAACATTATAATATAGTTTTCCCTCTCCAGTAGCTGTCATCCATCTGTTGTTAGAATACTGTTTCAGACCCAGTAACACCTAATGCCTAATGGCTAACACATAATTCATTATGTCACTAAGTAAGAATATTATATTGTACAGATTTCCCCCTTTAGTAAGTGATATGAACGTGCTGACATATACTGTTAAAGATGCAGTAATGCCTGCTGCTTAAAGCCTAACACATAATACATATTGTATAATACATAATTGCATAATGCTGCATTTCTGAGACACCAAAATCTGTGCACAAACATACTTCTCGTTTAATGTTAAAAACTGATTCCTGAGTCAAAGATATGAATAATTGCATTCCATGAGAAAGGTGTTATTCATAGAAACATTCTTCATGTAAAACGCATTAGATTCTTGCAACAGTGACCACTGACGTCTGCGTTATTCTCTGTTAACGACATAATTGGATGTTAAGCCCATCTTATACTATATGGAGAGAATCAGAGAGAGGCTGTTTCATGTCCTATCCCGTGAACCTGACTACATATATATACACTACAGTCTCTATAATGGTGATGCTTGAACAAATTTACATTCTTAATACTAATTAATGACATAGTGTGTGAGAAGATCATATGTGACAACAAAGATGGACTTAAATTTAAACATTCTGACGACCATGTCAGATCGTGTGGGGCTTGGATTAAGACGTGTCAGAGTGTTCGAACTACCATTTGAGGTTCTGGGTGACACTGTGGTTACTGCACCACAGCCCTATGGTAGGGTGCTCAGTCACATAGCAGAAAAACGGACAACCCTTACGATTTATCCTGTACTTAATGGACTGCGACAAACATCGACTGAGCGAACTAAACATGTCCCATGGTCTCTCACAACTGGAACCTGCAGAGTGATAGTTATTTACAATAGAAGATCAGCCAGAAACATGATCAGGTTGTGGTCAGGAAAGCAATGTTCACTATCCATGTCTGAAATAGACAACTATACTAGTGCCGAAAGGTGAATCTATAGCAACACTTATGGCAACCTCCCTCCCTCTCACTTATTCAAATATGTTCCAGAAGGATGCTCCACTGACCAATAACCTCACCCAAAAGCTGGACAGTCCCATTGGAAAGACGGTGCCAAGAAGTGATGACACAAGTATGATGGTGGCAATACTCCGCACCAAGCAGCAGTGACCAGTGCATACAACGTGGAGGTGAGAAGAGAAAACGCACATGGCAGCCTTCGTTTCAGTCTGCGATGGTGTCAATATGCATATCCACATTTGAATACAGAAACATACATAATTAAGCAATTATCCTTGAAAGTGCCCAAGAAATGATACCTCATAAAGTCAGACGACTCCTTTATATTCATGAAGGACAACCACCAAGAAAAGGCCAATGAGGATAGCCACCTTGCCTCGCACACAGAACACCAGCATCTCGACAGTACCATATGCCAAGAACGACTTGCATGACAGTACAGAGCTACCAGCAGTCCACTGCCAAGCCGAGGTATAGAAGAGGCGACAAGGAGAGACAGTGTTGGAAAAAACAAACTGATAGAAATCTTGTCTGAAGGAGACTGAGCTGGTTACTGTGATGGTGTTCATTCTAAGGTCGCAACAGGTAACACAACGAGGGTGACGACCTCAAAAGTTAACAATACAACCAACGGCGAGGGACAGGATGGAGTTACGTGAAGTGTCAGTACAACGTCAGATGGCATAAGCTCCTATGGGTGATACACGTGGGGTAGAACAAAGACAAGTGTATCAGCTGGTCTCTATCAGTATTAATACCATACAGACGCAAATTAAGACGTCTGCACTCAAAGCTATGCTGTAGGTGGTGAACATCCACGCATTCCTCCTACAGCAAGAATAAATCGATAACTTTTCTGTCATTTATGGATAGGAAAACCTACATATCTCTTGCCTCCGAAACTGGCAGAAACATAAGTATACTTCTCAGACAAGGCATCACAGCAGCGAATGTTCTGTACTTACCATCGTTATGGGGATTAGCAGTGATGGTGCTTATTTACGACTCAGCAAGATCTATTCATTCTCCAGTACTGAGAGGAGGCTACAGCATTCCTGCTTCTTTGCACAGGAAATTGCCCCGCTCTTCCAAGGTCGATATGATCATTTTATTCTATGTGGCGATTTTAATTGTCTACTTAGTGAGAAAGATCAATTTCCTCGATATACACAATGCAAGAAACGACGAATGTTGGTGCAGAATATACATTTAGTTGACACTGGGAAATATGTCCATGGTCTTGGTCATGGACACATAGTTTTAAATTCGTGCCCATTCTCTCTCAAAGAACATTCTAGAGTAAAGAATCTAATATCACAGTTTTCCCCAACCACAAAATCTCATTTGCATTTAACAAAAACACAAAATTCTTATTTTTTAATTTAGAAACTTTTAAGCTCAATAAATTTTGTTCTTTATAAACAACAACCATCAAACCTCATTTGCCAATATAGAAAATACCAAATTCTCATTTTCTTATAAAAAAATTTTCAAATCTAATAAATTTTGTTCATTATCAGTAAGAACCACCAAACCTCATTTGCATATATTGAAAAAACCAAACTCCCATTGTCTCAATTAAAAATTTATAATTCTAATAAATTTTATTCCCTATAAATCAGAACTAACATAAGCAGTTAATTTGTACATAAAATAAAAAATCAAATGCAAACAAAATGGACAACTAAGTTGAGTTGTTTAAGAATTTCAGTATTATAGTAAAGGTAAGTATGGATTAGGATGAAAGGTTCCAAAAAAATATTGTTTTGAAACATGTTGTTCAAATGTAAATAGATATCATCTGTTGGAATTTATTGATTATTTTAATAGGAAAGAAATAAAAAAGAAATAAAGATGACAGAATTGAAATACAAAAACATAAAAGAACTTTGATAACTACCAAAACAAAAATTTTTAAGAATTATTCCAAACTTAACAAATCAAAATTAATCGATCTCATTGCAAATCTTGTTGATAATATTAGTAATGATGATAACATTAGCGATTTAAATAAAAAGACTTTAAATGAAGATTATGAAATAAGAAAAAAAGTATTCTAAACTTTGAAAAATATAATTAATTGATCTTATAAAAAATCTGATGGTAAAATTAATAACAATAAGGATTTCATCAAAACATCTTTAAGTGATCTTCGTAAAATTTGTAAAAGGACAAATTTAGATAATTATTCTAATCTTAAACAACAACAATTAATGAATCTCATTAATAGATCTGATAAAAAATAAAGTGAATTATTTTCAAAAGTGTCTAGGAGATAAATAACAAGAAATTATGCAAAAAAATTATCATAAAAATTTACCAGGTTTCAATTTTCAGGATGACAAAGATTTTTTCAAATCACTTAAAAGAATTTATAGCAAATTTTCAGCTTTTAAATAAAGAATTATATAATGGAATTAATAATAATGATAATATTATTAACCACAATTTTTAAATCAAATTAAAGAAGATATAGTTACCAAATAAAGACTATTTTAATACAAAGAAGAGCAAATAAAGTTAATATGAAATTTTATAGTAATTTGAAAGACAATATGAAATACAAGGATTTAATTATAAAACAACATATCAAGTTTTATTTAGAACAACTCATATAGAAGATTATTCTCCAAAATCAATGAATAATCCATTAACCATAATGGAAGGAAATCAAAAGCAGAAGTACGGTTGGTCTTCATTTTATACTGATCATTTAAAATAAATGGAACCCTTTCCTTGAGTCTTCTTATAGCGTTTTATCAAAAGTAATTAAAAATAAAAAGGTGTAGTTAACGTGAAAAACACACATCAAACATGTTTTCTTTGTTACAAAATCTGCATTATATCCATCAGGTAAAAATGCTGCAAGAGTTGATAATTGGAAAAATATTGGATTAGATTTAGATGGAAAAGAGAAAGTTTATTTTCCTGTTAAGTTAACAGGTATTCCAAAATTTGATAAGAAATGTAATATTTTTTAATGCTTACACATATGAAAACAATGAAGAAAGAGAAAAAAATTATTGTATATCCTCTTTGCCATACACAAAATAAACAAGAAAATAGGTTAATCTCTAACTAATTGGAGAAAGAAATAATTCAAAGATTGTTGGTTCAGAAAACCTATCTGCATTGGTTAGTTCACAATAAATTATAAGTGATCATAAAATTTATGATTTTGATCGATGGTTAAGATATTTTTATTCACAGGAAAAGTTAGACATTTAGGAAAACAAAAGTATAGAATAGAAATAAGTGAAAATAGCTATGCCTTTTAAAGGTAAAAAAAGTGAATTAAAAGTTATAATCAATCATTAACGAAAACGTTTGTAATTTATTCCTATTTCGAATATTTACTAAAAGATATTAAAATTGTCATACAAATCCTGAAAAATCCTATAATAACAAATATTAAAAACATTTACCAAATTCATTCAGTTATTGTGCTATTTCTAATGGTGATTATAAAAATCTAGTTACTTATACTGGTTAAGATGCAGCAAAAAATATTAAAAGAAGAGTCTAGAGAAATTGTTAAAATGAGAAAAGTAATGTTTGGAAAAGACTGACAAGAAGAAGGGACAAGATGGTAAGACACTTGTTGAGATATTATGGAACAACTTCCATGGTACTAGAGGGAGTTGTAGAGGGTAAAAATCATAGATGAAAATAGAGATCGGAATACATGCAACAAATAAATGAGGATGTAGATTACAAGAGTCACTCTGGGATGAAGAGTTAACACAAGAGAGGTAGTCGTGGTGGGCAGCATCAGATCAGTTAGAAGACTGACGACTCAAACAACAAAAGCAAAAATTTTATTCAGGTGCGAGCTACTACCCTCATTGCACTGTTTCATGATGACCTCGCCACATTTTGGCGTATGGTGAGGACAGTACTCAGAGTGGCAAGTGCACCAGCTATGTGTGGTGAGGCTTCTTGTGCCAAGGCGTGCCACTGATATTGAGGAACGCTGTAGTTATTTCAGAGGATGTCAGCTCTCAGAGGTGGAACTGGCCCCTGAAAGTAAAGGCACATGGAACGAGGATGCCCACACCAGCACAAGAAGGCTAGTGGCTACATTGTCTTAGTAGCGAAACGCTGTCCTCAGGGCAGAAGTCTGTTGCAGCCAGGATGATCCGGAAAAGAGCTCAACACAACTAGGCACCAAGTCCAAGGAGGTGGACTCTCAGCCATCCAGTTGGACCAGTGGTGGCGAAGGCCCGAACTCATGGTGGTGGCTTGTAGAAATATATCGCCCCAGTGCCTGGTGTAGCCCTCTCCTCGTGGCTTCTTCTGCTATTCTGGAACATTTTTGGCTAGGCATGACGGGTATTTATACTGGTAGGAGCTCTTTTTTGTAGCGATGTACCACTTCTAATGACGTATGGCAAATCATATTTGTCAGTGAAAGATGTAGAAACCAGCTAACCACCACGAAGTAGATATGTCATTTCGCTGTGTCGTTGGTATCATTACGAAGAGTGAAAAGACTCCTCACAACTGCTGCTGTAGAGCTGTTACTTTCATAGTAGGGCCCAAAAAATAATAGCAATGCAGTAGCGCATCATGATAAAACCATGGCTGTTCCCATATTGATTCTTCAATTAAACTGTGACATACGTGTTCTTCTGATACGTTTATGTCATCAGCTGTTTCATTCACTGGTTGCCCTGGAACATGATGACCATACTTCCATTTGGCAGTTGCAGTCCTTGGATTCCTTCAAGTTTCACAATTCCGGAAAACTTAGAGCCCAGTTTTAATCCAATCGCTACTTATTCACAATATGATTTTCGTTTCGCTTGTTTTATCAGTATGTATTTCGAACCCTTAGGAGCTGCATATATTCAGAGCATACAGAACTTACAGCAAAGAAATTTACCAACTGAGCATCCAAACAAATAAAGCTTTCCAACTACCATCACAAAGCGTTAATTAAACAACTATGATCAGAATTCACTAGTCAATTCGATAAAAATAAAAAATGTGTGTGAAATCTTATGGGAATTAACTGCTAAGGTCATCAGTCCCTAAGCTTACACACTACTTAACCTTAATTATCCTAAGGATAAACACACCCACCCATGCCCGAGGGAGGACTCGAACCTCCGCCTGGAACAGCCCCACAGTCCATGACTGCAGCGCCTTAGACCGCTCGGCCGATAAAAATATTTATCTAGGTAGCACCAAATGGTAATCAGATAAAAGAATTTCTTCCAAATTACATTTTACGTTCATGACATTCTTAATATCAATCTCTGCAGACTGAAGAGAGAATAAATGAATTTGTGACATAGACATGTTAGTATAATTACCTCACAAAGTAGTTGACTCTTGGCTTGTCTTATCTTTTATATAGAGTTATATAAAGCGGAGAGTATGTATGTATCTCTGGGATATACTCCCAAACTTCTGAATCGATTTCAACAAAATTTGGTACAGAAATGAGTATAAGCACTGTAGGGTTTAAGACCTCGTAGCTCGACTATGGGCAATAACATCTTATTTTTCACCAACTGCCAGCAACAGGCATGTTGTGTGGAAAAGGTGCTAGCCAGACAAATCAACCTACTTTCCAGGGGCAACAACCAGTTTCCCATGCCCTGACATGTAGACTGTTCTGCGAGACAGGTGTGTTGCGTTGGAGTATTATCGGTCTGCTTTATCGATCTGCTTGCATGGCGGCCTGTATGTCAGGGACAAATAAGTGATTTTCAGGCCACTGATACGTAGCCCGTCCTGCATAACAAGCATGTTGTAGGAGTAGTATCAGCTTGTTTTATTGAACGATATTTCAGCGGCTACAGAGCTGTTGGGCATGGCTGGGGACGTGTTGAGATGGATGGAGGAGGGGATGAGGAGAACGAGGTAGAGGAGGAAATCGAAACAGGGTAGGGATGAAGGGGAAATACATCAGGCAGGTGAAAGGTGTCGAGGGGTAGTGGGCAGACAGAAAAGGAAAAGGGAGAGGTGGAGATGGAAAGTGAGAGGAAGAGGGGGAGGAGAAGGAGGACGAGGATGTGTGTTCAGTATATGTGTGAAACACATGCACAGGTGAAGTTGTGGGTAAAAGGCTAGTTGTACAATATATTCCAACATAACGAAAAATGTTAGGAGACGCAATGTCTATTTCTGTGCCTAGCTGGGAAAATTTTAATATCTCCCTCGTACTGCATACAAATAAGTAGATTATTATGTGTCCACATTTTATCAGGCGTCTATAGGATGTGAGAAATGTAAGGTACACAGTATCAAAAACCTGACCTAAAGTGAAAACTTCCTTAGCATGTTATTTCCATATACTATAGGTATTTTTCACAGTAACTAAATTCCTTTTACTATGATGTTTGTCGGCAGTGCGTGGTCATAAGTAACATGTTCTCTTCAGCCTGTGAGTTTTGATTAAAATATTGATTCAGATTAAAATACAATATAAAATACAGATCTGTTAGGTATAATGTAATTCCATTAAGAAGACATAATTTATTCTTTGAAAAAAAAAACCGTATAATGGCTCATTAAAAGAGCATGAAAACGGCGAAGGTAATTGAAAAATAACACTAAACTGTAGTGTCTCCATCCATACATCGAGTGTTCAAAGCGACTTAGTACTTTTCTAAGAACGTGGTCTGCACTGTACCAAATAAAAGTTTTCATTAGATCAAAAAATCTCATTTAAGGCTGTAGCTAAAAGTTCTGGGGATGCTTAGACTGGAGCAAAATTAATTCACGTGCCATTTAGCTGTTGAGGGAGGATACACTAAGGAAATGGGGCTTACCCAGGAATACCTCAGCATGACTGGTGCAATTCCGACATACCTTCTATGAAATATTTGGCGAAAGAATAAAATAGCAGGTGATGAGATGCTGAGAACGAAATTACGTTCACATGCGCCACGGGAGAACGAAATACTTTGTCCGTACCCACTGAGATGGTACAATGAAACAACAAGAAGAAACCCTTAGCCCTTTGAAATTCTAAAGAAGTTCTCGCAACGTCACCTCGTATACAACACGGGTAGCGCAAGCAGAAAATACCTGTTTTTATTACCATGAATTTTCTCCATTGAAGCTGGTGTTGAACACTGTTAATAGGTTAAATTATGTGCCTGAATGGTTGCTTGAACCGAATCTTTTGCCTTTTGTGGCTCTACCATTACAGGATTTGTTATCTCGGAGATGAGCGTCGCTGATGCGAATGGGCAACGTCCTTTAATCTAATGCG
Source organism: Schistocerca gregaria (assembly GCF_023897955.1). Taxonomy (NCBI): domain Eukaryota; kingdom Metazoa; phylum Arthropoda; class Insecta; order Orthoptera; family Acrididae; genus Schistocerca; species Schistocerca gregaria. Next base: position 101,660,961 of record NC_064931.1, read on the forward strand.
AAGCAGGAAAAAACATTGCCTTCAAATAGTTATGCATTTTCCAAACAAAAGTCATAACAGATATTTTCTTTTTATCTTTCCAGCAATTATGAGCCCAGTAGAATATTGTTTGATTGATGATATTTATAGTGTCATAAAATTTCATTGCATTTGTTACTTGTAGCGCTTACACTATAGCTTTGTGAACCAAACAGCAGCCCTGTTTGTTTGAGACTCTTACCAGTGTGTTAATAACCAATTGTTTGGCACGCAAGGGACTCAAAAGTATGATTCCCCCTTTCTCGTCATAGTTGTCATGTTATAACATACTGTTACCCACGTACTTCTATATTGCTACTACATATGTCTTATTCTTCGATAGTCTTTCCAAATTATTCTAGTAACATTCTCTATCTCTTGCAGAGAATGGTTCTGGTCCCGACTGCCTTTTCCAAATAGTAATACTAAGCTAGCTGCCAAAATTTAAGCATCATCAGCAAAAGGAAAAAAAACAGAACATGTGTACAGTCATAGTAATTGGGCGTCAAGATTTCGCCAAAGATCAGAATTGTGCTACCTGTGTAGGAGAGGTGTGCCCAGTGCTTCGAATGCGTGATAAAGCACACTGCATTGAATCCATGATATCTTAGTAGTGTTTGCACTTTAGCTTTGGGCGAAGTGTAATTCCCTTCAAAAAGTGACAAATGGTAACTTGATCTTACATACACATCATTAGTTTTATAAAAATATCAGTCGGTTCTCGGTAAACACCCACAACACAGCAGCCATAATTGTTCCATAACATATCCCTTACCGTCTGCTTTACAATGGCACACACAGTAACGGCACATTTAAAATTCAATAAGTAATTCGAACACAGAACTTTGTTTCATAACACAAAGTTACTATTCTTAAACCATGGGGGCCGACGAGTTAATCATTTTCATGAACTTCACAACTTAATCTCCAAGGTGTCATTCGGATCTTGTTTAACACGTTGGCTAAGCAGACGGCTTGAAAGAGGCTAGGGTTCTCAGACAAAGGAAATGTTTGTCATAAGCCAATTAAAAGTCGAAGAAAGAAAGACCTGTGCTTAACGTCCCGTCGACAATTAGACCATTAGAGACGGAGTATAAGGTCGACCAACACTAACAACAACTCCATGAGGAGGTTGATACTTGGTCTTAGCTGCTCTATGAAATCCAACAACAGACAATTTCATTCCTAGTCTACAGCTGTCTCAGAAGTTACAGTTTCCTTACAGACTATTTATCGCAGACTCCCAAATCACTCCTGTTAGTCTGAGTTCCAGACGCACAACTGCACACGCGAGTACAAAGACAGACGCATTTGTTGTGGAATCAGCAGCATCGAGGCTGGACGACGAGTATAAGAATGTGTTCTTCAAAAATGAATCCAGACAGAGATAAAATTCCGTTTCACGATTCAGTTGCCACTTATATCGCGAAAGGATATGAGGTGTCTTGGCTACCATTGTGTGCCTCGCCTGCAGTGGGCACTCAGCGTCGTTTTGTTTGGTGAGATGTAGATGAGAACAAAGGGCAGTCATTAAATGTTGCCAAACGAACCGAGAACCTGTTCAGGTACTGGAAATGGTCATGATCTCTACCCTGCGATTCAGCGGCCCATCAACAAGTATTCCGCTCTGTAAAGGTACGATGGACAGCAACCTCACAGACATATGTGGTAAACTTCGTACTGCCACCTGTGATGCTTTCCGCGTGCTAGTTCATCCCGAGGGTATTGATGTTTGCTCACTGTCAGTACTGCTATATTTTCTTATACGAAGTCAACCATAGACATGAAAAAGACCGAGCGAGGTGACGCAGTGGTTAGATACTAGACTCGCATTCGGGAGGATGACGGTTCAATCCCGCGTCCGGCCATCCTGATTTAGGTTTTCCGTGATTTCCCTAAATCACTCCAGACAAATGCCAGAATGGTTCCTCTGAAAGGCCACGGCCGACTTTCTTCCCCATCCTTCCCTAATCCGATGAGACCGATGACCACGCTGTCTGGTTTCCTTCCCCAAACCAACCAACCAACCAACCATGAAACAGCTAATGTAGCAAGTACTCTCACAATGAGCGTGGGTTGTAAATAGCTAGACCTGCAGTGTAGATGAACTTTGTGGGCAGCTATTATTGTACTGTGGGCATCCATGACTGTAGAATTGTACCATGATGAAGAACACCGCTTCAGCTGCATCATAAACTTGTGATCCTACTAGTTTCGAAGCATTAAAACCATATCTTCAGGGATACATACTTATTTCATAATTTATTTCAAACGGTAACCAGTAGGTGTCCCAACACTCTTTGACTAATTGTGAAAAAAGTTTTCAATCGTCGACCTCTCGAAAGTTGAATATTTGAATCACAGTCAGGCAAGGAACGTTGGGTCAGCTACTGGTTATCAGTCGAAATTAATTTTGAAGTAAATATGTATATCTGAAAATGTGGTTCTAGCGCAGCCAAACTAGTTGAATCATAAATAAAGAAATATCACACAGCTGAAGCGGTCTTTTTGATCATGGTAAACGTGAGTGTCTTGCAGTGTACTTGTGAATAAGTTCAGCGTCATGTGCGGTACTGTAAGTGTGTGAGCTGCACCAAAGACCAGAAGAAACAGCTTACAGTTTAATTGACAGACAAAAGAGAGAACTAAAAAGTTAGTGCGCATGAATTTTGAGCTGTATTTTTCATACATACAGATTAGAATATCGTTAAGACAAGTGATCGCATACACAGGACAGTAGGGACTTTATTCGATGCTATTTATTCTTTTTTTTTTTGTTCACCAGCGACAGTATCAGTTTACAAATCTATAGATACGTAAACCTTTTTCTCTGCGACATATTGCAGGCATTGTTCACGCTTCTTTGATATGTCTCATTACAGGTGTGGATTTCTGAGAGTATAAATGACACAAAAGTCACATATTTGTTCCACTAGTCTTAGTTAGTATGCCAAAAATACTATCACGTATAGAATGGTCAGAAACAGTCAGAAATCCTTGTAAGGGTGTTGCAGAATAGGTTATGCTGAGAAAAATTTGTCAAGATAAAATTCGTTAGGTCTCTACATTTCTGACTTGATTAGCATAGATGACAGCGCACGAGACTGCTAACTTTTTGGCTCGGGTTCAGTCCTTACTACCGTTCCCTGTACAATTTTGGTATCGCTCTCTGGTTCGGTTTTAGGAAATCAAACTAACACATTTGGCGACACCATCTCTCGCGGGCCACTTGATTTTGCGCACGCAACAACCTGATTGGCTACCTTCAATTCTAATTAAATCAGAAACGTCCCAACTTAACGCATTTTCTTCTTAAAAATTACTTCTCCGCACAAACAACTATGCGGAGCCCTTGCAAGATTACCACTTTATAATAGTATATCAATTAAACGACGTAAGTAACAGCTTAAGGAAGTAACACTTTAGGGAAGAGAAGCGTCAGATCTAAAATATACATCAACAAGCTAACGCTGGGAACTTCGTATGGAAATAGACAAGTGTATGTGTGGATAGAACAATGACCTACTTTTTTTCTCAGTGAAGATTGTCGATACCGCCAAGACTTTCATTTACCACTCAGTGTGACATTATGTTCTCCCTTATCACTCAAATGAAATATGTCGAGCCTCTCTGAACCTAGGCACAAGAAAAACCAAACAAGCATTTAGAAAAAAACGGGAAGTTGTCTTGTGATTTACAAAAAACCGCTGTAGATTTGCTGTTCCAGGAAGATTGACGCCAGCGCCGAGAGCTTGCGATATTGTTAGCTTAGTGTTCCGGAGCTGACCGCTGACGTAACTCCTCACTTTCCCTGCCCCATCCATTAACCCACTTAATGCCGATGTCACATGCGAAACCTCGCTCTTGACAAGCGGCCGTCTGGTACGCTTGAACGTTCATCTCTGACATGTTTATGGTGGTTTCACTGCAAAACTATACGATTTCGGCAATCACAAATTCCTTCTCACGTTTCAGCTGTTCTAAGTATTTTGTAGTAGTGGTAGTAGTGGTATGCCATCACACTGAACTAGAAGTTTATGCACATGAGAGAAGTACGACAGACAGTTTCATGAAACTAAATTATCATTTGTTCAACAAAATGACATTATTACACATTATTATTTCATTTTCCATTCACATGACTAAAACATCAGCATAAGACCCATTATAGCCTGGACGCTATGAAATACAGTTCCACAAACTCTCTTATGGCAAAAGAGTCTCCTATTTCGTCATAGGATTTTCGTAATAAAAGGTTCATGTCTTGGACGCGAACTCTGGGATATTGCATAACATACGGATTCGCCTACGATTATTTTCAAGTAACAGACTAACTGGAAGAGGAAGCTGGCAAGATGAGCTGAAATCGTTTGATGGGTTATCATGGCAACAATACCACGGGACACAGAGCAGAGGAAGAAGTTGAGAGACGCCTCTGAACAATAACAAGATAAATTGGTTCAAATCGCTCTGGGCACTATGGGACTTAACATCTGAGGTCATCAGCCCCCTAGAACTTAGCACTACTTAAACCTAACTAACCTAAGGACATCACACACATACATGTCCGAGGAAGGATTCGAACCTGCGACTGCAGCGGTCGCGTGGTTCCAGACTGAAGCGCCTAGAACTGCTCGGCCACTCCGGCCTGCGAAGTGCTGAAAGAACTCAAAGTTATGTCGCTGTGATTGGACGGGGAAGTTCATCAGCAGTTTCCGTCTTCTCATGGCGTGTTTTGGTTAACAATAGAGGTATGAGACATTACAGCGGTAGCCCACAGTAGAAATGGCTGGTCGGCAATTTTGTGCTTCAAAGCAGAGACGTGGAAAGTGGAGGCGCAGAAGAAGCTGGTGTTGCTAATGTAAGGCAGCACATCGTGAAAATAATTAGCAGTTCATGCTTCTTAAATGGAAAATGAACTATGATGTTCCCGTGAGAAATGATGTGCATGATTTCCTGTGACTGCTGAATCTTTCTTGGTCTTTTCCTTTGCTCAGTGTTGTAGTTAGGAGTTAAGTGGAGAATGGAGCAATGTATTTTTCCTGTGCAGCGGCACGAATTTGGAACTTAAAGTAATGTAATGAGATCTGTACAGAGCTGATAGTGGAATACAGGTGGTAACGTTTATATCCTCGCCTCGCTGGTCAACGCGAAATTGGCTACCCTTGTCTAATCTATTTGAGTAACTCGTATGTGGTGGGACTTGATCCGGGTCTGTTGTTGAATGGCGTAGTTTTGCCACGTAGTGAGACGTCGTACGTTATCGCACCGGAAATGGCCTGACGCTCTTCAATACGATCACGAGCTGCGAAAACAAAAAAAATGTCTATAACGCATATTAGGGATCTGTCTGTTACTTAGGGACAAATCAACATAGAAAACTAACAGACGCAATGAACTTCCGCTGCTGCCTAAATGTTTAACATGTTACCCTCTCATGTCATCTAACACCGTTGCATTAGCATTTGTCGACTTCTTAATGACTTTGCCAACGGTAACTGGGTTTCTAGTCTCGATATTTATTTCTCATTCTCTTGTTTTATGTTTATGCGACCTACTATTTGTCAGCTAAGCAAGAGATGATGAGCAATAGTATCAGCAGACAGTTTAATGTTCACATGACGTATCTTGATGACATTGTTCTGTCTCCAAACATTTGACTGATTTGAAATCAAACGATTTCATTTATCTGCCGTTAAGCATTTCTGATACATCTCCCTATTATAGGATTCAGCTGAAACAAGGAAAGATATTTAAGATATTCATGTTACACAACATTAGATTACGTCCAGGAACATAATTCACATTCCATCTACATGCTGGAGTTCAATGTGGGGTGAGCGCCTGAAACTATCGTTTACCGCTTCCACGACAAAGTCTCAGTCTGACATGGACGAAATTAAGTTGCCACCTAAATAGGTAGTTGTTCAGTATTACTCAGTATTTAATCAAATTACGTATGCGCAAAAAATTTTAATGTTGTTGGCTGACGCTGAGAAATTCTGGTATTACCAAGTGTGTGATTGAGGAATTTCAGATGTTTTTCATCTACAGATCTAAGAGGTAGTGGATGAAGGTTATGAGAAGATGGTATACTGAGTGATAAAACAAAGCAGTAGCATTTTACCAGAAATATTAACCCTTAGACAATATGTGTAATAGTGTAGGCACTGTATAACATTAAAACACTTGGTAATGGCATTGTAAAGCCGAAATCATGATCGTGTAAATGTAACAGTGCAAATAAAAAACAGTCTAATGGCGGTATTGACTTTAAAGTTATGAGAAGACTTACGATGCAAAGGTTTTCTGAAGATTTCCTTGCCCATTGTCGGTCTGACAGATTAAAGAAGGGGAAATATGCAGACACGGTATAGCAGTTCTCCAGCCAGTTTCGAATCCATAGATAATAGAGTCATCGTTTCAGACGACAGTCACAGTAATGATGAGCTACCAAGCTACTGCTGTGTTTTCTGCTGTCATTGCCATAGTGGTGGCTAATTGGCTAATATATATAATTTCCTATGTAAAAGACGAGATTAGTTGTATTTTCTCCGTGGAATGACCTTCATGGGCTCAGAAGAATAGATCTGATCAACTGATGTTAAAACTTACATGAAAATCATTCAGATATACCTAGTGATTTTAGGAGAATAAATATGTGCCATTCCAGGAAGTAACGTTATCATCAGGATGTTGCTAAATATATTATGCGATGTTGCAATTAGACTAGCCACAGGAATAATACGTTTGCAGAGTCAATGGTTTCCCTGAGTGGGTTTGGAAGTTAGGACCGTAGATCGCGTCTCAACAACAGAATGCCTAGATGAACCACGGCCATAATATCAACTCTATAAGCCATTGACACTACTCTAATTTCTGTCACTAGGTTTACGGGTTAGAGCGTAGATACCAATAAAAGTCAGTGCACAAACTACAAGCTACAACGACAAATCAATAGCGGTAACAAGTATTATTGTTTTTCTTTATTAAGCCCCCTGAAAACTCTAAAACTCATTCATCGGAAATTTTGTGGAGCGTCTATGCTAGTTGTCGTGTAAGCATTATGCATACGTAATACATCCCTTGATCATTAAGGACAGAAATAGGTATTTCTTGAGAACTCTGTCATTGCCATTACTCTCAAAACAGAGAAACGCAGATGAGAAGACTACAATAGAGAAATGGTTGCAAAACGCGAACATCCACAGAGAAATTCTCTAACCTACGAGCAATATAAAGCCTCAAATCATTCAAGGGAACTCTGAAAAGAAACATTTGCCATAACCAAAACAGTGCGCTGGGAAGGCAAAAAGAAGTGGAACAATATTGTAGAAAGGAACATAATACGTTGACAGTAGAGTCAGTGTCAGTCTAAAGTAAAACTCTCAGTCAGTCCACAGTAACCAGAAGAATGAAAGTAACTTCTACCCAACATGATGGCAAAACAGTGATTAATTTTAATAAAAACGAAAATCTTCTGATGAAGAAGTTCTTCAATTTGTTGTACCATAGAGAGATGAAAATGGCAATAACAGACTCGCCTTGCTGAGCGCAGAGCACATTTGCAAAGCAGTGCCTCACAGCCAGTGCAGTTTTTCTTAATTTCTGTCTCGTGGCTTCTTAGTAACAAGTTCTCTTCGCCATCACAATATTTATATGATAATCTTTGAGGCGTAATTGTTAGGACAAGTCGCTTGGTCATGTGTGACTTTGTGGGATAAAGCAGCTCTCACAGTTTGATCAACCCTTGAAGCGTTCAGGATGTCCCAAAAGAGTCATAGAGCCTATAGACTACTGTATAGGTTTAATAAGGCCTTCAAGATAGCTATTGGGCATATTTGCTTGTCTATAGATATTGTTCAACTCTTTTTTTTTAACTCAGGCCAGTCACTGAGGCAACTAGTACAAAACCAGAACGACCAATAGACGTTAAACCTAGCGATCTCACACGTGACATCACCATGGAGAAACATGGGGAAACCGGAAAATGAAATAGAGTCATACATCGCTTAACCCAACTTGCATCCTACAATGTCACAGAAACGTTTGCAGAATACGCAAATAAAAATAAAAACACGGTTTTCCCAGTTTAAGAAGCCTCATAGCCACCATCAAGCTCCATACACGGTTATATTCTGGATAAGGCTACCCTCGGTTAATTGTACGATCTTCTGTCGCCATACACTATACTTTGAAGAACTAAATAGCTGAGTCAGGCAGCAGCAGCCGCTCGAGACAGAAGCAGCGACAGGGAAACAACCGATTTTGTGACTTTCACGAGTTCCTAACCAGGAGCTCATTGTATAGCTTCATCTCTGTGCTATGATAGTGTAGTTTCTTGAGTTTCTGCGTGTTAATTTAATATCTAGTAGAAACAGTTCTCGTATTTTCGTTTGTGTCGGAAAGTAGTCCGATTTTGTGACATATTACAAGTTCCTAATCAGGGGCGAATTATTTAGTTTCACCTGAGTGCTTCGGTAGTTCGGTTTTTGAATCTCTATGTATTAATATAATTTATTAAGCACAGGTCTTGCGCTTTTGTCAGGGTTTGCAGTACACTTCTGCAGCAGCTGTCGATAGTCCATTTGTCTTAGTAGTGTAATTTTCCACGGTCTTTATTCCTGTGACTGTTTTGGGCAGATGCAAGCCGAGTTGGTGACACTTCGCTCTCAGCTCCGGGCCATGACAGCTTCGGTTACACTCCTTGAAGCTTCAGTAGATGGACATCACTGGTTGTGGGCCGACGGTGGGGATCCAACAGACATCCAGCACGTATTCCAATCGGTCCTCACCGATGACCAACCCACTTACTGCTCTAACTGAGGATGGCCCCTTAACCACCGTCGAGTGGGAGGTCGCCTCGGCGGGTGGGAGGTGAAAGACTCCCCAGGAGGCTGCACGTAAGGTCTCCCCAGTTAGTCTCACAAACAGGTTCCAGGTGCTGACTGTGGCTGACACCGTCGCTCACCCAGATGTAGCTTTATGGCCTGTTTCTGAGGAAATCTCCCAGCCTACAAGACCCAGGCATTCACATAGGACAGTTGGGAGCTCCAACGTTAAGCGCATTATTGGGCACCTTAGGGACAAAGCTACCAAGAAGGGGAAGAAAACCAATGTTCGTTCTGTGTGCATATCGGGTGCAGTCATTCCAGACGTGGAACAGGTCCTTCCGTAAGCCATGAAGAGCACAAGGTGCAGCGAGCTGCAGGTGGTGGCCGGCCGGGGTGGCCGAGCGGTTCTAGGCGCTGCAGTCTGGAACTGCTCGACCGCTACGGTATCAGGTTCGGATCCTACCTCGGGCATGGATGTGTGTGATGTCCTTAGGTTAGTTAGGTTTAAGCAGTTCTAATTTCTAGGGGACTGATGACCACAGATGTTAAGTCCCATAGTGCTGAGAGCCATATGAACCATTTTTGCAAGTGGTGACTCACGTCGGTACCAGTGATATGTGTCGCTTTGGATTGGAAGAAGTTCTCGCCCGTTTCGAGCGGCAAACAGGAGTGGTAAAGCAGAGCTGACCACTTGCAGCATACTCGACAGCACCGACTACTGACCTCTGGTACAAAGTCGAGCGCAGGGTCTGAATCAGAGTCTCAGGCGGTTCTGCCACCATGTAAGCTGCAGTTTCCTCGACTTGCGCCATACTGTGGTTGGGGTTCGGGTTCCGCCCAATTGGCCAGGAGTCCACTACACGCAGGTCGTGGCTACACGAGTAACAAGGGCTGTGTGGCTTGAACTGAGAGGTTTTTTAGGTTACAGGGTCTCGGGAAAACACAAAAAGGACTTCAATCTCAAAGAGTGCAGGTCGAACGCAGGCAAAACGTGGATACAAGAACCATCGTTGTAACAGTTGTAAATTGTCGTAGCTGTGCCGTGAAAGTAACAGAGCTCCAACCGCTAACAGAAATCTCCCATGCTCAAATCATTATCGGCACTGAAAGCTGGCTAAAGCCAGAGATAAGTTCAGCGGAAATTTTTTCGAAGAACCTAATCGTGTTCCGAAAGGATAGGCTAAACACAGTTGGCGGTGGGGTGTTAGTTGCTCTTAGAAGTAGTTTATCTTGTCGCGAAATTTAAGTAGATAGTTCCTGTAGGTTTGTATGGGCAGAGGTCGTTCTTGGCAACCGGAATAAAATAATGAGATCTTTTTACCGACCTCCCAATTCAGATGATAAATTTGCTGAAAGGTTCAAAGGAAACTTGAGTTCAGTTTGAAACATATACCCGACTCATGCCATTATAGTTGGCGGAGACTTTAATTTACCCTCGATATATTGGTGAAAATGTATGTTTAAATCCGGAGGTACGAATAAACATCATCCGAGGTTGTGTTAAATGAATTCTTTGAAAATCATTTCGAGCAGGTAGTTCATGAGTCCACACGAACAGTAAATGGTTGTGAAAACACATTAGACCTCTTAACAACAAATAATCCTGAGCGAATAACAAGCATCAAAATGAATGTAGAGATTAGTGAACACAGGGTTGTGATAAGGAGACTGAATATTGTAACCCCAAATCCTCCAAAAAGAAAATAAAAATATACTTATTCAAAAAAGCAGATAATAATTCACTTGACACCTTCCTGAAAGACAGTCTGCACTCCTTCCATATTAACAACGTAAGTGTAGACAAGATGTGGCTTAAATTCAAAGAAATAGTATCGGCGGCGACTGACAAATTTATACCAAATAAATTAACAAACGACGACGCTGATCCTCCTTGGTACACAAAACGGTTCACAACACTGTTGTAGAAACAACGAAAAAAACATGCCAAATTCAAACAGACAGAAAATCTCCAAGATTGGCGAATTTTTACAGAAGCTCGAAATTTAGAGTAGACTTTGATGCGAGATGTTTGTAATAGATTCTATAACGAAGCTTTTTCTCGAAATCTGGCAGAAAATCCAAAGAAGTTCGGGTCGTAGGTGAAGTATGCTAGCGGTAACACACAATCAGTGCCTTATCTGGGAGATAGCAATAGAAATACTAACGAAGACAGCGGTGCCGAAGTAGAGTTACTAAACACAGCCTTCTGAAATTCCATCATCAAAGAAGACGAAGTAAATATACCAGAATTCGAATCAAGAACCGTTGCAAACATGAATGACGTAGACATAGATATAGTCGGAGTAGTGAAGCAACTTAAGTCACTTAACCAAAACAAGTCTTCCGTTTCAGACTGCATACCAGTTAGGTTCCTTTCACAGTATGCTGATACAATAGCTGAACACTAACAGTCACATACAGCCATTCGCTCGCCGGAAGATCTGTACTCAAAGACCGGAAAGTTGCACAGGTCACACCAGTATTCAAGAAAGGCAGTAGGAGTAATCCACTGAATTACAGGCCCATGTCACTATCGTCGATATGCAGCAGGATTTTTGAATGTATATTGCATTCGAACATTATGCATTATCTCAAAGAGAACGGCCTATTAACACACAGTGAACGAGGATTTAGAAAACATCGTTCTTGTAAAACGCAACTAGCTCTTTAATCAGACGATGTGTTGAGTGCTATTGACAACGGATTTTAATTGATTCCGTATTTCTGGATTTCTTTTAACGCTGTACCGCACTAGCGGCTTATAGTGACATTGCGTGCTTCTGGAATATAGTGACTCGTTTCATGATTCCCTGGCAGAGAAGTCACAGTTCAAAAATGAAATGTGGTGTGGCTAGGGCCTCCCTCGATTAGACCGTTCGCCTGGTGCAGGTCTTTCGATTTGACGCCACTTTCGCGACCTGCGCGTCGATGGGGATGAAACTATGATGATTAAGACAACACAACACCCAGTCCCTGAGAGGAGAAAATCTCCAACCCAGCCGGGAATCGAACCCGGGCCCTTAGGACTGACTGTCTGCACGCTGACCACTTTTTTTTTTAATTATCAGATTGACTTGGTATATTTCACGAGAACTCAGACAACCATAGTCAAATCATCATTTAATATTAGCTGCAAAAAGAAAAACAACAAATTAGTTGAAACACAAATAAAACATTTCTTCTGAAGGGGAAGACCAACCCGTTATCCCACCCGTATGAATTTTGGGTGTATATATATACATGCAAAAGAGAAAAAAAAAATTACGAAAAAATACAACAAGGGAGGGGACTCAAGCTCAGGGAAGAAACAGGAATCACAGGGGAACTTAACCAACACCTTGACGGTTAAACACAAGAAAAAGCATATTCGCAAAAAGCGTTCGGTATTGTGGTAACCGCTGCCATTTCCAATGCGCAGTTGACAAATAATGGTGAAAAACGCGGGGATCTGGGTCATTACCGCCTTCAATGACGTAGTGGACATAGTAACCCAAGAACCAGACAATCGTGTTCGTTTTCGTCTGAGGAAAATAAGAGATGTCCGGATGGAAGAAGATGTCGTCTGGGAATGCGGTTTCAGGCCCTCTAGTAAGAAAAGCTAATTGACGGCGGACCCAGAGCCAATGATCCCGTCCGCAAGCAACTAGCCTGTGAAGTAAGGTGTCAGTTTGATGACATTCCTCACACTGATCAGTCGGACGAAGGCCAATACGAAAAAGACGATCACCAGTAGGTATCAGACGGTAAATGACCTTATACCAAGTTGAAACAATCTCCATCGGCAAAATGGGAAGACTAAGATGAGACCAGACCGTTTTCCATGACGTTGACGGGGAAGCAAGTTCAACAGAAGAAGGGAAACATGCTGTACCCCAACGGATTTGTAGCATGTTGGTAGTAATATGCGTCATAGAAAGTATATCAGCACCCAGAATACCGACAAGTACAAAGTATTCACGAATGTGCCGCAATTTAGGATTAATCCGTCCAACATCAACAGGAGGGGTCAGACTGGCCGGCCGGAGGCGGGAAAGTAAACGAGAGGTGACTGAATGCGGAGCCCGCGTACAGGTTAAAACATTGCGGCGGGCAAATAAGATGGACGTCTTCACTTTGATATCTGAAAGACCCAATCCTCCAAGCTTCCGAGGCCTGGCCACAACTTCATATCGGACACGGAAGACATGGCGGCGCCACAGAAATCGACTAGACAGCTGTTTCAGCCTGCGGGCCATCATCGCGGGAAGCGGGAAGACCTGCGCAACGTAGTATATTTTACTGAAGACATAGGTCTCTAAAACCCGTGCCTTGTGAAGGAGGCTAAGGGAACGGCGGTCATGTTCAAGGATCGCCCCGTGAACACGACTCGTAACCTCACGCCAATTTAGTGCCGCCATTTTGATCGGATTACGATCCACTATGATCCCCAAGGTCTTATGGCGATCGACAACCGTCGCCCAAGGAATGACGACATGATCAAAGCCTCTCAACGGCAGGAACGTGCATTTGCGATCATTAATGCGAGCACCAGCAAGACCACAAAATGAATCCAAGGTATCCTTAAGCCGCGGTATGTCCTCGGCATGTCGTACTAAAACCATGACGTCATCGGCGTATGCACGGACTGCAAAAATTTCCCCCAATATATTCCAGCCACGTAATTGCATGGTGAGATGGCGAAGTAAGGTCTCTAAGGATAGAACAAAAAGTGACATGGATAAGGGGCTTCCCTGGGGTAACCCCCGTCTGATCGATATCCGGGGGGTAGGGTGACCGTTCACAATCACCGAGACACTGATACCGGTAAAAAGATTAGTTAAGACTTGTCGAGCATCATTATTAAAGCCGACAGCGGTGAGCACTCTCGATAAAAAATCATGGCTGACGCGATCGAACGCTTTTTGGAAATCAAGAAAAAGCAAAGCCCCTGGGATATTAGCGGCAGCCGCCACCGAGATTACATCGCGACATTCGAGAACGGAAGTCAGTATCGTGCGTCCAGGCACACAGCTTTGGTGGGCAGCAATAATGGTATCGAGTAGCTTAGAGAGACGGATATTAATTGCTCGAGCGACAAGTTTATAATCAAAGTTAAGGAGAGTAATAGGACGGAGGGAATCAATTGCAGGTCGACCTGTGGATTTCGGGAGGAGGACCATTCTGCCTTCCTGAAAAGGAGCAGGAAGTGAGACTCCCCGCATCACTCCATTTACCATTGACGTTAAGGTGTCACCAATGAGCGGCCAAAATTGAACATAACACTCCTTAGGAATACCATCTAATCCAGGCGACTTGCGGGACTGCGATCCTGCAACAACATCATATATGTCATCCTTCTGAAAGGGACGCAGAAAGGCGTCGTTTAATTGAGGAGTGACGACGCGAGGCAGCAAGGAGGTAAAGTCGTCAAGAGAGGTTTCCGCCGGGACATGAGTATTGTACAGATCAGTAAAATAGGTGTAAACGAAGTCAGAAATGTCACGGTGAGAGGTGAACACGCGGCCGTCAGCGGTTGTGAGGGAGGCAAGGCACCCACGTTTCCGGCGCGACCGTAAACGGACTAGATGGTAGAGTGACGTCAGTTCCTCTTGTAGAAGGGAACGTGGTTGAGACCTCGTCCGCAGGCCCTCCATTTGAATGCGTTTGAGCTGCAGCAATTTGGCTTTGATGCGCTGTATATCAGTAACCCGTAGGGGAGCATGCGTAGCACTATCGTACAGTTGACGTAAGACAGAATAGTAAAATTCTTGCGTTCGTCGATCTTCTGCCACCTTCGCAGCCCCAAAACGCATGAGAGCCCTACGGATGTGTGGTTTTGCATACAGTGTCCACCATGCCACGATAGACGGGTACCGGTCCATAGTACGAGAACAACGAGTCCAAATGTCCTCCAGGACGATACCAAGGGAGGTATCTTGCAAATACGCGATATTGAGCATCCAAGGAGGACGAAACAATTTTACCGGTTGTCGCTCGTAATTAAACGTAACGGCTACAGCGCAATGATCAGTAAAACAGGCTGGTATCACATCAACAGCCAGAAGTTGCCCACACAAGGAATCGGAAAGGTAAAAGCGATCGAGGCGACTGCTAGACGTGGGAGTAAAGTAGGTATGTCGCACAAGTGTAGGATAGCGAGAAACCCACACGTCACGCAGGTGCAAGGAGCGCACAAGGTCGTCGAGTTCTTTACTGAAATTAAAATTAGGAGACTGATCTACCGGCCGTAGAACACAATTGAAGTCCCCACCTAAAATTATCTTTGTCGGGGATTTACGAAGCAGGTAAATGACTTCTTCTTTATAGAAACTCAAACGTGCGGTAGTACAACCCGAACCAGAAGGGGCATAAAGAAGGAGTAAACTGAGATCATAAAACGTGCACCCGATCCCCCTTCCACTGTCGAGTACTTCGAAATTCATCAACGGAATGCCTTCTCTATAAAACAAGGCAGTGCCGTAGAAAGTTCGGAAGCGACATTAAAAAACCTAGAGAACCTAGGAATGGAAAACTGGTCGAATAGGACTTGCTGTAAAAAAACAACATCTGCCCCAGACTGATAGATAAACTGTCGGAAAGCGGCGAGCCGAAGCTCAGAACTAATTCTGTTAATATTCAGAGTAAGAAATGTATATGCTTGCATGGAACTTCAACCCAGAACAAAGCTCGGTAGAGAGCCGTCAGCTGACGGAGCAACATACAAGTTATCATACCAGAAACAAGCGCTGAACCACAGAGAGAAAAACTACGAAACAGAACCCTCATCTTCCCACTGCTTTTTCTTCGGCCGTGACGCGGCTCTCTGTGGCTGTTTACGGATTCGACTGCGGCTCCGCGGTGCCGACGCTGCAGCGTTCGGCTGCGTGGGAGCATCATGTAGACATTCCGTGTCAGATTGCGGGAGAGAGGCCTCTACATCCCACTCGTCCGCAGACATGGGTTCACGGTGGGACAGTTGGTGAATAACAACGGGATCCACTGGCTCTGGAGAATCAATCAGTTGTTTGATGGGAGGAGGCTGTGACCCAGAGGGGGCGACAGAAATTCCAGAAGGGGGATGCGAAACAGAGTCAATAGGAGAAGTGTCAGAGAGAACCGGAGAAGACACGTGGCAAACAGAAGCAGGTTCCGTCACGGGCGTCTCCGAAGAGGCTGCCGCGGCAGCAGGAACAACGTCAGATAAGGTGTCAGGGAGCTTCTGCAAAGGCGTGATAGCACCTGTGGCGACCTCATCCACGATTTCCGACTGAGAAAGAGAGTCCTTTACCGGAGGCCCATCGGAAGGGCGAGCCAATAAGGAAGATTCATCAGCCGCATCATCCTGTGTTCGCCGACGCTTGTTGTGAGAAATCAGCGCGGGCACATCGGAATTAAGGGCAGCAACATCCCTACTCAAGGACAACGGGGGAAAATCACGGCCGTTGTCGGGCAACGGATCACTGCGTCCCTCAGTAACAGTGAGCGATTCAGTCCGAGATCCTTTCGGGAGAAGATCAGCTAAAGTCAATTTTTTACGCTGTTCGTATGTAGGTTTTAATACCACCACACGCCGCGGACAATTAGTACGGAAATGACCAGTTTCATTAGAATAATAACATGTTCCTTCCTGGCCACTGTACGTGATATGGACCCTATAACCACATACCTGTAGGTGAGAAGGAATAGGTTTTTTGACCACCATTTCCACCGACCGAATACCACTATATACCTGTAAGCGGTGCTGAGCAGACCAGCGTTCCTTTCGAATATGGCGTACGTCCCCATAAGGAAGCAAAACGGACTTCAAAAAACAGTCGTCAACCTCGGGCGGAAGGTTAAATACCCGAACATTCGTATATATCACTTCCGCATTTGCCAAGAGAACCATACTAGTGGAACCATCACGGTGCGTAAAGGGTACCTGAGAACCATGACGAGAAAGTAGCCTATCAACCTGGAGCGGGTCAAGAAACTTAACAAAAAACACATATAATTCGCTGTCGAAATATGCGGTATGCACCTGATCAGTAGTGACCTTAACTGTATCGACTAACCAGTCATGTATCTCCAAAGAACCGGGCTGGACGTGACGCGTGGATTTGTCAAAGGTAAAACTGACTGTACCTGTACGCGGAACTTTCGTGGGAACCATGGTGGACATCACGGCGAGAGACGACGCCGCGACAGGAAGGGCCGCACGAACACCAAACACCAGCCGACAACCAGCGATGCGACGCGCACGGAGACCAACACGGCACTAAACTGACAGGAGGAAAACACGCTGCGCTACGGTAGAGGCGGAACTAAGAGCACAACCTAGTCGCCCGACACGCGAAGCGAGAATTACCACTCAGCTACCGGGGGCGGACGAGAAGACACAGTTCATAGTAACTGACTCAAGTATTCAAGTAAATCAGAGTGATTTCTGACGTTTCCCAGGGTAGTGTTATACGCCATGTACCTTATCCATACAAACGATTTATAAGACAATTTGAGCAGCCCTCTTAGGTTGTTTGCAGGTGATGCTGTCGTTTATCGAGTAGTAAAGTCATCAGGAGATCAAACCAAATTGCTAAACTATTTAGAAAATATATCTATATGGTGCAAAAACTGGTAATTGACCATAAATAACGAAAAGTATGAGGTCATCCACATGAGTACTAAAAGGAACCCGTTAAACTTAGATTACACGAAAAATTAGTTGAATCTAAAGGACGTAAATTCAACTCAGTAGCTAGGAATTACATTTACGAACAACTGAAATTGGAAGGATCACACAGAAACTGTTGTGGGGAGGGCTACAAAAGACTGCGTTTTATTGGCAGGACACTTAGAAAATGTAACAAATCTACTAAGTAGACTGCCTACACTACGCTTGTCCTTCCTCGTTTAGAATACAATTGCGCGGTGTCACATCCTTACGAGATAGTACTGGTGGAGTACATCGAGAATGTTCCAAGAAGTGCAGCACATTATGTTCAAATGGTTCAATGGCTCTGAGCACTATGGGACTCAACTGCTGTGGTCATCAGTCCCCTAGAACTTAGGACTACTTAAACCTAACTAACCTTAGGACATCACACACATCCATGCCCGAGGCAGGATTCGAACCTGCGACCGTAGCAGTCGCACGGCTCCGACTGCGCGCCTAGAACCGCGAGACCACCGCGGCCGGCTAGCACATTATGTATTGTCGTGAAATAGGTAAGAGAGTGTCACTGAAATATACAGGATTTGGAGTGGACATATTTAAAACAAAGGCGTTTTTTGTTGCAGCGGAATATTCTCACCAAATTTCAGTCACCAACTTACTAATGCGAATGCGAAAATATTTTGTTGACGAGGACCTACATAGGGGGAAACGATCATCATAATAAAATAAGGGGAATCAGAGCTCGCACGGAAAGATAAAGGCGTTCGTGTTTTCCGTGCGCTGTACTAGTCTGGAATAATAGAGGATTATTGTGAAGGTGGTTGGATGAACCCTCTGCCAGGCACTTAATGTAATTAGCAGGTATCTATGTATTTGCACATGTAGATCACCTGTCAGCACCGGAAGCTTCCACCATCCAATCAAGTACATCTGCTTAAAACCACAACATTGGTTTTTAGATATAGCGGTATCACAACCTATGGATCTCAAGTGTCAGTTTCGATAAATTGATATAGTAATGAAATAAATCTGCCTCCATTCGACCGCTACGACCTCTGTTGCATCTCCGACGAGGGACAACAACCGACTCGTCGATAGCACGAGTTCCCAGCGGTCCTTCAAATATTTTACAAGCTATACATTTTCACTAATCGGTGCTTTAGCTACAGTTTGTTTAGCATCTTGCACACGTAGCCCTTGAGCTAGTCTAACCTCCTATGCTCCTAAAAGCAGTACTCTGTAAGGTACTGCCTTCTAGTCAAAGCTCAAGTAACTTTCTCGCTGTAAACATCAGAAGCGTTCTCATGACGTCAGCGAAAGCCGTCACATCATGTCCAGGACAAACGTGGGATCTCATCGTTAATGGCTGTACACAAACAGAGTCAGCCAGCTGCCGTAACAACCTCAGCTCCTTGCTCTTTAAATTGAATATAGCTCCCACGGATCGTACCATGATTAAGAGAAATCATATTTCAACCATTAATTAGAAACTGATTGGATCAAATTACTCCTGTACCAGTTCATTCCCGTAAGCTTGTAAATTAAGGTTTGCAAAGTAGATCAGCATTAACAAAGCACCCAATTATGACTGTTCCCACAAGATGCTCAGTCAGGGCTACCAGGGAACATGTGAATAGTTTTCAGCGTGATATGTAACGAGAGAAACGCGCAGTATGTAGCTCTGTGAATTTGTCTCAAAACCAAGAAGTACGCTATATTCCGACCCTTTCATAGGTCGAAAATTAATTTTAAGGACATGAAACATATCGGCTAAGGCAGATAACCCCGAAAGAAAATCCTGGTCCTTTTATAAGGGGGTTGAGCAGATAGCTGGTAACCAAGTCTCAGAAAACACAGTTTACTCCCATTACGCAAACGAGCCTCGGAAACAGGACGGTCTCAAAGGTAAATGACAAGACTATGAAAAAGGACAAACGAAAGTTCATAAATGAACGCATCACAGTAGCAACCTGGAATGTGAGGGGAATTTCCCAAAAGGAGCTAGAATTAGTAAATACACTCCTGGAAATGGAAAAAAGAACACATTGACACCGGTGTGTCAGACCCACCATACTTGCTCCGGACACTGCAAGAGGGCTGTACAAGCAATGATCACACGCACGGCACAGCGGACACACCAGGAACCGCGGTGATGGCCGTCGAATGGCGCTAGCTGCGCAGCATTTGTGCACCGCCGCCGTCAGTGTCAGCCAGTTTGCCGTGGCATACGGAGCTCCATCAGAGTCTTTAACACTGGTAGCATGCCGCGACAGCGTGGACGTGAACCGTATGTGCAGTTGACGGACTTTGAGCGAGGGCGTATAGTGGGCATGCGGGAGGCCGGGTGGACGTACCGCCGTATTGCTCAACACGTGGGGCGTGAGGTCTCCACAGTACATCGATGTTGTCGCCAGTGGTCGGCGGAAGGTGCACGTGCCCGTCGACATGGGACCGGACCGCAGCGACGCACGGATGCATGCCAAGACCGTAGGATCCTACGCAGTGCCGTAGGGGACCGCACCGCCACTTCCCAGCAAATTAGGGACACTGTTGCTCCTGGGGTATCGGCGAGGACCATTCGCAACCGTCTCCATGAAGCTGGGCTACGGTCCCGCACACCGTTAGGCCGTCTTAAGCTCACGCCCCAACATCGTGCAGCCCGCCTCCAGTGGTGTCGCGACAGGCGTGAATGGAGGGACGAATGGAGACGTGTCGTCTTCAGCGATGAGAGTCGCTTCTGCCTTGGTGCCAATGATGGTCGTATGCGTGTTTGGCGCCGTGCAGGTGAGCTCCACAATCAGGACTGCATACGACCGAGGCACACAGGGCCAACACCCGGCATCATGGTGTGAGGAGCGATCTCCTACACTGGCCGTACACCTCTGGTGATCGTCGAGGGGACACTGAATAGTGGACGGTACATCCAAACCGTCATCGAACCCATCGTTCTACCATTCCTAGACCGGCAAGGGAACTTGCTGTTCCAACAGGACAATGCACTTCCGTATGTATCCCGTGCCACCCAATGTGCTCTAGAAGGTGTAAGTCAACTACCCTGGCCAGCAAGATCTCCGGATCTGTCCCCCATTGAGCATGTTTGGGACTGGATGAAGCGTCGTCTCACGCGGTCTGCACGTCCAGCACGAACGCTGGTCCAACTGAGGCGCCAGGTGGAAATGGCATGGCAAGCCGTTCCACAGGACTACATCCAGCATCTCTACGATCGTCTCCATGGGAGAATAGCAGTCTGCATTGCTGCGAAAGGTGGATATACGCTGTACTAGTGCCGACATTGTGCATGCTTTGTTGCCTGTGTCTATGTGCCTGTGGTTCTGTCAGAGTGATCATGTGATGTATCTGACCCCAGGAATGTGTCAATAAAGTCTCCCCTTGCTGGGACAATGAATTCACGGTGTTCTTATTTCAATTTCCAGGAGTGTATACTAAGCGACATGAATGTCGATGCTGTAGCACTCACAGAAACTAAAAATAAATTTAGAGGAAATAAATACGTAGGGGATAACATTATATTCTATAGTGGTGTTGAACAACATAACAGAGCAAGTAAATGTGTAGCGCTACTCCTGCATCAAAAATTGGAAAAATACATCAAAGATTGTACATACTTAAGTGAAAGAATACTTACAGTCAGGCTGAAACTGATAATGGGTAACGCCACCTGAAGAAGAGAAAAAAGATGAGTCTCAAACCTTCTATGAAGAACTACAGAAGACCCCGAGTAAATACAGTGCTACTGATGAGATTATTATAATGGGGGATTTCAGTGCCAGAATAGGAAATATCCCAGTAAGAAACGTTATAGGTCCACTTGGAGAAGCGATATGTAACGAAAATGGAAAATTACTAAGAGATTTTGCCACTTACAACAATTTAAAAATCATAAATTCACTTTTTAAGAAAAAGGATATACACAAATATACTTGGGCCAGCACAGGTCCTAGATCAAAATTGCCTACATCTTAGCAAATGATAAGCTAGCGGGCCAAGTAACTGATACAAGAGTTAATAGAGGACAAGATATAGGATTAGATCATTTCTTACTAATCTCCAGATTAGATCTTTTTACAAAATGGAAGAAAATAACTAAGCAAGTAACAAACCAACAAGATCAAAGGTTTTATAAGATATACTTGCTTGAAGAGGACAGTAAGGAGATTAAATGAAGAAGTAGGAAATTTACCAAATAGTGACAATAATGAAGAAGAATGGCAAACTCTGAAGAATACTGCATGCAGAGTAGCAGGAGAAACACTTGGTAATATATATATATATATATATATATATATATATATATATATATATATATATATATATATATATACGGAAAAGGCCTAAAAAATTGGAATGAGGATGTAATGCAAGCTGTCAAAGAAAAAATGGATGCATACATAAAACACTTAAGCTGCCGCACTATTGAGAACAAACAATACTGTGAGGAGAAAAGAAATAACCCTAAATGTGTAGTAAGGAAAGCACATCAAGAACATTAGGATAGGTTTATTTCTAATATCGAACATGATATATCCACGGAAGACTAGAAATGGCATATAAAGTTTTAAAAACCGTACAAAAAACAAAAAGAGAGCAGATACAAATACATAGTATTGAAGAAGAACAGTGAGCCTGCCGATGTGGCCGTGCGGTTCTAGGCGCTTCAGTCTGGAACCCCGTGACGGCTACGGTCGCAGGTTCGAATGCTGCCTGGGGAATGGATGTGTGTGATAACCTTGGGTTAGTTAGGTTTAAGTAGTTCTAAGTGCTAGGGGACTAATGACCTCAGATGTTACGTCGCATAGTGCTCAGAGCCATTTGAACCATTTTTGAAGAACAGTGAATAAATCGTTAAAGCAGATTGTGGTATGATCATACAGCACAAGAAACTGAAATTGAACAACTAGACGAGAAAGGATTAGATGAAATACGGTCTGACGAATTAATATCTGCACATTTTTAAATGTGTGTGAAACGTGTGAACCTCCCCTCATACCCCACTGCGCTGAGTTCCAGTAGACGGGCCTGGCCATCGCCACACCCACTCTAGCCGGCAGCCTGTGTGCTGTCCGCTGCGGACAACACAATTCGCGCATCACGCTACTCAGTCCTGCGTGTAACTTCAGTGATGATATGTATAATAATTAAAAAAAAAGACACTTGGCGTATATGCCTGATTCAAACTATTACTTTCCAAGATGTTTTATTGACGCTTGTTTACTCGTGTAATTTTGGTTTGATGTTTTATACTATTCACTCCTTGTTCTTGTGTAAGTGTGTTCTTGTTGAAGTGTGTTAGCCCCTTTGTGACGCCCAGGAGGTTTTTAAAGTCTCTACACCCGCCTCTAGTTTAAGGCCACTGGTATCTTCTGTGGGAACCTTTAACAGTCAAATAGTGTCTACTTTGTTTTTCAAACTAAAATTTTCTACATTTAAATAAAAATTACATTGACCGAATTCACATACATTCTCCGCTCCCATGGAACGGGGAGGAATGTGAGGTTGAGCCAGATAGTAGGGGACTCTATCGTTAATTTATTTCAAAAGGTTTATTTCATTTTTTTGTTACGGTCAAGCATTAGCAGGCAGCGTCGGCTGCCTGTAACTTTCTCGTCCCACGGTCTGGCAACAGCAAGTCAGCACCGGGGTCGGCAATCTCAATCATGCAACTCCGTCGTGTGCTGAAGAGGTAACGCCGCCCAGGCGACGCTAACCAGGCAACGTTTCGATACTTACCATGCCACCCCCGCGGGTTTCTCACCTTCTGAGCAATCAGGGAGGAGGAAGTTGCGTGGCCGTGCTGCATGTACCCTGCCACGCGTCGGTGAGACACTCTCTCTAGCTGTGAACACCACCTGCCCCACCCGGTGCTGCGGCGCCGTGGACTTCGTTTCTGTAGCTGCCATGCCATTCAGACTAGCCCGAATGGCAGACACCACTTTTCATTAACTTTGTCCAAGTTTAATGCTAACTATGCATGGCCTACCACTACGCTCTGGCTTATCCTCACCTCCCTAGCCCTGACTCATGTTGCCCATTTGAACGTTTTCTACAAATAAATGGCCTCATCATAAAAATTTTCCAAATTATTTATTTCTGCCCACCGCCTTAGCCGCTCCTAACAGAGCCGATCCTGAACAACAACTTATGAAAAAGATAGCAGTATAAACGAATCATAATCATGCTGCAAGGCTTTATGAACTTTTATAGACTGTACTTTCTATAACCAGCTATTAAATAATACAGGCATCTAATAAAAATATGCGATTTGAAAACACATACTAACATACCGACAATCTAGCCGAAATGCAAACTAACTGAACAAACACCATATAAAGAAAGAAGAAAGAATTACGGTGGTTTCTTTTGAGGATTATATTGTGATGTAGCACATAAACTGTATATTTCTTCGTAATACGCAGCGAGAACTTCTATTATGTTTATACGCACGTCACATTCGAAGCCTATAACAGAAATGAAACATCTCCAAGGAAGATGTTGTAACAAGAGAGACCCAATATCTCTAAACCAAACACACACATGCAATAACATTTGACATACACTCATACTCTCTCAGCAAGCATGGTCACCGTAACATGAAAGTATAAGTACAAACCGCAACGAAAATCCGTAGAATATAAAATTGCATTAATTCTCGAAGTATGTAAGATTTCGCTCAGTTTTCAACCAATATATTTTCGCATCTAAACAGTCCATATTATTTATTCAAATTCAGGTATCCCACTTATTGACATAACTTAAATAAACTATAGGTTAGTAGACGACTGTAGTTCAAATTTTTTTAAACTATGCATTAAATTCATCAAAATACATGAACATTGGTGGCAAAAACTCACACTTGAGTACTACTGATGGTCTAACTTGCAGCTTAAAATGCACTAAGAATTACCAGTGTTACTCACATGTCTAAAACTCGTCTCTAAAACCGAAAGTCGATACTCCTACCACAGTTTCCAAGCACAGTGGACCTACAAACAAAATACTTATTCGCCCAAATTGCCTGTACAACTAATAATATGGAAGTGTGGTTCTGCCTTGACGAACATAGTTCTCCTCGTTTTAATACCCAAACATATGGTGGTGAAGTTCCTTGAGCTTCAGGGCGCTCATTTATTCTGTCTCAAATAATACATAAACAACTTCTGCATCATTATACACAACACTTTTTTGGATTATGGTATTTACATTAACAAAAGTATTAACAGAAAAATATTAACAGTATTGATGTTCATGTAGCTGTCTGAACTTTGCAGCAGAACTATTTTTTGCTGCAGTTTAACATTTGCAGTTAATCATGGTTTTTCATGTTATGTTATATAAATAGCAAAATTTCAGACCTAACATGAAATTATTGATTTTTCTTTTACCTAATGTTGTATTATAGCTCTCTCGGCACTTTATTACGTTCTGTTGTCACCAAATTTGTGCAGTTTTATTCTTTAACTATCGTTCTTTAGGCTAAAGTACTAGGTTTTGTGAATGGATATTTTCAGCTATTATAAGTTTCTGTGGGGGGCTGTTGCTGCATTTAAGATTTTTTATGTCTTTGTTTATGTCTGTTAAAAAAATGGCTCTGAGAACTATGGGACTTAACTTAGAACTACTTAAACCTAACTAACCTAAGGACATCACACACATCCATGCCCGAGGCAGGATTCAAACCTGTGACCGTAGCGGTCGCGCGGTTTCAGACTGTAGCGCCTAGAACCGCTCGGCCACTCCGGCCGTCTTATGTCTGTTGGTCTGTGTTTCATGTCCGCGAGGTGATCAGCAAATGTGGAATGACTGCTGTTACTTAAGTTCCGTTCTGTTTCAGTGTGTCTGATGCTGAAATTTCTACTTCTATGTCCAATAGAAATTGAGTTGCACCATGTGAGCTGAGAGATTCCAGTTGTGTTTTGTTTGCCTGTGTTAGTGTTGGCTACCCTCAGTTTCTTTTTTGTACAAAGCTGTCTATCAATTGGCGGCCTGCTGTCTTTATCACCCGTGTTGGAAAGCTCATTACTGGAATCAGACTGTAGGGTCCAAATGAGGATTCCAGATCATTTTTCCTGCCAGAATCCCTTAAAAAATCTACATTGAAATCACCACAGATTATTAACGTTGCTGACGTGTAAACTATTGGGGAAGGTGATAGCTACTGAGTGTGTTAGTTAGTGAGAGAGTTGTGTTATCTTGGAAGTAAATTATTTGATTCACTGTCTGAAATAACACACACACACACACACACACACACACACACACACACACGAAAGTATAATTACTGATCTCCATGAAAATAACAGTGTATTATTTCTCAAAATTTATAGCATTTTGAGCACTTTGTAAGCACAAAGGTGTTTCAAAACAAATATTTTCACATCTAAATTGTCTGTATTGCTTGTTAAAATACATGCAGCTGACTAATTGGCACTACTTAATAACTCACGTAGCCCATAACCTATTATCCATAATCATAATCAAAGACCTGCAACCTATAATCTGTAACCTATTTTCTGATCAGCTGTCAATGATGGTCACTGGAGTGGCCAGTGATGGTCAGTGGTGAATGATGGTCAGTAGTCAATGATCATCATCATTGATAAATAATGATAGTCTGTGGTCAATGATGGTCAGTGGTGAATTATGCTGATTAGTGGCCAATAATGATCACTGGATTAGTCAACGATGGTCAGTGGTCAAAGATGGTCAGTAGTCAATGATCATCATCATTGATCAATAATGATAGTCTGTGGTCAACGATGGTCAGTGGTGAATTATGCTGATTAGTGGCCAATGATGATCACTGGATTAGTCAACGATGGTCAGTGGTCAAAGATGTTCAGTGGTCAATGATAATCAATGGTCAATGATAGGTGGTGGTTAATGATGATTTCAGTGGGCTATAATGATGAAAGCATCTTGTACTAGGCTTCTTCACAGCATTCTCAAAGAGGGCTCGATTAGTTGAAGTCGACTCAGGAACGGTCTTCTATATTTAAGAGGTATAGTTTGAGCTAACTTGCCAGTTCTTGTCTGCACTCTCAGTGAGTAAGAATGTTTGAAACCATAGTACGTATCTCACTTCCTTTCCCGTTTCATTGCTTCCGCTATCATATTACGATTACACAACATCAGTGTAAATCCCACTTTGCATCACATAGTTGTTGAATGAAACAATGTGTTTGAAGTACTGGCAACTCACTCCATCATTGTCTTAATAGTATTCTTTTTCTTTATGTTTCAGATGGTTAGAAAACATGTACTGAAGGTACAGCAAGCTAAATCTACTACAGAATCCAGTGATGACAGACCATATTTAACTACTGAACGCCAAGCATCTTCATGAATTCTAATCATCATCATTGGCCATTAATCGTCATCACTGGCCATTTTTCATAAGCATTGAGCACTGAATGTCATCAGCCATTGAATCAATCCAGTGATCATAGTCATTGATCATTAAGCATCACCAAGCACTGACAATCAATGACCAATTCTCATCATTATTGACCACTCCCAATAATTTGTCCACTGACTATCACTGACCAGGTCACCAATGACTATTGATCATTATCATGGACCACTGACCATCATTTACACTGACCATCATTTACCACTGAACGTCATTTAACAATCCAGTGATCACTGTTGATTATTGATCATAAAACAGGTTATAGGTTATAGGTTCCAGGTTATGGGTTATGGTTTATTAGGCTGTTAAACAAGCAGTGCCATTAAGTGACCCGTGTATATTTTGGTAAGTAATGCAGACAATTTAAATCAGGAAATAGGCAGCTCACAGAAACGGGGCTCAGATCACAGAGCCCTTACACCGAATGCTAATGACCTCTGTACCCCAACAAGTGTCAGGCACATTCGGCGTGGAATCTGATTGCCTGGCGTAATAATTTCTTCAGTGACGAGTCCTGCTTAGAGCTGCGCCCCGATGACCAACGAGGTTGTGTCTGGAGCCACCCAGGACAGTGGTGGTATGCCAACTTGACTGTCGCTGCTCTACAGTTCGACAAACAGGACTTATGGTCTGCGGTGCCATTTCATTTCACAGATGGACCCCTTTGGTTGTCGTTCGCAACACCCTTATAACATAGTGGTACGTCGACGACATTCTACGCCTCGGGTGGTTGCCCATTATGGCGAACCAACCTGGGTGTACATTTCAGCAAGATAATGCACGACCGCAAAGGGTGAGTTTTTCTACTGCTTTTCTTCATGGTTGCAAAACACTAATTCGGCCAACAAGATCCCCAGATCGCTCCTCAGTCGAGAAGGTCTGGAGAATTATAGGCACGGCCCTCCAGCCACTCGGGATTTTGACGATCTAATGTGCCACTTGCACAGAATTTGGCACGATATCCCTCAGGAGGATATACAGCTCCATCAGTCAACGCCAAGACAAATAACTGATTTCATAAGTGCCAGAGGTGGACCGACGAGTTATTGATTTGCTCATTTTATAAGCTCTTTCCCTTAAATAAATCATCAATTTTTTCTAAAACTGTAATTATATGTTTGTCTGTACATGTACATCTCATCTATGATTTCCATCCTATTCGAATAACTACGCCATGCAAAGCATAACACTCACTTCAATGTGCTGTCATCTGCGTGCTGTTATTGCGAATGTCTCTCAACAGAATGTCTCAATGGGTAATGCAGACTGAACACCCTATAAGCCCGACAGCTGCGTCTCGTTCGCTGTAGCCTACTCACCCTCGTTGCCTTCTGTGATGAGTAAATCCGTTTCACGACGAAATCTTCGTAATGAAAACACTCACGTAGTCCTGCGACCACGCACGTGAGTGCTACTTTAATACAGTTCTGTAGCGTCTAATTTAAACACAGCCGCTAGCCGTATATTCGGCACTCGCAATCACTTGGCATCAAATACCATTCAAAAACCGTTCTACACAGTTCAAATAAAGTTCATACAATTGGCTATCTTCACTAGTCTGCACATCCAGCACGAACGCTGGTCCAACTGAGGCGCCAGGTGGAAATGGCATGGCAAGCCGTTCCACCGGACTACATCCAGCATCTCTACGATCGTCTCCATGGGAGAATAGCAGCCTGCATTGCTGCGAAAGGTGGATATACACTGTACTAGTGCCGACATTGTGCATGCTCTGTTGCCTGTGTCTATGTACCTGTGGTTCTGTCAGTGTGATCATGTGATGTATCTGACCCCAGGAATGTGTCAATAAAGTTTTCCCTTCCTGGGACAATGAATTCACGGTGTTCTTATTTCAATTTCTAGGAGTGTACATGTACTTAGCTGGTAACGTTATTTCCGCACAACTTATTTTACCTTCTATACAAATACAAGTCTGAATGAATGGTTAATAAAGTCTAGAGTCAAACAGCTTGTAATTAATGGAAATGATCACACCTTTCCAGTAAAAGGCTGGCACAGGACAGAGTAGCGTGGAGAACTACATCAAATCAGTTTTCAGACTGAATACCACAGCAACACCCAAAACAATAACAACAACGTGTATGTCGCTTATTTTAAATTTGGCGTACCCCTAAGATTTCTTTTCGTTAGGGCTACCCTCCGTGATACGTATACCCCGTTGTATACTACTCCTTAGTTCAGCTAATGAGAGTACTACACACTAGTTTCACTCAGAAGAATGAACAGATGGCCCAGTTAAATACATTATTAAAGAGTTATTTCAGTTGAAGGAACGAGTATAAATGATTCAAGTAACAGAAAAACTACAGACTGGTTTCACTTGAAAATAGAGAAAGAATAACTCAATAAATATGTAAAACTAACAGACTGTATCGACTGTTTTCAACCCATTACTCCCACAGACTGATTTCACACCAAGGAAATGAATGAGCTATAGTCCAAACGTTACGCGGAACTACAACCGACTGAGTCGACTTTCCTCATTCGGTTGCTCCCACACACTGGTTTCACTCGAAAGAATGAATGACTATCTCGACCCGTATCTAAATCTATAATCGAATGAGTCGATTGTTTTCCAACAAAGGACTTAATCGACTGATTTCATTCTGTTATTGTCATCACCATCCATGTCAAGGCAGAACCCTAAAGATGTAATCTCACCAACCCACTGCCTTCTGCGAATGTCCCAATGTGGAAGTTGTTCGTAGGTTATGGAGTTAGGCTCTTTCGATATGAGGCTGATAGAAAATTATTAGCGAGTGGGCTAAGGCTCTCTTATTACCAAATGAGAAGGCCTGTTTAAACTCAGGGATGCAGCAGTTTTACTTAAACAAAAGGACGTAGTGGACAAGGCTGCAAACCGTTGACTGCCAATACAATAAAAGTTTGACTACAATGTAACACAGTTCGCACAGCTAACACTGTTAATACTTGTTCATAAAATTTTACATAAATTACTTGCCAAAACGTAGTTCTTGTATACACATTCGGCTCTGCACGCACGCAGGTTCATGGTACATAAATATTTATATAATCATTGAACAAATGACATTTTATACATGTACCATTGCTTCACTGCTACAGCCGCGGGCTGACCCACCTCCCTCCAGCAGGAGACTACTGTAGTCATCCAGAAATACTTTGTTTGGCTCTCATTGTTAGTACACTGATGTCGCACGAAGTGCGTCATCTGCATCTACTAACGTACTTAACTAGTAATGGGCAGAATCTGAAACTTGTGTATGGCTGCTTACTTTTGAGTCTCACTGTTATAATTATCAGCCAAATCTGAACGTGGACGTAAATGATTGTTAATAAATAAAAATATGTCTCCACCACACTCCATTCTTACGTTACACGAGCACCAGTTGTTGTTATCAAACAAAGTCTCTAGTAGGCCCAAGTCATTTGTAATAAAGGCAATAACTGCCAATCACTATCATCCATTATATTTTTCTGGTGTATAACATGATACAATATTTTTGTCCCATTCAGAATTATGCTTGAGAACAATTTAGATGCGAAACTATTTAATTTGATGGTGTACTGCATCTTACACCAAGAGTAGATTTAACTAATTACATTCTTCCGGTAAATCATAGGCCTATTGCCTATTTGTTTGTGTGCCTGCCTGCTTAACGTAGTATTCTACTCGTAGCTAACATAGATTTTCTGAAGTTGCAAGCCTGGTCACGTTAGTTGAATCAAATTTGCGTTCTCTTTACGAAGGCATTCTACAATGAAAGTCTGATTACGAAGTATACATACTTGTTTAGATTTTGCATCAAATGGGGCGTTCTATTGTGACACTTTGTGTTGACAACATCACTAATTTTCATGTCTAATCTTTCGATACCAATTACAGCTTCGTTTATTTCGTCTGTGCTAAGTGATTCTACATTAACAGTCTCACTGCTAAGTTTGCATTCTTCCTTAGGTACTGAAACTGTATTTCTGATCTAATATTGTTTATTTGTATCACTAAGCTCCCTGACCTTACTAGGTGTTTCGTCAGCTTTGCAAAATTTATAATCTAATGTCTCAGTGACAGTCTAAATTACATTTGTGCAATTTTCGCTAGCTGATTGTAGGTCAGAAATTTTACTGTTGACTTTCTATTGATGACTCGTAACAGTGTCTAAATCCGGACATTGTTGTTTGTGCCTTGGTTGTCGTGTTGCACCACCTTCGGTTTGTATGTCATCGAGTTTGCAAAGCTTCTCTTTTAATATTTTTATATCCTTTACTTGAGTTTCAATACTCCCCTTATGAGCGTTTATTTCATTCTCGGTTGCGGTCAAGTCATGAAAGTAAACATTGCGAAGACGACTTCACAGTAGCCAGATATTGATAGCTCCAGTACGCAGGTAGCGAGATATCTGACTGTCTGCACATGGAGTGCATAGGGGCCTGATGATGGTATTACTGAGATGCCAAAACCGCTCTAGACGAACTCGGCAGTGCATGTTTGAGACACTAACTACGCTCCTTGTATCCTAGACCGTTCAGTGAAATAATCGGTTGTGGAAACATGTTAATCCTCTGCTTTATATAATGAGCAGCACTGCGTAATAAATTTCGCAACACCGTTATCATGAAATTAGTTCCTTGACACAGAATTATTCTACTAAATTCAGTATATATTTTCTTATCATTTCCATCAAATGATCTGAGTGATTAATACATTGGGTGTGAAATCGGACAACTATATGTATGGTTTCGAGCACAAGAACGTCGTTCGTCAGATCCTTAGTTGCAGTGAACGAGCGAGGACGTTTGTTTATGCTCTCTCCTGCATTGCGCCTACGAGGCACCAGAAAAGATGAACTTTCTGTGGTTACCCAAATAGTAAATAAGGAAAGATCAGTACGAAAATCTAGGATTAAGTTTGGATTTGAATGCAATTAAGAATGACTCACGATTGCAGAAATAGACATTTGGTTTCTTGACAACACCAATTTAAGAGACTGTAATATCCAAGGCCTTCAGTAAGATTTCGTGTCTAGTACTGTTATCTCAAACTGTGTGACGAGGAAACATGTTTAAGAATAACGAAACACACCGAATGATCGGCAAACTTTGTCATACGATCGGGGAAGTTAGTAACGTAACGATTACTTTTGCCAAACTAAGGCAGAGGACCACAAGGGTGTTCAGTTTGCTTTTGAAACACCACATGACATGAACCGAAACGCAACTGCACCACATCGCATAGTGCTACAAATGACCAATGAGAAGTGGAACACAAACAATTATTTTAGTGTCGATACTGATACAAGAAACGTAAAAATGGAAATGAAGAGACACGTCAGTATGATAGAACTGGGTGTTCTGGCAAAAAGGCTGATGTCCGCAATTGTTAGTGTCAGCTCACTAGAAATTTCACTGTCTCAGCGCATTTCAGTCTCAGCATTCCAAGAACTGGCGACGTCAGCATTTTGTTGCTCTCAGCGTTTCTGGTGCTGTGGTACTTGTACGTGTTATATTCAAAGTCATTTATCTCCGCTACCCTTCCTCATTTTGCTCTCGACCGACTGCGAAATGTCAACGTCATCTTGCACACAGCCAATTGCCGGGAGGATCGAACTGCTTTTTGTGCTAATGGGTATCTGCCTGCTGTGTATATGTGTCTATTCTTGCAGATAAATATCCGTGCAAAGCAAATATAACCACATATTCGAAATAATTAGCTGTCTGACGCTAAGTTTAGGTCTTCAACCCACTGCTCTCGAGCAACACCAATCATAATGTAGTTGTGCTCCAAAGTATCCGAAAGGTCTGAATAATTTTTCAGTCATACACTGTTGCTCTCAGACAGTAACCACAGTGCTCCACTGCCCTCAGGCAGTTTTCTCTACATTATAGGCCTTTGCTCTGTCAGGAACAAGTATTTTAATTGTTATGTCAGTTCCGTGAATTGCATCGTTTGAGGTTAGTTCATTGTAGTCAGAAGACAATCGATATCAGAATTATCCTACTTAAGGGATGGCTGCAAATATTATGAGGTAAGATATTTTGACAGCATGAATTAATGAAATCTCAGCGTATTCCGCAGAACTGCGGCAAATATTAACGTAAGATAGTTTGACATTATAATTTAATTATGCATTGGTAAATTCTGCAAAAATGTTACTCCTCTAGACGAACTGTCAGACTAAGGTCCACCCCACCAAAAAATGCTCGCCAGTATTACAATAATTAATGGCTGCCTTCAACTATCATTACTTAACACATTTATCAGCAAAATGTTTGACATATTCTGTAATTTTTTATAATTGCAGCTGATTTTTCACATAATTGCCCACTCTCAGTGCGAGACTGACACAACTGCTACGAGGAAACACATCTCGCACTACCTTCTGTGTACATTGTTAACAAATACTAGCTGAGTACCATGTTTTGGCCAGGCATATCTGATCTTTCCCCCAATCTCCATCTCCTCTTTCCCTTTCCTTCATTCTCTCTCTCTGTGTCTATTTCCTCTTCCTCTATCTTTGTATTTCCTTCTCCCCAACTCCACCCATCTCCGCCTCCTACTTCTCTCTGCCCTTCTTCTCTTTACATCCTCTATCCGTGCACTCATCTCCCTGTTTCTGTCCTTCTTCTCTTCTTCCCCTTCTCTGCTCATTTCATGCTCTTCCTCACTCTGGCCATCTCCTTCTCTCTCATATCTGTGTCCATACCTTCCTTCTTCTCTCCTCTCGGTCTGTTCATCTCTTCCTCCTCTCTTCTCTCACCACGTCATCGCCCCCATGCCAATAGGAGGTTGATGGGTCATGCTCTCGTAATATTTCTTTCGAAATAGTAAGTTATATATATATATAAAATTTTGCTTGTTACTTGTTTATGGTATTGTGTAGTGTAAGTTATGTGAACATCTCAATGAAGTACAGTTTGTGTTTTAGCGTATTCTTACATGCCATCCATTTGATTCTTTAGTAAGTAACGGAACTGAAAAGTTCCGAAATGAGTGAAAAGTTTATTTAGTGTAGGCTCAGTTCCTTGTTTACTTTTTTTCGTAGAGAATACAAGTTTCATCGTTTCTCTTTCTTCGGAAGTCCTGAATTAGTATCCGAACTTTAGGCCAAAACTTTATAAGAAATTTAATATGTTAATTAAGCAGTCTAGGAAGTTTTTCTTGTTAAACTTATAATAAAGGTAATTTTTTTGCCATAAGTGAGAAGCGTATGACCTGGTGCAGGATTGTTAGTTCCGGGATGTGGTGTGGGAGTTGTTTCAGTTTCTTTTATGTGGGTGAATATAGCAGCATGAACATTGGGGAAATGAACAAGACTAATTGTCTGTGCAAGATTTGTTGTAGAGATAGGAAGATAGTGGAATAACAGGAGAAGATTGCTGCTCTTCAGGTCGAACTAAATGAAGCAAAATAATATATAGAAAGGTTAAGGTGGGAGAATGGGAAAGAGAGGTGGCAAATGACAACAGGTTATAGAAGAAATAGGACTGTGTTGTTGTGAATGTGGGAAACAGGTTTGATCTGTTGTCACAGTTGTAAACTAATGAACCACGAGTAGATGCAGGAGTGTTTGGAAAGTATGAAGTCAGAAGAAGTTGTGAGGAAGAAGAAAGTTTTGTTGTTAGGTACTTCACATGGTAGAGGTGTTGGTCAACTATTGCAGGATGCACTACGGTCAGGTTACAAGGTCACAAGTTTTTTTAAACCTAGTGCAAGTAGATAAAGGATATAGGTTCACTTTGCAAAGACTTGACAAAGGAAGACACCGTGGTAATAGTGGGTGGGGTGGGCAACAGCATAGACAGGAATCCTAATTATTCAATAGAGAGTGACCTGGTAAACATAGCTTCAGCAGCGAGACATCATGGTCTTGGGCTTGTGTCTGTTTTGAAGCACCATGACCAGCCCCATTTCAACTCTTCTGTTACGAAATTTAATTTAGAGGTAGAACGGATGCTTGGATCAGGTATCTGGTCTTATATTGGTTTCTTTACTATTGACTATCAGCAGGTGGGACTACATACCTACGATATACTTCCATCTCAACAGGAAAGGGAAGGGAAAACTGTCTGGGCGAATAGCCAATAACTTGAGGGAGGTACTATCACAAATGGTAAACTACCAGTGGTTACAAGTGACATAACAGCAGTTTTTTAGGGTAGGGAGGGTAGAAACAAAAGATGTTGAGAGACAAGGCTGTAAATGACATTCACATTAATAAAACAGGCAGCTAGAAAGCAAATTTTAATGTACACAATTCACGCAGACAGGCTCTGATTGAAACTAGAGATATTCAAAAACTGACAGGAAAATTACGTTCGTCCGGTTGTAATTCGGCCAGTTCACAAAATCTGTTATCCTTAATGCATCAGAATATCTGAGGACAAAGCGGTAAGCTGAGCAAACCGGTTGATATAATCTGTGTCTCTCTAAATCGTGTGACCATTGGTATAGATATGTTAAATGTTACAGGATTCAAGTTAACTTCTTACTTCCGAAGCGAAAATATGGAGAAAGGGTGAGTTGTAACATTTGTCAGAAACTTTTTGATTTCAAGAATGCTAATATTAATAAATTTTGCTCAGAGCGCCACTTAGAAGCTAGTGCAAAAGAAGTACTATTTCATAATAAATCCTTTTTAATAGTAAGTATATACAGATCACCTTCAGGAAACTTAAACCTCTTCATAAAAAATCTGGAAGTCCTGTTGTCGCATCTCAAAGTAAAAAACAAGGAAACAGTGGTTGCTGGTAATTTTAACCTGGACTTATTAAAAAGATTTGTCAGTGAACAATTATTGCAATCAGTAACATTGTATTTCAATTTAGTTCCTACTGTGAACTTTACAAATAGGATATGTAAATGGTCTGAGATTGCTATTGATAATATATTTGTAGACAAATATAGGAAAAAAAGTCATATGACAAAAACCAATAGCAGAATATCTGGTCATGACATGCAGCATCTTGTCTTAAATGTTAAAACTTGTCAGGATTAAAAAACTTTTTAATCTGAGTTCAGGAGGATAATAAATCAATCAAAAATTGAGAAATTCAGGAAACTGCTTAAAGACATGAAGTGGGTGGATGTTCACAATGCTTCTAACTCAAATAGAAAATACAAAGCGTTCATTAATAGAGTTATTTCCACTTTTGAAAATTGTTTTCCCCTAAAGATAACTCAAATCACATAGATGTTAAAAATACA
This sequence comes from Schistocerca gregaria, assembly GCF_023897955.1. Classification (NCBI taxonomy): domain Eukaryota; kingdom Metazoa; phylum Arthropoda; class Insecta; order Orthoptera; family Acrididae; genus Schistocerca; species Schistocerca gregaria. The sequence continues at coordinate 101,697,077 of NC_064931.1, forward strand.
CCATGGATTACACAAGGAATAAAAAACCATGTGGGACAGAGAGGAGAATGTGTCTGCTATCTAGGAACAGCTTAAATGTTAGTATTGTAATGAATTACAAAGAATACTGAAAAATATTGCAGCAAGTAATCCAGATATCGAAGCAGCTTTATTATGAGAAAAAGATAATTGCTTACGGCAACAAAGTAAAAACTGTATGGGATATAGTGAAGACATACTCAGGTGGGGCCAAAAAGGAAGAGGACAGATAGCTCTCAAAATAAATGAGACATTGGCAATGTGGGGTCCCTGCCCACTCGTCGCTTGTACGATACCTAAAGGATGCAGCATTCTCGGAATGCTATACAGCAACTCAAGCAAATCACATTTATAGTTTTTATTAAAAATAAGAAGATTGACAATATATAACTTTCAATTTACAATGGTGTCGCAAGCGATGGGCGACATGCAGACGATCTAAGTCCTTTGCTGTATACAAGGTCCATGTAAGCAATTGGAGTGAATCACACATCAGTGCTATCTTAGTACTCTCCTAGTACTGTGCCATTACTGTCCAGCCAAGGCTGGCAGGAGTGGCGCTTATATTCTCTTCGGCTAGAGGGCAGTGCTGTCGGGGTGCGGTCCTTGTCAGTGGGCTATTGGCTGATGTCGTCTCACCGCCTTCTTTTCTCTTTCAATCTTCGTCTTTGTGCCGGCTCTTCTCGATATGCTGGAACACGCAACAAGAGCATTTATAGCTGTAAACCTCTTAAACAAGTACTTTACTTCTGTTACTGACAGCTTGGGGTTATCAGGTTCAGTGAACAGTGCAATGTAATACCTGAAACCAACCTTTAAAAATGAAAGGAAATGACACACACATCTGGGAAAGAAGTTGCATCCATAAAATCCTTAAAATCTAAATTTTCCTGTGAGTATGGTAACATATCAATGAAGTTACTCAAAGAGTGCTCATGTGAGTTTTGTTCTATCTTAAGTTATTTTTGTAATCAATCTCTTATCAGCAGTACATTTCCTGACTGGCTAAAATATGTTGAACTTAAGCCTCTTTACAGAAGGGGGATAAAGAGATACCATTAATGATACACTAATTTAACTTTTAGCGGATTTTTCAAAAATATTTGGCAAGGTTGTGATCAACCATCTCCTTAAGCATCTAACTGCAAATAATATATTCTCTAAGGCACTGTTTGGGTATCTTAAGGGTTCTAATACATACTTAATTCATTAGATAATAAATTAGAAGCCACTGGCATTTTCTGTGACCTGTCAAAAGCCTTTGACTGTGTGAACCACACTATTCTCCTAAGTTAATTAGAATTTTATGGTGTCAATGGCAATGCTGCGAATTGGTTTGAGTCTTATCTAACGAACAGGAAACGAAGGATCTTGTTGCAGAACACGTGGCAGTAAGCAGTCAGTCTTCATCTGATTGGGATTTAATTACATGTGATGTTCCTCAAGGTTCCGTCGTAGGTCCATTGATTTTTCTTCTGTACATGAATGACCTCTTGTCTGTTACATTGCCAGATGCTAAAACTGTTTTATTTGCAGATGACAAAAACATTGCAATAAGAAGGAAGCCAAGTACAGAATTAGAAATAGCTGGTAATCAAATTTTCACTGACATTAATAAATGGTTTAAAGCTAATTCACTGTCATTAAACTTTGAAAAGACCAAGTATATGCAGTTCAGAATCTGTAACAGATTTCCTTCCAACATGTGTATAACATATGAAGACCTGGAGATCGAAAAGATTGACAGTGTCAAATTTATGGGCTTACAACTCGATAATAAATTTAGTTGAGAAGGGTATACTACAGAATTTTTGAAGCGCCCAAACAAGTCTGTATTTGCTGTGAGAATGGTGTCAGATGCCGGAGACATAAATATAAAAAAATCTTGCATACTTTACTTACTTGAGAGTCTGCTATGTCATATGGGAGCAGATTATGGGGTAACTCATAATACCAAGCAAAAGTTTTTAGTGTACAACAGCGTGTAGTAAGAATCATTTGTGGTGTCAATTCAAGAACGTCATGTACAAACCTATTCAAGGAATTTAGTATTGTAACCGCTGCTTCTCAGTATATTTATTCCTCAATGAAATTTGTTGCAAGTATAACCCCCCACCCCCATAAACGATGGACGTTGCCGTTGGTGGGGAGGCTTGCGTGCCTCAGCGATACAGATGGTCATACTGTAGGTGCAACCACAATGGAGGGGTATCTGTTGAGAGGCCAGACAAACGTGTGGTTCCTGAAGAGAGGCAGCAGCCTTTACAGTAGTTGCAGGTGCAACAGCCTGGATGATTGACTGATCTGGCCTTGTAACATTTACCAAAACGGCATTGCTGTGCTGGTACTGCGAACGGCTGAAAGCAAGGGGAAACTACAGCCGTAATTTTTCCTGAGGACATGCAGCTTTACTGTATGGTTAAATGATGATGGCGTCCTCTTGGGTAAAATATTCCAGAGGTAAAATAGTCCCCCATTCGGACCTCCGGGTGGGGACTACTCAGGAGGACGTTGTTATCAGGAGAAAGAAAACTGGCGTTCTACGGATCGGAGCGTGGAATGCCAGATCCCTTAACCGGGAAAGTAGGTTAGAAAATTTAAAAAGGGAAATGGATAGGTTAAAGTTAGATATAGTGGGAATTAATGAAGTTTGGTGGCAGGAGGAACAAGACTTCTGGTCAGTTGACTACAGGGTTATAAACACAAAATCAAATAGGGGTAATGCAGGAGTAGGTTTAATAATGAATAGGAAAATTGGAATGCGGGTAAGCTACTACAAACAGCATTGTGAACGCATTATTGTGGCCTAGATAGATACGAAGCCCACACCTACTACAGTAGTACAAGTTTATATGCCAACTAGCTCTGCAGATGAAGAAATTGATGAAAGGTGTGATGAGATAAAAGAAATTATTCAGGTAGTGAAGGGAGACGAAAATTTAATAGTCATAGGTGACTGGAATTCGTCAGTAGGAAAAGGGAGAGAAGGAAACATAGTAGGTGAATATGGATTGGGGGTAAGAAATGAAAGAGGAAGCCGTCTGGTAGAATTTTGCACAGATCATAACTTAATCATAGCTAATACTTGGTTCAAGAATCATAAAAGAAAGTTGTATACATGGAAGAATCCTGGAGATACTAAAAGGTATCAGATAGAATACATAATGGTAAGACAGAAATTTAGGAATCAAGTTTTAAATTGTAAGACATTTCCAGGGGCAGATGTGGACTCTGACCACAATCTATTGTTTATGAACTGTACATTAAAACTGAAGAAACTACAAAAAGGTGTTAAAGTAAGGAGATGGGACCTGGATAGACTGAAAGAACCAGAGGTTGTAGAGCGTCTCAGGGAGATCATAAGGGAACAATTGACAGGAATGGGGGAAAGAAATACAGTAGAAGAAGAATGGGTAGCTTTTAGGGATGAAGTAGTGAAGGCAGCAGACGTTCAAGTAGGTAAAAAGACGAGGGCTAATAGAAATCCTTGGATTACAGAAAAAATATTGAATTTAATTGATGAGAGGAGAAAATATAAAAATGCAGTAAATGAAGCAGGCAAAATGGAATACAAATGTCTCAAAAATGAGATCGGCAGGAAGTGCAAAATGGCTAAACAGGGATGGCTAGAGGACATATGTAAGGATGTAGAGGCTTATCTCACTAGCGGTAAGATAGATGCTGCCTATAGGAAAATTAAAGAGACCTTTGGAGAGAAGAGAACCACTTGTGTGAATATCAAAAGCTCAGATGGAAACCCAGTTCTAAGCAAAGAATGGAAGGCAGAAAGGTGGAAGGAGTATATAGAGGGTTTATATATAGGTGACGTACTTGAGGACAATATTATGGAAATGGAAGAGGATGCAGATGAAGACGAAATGGGAGATAAGCTACTGGGTGAAGAGTTTGACCAGGCACTGAAAGGCCTGGGTCGAAACAAGGCCCCGGGAGTAGACAACATTCCATTAGAACTACTGACGGCCTTGGAAAAGCCAGTGATGACAGAACTCTACCATCTGGTGATGTCTTCATCTACATCCTCTTCCATTTCCATAATATTGTCCTCAAGTACATCGCCCTTGTATAAACCTTCTATATACTCCTTCCACCTTTCTGCCTTCCCTTCTTTGCTTAGAACTGGGTTGCCATCTGAGCTCTTGATATTCATACACGTGGTTCTCTTCTCTCCAAAGGTCTCTTTAATTTTCCTGTAGGCAGTATCTATCTTACTCCTAGTGAGATAAGCTTCTACATCCTTACATTTGTCCTCTAGCCATCTCTGCTTAGCCATTTTGCACTTGCTGTCGATCTCATTTTTGAGACGTTTGTATTCCTTTTTGCCTGCTTCATTTACTGCATTTTTATACTTTCTCCTTTCATCAATTAAATTCAATATTTCTTCTGTTACCCAAGGATTTCTAGCAGCCCTCGTCTTTTTACCTACTTTATCCTCTGCTGCCTTCACTACTTCATCCCTCAGAGCTACCCATTCTTCTTCTACTGTATTTCTTTCCCCCATTCCTGTCAATTGTTCCCTTATTCTCTCCTTGAAACTCTGTACAACCTCTGGTTTTTTCAGCTTATCCAGATCCAATGTCCTTAAATTCCCACCTTTTTGCAGTTTCTTCAGTTTTAACCTACAGGTCATAACCAATAGATTGTGGTCAGAGTCCACATCTGCCCCTGGAAATGTCCAACAATTTAAAACCTGATTCCTAAATCTTTGTCTTACCATAATATAATCTATTTGATACCTTTTAGTATCTCCAGGATTCTTCCATGTATACAACCTTCTTTTATGATTCTTGAACCAAGTGTTAACTATGATTAAGTTATGCTCTGTGCACAATTCTACCAGACAGCTTCCTCTTTCATTTCTTAACCGCAATCCATAATTACCTACTATGTTTCCTTCTCTCCCTTTTCCTACTGACGAATTCCAGTCACCCATGACTATTAAATTTTCGTCTCCCTTCACTACCTGAATAATTTCTTTTATCTCATCATACAATTCATCAATTTCTTCATCATCTGCAGAGCTAGTTGGCATATAAACTTGTACTACTGTAGTAGGCATGGGCTTTGTGTCTATCTTGGCCACAATAATGCGTTCACAATGCTGTTTGTAGTAGCTTACCCGCACTCTTATTTTTTCATTCATTATTAAACCTACTCCTGCATTATCCCTGTTTGATTTTGTATTTATAACCCTGTATTCACCTGACCAAAAGTCTTGTTCCTCCTGCCACCCAACTTCACTAATTCCCACTATATCTAACTTCAACCTACCCATTCCCCTTTTTAAATTTTCTAACCTACCTGCTCGATTAAGGGATATGACATTCCACGCTCTGATCTGTAGAACGCCAGTTTTCTTACTTCTGATAACGACGTCCTCCAGAGTAGTCCCCGCCCGGAGATCCGAATGAGGGACTATTTTACCTCCAGAATATTTTACCCAAGAGGACGCCATCATCATTTAATCATACAGTAAAGCTGCATGTCCTCGGGAAAAATTACGGCTATGGTTTCCCCCTTGCTTTCAGCCGTTCGCAGTACCAGCACAGCAAGGCCGTTTTGGTTAATGTTGCAAGGCCAGATCAGTCAATCATCCAGGCTGTTGCCCCTGCAACTACTGAAAAGGCTGCTGCCCCTCTTCAGGAACCACATGTTTGTCTGGCCTCTCAACTGATACCCCTCCGTTGTGGTTGCACCTACGGTACGGCTATCTGTATCGCTGAGGCACGCAAGCCTCCCCACCAACGGCAAGGTCCATGGGGGGGGGGGGGGCATAAAGACAAATTTGTGAGAATTTTCAACATATTTTTTTGCTGCATGAAAATGCTTTACAGAATCATGAAGCAGCCATAGAAGAACTGAAAATCATGAGACCTTGCAAGCTAAAATTGACTCAGTTGCATCTACCGATTCAGTTACGCAACTTGCAAAAACTCAGGAAAACTTAAAGCACACAGTAGATACGATTTCAACACAAATGGACACTCTGAAACTTGGTTCAGGAAAACACACAGAGGAAATAATTTCACTATCGGATAAAGTAGCCGAACTTTCAGATCAGTTCACTAACTTATCTACAAAGGTAGATGATGATCTGAATGACACAAAACCTGTAGTCTTCATTGACACTGAAGAGTATGAACAAATTAGAAAATTCAAACAGAATAAAAATCAAATCAACACACAGTACAAAAGAGAAATGCGGGAAGTACAAGATCAGTTGGCTCAAGTAGTACAATAATTACATATTTCACAGGACACTCGCGCCCCAATATGGGAAGAGGGACATAGAAATACAGAAGAACCACAAAATAATAACACAGGACATTTCGGAAATCATGAGAGAAATTGGCAAGGTACACTGAATTTAGAGATAGAACCGCCAAAACGATGTAACAATAACCGACATGCGACTCGCCGACATGATGATTTTGACTATAAGCTGTTCTTTACTACACGTAAATTCAAAACATTTAAGAATTCTGGCAACGACATTCATCCACAAGCGTGGCTCCATCAATTCTCTCATTGTTTTCCTCCTAACTGGTCATTAGAGCACAGATTAGAATTTATGTGTGGCTACTTAGAGAATGAACCAGCTGTAAGAATGCGATCGGTCATTCACGATTGTCACAGTGAAGGAGAATTTTATCATGCCTTCCTCTCATCATATTGGTCTCAAGCTACACAAGACCGAGTAAAACATAGTATCATTATGATGAAACATTTCAAACAATCTGAATTTTCCAGTCTTGTGAAATATTTTGAAGACATGTTACATAAGAATCAATATCTTTCAAACACATACAGCCCCTCAGAATTCATCCGCATTTGCTTAATCAAATTGCCTGAACATTTACGACATATTATTTTGGCAGGACGTTGCAAAGAGGACATTGAAGCTTTTCAGGGACTGTTACAAGAATTGGAAATTGACACTGACAATCGCGGAACGCGAAAACAGGAACACAACTTACAGGTCACATCCGTCGCAATTCCGCGATGAAAGAAACAATAACTGGACACGACAAGGCTATTCTCACAACACAAATCGTGACCAAAACAGACACCACCCATATGACAACCACTGGCAGAGTAATAGTTACAGAGTAAGATCGCATTTCCGTAGTAATGAATATTACACAGACAATCATAGAAACAGACAATATGGCAACCAGAACTATTATTATCACGGGAGACAGAATAATTTCAGACGCAAGGGTCCACCGCGCAGTGATAATTCAGGGAGAAATTCTCCATCAGTTAACCGACAAGAAAGAAACTACAGGAACTACCGACATGACGACAGACGATATAATCATAACGACAGACCGGAATTTCATCAGAACTGGCGGGAGTCAAACAGAGCTGGGCGCACGCCAACAAAGAGACAGACAATGACTCGCACCGCAGGCAGCCGCGTGCGCCGGCTGGCTCAGAGAAAAATAACATAGATGCTAACCTTGAGAAAAATTAGAGTGTTCTTTACCGACGTATACCGCATGATAATTGCGTTCAAGTTAACTCTGCGCACTAGGAGGAGTAAAGGATTGTACTACATTTCACATGTAAAACCGTTTATTGAAATATAATCTGCTTTTTAACTGTGTCTTTGCCATAAAACATTTCACTTCACATTTCTAGTATGCTTTGTCACACTGAGAAACTGTTAACATGCAACAATGTTTTGAAGTTAACTTTCCAGTCTAGAACCTAGGGAAAATTTTTAAACAGAAATTACGAATGCATTGTTATAGTGAACAGACGACACAGTGTTGTTATTTGTACATTCTTGCTTGTTAGTTGCACGATTATGTAACGACTATAAGGCTTACATACTTAGAACATATACTGTTAATGAGATTTTAATGCAACATTTTGGTTTAGTTGAAAAGACATTCTTTATTTGAAGTACTTTCTGTGAGATTAAAGATGACTTAGCATTTGGTTTCTTTGATAGCTACACGATTATATCACGACGCTACTAATGTGTGACACAATTTACATTGTGCTTTTGCGGTGTATCTGTTTTATATCTGCACAGTTTTTCTGGATTCTTCTGCAAAGGAAAACATGTTTTAGTAGTAACTTTGTGGTATAGCTACAATGAGACAGCCTTTTCTGTAGCACAACAACACGTTACAGTACAGTACTTACTTCATCACGGCAATAAGCGTAGTAACTACGATATCTATACGCAAAGCATTTCACTTTTGTTTATCATGAGGTAAGTACATTGACTTCTGCAGAACTTAGCTTTCGGAGGACGATAACTACGACACTTCCACAGAGATTATCTTACAACAAGACGCACAGTTTAGAGCTACAGTACACGTATTTGAGTGATTAATTTTCTTCTTAAAACATTTATTTTTAAATATTTTTGGATTACAATGATACACAGGTTTTCCATGATACATTTCATTCCATTGTTGTAATCTGTAACACCTGTGGATATAATTACATTAATCCTCAGGGGGGTACACGCTTACTTTGTGTACCATGTGTTTGGCAAGCACAAGGAGCCCTAGCTAATATGGTATTTGCTTATACAATTTTGCACAAAGGTACCATATTTCTCTAACACAGAATTACACAGATATCTGATTATTTAACTAAGAAACAAAATTTTTTTCTGCATCAGTGACACATGTTTACGCAATTACACAGTTGGATTACTTCACACTTACGAAATTGTATTTTGCTTGTACTTTGTGAACTGTTCATATTTTTCGGAACCATTGTGATACTATGAGAGCTTTGAATGATGTATTTGGTATGGGATCATGATTTTTAAAGTACGTTTGAGGCAGATGACACTTTTGACATGAGCAGAGAACTTTTTTTAGGTTTTGAAATTATTGAAGGAAGCCACGACGATTTTGAGATTTGGCTGAGGTTTTATGATGTTGTGATGACGATGTGTATTACACTGTTGCGGTATGTTTATGATCAATAGGCAGATGCTATGTGAGGAATTTGATTGTGTTACGTATTTATTATGATGAAATATTGAAGAAGTGTCTACGAATATGTATATGTATAATAAGGTAAGGAATAATAAGTAGTGGTTAGGGACTCTGATTTGCGGAAAAGGATGTTGGAAACCAAGAATCGTACTTTAAGAATTATGAAATGTGTGTACATGCGTGAATGTATTACAACGCTTTCGAAAATTTTTTGGACACTGTTATATTTATAGGATTTTATTTTCTACATGTTTGTAACGCAAATTCTCAACCTGTGAAAATATTTTTACATGAAACTGTCACTGTAGCGGAAACTGCTGTCGTAAATATTTCGGTAAGAAAGGTAAGTGACCGTGACGTAATGCGTTGTGAGTGGCCAGGTGTGCCAGCCGCCTTGAGAAAAAGTCATTAGTGTGTGCCTTTCAGAGGCACAGGTGGAGAAAAAAGGAGGCCATTAACCTCGCTATTGACATTCCTTTGTAGAAAGCATCGCAAATACGACACGCCCAAACTTGAAAAATATGATTACACTGTGAGCGCTCTTAATTTATGATATTTACTGAAATGAAATGATGAGAAACATTTTATATCTATTGTCTTTCTAGCTGAGAGATTGCTCATTTTGTTTAATATCCAGTTTCTATCTGCACTGCAGCATTGGTTAAAATAAAATTGAATAGATGTACTAATATCACTATTTTCTGCCTACAGTCCCAGTAAAGAATCATTTTATGATGTACTTTCTTAGAAAAGAGAGCGCAAATAGACATTTCCCTTCACAGGAATTGCAAAAATAATTTTTTTATTATTTGGTAACTTATTTGTAGCGTATGTTCTCGGTGATGCATCACTCTAGTGTTAAGATGTGACATAGGTATTAAACATTTTTACTGTAATATTTTTTCTGCTTGCGCTTTGTCATGTTTAGATATATGTTATTGCATTTGCTGCTGCTGTTTGCAAGGCATAATGTTACTGAATTTGACTTTGTATTACTCTGTTAAGCCAATTTTACTACCGATTTTTTGCTGCCCATTGCCTTATATTAGTTGTAATATTGCTGCTTGCTTTGATAACTTCCATTTCTTTATTGCCTTATATTAGTTTTAATATTCCTGCTTGCTTTGACAACTTCCATTTTTTTTCATTGCTGTTTGTATTAATTGTTTTGTGCTGCTGCATTGCCTCGTCCCTTAGTTTAAGCATCTGAGCTCAGTAGATTTAAGTTAGCTTAAGAGGGGGTAGCCTATATAAAAGAATGAGTTGCGATGAATTGGAAGAAATGCACTGAGAGGTTATACGAAAAATCTACGGAAAGCAGGTATAGGTAGGATTCTCTTGGAAATAAATGATGAGGTAAGATACTGGAAAATAAATGATGAGGTAAGAAATATGTGAACATATAAATACAGAAAGCATGCTTGGATAGGATTTTTTTGGTGGAAACAAATGTTGAAATAAGACGAAAGATCTGTGGAATGAAGTTTTGGGTTGGACTGCAGTACCAAATGTTACACTGAAAACAAACCCTGCCCTTTCCTCTTGTGTTATCCCACTATGTGTTTGTGTACCCTTGTGTATTTGTTTTCTTCCTGTCTCTGTGTACTATTTGATAGAATATTTCTCTTCTAATACTAAGATGCATTCACTATGATGAGGAATACTGTTATCCTCAAATATAATTTGCATTAATAACATGTTATTTAGTTTGTAAGGATGTTTACACATTATTTATTCTGTTTTGTTCTAATGCTCATGTGTGAAGTTGATGTTTCAAAAGTTATTCTGATCTTTTATGTACGTACATATGTCATAATTCTTGTAACACTGATGTATTTGTTATTTCGATTCTTTTGTAAAGCCTGTATTACTGCAAATGTTATCTGTACTATTATGTTCTTTAATGATATATTTTGTACCTTTGTTATTGTATTCTCATGTTATAAAATTGTAATTGACACCAGTTCATCAAATGAGGTAACTTGTAAATTACATTTCACTGCACACGTTTCTGTTGGTCATAGTATATGGACAATATGTGAGAAGTAGGGACTGATAGTGTTTGCACGTGTGTTAATAATTCACTAAGGGACTGGATAACAGCATTGCTGGTTCTAAGGACATTTCAAACAAATTCTTTGTGAGTGGACAAGTGGTGGTTTATGGGCTTGCTATATTGTCCACAAGACTCTTCGATGGTGATTGTGCACCTGCACCATCGCAACAGTTGTCTGCTAGCCATCTCTACAAGGACTACAGTGGGTCTACACCTTTGATGACTCACCAATACCATTATTTCTACAAGGACTGCTGTGGGTCTGCACCTCTGGTGGCCCACCAATACCATAATCTCTACTAGGACTACAGTGGGTCTGCTCTGTGATGACCAACCTTCCAGTATTCTTCAAAACTTCGACTGACTCTGCTGTGGGTTTGCTCTGTTGTGGCCCATTATCTGTCTGCATGTCAAGAGTCAGCATTGTCTTTCCTTTGGAAGGACAACACTACTTCTTCAAGACTGTATGGACATCCACTACTTCCGTGTGCATTTTCTTTTACTGCTCAGACATTGAGCAAAAACACTGCTATTTTACTGTGATGAACGATCAGGACTGTCTTTATGGACTGTGAGAAAATTTTAGCTTTTGACCAACATTATAGCGATAAGTGTGTGCATTTCATTTCTTTGTTATCGTAATTATGAAAAAACTTTTCAAATCCATATTGGCCACTGCCCAAAACGATTTGTAAATTTTTTGTGGGGAGCATGGTGGCTATGTAAGTATGCTGTATAAGTTTTTTTAATGGTAACGCCGCCGCCACATAGCGCTCTGTATGAAAATCACTGGCTGTGCCGTGTGAAGTCTGTGGCTGGTTTGCATTGTTGTCTGCCATTGTAGTGTTGGGCAGCGGCAGCTGGATGCTAACAGCGCGTAGCGTTGCACAGTTGGAGGTGAGCCGCCAGCAGTGGTGGACGTGGGGAGAGAGATGGCGGAGTTTTGAAATTTGTAAGAATTGATGAACTGATATATATATATTACAACATTACATTGTTTGTTCTCTATTAAAATATATTGTTTGTTCTCTATTAAAATCTTTCATTTGCTAACTGTGCCTATCAGTAGTTAGTGCCTTCCCTTGTTTTAATCTGTATTTAGCTGGCAGTAGTGGTGCTCACTGTATCGCAGTATTTCGAGTATCGAAGATTTTTGGTGCGGCAAGTGATTTGTGAAAGGTATAGGTTAATGTTAGTCAGGGCCATTCTTTTGTAGGGATTATTGAAAGTCAGATTGCGTTGCGCTAAAAATATTGTGTGTCAGTTTAAGCACAGTCATGTATAATTGTTGAAGGGGACGTTTCATATCTTAAAAGCGGCTGTTAGACTAGCTTAAGTAAAAATATTTGTTAGATTTCAGTTTTGGCAGCACTTGGTCACAACAGTCAAGATTAGGTATTTTGTGTATGATAAATTTATTAAAAGTGCATAACAGTGCTTCATTTTGACGGTGTATTAATTCTGTGAATGTTACAGAGTGTATAAATTACTGATGTCATTGCATATTCTGCCAAATGGGGCCAAATATTACGTAAGATACTTGATATTACACTGTGTATAAACATCCAACACACAATGCTAAATACGAAATCCAACTCTTATATACTCTGAAACAGAGGCAAATGGATTGCTAAGTAGATACCTTAAATACGGGTTTATGTCTACTAATTCTTACTAAAAAAGACTGTCACTCAATGGCCATCTAACAATGATGACATCCATCTGTACTTTCCAGTTTATTAATAACACAGACTGCAGTTCAACTATAGCTTGCACATAAATCTTGCAGCTTTAGAGTACATATATGAAGTTTTGACAGCCCTACTTGGACTGCATTTGTTGTGTCTTCGACAATGCACAAAAGCACAGATTGTGGGCTGAGACAGATTCTGATTGGCGTCAAGAGCGGCGCTCTGAAATTAGCCATCAATCACAAGCACATACCAATCAGCAACCTCTGTGGCATCACCAGTGAGAGGGACTTACACGTTGTGATTAGCGGCAGCAACAGGCAGCAACGGATGGTTCATGTTTGGCATTGGCGTACAACAGTTCTAGTATGGAGTATCTGGGTTTGAGTTTGTAGCTATAGTCCGTACTGGAGATCAGCCTACTAGACTTAACCTATAAATGAAGTCGCCTAAAGACTTTGCAGAGGGAAAACTGTTTACTACACTGATTGACTGGGTGACGCCCAGGATGGACGTAGACTTACCGACATTGTATTCGGTAATGCACGTCTTGACAGACCATTGCTTGGTTGTATCTGTCCGCAAGCACATCCAACAAGTTGCTGTACAGCTTAAGTTCGCAGTGCAATGAAGTGTATATTTTTTTGTGTCCCTAATTCCTTTCCACTGTCACAGTTCCTCTGTCCACTTCAGAGAACCTAAACCTAAGAACAGTGTGTGTCATGCGTTCTGCCTACATGATGCATGCACACCAGTGTTCTGTGTTATTATAATGTGGAAAAGTACAAATGGATGCCATAAGTGTTAAGTGGTCATGGAGTGATAGATTTTTTGTAAGAATAAGTAGACATAAAGCTGTATTTAAGACATCTACAATCAGCAATCAATGTGCGTGTATAATGGTTGGTTTTGGTAGTCAGCATTGTGTGCTGGATGCTCATACACAACTTAAAGTCAAAGTATATTACGTAAATGTTTACCATCTTTTGCAGTATTTGCCATGATGTCGTTAATTTACACACACTGTAATGTCAAAGCATTTTTGGTAGGATAACTCTGATGGTGAAGGTTCTCTCACTCCAGCATATAGATGTCAAATGACAAATTTTGTTACTGTATATAATAATAAAATTAATTTGTTATAATAAACGCCCACACCCTGAGCCTCTGACCATACAGCACAGGTATGGAAAGGGGAGTAAACTTCCTGAGAACAGTGGAGCCCTGCAGCTATTGGCTGAAATTAACAGAGCATGACTGACACATAATTCAGATAATTTGGATACTTTTGAGCACTGGCTACATTATGTTTGCTTTTGCTCGAGAGCAACGAGGCAAATACCTATACTTAAAATCAAGGAGCTAATTATTTATAATGTGCAGTTATGTCAGTACTGCAAGAATCCTTATCTACAAAAATAGATAGATTTACATAGCAGACAGATGCACATATGTACAAAATATTGTGGGTTGAAGTGTGATGTGTGTGACATGCATGCTACGTGTATGGACTGTCAGCACAACTGTGTGTGATTTACATCAGCATTAAGAGTTCGATTTTGGACAAGTACATCTGCATAGTTAGCATGTCCTGGAAATTTTACAAGCAGTTTGCCAGAATAATTGTGGTCCTTGCACTACAGAGCACAGGCCTCGAATGGAGAGCAAATGGTCAGAAAGTAGTGGGGCAGGGGGTTAAGGAGTCAGCTGCTCATGCGCCACTGTCATGAGCATCAATGAAAAGTGACTAAAAGGTGATGAAACCACAAGTGGGTGGCAAGGTGTCAGAAGTTCATGCCTCCTCACAGAACATGAAGATTGGATGCTTGCTCGCTCTGTAAAACAGGATAGACGGCGATCTGCGGGAAATCTGACGACAGGATAGAGTGGAGGTGCAGGCACTTGTGTTTGGAGCGCACCCTTCAGTACACGTTATTGAACATGCAACTCCGCAGCACAAAACCCTTAAGTGTTTCCATGTTTGCCCAAAGGCATCGCCAGTAAAAATTGCAGTGGGCACAGGATCTTCCAGACTGGACCGCAGATCAATAGAAACGTGTCTTCTGGTCTGATGAATCATGGTTTATGGTACACTATGTCGACAGTTGTTTCCAGATACGTTGTCATCCTGGCCAACGACTGCTCTAAATATACATAGTGCCACAGATACAGGCCAGTGGGGGCAGTGTCATGCTATGGGGATCATTCACTTGCTCTTCCATGGGACCTATGGTAGCACTGGAAGGCATCATGGCATCTTGGGATCACGTGAACATTATTGCAAACCATCTCCATCGCTTCGTGCTCGATTTGGTAGCTAAGGTAAGCAAAGAGAACCTTGGAGGGAAATTTTCAGAAAATATAAAATACTTATCATCTGCTTGTCAAATCCTGCAGGCAATCATTTTTGTGAAACTAAATCCAGAACATAAAGTAATACACAGTGACGTATATAACTACAATATACAGAGAAGGGAAAATTTTGACAGAATTGCAAGTAAAACTAAAAGGATGCAGACCAAAGTCCATGCACAATTGAAGAATGTTTTAGAACAGACTATCATCCGATCTCAAGATAGCTAATTGAACCACCTTAAAGAATAAGCTGAAACATTTGGTAATAGATCAAAGCTCTTATTTAGTAGAACACACACACACACACACACACACACACACACACACATATATATATATATATATATATATATACATATATGCTGTTCATATATCTATCAGTTTTCGGACATTTCATACATTTAGTTCATATATATATATATATATATATATATATATATATATATATATATATATATATATATATATATATACTCCTGGAAATTGAAATAAGAACACCGTGAATTCATTGTCCCAGGAAGGGGAAACTTTATTGCCACATTCCTGGGGCCAGATACATCACATGATCACACTGACAGAACCACAGGCACATAGACACACGCAACAGAGCATGCACAATGTCGGCACTAGTACAGTGTATATCCACCTTTCGCAGCAATGCAGGCTGCTATTCTCCCATGTAGACGATCGTAGAGATGCTGGATGTAGTCCTGTGGAACGGCTTGCCATGTCATTTCCACCTGGCGCCTCAGTTGAACCAGCGTTCGTGCTGGACGTGCAGACCGCGTGAGACGACGCTTCATCCAGTCCAAAACATGCTCAATGGGGGACAGATCCGGAGATCTTGCTGGCCAGGGTAGTTGACTTACACCTTCTAGAGCACGTTGGGTGGCACGGGATACATGCGGACGTGCATTGTCCTGTTGGAACAGCAAGTTGCCTTGCCGGTCTAGATAAGGAGCCAACGGTCGGATATTAAAAGTTTAGACGTTGCAAGGTCTTGAATGAAGATTGATGGTAGAACGATGGGTTCGATGACGGTTTGGATGTACCGTGCACTATTCAGTGTCCCCTCGACGATCACCAGAGGTGTGTGGCCAGTGTAGGAGATCGCTCCCCACACCATGATGCCGAGTGTTGACGCTGTGTGCCTCGGTAGTATGCAGTCCTGATTGTGGCGCTCACCTGCACGGCGCCAAACACGCATACGACCATCATTGGCACCAAGGCAGAAGCGACTCTCATCGCTGAAGACGACACGTCTCCATTCGTCCCTCCATTCACGCCTGTCGCGACACCACTGGAGGCGGGGCTGCACGATGTTGGGGCGTGAGCGGAAGACGACCTAACGGTGTGCGGGACCGTAGCCCAGCTTCATGGAGACGGTTGCGAATGGTCCTCGCCGATACCCCAGGAGCAACAGTGTCCCTAATTTGCTGGGAAGTGGCGGTGCGGTCCCCTACGGAACTGCGTAGGATCCTACGGTCTTGGCGTGCATCCGTGCGTCGGTGCGGTCCGGTCCCAGGTCAACGGGCACGTGCACCTTCCGCCGACCACTGGCGACAACATCGATGTACTGTGGAGACCTCACGGCCCACGTGTTGAGCAATTCGGCGGTACGTCCACCCGGCCTCCCGCATGCCCACTATACGCGCTCGCTCAAAGTCCGTCAACTGCACATACGGTTCACGTCCACGCTGTCGCGGCATGCTACCAGTGTTAAAGACTGTGATGGAGCTCCGTATGGCACGGCAAACTGGCTGACACTGACGGCGGCGGTGCACAAATGCTGCGCAGCTAGCGCCATTCGACGGCCAACACCGCGGTTCCTGGTGTGTCCGCTGTGCCGTGCGTGTGATCATTGCTTGTACAGCCCTCTCGCAGTGTCCGGAGCAAGTATGGTGGGTCTAACACACCGGTGTCAATGTGTTCTTTTTTCCATTTCCAGGAGAATATATATATATATATATATATATATATATATATATATATATATGTGTGTGTGTGTGTGTGTGTGTGTGTTCGCGCGCGCGCACGAAATAAAGCTTTGTATATGTGAACTAAATGTAAATGTATGAAATGTCCGAAAACTGATTGTTATATGAACAGCAAACAAATAAATAGAAAAGAAGATGAGACAAATTAGGGCTCGTATGGAGACTTTCAGACAGTCTATAAGCGAGTGGGATAGGAAAGGAAATGACTAGTAGTCGTACGTTGCACCCCCGCCATGCATGACACGGTGGTTTGGGGTTTATGTAAGAAGACGTAGACGTAAGTGTAGATGGCTTCTCCGATAGCGATGGCTTCTTCCAGCAGGACAACTGTCCACATCACATGCCAGAATCATGCTACCAGCGTTTGAGGAGCAAGGCAGTTAATTTACTTGGCCAGCAAATTCACTGATGTGAACCATACGGAACACATCTGTGACGCTATCAGATGCCACGTCCGCAATCAGCAAACACCTGGCCGTAGTTTTTAGGGACAAACTTGAGGTGGTACGTACCTACAGAGTACTTGTCGCATCCATGCCACGCACAATAGCTGCTGTACTGCAATTGATCAACATGCCACAAAGAAGATGCTCATGTTTTGCCAGTCGCTGTGCTTATAATTATAGGAAATCTTCATCTACCGTGGAATACTTTTTGTAGATATGTGTCTACAAATACCAGTAACTGTGCTACTTGAAGCGTAGTAAAGTAAAAACACCAAAACATAAGTATTTCTAATGATTCTGAAGTATGTGACAGCCAGTCACTCAATGAGATACTAAAGATAACAGTGAATAAAGCAACTACAGTCTTCTTTCTCTTCAGTAATACGATTACCATATTTTTAAGACCAGAGAACAAAAAAGTCTCCAAATTTAATATCTGAGGTAGTTTCTGAGAGCAATAATGTCTGCTGTAATCTGGTAACGTTATATTTTTATTTGCAGCTCTTCGCATCCTCCATTTCAAGACACACGGCTATTAAGATATAATGGAATGAATTAAATCACTGCGTAGACTTCCCGTTACGAAAAATTGAGTTCAGTGCCACGAGAGATTTGGTCCGATAAGAGATGAAGAAAGCCGACACTGCGCTCGGCTGCGGAAGGCGGCACTCAATCGTCGCACACTAGAGCGACAGCATTTAGCTCGCAAAGAAAAGCAATTTCGTTGGTGGTTTCGTGCTTCCGTCAAATTTTATTTAGCTGAGAGCATTGTAGTAAGAATTGGAAATATAAGTGTTTGACATTTGCTTCTAGTTTTACTGCTACAAGCGTAACACGTTAAAGATGATCATTTAATACAACTTGAAATACGAGATCTATTCTGCAAATCACAGTCAATGCAATGAAAAAATGCGCACAAGTGTTAATAGCAGTGGACACAATTACAACTCTCATAGGATAAATTCCTCTACTTTAGCACTCATTCGTCTCCACTGATTGGTTGCTTTACGTTCCATGTGAATAGTTTTGTTATACCGCCGTTGTATCCATATTTGCCTTTTGCGGTAACCGGTTTCCACATCATCATTGTCAAGGATACCCAAAAGTGCATTTGTGCCTTTTAATAGCATTTATTCATACATCCAGTTCTTCGGCGATTTTACATTATCGTCCGCTTCACTTCCCATCGTCAAAATTCTCACCTCCTGAACTGAAATTTCAGATACATATACGAATCTCAAAGTTATACGTCGCCTCGTCTCCAAAAAACTTTCAGGTCTGATAGCAGCTGTCTGTGGCCGTTGTACTCCACGCATTTGAAATACGAATAACTGTTCACGTTTTAGGTTTTGTGGTGAATTAGTTCCAGCTGGTCTTAATAAATTTCGTATACCACTCACACACAGCTCTCAACCAAATACATATGCTACACATTTCCAGGGAAACCGTAGCTTTTGCACGGTACATGCCTGAAATCTTACAGGTTCGGCTCTTCTCTCATGGTTCGTCAACGAGGCCTATTTTCGGATGACGTATCGCGTGATTCGAAGGATTGGTTTCTATCTTTCGAGCTACAGTTCTGTAATACCTCTCAAAGTTATATGGGCTTTAGAGTATAAACTGAGTATTTTGAGATAAGGAGCCAACGGTCGGATATTAAAAGTTTAGACGTTGCAAGGTCTTGAATGAAGATTACGCCTGATTTATGTGTTTGTAAACCGACTGCACTTCGTAAAGGACAACTGCATCAATTACCAACCGTCAACTTGTCCGTGAAATGGACCTTTCAAAGAACACAGTGTAGAAAGTACTGGGCAGCAGCTATTACACCCTATCACAAATAACGCGCGTAAGCAATGGTGCTAAAAGACCAGAGATCAGTTGTGTCGATGGATATCACACAGTGCGTGCATCGAGACTGCCAGTCTTGCAATTAGCTTAGTTGATGCTATAAGGCGTAAGTTGCTTGTTTCAGTAGTAACATGAGTGTAACATGAGTATTCATTTCCGATAATTAGTTTCTTATCTCAATGTACTAAGGTCAACGCCCATATATATTGACTCTAAAGTTTCGGGCACACTGTATGCATTTATGATATGGGACTGTGTAATATCCCGAAATACCAAGGAGGAGTATTTCCTACCAGTCATATTAGTCAATACATTGAACAGTGTTGTTATACCCTGTATGCAGAAAATACTTAGAGTTTTATGTTGAATACGCTTAGCTTGGCATTCGGTTTTCTCTCAGGTGAATAATAAGAGGTGTGTTTTGTAGGACAACGTCTTGGAAACCCGTAACCTACCCTGATTTGAGTGTTCCATGGGCTGTGAAAACTAGAACGGTGGCTGCAATTACTTCTCACTTTTTGCCTTACCCGGGTTTCAACTCATGACACGCCGTGATCACTATCATACAGTAGTGTAGTGGAGTTCAGTACTGAGCAAACCAATTAAATTCCAGAAAGTGCATGAAATTTTCATGAAACGTATCCGCGCTAGTGGAGAATGGAGCTTATGGTTACTGACCGGTCGAATATACATGTAGTTCGAAATAATAATCAGTCTCGATCGCAATTTTTATTATAAATTAAAAATCACATGACACTGATAGCCGGTTTCGATCACATCTAGATCATCTTTAGACCAAGTCTCTGAAATTCAAGAAAATAATTCACCGTACAGGGCAACAAGTACCAGAATTATACAGTTCATCTACATAATAAAATATGGATACATAATCATAATAAAATAGAAAGTTTTTTTATATCATTAGGTGGTGAACAGAGACGAAAAATTGGCACTGACCAGACACCTCCGGCAACTGCTAAATAGCGTCAAAACGCTACGCATTATAAAGGGGAGGCTCCGCTTTTCGCCCGCTGCATGAACTCATGTGGAGAAAATAGGGCTTAACATGCACTGATACCGTATGTGTAAACTTAAAATATCAATGTAAATACAAATAAAATATCACATGAAAGATTACGTAAACGGAAGTTGGCCGTTGTAATAACTACTTTACATTTCCAAAACATGGTTACAAACGTGCATAAACAACTAATAGAATTAGATGTCCGAACACTAAACTGCCATTTACGGGAGTTGAGGGAAAATTCAAAATGAGGTGTGGAAGCAAAGATAAGCACAGAGACGCCAGCCGTTGGCCTATAGACGGTGACGTAAAACCTCTCTATGTGTATTGTCAGTGTCAAGGAGGTATAATGGCAGAACAAAGCCGTTACCCACCATGGAGACCGGGATCGATCAACGGTGATGAGTATTGCAACTTTGAAAACATAAAACCTAAAACTCGATGATAAAAGTGTACAAGCGGCGAAGAAATATCTGAACACATGTCAAATTGGTCGCACTTAAAACGATACAAGATAGTATGATGACAACTAGTCCGGTAAAGGACCATACATACGTTACTAGTTTATTTTGGTGCCTGTCAACCTCTCAGGAATCATTTTCTTGCATTCTAGAGACACGGTCTGATGCTGATCTAGATGTGATATGATTCTGAGTTTGAATATAACAAAATTCCTGGAGACTGAAAAGTTTATGTTCACCATTACACTTAGAAAGCATTGCTCGTGTGAAACTCAGATTTCTCTTTCCTCACACCATATACCGCGAACTATGGATGAAGGGTAACAGATAGATCCCATATATCTAGATTTTCGAAAAGCATTGAGCACGTTGCCTCACTGCAGACTGTTAATGAAGGTACGAGCATACGGAATAGGACCCCGGATATGTGAGTGGCTCGAAAACGTTGCGAGGTGCCGGGGTGGAGAGATGGGATGTTCAATTGCCTGATAAAATCTGTATCAGAAAAGTAAGTACACTCCACCCTCCCACCCTCTCCTTGAGCTGCCACTTTTCCTATCACGCAAGAGATAATAATTAAGGCTATAAGGAACTGTTTGTGCCACCGTTTGGACAGGTCAGGAGATGACTCCTGCATCATAGCTTACTGCAGTGATAGTTTAATTAATTAATATCTCCCAAACGTGGTACTTTAACTCCAGAAATGATAATGAAATTGGACATCGTTATGATAGTTATTATCCTAGGACACACAGGGAATTCAGTACCCTAAGCAATGACTCAGTAATATAATCATAAACAAAAGTATTTGAGAATGAGCGGTTGTCAAAATCATATGGGCCCTACTATGTAACTACGGTTCCCTACGATCTAGTGTTAGCAGGGTGGAATTCCAAATAGATTAAAAACTCAACTATGCTGTGGAACAGTCATCGAGTAAGATTACTCATGGATAGACTCACGCATGCAAGTAATTCCTAGTTTCTCACAGTGCGAATGTGCACGTAGCCGAAAGTGGCAGCATGAAGAAGCAAGTCCCTACTTTGCCAGTGCTGCATATACTTCCCAAGTGTGAGAAGTCGGGTCGTGGGTAGACAGCTATCAGCTCTTTATCGTTCTGCAGGCTGAAAACAGGATTGCCGACCTCCGTTACAAGCTGCGGCCGTGGATTATTTCCCAACAAGTCGCGGATTTGGAAGATAACTTATTCCGAACAACAATTTCAAGTGGGATCTGCGAAACTCTGTCCGGGCTACCGTGACAGAAATCACTGCTATATAGATCAATAATTGGGTTTTCTACTCCAAAATGAAACACTAACTCAGCAGTCCAGAAGAGACGCCACGATCTCTCCATCTGGCAGCGTACATGAGACTCTTCGAAAAACTCTCTTCTGTGTACCAACTCTGGAAAATTAGCGGACATCTGTTGCTCCATGGTTCTATACTTCCAATCGTGGCTGTGCGGGGGATAATATCCCAATCGTTTTCATACTGTATGCCGCGCACTGGCCCTCCAAAAACAACGTGCTTCCTTTTACTTTTTCGTGTCCGGAAACTACAATTTGTTTGCCCAGTATTGGGCAATGTCCAATGCTTCTTCTATATCCAGCCATAGATCGTCGAGGGTGCATCTGAGGGGGCAGGCAGGGCTTTGTAGAAGATGTACCATGTCCTGTCGAGTGCCGCAGTCGCATTTGTCGTCATTTTCGTCCAACAAACCCCATTCGATCAGATTAGATTTCACAGGAGTCACCCCAGTTCTGCTGCGGTTAAGCATTCTCCAGGTTTTACAATCACCAGAAACGCCGATTGATGGATCCTCTCTTAGTGGATAGTAGATGGGGGGCTCATCTAAGGCGCAACTTAGGAAACGGCTTCTAGATTTGAGTCTCCTGGGGCCACACTCTAGGCCAAATATTGAGTGACGGGCATCAAAGTTTTGTTTTAGCTTCTCGGTATGGTCATGGACTTTCCCACGTGAGTCAGGGTTTGTGAAACCTGCGGCCCTGTGAAGATTTCCTATGGGGGTTGGTTTCATGTCACTATCCTGCATGTTTCATTCAAGCTAATATCTACCTTTTTTGCGTAGGCGGATCTGCACCATACCGGGCAGGCATATTCGGTAGCTGAGAAGCAGAAAGCTTGGGCTGATGTTCTGACCACGGTAGGTTTGGCACCCCATTTGCTATTGGACAGCTTTCTTGTTAGGGAATTTCGTGCTTCTACTTTTTTCCTGTTTTTTCGCAAACAACATGCAAAATCCTGCTCCAATGTAGAGACTTCCATATCTGAGGGGCGCTCTATGACTTCAGCGTCAACCATCTGCAGTCGTCGAATCATCTAACTCCATTTTGCGGCGTGCGTGACAGAGGCATGAGATACTTTACACGAGAACTGTTAAACGGCGTCTACGCCTGGCACCACCCCACAGTGTTAGACATCAAGTTCTGATAACGGCAGCCTCACAATGCACATGCCCGCCACCGAGACGGCAGCCAGCACGTCATACTCAAAAGTAAAACTATTTGGCGAGGCGCCAGGCAGTCGCTCCAAACTTCTGCTGTGCTGCTAGCTTCTACATCCCAGCTGATACAAAGGCGTGCCGCAGACCGTTTTCCAGGGGCAGCTTCTGTCGACACTCCGCTGTTGTCACCGACCATCCGCCTTCCGGTAACTCTCCGGCCCGACCACACGCGATTCTGTTTTGCACCACTGCTCGCAGAACGGCAACACTAACAGACTCAATACAAAAGTATAGGAACGAGACCACAGCCAACACCCAGTTAAATCAGAGCAAATGAAGTTAGAGCTCTCAGTATCTGATCACGTGTTACCCATGACCTTCACTGGCGCACTCCCAGTGATGGCATTTCGAGTGAGTGTTAAAAAAAAAAAAAAAAAAAAAAGAGAGAGAGAGAAAATGGAAGACGACAAGTCAACAAGGGCTTGGAATCTTTCAGTTTCTTAAGCAATAGAACCCAGTATGTTGTCCTGGACGCAAGTGTTCACCAGAGATATGAGTAACGTCAGGGGTGTCCCAGAGAAGTGTAATAGGATCGTTATTCTTCCTTATATACATAAATTATCTGGCAGACAGGGTGGACAGCAATGCGTGATTGTTTGCTGATGATGCTGTGGTGTACGGGAAAGTGTCGAAGATGAGCGACTGTAGAATGATACAACATGACTTCGAAAAAATTTCTAGATAATGCAGTGAATGGCAGCTAGCTTTAAATGTAGAGAAATGTAAGTTAATTCGGATGAGTAGCAAAAATACACCAGTAATGTTCAGATACAGCATTAGTAATGTCTTGCTTGACACATCCATGTCGTTTAAATACATGGATATAACGATGCAAAGCGATATGAAATAGAACGAACAGGTGATCAGTGAGGTAGGGAAGGCGAATGGTCGACATCAGTCTTTTGGGAGAACTTTAGGGAAGTGTGGTTCATCTGTAAAGCAGACCACGTACAGAACGCTAGTGCAACCTATTCTTCAGTACTGTTCGGCCGTTCGGGATCCGCACCAGGTTGGATTAAAGGAAGATATCGAAGCAATTAGAGATGGGCTCCTAAATTTGTTTCCGGTAGGTTCGAACAACACATAAGTATCACGGAGATGCTTTGCGAATTCAAATTGGATCCATGAAGGGAAGGTGACGACCTTTTCGAGGAATACTATTGAGAACATTTTGAGAACTAGAATTTAAAGCTGATTTCCAAACGATCCTCATGTCGCCAACATACATTTCGCGTAACGACCACGAAGACAAGATATCAGAAATGAAGGCTCATACGGAGGCATATAGATAGTCGTTTTTCCCTCGTTCTGGTTGAAAATGGTTCAAACGGCTCAGAGCACTATGGGACTTAACATCTGAGGTGATCAGTCCCCTAGAACTTAGAACTACTTAAACCTAACTAACCTAAGGACATCACACACATCCATGTCGGAGGCAGTATTCGATCCTGCGACCTTGCCGGTCGCGCGATTCCAGAGTGAGCACCTGGAACCGCTCGGCCACAACGGCCGGTCCCTCGCTCTGTCTGCAAGTGGAAAAGGAAAGGTAATGACGAGTAGTGGTACAGAGTACCCTCCTCCACGCTCCGTTCGGTGGCTTCCGGAGCATGTATGAAGATGTAGATCGAAACCAGTTACCATTGACATGTGATTTTTAATTTTTATAAAAATTGCGATCGAGACTGATTATTATTTCATATTGTCTAATCAGATCGCTGCTGCTTTCCCAGTAACGTTTTCAAAAATTATGAATTTACATACGTCCTGGATTAAATTACGAACTTCTTTGCAATGTAATGCCTAAAAAATCCTGTCGTTTGTGGTCCGCCCGGATGTTAAGCTCTGACATTTTTCATTGAATTCACTCATTTTGAGAAAACCGTAGGAGCTATCTGTTTTACATGCTAAAAACATTCCATAGTCAACATTGCATAAATATTTATTTACTGAAAACAGCCGATTTCGGCAGACTTTGCTGTCATCTTCACATAGTAATAAATGTTTTGTTAGAAAATGTGTTCATTTTAAGTTGGACCTTACCCCAAATTGTCAAGTGGATAAAAGCTAGCACATTATAAGAGTGTTTTATACGCTTCAAAATATTTTAGTTATGATAAACGCTTTATAACATGCTGTTCTTTATCCACATTACAACCTGACATAAGGTACAACTTGAAATGAATACGTTTCATAACAAAATATTTTTTAAGATCTGAAGATGACGGTAAAGTAGACTAAATTTCTGAGAAGGAATGGGTATGAACGTTGGTGCTGTTGACGTTGTTGCACATACAATAACATTTGTGTTATTACTTTACCAGCGCATTGTTGTAACGGAGCAAACATCTGGTAAGCTACCTGATATTTCATACTATTCCTTCTTCTTTAATAAATTATTATTGGCTTACATGTTCATTTGAAGATAATTAAGATCGTATTACAATATGTAAGCGTATTCATAATAAGTATACAGGAATGTTTTATTCCCAGAGAATAAACTGTGCGGTGCTTCCTCTAAAGAGATATGGAAAACTGTCTACAAGCTTCTATCCGAAACTAGTAATCAGTGCAAGGTGTCGTGTAGACGAGTCATAAGTCCCGAAAATGTGAATCAGAGTAGTAGAAAGGCGAGTGGAGCTACGTACGGTATGTTAAAAATGTAGCGATTAAGATGAGTGCTCAAAAGTTTGTAAATATTTTTCTCCATAACAACGTAGCCATTAATGAAAGTATTCAAAAGCTTACTTATCCGTTTCCTCCAGCATTATGTAAGTGGCCTGATACACAGAATCAGAGCCGTTCGCGCAAAACTGTGGCGTACCTTAGCGCAGGAAACCACGCTGTCTACAAGCTTCTATCCGAAACTAGTAATCAGTGCAAGGTGTCGTGTAGACGAGTCATAAGTCCCGAAAATGTGAATCAGAGTAGTAGAAAGGCGAGTGGAGCTACGTACGGTATGTTAAAAATGTAGCGATTAAGATGAGTGCTCAAAAGTTTGTAAATATTTTTCTCCATAACAACGTAGCCATTAATGAAAGTATTCAAAAGCTTACTTATCCGTTTCCTCCAGCATTATGTAAGTGGCCTGATACACAGAATCAGAGCCGTTCGCGCAAAACTGTGGCGTACCTTAGCGCAGGAAACCACGCTCGTAGACTGCCAAGCGGTGTTGAGGTCTCTCCGGAAATCGAAAGCTTATGCGTTGCTTAAGCATCCAGGTTTAACATCTACCTGGAAATTGCCTACGTGCCAGAAGGATGGGATGCATGAAAAATCCCTATACGTGGATACTCGGCACACTCGAGCTACTGTGGCACGTGTAGAATTAACGTGCTATACTGCAATCAAGGAGTAAAGGAAACCAAAGAAGAATTTGGAATAAGAGTCAAAATCCATGGCGAAGAAACAAAAACTTTGAAGTTCGCCGATGACACTGTAATTGTGTGGGAGATAATAAAGGACCTGGAACAGCAATTGAACAGAATGGACAGTGTCTCGAAAGGATTTAAGATGAACATCACCAAAAGCAAAACGAGGATAATGGAATGTAGTCAAATTAAATCAAATGACGCTAAGGAAATTAGATTAGTAAATAAGACACTTAAAGTAGTTAATGAGCTTTGCTATCTGGGAAGCTAGTAACTGATGATGGTCAAAGTAGAGATGATATAAAATGTAAATTGGCAATGGCAAGGAAAGCGTTTCTGAAGAAGAGACATTTTTAAATATCGAGTATACATTTAAGTGTCAGGAAGTCGTTTTCTGGAAGGATTTGTATGGAAGTGAAATATGGACGACAAATAGTTTAGACAAGAAGAGAACGGAAGCTTTCGAAATGTGGTGCTACAGAAGAATGTTGAGGATTAAATGGGTAGATCATGTAACCAATGAGGAGGTACTGAATCGAACTGAAGAGAAGATTAATTTGTGTCACAACTTGACTAGAAGAAGGTATCGGTTGGGAGGACATGTTCTGAGGCATCAAGGGGTCACCAATTTAGTATTGGAGGGCAGCATGGAGGGTGAAAATCGTAGAGGGAGACCAAGAGATGAATACGCTAAGCAGATTCACGAGGATTTAGGTTGCAGTAGTTATTTGGAGATGAAGATAGGATAGAGTAGCACCGAGAGCTGCATCAAACCACTCTCGACTGAAAACCACAACAACAACAACAACAGTGCAATCAACTGAGAATGCATGTCACGAACCCGACTTAGCATTATTTGTTGTAAATCACACATTGTTACTGACTCTACATTATCACTACAGGAACACAGAAACATTCGCCGCCAACGAATGCCAGACATTTGCCACACCGGACATTTGCCACGCCGGACATTTGCCACACTTGCCCCTACGCCAGGTAGCGATCCCTCAGGTAAGGGACGCCCTTCCTCGTACTACTTCTGTCCGCTTTCAAACCACCGTCTCCACATCTTACTCGATACAACCAGTACGTAAGAGACCTTCTTCTTCGACATCTTGGTGAAATATGGAGCTTCTTTTCCGAAATCGAAATATTTATAACTTTTGGGAAACGAAAGCAATACCGACGACTATGTCAGTATAAATATATATTCCTCAGTCTGTACGGTAGCTTCCTTTCACGCTTACTGATTGCGATAGAAACAGTCCATCGCCATGGGAGCAACAAGAAAGGAACGATGTAAAGAGAATGCGAATGTACGCTAATCATTTCTTTTTGATCACTACATTTGTGCCTACTTTAATTACTACAACTGCATGTCCAAAACACAACAAGGAAAGAATAAATGTGTATGTGAATGTTTCAAAAGAAGGACGACAAACTCTATATTAATTTACTCTCTAAAATGCGATATCCCTTGTGGTGAAACATTAGTTAGTAAAGTGTAGCGGGACAATGTTCAAAACATGACTGAAAATATTCGTATGTTCACTAAATAGAAATAAGAACATCTATGATTGACATGCCATCTAAAGTCGGCGTACAATTTTAAATGTAAGAAATAGCAAATGAAGTAATACAGAGTGCTATGCTTGTAACGTACGTTGTTGTTCTACATTGTTTAGCTCTGGTATTTACAGGGTCACAGAGAAAGCATCCTAGGTTTTGGAGCGAAAAGCCGTAATTGTAATGATCTGCACTACAACAGAAACAAGACGTACAACTTAAGGAAAAATAATGTAATGTGTATTCCAGCTCACAAGCGACATTGAAGCAGATAGTTCCTGTGACTTAGTACGGGCAGAGGTTACATTCGACAACCGGAATAAATTAATAACTGGCTCCCTATATTGACCACCAGTCTCAGATGAAACAGTTGCTGAACAGATCAAAGAAAATTTGAGTCTCATCACAAATAGGAACCCTATTGTACAATTATAGTTGACAGTGGCTTCAATCTACCTTCAGTATGTTGACAAAAATACATTATCAGACCCTATTAGAAATAGAAAACAACTTCTGTAATTGTTCTAAATACTTTTTTTGAAATTGAACAATTAGTTCACGAGGCCATTCAAAATAAATGGTTACGAAACACACTTGACCTCTTAGCCACAACTAATCCTGAGCATCACGACGGATACAGAGATTAGTGAACACAGTCGTAAAGAGGCTCAACTCCGTAACAAAGAAATTCACGAAAACTAAACCCGAAATATATCTATTTGTAAAAGCAGCTAAAAATTCGGTTGACTTCTTTCTAAGAGACAGTCTCCAATCCTTCCAAACTATGTAAGTGAAGACCATATGTGGCTTAAGTTCAAAGAAATAGTATCAACAGCACTCGAGAGATTCATACCGAATAAATTAATAAGAGACGGAACTGATCCCCCATGGTGCACAAAACACAATAGAAAGCTGCTGCAGGAGCAACGAAAAAGGCACGTATAATTTAGACGAACGCAAAATATTGGCGAAGTTTTATATAGGCTCTAAATTTTGTGGGTATTTCAATGCGAGAGGATATTAAAAGTTTCCACAACGAAAGTCTCTCGAGAAATGCGGCGGAAAATCCAAAGAGATTCTGGTCCTATGTTAAGTAAACCAGCGGAAAGGCTCAATAAGTAACTTTACTGCGCGACGGTAATGTTACTGATGAAGTGGAGTTACTAAATTGCACTTTTCCGAAATTCCTTCACCGAAGAAGTCGAAGTAAATATTCCAGAATTCGAAATGAGAACAGCTGTAAACATAATATAGAAGTAGATATGCCTGGTGTTGCGAAGCAAATCAAATTACACTATCAAATAACTGATGTTGCAGAGGTGCCTGAACTGTCAGTGACAGAGGAAATCATCAAACATCTTTTCAAAAAGTCCCTAATGTATACGAAAAGTAGGTCTAATACGTTTCTGACGTTCTTCAATAACAATTAATTTTCAGTAGTACCTCCTTGCCTAGTTTCAATTGCTTTTACTGGCCTTTTTAAAGATAATCAACAATTTAGAGAGGAATTTTAATTTTTAAAGGACTCTATCTAACTGTACTTAAATAGATTTACATCCACTATAAATGTTTGCAGCTAAACTTGAATAAAAAATATTTGAGATGCCAAAATTGTCAACCTTACGATCAGATCAGTTTTCGGATGTCGATTTTAGGTTCAATTCAAAGGTTCAGTTCCCATTTTCTTTTACAAACCTTATACTCTCAGTTTAACGAAGCATGAAATTTTATGTGATAGTTGCGACTCTGAAGCTCAAGAAAATAATTTTAGAACTCACAATTATTTAATAGTATGACCATAATATTAGGAGGTAGAAAAAAGTTATCTTAACGTGACAAAAATAGGAGCTCTTACTTAAAAAGGAAATTGCTATTGAAAAAAATTAGATGTAACTGTAAATTATGGTTACAGGAGGATCATTTGAGTGATGTTTAACGTTGACTTCGTTAATGTACTGCTTTCTTGATTACGCGCTAGTAAACCTAGCTGGGACCACCTAGTTACATCGTTAAGCTATTTAGGGATACTTTTGTGAGGCTTGAAACAATCTAATTTTTACAATAAAGGCTGATTCCCATTACACTCTGCACAGGCTTTGGACTGTCAAAATGATAAATGACCATTTACCATTTTGGCGTGTTTAAAATCAGCCTAAACAGGCTGAACTAATGTACGCTTTATTTACAATTACAACTTAATATTAGCGCCGATAATGCTGCTTCAGTGTTTTAATAATTTTAACTCAGTAATGTGCGGGGTCTCAGTGGTATTCATAGTTTTAATGCATTATTTTTAACGTATTTTAGTCCAGTTTCTGAATATGGGCAATGCCGTTCAAGAAAGGCCTAATATTGCCAGTCTCTTCATAATTCTTTACGATTCTCTCTATCCTGTCGTCCAGTTTCAAGTACTTCTTCTTCCTCTTCTTACCTTCAAGATTCATTTCCAATTTCATGTACATGCATTTGTGAGCTCTGCTTCCTTTTTCAAGCACTCCACCAAATAGGTGATTCTAGGGTGAGGGTTTCCAATAATACTATTTATTTTGGTATTTTAAACATAGCTGCACAACAGCAACGGTTCCACGTAATAAAATTATAAACAGCCGAGCAGTTGCAACGGATAAAGAATTCTTTACCTAGGTTTCGACAAATGTAAATTTGTCTTCTTCAGAAGGTGGCCTAAGGACAATGAACATCATAGCTTACATTAGAAAAGTATGAAACATAAGTCAAGAATAGATTTTAACACAAATTAGAGAGCTCCTGCATTACAGAAATATGAGAACGACGACTGGTACTTACAATTTTACATTAGTAAAGAATAATGTGCCATCGCCCTTGTTACAAATTTGGCATAGATCCATTTGTCAAAATTAAAATCTAGCCCTAGAATTAGGGTTTGTCACGCAAATATAAATTAGTACATGGATCTTTCAGAGCTCACAACCGACTGAGTGCAATCGGCCAGCGTACTTACTCTGGACCAGGGCAGGTGGCGCTCATGGCGCGAACTATGTGCCAATTGGCGTACAAAAGCAACGTGTAAATTATCAGTATTAATAACGTTCTTAGATAAAGTAATAATAAAAAGAAGGAAGGCGTTTAACACTCCCGTTATAACAGTATGGGAGCCTTGGTACAATTAATGTAGTTGTACATCAAAAAGGCAGGTGGCGCTTACGCCGAGAGAGTTACGCACAGTGGCATATACAGTCAAAATACAAAAATTACGTTACTATATTACTGAAACCCACAAACGATGTATATGTCAGAACTTTAAAACTGACAATAATGGCTCTTAAGACAGAATTACGAACCCTGGTACACAATCCAGTTAATACACATTCGCAGGGAACCAACGTTTCAGAGCCAGACAAAATCACATAAGGGCCGATGTAGTGGCAGTCATACATCGCGAGAAAACCACATTACATAAAGGGTAGTGAGCTTAAAGCATTGAAGGTGCATCATAGCTTCCTGAGGAAATAGACCACTAAGATTACCAGCATTAATGTTATACCATAAACAGTACAGGTTTAAAGCCTTCGAAAAATTGTCTACAAGCAAGGTTCAACTAGTCGTTCAGTATATTACTGTCCTTGAGCTCTAGATGTTTAAAAATTTGTTACTTTACCTAAGGACGTTATTAATACTGATAATTTACACGTTGCTTTTGTACGCCAATTGGCACATGGTTCGCGCCATGAGCGCCACCTGCCCTGGTCCAGAGTAAGTACGCTGGCCGATTGCACTCAGTCGGTTGTGAGCTCTGAAAGATCCATGTACTAATTTATATTTACGTGACAAACCCTAATTCTAGGGCTAGATTTTAATTTTGACAAATGGATCTACGCCGACATTTGTAAAAAGGGCGAACATTAGTCCTTACTAATATAAAATTGTAAGTACCAGTCATCGTTCTCATATTTCTGTAATGCAGGAGCTCTCTAATTTGTCGGTTGTGAGCTCTGAAAGATCCATGTACTAATTTATATTTACGTGACAAACCCTAATTCTAGGGCTAGATTTTAATTTTGACAAATGGATCTACGCCGACATTTGTAAAAAGGGCGAACATTAGTCCTTACTAATATAAAATTGTAAGTACCAGTCATCGTTCTCATATTTCTGTAATGCAGGAGCTCTCTAATTTGTGTTAAAATCTATTCTTGACTTATGTTTCATACTTTTCTAATGTAAGCTATGATGTTCATTGTCCTTAGGCCACCTTCTGAAGAAGACAAATTTACATTTGTCGAAACCTAGGTAAAGAATTCTTTATCCATTGCAACTGGTCGGCTGTTTATAATTTTATTACTATTTATTTTGTTGTGCCACCATTCAACAGCATTCGTCGTTCGGTGCCTTTTTCCATAGCAATTCCACATTTCTATTGGGATATCTTCATTGTCTAGCCAGTTGTCCACAAAGTAGTCAAAAAATTGAGCATTCCGTTATCAGGAGCTTCTGCATGAATCTCAATCCATCCATTGCTTACGTCCTCCGGTGTTACAAATGCCAGCGCTGCACACATGCTGACGTGAATTCAAATCCTCGTTCTGGCGGTACTCCTCAGTTAGACCGAGAACTTGAATTTTCCTCCATAAACTCTTCTACATGTGGAAATAGCATCTATTTATTTCAATTGTGGGAAAGACTTGACGAATGGCCGATATCGCAGCTGCCTCAAAATCAACATTCACTTCTTTATGACACCACTCAGGGATTGCCTGTTTTATCAGACGAAACAGACGAACGTATGTGTCTTTCTTCTTATTTGGGAGCAGTGAAAATACAACAGGAAGAATGTTTGTTTCTTTAATCGGGCCTCCTAAGTCTAAGTGTATGGTGTAGATTTGTGCGAACTGCTTGCTGCAGCTCTTAAATGTTCCATCCATAAAAAAACGGGAACACGTTTTTAAACTTTCTTTTCCCTTGCTTCCACTAAAAATCATTATTCTCTCCTCTAATCTATCGTCTTCTAGAAGAAAACCAGTGCAATCTCCCATTTTTAATAGATCTTCATGAAGATCAATGTCATACGAGTTCGTAGGATCTTGTTGGTTCCCCCGCGCTTGACTCCGTTGACGCCGCATGGTTCTCTTCATAGATTCTCAATTCGGCATCACTCTAAGAAAGTCATAACCTTTATTATGAAGATTTCCCATTTCATCCATCTAAATCTCCGATAACTGTGTAGTTTGTTCTTGAGACCTTCTCTTCGCCCTTTCCACATGCTTTCTCATTTCCATAGCCACATCGTCAGGTGGTCCACAAAGATGTACTGATACGTTCAATACTTCTCCGTTCTTCGAAAGCAGCTTTCCCTTGCAATGATCCGCCTTTCGGCGTAAGCACATCCACGTAACAACACCTTCTTTAGATTCCCTCTGTTTAAGATACGCGTAACCATTGTAATGAGCAGAAGGCGTGCCCTTGTTCGTTGTAATAACTTCCATACTGTTGCTCACGCTAGGAACTTCGAAAGCAAACTGAGTGTAAAGACTTTTGTTGCGATCAGTGTGCGGGTTCGGTGACGTCCACGGGAATTCCAGGGGTTGGGCGGTGGGTGAGGAGGAGGAGGAGGAGGAGGCGCCAAGGGACCCGACCCTTCGGAGTACGTAAATCATGGCAGATGTCCGGCGTCGCAAATGTCCGGACACCCTGCCAACGCCTTAACGTAAAATCACTGTCAATCACTTCAAATGAATATGTAAGTCAGTAACAATTAAGCTTTAGGACCATTGCTAGTAATTCCTTCTTTCAACAATTATCAACTTTTTTTTATCCCAGTGGGTTCAGATAAACTCTGTGACCTTTTGATTGATCAAATGACGAACAGGAAGAACAAGCTACATATAAATAAAACAAATAATTAAAATACGCGTGAGACGCAAACATTCTTTCGCTAAGTTAACTCTTGTGGCTAGTATGAGGCACAGGTTAATTATCTTACTCAGGAAAAGTATAAAGGCATACATAGAGTAAAATAATCTACATATCTGATTACATCACCTGAAAACATTTTCTAAAGGATAAAGTCAATTCGTGTAATGTTACTGAATAGAAACTCAGTGGAGGGCCCTCCATTGGATACACTTTTTTCCACTTGTCTCATGAGTCAGAGCGTCGTTTAGAATACTCTAACTGTAGCGTGTTATGCGGTACTATTTACTGTAGACAGCTGTGAAGAGTGTGTTTACAATAATGACAAGCAAGAGTGTGCCTGGAAGGACAGCGCTGTATTTTGGGACTATCTGACGTGCAGTACGCCCAGCGAGTCTTTGATCTTTATTACGTTGTGTTACGTCGCCTAAAGCTATGCGCTGTAAAGGAGCCAGGGCTTCAGTTTGTATGTGCCCGAGCTTATGAACAGAGCCACCTGCTTCTCTATGAAGCACAAATAGGCACAGTCGTGCCATCAACGCTGTTGCATACCCGCCGGCCACGGTGCTCTAGTGGTTATAGGCGGGCAGTCCGGAACCGCGGGACTGCTACGGTCGCAGATTCGAATCCTGCCTCGGGCATGTATGTGTGTGAAGTCCTCAGGTTTGTTAGGTTTAAGTAGTTCTAAGTTCTAGGGAACTGATGACCACAGAAGTTAAGTCCCATAGTGCTCAGAGCCATTTGAACAATTGTTTTTTTTGTTGATTACCCAAACTAGAAGGCCTAGTCATTTGTTCCTGTTTTTGGTGGAAGGAAGATGACTAAATTAGTTGAAAACCTTAAACTCACCATTTTTTAACAGTCTTCAGTTTATAAAATGTGAACATTGTGGAATGATACAGGGTGTTCCAAAAATGACCGGTATATTTGAAACGGCAATACAAACTAAACGAGCAGCGATAGAAATACACCGTTTGTTGCAATATGCTTGGGACAACAGTACATTTTCAGGCAAACTTTCGAAATTACAGTAGTCACAATTTTCAACAACAGATGGCGCTGCGGTCTGGGAAACTATAGTACGATATTTTCCACATATCCACCATGCGTAGCAATAATATGGCGTAGTCTCTGAATGAAATTACCCGAAACCTTTGACAACGTGTCTGGCGGAATGGCTTCACATGCAGATGAGATGTACTGCTTCAGCTGTTCAATTGTTTCTGGATTGTGGCGGTACACCTGGTCTTTCAAGTGTCCCCACAGAAAGAAGTCACAGGGGTTCATGTCTGGCGAATAGGGAGGCCAATCCACGCCGCCTCCTGTATGTTTCGCATAGCCCAAAGCAGTCACACGATCATCGAAATATTCATTCAGGAAATTAAAGACTTCGGCCGTGCAATGTGGCCGGGCACCATCTTGCATAAACCACGAGGTGTTCGCAGTGTCGTGTAAGGCAACTTGTACCGCCACAAATTCACGAAGAATGTCCAGATAGCGTGATGCAGTAATCGTTTCGGATCTGAAACAAGGGCCAATGATTCCTTTGGAAGAAATGGCGGCCCAGACTAGTACTTTTTGAGGATGCGGGGACGATGGGACTGCAACATGGGGTTTTTCGGTTCCCCATATGGGCCAGTTCTGTTTATTGACGAAGCCGTCCAGGTAAAGATAAGCTTCGTCAGTAAGCTAAATGCTGCCCACATGCATATCGCCGTCATCAATCCTGTGCACTATATCGTTAGCGAATGTCTCTTGTGCAGCAATGGTAACGGCGCTGAGGGGTTGCCGCGTTTGAATTTTGTATGGATAGAGGTGTAAACTCTGGCGCATGAGACGATATGTGGACGTTGGCGTCATTTGGACCGCAGCTGCAACACGGCGAACGGAAACACGAGGCCGCTGTTGGATCACCTGCTGCACTAGCTACGCGTTGCCCTCTGTGGTTGCTGTACGCGGTCGCCCTACCTTTCCAGCACGTTCATCCGTCACGTTCCCGGTCTGTTGAAATTTTTCAAACAGATTCTTTATTGTATCGCTTTTCGGTCCTTTGGTTACATTAAACCTCCGTTGAAAACTTCATCTTGTTGCAACAACACTATGTTCTAGGCGGTGGAATTCCAACACCAGAAAAATCCTCTGTTCTAAGGAATAAACCATGTTGTCCACAGCACACTTGCACGTTGTGAACAGCACACGCTTGCAGCAGAAAGACGACGTACAGAATGGAGCACCGACAGACTGCGTTGTCTTCTATATCTTTCACATCACTTGCAGCGCCTTCTGTTGTTGAAAATTGTAACTATTGTAATTTCGAAAGTTTGTCTGCCTGAAAATGTACTGTTGTCCCAAGCATATTGCAACAAACGGTGTATTTCTATCGCTGCTCGTTTAGTTTTTATTGCCGTTTAAAATATGCCGGTCATTTTTGAAACACCCTGTACATAAAGGAATGGGATCTATTTACAATGGAATTTTCGCTCTGCAGTAGAATTGCGCTGTTATGAAACTTCCTGACAGAGTAAAACCGTGTGCTGGACCTTCCGCTGGTAAAGCCAAAGGTCCCGAGTTCGACTCTCGGTCTGGCACACAGTTTTTATCTCCCAGGAAGTTGCATAATGGAGTCTGTGTCACATGTGATTGCTCTTAATAGAGTCACAATTTTGAATCATTAAAAATGCCGTTTAATGTGAACTTGAAATCTTCTTGTTCAGGGCTCCCTTCGCGGTTCGCAGATCTGTCAACGACTGCTGTTACACATGCGGGCATTAACTATTTTTTACAAATTTTTTGAAAGGAACGTTAAACTCATTCCGTCGGAGGTAGACATGAGGATTTAGAAATAAGTGGAATGACCTACTGTGTAAAGTCACCGCTCAGGCATGACTTCTACCGTTACAAGTAAAGACACAGCAGACTCTCCATTTAATGGTAATTCTAGCGCCTTACAATTAATTTTTGTCTGAATTTTCATAGCCAAACAAAGAGCGAGAAGCGAGCAGATAATGTGTCAAACTGACCAACGTAAGACTTACACTTGTGTCCAACATTAAAGTAACAAACCTCTGTTTCTCCGGCCTGTGTATAATTCACGATGTAGTCATAAAAACTGTCAACAGATTTCCGTACGATGGTGTTCTGGACGGAAGATAGCATTCCGGTCAATGGACAGCCAAGCCAGCGACGATGTTAGGGCACGAAACAAACGGGATAGAGTTTGCCGGGTAGTTCCACATCCACAATCACAGTATATTGTCACAATCGATGCACCGTGGGACAGAGATGACGCCTACCAGGCTCTTTGCTGTGGAGGGCCATAGGAAGAATGGAAGCAGGACAATCGCAACGTGATGTGGCCCGATGGCTTAATGTGAATCATTCTGTCGTTTCATGGGTGTGCCGACAGTTTACAGACATCGAGACTGTATTTCGAAGACCAGGGCAGGGCCGACCAAGTGTGAAATCAGAAAGAGAGGACTGTTATTTGGCTGTAAGGACACGACGGTACCGCCTTGGTAATACATGGCAACTGGCATCTGACCTCGAAGCATCCACTGGACTTCTACCAAGGCAAACTGTGTACGAAAGGCTTCAGCAGAGTGGCCTTTATTGTTGGAGACCTGCTGTATGTGTACCTCTGACGCGTCTTCATAGAAGGAAACGTCTAGAGTGGAGTCGTCAACATGCCATCTGGACGGTCGAACAATGGGCCAATATTCTTCTCACGGATAAGTCCCGATTTGGTATGAAGTGCGATACTCGACGGATTTACATACGGAAGGTACGTGGAACACCATTTCGGGACCCAAAAGTTGTGGAAAGAGACCGATATCGACGAGTATTCGTAATGGTGTGGGCAGGGATTATGTCGACCACTCAAACACCTCTTCATGGAATTAATGGTACGGGGGAATCGGCAAGATTTAACTGCTGTCAAGTGCCATGAAGAGATCTTGGAATTTCATGTGCATTTGTTGCGATTTGCTGTGGGCCCAGACTTCGTATTAATGGACGATAATGCTCGACCTCATAGAGCACAGGTTATTGATGGTTTCTTGGAAAAGGAAGATACGGCAAGCATGACGCGGCTTATTCACTCTCGTGATTTGAATCCCATAGATCATGACTGGGATGCACTAGGAAGACGGATTACATCACGACACCATCCACCAAAAATTTGTCCATACTTGCAACCAGCTCTCCAGGAATAATTGGCGTTATTGCCTCAACATGATATTAATGATATCATTCACAGCATACCCCCTCTTTATCAGGCCTGTAATCCTGGCAGAGGAGGTCACACCCCACACTGAGCACATTAAACAGTTGTCGGAATGTGGCTGCAGATGCGTTAAGTTGGAAAAAACGAAGAACATTTTTGTCTGTCGTTATGTATGTCACACTTATTTACGTTCTGTATTGGCTCAAAAATGGCTCAAATAGCTCTGAGCCGGCCGCGGTGGTCTCGCGGTTCTAGGCGCGCAGTCCGGAGCCGTGCGACTGCTACGGTCGCAGGTTCGAATCCTGCCTCGGGCATGGATGTGTGTGATGTCCTTAGGTTAGTTAGGTTTAAGTAGTTCTAAGTTCTAGGGGACTGATGACCACAGCAGTTGAGTCCCATAGTGCTCAGAGCCATTTGAACCAAATAGCTCTGAGCACTATGGGACTTAACAGCTGAGGTCATCAGTCCCCTAGAACTTAGAACTACTTAAACGTAACTAACCTAAGGACATCACACACATCCATGCCCGAGGCAGGCTTCGAATCTGCGACCATAGCGGTAGCGCCGCTCCAGACTGTAGCGCCTAGAAGCGCGCGGTCACCCCGTCCGGTCCGTTCTGTATTCTTTACATTGTTGCCGCTTTGCAATCACGTGTTTATACTGTTTTCTGGCAAAATAAATGCGACCTTGTAAAATTTCTGTTTGTTGGTTCAATTTAGGACACCAGTGCACTTTCAAAACAGAAGGATTTGATTGCTTGAACGTACTCGAGTAATTAAGAAAAACTTAGCGATTTGTTGGAAAACTGGAATATTTTGCGAACAGCTGCTACTAGGCATGTACTAAATGAAGTGTCAAAAAGTTCATCTCTTCAAGGCCTAGCTATTGTGCGCATAAGAAGTTACTTTAGTGCAGAAATAATTGAATTCTTTCTTTTGTGTTCAAAGAATCTGATACAGCATAAAATGAAACTTTTCTGCCTTCTCTTGACCTATATTCTCTTGATAATAGGATAACAATCGATATCACATGTTTTCTGAACAAAATTTTAAAAAAGATTGAAGACAAACAGGTGAAATGTTTTGAGAAATGGTTTGTCTAAACGAAAGTAACGAAATACATTACAGAAACGGTTGACGCATTTCATTTCCTGTACGTGATTTCGAGCATCATTCAAAGGCTAGTCAAATGTTTTTTGAAGTATCTTATTTCTTACTTCCGGACAATTCATTTCACTGTTTTTTTATATATTTTGAATCCTGTGTACAACTGTGAGTCTAAGGATGTCAAACACATTGCTCAGCAGGTTTCGTTTTAGAGTGTGACGGATGCTCAGGCACTTGAAAACTACTTGAAAATGGCTGAAATCTGAAATCTATAGTGCGAAGTATTGAATATCGTACCACAAAACTTTGCCTGGTGAAAGTATCAGGTCGTAAATAAAATTCGAATCTGATACCACCTAAGATATTGAAGAGATACTAGTTTCTCAAATATTTATTTACTCAGAAGTTCTTATATATTAACTTTGCAAACAAATATCTATAATGTGTAGGGCTTTACCACATATTGCTGTAAGATCTGAATCGTTGAAAGGACGAAGCTGCTTCGGATGCAACGAGTAATAGACATTGTCTTCTATATTTTACTTACCTCATGAGTTGTGGAACATGATGTAGTAGATGAGCAGTAGCTATATTTTGCAGCTATGGAGCTAAATGAGCTAAATGAGCGTAGTAATAAGGCGATGGCGCACTCACGAAGACTCTACGTCGTAGCGCCGGTGATTGCGTGGCTGCCTAGAAATCGCTGAGCTTTTCGTTGGAAGAAGTGCCATTTGACAGTAACTGAGTCTCTTTTTTAAGGAGTATGTCGACTCAGTGGACTATGTAAGACAATGAAGGCTTCATATGTCAGGATAATAGTTCAAACACAAGTTGCGTTGCTACCGGCGCTCGTATCCACTGTACATGTATACACTATCTCGTCTTACAACTAGCGAACGATATTGCTCCTCATGCACTTATGTGCCGTTTTGGGCGCGTAACCGAATAAAAGTGGTGTCTACTCCTATTGTACTTGCCAGTACCGAATAACTTAATCTTCCAAAACTTCATAACAATATCTTTGTTTCAGTCTTCAATAGTATGGACATACTCGTGCGTGAATAAAAAATAATAGATCCTGAATTTTGTGGGAACCTAAAGGATTTTTAAGACAAACAGTTACGGCTAAATGAACCAGTGTAAGGGGACTGCTGGATACCTAGTGATTATGGAACATGTGATTAGACTCCGTTCCTCTGATTCAATGTACTAACACATGCAGGAGTCCAAAAATGTCAAACCTACTACGCTTCAGCTCGCTATACTCAAAGATTCTTTGACAGTAGCAGATGTATGCTTCTATTATGTTTAGGTGCATACACAACCACAACATAAAATGGATCAAATACACAAAAATTATACACTATTAGGAACTTCCCACGGACATATGCAACCATAGTAATAATGATTAATCAGTCTCAGCTGCTAAGATGAAGTTCAGCGTGCTTGGGGTGGCTGACCGTCTGAATTTTAGGCTGCGACTTACCTAGAAAACTACGAAATAGATAGGAATTTCTCTTGCAGGTTAGTAACCATTACGCTCGTTGCAGTGAATTTTATCGTTTAAGCAAGCTCATGAAGCAAATGGACTCTAATAAGTAGCATGTGGACGGCTAATAGACTGAATCATGGCTATCACTTAAAAATAAAATTCAGTTGAATCGAGAAAAATGGAGCAGAGAAGTGAGATATGAAAACATTGTAATTATATTCGATCGTGACATTCTAATATTACAGCCGCAAGGGCAGAACATTGACGCATTCACACGCATTCTTGTAAGGATGGTTTTACTGATAATCAGTAAGCTGTCCGAAATCCTCTATTTATTCACGCAGTTACCACAATAGCACCGAAAGGAAGATAATACAGTGGAGGCTGAAATAGTGAATTCGTTTTTACGTAATTCTTTCACCGTGCAAGATCATAGCACAGTCCTTCCTTCCAACCATCGTACGAACGCCGAATAGCACTTTCTGAGATAACAGATCGCGGAATACAAAAGAAACTAATGTCACCTAATAGTGGAAAGGCCTCAGGACCAGAAGATATGCCTATAATATTCTACGAAGGTTATGCTAAAGAATTTGCTCCCATTCTAGAAGCAGTTTATCGTAGATCGCTGGAGAAACGAAGAGTTTATAGCGATTGGAAAAAAGTGCAGGTTATTTCTGTTTTGAAGAAGAGTTTAGGACAGATGCACATAATTACAGGCCTACGTCGTTGATGCCAATCTGTTGCAGAATTATGGAATACGTTTCACGCTCAAGAATTATGACGTTCTTTAAGAACGAAAATGTTCTCTCTAAAAAGCAACATGAATTTCAAAAGCAAGGATCTTGCGAAACTTAGCTCGCTCTGTTCATCCATGAATTCTATAGCGCTGTAGATTACCAGGCCCATGTTGATACTGTGTCACTTGACTTCAGAACGGCATTTGACACTATCCCGCACTAATGTTTTGTAAAAACATGCGAGCTTACCAAGTATTGGACCGGATCTGTTACAGAATTCAAAACTTCCTTGGAGAATAGAACTCAACAAGTTGCTCTTAACTGAACAAAACGACAGATGCAAAAGTAATTTCCGGAGTACGCCACGGAAGTTACTAAAAATCAAATGGCTCCGAGCACTATGGGACTTAACACCTGAGGTCATCAGTCCCCTAGAACTCAGAACTACTTAAACCTAACTAACCTAAGGACAACACACACATCCATGCTCGAGGCAGGATTGGAACCTGCGACCGTAGCGGTCTCGCGGTTCCAAACTGAAGCGCCTAGAACCGCACGGCCACACCAGCTGGCAAGGAAGTTACTGTTTACAATGTATATACATGATCTAGCAGAAAGCGTCGGAAGTTCTTTAAGACTGTTCGCAGATGATGAGGTTGTCTATAAGAAAGTAATAACGCCGAGACCAGTATCGGTTTGGAGAATGACCTGCAGAGGATTAATGACAGGTGCAGGCTCTGACAGTTGACTTTCTTCGCAGATAAATGTAACACACGTTGGGAATACATAGGAAAAGAAATCCACTACTGTACAGCTACACTATTGACAACAGATTGCTACTAACAGTATCTACCGTAAAATATCTAAGATTAACTATCCACAGCGACCTGAAGTGGTATGATCACATGAAACGAACAGTAGGAAAAGCAGACTCCTGCCTGAAATTCATGGGAATAATCTTAAGAAAATTTAACTCACCCACCAATGAAGCTACTTACAAGGCGCTTGTTCGAACGATTCTTGAGTACTGTTCATCAATCTGGGACGCTTCTATCGCTACCGACCCTTACCAAACTGGCGATCACCGATAATGTTAACCTTCTGTGAAAGATTTAGCGTGACCGTGACTGTACCTAATAACAAGGAATCGGACTATAACTTCGTAATCGCGAAGTAAATGAAACAGTAACAAAATCAATTCAAATGGCTTCTCAACTGATGTTCTACTGATACGAAAGTAAACTGTAATTATATACACATGCGGTCGCCAGCCTGATTGGGCAACGCGGTATCAAGTTTTATGATAAAGCTCAAATAAACTTCACCTAATGAAACTTATCTCATTTGCTACCTTAACTAACTTCTTCTAACACAATTACCGTCAATAGTATAGAGCAACGTGCCCTAGAAAACAACGCAACAGCAAACCCTTATGCAGAACATAGAATGGCCAATAACAACAACTCCAGTGGCAGACATTACAAAAGAGACATTGTGCATCACAGAGAGGTTTAATATCGAAATTTCGAGTGACTATTACCAGGAAGCGCCGAATAACACAGTACTTCCTCCCACACATGTCACGAAATGACCACGACAAGAAAATTAGAGAAATTACAAATATACAGAGGCTTATCGACAATCGTACTTCCCACGAGTGCAACAGGGTAGATGGAACCAGTCATTGTTACCAGAAGTACCACAAACCCTTAGGCGGCTGGCAGAGTATGGTGTAGGTGTAGAAAAATGAGAAATCATGCTAAATCGCTAAGTACCTATCTAACTCTGTAAGAATTTGAAAAAATGAACACATTTATTTTATTCCTCGCGAACAGCGCACGGGAATAACGGCACCTATATCATACCACGTGAGCTGTGATTTCACTTATAAGTCCATAATACCGGGAGAGCGTTTACAGAATACGTCCTCCACTTAGGCAGATATTCCACTGTCAAATTTCTTCTGCAAAGTTTGTTTGTGAAATATACATGACGTTGTGTAATAGGGAACTTTCGTCAAGTATTGCGTTTCGTTCAATTTATTTGATCAAATCTAGCACCTCGCCATAGAATCGATCAAGGAAAGCGATCATCTTGTGTTTACTGCAAGGAGAAATGTCACCACCTGTTTCTTGCGGATATAGCATTTCTGAGGAGATTTTTGTGTACTATCATAAGCCACTTTCCAGAGATCATACTGAAATGTGCTTTCACCCATTCCCAAATAATTTTAATACGACTTTACGTCCTCGAATTGTAGCTCCCTTTGTTGAATGCATTTATTATATAGCCATGAAACCGACGGCTTCAAACAGGTACATTTGCTTATTTTTGTATGCTTCTCCACCAGATGCAAACACAATGCAATAGTAGTACACACAAGTAGTGGGGCTAGGCCATTGTCACCCCACATTCCAGTGTTGCCAAATGTATCCAAGATGGTGATGATAACATCATCGAAGATGGCGATGTGTAGACTTGGCAAGATGGAGGCCATGACATCACTCAACACAGCGGCGTTTTGCGGGAAGTTTGGATGTTTGCGGAAAGATAGGTCATTTGGGCTACCTCCACTAACCTAATCCCCCTCCCCACACCTCCCTCCCACCAGAAAAGTGGCGGGATGTTTAAATTCCAACAGGATAATGCATCACACCTCTACTAAGCTAAGAAAATGGCGTGAAAGAGAGGACACTTAGACTACCTCCACTAACCTGAGCCACCCGACTGTCACTTCCTCATAGGGATTCGTGGGAAAAGGACTTGACCAGTGGTGGACATAAGTCTTCATTTTGCATGAACTACTTTATTTCAAAAGTTAGAGGCACTACCACAAACCAGTGTGGTCGCCAATGGGTTTGGA
Source organism: Schistocerca gregaria (assembly GCF_023897955.1). Taxonomy (NCBI): domain Eukaryota; kingdom Metazoa; phylum Arthropoda; class Insecta; order Orthoptera; family Acrididae; genus Schistocerca; species Schistocerca gregaria. The sequence goes on from NC_064931.1 coordinate 101,741,735, forward strand.
CTCTAAATGACCTAGTACACAGTACTGTCACCAGAGGACAATGTCGTCTGTGACATGATCCAAGATGGCGTTGGAAAATGGCGACAGAGAGCATCTCCACCAAGAGATCAAGAGTCCAACTTACCTAGTACACAGGACTGCCACCAGAGAGCGCTGTCATCTGTTCCATGACATAAGCCAAGATGGCCTTCTGGGATGGAGGAAAATGGCAGGAAAGGACTCTGCCTGTGATGGACATAAGTCTTTATTTTGCACGCAGTGTCTCCACTACGAGATCCAGAGTCCAACTGACCTAGTACACAGTACTACCACCAGAGGGTGCTGTCATCCCTGCAGTGATATAATCCCAATAGGTGGTCTGGAGGGGGAAAATGGCGCAAAAGTGACTGAGCCTGCACTGGGCTGCTGGAGAGAGTAAGGATGGAATGTACTTTATTTACTTTGGAACAATTTATTTAGGGATGGAGTATATTTACCAAGCTGATACAAAACACATGCTTGGGGTCACAATACATAGTCTGCAGACCTGTAAACTACTCCTAAATAATGCTCTGCAGACACGCAGACAATCCTATCTTACTGAAATAATTTCACTACAGACCTGCAAACCGCTGCTAAATAATGCAGCACACTGATATGTAGACCCACTCAGTACTCATAAACTGTCCAAATAGTGCATAACACAGCCTACAGACCCGCTCACAAAATAATGCAACAGACATGTGCAGACACCGTCCGCCGGCCGCTGTCCATTGGACTGCACACGCTCCCAGAAGTCAGGATGCACTGACAGCCCCACGAAGTGATGCGGCCATCAGCTGTCAAACCACACAAATGCACCAGTTTGGGTCCTGCATGCATGATGTGGCGGCATCTCTTTCATATGCAATACCTGAGAAATTCCTTTCGAAATATGTGTTCACATAGGCGCCATTGATGTCGCTACTGGATGGGAGCAAAGGCGTATATACAAAGCACATGCTCCAAGGTGGGCTGCCCACACATGTTCACTGCTGATGGCGTGAGCCCTCCCTCTACCTGCAGTCTGGCGAAGAGCTTATTGCTGAGCGATGCTGCAGAAATCCATTCCAGAATAGCACAAGCTGCTTTCTCCCTAACAATTGTAACGGACCATGCGTGACATGTGACTGACGCATTGCTGTATGTAGCTATATACCATCACAAGCACGTCCAACAAGTTTCTCAAACTTATACTGATGTCATACGATTGTGTAAAAAATAAGAACCTAGTCGACCTTGCGGAAAATGTATAGTCTCCCAGAAATAGTTAATGCTCGCTTTCTTGATGTCTCAGCTTGTATGCACGTAAATTCTTGCCCTAACAGAAACTGTTTACGAAAATAGCGAAGAATAACGTCGCATGGGTTTTTCCTCGTGGAACTGATTTTGTTTGACGCAGGATACGAATTGTATGTTAACTACATCGACACTGTATGCGGTGATATATTGCTGAGTTGAAGATCGGTTTCGGGAATTTTTCTGCCACTAATCCCCCCACCCCAGACTGCCATCTTGGGTTAAATCATGGAACAGACGACAGCGCTCTCTGGCCACCAGAGCACACTGTAGTCAGTGACATAATCCAAGATGGCGTTGGAAAATGGCGACAAACAGTGTCTCCACCAAGAGATCTGTGTACTAGGTCAGTTGGACTCTAGTTCTCTTGGTGGAGACAGTATCTGTCGCCATTTTCCTTGCCATCTTGGATTATGTCACAGACGACATTGCCCTCTGGTGGCAGTATTCTGTACTACATCAGTTGGAGTCCAGACATCTTGCTGACCACACTGGATGGTGTTAGTGTCTCTAATTGTTTAAATAAAACAGTGCATGAAAAATAAAGGCTTATGTCCAGCACTGGTCGAGTCTTTTTCAATCACTGGTTGGAGGTGTTGGTCGGGTTACTTAGGTTAGTGGAGGTAGTCCAAGTGTCCTTTTTGCACCATTTTCTTAGCTTGTAGAGATATGTGGATTGGCCTTTCTTTATCACCAAAATTTAAACTTGGCGCCAGTTCCTAGGAAGAGGTGGCCGTCGGATGTTTTAGGTTAGTGGATGTAGCCCAAGTGACCTATCTTCCCATGATTTTCTTAGGTTAGTAGAGGTTTGATACAGTATCCTGTTTGAACTTACTGCCATTTTTCTGAGAGAGGGGATGGGAGGGGAGGGGTTAGGTTAGTGGAGGTAGCCCAAATGCCATATATTCCCACAAAAATTCAAAGTTCCCACCAAAAGCCGCCATCTTGAATAGCATCATTGCCGACATCTTACATAATGTCATGCACTGTTGCCAAGGCTACATGTCATTATATTGGATGATGATATCGCCGCCATCTTGGATACATCTGGCAACAATGGAATGTGGGATGGCATTGGCCTAGCCTCAATACTCACGTAACTTCAGAGCATAGTAATATTTGTTACCACTTTTGTGGCTCTGATAAACGGATACTACAGTCTCTGGGGGGATGTGTTGGAAATAAATATTGCAGCCATGATAGTAGTACTGTCAAGGTGAATGCAGCAGTTAGGGAAATGATGCAGATGTATGCAAAACCTTTCACAGTCACGATTGTTACTATCTGCAGCTATTAAACTATACTGCAGTCACTTGTGTGGAGCTGTTAGATAATCGTTGAGGCCACAGCTGTGGAAGTGGATGAGGAATAACGTGGAAGCTCTACAGCTATCATCTAAATACGGAAGTGATGAGTTCAGGAGCACCACACTCAGAGCCCTACGCGATTAGTGACCAAGAAGTCTGGCGCACGGTTCACTCGACTGTTCAGGATCGTATAGCCGCGTCACATGCCTTGTTTGGACTTGTCTGAAACAAGACAAGACGTCTAGAGCACGACAAGCTCCCCATGACACGTGTTGCGCTCTTTCATAAAGGACTGCGTTTAGCAGCATGATAGGTGATCCCTGTGTAGAGATTACAGTAGAACCAACTTTGCCAGATAACATTCGGCATCCTCAAGCAGGCCCAGACCAATGGTGTAGTGCTATGGGGTGCCATTGAGTACGCACGTTTGTTTCACATAACCGCTAATTTCGATTCTAACAGTCTCGTTTTACACGTGTTAAGATTAATAGCTTTGCCTTGTCTTCGAGGTCTCCGTGACGTTATCTATTAGCAAGATAACAAAAGACTGTCACTTAGGTGTGCTATTTTAAGACGTTATCTTTCAACCAGACTTTCTACTCTGAATGTGAAAATATTTTACTATCGCCAGCCTACATAGGGAGAAATGATCATCATCATGAAATAAGAGAAATCATTGCTTTTAGAGAGTGGAAAAGTAGAGAAATAGTCTGAAGATGGTTCGGAGAACACACTGCCAAGCACTTGAGTGTGAATTGCAGAGTAGTCATCTAGACGTAGATAATGCAGGACTGTATATTTCCCTTGCTGTCCTGACCTACCTCGATAAAGAGGCTGTTTAAATGGTGTGCTCAGGAGCACGTTCTCCAGATCCCTTGTTGTTGTTGTTGTCTTCAGTCCTGAGACTGGTTTGATGCAGCTCTCCATGCTACTCTATCCTGTGCAAGCTGCTTCATCTCCCAGTACCTACTGCAACCTACATCCTTCTGAATCTGCTTAGTGTACTCATCTCTCGGTCTCCCTCTACGATTTTTACCCTCCACGCTGCCCTCCAACGCTAAATTTGTGACCAGATCCCTTAGTCACAGAAAACATCTCATCATGTTTTACCTAGAGGCCGTCACGCCAATACTCACAAGCCACTTATAAGAAATTTAGGTAATTTTTTTCTTTTTTAATGGCTCATACAATTTATGAGTTGCACAACGCAGTAAAAACTATTCATAATTGTCATCTGTTAGGTGTCTATCGCAGAACACTCCATTTCCACTACAGATAATGTCAAAAAATTGCAGCATATAGTATTGTGTATGAAAATCTCACCAAATTTGAGAACTTTTATTTAAAACCTTCTGATAATATCCCCTTTGCTTTGCTTTTACTTTTCTGTGAGTAGTTTTACAAATGTAATAAAGGACAAAAAATTCTGCAGTGAAAGACTTTTTCGTTTCGTTTCTTTATTTATTTGGTCAAATATATCACATATTAAGTCTTTACATTCCATTACAGTCTTATATACTGTACTTGATGTTTGTTTGTGTGGCGCATACGCGCATGTATTTTCTGCTTGTCCGCCACTTGAAAACGCAATGTAGAGCTGACCATGTGAGAAACAGGGTGCCTTCATATTAACTTCCCAGTAATGCAATGTTTGGCCTTGAGCTTTATTGACTGACACCTATCAGCTAATTTCACAGGAAATTGTAATCTTTTAAAATAAAAAGGCATATGAATCAAGATCAGTGTGATTCATGTTATGAACATCGATTTTTCTTTTTGTTTACCAGTTAAAATTATTGCTGCAATAATATTATGAAGCAGCTGTATGACACATAGTCTTATGCCATTATGTAATTTGAATGAGTTAATATTTCGTAATAGTATTACTGGCGACCCAGTTTTCAGCTTCAATCCATGCAGAGGCATACTCGACAGATTTAATGAGTTAAAAAATTCGTTTGGAAAGTTGACACTTTCTTCTTGATCCGTTATTGTATTATCGATTTATATATTGTTTCTTCTCCTGGAATCATCTTTGGTATTTGCTGATTTATTTGTTGCACTATGTCCTTTCTTGGAGTTAAAACTGTTCGCTCATACAACCAGTCTTTCTTTAGGTAGTTCACTTCTGTCGATGGATATATTTTTTCAATAAGTTGTTATTCGACTTCTAGCACACTGCCTAATTCTTGATTAAAATAAGCTTACACAGTATGGATCGAGAGGGTAAGTGCCATTTCCAATTTTCAATAAATTTTCGACAAATATGCAAGCTTCTGGATCTTCTGTACTTATTGCACACACATTTTCTTTCAAAGATAACTTTTCAATCTCATCCCAAAATATTAATCTCTTTAAACTGGCGTTTACTTCGTCTATCAGTGTTGACTTTGGAATTCACTGTAATGCTGCCCGAAAGTCTCCTGAAAGGAGCAATAAAACTGCTCCCATTAATATGTTGTTTTCCTGAAGATCTTTTAATGTATTATTGAGTGCTTCAAGAGATTTTTGTGGAGCATTGTACATTCATCCTTTTCAATCATTTTTCAGCGTGTTAAAGTTTACAATGTATGGTAGATCTCGTTATATGACTAACTGGGAGCTCTAGGCAGAGAGTACACCAAGTAGTTTGTCTCAGTAGGCCGAGTATTAATTACAACTTTTGTCACCAACGAACACCAATTTCCACCCAAAGCGCACAAAACACCATAGTGCACAATGAGAAACTTACATCTACTCACATGCATAAACGACATTGGTCTGTAGCGAATAGTTTTGGCTACAAAGTGAAATATACGGACACACACACACACACACACACACACACACACACACACACACACACACACACACAGACACGCACTCATAACGATTACAAGAAACGTCCTGTGATAAAATTACTTTGCATCATGATAATAATTTCTTCAATTTTCCATTAAGAGATTGGAGCAAACTTCATTGTAAAATTTGTGTACTACTGGGCAGAAGGAGCGCATGTAAATCAGTGGTACCAGCAAATACGAAAAAATGGGAATTACCGGATATGAGGACACAAGAAATAACCAACATCATTCATTTTACAGATAATTTCTTTCTAAACAAAATTTACGTAAATTAGTACTTCCTAATAGGATTGGCACGATCGTCAGCTCTTTGTTAGCTTATCGAAAACAAAGGTAAAGGTCTAAAATTCTGCAGGACGACACATGATATGTAATAGTAAATTAAAGTTTCAACCATTCTATAAACAAAATAACAAAGTCGGATTAAAGTGAAAGGAAAATCAGTCTACTGGAGTTAAAAACTGACTTAGGATTAAAACCTAAACTTATAATACTCTTTGTCACGATCAGTCCAGTATATTAAAGTAGAACATGAGCTTCAGAGATATACAATGAAATTCTCTTGGATGTACTATCATAATTGCAGTGGGCAACACAGTTAAAGCATCACTTCCTCGAAACTCTGTAATTGTCCCTCATTGCGAGGCAGAAGTTTGAAATGTTCTCAAAGGTGCCTTCAGTCTTTCTCTGTAACAGAGCAAAAGCACAGCACCCTGCGATGTTACCCTCGGGCTCAAAGACGTGTCTGACAGCAAGGTGTTGACACATGCAAAAAAAGGGATGGAGTTCAGAAGTTCATGTGACATTTAAGAAAGGTTTATGATATCACATTTGTACCATATTTGACCAAAATGCTATCAAAGATTGCAGTGGATGTATCATATGATGTAAAGGTTTTCACATCCCCTCTTACCACATTTCAACCCTTATTTTGATGCATATGGGATAAAGGTCAGAACAAAATTTCTCAAAATGGAAATCTCTCTGTCTTATAATTAGTGACCGGGGAAAAGTTTTCAGACACACCGCCACTTACAATCGACATGAAAAGTCCCAAGGGGTGTCATAAAGGGCGTCTATAAAACTGCCCCTTTCCTTGGGTCTTTTAATCGTTGATTTCCACAGATATCGGTACTGAAAACGACTGTTGGCAGTGTGATGAGCAATAGAACAATGTTGTAGACATCCTTTAACACAGCTGAGACCGCTGGACGTTTGAACTTTTGTCTACGACAAATGTAGGGCTGCATCCCCACTGAACATGATCGCACATCTGAAATGTAGCACAGCTGTAATTTTAATATTTTTTTTATGACTGCCTTTTGTAATTTACACAGATTTACAGTGTTTATTAAAAGATATTAAAACTTGCCAGTCAAACCTTAAAAAAAGATATTAACAAATATCAAAAACATTAATCAGTTTCAGTCAGTTATAATGGTAAATATCCTAATTGAAATTATAAAAATACAGTTACATATTCAGAAAAAGATGCAGCACAAAAAAGTCTTCGAGATGTTAATAGAAGAATCATGAGAAATTGCTAGAATATATGAATGAAATATTCTAATGGAATTGACTAAAGAATGCATAATCAATAACAAAAATTCACAAACTTGTTATATTTGTGAAAAAGAATTTACTTTTTGTGAAAAGAAAGTAAGAGATCTTTCTCACTCAACAGGAAAATATCATAAAGTTGCACAGGAAGATTGTAATCTTAATTATAACAAACCTACTTAATTCCAGTTTATATTCATTATTTGACAAATTATGACATTCAGTTGAATATTAAAGAATGAAGATATGATAAAATTGCAAATAATGAACAAAAATTTATTTCCATCTGTAAACATGTTGAAGATGGAGTTTTAAATACATTTAAATCTATGGCTTCAAGTATTGAAAATTATCTTCTCTTCTTACAAAAGAATAATTTAAGAGAAAAGCAAAAAATTTTAAGGGTGGACCATTACGTTTAATAATTAAAAAAGGAACTTATAATTATGGATATATGGAACTTAAGAAAAATTACAATAAATAAACTTACCTAAATGAATGTTTTTATTCATGACTTAATACAGATAATATTTTTGATGAAGATTATGAAAGAGCAAAAACAGTTTGGATAAAATTCAATGTTAAAAAGTTAGAAGAATGAAAAATTTATATAGATTTTGTGATGTTTTCATTTTAGCAGATATTTTCTCAAATGTTATGGATAGATGTATTAAATCTTATTCACATGGACTGTCTTGGTATTTTATGGTTCCTGGATTATCTTGGAATTTTATGTTAACAATGACAAAAAATGAATTAGATTTATTAGATGATTTCTTGAGAAAGGAATTCCTGTTAGAATTTCTCAAAGCATTAAGAGATATGCTAAATCAAATAACAAATTTATAAAAAATGTTATCTTAACAAAACAATCAAATTACACTGCAAACAATTTATATGGTTGGACAATATCTGCATTATTACCATTTAAAAATTACAAATTTGAAGGAGTTAAATGTTTTAATTATGAAAAAATGCTCGAAATAATAGATGATTATAAAAATTATTGTTGATTTAGTAGATATGCCAAAATTAAATGATTCAGATAAAGATTTACCTTTTGCACCTGAAGAAGAATAAATTATTAAAAACATTAAACAACAAAAAATATTTTTACGTTAAAGAAATGTTAAACAGAGTTTAAATCTTTGATTAGAGTTAAGAGTACTCATAGAATATTATCATTATGAACTATCAGACGGTTAGAAGATATATATTGAGTTTAAAATTGAAATGAGAATAAAGGCAGTTAACACATCTGAAAAATATTTCTATAATCTTATCAATAATTGAGTATTTACAAAAACTATGGCAAATACTAAAAACGCACAAATTTTTAAAATAATAACAGTTAAAAGAAAATATACAAATTATAAATCAAAATCAAATTAAGAACATACTGCTGTATTTTAAGAAAATTTAGTAGAAGCTCAAAACCTGAAAATTAAAATAATGTTCAATAAATCAATTTATATTGGAATGAGAATTTTAGATATATCCCAATACCAAAAGTGTATGATTTTCATTTCAATGTTGTGAAACCGAAATATTGTGAAAATAGAGATTTATGTTATATGGGCATCATTCTTTCATCTAGAATATAAGAACTGAAGATTTCTATTAAGATAAAGACTCAAAGATAAACGAATATAATACAAATGATTAGCCCAATGATACTATTCATAACTTTTAGCAAGTAAATAAGATTGCTTCAGGTAGAACGAAAGATGAAAATTATGTTGAGAACATGTTAGTTTAAGATCGAAAACGTTTGTATGTTAAGATGGTGAAAAAGAGGAGAAAGGAGTCAGGAAATCAGTTATGCAAAATGAAAATGTGTCGATGATTATCAAAAATGTTTAACTGGAAAAAGAAAATAATACAGAAAAATGAATTTGATTCATGTAAACAAGAATTACATAAAGCTGAAGGTAATGAAAATTTTTAAATTCTCATTATGACAAACGTCTTGTATTACAAAATAGAATAAATACTTCACCATATGGACATTACATATTAAATAGAAATCACATAAAAGATGATTAGAATAATATCTTAAAGGAATTAAAAAGTTGTACTGAAAATTATATAAAAATAAAAAACTTAAATAGAGTTTAATATTTATTTATGGTAAGGTAATTTTAATGCCTTGGTAAATAAAATTAGAAACAGATTTTCTACAAAAACATTCAACTTTCTTATAATCACTCTCTCTCTATCATTTTCTATATTTTTGAGCTAAATTCTTATCTTTTGTCTGATCATAGTTACAGATATATTGAAAAGACTACTTTTACACAATTTTTACAAGTACTTGTTTTAATCTGCCAATTATGATGAAGTTCTTTCTGTCTCTTTCTCTTATAATCCTCACAAACTTAATTTGTAGGCTAATGATGTGAAGTTATTTTAATTTTTATTAATTTCTTTTTCTTCATTGCAAACTGGGCTAATCATTTTCTGTTTGATTCCCATTTATGAGGATAAACTTGTTTAGATTAAAACATAAAAAATAAATTAAATTTCAGTGTATAAATAAGTTGTTTGTATATCTAAAAATAATGAACATATTTATAACAAAAAATATGTTGTCATAATTTAATCATTTATTTTATGCAACTTGCAGTAAAGGCCATGTTAAGCCATACTAATGTAAAACATATGAAACTTTGAGTAGCACTAATTTAGTGCTATGAAATGGTATTCATGCTCAATCAAAATTTCTTAAAGAATGTAATTTATATTATTTATTTATGAATCCCAAATGTCTTTTGCAGAAATATTCAAGACTGTGTATATGAACAAGTTTAGCAAGCAATTCGTGAACAGGTTGAAGATAAGATTTATAAAGGAAGTATTACATGTCTTTAAAAGTCAAATAAAATAGTTATTAGAGATAAGATAATCGGAAGAGAAATGAATTGAAAACTTGGGAGAACAGCTAACATTGCATCAGAAATAATAAACGATTTAACTTATTGGAAATCAATTTAAAAATGCATAAAACCAAATTTATGATATCAGATACAATCATGTGAATTCTGAAGAATTTTTAAAATATAATTATTTACGAAATTCAGCTAATTTGCATCAACAAACAAAAGAAAATTTAAGAATTGTGTATTACCAAAATTATTACTTTGCCTGGATATTCACCCAGACAGTTCCATGAAGATATAAATAATAATGGAAATGTATCTTAGAATATAACGCTAAATTTTGAAGTACTTTATCAAAATTAAATTCATATAAGGTTCATAACTATTTTTATTGATTTTTGAGAAGGCAAACTCACTAAATCTACTATTTGATTCTAACAGCTCAAAATTTAAAATCCTCAAATCATTTTGGACTAAATTGTTTTTATGACTTTAATTTGAATAAAAAACGTTATCTTCTTTAATAAAGAAATAAACATTTTAGAAAATTATATTGAATAGCGAACACGTTTAAATTTTAAATAATGAACCTCATTTATATATAAAAAATTTTTAACATTTTAAATAACTGATTTACTCTTATTTACCCAAATGCTGTGGGAATTATCTAAACCTAACCATTATTATCTTTCTTAGTTAAATCTCTTTCACCCAGAGAAACATCTGGAAATTTCGTTTTCAGTAATACTTGTTCATAAAAATGTCCTTTCATTTATACACCATATGCTGTATTTCCTTTTCAAAAATCCCCTTAAGGTTACATATTCTGACTTTATTGTCAGTTTTATATTTAGGTTTAGTATCTAACAAATTCGTTACATAAGACTTTTTCAGTCCCTTTATGTACATCTTTTGTTGCCATTTTTATCATTGAATGTTTTGTCTTATTATATTCACCAACTAATTTAGGAACTATGTCAACCTAATTATAATTTCCTTGAATTTCTTACACATTTTTTCTTCCAATGTTCTAATAAACCATTCAAAGACAATGGCTTCTAAGTCACTAAAAGTTGAATAATAATTAAAGTTAAGTCTTTACATTAATTCTTGAAATTCTTTATTATAAAATACTTGGCCGTTACCTATTGGCCAATTTGTTGGTTTTCTCAACTTGAGATTTTTTGTAGAATCAACTATATTTTTACCTGTTTTATCTTAACTAGAATTGCCCAAACAAATTTTGAAAAAACATCTGTAACAGTCAATAAATATTTATATCCTTTATATATTTTCTAAATTCCTTTCAACTAACCAGAATCCAATTTGACTAATTCAGATTGTCGTAAATCATCTATTCGGAAAAATTACATTTACCATTTAAAATTCTTTCTAATCTATTTATGTAATTCATTAACAATTTTTTCACAAAATTTATCTCCTACAAATTATTTTTAATGAATGTACTCTTTTTATGTTTACGTACTGTACAAAGACCTTTGATTCTTTGTTTTCAGATTTTAGTTGTTTGCACTTCAAACAATATATGTGATTATCATTCTTCAGGTATAAAAAGTAAAAAATTACATTATTTTACCATACACAATAATAATAATAATAACAATAATAATAATAATGGGCATATGTCATTGGCAGTTCGGACACTGCTCCACAAGTTCTTTAACACCACTACAGCGACTTGCGAGTGAATGAGGATGAAAGACACAAAACACCCAGTCATCTCAAGGCAGAGAAAATTATTTGGAAAAATGTCACTTTAATAAATTTAAAATTTCATTACACTTATAATTTACATATAACAGTTTTAAAATAAACAAACAGATTTATTCACACATTATTTCATCAAACTGTTGTATTCTATCGATATTGTAGCATAACTTTTTTCCCCAAATAGTTAACTACGAGTTTAGGTACATTTGCTAAATGTAAAGCAACAACAAAATATCAAATCTTTATTTTTATATTAAATAATCTATTGAGTTCCAACATGACTTGAAGTATATAAATTTACTATTTCATATTCTACATTTTTGAGTTCATTAGGTTGTTCATGAATTGTAGAAATGTCACGAAAACGAATAATTTTTAACAGTTTGACCTATTCTACTATGTCAAAATTAGATAAAGGGTTGTTATTTTTTTCAATTACTTCTTGACAATATTTTACTCCTTTTCCTTTCTTTCCCATTTCCACATTATGTTTTTTTTTGTTCTTACAAGTCTTTAACATCTCTTTTCTTATTTATAACTGCATTTACAATTGATATAGTTCCACCAGAAAGTTAACCAGTTGCTGTCAAATAAGGCAATACAGCTAATAATAATGGTAAATATCACCCTTCATCTTTTGCATCAGTTTTTTATCAAATATTTAACAGTCTATTTCACAAATGTAATAGATAATGAAACAAGTAAGTTTCCACCAGCTTTTTTTCTTTTTCCTCCTTTCTTGAATATCAGTTAAAATGGTTAAATTAGTTTTGATTCTCCGTTATATAGTTTTACCACTAGGTAATGAAGTATAATGAATCTGAAAGTTATTGATTTATATAGAAACAAAATACTAAAAGAATTTTTATAAACACCATCCATTTATACCAACTTCGAAACCCATAACTAATTTTTGTTGTTATACATAATCCCTCTAACTTGAGTTGCTGTAATTTTTTCTGCTAATAAAACACCACTAGCATTTAAATAGATTTAAATGTACTTAAAACCCCACATTTTTACAGATGGAAATACATTTTTGTTCATTATTTGACATTGTATCATATCTTTATTCTTTAATAATCAAATTATCGTAATTTGTCAAATAATGAATATAAACTTGGATTATGTAGATTTATTATAATTAAGATTAGAATCTTTATGTGCAACTTTATGATATTTTCATGTTGGGTGACAAAGCTCCCTTACAATCTTTTCACAAAAAGTAAATTCTTTTTCACCACCAACTTACTCAAGTTTTTTTTATCAACTTTATCTATTTTTACTAATTCGTTATTATCTCTATAAGAAATATTATGTTGTTTACATGCTTAATCTAATGGATTAATTCCTTATACTACTCTAGCTACTATTTTTTCTAATTTGTTTTCTGCCTGGACGTTGCGTTTCGAGGTATCTTGTTAGTTAAAGCAATAACCACTCCTTTACCATATTTTTCATATTTCTGAAATGTATGTGGTAAATAATTCAAAAATCTAATCAAATACGGAATTCTTTTTGGATCCTTAATATTAATATTTGTGAATTTATTTGTTAAAATTTGTGTTATCCCAACTGTTTCATTATGATAATTATCATTCATTGATAATTCTTCACCAGGAATTACTGTCCATTTGTCAATTACATCATTCATCCAAATATATACAAGTGATAGACTTAATGTTTTTATTAAATCTTCATTTTTTCTAATGACAAATTAAGATTTCTTTTGTCAATCTAGGAAAATATCCTTCAGCTATTGTATTTATCCAGTAATTATATTTATTTCTGCTATTTGACTTTATTTTGTTTGGATTACATTCATTATATACAACACTTCCGCATGTTTTTATGCAAATTCTGGCATAAGTTTGCAAAATCAAGAGAATCAATTTCTGTTTCTAAACCATCATACGTTATTTGCTTTCTAGTTGAAAGTTTCATTAATCGATCAGTTCCTTAACTTTTTTTCCACCAATTTTTAAATTTAGCGATGCTGAGTTCTGGTATTAATTCACTAATATATTTAAAAGTTCCAACAGATCTTAATCCAAAAACATTATCTTCATTATGATTGACAAATTCTAACATTGTTTCATTTATGTTTATTTTTTAACACTTGTTTCTATTAAATTTCTTTCTTTTCCATAATTCCCTAACAAATTATCTGCTTTTTATTCATTTCCTGTATAAGTTCTTTTATCGTTTCCTAAATCTATAATTGTAAGAATAACCTTAAATTCTTTTAAATAATGATGATTGTTAGAAACCATCTGCTTTTCAAATTTATTGTCTACATTTATTTTTAAAACTTTCTCTACTAATCAACAGTTCCTTGTTTAACTTTTCCAATTGTATCGATAACTGTTTGAAGCTCTCTCTTAAAATTTTCATATTCTTCTTTTAACTCTTATTATAATTGTTATTTTGCTTTTTCGTTTCTATTGGCTTGTTTAACAATTTCTGGGTCTTATATTGTAAACATTATTAAGAAATAAAAAATATGATTACCGTTTTTATTTTACGTTTACCTTTTATATTTATGTTAAATGTTTACATTCAGCGCCTATAATTAACATTTACATTTAAAGTTAATTTTAATGTCTATGTTGAATGTTTAAAAATATCTTATTCTTTTCTCTAGATTTGCCTTCATTAATTTTTGTTGTCATATCTGTTGTAATAAAATCAAATTTATCTTTATTCCCACATTTAGCAAATATTTCCTTAAAGTGACCAACAAACTCAGGATAAATTTGATTTAAATTTGTATCATCTTATCAAAAAATATTTTAAAAATTTTAATTATCTCTAAGTAATGGTTTTGGTATTTTTCAATTCCTTTATGTCTTCCTCAAGACATTTTCGAAGTAAATCTTGAATTTCAAGAATGAAATCGTCTAAAATTACAACTGAATTATCTTTACATTCAAATAACAGAATAATTTCATCAATATTTCCAATGAAGCTAACAACATTTTATTAATTTTTCTAAAATTTTTCACATCTTTTTATGAATTATAGATATTTTGTTTGATATAAACTTTTTGAATAAAGATACAAATGACGTTTTTACACCACTACTTGGTCCAATGATTGTGCATCCTATAGAATTTGCCTAAAAGTAGTCATGTTTGTTTTATGATTTCTTTTCCAGAATTCTTGTTTTTGTTTCCCAATCTGTCACTCATTTACATAACTTTATTTAATATAAATGAGTAGATTCTACTGAGTGATAATTCTTCTGTTCTGAAAAAGCGATTAACTGTTCCAATAAAATAAATTAATAAAAACGTTTCACTAGTTGGATTTTATTCACCTCTTTAACACCAAATATTACAACAAAAAATGGGTAACATTTGTGGCAAAGAAATGCAACTTTCCAAAATTTCCGTTTTTACCTTTTATTTTGGACACTATTGTATGTCCAAACACTGTGCCTCTCTGTCCCGTCACTACTAAATAATCCACTCTCTATGTGTTAGCCAGTCTGTAAGTAATCAGGAACCATTTGTAATCATCGCTAACGATGACAGTATCGCAGTAGTAAATATCTGGATGCTTGCAAATGGAACATTTATACAGAACTCTATAAAGACAATTGTACTTTGAGGTGGTACATTCATTCTCATTGAACAAAGTGCTAAATGTTATATGTCAGCGGCACCATAAATACATTCCATTTGTGTGAACAATAATTATTTAGAAAGTTAAGTATTTACCATGCTCAAGTTTCAATAAATTACTAATAATATGTGTGTGTGTTGCAATATCTGCTCAAACTTCTCCTGAAGTAATCTAGCTGCTACAGTGCACCACATGTACCACAGCTCTTTTCGGACACTATAGGTAACCACGTAGTCTGTGAAAATGCTGTGGTTATTATGTATATTGCCTGCAGTCTCATTAGTATAGAACATGCACATCAAGAGTCCCAACACACTTCCTTCTGGTACACCTGACGTTATTTCTACATATGTCTATTACTGTCCATAGTATAATATATCAGTCCTACTAAGAAATTAGAGATCCAGACAAATAATTTCATTTGATACCCTGTGCCATCGTATGTACTGAGTCAAATGCTTTTCGGAAGTCTAGCGTATTTATAAATGTTCGATAGGTGTTCTATCCTGCAGATCTGCACATCCTAGATTAACGAGGGGCACTTCTGCTAAGGAAAAATCTTATACCCACTGTAACTGTCGTTCCACATATAAATTGTTCATACAACAGGCAGGTGTTTCTCTTCAATGGGAAAGCTCATAGAGGTTCTATTTCCTCTCATAACGAAATTCATGTGATAAGCAGACATGGTTAAACCTGTGGCTTTCAGGGCATTATTGACATCCAAACGTAGCCACATTTCCTCCTCATAAATTCGTACTTGGAAGAAATACAGGACACAGAAAATAAACTTCATAGTAAGGTCTAAGGTGATGTACAAGACCCAAAAAAGAAACTTCTTGTATCAAGGTCAGAGCATGGTCGGAACGTCCAGCTGCGTAAATATCTATCAGGTTGGCTGTGGCATAGTGACATGGAATGCACCTTACTATTAGGACCCCACAGTTAGCGCTTTCAACGGACCTGTCTCCTCCGAAAGACCTATGAACGACGGCTGAATCTATGGAGCTACATATCTGATCACACAACGGTTGATACCTCTGGATTTTGACCTCTTCCCTGATTTAATCTTTTGCAGCTTTAAGTCGCTATAGTGACCTTGTCATGCACAAAGGGGATGATTACAGTTTCCATTTTACAATTTCAGATCAAAAGTATCGAGACAGCTATTAATGGACACTAATATGGGGTGTGTGTATATTCGTCATTATGATGGCTTCATCTCTGCTGATGACACCTTCAATAAGGCGTCTGTATATATTCCTCAATAGCCGACACCTGAGAAGGGTCTGGAATGAAGTCGACATGGTGACGTAGTCCAGAGTTGCTCCATTGCGTCCAGGACGAGACTCTTAGTAGGCCAGTATATCTCAGGGATGTTGCGATCCAATAAACCATTGCCCCACAGATGGTGATTTTTGAAAGAGTGCGTTGTCATGCAGATACAAACGTGGTTTCCGACAAGCTCCTCTAATGTACACAGTACGCAATGTGGTAAAACGTATTCATATCCTCCCGCGTTTGGCCTTTTCTTAGGTACAATAAGTGGACCACATCCTAACCACGAAAAACAGCCCTATATCGTAACACCAACTCCTATGTACTTCATTGTTCTACATCTACACAGATACTCTGCAAATCACATTTAAATGCCCAGCAGAGGGTTCATCGAACCACATTCACAATTCTCTATTATTCCAATCTCGTATAGCGCGCGGAAATAACGAACACCTACATCTTTCTGTACGAGCTCTGATTTCTCTTATTTTATCATGGTGATCGTTTCTCCTTAAGTAGGTCAGCGTCAACAAAATATTTTCGCATTTGTAGGAGAAAGTTGGTGATCGGAATGTCATGAGAAGATTACTCTGCAACGAAAAACGTCTTTGTTTTACTTATATCCATCCCAAATTTTGTATCTTTTCAGTGTTACTCTTTCCCCAATTTCACGATAGTACAAATCGTGCTGACTTCTCTGAACATTTTCGATGTATTCCAACAATCCTACCTGGTAAGGTTCCCACACCATGCAGCAGTATTCTAAAAGAGGACGGACAAGTGTAGTGTTGGCAGTCTCCTTGGTATATTTGTTACATTTTCTAAAAGTACTGCCAATAAAACGTTGTCTTTGGTTAGCCTCCCCACGACATTATCTATGTGTTACTTTCAATTTAAGTTGTTCATAACTGTAATTCCTAGACATTCAGCTGCATTTACAGCCTTTAGATTTAATTAATTTATCATGTAACTAAAGTACAATGGGTTTGTTTTAGCACTCATGTGAATGACCTCACACTTTTAGTTATTTAGGGTCAACTGCCAATTTTCATACCATACAGATATCTTTTCTAAGACGTTTTGCAATTTCTTTCGAACATGTGATGACTTTACTAGTCGATAAACGACAGTGTCATCGGCAAACAACCTAAGACAGCTGCTCAGATTGTCTCTCAAATCCTTTATAGAGATAAGGAAGTACAAAGGGCTTAGAACAGTACCTTGGGGGACACCAGAAATCACTTCTGCTGTACTCAACGTCTTTCCGTCAATTACTATGCACTGTGACCTCACTACAAATTATGGCAGATAATGTTATACAGGCATTTGTCAAATTGAAACCCTTCCATCTGATTACGGCAGGGTATGGGATGATTTGTCACTCAAAATGGTTCATTTCCAGTCTTCACTGCCTAGTGGCATCGACCTTAGAACGGCCTCAAGCGTTGCTTAGCACTGAATGCAGGAATATGTGGCTTATGAGTATCTGCTCGACCACTGTACTTCATTCCTTTTAACGTTCTGTAGACATTAACTGCCATATCTGTACAGCTGTAGCATTGTGGAACTCACGAGTGATTCTCTCCCCTCTTTTCTTGTGTTTTTTGTATAACATACCTACGTGCCTTCTTCTAGTACTAATAATCAGCCTGGATGGCAGACTCGTGGAATAAGCATATCATGTAGAACAAAGCAGGTATTATATCAAAACGCTATAAGTAGTCCCAATCAATCTACAGAAGCCCATTACAAACAGTATTGTAAGGTGCTTAAAAAGGCTAGCTATGCAAATAGAATAGCTAATTCACAAGGCAAAATTAAAACCATATGGTCAGTTGTGAAGAAAGTGTTTGGTCAGCAGCAAAAGGTCAAAGATATAAAGCCAGTGCATAGTAAAAATATATCTGTGACTCATAAATCTGATACATGTACAACATTTAACAATCACTTTCTGAGCACTGCTGGTGAATTAAATAAAAAATTTCTTTCTACATGGAATCATATAACTTCGTTGGCAAAAGTCTTTCCGAGATTGATGTCTGAAATACTCCTCTGTGATATAGACAAGGGGGAGATTGGGTCAATAATTAAATCACTGAAGACTAAGGACTCTCATGGATATGATGGAGTATATTAAAATACTGTGCTGCAAATGTTAGTCTTGTATTTAGCCACATTTGTAATTTGTCCTGAACGATTAAACAACTTATTAGTAATGCTGCTTTATACAAAATGGAGAAAGGTATAATGCAGGCAATTGTAGACCTATTTCTACGCCATGAGCGTTTGGTAAAGTTTTTGAAAAGTATATCTATGTAAGGATAAGTGATCATTTTATATCATACGATTTGCTCATGAAAGAGGCCTGGAGATTCTGGAAGGTCTCAAATAGAGTATATAATGGTAAGACAGACATTTAGGAACCAATTTTTAAATTGTAAGACGTTTCCAGGTGCAGATGTGGATTGTGACCACAATCTGTTGGTTATGAACTGTAGATTAAAACTGAAAAGATTGCAAAGAGGTGAGAATTTCAGGAGATGGGACATTGATAAACGGACAGAACCAGACGTTGTAGAGAGTTTCAGGGAGAGCATTAGGGAACGATTGACAAAAAGGGGGAAAGAAATACAGTAGATGAAGAACAGGTAGCTTTCAGGGATGACATAGTGAAGGCAGCACAAGATCGAGTATATAAAAAGGCGAAGGCTAGTAGAAATCTTTGAGTAACACAAGAAATATTGAATTTAATTGATGAAAGGAGAAAATATAAAAATGTAGTAAATGAGACAGGCAAAATGGAATACAAACATCTCATAAATAAAATCTAAAGGAAATACAAAATGGCTAAGCAGGGATGGCTAGAGGACAAATGTAAAGATATTGAGGCTTATATCTCTAGGGGTAAGATAGATACTGCCTACAGGAAAATTAAAGAGACCTTTTGAGAAAAGAGGACCATTTGTATGAATATCAAGAGCTCAGAAGGAAACCCAGTTCTAAGCAAAGAAGGGAAAGCAGAAAGGTGGAAGAAGTATATAGAGGGTCTAAACAAGGGCGATGTGCTTGAGGACAGTACTATGGAAATAGAAGAGCATGTAGGTGAAGATTAAATGGGAGACGTGATACTGCATGAAGAGTTTGACAGAGCACTGAAATAACTAAGACGAATCAAGGCCCTGGGAGTAGAAAACATTCCATTAGAACTACTGACATCCTTGGCAGAGGCAGCCCCGACAAAACTCTACCATACGGTGAGCAAGATGTGTGAGGCAGGCGAAATACCCTCAGACTTCAAGAAGAATATAATAATTCCTATCCCACAGAAAGCAGGTGTTGACAGACGTGAAAATTACCGAACTATCTGTTTAATAAGTCACAGCTGCAAAATATTAATGCGAATTCATTACAGACGAATGGAAAAACCGGTAGAAGCCGATCTCAGGGAAGATCAGTTTGGATTCCATAGAAATGTTGGAATACATGACCCTTCGACTTATCTTAGAAAATAGATTAAGCAAAGGCAAACCTACGTTTCTAGCATCTGTAGACTTAGAGAAAGCTTTTGACAATGTTGACTACAATACTCTCCTTCAAATTCTGAAGGGGGAAGGAGTAAAATATAGGGAGCAAAAGGCTATGTACAATTTGTACAGAAACCAGATAGCAGTTATGAGTTATGGGGCATGAAAGGGAAGCAGTGGTTGGGAAAGGAGTGAGACAGGGTTGTAGCCTCTCCCCAATGTTATTCAATCTGTATATTGAGCAAGCAGTAAAGGAAACAAAAGAAAAAATTGGTGTACGATTTAAAATCGATGGAGAAGAAATTCGCCGATGAGATTGTAATTCTGTCACAGACAGTAAAGGAGCTGGAAGAGCAGTTGAACGGAATGGGCACTGTCTTGAAAAGAGGATATAAGATGAACATCAACAAAAGCAAAAACAGGATAATGGAATGTAGTCGAATGAAATCGGGTGATGCTGAGTGAATTAGATTAGGAAATGAGACACTTAAAGTAGTAAAGGAATTTTGCTGTTTGGGGAGCAAAATAACTGATGATGGTCGAAGTAGAGAGGATATAAAATGTAGACTGGCAATGGCAAGGAAATAGTTCCTGAAGAAGAGAAATTTGTAAACATGGAGTGTAGATTTAAATGTCAGGAAGTCGTTTCTGAAAGTATTTGTGTGGACTGTAGCCATATATGGAACTGAAATATGGACGATAAATAGTTTAGACAAGAAGAGAATAGAAGCTTTCGAAATGTGGTGCTACAGAAGAATGCTGGAGATTACTTGGGTAGATCACATAACTAATGAGGAGGTATTGAATACAATTGGCGAGAAGAGAAATTTGTGGCACAATTTGACTAAAATAAGGGATCGTTTGCCAGGACAGGTTCTGAGACATCAAGGGATCACCAATTTGTTATTGGAGGACAGCGTGGAGGGTAAAAATCGTACAGGGAGACCAAGACATGAATACACTAAGCAGATTCAGAAGGATGTAGGTTGCAGTATGTACTGGGGGATGAAGCAGCTTGCACTGGATAGAGTAGCATGGATAGCTGCATGAAACCAGTCTCTGGACTGAACACCACAACAACAACATGATTTGCTATCAAATGTACAGTTCGGTTCAAAAAGGGTTCAAATGGCTCTGAGCACTATGGGACTTAACTTCTGGGGTCATCAGTCCGCTAGAACTTAGAACTACTTAAACTTAACTAACCTAAGGACATCACACACATCCATGCCCAAGGTAGAATTCGAACTGGCGACCGTTGTGGTGGCGCGGTTCCAGACTGTAGCGGCTAGAACCACTCGGCCACCCCGACCGCCGTACAGTTCGGCTTTAAAAGTCGTTTAACAGCTGAAAATGCTATATTCTCTTTTCTCTGTGAGGTACTGGATGGATTAAACAAAAGGTTGCGAACGCTAGACATATTTTTTTTATTTAACTTAGGCTTTTGATTGTGTTGATCACAAAATATTGCTCCAAAATTTCCACCATTAGGGAATACGGGGAATAGCTCACAACTGGTTCACGTCTCACATTAGCAACAGATAGCAAAAGGTCGTTACTCAGAGTATTGGGAATGGCTGTGATGTGGGGTCTGAGTGGGATAATGTCACGTGTGGGGTGCCCCAGTGACCAGTGTTCAGGCCACTCCTGTTCCTTATTCATATAAATGATATGCCCTCTAGTATTACTGGTAAATATAAACTATTTCTGTTTGCTGATGACACTAGCTTGGTAGCAAAGTGTGTTGTGTACAACATTGGCTCGGTTTCAAATAGTAAAGTTGATGACCTAAGTTCATGCGTTGTAGAAAATAAACTGACGCTAAATCACAGTAAGGCTTAGTTTCTACAGTTTCTAACACACAATTCAACAGAACCTGACGTTTTAATTTGACAGAATGGGTATTTAATTCATGAAACTGAACAGTTCAAATTTCTAAGTGTTCAGATAGACAGTAAACTGTCGTGGGAAGTCCAATATCAGGATCTTGTTCAAAGACTTAATGTTGCCATTTTTACTATACGAAATTTATCTGAAGTGAGTTATCGTTGGAAACGAAAATTAGTCTACTTTGCTTATTTTCATTCTTATGTCATATGGTATTATATTTTGGGGTAACCCTTCCCATTATAAAAGAATACTTTTTTGCTCAGAAATGGGCTGTTAAAAGTTCACGAACCTCTAGTCGACTCTTCTTCACGATTCTTTGACATTAGCATCTCAATATATATAATCCTTACTGTCATTTCTTGTTAAAAATAGCCGGCCGCGGTGGACGAGCGGTTCTAGGTACTTCAGTCCGGAACCGCGCTACTGCCACGGTCGTAGGTTCGAATCCTGCCTCGGGCATGGATGTGTGTGATGTCTTTAGGTTAGTTAGGTTTAAGTAGTTCTAAGTTCTAGGGGACTGATGAACTCAGATGTTAAGTCCCATAGTGCTCAGAGCCATTTGAACCTTTTTTTGTTAAAAATATTAGCTTATTCCCAAGAATAAGCAACTTTCACTCAGTTAATACTCGGCAGAAATGGAACCTGCATTTGGATCGGACCTCCTTAACTCTTGTGCAGAAATGTGTGCAGAATACTACTGCATCCATTTTCACTAAGTTACTGCTCGAATTGAAATATCTTACCACTAATCCAAGTGCTTTCAAATCGATACTGCAAATTTTCCTCGTGAATCACTCCTTCCATTCTGTCTAGGAGTTCCCCGAAAAATTAAGGTATATTTTTTTTGTATTGTTGGTTGTATTTGCTTTAACTTATGGATTGCTTTTTTCGGGTTCATAAACATTTTATTTTTATCTGTTATTACTTTTATGTTACAATTTCATGTAGTGACACGTTCCATGACCTTGGAGATTTGCTCCTCAGTTTGGTTCTACAGAACTTGAACGTGTAAATAAATAAATGCTGCTCTACGGTCCCTGTCCATCAGCTCATGAGATCTTCCTATTCTTGATGTATATTTGGTTCTTCCACTTTACAGTTACATCACCAACAGTCGACCTGGACATCTTCAGACGAGTTTCTTATTCTCATGATATCGAATTACTATTATGCGCTGAGCGCACCTGACCGACCAATTCTGATGTTACTGGTTTGCTACAGGCAACACAATACACGAGTACAACCTGTCTCCTTTTATACTGTAGAGTTCGCCTCTCGTGACGTATCGTGATCAATTCCATATTAGATGGATACTTTTGATCAGGCAGTTTATACTGCACACAGAGTTCATTGTGTAGAAATGGAATAAAAACAGTGTTTTAGGGAGACTCACATATTGGAAGTCTTAATATACGGTAATCGGTATCAGAAAACGTAGAATTGAGAAACACTTCCTTGTCTCTACGAGCAAACTGAAAAGTCTCTAAATCAAAGGTACAACGATTCAAGAAACATTGCGCTAATTTATAAGGCACAAGGAAGAAACCGAAGGACTTTTGTTTGAAAGGTAGACGTTTCGACCTCGAGAGGGATTAGAGAGAGAAATAGCATGACAATTACAGGAGGACAAAGGAGGGTGCTGAAGTACAGTCACGAGCAAGTGTACAGCGCAGACTCGTAGAGGCATTTTCAACGAGAATTCCCTTATAAATGGGGTTACGGAACAACTGAATCAATTACCGCTACAGATGCCTCTCGCGAAGCATTAGGGAACAATGTAAAATACCGAGTTCGTATTAGAAGCTGCGTCAGAGCTTTTCTCGGAACAGAAGTGTGCAGCATAAAGGTCATTGGTAGTGGGGTTTACAGTTACGTGAAAACTTCCGCCTAAAGGAAATAAATTTTGATATATATCTCATACTCACTGAAATGTCTTATGTCTTGTTCTACAGGAGTGATGAAAGTGTCATATAATTTACTTACTTGCACCACAGTTCATTTTTACTTTTTTTTATTTTTTCCCATAGGAAACAATTATGTTACGACCTCTGTGTCGACGTGAAAATAAGCAGTCGAAAACGTGAACGTTAATAAAAACTGAAATACTCGTAAAGAATGGCCCGAATGAATCCGAAAAGAGAGGATGAACAGAATTTTGTATCAAGATCATTCGTTAACACTGCATAGAAATGACGCACACGTAAACCCAACATGATTATTTCTTGTCTGAATGGAAAGGTCGGTGTTGCGCGTAACTGACTTGGTGGAGAGTTAGCAAAAGAATTGTAAACGTGATATAAATTGCTACTATGCTTCGTTGATACCAGCAACCTTCACCAACATAGAAACATCCGTGTACGATACACGTATAACGTGAATTTTTGGCTCATATATGGCTTCATGCTACGACAGTACTCCGTGTTCGACCCAATGGATAGAGTTATACGTTTTGACAATCAGGTGCAACATAACCACAGCATAGTTTGAAAGGGCTTCTCTTTTCCATATTTATATATACATTCCGCAAGAGATTTTGGAGTAGCTATATCGTAGTAATATTATTCTATTCAATTCCCATATAATTACAGTCTGCGTGTACCAGTAAGAGCTTTAATAACTCTAACTTTATTTTCGTGGCTCCTACGTAAGATTCACGATTGTACAGGAAAACTTTCAATTTTCATCGAATAACTGACCTCAAAATTTAAGCAACAAGGTTTTGCGAGAATAACATTACCAAAGAATTACATATAAGACTTCTGTCAAGTTAAGGCCATACTGAACTGTCACTTTTCTAGCAGAGCGTCTACATATTCGCCGATGTGTGCTGTCCTGCCTGCTTCGAACGCTGGAGCAGTACTCTACAACTGATCGCAATAGTGTTCCGGTCATGATTTCCTTTTCAGATGAAAGCTACTTCCCAGAACCTTTCCTACAGATACAAGTCCTCCATTTGCTGTCCCTGCAACTGACTTTACGAGTTTTTCCCATTTTTCCATTGCTTCAAACTAAAAGAGCATGTGGACGCCAGCGCCGACGTCGTGAGTGCTAAGTAAAGCTGCAACCTACCTTGCCTGCAGTGATGGCTTCCTACGTGTTTGACACAGCCATGCTTTCAGTAGTTGCTACCCATTCATGCGAGATGACACTATGACATGGTTCAAACTGGAAATATAGACATTTAAATGTGGTGTACATATACAGAATTCAGCTGTGAATGAAAATAGCAAGGCTGGGATTCGAACCCAGGTCTCCTGTTCAGTTGGCAGTTGCGCTAACAACTATGCCACCCTGGCGCAGTGGCTTTGCAGAACCGTCCGTGCAGCCAGAGATGTTGGTTCGACTCCTGGTCTCGTTACAAATTTTCATTCGTACCTTCAGTTTACATATATACATCACAGATCTTTGAAACATGAAAAGGTTTCATTTATTTGAATGTGAATTTGCTAGGAAATAAAGTTTGTTTTAATCAGTGAGAATCATTAGCGAATACTCACCAGTCGGACTTCTTTTGTGTTTTCTTTTGTTGTCCCCCACTGTGTTTTATCAACCGCGGAACTATCAGTGACCCATATTTTTGGTTGCCTGCCTGGTGTAACGGTTAGGGAAGTTGGATACTGACGTGGAGACTGAAGATATTATTCATTATGATCACTTAATATGTCACTGTGGTTTGTAAGTAAAGGGACGACGTCTACTAAAGTTCGTGAGTCCCGATATGAAGCTCATTAATAAAATAAGTAGTGAAACTGAGGCGGTAACCCTCGAAGTGTTGTCAGAACCAAACATTTTCGCCAGGCTTGGATTTACATGACAGTTATCTCATTGATAGTTACTGTCTCCCATAATAATTTCCTTCATAAAATAATAGATAACATTGTTGCTAAACATTCACATTTAGACGTTTTCTTAACGCACTGGCTTACGAATAATTGTGATGGCACTAAAACAAAAATGAGTACAGTTATCCGTCATATGAATTGCGCCACAAGCGAAAATGTTCTTACATGCTCCTCTTAAAATGAGGTCCTTGGAAAGTGTTCTTGATAACACTTTGGATGGAATGCAGTGGGAGGGATAGGATCGACTGCAGTTTCTTCTTCAACACAACCTCTGTATCCCTCTGTTGAGTAATCATAGTCGGAATACAATCTTGTTCGTAAATGGAAGAGCTTCGCGCCCCAAAGATGCTACTTTTCTCATTATCTTTTGTTCTGTTGAAGAACTCGTATATTTGTCAGTTTGCTCTCAACCACCAAATGGCAACTTTCGAATTATAAAACTCTAACGACATAGAAATTTAAGTGTGCATTGCCTCGGTATAGACTGCAACGTTTTACTCTCTGATTCTTACATAGTTCATGGCTTGTAGGTGTATCAACACTGGAATGAATTGACCGACAAGTTTTTGTTATATTCCATAATTGAGTCGTCTGCCAGTGGTTCGTCCACACGAGTGTCCAAAATTAATACTTATAAGAAGATACCAGTAACCATTGTTAAAAAATAAGAAGTGAAAGATTTTAACGTGCGCATAAATTCAGTCAGTGGATTACAGCAACTTATGGTAAGTGAATTTGATACGGAGGGTCGGAACTTAAATAGTGGCAACTATTTATTCACAACCGATACAAAAGAGTTACGTGTTTGCACATGTTACTGTCCTTCAAAGTAGTCACCAGCGTTGTGTAGAACCCGATGATGTGGAAGGCGTAGTATACCGTTAGCAGAGCCTGTTCTGTGCAAATGGAGCGGTCTAAAGTTATTGTGATTCTCGTGTACGAGTTTGATGGTGTTATCCTAATGCATCACATCTCTCCACGGCAAACCGTCAATGTACAGTACTACTGTTCGTTTTTGGAGCATCATCTGCGACCAACTTTGCGAAAGAAGCGGCGACACTTCCTGCGCAACCCACCCACCTATCATTTTGCACGACAAGGCGCGGGCGCATAGAGCGCAAGCTGTGGCTGCTCTGTTCGGTCGATGGGCCTGGAAGTATTGTATCATCCACTATACTCCCCGGACTTAAGTCCTTGTCACTTAGATTAGATTCCGAAGATGAACTAACCACTTCATGGCATTCGCTTTAGAACTGTTCCAGAGATTCGACAGGCAATATACTGCCTCCATTCCCACCATCAACAGAACGGGCTCTGGTAACGGTATACTACGCCTTCCACATCGCTGGCAACGGGTTCTACACAACGCTGGTGACTACTTTGAAGGCCAGTAACAGGTGCAAACATGTAACGCTTTTGTATCGATTGTGAATAAACAGTTGTCACTATTTAAGTTCCAACCCTAGTACAACGTACATCGTGGCTTCGTAACCATGTTTCCAATCAGTCTCATTCTATCACTGATCCCTCGAAGATGAAGTCATCACGAAATCATTCTAAAAATTCATCACATCAGCAAACCTTATCGCTATTAAAACTTTTAAACTGATGTCCTGTTCATGGTACAAATAACATCCCCACAATACATTTGCTTGTTGCATGCTTTCGACTATAAAATACTTTACAAATATGTGAAGCAATCAGTTTTAGTAAATATTACAAAAAGAATTATAAGTTTTACATATTCATTTATTCATTATTTACATTACAACACCCTGAGCGTTAGGTTTGCTGTTCGGAAAGTAAGGTCCGATCAGTCACGAAGTGAAAACCACAGTGAAAATCAAAATTTTTTATTCACGACAGTAAGCCACACCTTCTAACTACCTCTCTAAATAGTCGCAGCTCCTCCTTAGACATTAGTTGTGGTGTTGTACAAACTTTCCAGTACCCTAGGCACAGAAA
Source organism: Schistocerca gregaria (assembly GCF_023897955.1). Taxonomy (NCBI): domain Eukaryota; kingdom Metazoa; phylum Arthropoda; class Insecta; order Orthoptera; family Acrididae; genus Schistocerca; species Schistocerca gregaria. The sequence continues at coordinate 101,769,498 of NC_064931.1, forward strand.
GCAACCGCCTGTGCTTTCCGCCAATTCTCTACGCTGATCTGCCTTTAGTTGTTTGTGCCAAAATGTTCTCTTTGTAGCCAGCGGTTCATGTGAGAAGAGAAAAACAACGGAGGGAGCCAATCAAGGGCTATATTGTGAGTAATCAGCCACTTTCCATCGAAAACGCTGTAGGAGCGTCTTCATTGCCCCTGCAGAGTTGCGAAAAGTGGCAATTGACCCTGAATAAAGATAAGTGTGAAGTTATTCACATGAGTACTAAAAGAAATCAGCTAAATTTAGATTACGTGATAAGTAACACAAATCTGAGGGCTATAAATTCAACTAAATACTTAGGGATTACCATTACAAATAACCTAAATTGGAACGATCACATACATAATATTGTGGGTAGAGCAAACTAAAGACTGCGCTTCATTGGCAGAACACTTACGAGGTGCAATAGGTCTACCAAAGAGACTGCTTACACTACGCTTGTCCGCCCTATTCCGGTGTATTGATGTGCGGTGTGGAATCCGCATCAGGTGAGACTGACGGAAGACATCGAAAAAGTACAAATAAGGGCAGGGACGATCGGAAATCGGCTGCAAGCTCTGTTGACGAAATAACACAGTGATTTTTGCGAGAAATGAACTCAAAACAAATGGATCCACATTTGATATAGCATCCTCACGAGCTCCATATCTCGTTAGTTACGCAGTAACAAGACGAGAAGGACGGCACATATTATTTTCCGTTAAAGTAGATGGCGGGAGATATATAAATTACAGAGTCCAGAACTCTTTTAATTAGGAACCATTACTGTGACAATATTGCAGTTTTGTAAATTATAGATTGCAGAGATCATTCGTCCTTTTTTACATTTTAATGTGCAGATCTAGGTTTCGGCTAGAAACTAGCCATTCTCGATGCACTAGTATTTTCGTCCAATGCATATAATTCCCCATTGGTCGGGCTTCATCCATAATTCATTGGGCAAAAATACTAGTGCACTGAGAATGGCTAGCTTCTATCCGAAATCTAGATCTGCAGAATAAAATTTAAAAAAAGGAAGACTAATCGCTGCAATCTAAATTTACAAATCAAAATAACCGTCGCTGAGTGCAACAGCTTTCTGAATGGAAGGTAAACTGACGAACATTGCCGTTATATGAGGAATACTCAATAGTTTAAAGAAATGTCCGAACAGCACATTGATTCCATAAGAGAAAGGGGAAAGGTGACCTTGATCAGACCATTGTGTTTGGAATTGCTACAAAATTTAGTTTTAGGAAATGTGTTTACTTTATGAAATAGTAGATACATATTTTCTAACTCGCTGTTCCCACACGATTACTGCTAAATTTATAATTCAGATGACTATATTTAATTACTACAGATACAGTGTGTTAAAAAATTTAGCAATCACTACCAGTTAATCTATCTCAAAATTCATATTTAATAATATGCTGACTGTTTCTTTAAAGTTTTTTCCTGTTCGTTGAACGGTATTAGCTGAAAATAATTTTAATATTCATGGTCTCTGTATATGTACTGGTGTAATGAGTAACGAGATTCACACAATATATGAAGGTCTCATTCCAAAACACAATTCTTAGTGAAGTTTTTTACATTATTTTATTTTTCTTCTCCCGATTTTCGTTATTTCAAATAATAAATCTTCTGAGGCTGAGATGTTTCTCTCCATATTTCATATTGCTATATAAAGCAGCAATGTGTCTGGATTTAATATTGTTACATAGAGCAGAATTTTTAGGTGTATGATTCAAGCTGTAGCACTGAAAGAGCACAAAAATTGTGCAACTATATTTTTCTTTTCTTTTAATTTCGGCCAGGTGTGACACGTGTAAATTCTCATCAGCAGCTTGAATCCTGCCCGCTATGTTTAATTGTCTAACTCTAAGTCGTCGTCCTCTCCGCTGATGTTAATTTTGTTTGGATACTGGTTCTCGTTCTGCCCCATAAGTTTTTGATAGTCTCAAGCGTGGATTCGTAGAACTCTCTTTGAAGCAATTCTACAACGTTTAAGATTTTTTGCATTTCTTGACTCAAGAGCACCTCAGAGTTATCTATTTGTCTGGTCCTTTCCCCCCAAATCAACTAACCATCCAACCAAAGTTATCGATTAGAAGGAATTTAAATCCGATTATTAGATCAACTTTTCCGTTATGTAGATGTGTCCGAGAAATGTTGTTCTCATTTTCGTTATAGTTACCGTGGACTTTGGCATTTGGGTGTACACTTTTAGTTCTTTTACATTGTGCATCGTAATTTGATCCATCATTATTTTCTCGGAGACTCATTTCCTTTCTCTTAACTATTTTGCTCCCATCTCCCCCAGTCCCCCTTATGATCGTTCCTTTATTGAGTTGAGACATTCGGCTCGCTATAGGGTTTTAGAAATACTTAAGTACCGTAACCGTAAAAAAATTTGAAATAAAACATTAGATAACATAATGGGCTTCAGTTCTTGCATAGTTTGGCCTACGTAATGCTAAATGGACTTTTAAAATTACATATGAAAGATTTCCTTGAAAAATAGACTTTCCTTTAGAAATAAAAACTTCGCAGTCCTATACGTAAGTTAAAATCTACTTCGTGTTTCTATCTTGAGTCATATAGAACATACTGCCTCGAGCACTCGGAGAGTTCCATTTGAAACACCGTGTAATTATGTGGCAGAACGTTTGTTGGGAAATAAGCTGGGTGCGTGGCCGAGAGCCCCGAGCCGAGAGGCTCTTGTGTGGTGTCCGCGTGGCTCCCGCCTCCTGGGCGTGCAAGTTGCACAAGTGCGGCCTACGGGACTTCGCGTTAGCACGCCGACCAGGCCCAGCGCCTGCAATCTTCATGAGCGCCGTACAACGCTGCCGAGCGCCGCGCCCAGCTAACCTCCGGAAGAAAATATGTCATTTCCTCTGTATTTACGCATATTCTGCATATAAACTTCCTGTAATTGAAAATGACCTCCCTCGGAAAAAATACAAGTTGTTTAGGCCGAGCACTATGTTTCGCAAAGGTTCTACGATAATTTACTATGTTCACATATGAGATTTCCGTGTGTGTGCCGTCGTACAGGCTCCAGCGTTCTGTATTTACGGTTCCGCACTTTGATAATTTCTCTCTTCTGGTGTTTCGATGGCTCACGACAAACCTATAAAACAAATTATTTTTAAATCTTGTGAGGTATAGACAGTCCATTAAGTAGAGCTGCACAATATACACGTTTTAAAAATTGTACTTGGGTTATCAACTAGTAAGAAAAGTCCAGGCGACGCTCTAGTGTTCCAGATGGCCAAGGTGTTCACATTGAGGTTGAAAGGCAACCACAGTAAACGTACATGGAAAAGTAAAACATTTTCACATCACTGACGAACCACACCGATCGTATATTACAGTTTTAACGAAATAAAAACACACCTCATCGCAATAAATAGTGTGTCACGGATTTAACCTAACTGTAGGTTTACTCTAAACAAATATTCATGCTTTATTTTATCTGACAGAGTGATCTGTGACGCGAATACTTCACACGTCAACACCTTTTCAGTAGTAGTATGATGAGAAGTTGTCACAGATTCAGTTGAATTAAGTTGATAAAGACTACAAATATATTCCTCGTCGTAAGTGATTCAGAGGAAGAAATTCGGGTCATCGTGTTTGTTGGGAAAACAATTTCAGATTAGCTGAATCGTTGCGATATTCTATTAACGGAAAATATCTAAGATTAAGACAGTAATATTATTAATTTTTGGTATTATATTGACAATTCTCAAACACGATTTCTTTTATATATAAGAAGATAATGCCATGATTTCTGCAACAGTGTAACGTCTAAAGCTAGAGCGTAAAAACGGAATTCGTATGAGGATGCGTGGTTGAAAAAAAAAGGACATTGTTATAGATGGAGATAATGTAAAGGTAGGCTACATCACAGTGTCCCGAGAGGACTATAACTAGGTTCCATTGTCCATATAGAGACAAGTATCTTGCAGAATTTAACGAGATGGAACATGATACACTCTAAGACGAAAAAAAAAGACGCTCCTCGAAGAAAGAAATTATGCAGAGAAGAACATTATAGGCAGTGAAGCCAGACCGAGGAAGAAGTCTGCAAGCGAGTGTCACGACAGTATGAATAGGAGGTAAAAGGGTCGATAGGAAAATAAAAAAGAAAGAAAACGTAAGCCTCGTGCTCTCTAAACATAAAGTCGGCTGTTCCAGTCCACTCCATTCCCTAGTTTCTTGAAATCACATATCGGATATCTGCTAAAGTTATAAGTGAGATGGAATCTCATACGTAATTCGTTTCATTTCATAATCGATCTATAATAGCAAGAAGTACGAGAAATATTTCCACCAGAGAGCTCGTGGCTGCTTCATGATCAGAATATTTTACACTCGAGAGTATCCTCAGTCCACAGCAGTTACCGGCCATATGCCGACCGCCGCCATCGTTGGATGCCTTCGACCAGGTGAACTAGGTGCGACGCTTCGAGCGTGTTTACCAACTGCCACTTTCTGGTCTGAAGTTTTCGTATTTAGAAAAAATGGTTCAAATGGCTCTGAGCACTATGGGACTCAACTGCTGTGGTTATCAGCCCCCTAGAACTTAGAACTACTTAAACCTAACTAACCTAAGGACATCACACACATCCAAGCCCGAGGCAGTATTCGAACCTGTGACCGTAGCAGTCGCGCGGTTCCGGACTGAAGTGCCTAGAACCGATCGGCTACCACGGCCGGCAGTCGCACTTCAACCCATACGTCTGTTATCGAGGCTTCCTGAATATGGAGAATTATTCATGCCAGAACGAACTTCCTTGAAGCAAAAAAATCAATTATGTCCAGTCACTCAATTGAGACGATATCCCGTAGGCCCGCAGCTTGATTAGAAGTCGGTTGTGAGGAACGGTGTCAAAAGCTTCCCGGAAATCTAGAAATACGGAATGACCTCGAGATCCCCTGTCGATAGCGACCATTACTTCGTGCGAATAAAGAGCTAGCTGCGTTGCAGAAGAACGATGTTTTCTGAAGCCATGCTGATTACGTATCAACAGATCGTTCCCTTCGAGGTGATTAATAATGTTTGAATACAGTATATAGGTGAGCAAACAATTCGTGAATAGAAACCAAAGGCGGTACGTGCCGGTTTCCATTCCCGGTCAGTCAAAAAAATTGTATCCTCATTTCATACTCAAACATCTAGCTGCTGGTAAAAAAAAAAAAGGTTCAAATGGCTCTGAGCACCATGGGACTTAACATCTGAGGTTAAACTTAAAACTACTTATTCTAACTAACCGAAGGGCATCACACACATCCATGCCCGAGGCAAGATTCGAACCTGCGACCGTAGCGGCCGCGCGGTTCTAGACTGAAGTGCCTAGAACCGCTCGGCCACACCGTCCGGCCTGCAGATGAAAAAATTCGATATTTAACATCTGATTTTACTTATTTGACAATCTGATTACGTGCTTGGTTCGAGTCCGAGTCTTAAAAAATTACATCATTGCACTTCGTTTTAAACACGTGCAATTTTTTTACCTTGAATTATATTAAACATTTTTCGTGATTAGTTAACAGGAATATAAGGGTATTGACAGGATCCCAGGCACAGCAAAAAAAATTTCAAGCTCGATTTGTTAACTGATAATGTTGCAAACGTCGATACCTTACAACTCTTTATCCCTGGTCACCAATGACGAACGTTTCTGTGATCGAGCCTCTCTCAGCCACGAGAGATTTGGTTAGTTACAATGCATGTAAGTGCTCGTTTTCAATCCAGATCCAGATAAAGTAAGTTCTTCGTGTAGTTTAAACTTAAACAAGTACACAAATAATTGCTCAATAATGAGTACAGTGAAAATACTGGTGATGTGATGTTAATTTAGAGGTTTCCATAGAGCTCCTGTCAGTGTTAATTTCGCTGCATTTAACTGGTTAGTTCAACACGCAGTTTATGAGCAATCACTTTTATCAGGAGTGTCATAGCACTTTAGGACTCCAGATATCATCTCAAAATCTCTTGTTCATTAAAATATTTGATTTTGATTGAACAATGCTGAAATGACCCATGTGATGTAGGTAGTTAATTCAAATTCTAATGAATGTGACAGTGATTTTGAAATGTCACTTCCTGAAATACTTTTTGTATAGTCAAATGACTGTACAGTAAAGAGATTAGAGGACCTGCTAGACAGCTGCGTTATGTGGGCTGGCTTCACGCAAATCAGGCGAAACACAATACAGGTCTTTCAAATACTTTTGGGTGTGATAGAACATCACATATACCAGTTTCCGTCACATCCAGATAATTATTCGTGGTGCGTCGTTTTTTTTCTGTCTCTCTCTCTTAGAGCATATATTCCATACAGGAATTTACACACTCAGAGCACAACAAACTATGTAGGTGTAAACGTAGCACAGAAAATCTAAAATAATTTATACTATGTGTAGTTACTTCGTAAATAATCAATACGAATTTGAGAAGTACTCAGGTGGTAAGTGAACATGTCTGCCATAGACTGGAATCAAGACACGCTGGAAGACTTATCTCAGATCTAACACACTTTCACACACACAAAAAAATTGTTATAGCCACAGCTAATTTATAGAAGTAGTAAACTGTTATTTTTTCTGCGGCCATTGAACTTACGAGAAAAATTGACTAATTTACATTACCTCCATGCAGGGAAAACAGGTATCATTACTGCTTTTAAAGAATACCTTATGAATAATTATAACTATGTAGCAGTCTATAATTTTATTTTATTACTTCTAAGCTATTTACTTGATTTTAAATGCACGTCAGTTGCCAAGAAAAGGAATTTACAGCCAAATTTCATTTGTAAATCGAGTTCTCTAATAACGATTACCTCCAGTATTCGTTATCAGGTATAACCGATTGGGTGTCAGCAGCTCAGTGTGAATTAACTGAGCATAACAAAAAAATTAACGCATTTAGAATCTTAATTTTGAAATGTGACATGTCCATCTGAAAGTAATGAAAGGAAAACAATAATTGTATTTGACAATAGAAGTAAAAGTCAAAAACTGATAATACGTTTGTAACACCTGTTGCTTTTATATTTCGATTACGGTATAACAAGACGATACAGCAATTTTTAACGGAAGGAGCGGAGGAAGATGAGGCTATTACGTTACTTTGACACAGAGTCAGAACAGCTGGGAAGCCAGGGAAGAACCTGTGTGAAAAGCAATCCAGTGATCCGCTTCAAGCTGTTTATATACATTATTTACTTTTCTGTTTAGATAAAGTTGACAATTTGCTACAAATATCTCGTTATTAGAACAAAATTCGATAGTAGGGCATGTCTTCATTTACTTCATGCACTGAGTTCTATAGTACGGTCAGCGATCTGATCATTTTCGGGTTCTACCTAACTCATATAGTTGTGCTCAATGCATCTCTTATTGATTTTCGATTGTCATCTGCTTTATAAAATAAAGTAGGGAGTACAACCTTCTTCTCGTCTTACGTCTTACAGAATATGAGAATGCCGTTTTCTTGCTTTCCGTAGTTTCATCACAAATTATAGCATTAATTGAGCTGCATTTTTATTTGTGAGAGAGTGCCCCACTATCCTTTAATAGTGTCGATTGCGCCCCAACCGTGAGCACACTTGCGTTTTTCATAATCCAATCTTATCTCTTGTCATGAAGTTTGCTTTCGGAAATGCACTTTACTCCGTTCCATTATACATCACATTATCACTTTCATCAAGCTTTTCTGCTCCCCAATAACGACTATGCATCTGACTACAAAGGAAAAAATGCTACTAGCAGGTAACAGAGCCATTTTGGTTAAGTAGGAGTTTTAATTTCAACGGAAATTTAATTTATAATGGTATACATATCTTCATTATACTCTTGCTGTGGTCCCTGTGATGTATCCCTCTTCCAAACAATAAGCTCTCGGAAAAATTAAGTACCAGCATTTCATTCCAGGTACTCTCTCCTAATAGGATGAAGTACAACACTCAGTACGTGAGGAACTAGAGAAAGCTTCTGTGTTGGAGAGGAAACATTCTTGTCACCAAGGAGAATGTAATAACGCGCCATGTCAAGAAACTGGGTGACGTCACACCTTGTACTGACCGTCACTTGGCGGTCGAGCTTATGGTGCACAAGACTCCCATTATCAGAGCCCTTCATCGTCAACACGTAGTGGATAACCAACTCAAGGGACACTCCGTTTCCGGGGTCGGGCTTTCCACATGACACCGTTTCAGGAGTGTTGGGGGAAACGTGCCTCCACCAGAGTCAACTGCCATAGAAAGCATGGGGAAAGTCATCTGGACTTATGAGTAGCAGTATAGGAGCAGGCATGACGCTGTACAAGCTATGAATTGATGCCCCCACACTTCCGCCATCGTTTCTTGTCTGCGAACGAAACAGAAATCTGCTGTGTAATTATGTGCATCCGTTTTTTGGTCACAGCAACCCTGGTGACCCATATATTAAGAAAAAGAAAGCACCATTGTATCTTATCACTCCCGAATTGTTTCAGAATGGTTTGAGGAACACTCCAATGGAATTAGAGAAATTGTGCGCTTCCCCTCCACCCATTCATCTGACCTTAATTCCAGTCAACATATGTGTGGACAGTGGGTGAGCGGACATGGATCAGGATGTCTCCTCAATGCTTTCCGGGTCCTGTTGAGTCCACGCCATGAAGAGTCTCCACCGTCGTCGCGAGTTTATGCTCATAATTTTCACACCTAGAAGTGGATGTTGCTGCCGTTCCGACTGAATACGCTGGTTACGACAATTAATTTCCACGGACAGGCAAAGGGATTAGTAACTGCAATCAATTTCTACTTTCGCAATTATACGAGAAAGCATTCTGTTGACTTCACAGATAATACTGCTTTAGCATGAAGTCCGATGACTTTGGTGATCCTTCGCTACATCAAGCAATGTCCAATGGTTACTCAAGTAGATGGTTGTATAACCGTGGAATAAAAGCTATTTAAAAACGTGAAGGGAACTGACAGCTAGAACACAACAGGGGAAGACTAGCCACCTTGACTTAATACAGAGGACAAGATTTCACCCTTGAGGACGTACAGTTGTGATTCGACTGTTACGTATTTTCAAAAAAAGGAAAAGGCTCATCACTGATATTCTACACCTGCCAATCCACTCCGTTCTTTTCTTCCTCCAAAGTATATGGTTCTGCTAATCACCTTAGTGAACCAAAAGTTTTATGTTTAATTAGGACTGGTCTTCAGAAACTACTGATGAGTACTCTTCAATTTGAAAAGATAATCGTCGAACAACTTCAGTCGAAATTGCTACTGGCCTTAATGACAAGTACTCTATACAAACAACAGTGCTGCTAAAATTCCAATGCTCTCCCAAACAAAAACATAGTGATTCACCGAATGAATGAGCAACAAATAAAATACCTTGCCTGGAAGAAGACGAGACAATACTGGGCGAGGGATTTGGGGGAGAGGGGAAGGGAGGTGTGATGGCCGCCTCCGTAGCTAAGTGATCAGCGTACGTGAATACCACGTGGGAGCCTGGGATCGAGTCCCGACCATGTCGGAGATGTTATCCACTCTTGAACTGGGTGTTGTGTTGTCCTGACCATCATTTCATCATCATCGAAGCCCAAGTCACCGTCAACAAAAACTGGCACTAGGCAGTCGAACAACTTCAGATGTAGTCTCCTGGCAAATAACGCCATGCCGTCATTTCAGTAGGAAGGACAAGCATTCAAAACAAAAGACAATTTTAAGCAGTAATATATGAAATGTAGTTTACTCATTCGTAAAATTATAAAATAATTATATTTGTCACACGTGTATGTGATGAAAGTTATCTCTAACGTTATGAGTCGTATGACCTGTTTGTAACTAAGATTGTGATGGTAAATCCAGATAATTGGCTTACTCCGCGCTAAGCACGTTATCTGCTTCCTCGGAAAGGAATGCTGTTTAGAGTCAAGATTTTGGTTGTAAATGGGTTTTGCCTATTCAGCATGAACAATGCCTATCTAGTCCCTAAAAAATACAATGACGCTGTTACACCATCATTATCACATAGTGCCTTCGGTTAATGGTTTAACTGAGGATTCTCAACCTACGTCTGCTGCTCCGCGCAGGTGTTGCGGCGCACTCCGTAACAGTTACGAGCCACGGCTGGGGCGGGAACAACGATTAATCCACCGGGAGCGTTCCACCGTAGTGTATTAGTCTTTGTCCTAACTTGGAGTAGCTAAAGCACGCCTCTCTAGACCTTCAGGCGACGGGGAAAACTGGAGTTGTTGAGACGCCAGGAGTGATTCATTAGAACTCGGTTGCAATAAAGTACCACTGACACGCGGAAAAAAATATCGTCTAGTTGTCAATTGTCATTAATGGCTATCAGTAGCTTACTAATTTCTTGAATAAGTATATGTTATTTTCTAACAGTGTTATTTATCAGGCTTGTGGTATGTTAGCTGTAACGTTAATAGGCAGTATGGAACAGCTACAACTTTTTCCCAAAATTCTGGAGCTTCAAACACGTATCTGAACTTCTATGAGCAACGAGCATGACAAAACATTTGAAGCTTATATCTACCGGAGTTTATAACGCTGACGAATATATCTACCCTCAAACGAGACTGCACTTCCATCAAATGGTTCAAATGGCTCTGAGCACTATGCGACTTAACATCTGTGGTCATCAGTCGCCTAGAACTTAGAACTAATTAAACCTAACTAACCTAAGGACATCACACACATCCATGACCGAGGCAGGATTCGAACCTGCGACCGTAGCAGTCGCGCGGTTCCGGACTGAGCACCTAGAACCGCGAGACCACCGTGGCCGGCGCACTTCCATCATGCTTCATGCGCGTACCCACAAACATTCAGTGTGTACGAGTACCTCCTCTTAGTTCTTCTTCATACACTTACACCTCCTGCGACAATAATTGTTTCCCTATACTGAGTGGTTATAATCAAAGATTAGCTTCTCATAAATGTCCATTGTGGACTGTAACTATCGTGTGGCAGCGAAACTTGGTTGATATTCTAATGCCTTCATGCGGAACGGATTTACACTACAAAAAAATTAGTTCAAATTCTGGTGACCAGCTGATAATCTAGCACAATGATTACAACAACAAAAATTACATGTAGAGATGATCCCATATGTAATGGATTAGCAATGGTACATGGGCAGAGAATGTCAAAGAATTAAGAAAGACATCATGTTGATTTCATTATTAACGTCGATCACACAGTTTGTTAATTATGAGCACTGGAGACATCGACGAGATGCTGCATCCGAAAAACGATTTGATCAACAGTTGCTTGCAGCAGTTCCGTGGATTCTGAGCGACTTGTTCCTGTATAGTGGTCTTCAAATAAGATAGAGACCCTACGAGTCCCTGGTAAACATGTTCCTTTAGACATCCCCAGAGCCAAAAGTCACATGGACTCAGTTCAGAAGATCATGCAGGCGATGCATCTGGACGATATCTAGGGATAACAAGTTCGTGGAAGGCTTCATTAAGCAGATCTTTTATTGGGCGAGTGATATGAGGTGTTGCCCCACCTTGCATGAAAAAAGTGGTTTCCACACAGCTGCGCTCTTCCGAAGCAGCAATTACATGCTGTACTAGGATGTCTCGATAACATTACAGACATCACGGTGCACCTGACAGGCCCCTGAGTGTATACTCTTCAAAGATGAACGGACCCAGTTAAAGGTGTCTGTGAATCCACATCACATACTCACCTATAGTGAGTGCAGGCGCCCTTAGTGCACAAAACACGGTTGCACAGTGCTCAAAATTCGGCAGTTCACCGCACTCACTGCAGACTGTAGTGTAAAATGCGGCTACGCACTCTATAGAATATTGCCCGATCACGTATCATCAACTTCGATCCGTGCTAAAAACTGAAGAGCAAATTTAGAACGTTGCTGCGGATCATGACGTTTCAGTTGTTCTTCCGTCTGAATCTTGAATGGTTACCAGTGTGAAATAGACCCCAAAAAGTTCCGTACAGTTGACCATGCGATGGACAGTTCTCATGACACTGTAGGAGCACTAGCATTACCCGGAGCTCGTGCTGCATGATCAGTTACAGCAACAGCAACCTCGTCAATAATTTCTGCCGGGAAAGTACGCCTTCCTCTTCCATGTGACACATCCAGCTCACCAATGTTTTCGAATTTCGTTGTCATATTCTTTAAATCATTGAATGACATCGGACCTCTCTGCAAACCTTTCAGTTAGGTATACTCTGTCAATAAGCACTGTAATTGCCGTCATTCACACAAAACACTTTCACTAATTGTGCCCGGTCTCTCTTCTCGACCGTCATACTGTTCATTCACGTTACGGTTAGTCAAATGACAGCGTGGGTATCATAGTGTCAAAAAGGCAGTGTACATCCTCATCTGAATCGTAGGCACCTTCTCTACATTTATTCTTGTATCTTCTTTTTCCTCGCCTCTTTCGTGCAGTTGAGTGCAGCTATGTGTGCTCTACGAAATCTTGAAAAATCGATATTTCGTGACGCCCGTCTTGTGTTTGGGCTGCTAGCCAAAACTGGAACTAATTTGTTTTCCAGCGTAAATCGGTTTCTCAATAACGCATCTCATTAATGCAGCTACCAAGTTTCGCTGTCATATGATAATTACATCCCACACTAGACTCCGTGAGTACCTGCACCTTGATTATAACCAGCCGGTATATCGCACGATAACTAGGTCAATTTGATGCAGTACAGTTTCGACTGAAACGCTGTTTACTAACGAAGAGTGCAATTTATATTTACACATCACATATATAAACATGCGCCTTGACTTTTATTGTGTGATGCAATTGAGGCGCTCTCTGTAACAATGACTTAACTGAAAACGTTTTACATAGTGTTTTTATTCATTTCAAAATCTCGGACATGGACTACATTTCAGTGAAATATAAATGAAATATTGTGGTTGCAGAATACATGACATGGTAGTCTCATATGTAAGAATTACTGACCGATTTGGATTGCAGAAGGGGTGATCTACGCGATCCATTTCAGCTATGCCGGTTATGCAAATGTTCAATGTATGTGGGTACTGTTCCGGGACAAACTATTAGACATAGAACCTTGATCTTGGAAATAAGGTTTCCAGTAATTATAGCTTTAGCCTAGTACAGATTCACACACAGTGAATTTGTTGAGTTCTGTTGACATTAGTTTAAAAAAGTGGGCTACAATTTAAAAGAAAATCTTCTTTCTGAGCCTGAATCAAAAGACGTACACTGACGTAGCCAAATGTGCAGTTTTCATTCATTTACTGTCTTGGAAATAATGGTATCTGCAGGACAAAATGTGTACTTTTGAGAAAACCTGGTTTAAAGTTTCATTTGCGTATTATTTAAAACTTTTTATAACAGTTTTTACAATTGACATTTTCCTCCACTGTATTCAGCATGATCTGAATCGTAGGCATCTTCTCTTTTTTATTTTTGGATCTTCTTTTTTTTCACCTCTTTCGCGCAGTTGAATGCAGCTATGTCTGCTTCACAAATGCTTAAAAAAACGATATTTCGTAACGCCAGTCTTGTGTTTGCACCTGTATTGACTCCTAGTCTCCCCAGCCCTTCAATTATTCTTGATATACCATCATTAAAACATAAAACAGCATTTAAAACACCAAACTGTAAAGTTTCACAGTGTACAAACACCGTGTTTAGACAATTCCAAATTACTTGGTTCAAACTTTCATTGAGATTTTGAGTCTCACCATGTAAGCACTTCTTGAGTAGGACATTATTAACTAAGTTTTTATTGTACTCATAATTGCTAGTGGTAAAGTGTGTTTATCCCCATGATTTTCGCTGGAACATAATGCCCGTTTATATTTGCACCAACGTCCAGGACCACTTGGGCAAAGGCTGCATTGTGGGTCTGCATCACTTAATAACTTATGGAAAAAATTGCCCATAAATCTCTTTTCATACAATTTGAATTATTAACGTTCCTTCTTATGGCTAACCCATAATAGGTATAAATCTTGTCTGTTTTAGAATTTGTGAGACATATTTTTCATCCAACCTTTTCCTCGGTTCCAATTTATTCCCTGCTTTTCCCTTTAGAAGCTTTCTCAGCTCTAGCTAAGTATTTTCTGAATATGCCGTGTGTGTTCTAATTTAGTAACCTGAGAGTCAGGTCCACTTGACTTCTCTTCACAAATTATAGCAAAGACCTTGTGTAGTCAACACCGAGATATTTCGTGTATATGAAACCTCTAAACGATCGCTGACAAGTTGTTTGTACTCCAGCCACCTCCATACGCCCACTTGGTCCAGCACAACTTTTTTTCACAAAAGTGTCTTTCTCCTGGGTTATTTAGGCTAACAAAGCAATAGTTACTCATTACTTGTACATCTAAAATTTTTCCAGTGTTAAAGGGTAAGACAGAAGCGATGCCATTTTTATTTATTTGTTTACACGTCAAATTCCGTAGGGCCAAACTGAAGAGCAATTCTTCAAGGTCAGGCACGTCTCACTACATGAAATTACAACAGAAAAGAAATAACACATAAAAATAATATGTTTATGAACCCGAAAAAGTCAAGCCATAAGTTAAGTAAACGCAATTAACAATACGACGAGAATCAGCTTAATTTTTCAAGGAACTCCTCGACATAATAGAAGGAGTGATCCATGAAGATACGCCTCAGTTTCGATTTGAAATCACGTGGATTACTGATAAGATTTCTGAATTCGAGTGGTAGCGTATTGAAAATCGAAGCAGCAGTATACTGCACAACTTAATGCAGATTTGATTTCTGCCAAATATTAACTGAGTGAAAGCTGCTTGTTCTTAGGAATCAGCAAATATTGTTAACAAGAAATGACAGCAAGGAATATGCATATTGAGAAGTCAATGTCAAATTACCGAGACTCGTGAACAGGGGTCGACAAGAGATTCGTAAACTTGCACCACTTATTGCCCGAACCGCCCGTTTCTGAGCCAAAAATATTCTTTTAGAATGGGAATAGTTACCCCAAAATCTAATACCATATGACGTAAGCAAAGGAAAATAAGCAAAGTAGATTAATTTTCGTGTTGAACTGCTATGGTTGCTGGTTCGAATCCTACCTCGCACATGGATGTGTGTGATGTCCTTATGTTAGTTAGGTTTAAGTAGTTCTTAGTCTAGAGGATTGATGACCTCAGATATTAAGTCCCATAGTGCTTAGAGCAATTTTTTTCGTGTCGAACGATCACTCGCTTCAGATACCGTTCGCATAGTAAAAATGCGAGCGTTAAGTCTTTGAACAAGATCCTGAAAATAGGTTTTCCACAACAGTTTACTATCTATCTTAACACCTAGAAATACGGCCTGTTCAGTTTCAGAATCATATGCCCATTCCGTAAAATTAAAACGTCAGGCTTTGTTGAATTGTGTGTTAGAAACTGAAAAAGACGGAGTCATACTGTGATTAAGCGTTAGTTTATTTTCTACAAGCTGTGAACTTAGGTCATGAACTGCACTATTTGAAACCGAGCCAATGTTGCACACAACATCCTTTACTACCAAGCTAGTGTCATCAGCAAACAGTAATATTTTACAGTTGGCCGTAGTACTAGAGGGCATATCATTTATATAAATAAGGAACAAGAGAGGCCGTAACATTTGTCCTTGGGGCACCCCACTACTTGACTGTACCCCACTGAGACCCCACACCACAGCCATTCCCAACATAGTGAATAATGACCTTTTCGCTGTATGTTGCTAAAGTAAGAGATGAACCAATTGTGAGCTACTCACATTATTCTGGTCCAGCTTCTGGAGCAATATTTTCTGATCAACACAATTAAACGCCTTAGCTGATCAAATAATGTGCCTAGCGTTTGAAACCTTTTGTTTAACCCATCCAGTAGCGCATACAGAAAAGAAAATCTAGCACTTCCGTTTGTTAAACGACTTCTAAAGCCAAACTGTACATTTGATAGCAAATCGTGTTATATAAAATGATCAATTATCCTTACATACACAGCCTTTTCAATAACTTTAGCAAACACTGATGGGATAGAAATAAGTCTCAAATGGTCTGCGTTATCCCTTTTTATAAAGCGGCTTTACTACTGACTACTTTAATGGTTCAGGAAATGAAGCATTCCTGAAGGAAAAATTTCAAATAAGGCTAAAAACAGGTCTAACATCTGCAGCACAGTAGTTTAAATTCTGCTAATCACTCCATCATGTCCATGAGAGTCCATAGTCTTTGGTGATTTAATTATTGACTCACTCTCCCCCTTGTCTGTGTCACAGAGGAGTATTTTAAACATCAATCTCGGAGAGTCATTTGCCAACGAAGTTATATGATTCCCTGTAGAAACTATATTTTTATTTAATTCGCCAGCAATGCTCAGAGAGTGAGCCGTGCGGGGTAGTCGCGCGGTCTAGGCACCTTGTCACGGTCCATGCGGCTCCCCCCGTCGGAGGTGCGAGTGCTCCCTCGAGCATGGGTGTGTGTGTCGTCCATAGTTTAAGTTAGATTAAGTAGTGTGCAGTAGCGTGTATTCTTATGGACCGATGACCTCAGCAGTCTGGTCCCCAAATTTCAAATTTCAGAAAATAATTGTTAAATACTGTACATATATCTGATTTAGCAGTAAGAGAAATATTTCTACTACTAACTGACTTTATGTCGTCGACCTTGTGCTGCTGACCGGACACTTCCTTCACAACTGACCACATGGTTTTAATTTTATCCTGTGAATTAGCTATTCTGTTTGTGTATCACATTCTCTCTGCCTTGCTAATAACATTTTTAATCACCTTAGAATACTGTTTGTAATGGGCTACTGTATCTTGATTTAATTCCCGCTTTGTTCTGCATGATCTGCTTATCCCACTACACATCCACCTGGGCTGCCTATTATTGCTAGTACACCGTTTAGAACGTTTTAATGGAAAGTAGCTGTCAAAGAGCATGAGAAATGTGTTAAGGAAAGCATTATATTTATCATCTATGTTATCGGCACTATAAACGTTCTGCCACTCTTGTTCCTTGACAAGGTTCAAAAACTCTCCATTGGTGTTGGATTAACTTTCCTATATAGTTTGTAACTATATGTGACGTTTGTTTGAGTACAAAAGCCTTTTAGTGTTAAAATTTCTGCATCTTGGCCTGAATGACCATTCACCGTTTTACTAACAGAATGCCCATCTAGTAATGAAGAATGAATAAAGACGTGTGCCCTCGTTTCTGCAATGAACCATCAAAACAAGCCGTTATTTGTGTGCAGTTATCTTCGATGTTTATCCCTTGCTCAGCTGATTTATTATAAATTGGAAAACTCGTGGGAAATTGAGGAACATTTAATACTTCACAAAGAATCTTTCCTGCCTGTATACTTTTTCCTGTTGATATGAATCCATATACAGGACTTACATTATTGTCACATAACGTAGCTGGACCTAAATTAGATGTCGTAGTCGTCGCAATACATTTACAGTTAGCATATTCTAAAACTAAGTGAGCCACAATCCGCTTGCGAAAATTGGTGTCTTCTTATCAAGAAATAGCACCACCACACTCCTCATATCGCGTAAGTGAACTGGTAAATTCACTCAGCATCTCCAAGTCAACTCTACTATTTTCCGAGTTCTCTCTGTTCTGAAGGTTTCACTTTCAATTTCTTTCTTGATATACTTACGGGATGTTTGATTTCATCATTAGAAGCTTATGTAGATACCCACTGTTCTGGTTTATCAGTTGTGCTGTTACGGTTGTGTTCTGATTTCCTCTGAATCTTTTTCATTATCGGCATTTGCTTTGGAAAGCTATGAAAATTACAGTAGCAATACAAGTGTGGAAATAAACAGAAGAAACACATCTTCATCTCATATCGGCAACCAAATTTTCAATTCTCACCTAGGTTACAGGCTGGAAAAACATTGAGATCAGATCATAACTGCTTACATCACAGTCATACGCCTGAAAACTTACAGTAAAGCGAAAATGTGTGTGGTGCGTAATGTTCAATGTATTGTACAATTGGAAGTATTTCGGAAAATAGTCGTCAGATATGCATGAAACAAAGTTCATTATACAAAGAAAACTGCAAAGCGTATGAAATTACAAAAATTACAGTTTTCTTAGCCGGTGTAGCGCAAGTCTGTTCTTCCAGAGAATCAATGACACTCTGAAGTTATTAAAGTTGAGAGAAGGTACATTTACCTCTTAAACGGACCGTGGCTCATACAGAAGTGGCGCATTTGGCCTCTTTGCTGTTTTATGAAAGGCATTCTTGGCATCATTGATAAAGTTTAAGATATTTCTTTAACCGAGTGACTATCTGCGTATAGAATATGTTGCATTCATATCCTGTACAATAATGTTTGCTGTCATAGAAATATGGAAGATTACACACCAATATATTAGGGTACTGCACCCTTAAACGTGCAAATAATATGCAGCCGTTATGAGGATTGTCTTGTTAGAGCTAGAAATAAATAGGCAATCAGTATTCACTAATTAATACTACACTGTAATCTGTCGTTTGCGGAATCCATCTATGTAATGAACAACGCGCTCATTAGAACTTTCAGATTTAATGGAAAAACTGAGTTACGTTGTGTGAAAATATGATAGTGAGTCATTAACGACGCTCTGAAGAGGGCAGTCTTACAGGAAAGAAAGCAAAAAAAAAAAAATACCGATTTTAAGATTAGTCTTTCTATATCACTCATCAGATAATTACAGTTTCGAGAAAAATTCTGCAATCACAACACGTTTAGCGCTCGCATTTTTAATTTGATGTCTGCTTATGAGTTTCCATTTTCTAATTTTCAGTACCACAATCGTACTTAAATGTGAGAAACGTCGCACGATTCCCTCAAAATTCGTTAATGGTAACGAGAATACAAAAATATATCTCGTGTAGATCAAACACTAAAGATTGTATCTGTTGGTGTCGCTGCTGGCACACCTTTTTCCGTTGCGACGCGGAATAACCATCACTCGTATGCTGTGGTCCATGTTTGTGAAATGATTGCTATGAAAAGAAAAAAACAAACACATAACGATTTAGTAGAACAATTTAAATCAAATTGTAGCTAATTTGGTAACTGCCTTTCTCTGGTGTGACAACTTCAAATAAAAGTTTGTTGCAGTAGGAGAATAGGGAATTGGGTCATCTGCATAGGCCGTTTTATTTCAAGACACATGCTGTACAAAACAAAACGAAAAACAGACCTCACACATACCAACATAAATAGAGGAATTGGAAGTAATGTTAGTTTCGCAATTTACTCGGAAGCTGTAGAATACCTCCTGAAACAAACGAAAACAAACAAATAATTTTATTGTTATTTGCTGTTGTCAGCATTCAAAGTTTATACTGCCACTGACTCAGCCTCTTCTTTCGAGAAGAGCGAAGAATAAGCAGAACAAATTATGTTGACTGATAAAAAATAGTGACATAAAAATTTGCCCATAGGCGAATAGATGTTGTGTCCTTGTGCAAGCCAATAAACTGTGGTGATGCTAAAGGAGACAATATAACCAAAACTGAATGATATTACACGGAAGACGGCCTGAGTGGCAGAGCGGTTCTAGGCACTACAGTCCGGAACCTCACGACCGCTACGGTCGCAGGTTCGAATCATGCCTCGGGCATGGATGTGTGTGATGTTCTTAGGTTAGTTAGGTTTAAGTAGTACTAAGTTCTATGGGACTGATGACCACAGATGATGACCATATATGGAAGGTGTTACATAAACAGAGTAAAAATTGTACTTCATAACGGTAACAAGAGAATGTGTTGGTCACATAGGAAATCACAAATATAAATGAATTCATGAAAAAGAAGGAATAGAAAGGAACGGGCAGTGTGAGAAGCATTTGGAGAACTTTGAGCATTCAGTGAAGTTTAGAAGAGAAAATTATTGAGCTGTATTTGGTCATTTAATATCAGATTAGGACTCTGGGTCAAATGTTTGTTGATTCCCATGAGTTCCAACAGGTTGAGCTTTTGGCATTTTTTCTTTTATAGTAAAATATTAGCTTCTTTGAAAATTTCTGTAATATCACAATGTAAACTCAACTCTAAACTGAATTATTTGAGCAATATGTCGATTAATTTCACTGCACTGTTTGCTTCATTACTTACATTACATTACCCATGTATGATGACTAAACTCGCAATAGACAAATAGAAGACAACTTCAGTTACTAAGGAATGTAATTTAATTCTGTCAAGCAAAGAATGCGTCGAGTACCTATAACCTCCGGAAAAACGTGAAATGCTGATGTTACTTCTAGTCTTCAAAGAACGGCAACTTAACGAGAAGTCGGAAGTTTTTCTAGGTGTCGTTACTCCGAGGGCTAAAATCGATCCACACATCCAATGTCTCTCAGAAAGTGTTACGACGGCCGTGTAGCATTTTATCACATGTCTTCCTCTCAATTACAATGTTTCATTGGCATATAGCGAGCAATGGGACATTTATCGATTGGGAGCAGGTGCAAATCCAAGCAGTAAAAACTGCCATCGAGCTTTTCTGGAAAATGAATTTCTCGATACGAAATGGAAACGTTCATTATTATCCATAACGCACCAGTAACTGCAAACTCATTGTTCCTGTAAAGTAAATGAGATAACATGGACCTGCGCTAGACAGATTTCATGACTTTTTATGTGATAGGCCGTACAGAATAGCAGCTTTTTATCACACGGATTACTGGCAATCAATTTTTTTTGCTACCTTGTTACTATATGAATTTGCCAACTCGGAAAGAAGATATTCAACACAATCATCGGTGTTCGTCAGAACACGATGATAACAAAAAGAGTGGTACTATCTATATATTTTAATAGAATGTGAAAGCGTTTGGTGGATGTACGTCTCATTGCAAAGTAATAAGCTTTGTACGGTAACAACTATTCAGACGATGCTAAAATGGATCCTTCCTATATTATTATGAACTGTGCACATGGCAGTTTTATACAGACATAATGGTTTTTTTCTGTATTTTAGAACTTCTCTCGAGCTGCGTTCTGCATGATTGAAGAGCATTGCAGTATTGATTGATACTTCACGATAAATTCTAATCTGTAGTAAATAATCGTCAAATATAATGAGGCAGAACTAGGCCAGACCTAACGCGAACAACAAAACAAAGTCACTTTCAAGTGTTTTTTTTTATTTGCTGATTAATTCACCAACATGAAGGCACTCGTGTAGTAGCAGGTTTAATGTGGCTTAGTATCCCGTCAGCTTTTCACGTTCATTTGTCTGTATCATTGATTGCACGAAGCAATGCTATGATTAGAGTTTGAAAGTACCCAGTAAAACACAATGTATCAAATAATGCCTGATCAGCGGAAACGAAAACACATTTAAATTCGTATACAACAATTATCAGCTAATCAAGTTCATTCGCGCTCCTCGGTTACAGATAATGAAGGGGGAAAAAAAAGAAAATAACGACATTTCCTCCCCTGGCGAGGTCGGCTCTGATAACACCAGAAAATACGTCATGAAATTTTATTTCTATGAAAACTGAAAACTAATTAATGTTCAATTTTGTAATGCTTTGCGTTACAGCACATATACAACGTTGTCATTCTTTATTTAATTAATTTACTATATGTAATATTCCA
This sequence comes from Schistocerca gregaria, assembly GCF_023897955.1. NCBI lineage: Eukaryota > Metazoa > Arthropoda > Insecta > Orthoptera > Acrididae > Schistocerca > Schistocerca gregaria. The sequence goes on from NC_064931.1 coordinate 101,791,137, forward strand.
AATGAGTTTCATTCGTTTTACAGATACGTAAATACAATATGTGATGTCTGAACCACGTTTGCCCTAAAATCTGTAGCAAAGAGTTACGTAAACTCAAAAATCTAGCAATTCGTGTGAGGTTTACTGTTACGTCAATTAAGATATTTCATCATTAGGAAGTAATTGAACTACAATTATGTTTTGAATATGTATATGATCCGTTCGAAAGTACAGACTTGACGCGATGTAATGTGAAGGATGATATTATTACCAAGATGTTGTGAACAAGGAGACGACGTCGATTTCTATCCAATGCCAGCATATGCCACCTGCGGAAGAGTAAATGTATTGATAGTGGTTTCAACATCGTCCTCAACAGACACAGTAGTGGCATAGCTGTCAGAGCGCCAAGTGTGTCTACCTTTTAATGGGACATGCCCAGACTCAGAAGACTCAGTGTGGTGCAAACGTGTGAAGCAAGCAGGAAACCATGATACGGAGACACACTCGTGCTTCCTATAGTCAACTGAGCGAGATATAATGGGTCAAATAGTGGCCTCCGAGTGGCGGGATGGTCCTTTCAGAGAACTGCCACACAAATTGGACGTGCTGCGTCAGTTGTGCCACAGTGTCGCTATCAATCGTCACGTGAACATTCTCACACCTGCGGATGAGTTTCTGGACGTGCACGAAGCACAAACGCCTGCCAGGATCGTCGTATTGTAAGGGCAACAGTGGCAGATCGTACAGCTACCACAACACAGATAAGAGTGTTTGTGAGCCCACAAGCGTCAACACTAGTGTTGCGAACCGGTTATTAGCAGTGGGACGACAGGAGCGCACACCTCTAGCCCGTCCTCCACTTAAAAATGGTTCGAATGGCTCTGAGCGTTATGCGACTTAACTTCTGACGCCATCAGTCCCATAGAACTTAGACCTAATTAAACCTAACTAACCTAAGGACATCACACACATCCATGCTCGAGGCAGGATTCGAACCTGCGACCGTAGCGGCTGACTTTTTCTCGTTTGTGTCAGCCTAATATTACACACTACAGGGTCAAAATTGGGCTACAGCTCTTATGGTGGTTTCGACAGCATGAAGGATGTCCTGACTGTACTGCACACATCTGAAGCACACATCGCCAGTTCACGGCTTACTATGACTTCCACGTATACAGTGGAAAATATTATTATTCAGTTTGACAATACAATGCAAGTTCGCCATTGCGCGAAAAGCTTTCAGGGCTGCTGACGAGGGAACCCTTTGGTAAGCCCCCATCAGTAGCTCTCTAACGATCAGAGCGTAGGTGAGAATGACGCGGGGTTCTGGGGACGGCGAGCTGAGAGTGAGAGGGCCACGCTATGCTCTCTTAATTGCAGGCCTCCGGTAGACAAACACACTGTCATATCCTGTCCTCCGCATCTTGCCATTTAGATTCTTGGCCGTATGGCCCCTTTAAACAAGCTAGTGGGTTTTCCCAAACGAACTAAATCAACGGTATTCCCCTTTATTTGAATAAATCCATGATATTTTACCAGTTACCCTTCCGCATTTTTACGTTCAATGCAAGTCCATAACTGTCCAGGACGCCCACACCTTTGTCGTCCTTAGGACACACCGCACACTCTAAATCGGTTGAAAATGCGTGACCTCAATGCGAGCATCTCTTCCCATCTACTTCCTGACACGTGTCACGAACCTGTAGAATCCAGAAAACATTAAATTTCAGCTGTTTTTCGGATGAGAGGCCATAATGTTTTACTGATCAGTGTCTGTAAATTGCTTTCATTTACAAAAATAACTGTGCACATAGGGCAAAGTAATGATCAGTAACGAGAAAACACAGATGGATTGAGGACTAACCACAATCAACCCCGTAGGAAACAGAAAATTACGTTATCGTACAAGCAGTTTACTTACCAGAAATATCATTAAAAATGGTTCAAATGGTTATGAGCACTATGGGACTTAATATTTGAGGGCATCAGTCCCCTAGAACTTAGAACTACTTAAACCTAACTAACCTAAGGACATCACACAGATCCATGCCCGAGGCAAGGTTCGAACCTGCGACCCTAACGGTAGTGCGATTTCAGACTGAAGCGCCTAGAGCCGCTCGGCCACACCGGCCGGCAAATATCATTATCTAGCTATATTATTTGTATCGTAAAATCATATTTTCAGCACTCAAGTAACGTGTGAATGATAATATCTACCGTTAGAAAACGAAGGTTTACATTTACGTCTTAAATTAAATATTGTGTCAAATATGTTTCTTCTTAATTGCAAAAACAGGAACACTTGATATTTGTCGACTACGGCACCATCTAACAAGAATGGAAAACAATGGTCTTAGTAAACCGTAGCTATTTTTTGGCGTAGAATTCGAATATGCGATAAAAATGGAGGTGGGGGGGGGGGGGCGAAGGGGTTCCCATTCATAAAGGCAAAGTTGAACCCGTCTACGCAAGAGGGGTGGTCAGAAGGTGGCCAGTTGTAGCACAAACAGATGTCCTTTTTACTAATACTGAATGTTCATCTAGAAATTCTTTTTCTGGTGATGTGTCGTTTCAGAGACATTTAGTTGTCTCAAGTTAAAATTAACACCCTGAATACATAACTGAGAGCCGACCGGAGTGGCCGATCGGTTCTAGGCGCTTCAGTCTGGAACGGCGCGACCGCTACGGGCGCAGGTTCGAATCCTGCCTAAGGCATGGATGTGTGTGATGTCCTTAGGTTAGTTAGGTTTAAGTAGTTCTAAGTTCTAGGGGACTGATGACCTACGCTGTTAAGTCCCATAGTGCTCAGAGCCATTTGAACCAGCCATAAATGAGGAAACGTATGCTGTTTCGCACAAGTTGAGGACGGTTGTTACCTGTTTCCTTCTGGACTAAGTGTTTACAAAATAAATAAATGAAGATCAACCATTTAACGAGACTATCAAAAGCCTCAAGATCTGGACATCTTATTTTCCCACAGATGTGTCATACGAGATACAAAAGTCCTAATTTGAATCAGCCAGCGCCGGTAAGATGAGAGATAAACTTACCTCATTGTAGAGTACGAGACATCATAAAAGAACTTTTGAATCTCTTTGCCTACAACGATAGTGTGTTCAGTCACATGACATGTGAAATTTGAGCACTAAACGGAAAGAACGTCCAGTGTCTAAGGGAAGAGTGCTGATATGCGCCGCACCTGCAGCTGCTAACGGACGCTTCGCAGTGTTACTTCCATCCCAGCTTTATAAAACTAGGAGTATCCCGACATTCACATTATTTATGGGCTAAAGGACGGAAATTTCAAGATGTCTGTACCTTCAAAATATTCTCAGCGGGTGCCTCCCATTACCAATACCATTTTCCTCAGTGGACAGGTGGTGCGTTTAGAATTTAGTAGTTGGGAACGACATTCGATGGCGAAGAAAATTTCTTGTAAACTGGTCCGAAGAATAAGCAGCACGTCACTCGGAATTGCTCCTCGCGTTGGTCGAGATACAATGACTGTTAGCAGAATCGATGGGTTCAGAAGGGTAATACGGAACGCCGTGCTGGATCCCAACGGCCTCGTATCACTAGCAGTCGAGATGACAGGCATCTTATCCGCATGGCTGTAACGCATCGTACAGCCACGTCTCGATCCCTGAGTCAACAGATGGGGACGTTTGCAAGACAACAACCATCTGCACGAACAGTTCGATGACGTTTGCAGCAGCATGGACTATCAGCTCGGAGACCATGGTTGCGGTTACGCTCGACGCTGCATCACAGACAGGAGCGCCTGCGATGGTGTACTCAACGACGAACCTGGGTGCACGCATGGCAAAACGTCTTTTTCGGATGAATTCAGGTTCTGTTTACAGCATCATGATGGTCGCATCCGTGTTTGGCGGCATCGCGATGAACGCACATTGGAAGCGTGTATTCGTCATCGCCATACTGGCGTATCACCCGGTTACACGTCTCGGTCACCTCTTGTTCGCTTTGACGGCACTTTGAACAGTGGACGTTACATTTCAGACGTGTTACGACCCGTCACTCTACCCTTCATTCTGTCCCTGCGAAACCCTACATTTCAGCAGGATAATGCACGACCGCATGTTGCAGGTCCTGTACGGGCCTTTCTGGATACAGAAAATGTTCAACTGGTGCCCTGGCCAGCACATTCTCCAGCTCTCTCACCGATTGAAAACCTCTGGACAATGTTGGTCAAGCAACTATCTCGTTAAAATACGCCAGTCACTACTCTTGATGAACTGTGGTATAGTGTTGACACTGCAAGGGCAGCTGTACTTTTACACGCCATCCAAGCTCTGTTTGATTCAATGACCAGGCTTATCAAGGCCGTTATTATGGCCAGAGGTGGTTTTTCTGGGTACTGATTTCTCAGGATCTATGCACTCAAATTGCGTGAAAATGTAATCACATGACAGTTCTAGTATAACATATTTGTTCAATGAATACCCGTTTGCCCGCATCTCGTGGTCGTGCGGTAGCGTTCTCGCTTCACGCGCCCGGGTTCACGTGTTAGATTCCCGGCGTGGTCAGGGATTTTCTCTGCCTCGTGATGACTGGGTGTTGTGTGTTGTCCTTAGGTTAGTTAGGTTTAAGTTGTTCTAAGTTCTAGGGGACTGATGACCATAGATGTTAAGTCCCATAGTGCTCAGAGCCATTTGAACCATTTTTGAATACTCGTTTATCATCTGCATTTCTTCTTGGTGTAGAAATTTTTATGGCCAGTAGAGTAACTCAAACAAAATAATTAAAAATATGTATACACTTTAACACAGTTCCTTGCAAGTTTCCTTTCTCGACGCAAACTAGCCATTACGCATAGTATCAGAATAGAAAAAAAGAAGGAGAGAGAGAGAAGTAGAGTTGACTTCCCTCGCGTTCAATCGCGGAGGCAGTCTAATGACACGCTTACAGTCACCAGCGTTCACGGCTACAATGCGCGCTAGCTTTGCGGGCTTGTCTACGGGGCGCGTGGCGCAGAGCGGATCTTCAAACGGTATGAGAGGGGCACACGGCCACCTGTTGGAGCTGTGCCCACTTGTTGACACCCAGACAAGGTTCTCACTGTGTCACGGCCTCCTGTATTAAATTAATCGTTCTGAGCCGAGCAGTATGAATCCTGTCCTGCGTAACATGGGACGTGATACATTCTAAGAGGAAGTAGTTCATTTACACTACACTATGGATGCCAAGATTGTTTTCTTTCTACTTATTGGACGAGTCCCTACACCATATGTATTAATATGACATTATAAAGCAGTCATAGTTGCGAAAGCAACATTTAAAAGAACGCCATAATTCTCTAGAACGTAGATTTGGCACTCCAGTCCGGTTTCCAGTAGCGCCTCCCATTGCTGGACAGACACTCTCTTGGAGATCAGCCTCGGACGGTGGTGACGTCGTTAGGGCTACATCGCTTCGGCTCATAGTTAATGGGATTCAAGTTCGACGAGCAAACTAGCTATTGTAGATATGTGATTTTCTGATATTGCAGGAGTGCCATGTGTTTTCGGGAATCAGATCAAACGGAGGCGCAAATGCCTCACATGTCGTTCCAGGATTACATCACTACAGATCTGAGGAAACGGTAGTGCTGTTGTGCTTGGAAGTCATAATGCATCGTAAAGATCCTGCTGCTAGCTTGTACTATCCATGGTTCAAATGGCTCTGAGCGCTGTGGGACTTAACTTCTAGGGTCATCAGTCTTCTAGAACTTAGAACTACTGAAACCTAACAAACCTAAGGACATCACACACATCCATGCCCAAGGCAGGATTCGAACCTGCGACCGTATCGGTCGCGCGGTTCCAGATTGTAGGGCCTAGAACCTCTCGGCCACCCTGGTGGCCTACTATCCATGTTTGACCTTGTTAATCTTACCGTTGAATGTTTTCTTTATCGTGCAATCCTGCCCACTGCCACAAAACGACGCTTCGGGTGATATTCAACATCTGTCATACATAACGCTCACTTTCGGCTGTCACTGGTCTGTCCAAATGTAAAGTTATCAAGATACGGAAGAAATTCGGTATGCGTCATCTGCTTCCGAATCGTGATAAATGTGTTACACCCATATTCGTATTCAGCGTGTGGTTTTGAATCGTTTAAACTGAACCAAATTTTATTTTCTCAGAAGAGTGTTGGAAATTACGTAAGTATCACAGTCAGGTTTACGGTTATTCCAAACCACGGTCGTCGTTTGTGGGCGTGGATTCGTTCAAATGCTTCTAGACATTCAGCCCAGAAGGCGTTGATTCTGTCTGCGCTTGTTGCACCTCTCTGTGTGTTAAGTCAGATCGCTGCGCGCTGAGCTAAACCAGTAGGAAGATCGTATCCTCTATTATTTGTCTGAATTAGCAATGGTAGACACGACCAAGAAAATAGACATGATTGTCATTCAACAAAATGTACGGATTTTCATCAGCGATTATATTTTTGAAGTCGTTCTGTTGAATATAAGTTATGGCATCTAAACTTGTATGACTCTAGTCTTACACCATCCACATACACTGTGTCATATAATCGCTGATTATAATCCAAACCTTGCTCCTTAATTTTTTTCGATGTATTTATAGAGGGAACAGTAATACGTTTCTAAAATTTTCTGATCGGGTAGAGTCTCAGAATGTTGAGTGCACCATTTATTTCCCTTCACATTAAAAATAGCTACATAATTCGAGCCACAGGGGAAATCAAGCAATTTTTACGTCACGAGAACTACGAGGGGCGTTCAATAAGTAATGCAAAATATTTTTCACATGAAAGCAGGTTGGCTTGATTCAGGATTCCAATATACCATATTACTCCCCACTCTTTTGACTACAAAACAATTTTTTCAACATAATCTCCGTTCAGTGCGACGGCCTTACGTCACGATAATGGGAGGGCCCGTATACCCGCATGGGAGCACTCTTCTGGTCGACGTCGGAATGAACGACTTGCTGCATGAGTAATATCCCCATGCTCCACGTACTCCTTCCCGTGGAGTTCACCCTTCACTGGGCGAAACAGATAGAAGCCGAAACGTGCGAGATCTGGGCTGTAGGGCGGTGCAGGAAGAACATCCAGTGAAGTTTAGGGAGCTACTCTCGGGTGCGCAGACTTATGTGAGGCCTTGCGTTGACGTGAAGAAGGAGAAGTTCGTTAACAGTTTTGTTGCAACAAACACGCCGAAGTCGTTTCTTTCAATTTTCTGAGGGTACCACAATACACTTCAGAGTTGATCGCTGCACCATGGTGGATGACATCATACAGAATAACCCCTTCAGAGTCCCAAAGACTGTCGCCACTAGTTTACAGGCTGACGGTGCAAGCAATTCCGTACAGATCGTCTTTAGTTGCTCTTTATGGTCTTCTGTTAGGCGGCGAGGAACCCAGGGGGCACATACGTTTGAGTACTGCAACTGGTGGTTGAGTGAGTCAGCACTAACAGCACTGACGTGCAATTGTACATCGACTTGTTTAATTGTGGTGCTTCGATCACCTCGAATGAGAGTGTCCGCACGCTCCATATTGCAGGAGTCGTAGCTTTGCGTGGCCGGCCGGCACGCGGGAGATCGGACAGGTCTGAGTGACGTTGTCGGGACGATAACAGACGGCTCGCCCAACGACTTACCGTGCTTTTGTTCACCGCCGCGACTCTCTTAGATATTCTGCAAGCGCCTATGAATATCTACTATCCTCGGTTTCATAGGTGACAGCTCTCTGCTTGGAACGCACCTCCGTTAGGGACGTCATTTTAAAGGCTACGTATAGCTCCGTTACCAATCGGAACTTCATGAAACTATAGGGGCTCAAGCGGGAATATTCCACGATATCCCACAGCAAATTCTTCATTTTTCTTAATTGAAATTGGCCGAGAAAAAATGTATTGCATTACTTATGGGACGCCTCTCCTATATTAACATGCCGGTCGGCTCTGATCTATGCAAGGTTTTTACACCATTCAAGCAAACACATGACAGTCACTTAGTCTATTTCTTCACTCATTTCAGTCTTTTTTTTCTGCAGCCGTGTAGCAATTACGGTTATGTTTCAAGTGCAGATACGTTGTACGCCATAATTCTTCCAATGCACCGTAGTTTGGCACTAATGATGTGACGAAGCTGTTCTATCGCAAACGATTTTAAGCGACCACCAGGGTACCTAACTGATACTACAGATTATTTATCGCTGTCGCTCCCCAACCGATACTGCAGCTTATCGCCCATTACTCTGAGATTATTTACATTTAGGGTCAGCTGCTAATCACTGTGTGTTGTAGCTGGTCTTCTGTAAGACTTTCGCAATTTTTAATTGAATTATTTTATCTTTTTGTACTACCGCTACACGAAGTATATAGTATCCTCAATAACAGAAAATACTGAATATTGCTCAGTCATACAGCAGATAGTACTGTTACATATTGGAAAATAAGTTTCGTTAATAATTGTAGAAATACATAGCTCCATCTCTGCAAGAAAAAGCCACATGTTACAATTACTGACGTTTACCTCTTATTGTAGGTTCGTGAGTTTCACAGGAATCAAGAAAGATGGCACAGCTTTGAAGGAACTGTATTTATGTTGATGAAGGAGTGGGACTTAAATGCCTGCCAATTCAACTCGATTTATGTTCTCGTGATTTCCTAAACAATCTGGAAGAAAAACCGCGATGGTTTCTTAAACGATATTGCCTCTGATTTTCTTCCAAAACAAAGTCCAATATGAGCTTGCCTTCCGTCACTAGCGATGACCAAGTTGACTAAAGATTAACTCGATACCTCCTCTGGTCTTTTCCTTGTAACAAGACGTAAACATATGATACCTTTTTACTGTAAATAAATGCTTCACTTACTGTGGTCAGGCTTGTTGTTAGAATAGGTGTAACCGGAAATAACAACATATGGCAATATGAATTCGAAATACCGCATATGTTCAGAGGGGGAAAAGAAAACGGCAGGTTTACATTCATTGCTACGATATCAGGAAACTTCCGTTTATCAGAAAGCAGCTTACATACAGAACACTTTTATGGTAGATGTTGAAATACTAGTAAGGTACTTGAAATCCACACCAGACTGTACTAGGAAGGAAAATCTCAAAAACAAACACTCGGAGCGACTCGCAGTATATCGTTCCAGAATATATTTGGAAAATTGAAAGCTACACAGTTCACACTTCGCAGAAAATTAGACTTCTTACGTAGGCATAAGCAGTCATTCCTACGCACTCCACGAAGTGATTAGAAAAAAAAAACCACTGTCATGAATTTACATCTACACTCTGCAGTGCCTGCCGGATGTAGTTGTACAAGTGTTAAAAACTCGCCCTCCCTTCTTTTTCAAATGGTGGAAGAAAAGAGTTACCGACTGCATGTTTTAGAATGAGACTCGGTCTGCCTCTTCTAATTTTCATGATTTCTACGCGAGTTATTTGACGGGGGAGCAGAATCTTTTCAGATTCTACTTCAAATTCTGGTTCTCTGAATTTAACCGACAACGTTCCTCGGCGATAAATTCGTCTTTGTTGGAAGAGACAGATTAAATTTCTTGCACTCTTGAGTAGGCTCCACAAACGTGTTACGATCCTGATAATTTGTTGAATGTAGATACAATTGCAGATAAAACTCTGAGAAATACTTGTGTACATGTGTCTCGGTTTTCTCGCCGCGTCAGAACTGCTTGATGTGTTTGTATACGCGAACTTGCCCGACAGGTGCTAACTTTGATTGTAATGGGCGGGAGTGCTACTTTGGTATGTAGTTGGCCGAATAATGTCGTAGAGGCGCTACAAGGTCAGGAAACTTCCACACGCTACCAGGGATCACGTCTACGTCTGTGATGGAGGAATAACAGTAGCGATTCTCATATCAATAACTTCTTACTTTACAGAATCCCAATGAGCAGATACATACTGTAAGGTACTCGTCTCACAGAACAAACTAATTTACTTGACGCTCGGCTGTGTTCGGCAAGAGCAGATTTGTCCAAATCGCGGTTTTTCATGTGGCGTCGGCACGAAGATATTCAGTCATCACAAGAAAATAGGTTTATTAAACTCCTTCCTTTCTTCGGAATTGCACGAAGTAAATTAGACAGACTGAAGGTATTCAATTCATTGCCCACCACACAAGAACATTACAGAGATCATACGATCAGTAAAAGGTAGCAATGTTCCTAAAAGTTACAAAATTCTTCGTGGATGTGTGGTAGCAGTTAAAAAAATGAAACTTCCTGGCAGATTAAAACTGTGTGCCCGACCGAGACTCGAACTCGGGACCTTTGCCTTTCGCGGGCAAGTGCTCTACCATCTGAGCTACCGAAGCACGACTCACGCCCGGTACTCACAGCTTTACTTCTGCCAGTACCTCGTCTCCTACCTTCCAAACTTTACAGAAGCTCTCCTGCGAACCTTGCAGAACTAGCTCTCCTGAAAGAAAGGATATTGCGGAGACATGGCTTAGCCACAGCCTGGGGGATGTTTCCAGAATGAGATTTTCACTGTGCAGCGGAGTGTGCGCTGATATGAAACTTCCTGGCAGATTAAAACTGTTTGCCCGACAGAGACTCGAACTCGGGACCTTTGCCTTCAGCGGTCAAGTGCTCTACCATCTGAGCTACCGAAGCACGACTCACGCCCGGTACTCACAGCTTTACTTCTGCCAGTACCTCGTCTCCTACCTTCCAAACTTTACAGAAGCTCTCCTGCGAACCTTGCAGAACTAGCACTCCTGAAAGAAAGGATATTGCGGAGACATGGCTTAGCCACAGCCTGGGGGATGTTTCCAGAATGAGATTTTCACTCTTTTTTTCGCAGGAGAGCTTCTGTAAAGTTTGGAAGGTAGGAGACGAGGTACTGGCAGAAGTAAAGCTGTGAGTACCGGGCGTGAGTCGTGCTTCGGTAACTCAGATGGTAGAGCACTTGCCCGCGAAAGGCAAGGGTCCTGAGTTCGAGTCTCGGTCGGGCACACAGTTTTAATCTGCCAGGAAGTTTCATATCAGCGCACACTCCGCTGCAGAGTGAAAATCTCATTCCAGTTAAAAAAATGGTTTACATGGCTCTGAGCACTATGGGACTTAACATCTATGATCATCAGTCCCTTAGAATTACTTAAACCTAAGTAACCTAAGGACAGCACACAACACCCAGTCATCAAGAGGCAGAGGTGGTAGCAGTTACACTGATCAGTCGGTACATACGATTTCAGAGTGTAACACAAAGCTGCAATGCAACATCACATATCGCGATATTGACAGATCTGCTATTGCCGAACAGGGCCTCGAAAACTTACGATCGCGCCTGATGTAATGAATATTTTATCTTAAGTACGTTACTACTGAGATTCTGTAATCAAGGAAGCCGTTGAAATTAGTATGTACAGCTTCAGTCGGGACGGTGGCTGTACCCTTAGTGGTGCCTAATGTCGAAAGGCTATAGAAAAATAAGACGAGCTATTTACCATTTCGCGGAATCACCGTTGATACTAATCTTGCCAGCCGCGGTGGTCTCGCGGTTCAGGCGCTCAGTCCGGAACCGCGTGACTGCTACGGTCGCAGGTTCGAATCCTGCCTCGGGCATGGCTGTGTGTGATGTCCTTAGGTTAGTTAGGTTTAAGTAGCTCTAAGTTCTAGGGGACTGACGACCACAGATGTTAAGTCCCATAGTGCTCAGAGCCATTTTCTGATACTAATTTCCCTCCATCACAGGCATAGACGTACTCTCCGGTAGCATATGGAAGTTCCGAGACATGGTGCCAACTACATACCAAACAATGGCACGAGATTTAACTCATAACAGAATCAGTCGTTGACAGCGGGACACTTCAGACGCGGCTAGAAAACTGAGAAACATTTATCCAAGAATGTCGCCCGGAGGATCAATGTTCTCATATATGAAATGTGTTGTTTTCTAACTAAGTCATACCGATGGTAAACTGCAGTGGTCCATTTGTACTTTCTGAGGAACACGTGATCTATAAATACCACTGCTAATTCCGAAGTAGCACATTCTCCCTCATTAAAATATGCTACTTCTTATAGAACACCAAATGATAGCAGATCAAAAATTCAGAACCTTAACCATTGGTCCTCGGTTTAATACTATACCACCCACAGGAAATGACAAAGTTCGCTGACGGAATATCTCGGTGAAATTTATAAATTGTTTGCCAGTAGAATGAGTGATAAGGAGCTTAGGACGTGTCGGTGTGGAGGGGGCCTCGGGGCGGCGAGCGCACCAATGGCGAGAGGCGCGCCACCCACGCCGCCCCCTCCGCGCCGGAGGGCAGTATATAAGGGCGGCGGCAGCCGGGCCCAGCGTTCAGCTTCCCGCCTTCCCGCCCTCTCGCCGCTGCTGCTACCAGAGGTGAGTCTGCGGCGCCGCGCGCACTGCCCGATTTGCCCACTACCTTCAGCCGAGTATTACTTAGGCACTACGTACTCCACTCTGTATCCCCTCATGGAAGGCGTTCCCGGGGAAAAAAATGTATTACCTAGATTTTTCAGCTTGGCCTGAAATATAGTTTCCATTTGACAGGTAGGGGGCTCGAACCTTCTCGCTGTCGATACATCCGTGGGGCTATATTAGCACTGTTGGCTCTCACTGTGTCGTCAATTTTTCTTGCGCAAAGCAGTGTGCCTGCCTTTTCTCAAGTACGGAATATTTCCGAGCGTGAAAATCCCGCCTGTTTCCATGTAAAAACATGTCTACGCCCTAATTAAAATTTGCTGTGGTCGCAGGTTCGAATCCTGCCTCGGGCATGGACGTGCGTGATGTCCTTAGGTTAGTTAGGTTTAACTAGTTCTAAGTTCTAGGGGACTGATGACCTAAGATGTTAAGTCCCATAGTGCTCAGAGCCATTTTTTGAACCTAATTAAAATTAATATCATAGTTTTGACATTTGTAGAGATGTTGTAGAGATCTATGCGAATTTCAGAATTTTTGCGCGATTTTTCTATGATTTTTGTACAGACTTCAAATTTAATACTCGTTGTGAGTTAAATATTCTGTTTTCCGAAGCTTACACATAGATAACGCAATGCAATACGAAGGTCTGAAACAACCGGTTTCTGGCCGAGTCATTTTGGTAAGTAACATACAAAAAAAGTGTTTAATTGAGTTCAATAGTTTAGATATCATAAGTGTGATAATGTTTCCAGCACGTGAAAAATTTGTCCTTTTCTTAAAAGTAACTTAGCCCTTACCATAATTAAAATTTAAGAAAAAAGGTTTCGACCTTCTTGAAGATCTATATCACAGATGACTTTCAGATTTTTTTTCTCATCCTTTCTAGCACAAGGTCGTTCAGTAAATAATAAATCTATGCCTGATAGAAAATATATGTCGTCCTCACATTACAGTATGAGTTAAAATAGTTTGGTATTTAATGTTAAAAGTTGTTTACTTGTGACGCGAAGGCAGCAATCACAGCATTCCACTCTTCTTGGCGGCAGTAAATCTCTTTAAAGCCTCCATCTCCTACAAAAATCAAATAATTTTTCAACGAGACTTTCTTCAATCCGAAATATCTCGCAAACAGTTATACGCAGTCCCGTCGACTTAAATGTAAGAGTTAACTGTAAGTATATAGACGACTACACATCTCTTGTAGATAATTGTGTCCTGCAAGTTTGTTGCAGCCTGAGGTTCGATTAATTCAACGGGAGGGGAGGACCGCGAAGTCAAGAAAAAGCTTCCTTTACGTGACTGAGTTCCTAAAGTGGCGGTGTTAAAACCGACATTGATTGTTACAAAAACGAAGAATTAAAATGAAATAAAATTCATATTATTATTCCAGCCATTGTAATTTCAGCGTCACAGAGGTGAAATACCCTGGTTAGAGACGTGAGTAATTTGTGAAGGCCGTAATCTATTTGTTTAATAATTTTTGTCGTTGGTTAATTCAAAATGAAAGGTAATCAAAAGGTGCACTCGAAAACGTACTTTAAAAAAAGAGTGTGGATGGGGGAGAGGGGGGGCTGCTGCGAAGGGTCCAGAGTGACGGGGTTAAAGTAACAGATTTACACAAAACAGGGAATCCAGACTGCTAAGGGAAGACTGCGTGCCTATAGCCCTCTTACAAAAGCCCCCCACGATCTGACTTAAGGCGTGCTGTCTCACGTCCCAACCAAACCGGACTGGCACACTTCGCCGCTGTCAACTTCTGGTATTGTAATATGAATTTTAGTTCATTCGGCTTCTTATTTTTGTAACAAATTATATCGAAGTTAGTTAGTATCACTAATCCAGAAATTCCGATTAATTTTTGGTTTGTATAAGTTTTTCCTTGCCTTTGCGGTTCTTCAATTTCCTTAGAATTAAAGAGCCCTCAATCTGTAGAGATTTTTCTAGGAGAGATTTACTGTGCTTCTGAAGAGAAGAATGCTGTGACAGCTGCCCTCTGGAAGTTCTTGACGTGACAGCGACACAACTTGTAACCTGAAACGTCAGATGCCAAGTAATTTAAATCACACTATAATCTAAGGCGACAGATTTCTTCAATATCGGACGATGACTAAGTAGTAATCGAAAATTCAGGCTTTACTAGAAAGGGGTGCCGTATCATACATCATGTATTATCATTTCATACACAGCTGCAAGTAACGAATTAAACATCATTCTAGCTAAAATAGAAATTATACATAATATGTCCCATTTTATCTTCCACGACGCTGCGAAACCTACTGAAGGAGAATATGGCGCCCTTTGTAACGTGGTATGATGTAGTTGTGAATGACGTAGATGTTATGGAAATGGGTACCAAGTCCGACATTTGTTTATATGGGCGTTAGAAACCAGTTAATATCATACCCTTGCTGGCCGGCACTTTGGTACCCTTGTTCCAATGAATCCTAAATTCTTCTTAAGTAAAATATTACTGTCTCCAATCGAGCGAAATTGCTCAGTACTGAGACAGTAAAAGGCATGGATGTCGTTTCATTATCCAAATTATAACTTCCAACAAGATAAAGTAGTAACCAAAATAATACAATAATTTTCCTTCAGTTACAGTCTTAAAATGACGTCCATGTTGTTGAAATGTACCACGTTTTTAAAACATCTGCGATCCTAGTTACCATACTTTACCGTTTCTTTATTTAGAACTCAGCCATTTCAGCACTGATATTGAACAGTTAACTACCAGTTTCATCATTAAACTACTAGAATCCGTATATTTTCAGCGAAGTTGTAGCAATACCTGACAGATAATATCTCAGCGTGATAGGAACACTAAATCAGGGCGAACTACGGCAAGTAGAAAATGTAATGTGTTTATTGTGATTTTACGTTACAGTAACAGTATGTCTAGAGACAAAGCATAAGCTCAGTGAGATCTCTATTGGTAGGTGAAAAATGTTACTGTACATTTAAAAATAATTTTAAACTACAAATTTCAGCAGTGAACTTTCCATATTGTATCATCGGTCTTGTGCTATATCCCTAATTACTCTAGCTGCGATTGGTTTCTTCATTACAATCACAGTCAGTAACAATTTCTACAAACCTGTCTTTTAAACTGGTGCAATAAACGTGAATGAAATGAAACAATTACCACTGAACACGATAAAGATGCAGTCCACATTTTCCCATTACTGGAATTGCTAAATGAAATGAAAAATTGCTTCAGTTTTGTAGATTTTTGTACAGATTTTAAACATATCGGTCATACTTCGTAGGAATATGAGTAGCTTAACATGAAGACAATGGATATAGCCACTTTTTCTTAATGCAATCTGCCAAACACACTCTACGACGCTATGAGCAGCTGAGTGAAAGATGAGGTCGAGGTGTATCACGACATGTTCAGCCCTAGCACAGAAGAATGAACAAATCTCTCTGATAGACATCTGACAGGAAAAACCTACACGTCACGCTACATTTCGTTCATCGTAAGGTTAACACATAATTTAACCCAAAGAGGCATAATCATCGTTGCCCATAATTCTGAGCGCGGACATCCACGTGAGAATATCTATGACTACAAAGAGACTATAAAATAATGTAGATCGGGAACTAAGCAATAAATTGACTATTTCATTATTAAGGAACAGGAAAAATACCTGCAATTCTTGAACTACTCTTACCGGTATGGCTTAGTCAATTACACACTCTAGCTTGTACATTTCAATTTAGCAGTAGGTAAAACGTGTTACGTTCCTCTAACCCTCTCATACCCAGTTTTTTCTTATAGAACCCGTTTAATTTCGATTCACTAAACGAATTTTCTACACGTCTTTTTTAGATTTTTTACCGTTTCTAAAGATTTCATCGTCAACGGAGCTTAAAACCATCATCATCATTTATAGAGTATTTTTTTACTTCAGATCTTCGTTGAAGCAACAAGCATAACATTAGAATATTCCAAATGGTCTGGGATTCATTGGGAAACATGCCGCGTGATTTCTTTATTCGTACCACACAAAACATGGTCGGCTAGAACAGAGTAACAAATATCAATGGTTTTGCGCATTTTCTTGCTACTTCGAGTGCACTGAAGTGTTGGAGATAAAATTCCGTCATTTAATGGATCTTTACAACTTTCCTGGTTTTACAACTTCTATGACTGTAATTTTGTCGAACTTTTGATAGTGGAACCACTCTAGGCATCTTCACTAGAAGATTTCTCAAGAGACAGGGCTATTTCTTCAAACTGTTACCCGTTACAATAGGCATACTGAGTAATTTGTGAAGACCAGACACTGTCTGTTTAATAATTGTCATTGTCGATTAATGCCGCGTGAGACGAAGATCAAAAGAGACGCTTGAGAGCATTCTTTTGAAGGTGTGGATGGGCGTGCGCTGGGTGGTGGGAAGAGTGTAAATACCATTTCTTTAACAAAAGTAACTGACTAGACAATGCTAGATTGCACCGTTAGCTCTATAATATTCTGTCGGCCGATTTAATGACAGGGTTAAAGTAACAGATTTACATAAAATAGACTCTTCAGTTTCTTTAATGTCACAGCATTGATATGTGATGCAGTTTGTTAAGTTTCATTGCAGTTGTCCACTGGGCTTATCAGAAAGTAAGTATGGATTCCAGACAGCTAAGAAGAAACTGTGCGCCTGTAACCCCGCCACGATGCCACGTAATGCTCGTGGAGTGGCCACATCTCAAACGGGAACGGCAAACTTTTTGAATGCTAATAAGAATTTTATTTCATTCATATTCCTATTTTTGTAAAAAGTAATACCTAAATTAATATCAGCGCTCTAGAAATTCGGATTAACTTCAGATTCAGTTTATGTTAGCAATTTGTACCTGTATCCGGAGTTTTTCTTCTTGCTTTCGCGGTCCTCCACTCCTTTAAATAAACCTCAGACAGAAATAAGTCTGTAGAGACAACAAGATTACCTTCGAGATAGCTATAGCCGGTACCTCGTTACAGTTAGCTTCTACGCTTAAGTCGTCAGTGAGTGAACAGAACTGTTTGTGAGGAATTTTAGTTGAAAAAAGAACGTTAAAAATCCTATTACTGATTAAATCATATACTTTCCCCTTTCCCCTACCCAAGTCATAACCGATAAATAGTCTCTTGTCTTCCGAATTTGGTCAAAAAGTAATTTCCAGACAGTTATATATAAATGGGAAACAATTTTCAATTTTCGCTGTACATGAGAACAGTTATGAGACACAATGTAGCTGAACTTTCACTACTTTGTTGCATGTTATGAAAAAAATGACAGTATAAAGAAGAATGTTGCAAGCAAATTGTTATTCTCGTTAAGACACTAAAAGAAAAATATAGCATTAAGACAGCAGCTCTTCACTAATTTGCACAGGGTTACAGATGTGCTGATATATCTGTATGATATTTTTTGAGATATATTTGAAGTCATTTCTAATCATATACATTACAAATATGTATGGAGAGTTTTGCAGCACTCAAATGTAACATCACATTGAAATTTTATTTTACGTTGTTATTTTATGAGTATAAACATCATGCTAAATTGAAGATCAGTTTATATATCATTTTTTGTCATAAGAGAGTTTTCTTCATTATTAGTCGGAAACTCGGGAAATTTTAATTACAGTGTAGAAAGCATGAAATACGAGAGTTATTCAGAAAGTAAGGAACGATCGGTCGCGAAATGGAACATACAATGGAAATCTGATGAAGCTTTGCACCGATGCAATGGGCAATGTGTCTAGTACGCCCGTCGGTCGCATCATGTCACTCTTTTCAGTTCTCAGCTCACACTGAAAACGTAAATATGGCTATAAATTAGCGTGTCCCACCCAGTATGAGGGCCTGGCGAAAGATTTCGCCTGAAGCTATGCAATCCACATAACATAACTGTCATGCGGTTCGTTCTACACTACAATTCTCGGCTGCACTCTGCAGGGGCAATGAAGATGCTCCTGCAGCGTTTTCGATGGGATGTGTTTGGTCACCAACAATGCAGTCCGTAACGGGCTACCCCAGTAGGTTCACCTCTGCTCAAATGAACCGCTGGCTTCGAAGATAACATTTTGACACAGACAACGAGCTGCAGTACGTGGTAGAAATTTGTCGAAAAGCCCTCACAGCTTTCTTCTGTAACGAGGGAATTGAAAAGTTGATACAACGCTACTACACATGTCTACGTCTGAGCGGCGACTGTGTAGAGCAGTAGCTGGAAGGTGTAGCTAACCGTTGCAAATTAAACAGTTTTGATTTTCACTGTGATTTCCATTTCGCAACCTATCGTCCCTTACTTTCCGAATAGCCCTAGTAATTTCTACAAACGATTTAGTTCAACATATTTTTATTGTAGTTGTTGCTGCTAACCTCCAGATGAAATCCCTGGTTTCATTTCAGTTTAATTCTTTGAATCTTCACTGATGTGTCAAAACGTCACGACCACAGCCTACAGCGACATTGAAAGCCGCCTGGTCGCGCTGCGGGTATGTGACGCGGGAAGTAAAGTATATAAGCCCAGTAGAGCCGAATGTGCAATCTTTTTAATGATGATAGAAGCCTCGAATGGGAAAATCCACTTAAATGAGCAATTACAAAAAAGGACAAGTTGTTATAGCTCTGCGTCTAAGAACGAGCATATTGGAACCGCGGATCCTGGGCAGCTGTCTGCGTGCTAGTGTCTGTCATGTATGACAAGTGATTGAAGGACGGTGAAAATACGAATAAGCGACAAGCCTCACCATAGAACTTGAAGGTGGAAGACGTGGTCGCTTTGCAAAGCAGGATAGGCGGTGATCTGAGACAGATCTGACGAAGTAGTACAGTGCCGGTTCAGGCACAAATATTCTGAAGCACACCAGTTCTCTGCATGCTGTTGAACATGGGGCGCCACAACTAACGACCTCTACGTAGTCCCAACGTGACCCAACATCATCAATTACGATTGCAGTGCGCAGGCGATCATCGAGATTGGCCCGTCATCAGTAGAAACTTGTCGCCTGGTTGGTTGAGTCATGTTTCTTGTTACATCACGTCGATGACCGTGTACAGATACGCCGTTATCCAGACGAACGGCTGCGCAGAGACAAGGACGCAAACAGGTGGGGGCAGTATTATGTTAAGGGGGACATACATGTGGGCTTTCTTGAGCCTGTGGTAGCAGTCGTTGGCACCATGATAGTTGTGGTTTACGTGGCTTTTACTCTTCATGTTAGGCGCCTTCCCCGAAGGCGACGACGTCTTCCACCAGGATAATTCTCCTTCACAAGTTCACAATGGTTGTACAGTGGTTTGAGAAGCATGATAGTGAACTCCGGCTGATGTGTTGGACACCAAAATCATTTGATCTGAATGCACTGTCGGATATTAGATCCACGCCGACAAACCACCGGGAATT
Source organism: Schistocerca gregaria (assembly GCF_023897955.1). NCBI lineage: Eukaryota > Metazoa > Arthropoda > Insecta > Orthoptera > Acrididae > Schistocerca > Schistocerca gregaria. The sequence goes on from NC_064931.1 coordinate 101,810,915, forward strand.
GTGTGATCTGAGTGTAGGCATCTGGCGCCCTATCAGGGACTTGTCCAGTCTAACCACTGCAGTATTGCGTTCCAAAAGTGGACCAACACGCTACAATTCAAGTGATCGTACTATTTACGTCATGAGTGAAAAAAAATTTTTTCACATCTTTCATTTAGATGTGTTACTTGCAGTTAATAAATGATCGACAATGAACTATCCTCAGCTTGGAATCTAAACTGAAGACGTACACGACCAGTCACATACTTATTGCGCATTGTGCTGATAAAACGATTAGCTGAAAAATACCACTATTAGAACACTGAACGTATTACGCATTAGCTACTCCGTCATCAAGCGCTGCGTATAAAACATTTCTTGGTTTTTTTACATCGATGTATCTTTATTTTCTCGGCCGCTGGAGAGATTGACGTACTGGGACATAGAAACAGGATGATACTTAACACCCAGGTACAGGCATTCATATAAAGCCTAACTTAAACTAAGATGCAAACTTTTGAGACCAATACTAATAATGTAATGTTAATATTACTTCTAAGTAAAAAATGTAAATGTGTGGCTAGGGCCTTCCGTCGGGTAGACCGTTCGCTGGGTGCAAGTCTTTCGATTTGATGCCACTTCGGCGACTTGCGCGTCGATAGGGATGAAATAATGATGGTTAGAGCAACACAACACCCAGTTCCTGAGCGGAGAAAATCTCCAACCCAGCCGAGAATCGAAAACAGGCCCTTAGGATTGACATTCTGTCGTGCTGACCACTTTCTTTTTATATTGTTCGGTACGTTTGGTCTGCGCGGGCGTAAAAAGACATTCATTCACGTTGATCGTTGATTCCTGTACTCAGTTTTTTATTACAGAGGGCGAGCAGCCCTGTGACCGAACACGCTGAGCTACCGTGCCGGCGTACTCAGCTACCGGGGGCGGACGTTACTTCTAAGTATGACTGAGCGATAATGTAGGAAACACTAATACCACATGAAAATGTTTCATTGCTCCATTATTTGTGAGTATGAAAAGTCACTGACATAAATTAACCTAGAAGCCCAAGTAACTTATGAATCATTAACGTTTCATAGCTCCGTATTATTTCGACTCAAAGAAGAGAAAAACGAAAAAATTGTTATGAGAACACTACATTTAATTGTAATTTTCATAAAATGCAGTAAGGCTCTAATTTATAGAGTATCCGAAAAGTCTAAACTTCGGTCACAACCGCTGTATAATGTGTAATTGTTTACGGATATGTACTGCAAAAGCAGGACTCGAACTGACGTAACTGGGCCATTTGATCGGCACCATGACAACTCCGCTGCCCGACAACCCCTCAAAGCTTCTACTAATTCCCGGCTCCAACTTACCAGGATGTATTATGCGTTTCGGTCGGATCCCACCCATATAAATTTTTCGCAGTAAGGTTTTCAACATGAATTTTAAATCAGTACCGGTGTACAGAACGCTTATCCTCCACCGTGCACCATATGGTGGCTTGCGGCTTACGTCCGTAGATGCAGATGTAGATCTTGTAATATTCAGCACATTTTGATTTAAAAAACCCACAGCCAAGTTAGGCAAGAAGAAGGAGCTGAAATAAGATGTCAGCCGGATATCATCCTCCATCAGACGATAAGTATTGAGTTGGCGGCAGCGTGAATGACGGCGCAGCCGCGGCATCCTGCCTGCTACTTCACGAAATATTTGAAGGAGGGATCCGCACGGCACTCTTGTTGGTTTGATGCTCGGTGTAAATGGCGATACTCCTCTGCCGTCCTGACGGCGCCGTAGAACTAATGTTGTATCCCTGTAACTTGGGGTATAAATTTCGTTGCTGGAGAGGCTCTTGCGCTACTGTATCTGATTAACCCTTTCAAGGCTGAACGTACAAGTTGCAAGTCATGAAACGTGTTCAGATGTAAACAGAAACTTACACTTTTCATCTCTTTAGCTCACAATTTTCATCCGTCACTCGAATTCAGACAGCGACAAATACACTCCTGGAAATGGAAAAAAGAACACATTGACACCGGTGTGTCAGACCCACCATACTTGCTCCGGACACTGCGAGAGGGCTGTACAAGCAATGATCACACGCACGGCACAGCGGACACACCAGGAACCGCGGTGTTGGCCGTCGAATGGCGCTAGCTGCGCAGCATTTGTGCACCGCCGCCGTCAGTGTCAGCCAGTTTGCCGTGGCATACGGAGCTCCATCGCAGTCTTTAACACTGGTAGCATGCCGCGACAGCGTGGACGTGAACCGTATGTGCAGTTGACGGACTTTGAGCGAGGGCGTATAGTAGGCATGCGGGAGGCCGGGTGGACGTACCGCCGAATTGCTCAACACGTGGGGCGTGAGATCTCCACAGTACATCGATGTTGTCGCCAGTGGTCGGCGGAAGGTGCACGTGCCCGTCGACCTGGGACCGGACCGCAGCGACGCACGGATGCACGCCAAGACCGTAGGATCCTACGCAGTGCCGTAGGGGACCGCACCGCCACTTCCCAGCAAATTAGGGACACTGTTGCTCCTGGGGTATCGGCGAGGACCATTCGCAACCGTCTCCATGAAGCTGGGCTACGGTCCCGCACACCGTTAGGCCGTCTTCTACTCACGCCCCAACATCGTGCAGCCCGCCTCCAGTGGTGTCGCGACAGGCGTGAATGGAGGGACGAATGGAGACGTGTCGTCTTCAGCGATGAGAGTCGCTTCTGCCTTGGTGCCAATGATAGTCGTATGCGTGTTTGGCGCCATGCAGGTGAGCGCCACAATCAGGACTGCATACGACCGAGGCACACAGGGCCAACACCCGGCATCATGGTGTGGGGAGCGATCTCCTACACTGGCCGTACACCTCTGGTGATCGTCGAGGGGACACTGAATAGTGCACGGTACATCCAAACCGTCATCGAACCCATCGTTCTACCATTCCTAGACCGGCAATGGAACTTGCTGTTCCAACAGGACAATGCACGTCCGCATGTATCCCGTGCCACCCAACGTGCTCTAGAAGGTGTAAGTCAACTACCCTGGCCAGCAAGATCTCCGGATCTGTCCCCCATTGAGCATGTTTGGGACTGGATGAAGCGTCGACTCACGCGGTCTGCACGTCCAGCACGAACGCTGGTCCAACTGAGGCGCCAGGTGGAAATGGCATGGCAAGCCGTTCCACAGGACTACATCCAGCATCTCTACGATCGTCTCCATGGGAGAATAGCAGCCTGCATTGCTGCGAAAGGTGGATATACACTGTACTAGTGCCGACATTGTGCATGCTCTGTTGCCTGTGTCTATGTGCCTGTGGTTCTGTCAGTGTGATCATGTGATGTGTCTGACCCCAGGAATGTGTCAATAAAGTTTCCCTTTCCTGGGACAATGAATTCACGGTGTTCTTATTTCAATTTCCAGGAGTGTACAATGCAAGAGTTCTACGGGAGCATATTGATTTTGTAGTACTTTCATACTAGTGCTTCTACTTTCTGAGAAACTGCCGCATTTAGAACGGCCTGTTCAGTTTTTCAGCTCAAATATAACAGTGTGCCTCAGCATACATTTTGAGTTATTCTTTAGGCGTGCCTACGAGATCCTCTGCAAGCGGAAAAATTTCTTCACGTTAGTTGTAGTCTCACCTATTCAACAGACAAAGGTTATTTGGAAAGTACAGAGGACCCAAAAGTCACTTATAAAGTACAAAATAAACAAAATATATGTGATAGGCAAGCAATATATCTTTCTTAAACCAGTACCCACACATCCAGTCCTTTTTACATTCTCAGTGATAAACTGCTTAAGGCTGCCTGGAATACACTCGTATACACGTAGTGACACCCTCGCATCAAAACTTTAGGGTGCTTACTTAGTGAACTCTCATCGAAACTTTTGGAGTCATCCTTAGCGAATTCTCACATATGCTCCACCTGATCTGATTTTTTTCCGATACACTTTTACACATACATTTATACTCCGCAAACCACCTTATGGTCTGTTTAACTGCGCTCTATAGGGTAATATCAGGTGAAAATGGTGGGATTTCAATAACATTCGGTTAAGATCATGATCGAGATGCAATGGTACTTGTGTTACAAACTGAGCGGAAACTGTATCGTTTTAGAACAGGAGTGTTCGAAAGTCACGGTATTCATCATCAGCTTTGGTATCACCCTCTTACGTCACTTCCACTACACATTTTCAGCGAGTTACCGTCAATAAACGTAGAATTTGTTGAAAATTCTCCCTTACATGCACACCAAGCTGACTCTGCACCAGCATGTTCTGAAACATCCATCGTACAGTAGAAATTTCACATCAGATTACCGTTCTTTTTTTCCAATGTTGGCGTTTGCCTGCGTGGAAATTGCTTTCTGTAGAAATTCATAAGGGGGCAATAAGGTGGTGATAAATTAACTAAAAAAATATTCCAGACACACATCAAGTAAAATAGAGTCTCACCCAGAAGGCTGATTTCAACATGGGAGTGATTTACTCAGCGTGATCCTATTGAATATGCTAAGGTCTAAGCATTGTGGGGATGGTTGCTGCTACGTCCAACCAGATATTCTAAACAGTCTCAGGAATTTTATGGGTTTTATAGGGTGATTTATCTGGCCATTCGAAGTGCGATATTCACCATATGGTGTATAGGTGGAGGGTACCTTTTACCACTACCAGTCATTCCCTTCCCTGTTCCACTCACAAACAGAGCGAGGTTAAAACGACTATCTCCACTATGTGACCTTAAGTATCCGGACATACGATTTTCATGTTATGTACATTGTGCTGCCACCTAGTGCCAAGTACTCCATATGACCGACCTCAGTAGTCACTAGACATCGTGAGAGAGCAGAATAGGGCGCACCGCGGAACTCATGGACTTCGAACGTGGGTAGGTGATTGGTTGTCACTTCTATCATACGTCTGTACGCGAAATTTCCAGACTCCTAAACAGCCCTAGGTCTACTGTTTCCGATGTGACGGTGAAGTGGAAACGTGAAGGGACACGTTCAGCACAAAAGCGTACAACCTGACCTCGTCTGTTGACTGACAGAGACAGCCGACAGTTGAAGAGGGTCGTAATGTGTAACAGGCAGATATCTATCCAGACCATCACATAGGAATTCCAAACTGCATCAAGATCCACTGCAAGTACTGTGACTGTTAGGCGGGAGGTCAGAAAACTTGGATTTCATGGCGGCTGCTCATAAGCCACACATCACGCCGGTAAATGCCAAACGACACCTCGTTTTGTCTAAGGGGGGGGGGGGGGGGGGGGGGGTAAACACTGGACGATTTAACAGTGGAAAAAAGTGTGGAGTGACGAATCACCGTACACAATATGGCGATCGCATGGCAGGGTGTAGGTATGGAAAATGCCCGGTGAACGTCATCTACCAGCGTATGTAATGCCAACACTAAAATTCGGAGGCGTTGGTGCTATGGTGTGGTCGTGTTTTTCATGCAGGAGGCTTGCACCCTATATTGTTTTGCATGGCACTATCACAGCACAGGTCTACATTCATGTTTTAAGCACCTTCTTGCTTCCCACTGTTTAAGAGGAATTCAGGAATGGTGATTCCATCTTTCAATACGATTGAGTACCTGTTCATAGTGAACGGCCTGTGGCGGAGTGGATACACGACAATAATATCCCTGTAATGCACTGGCCTGCACAGAGTCTTGACCTGAATCCTGTAAAACACCTTTGGGATGTTTTGAAACGCCGAGTTTGTGCCAGGCCTCGCCGACCGACATCGATACCTCTCCTCAGTGCAGCACTCCGTGAAGAATGGGCTGCCATTCCCCAAGAAACCATTCAGCACCCGATTGAACGTATGCCTGCGTGAGTGGATGCTATCATCAAGGGTAAGGGTGGGCCAACGCCATATTGAATTCCAGCATAACCGATGGAGGGAGCTACGAATTTGTAAGTCATTTTCAGCCAGGTGTCCGGATACTTTTGATCACATAGTTTATATGTCTTCAAGCGAGCCCTAAATTCTCTTCTCTTGTCTGCGCTGTCCTTACGCTAAATATACGTTGGTGGCAGTAGAATCGTTCTGCAGTTAGCTCCTAATACTGGTTCTCTAAATTTTCTCTGTAGTGTTTTGAGAAACGAACGCCTTTTTCCATCCAGGGATTCCCATTTGAGTTCACGAGTTCACGAAGCACTTACGTAGCACTAGGGTAATAATGGAAACTACTAGTAACAAATCTAGCAGCACACCTCTGAATCCCATTAATATTTTCCTTTATTCTGAAGTAGTAAGGATCCTAAACACTCGAGTACTGCTGAACAATGGGTTACACAAGTGTCCTTTACAAATGAGCGGCGCTTTCCTCAAGTTCGCCACGTAAACAGACGTCGACCATTCGCCTTTTCTGTTACAGTCCTTACGTGCGTCTTTCATTTAACATCGCCTTGCAACGTCCCGCCAAGATATTTATTCGACGTGACTCTTTCAAATAGGACACTTGTAATATTGTACTGGAACATTACAAGATTGTCTTTTCTACTCATCCGAATCAACATATTGTTTTCTATATTTAGGGCATGCCGCTATTTATCACACTAAACAGAAAATCTAAGTCATCCTGTATCGTTCCACAGTCATTCTACCCCGATACTTTCGTGTATAGTACAGAGTCATTGGCAAATAGTCTCAGACTGCTGTTCTCTCTATCCATCAGATTGTTTATATGTATAAAGAACAAGAGAGGCCTTATCACACTTGTCTCGGATGTACACTCACCGCCGAGGACAACATTTTGGGTTCTACTTTTTAAGAAGTCTTCGAACCATCACATATCTGGATATGTATTCCATATGCTCGGACCTTCTTTAACAGTCTGCTGTGGGATACGGTGTCAAAAGCCTGATTGTTTATCAGACAAAGACTTATACGTTCACCTCAGAACACGGTTGTTGTTAGTTTAGGAGACGGAAGTCTCCACAGCGTACTCATCATGTAGATACTGGAAAAGGTCAACAGTTGATCACCAAGAATGTTGAGATAAACAGCCTGATTTATGCGCACGGTAACCTGTAAGGATGCGCCCAATTCATGGTGAAAAAACATTAAATAATGGTTAGCTGGTAACATTATCAGTGATATCCCTACTTAAATATACGATCCCTCTGTAATGATCTCTTCGTCTACAGAGCGTTGAATCCTTCTCTGTCTCTTTTCTGAGTACACAAGTTACACAAAATCGTACTACTTCTGATACTTGTAAAGTAAGTGAGAAAAATTATTAAAGGTGTAAAGATAGAGTGCAATCTCCGAAGGTAAAAAACATGGAATAATCATTTCACAGAATGGAATGGAACATTTTCTTAAAAGTTTCAGTAACGTAGGACTCAAATATGGGAAAAGGAATTTATTTTGCACATGTTAAGAGAGGAAATGTCATTTGTGAGATCTGTTCAGCATGAATTATAGATGAAAACCGAAACAACATGACGTGTGGCTACTCTCTATCATAGATGCCATTGAGAAAGAGAAGGTCGATTCCTCTCACCATCCTCCAACAACGGATGATTCGTCCATGATGACATCGATTTCAACGAGATCTTCGTACTTCTCTACCTTTGGGTCTCAATAAAACCAGGAAGTGCTTGCACAAAACAGATGAAATAAAAATAAATGACGATAAAATAAATGTGACTCACTTTGCGTATGCCATAGCAGCACTAGCAGATGGTGATGAACAACCAAAATAAATACACTGATAAAATATGTGGAAAATTAGAACTGTGTATCAGGCAAGGACTCTAACCCATGTCGTAGCCTTTGGCAGGTAGTGTGCAACAAGCTGCGTCATCCGAGAACGGCTCAGAAACTGACTCCGGCCTTGTCACCAGTTCCTATCCATACCTCCCAAGCTTCCAAAATATTGAGAAGAGTTAGTGGCACATTGAGCCTGGAGGATATGGGAGGGCAACTCAATCTTTAAGGTGGTCTATGAGGCATGTTCGGATAGCGCACTTCTCGCGAAAAGCAGTTTCTAGATTTGAGTCCTGGTCTGCCACAAAGTTTTTCTTTCCCAAAAAAGTTTCATCTCCTCGTAGAGAGATAGAAACATGTCATCTCAATATTCTAAAGATTGGAGCCAGTATAATAGATAAAATACAACCTATAACTAAGAAGGGGCCCGCGCCTACTCGCCATCACCGATTTCGTCCAAATTAATGGTATATGCAGGGCTCGGACAGAAATGAAAGTGCTAGAAGCGAGAGCCCCAGACGGCCAAGTGTTTAGAAAAAATAATATTTTTGGCTCGGGTAGGGAAAGACATGAGCTGTTTATGTTCACTTATTTTCCAGATAGCGGCTGCCGCAGTGGAGGGAGTGCAGAAAGGTAATCCGAGTGTCGTGGGGTAGAGTCCCTAAGCGGAAAACTCTTTCTTTTTTATTTTCATTTTTTGCTGTACTTACGCTGCAAATAAACCAAAATAACACTCAGTATATTGTAGATATTAACAATTTCACAAAAGGCATGAAAAAGAGAGGCAAAGGAAAATTTGGGACTGTGAATAAATTTCGCGGAAGGGATTGAAAGGCGTACACGAGAACTTTGTATGATAAAGTTACCTATTCTTATTATCTTACAGTTCGTGATTTGCATGTGCTGCGGGTGATATTCGTCGCAAAAACAGAGGAAGCAGTAATTTTCGTAGCATGTTACACATGTTATAAACGCCGTATTTTTTTCAGTTACATAATTTTTTCAAAGATTCCCATTGTGTTCACACAATATTTTCGAAAAGTTCTTGTCAATCGGTCGAGTAAACTAGCTAATGAGATAGCGTGCGGGGAAAATTTGCTGGCGTGCAGGTGCCAAGGGCTGTTTCGGGGCCAAAACGAATACCGAGAGCGGTACACATTAATTACGATCCGTTATTGGAAAGTTATTTGCACATTCCTCAATGACGCTAGAAGTACGATCTTTTTAGGAACTTTATCTTAATCCCAATTTTTCCTTTGCCTTTCCTTACATGCTTTTTTATGAAAATATATATTTTGCATTATTCCGTTTTATTTCGAGTGTAGGTAGAGTAAAAATTGAAAATTAAAAAGCAAAAAGAATTCCCGGCATTCGCACTTGACGCCATCACCCTCGCCAGTTGCTACCTTAAATCTACGATCATGACTTGTCTTGGCCACCCAGAAAATCCGGAGCTCCCAGTTCTGTAGCTTTCATTCCTGACCAAGCCCTGCATCAGGGCGAAATCAGTGATGAGAAGTAGGGACGCTCCCCTCGTAAGATATAAGTGGGATAAAAGATTATAATAATTTCATATATTGTTTTTCAAATGTACATAATTGATTATATGCAATAATTTACTTATTAAGAGAGTAGTACACCGCTTTACGGCTGAAGTCAAGGCGAAACTGTAGGTGAGGGGTAATTAACTCAAGCAACATCATATTTAACATCTTGATGGTGTTAATGGGATGTAGAAAATTTAAGCATATGATTGGAAAAATATTACGGCTTTTGAAATTTGTTGTTTTTTATGAACTACAAAAATCATGGGAGGGTATTGTAGACAACGAAAATAATCAACAAATAGGACAAAACTAGGTTTACAGGAATTGTGGGATGTGTCGATCTGACACTCTTAAAGGCACTAAAGCTGAATAAAAACTGACCTGTAATGAACAGGGGGTGTGAGGATGTCCACGAAGTACATTCAACAATTTACAAACTACAAAAATCTAGCAGCTCGTAGCAGCTGAGTAGACCGGCTGCAGGCAGCGAACTGTGGCAAACGGCTGTCGGTACTGCTCACGAACCTAAAAGTTAACTAAGCATCAAAATTAAGTTTACAAGCCCTCATCATTAGGACATACGCGTGGAAACTTGAGGTATTCATTTGAAATGACGCGGCTTGTAAACCGAGAAAATTTTATAGAAACACGCCACTCCGACAACGTATCAATACTAAGATCTGCTAAGCTGTCTAAAACTATTTGTAGGGTGCAAAACACATTTCTCTATATACAACCAGGTTTTGTTTTCGATACATATGTCTACATGAAATGTATCTTCTTTGAAAGTACTGAGTGACATTTACAAGGAAAGAGAGTTGGCATCAATCTCTCACATTCCAAAATTGAACTAAACTCTGAAATTTAGAACAATTAATTTGCTTTTATTCTTATTATTTCACGTTCTGTGCTTTAAAAGTGGCTTGTCCCAGATAAATAATAATTATAACTCGAGATTAGTCTTTTAGTTATACTTCAGAAAATTGTTACTCTTCAACCTGTTTTTATTTTACTGGAGAACTTACATACACAGTTACTTTTTAACTACGTTGCAACCAGTAAAAAAGCTGTGTACCACTTAAAAACTATACTCTCTTCATGCAAGAATTCTGCCGTCTGCGCCACGCAGCTTGTTAATGCAGCAGCACAGTATGTATGAAAACAAGCGAGGACCTAGGGAAATCAGCGAACATATGGAATATTCACGTCTAACTCCAGCCCACACTCTGTTGAGAACTGAAACTGCTTTTACCTTCCTTGTATTTACCTTGTGCTGATTGCTAAAACTCTTTAAAGTTTAAGATCAACTGTCACCAACGGACACAGCTGCTACGTAACACTACGAACAAAATTTTTCAATGTTTCGGTTTAGATACTGTTATGCATATGAAATTAATAACATATTTAATATGAAGCTACTTTCTACTATCGAAATTACAGAACTGCGAAAGACAATGTGTTTCATAGAAGCCTATACAGGAAGGAAATACAAGTAATAAAACATAGTTCAAAATAAATGTTTACGAAAATCGTCGTTTTCAGTAACACACTAGTAATAATTCATAGCTCAAAATAATTGTTTACGAAAGCCGTCAGTTTCAGTAAAATATTAAATGAAAACCGAAATAGGCTTTATTACACCTGCCAGTGTTCAATGGATTACAGCGAAAGTATGATATTGCCACGAGAATTTAAACTGATATTCATTTAGACTGGAACAGGAACGTCACCAATAATTGCATATTCTCTCAGGAAGTCAATTATGGATGAAATTCACTCGATTGTTTCAGTTATAGCTCACGACTCGAAACCTCATTTCAAAAAATGCGACTGGACGTTTTTGGATGAATGCCAATTGCCGAGAGTTAAACGTATTTCAGATAAACGCGAAACTTCTTTCAGAACAGTTTGCAGAATTATGTTTTAACTAACATTGTTGCATTATTAATGAATTCCCCCGACAACGAGATGTCATTGTTGCGAGATTCTCGTTTTTAAAACTTAAAATCATACTAATATTCGGAGCGCTGGCGTTCTATTAAAATGTTAGAGCAATTGCAATGCTCTTGACTGTTAGAGTGGATGATTGCAGTTATCGTACCGAATTCTTTTACAATCTAACCTAAGTTTTTGCCACACTTGTTTTTTTTCCTGGGGTCCTAATTTGCACAGCATTCCAAGCTTCCAGCTCATTTTACTAAATGTAACTCTAATTTAATGAAAGCAATTGAAGTGAAGTTTCGAGCGAGTGACATTTCCATAACACGTAACTGCCTTTAATCTTTTAAGAATTCATGCGTCGTAGAATTTACTGCAATAAAGTATGTAAATATCAAACTGCAAGTAATCTTGAATTTTTGATTGTATATCTACATACGGATTAATTTTCATGTTCATAATGTTATAAGTATTATTTTATGAGTTTTCACACGAAGAGATAATGGTTTTATGCTCTGAAGTGTCTGTTGGAGTAATATAAAAGTAATGTAAGAGGATGACTTTGTAATCTCTCTAACTAAAATAGAGTCTGTAGATTACTGAAACCCTGCAAGTTGGTTAGTAATAAAGCCATTATGTGGCTATACACTTGCGCGCTGTGATGAAAACGAATTCGACTAGAAAAAGAATATGTGACACAATAAACAGAAACTTACAAACGGTATAAAGAAGGAATTCATGCCGAAATTTTTCAATCGAATGGTGATACCAGTAGGTATACTAAATAGTACTAAATCACGGTTCCAAACAACGAAAGAAACTTCACTCCTTGGGAAATCAGTTTCTCCAGTCATCTGTTTACGTCCATGGAGACGCAGAAGACGAAACCAAGATATGATCCTCGCTCAACATTTAAATCCTAGATAAAACCACATAAAAGAAAATTAGGGGCAAAGTCCCGTCGACGACAGGACTCATTAGATATGGAGTACAAGCTCAGATTGGGGAACGATAGGGAAATAAGCTGTGCCGTTTTGGAAGAACCATCCCGGCATTCACCTAAAGCGATTGAAGGAAATCACTGGAAACGTAAACTAACATAGCCGGCCAGAGGTTTGAAGCGCCGCCTTTCGAATGAGAGCCCTGTTTGTTACCAGCGCGCCGCCCTGGTCGTTTCAAATCATATAATCTGTCATGGATAAGTGACATGTGTTTCGCAGGTTCAGCGTACCATTGACGTCGTCGCCGACCGGATGGAAAGAACAAACGAAGTTATTTTTCCTAGTTTGACTGAAAAAGAACTGTTATAAGTCTATATAATCAATATAGATAAGAAGTAATGTAGCAGGGAAGAGCCAGTGTCTTCGGTTCCGCTGCTAGTAGATCGTGCAATATATGAAAACTCAGCTCTGTTTAGATATCTATCACATTAGAATGAGGGTAGTGTACTTGTCAGAAACTGTTCGATTAAATTTAACGATAGCGGTAAGGATTTTCATTTTCGGACTGCTGAACATCAATAAATCATGCAAAAAAGTATGGCTATTTCGTGACTCAGTCACAAACAGTTAAGAAGAAAAATGGTATGTAACATCATAATTACAACAGGGACTGACGAGGGCGTCCTCTTCTCTGTTTGCGTGCGAGATTTCAAACTTTATTTTATATCCAAACGGTACATTTTCTGACACGGGTTCCTTATCAAATCTTTATCCACTAAGTCCCCCCTACAACTTCTAGATGCCTGTAACAGAAATTGTGAAACAGTCTGTATTTTGCGGCTTCCCAAAAGCACTATCATTCAGTTCTCAATCACCTCGCTTCTAAAAGTTTTTTCTTTAAATTGCATCTTATATTACCATGCGACAGCCTTGTGATTCATAGGCACGACTGTGATACATTGAAATTTTTGTTTGTGCTCTTATCACAAACACAGGAGAGGAACTCTGCAGTAATGACTGTATAAAGTGCTAACTCGTAGAACCTGTTATCGGATGGAAGCTAACGCCGACACAATGAGGTGGACTCAGACACCTTCCTCGTTTTTCTGTAACTGCCATTTATAAAATTTACACCCGTACACTCATGGTAATTACATTTTGCAGCACTGCCAAATGTCACTTCACATTGATAATTTAACAATATTCCCGAATTCGATGAATGCTCTGGTCAGGGTAAGGCGCTAACTGTCGTTAATAGCCATTCATGGTGTTACCGACTGTGTAAAAGCACTTTTATGATCACCGACAACTGAATCGCTTCAGTTTGGTAATTAGAGAGATAGCACATTTATCGACTGCCTCTTCCCACCCACTAAAGTACTTTTGAGTATGAACTGCATTCCGTGCTTCTTATCTTTTCATATTTCCGTGCCCGTAACAGAAGAAATTTATGTGCGTAACATAAAACATTTACAAGAGTCTGACCTTTTCTCTCAGTTTACAAAGAAGTCAGTTATAGCAAATACTTTCTGTTAGCCGTTGTTCGCATTTAGACTTACAGTTAAATACATTGAGAATAATATGAAGAGAGAATATGCCAAACGTTCTAGGCCTCGAACTCCACATTTGTTAGGAAAATCTAAAAAATAATGTACATAACTTATTTTTATACAAAGAATTGAAACGTATTCTGATACCACAGAATTATTCTGCTCGTCCCATCACTGCCAAAAAAATGAGAGAAATTAGAAAATACGTAGTTTGTTAAGAACATATTAGATGCCACAGCATGAAACTGACTGGTTCTAAGCGCCAAAAAGGAAGTTTTTGTTTCAAGTGCGGTTGATGTTGAGGTGCAATGTTTTATTGGTGATAATACAAGAACAGAAATACAGCAGTAATATTTTAAGGAGTGGAGCTGTAATTAACGAAACCATTTCTTACAGATTTTACGCCTTTTGCAAGAGAATAACACTATTAAATTCAAGTATACGCTTCTGTTTCTTACACAACTGCATTCTTACAAACTTTGCTGTAGAGGTCCCTGTGCATTCGAGAAGGAAACGGCTTTTCGTTGCATTTTCCAAAGACACGTTGTTTTGCCTGTTCCTTTCTCCCACTTTTTTACTATTTTTGAAACCCAGATTATCTCCTTCCGTTACGAATGTGTTTTATTGATACGAACACAAGCTTATATGCACTCTGCTTACCAAGGAAATTGTGCATCATCTAAATGGGGGATAACTTTACGCATGGCGCCTGAAAGTCCAGAGGGAAACACTGCTTGGCGCAAAGGACGTGCGCCAACTAGTAATGAATGTTTTAGCATTTCCACTCCTCGTATCTTCTCTTTTGCAAGTTACAGCAAGCATACTGGACAAATTTTAGCACATATTGGCTATTGTATCTCATAGAACGCTGTATCTTTACTCATCCAAACTGAAAGAAGTCACTTTATGCAAGCAAAATATGAACCATTTCTGTTTTGCACATTTTCAATTGTTTTAAAAAGGGGACTTTCTCTGACCTCGACATAATGGAGTAAGCACAAACGTAAAATTATTGTAAGTTCTCCTTCATAATGACTAAAGTTATGCAAGAAAAATGCTGCTATACACATATTTAGAAAAAGATTGTGCTCTCGCAATATCAGTAGCCAACAGACTAACCACGGATCTCTACTGTTTCTTGGTGCAGAATAAACCATTGAGACCAAAGAACAAGAAGGATGTTCTTTATTTTGTTTGGAAAAGCTTTCACATGTACTCCGCTTTGTGAGAGAGATTGATTACATGAGCGGACGGGGATGAGTGCTCTGTCATTAGCGGAACAAAGATACAAGAATGCTTGTCGCAGTATTGAAGTAAATGTACGTTGCGACGTTTCGATGAAATATACTACCTGAACGCGAAATAATACTTCAACCGAGTCTTCTTTTGTAGTATTCCATTAAAAGCAAAGATAAAAAAATTGTCGAGATTCAGATAACGCCGCAAACGATGATGAAGTGAGTGAGGCCCAATACCAACAGTCGCTGATAAGCAATCGAGCAGCGTAAATGAGTAAAGCGCAATATACGCGTTTATATACATTTTCATAAAACTGTTGTTCAGTGCATGATGGATGTTGGTTCTTGAGGTTATTGTACGTACTCATGCCTGTCCCATTCGTACACGGAGGGAAGGCAAAATGACAACCTTCAAAATTCCGTATGTAGTTAAATCACTTATATGTTGTGTTCATGTTGCTTACACGCAATATTCGATGGAGGAAGCGGAACTGGTTCCCATTTCACCTGAAATACAGTTCTCCTGAATTTACCCAACAAATTTAGGCGAAAAATACTTTACAGTTCATTTAGTTATTTGAATTTGAATTTTATAAATATATCTAAATTTCATATCAATGAAACCGTCTTGTAACAACGTTACCAACACTCTTTTGAACTCTTTCGACAGTTTCTTTCATGACGACGTGATGCGGGAGTTCACAAAAGGATACTAAAGCATGTGTTATATATGATTAAAGAATGTGGTGTCGTCTACAGAAACGGTAGTCTTATATTCAACTATTAAACGAAGGACTTGGTGCGTATATTAGATCTTACTTCTGCGTTTAATTTGAAACATCTGCCCAGCGTTGACCTTAAATATTTAATTGTTATTATTGAGTTATTGAAAAAACAAGTATCAAAATAGAGCATTTAAGTTAAGAAGGTGTACTTCGTCACGCTCATTAGTATTATCAGAATCATAACGCAATTTACCTTTAATATAACGTTGTTGGAGAGAGATGGACGGTCCTAAAGTATTCACACGAAATGATGAAATCATTGTATCTGATATTTCTCGTATAGACATAATCCATAAAGACCGTTATGTGGACTTTGAATTAGTGATGCAGACATTTTCCGTGAAAAATCTAATGGCTTTTTCTGTTGAAGTTTTAATACACATTTACAAGACATGTGTTATTCTTGAAACAGTGATCTTCTGGAAGATTTTCCTCCCTCTCTTCCTCGTTATCCCTCCTCCCCCCACCACCCTGTCTCTCTCTCTCTCTCTCTCTCTCTCTCTCTCTCTCTCTCTCTCTCTCTCTCACACACACACACACGCACACACAGTACTCGTACTTTATTGTAGGTACAATTGATTCTCCATCTCATTTCTTGTGGAATGAGATTCAGTGTCAGGCAGTTATTCTCCACAGCTCTTGAACGTAATAAAAGTAAAATCCCAATACTTAAAAAGTGCACTTTCCGAACGTTCGTGTAAAAACTAAATGCGACAAACTGGCGTGCTAGCCACGGGTGTGCGTTTTAGTTAATGAATTCATTCATCTGGCCCAAAAGGGCTGCAAATATCGATCTTGTGGTGCTATACGCATTGTGGCGAAGACATCTGCCGCGGCCTAATGTTGATGAGGGCTGAGCCAGCGCTCTTTGTTGCGTGGCTGACGCAGGGGGGCGAACACAACTACGCCCACGAGCGTCTTACTAATGCATCCTCGTGCTCACAACAACGGGGTACTCTGCTATTTATAGTTACTTCTGAAAAAATGAAACACGCGCATTGACAATGCTTTTTTTTCTAAATGTGAGACTGTAAGAAGGAAAACACATGGCTTTTATCAGACTAACAGAAGGCGAACCAATAGAAATAACAGGCTAGAAAATCACTAAAATATATCCTACTGTTCACATAAAGCGTGCTCCAGATAAGATGTTTTTCTCTGTGACTTACAAAATAATCACTGAAAGGAATATTTATTTAGATAGGTAAACGTACTGAACATAACTGTTTCTTTGGATTTATGAACACAATTTAGTTATATTCCTGAGCGATATAGCAACGAACATGAGTAAAACAGAAGCTAGACGGGAAATTTATTTGAAAAATCCTAAATAGGTGTAATTCAAAAAATGGTTCAAATTGCTCTGAGCACTATGACACTTAACTTCTAGGGTCATCAGTCCCCTAGAACTACTTAAACCTAACTAACCTAAAGACATCACACACATCCATGCCCGAGGCAGGATTCGAATCTGCGACCGTAGCGGTCGCGCGGTTCCAGTCTGCAGCGCCTAGAACCGCTCGGCCACCCTTGCCGGCAGGTGTAATTCACGCACGAACGATATCGCTTATGAGACCTTCGATCTATCGGTTCTCCAGCATTACTGGTCTATCTGAAAACCTCGCTCAGTTAGATCTACGGAGAGAATACTCAAGATTCGAAGAAGAGCTCCCCGACTCTTGACGAGTTTGTGCAGTAATCTCCAGAGGCTTACGAACTCTGGAGATGCTACAAGAAATGGATGGTGCATCCTGGAATGTTCACTTTCCGATACGAATCATTAAATACACCATTATTCTCCAAATCACATTTCGCGAAAGGCGAACGACGGAAAAATTAGAAATATTCAGAAGCACACAGAAGGAAACTGTAAATTATCCATCCTTCCCACCAGGCGCAAGTCGAATAGGTACAGAGGGGAAGGAGGAATGTTGTTGTTGTTGTTGTCTTCAGTCCTGAGACTGGTTTGATGCAGCTCTCCATGCTACTCTATCCTGTGCAAGCTGCTTCATCTCCCAGTACCTACTGCAACCTACATCCTTCTGAATCTGTTTAGTGTACTCATCTCTCGGTCTCCCTCTACGATTTTTACCCTCCACGCTGCCCTCCAATGCTAAATTTGTGATCCCTTGATGCCTCAAAACATGTCCTACCAACCGATCCCTTCTAGTCAAGTTGTGCCACAAACTTCTCTTCTCCCCAATCCTATTCAATACCTCCTCATTAGTTACGTGATCTATCCACCTTATCTTCAGTATTCTTCTGTAGCACCACATTTCGAAAGCTTCTATTCTCTTCTTGTCCAAACTAGTTATCGTCCATGTTTCACTTCGATACATGGCTACACTCCAAACAAATACTTTCAGAAACGACTTCCTAATACATAAATCTATATTCGATGTTAACAAATTTCTCTTCTTCAGAAACGCTTTCCTTGCCATTGCCAGTCTACATTTTATATCCTCTCTACTTCGACCATCATCAGTTATTTTACTTCCTAAATAGCAAAACTCCTTTACTACTTTAAGTGTCTCATTTCCTAATCTAATTCCCTCAGCATCACCCGATTTAATTTGACTACATTCCATTATCCTCGTTTTGCTTTTGTTAATGTTCATCTTATATCCTCCTTTCAAGACACTGTCCATTCCGTTCAACTGCTCTTCCAAGTCCTTTGCCGTCTCTGACAGAATTACAATGTCATCGGCGAACCTCAAAGTTTTTACTTCGTCTCCATGAATTTTAATACCTACTCCAAATTTTTCTTTTGTTTCCTTTACTGCTTGCTCAATATACAGATTGAATAACATCGGGGAGAGGCTACAACCCTGTCTCATTCCTTTCCCAACCACTGCTTCCCTTTCATGCCCCTCGACTCTTATTACTGCCATCTCGTTTCTGTACAAATTATAAATAGCCTTTCGCTCCCTGTATTTTACCCCTGCCACCTTTAGAATTTGAAAAAGAGTATTCCAGTCAACATTGTCAAAAGCTTTCTCTAAGTCTACAAATGCTAGAAACGTAGGTTTGCCTTTTCTTAATCTTTCTTCTAAGATTGAAGAAATGTACGATGAAATAAAAGAAATTATTCAGATAGTGAAGGGAGACGAAAATTTAATAGTAATGGGTGACTGGAATTCGAGTGTAGGAAAAGGGAGAGAAGGAAACATAGTAGGTGAATATGGATTGGGGCTAAGAAATGAAAGAGGAAGCCGCCTAGTAGAATTTTGCACAGAGCACAACTTAATCATAGCTAACACTTGGTTTAAGAATCATGAAAGAAGGTTGTATACGTGGAAGAACCCTGGAGATACTAAAAGGTATCAGATAGATTATATAATGGTAAGACAGAGATTTAGGAACCAGGTTTTAAGTTGTAAGACATTTCCAGGGGCAGATGTGGACTCTGACCACAATCTATTGGTTATGACCTGTAGATTAAAACTGAAGAAACTGCAAAAATGTGGGAAATTAAGGAGATGGGACCTGGATAAACTGAAAGAACCAGAGGTTGTACAGAGTTTCAGAGAGAGCATAAGGGAACAATTGACAGGAATAGGGGAAAGAAATACAGTAGAAGAAGAATGGGTAGCTCTGAGGGATGTAGTAGTGAAGGCAACAGAGGATAAAGTAGGTACAAACCGAGGGCTGCTAGAAATCCTTGGGTAACAGAAGAAATATTTAATTTAATTGATGAAAGGAGAAAATATAAAAATGCAGTAAATGAAGCAGGCAAAAAGGAATACAAACGTCTCAAAAATGAGATCGACAGGAAGTGCAAAATGGCTAAACAGGGATGGCTAGAGGACAAATGTAAGGATGTAGAGGCTTATCTCACTAGGGGTAAGATAGATACAGCCTACAGGAAAATTAAAGAGACCTTTGGAGAGAAGAGAACCACGTGTATGAATATCAAGAATGTAATAGCTCTATTACACGACACACCTAACGTGTAAGTCTTCACTAGTACGCCAACATTCGAAACCACTTGCTTATTTAGATCGGTTACGTAGGAGAGTGCGAAAGTTGATATTTTGTAAAGATGCTATTTACTCATTTTGTAGCTACTGAGAAGTTTAGTTTCATATTTATTAAGCACCTATTATTATCTTGTGCAGCTATAATATAATTACGTTGAGGTATACAGAATTATGGATTTAAGTATTCGTTTTATGTCACGCTGATACAAGCAAACGGTTTATTTAAGACATGGAAAACGCACTTCTCTATGCAGCATTTGCCGTTATGGTATCCGCCTTAGCCGTTACGTGAAGGGCAGAACGGCATAATGCCAGAAGTAGGAATTGGGTTGGACCATGGCTGGGAAGAATGGAAATTTAGGAACTTCGTCAGAATGGATGTGCCTTATCGATCGTACATGACGAGATTCGTACAAGTGAATCAGTAATGAGGGAAGTTATCTCACAATAGTGCGAGCGCAGAGATACAGAACGGCTCTTTCAGTCCTCACTGATGACGGCCACCACAACAGCTCTGACTCTCGTCGCTATTCTCTCGGAACTATCTTTTCTGGCATGCTGAAATAATTCGAGAAATGCAGTCAAATCAAACAATTGAGGTACTTTCAGCAAGTAACGGTGACATTTACACTTATCGAAAGTAAAATGAGATGCACGTTTAAATAAAACGTATCAAATCAGAATTAAACATTTGCAGACGTACTTTATTGTGGTAGAGCGTACCTAGAGAATCATACAGACACCTCTCCTTGCTGTATGCCTCAATAAGAATGCTTACACTTTTTTTGTGTAGTCCATTTCTATAGTAAGAAATTGTGATTAGATGTACAAATTTTCTCAACGGTGATCAGTAAAAGATGATTATAATGTGTTATTACGTAGTTATGAGTAATACTTACCGAAAAATGTGTAGAATATCTCTTACAATAGCCAAAAGTGCCCTCAAGAGCTCGCGTGTTTCTCGGCTGTTGACCACACGTGAAAACAATAACAAGCAGAAAATCAGCTCCGCCGGCCCATGTGGCCGAGCGGTTCTAGGCGCTTCAGTCTGGAACCGCGCGACCGCGACGGTCGCAGGTTCGAATCCTGCCTCGGGCATGGATGCGTGTGATGTCCTAAGGTTAGTAAGGTTTAAGTAGTTCTAAGTTCTAGGGGACTGATGACCTCAGTTGCTAAGTCCCATAGTTCTCAGAGCCATTTGAACCATTTAAAAAACCTGCTCCAAATGCTGGGATCTGCACAGGCTCGCCTACACCTCTTCTATTGGGCACATGCGGATCCATGGCAGAATAGAATGGTTCCTATTTATCCCTGGCGGATAAACCGTCTGCTGAAATCATAGCTCTACCCATTGTGCCGGTAGGTGGCAGGCTGATTTTGGCGTAGGGGACCCATCGGATTAGGGAAGGATGGGGAAGGAAGTCGGCCGTGCCCTTTCAAAAGAACCATCCTAGAATTTGCCTGGAACGATTCAGGGAAATCACTGAAAACTTAAATGAGGATGGCCGGGCACGGGTTTGAACCGTAGTCCTCCCGAATGCGAGTCTAGTATACTAACCACTGCGCCAACTCGCTCGCCAGCCGTCTATACTTGACTTGAACACATTAGGTGTGTCGTGGAATACCGGCTGAATCTTCCACCCCACATGCGCTGGATTTGTTTTGGAAGAAAGCCATTTTCATTTAGCTAATTAGGGGTTAAAAATAAACGGTTAATAGCAGGACACTTTACAGCACGACTCAGTAATGTGCTATATAAACACTCATGAGAGCATTTCTGGAAAATCTCACAGTGCAGTCCCCAAAGTACGATGGGCGTATTGCAGGAATTGTGTGACGGCGGAGGTACGGGGACGATAGACAGGGCTGACGTGTTTACCCTCAGTTAGCCGGAAGCTGCGCGCCAGGGCTGCGTTCCCCCGGCACACAGCGCCGGCCTCAGTAATGCAATATCCGAGCTGAAAATTGTGTGTGTCGCCGGAGCAGCGCTTTGTGCGGCCCTGAGTTACGGCGCTCACCTGCCGCCGCCAGCCCAACACTCTGAAGTAAGGGTCACGGTCGAAAGCGTGATATGAGTGCGTGTCTTTCTAAGCTTCAGATAGCTGAATGTGTCCGTATTAGAAAAGAAACAGAGTAACTCACGCTTTACACGAAAGGACAACAGCCTCAAAGAGTGTGGGGACCTAGCAGCAATCGCTATTATTGTAAACTGTCGAAGCTGCGTTGGTAAAGTACCGGAACTTCAAGCGCTCATAGAAAGGACCGAAGCTGAAATCGTTATAGGTACGGAAAGCTGGCTGAAGCCAGAGATAAATTCTGCTGAAATTTTTACAGAGGCACAGACGGTGTGTGGAAAGGATAGTTTGCATGCAACCGGTGGTGGCGTGTTTGTCGCTGTTAGTAGTAGTTTATCCTGTAGTGAAGTAGAAGTGGATAGTTCCTAATACTTATTATGGGTGGAGGTTATACTTAACCGAGCTAGGTTGATAATTGTCTCCTTTTACCAACCTCCCGACTCAGCAGTATTAATGGCAGGACAATTGAGAGAAAATCTGGAATACATTTCACATAAATTTCTTCAGCATGTTATAGTCTTAGGTGGAGATTTCAACTTATCAGATATAGACTGGGACACTCAGATGTTTAGGGCGGGTGGTAGGGACAGAGCATCGAGTGACTTATATTGAGTGCACTATCCGAAAATTACCTCGAGCAATTAAACAGAGAACCGTGGAGATAAAAACAGATAACAAACAGACCCGAACTTTTCGACTCTGTAAGCGCAGAACAGGCCGTTGCAGTATTGCTGAATATGGAAGTAAATAGGAATATTAAAAAAGGGAGGGAGGTTTATCTGTTTAGCAAGAGTAATAGGAGGCAGATTTCAGACTACCTAACAGATCAAAACGAAAATTTCTGTTCTGTCACTGACAATGTTGAGTGTTTATGGAAAAAATTCAAGGCAATCGTAAAATGTGTTTTAGACAGGTACGTGCCGATGAAACTGTGAGGGACGGGAAAAACCCACCGTGGTTCAACAACAAAGTTAGGAAACTACTGCGGAAGCAAAGAGAGCTTCACTGCACATTTAAAAACAGCCAGAACCTCTCAGACAAACAGAAGCTAAAAGATGTCAAAGTTAGCGTAAGGAGGGTTATGCGTGAAGCGTTCAGTGAATTCGAAAGTAAAATTTTATATACCGACTTGACAGAAAATCCTAGGAAGTTCCGGTCTTACGTTGAATCAGTAAGTGGATCGAAACAACATATCTAGAACCACTGGGATGATAATGGCATTGAAACAGAGGATGACACGCTTAAAGCTGAAATACTAAACATCTTTTTCCAAAGTTGTTTCACAGAGGAAGACCGCACTGCAGTTCCTTCTCTAAATCCTCGCACGAACGAAAACAATGGCTGACATCGAAATAAGTATCCAAGGAATAGAAAAGCAACTGAAATCACTCAACAGAGGAAAGTCCACACTACATGTAGGGGTACCAATTCGATTCTACACAGAGTACGCGAAAAAACTTGCCCCCCTTCTAACAGCCGTGTACCGCAAGTCTCTAGAGGAACGGAAGGTTCCAAATGATTGGAAAAGAGGACAGGTAGTTCCAGGTTTCAAGAAGGGTCGTCGAGCAGATGCGCAAAACTGTAGACCTATATCTCTGACATCGATCTGTTGTAGAATTTTAGAACATGTTTTTTGTTCACGTATCATGTCATTTCTGGAAACCCAGAATCTACTCTGAAGGAATCAACATGGATTCTGGAAATAGCGATCGTGTGAGACCAAACTTGCTTTATTTGTTCATGAGACCCAGAACATATTAGATACAGTCTGCCAGGTAGATGCCACTTTCCTTGACTTCCGGAAGGCGTTCGATACAGTTCCGCACTGTCGCCTGATAAACAAAGTAAGCGAATACGGAATATCAGACCAGCTGTGTCGCTGGATTGAAGAGTTTTTAGCAAACAGAACACAGCATGTTGTTCTTAATGGAGACACGTCTACAGACGTTAAAGTAACCTCTGGCGTGCCACAGGGGGGTGTTATGGGACCATTGCTTTTCACAAAAAATGGTTCAAATGTCTCTGAGCACTATGGGACTTAACTTCTGAAGTCATCAGTCCCCTAGAACTTAGAACTACTAAAACCTAACTAACCTAAGGACAACACATACATCCATGCCCAAGGCAGGATTCGAACCTGCGACTGTAGCCATCTCGCGGTTCCAGACTGTAGCGCCTAGAACCGCTCGGTCACAAAGGCCGGCTGCTATTCACAATATACAGGGTGATTCAAAAAGAATACCACAACTTTAAAAATGTGTATTTAATGAAAGAAACACAATATAACTTTCTGTTATACATCATTACAAAGAGTATTTAAAAAGGTTTTTTTTCACTCAGAAACAAGTTCAGAGATGTTCAATATGGCCCTCTCCAGACACTCGAACAATACCAACCCGATACTCCAACTCATTCAACTCTCTGTAGCATATCAGGCGTAACAGTTTGGATAGCTGTTGTTATTTCTCGTTTCAAATCATCAATGGTGGCTGGGAGAGGTGGCCGAAACACCATATCCTTAACATAGCCCCATAAGAAAAAATCGCTGGGGGTACGATCAGGGCTTCTTGGAGGCCAGTGATGAAGTGCTCTGTCACGGGCTGCCTGGCGGCCGATGCATCGCCTCGGGTAGTTGACGTTCAGGTAGTTACGGACAGATAAGTGCCAATGTGGTGGCGCTCCATCCTGCTGAAATATGAATTGTTGTGCTTCTTGTTCGAGCTGAGGGAACAGCCAATTCTCTAACGTCTCCAGATACTGTAGTCCAGTTACAGTAGCACCTTCGAAGAAAAAGGGACCAAAAACTTTATTGGCTGAAATGGCACAGAAAACGTTCACCTTAGGCGAGTCACATTCATACTGAGTTGTTTCCCGCGGATTCTCAGTGCTCCATATACAGACATTGTAACGGTTGACTTTCACGTTAGCGTGGAAAGTTGCTTCATCACTAAACACAAATTCATCTGTTTCCATTTGAGCAAGGATAAAATCATAGAAATCGATTCTTTTAATCTTATCAGCTGCAGACAGTGCTTGAACCAATTTCAGACGATAAGGTTTCATAACTAACCTTTTTTGTAGGACTCTCCATACAGTTGATTGTGGAATTTGCAGGTCTCTGCTAGCTCTGCGAGTCGATTTTCCTGGGGTGCGAACAAATGCTTGCTGGATGCGTGCTACATTTTCATCACTCGTTCTCGGCCGTCCAGAACTTTTCCCTTTCCACAAACACCCATTCTCTGTAAACTGTTTATACCAACGTTTAATACACCACCTATCAGGAGGTTTAACACCATACTTCGTTCGAAATGCACGCTGAACAACTGTCGTCGATTCACTTCTGCCGTACTCAAATCACAAAAAGCTTTCTGTTGAGCGGTCGCCATCTTAGCATCAACTGACGCTGACGCCTAGTCAACAGCGCCTCAAGCGAACAACTGTACAACTAAATGAAACTTTATAGCTCCCTTAATTCGCCGACAGATAGTGCTTAGCTCTGCCTTTTGTCGTTGCAGAGTTTTAAATTCCTAAAGTTGTGGTATTCTTTTTGAATCACCCTGTATATAAATGACATAGTAGACGGTGTCCGAAGTTCCATGTGGCTTTTCGCGGATGATACTGTAGTATACAGAGAAGTTGCAGCATTAGAAAATTTCTGAAAAATGCAGGAAGATCTGCAGCGTATAGGCACTTGGTGCAGGGAGTGGCAACTGATACTTAACATAGACAAATATAATCTATTGCGAATACATAGAAAGAGGAATCCTTTATTATATGATTATATGATAGGGGAACAAACATAGGTAGCAGTTACTTTTGCAAAATATCTGGGAGTATGCGTACAGAACTATTTGAAGTGGAATGACCTTATAAAATTAATTGTTGGTAAGGTGGGTGCCAGGTTGAGATTCATTGGGAGAGCCCTTAGAAAATGTAGTCCATCAACAAAGGAGGTGGCTTACAAAGCACTCGTTCGACCTATACTTGAGTACTGCTCATCAGTGTGGGATCCGTACCAGGTCGGGTTGTTAGAGGAGATAGAAAAGATCCAAAGAAGAGCGGCGCGTTTCTTCACAGGGTTATTTGGTAAGCGTGATAGCGTCACGGAGATGTTTAGCAAACTCAACTGGCAGCCTCTGCAAGAGAGGCGCTCAGCATCGCGGTGTAGCTTGCTGTCCAGGTTTCGAGAGGGTGCGTTTCAGGATGAGGCATCGAATATATTGCTTCCCCCTACTTATACCTCCCGAGGAGATCACGAATGTAAAATTAGAGAGATTCGAGCGCGCAAGGAGGCTTTGCGGCAGTCGTTCTTCCCGCGAACCATACGCGACTGGAACAGAAAAGGGAGGTAATGACAGTGGCACGTAAAGTGCCCTCCGCCACACACCTTTAGGTGGCTTGCGGAGAATAAATGTAGATGTAGATGTAGAAAATGCTTTGCACCAAGTATATCTTCAATCCGAATGTCGACATTAATTATTTTCATATCTCGGAACCAATTTTTGCGTTCTAAGATGCGTCTTTCACGCCAGATATGATTTTCATAGTATTTAAAACTAGTTAGAAAGTTCTGACAAAATTACAAACCATTAAAATATACCGTAAATATCCATTTCGCGGCTTGAACAGCAATAGTGTGGCATAATATTTTTACTTACAATTTTCACGCGGGTCAGACGGAAATAAAACAAGACAATACGCCGACTAGCGTCATTAAAGTACTTACATCGATGAGGCATAACTTTATGACCACAGCCCACCATGAGCTGAATGCCACCTGGTAGCGTTTCCGGCACCTGATATGGTAAGGAAAGAATACGAGGGGCGTTCAATAAGTAATGCAACACATATTTTTTCTCGGCCAATTTTAGTTGAAAAAATGCGGAATTTGTCGCAGGATATCGTGGCTTCAGCCCCCATAGTTTCATAAAATCCCGATAGGTCGCGGCGCTACACGTAGCCTTCAAAATGGCGTTTGTAATGGAGGTGCGTTCCAATCATTGACTTTCTTTTGGCGGAAAACCAGAGCCTCGCAGCTGTTCATAGGCGTTTTGCAGAATGCCTACAGAATCCTAGCAGTGAACAAAAGCGCTGTGAGTCGTTGGGCGAGGCGTCTGAAATCGTCTCAGCAAGGTCACTCAGACCTCTCCGATCCCCCGTGTGCCGGCCGGCTGCATTCAGCTGTGACTCCTGCATGTTGGAACGTACAGACACTCTCATTCGAGGTGATCGAAGCATCATAATCAAACACGTCGCTGTACAATTGCACGTCGCTGTTAGTAGTGTTGACTCACTCGACAACCAGTTGGAGTACTCAAACGTGTGTGCCTCTTGGGTTCCTAGCCGCCTAGCGCAAGTCTATAATGGACAATGAAGGACCATCTGCATGGAATTGCTCGCGCGTTACAAGATTGATCGTGACAATTTTTTGTCGAACATTGACACAGGCGATGAAACATGGTTTGATACGTTCGAACCGGGAACGAAACGGCAATGCATGGAATGGCGCCAAAGTTCAAAGGTGCACCCTCAGTCGGTAAACTCGTGGAGACAGTGTTCTGGAACTCTGGAGGTGTTTTTCTGTTTGATGTCCTCCACCATGGTGCAATGGTCAGCTCTGACGTGTATTGTGCTACGCTCATGAAACTAAAAAATCGACCTACAGCTGTTAGTTGCCACAAAAATGCAAACGAATTTCACCATCTCCGTGACAGCAGAAGGCCTCCAACAAATCTGAGTGACTGAGAGGAGCTCACAATGCTCATTGGACTGTTCTTCCTTATCCACCCTACAGCACGGATCCCACACGTTCCAACTTCCAGCTGTATGGCCCAATGAAAGCTGCACTCCGCTGGAAGAGGTTCGTCGATCATATACAAGTTACTGATGCAGGGAGACGTTGGCTCACACGTCAACCAGTTGATTGGTACCTTGCGGGCATATAGGCCCTCCCTGTTAGCATAAGGCCATCACATTGAATAGAACTGCCCATTAAATTGCTACACCACGACGATGACGTGCTGCAGACGCAAAATTTAACCGACAGGAAGAAGATGCTGCGATATGCAAATGATTAGCTTTTGAGAGCATTCACAGAAGGTTGGCGCCGGTGGCTACACCTACAACATGCTGACATGAGAAAAGTTTCCAACGGATTTCTCATACACAAACAGCAGTTCACCGGCGTTGCCTGGTGAAACGTTGTTGTGATGCCTCGTGTAAGGAGGAGAAATGCGTACCATCACGTTTC
The DNA here is from genome assembly GCF_023897955.1 of Schistocerca gregaria. Classification (NCBI taxonomy): domain Eukaryota; kingdom Metazoa; phylum Arthropoda; class Insecta; order Orthoptera; family Acrididae; genus Schistocerca; species Schistocerca gregaria. Next base: position 101,838,935 of record NC_064931.1, read on the forward strand.
CGACTTTGATAAACGTCGGATTGTAGCCTACCGTGATTGCGGTTTATCGTATTGCGACATTGCTGCTCGCGTTGGTCGAGATCCAATGACTGTTAGCAGAATATGGAATCACTGGGCTCAGGAGGGAAATACGGAACGCCGTGCTGGATCCCAACGGTCTCGCAATACCAGTAGTCGAGATGACAGGCATCTTATCCTCATGGCTGTAACGGATCGTGCAGCCACGTCTCCATCCCTGAGTCAACAGATGGGGACGTTTGCAAGACAACAGCCATCTGCACGAACAGTTCGACGACGTTTGCACCAGCATGGACTATCAGCTCGAAGACCATAGCTGCGGTTACCCTCGACGCTGCATCACAGACAGTAGCGCCTGTTATGGTGTACTCAACGACGAACCTGGATTCACGAATGGCAAAACGTCAATTTTTCGGATGAATCCAGGTTCTGTTTACAGCATCATGATGGTCGCATCCGTATTTGGCGACGTCGCGGTGAACGCACATTGGAACTGTGTATTCCTCATCGTCATACTGGCGTATCCACCGGCGTGATGGTATCGGGTGCCATTGGTTACACGTCTCGGTGACCTCTTGTTCGCACTGACGACACTTTGAACAGTGGACGTTACATTTCTGATGTGTTACGACCCTGTGGCTCTACCCTTTATTCGGTCCCTGCGAAACCCTACATTTCAGCAGGATAATGCACGACCGCATGTTGCAGGTCCTGTACGGGCCTTTCTGGGTACAGAAAATGTTCGACTGCTGCCCTGGCCAACACATTCTCCAGATCTCTTACCGATTGAAAACGTCTGGTCAATGGTGGCCGAGCAACTGGCTCTTCACAACACGCCAGTCACTACTCTTGATGAACTGTTGTATCGTATTGAAGCTCCATGGGCAGCTGTACCTGTACACGCCATCCAAGCTCTGTTTGACTCAATGCCCAGGCGTATTAACGCCATTACTACGGCGAGAGGTGGTTGTTCTGGGTACCGATTTCTCAGGATCTACGCCCCCAAATTGCGTGCAAATGTAATCACATGTCAGTTCTAGTATAATATATTTGTCCAATGAATTCCCCTTTATCATCTGCATTTCTTCTTGCCATAGCAATTTTAATGGCCAGTAGTGTATGTTGAAAAATATGGTTTTGTATCCAAAGGAGTGGAGGATAATAGGGTGTATTGGAATTCCGTATAAAACCAACCTGCTTTCAGAGAGAAAAATGTTCCATCACGTATTGACGTTCCCCCTTTAAATGGAGCAGACACGAATGGGAAGTCGTTCCAGCGATGAAACGGGTTGCGAATGTGGAATTCCACTGATATAAGCTTTTTTGTTTGTTATGGCTCGACGACTGGGAACAAGCGTCACAGAAAACGTTAAGTTGGTCGGCTGTTGCTGTATTAATGTCGTTATCATCCATAGAAAGTGGTTGATGGAACCATGAGTAAGTCACTTTGGATTGGACGACCGTATATCGTCACAGAAGGTGGAAGTCGGAAGTTTGCCCGCTCTTTACAGCAGAATAGGCAGATCTGTGAGCGTTTAGCGCACACTGTCGAATATGAGGCACCGCTGTAGACGACCGCTACGTGTTCGCAGGTTGATCAACGACATCGTCAATTGCAGTGAGCACCGGGGTTCTTGAGAATGGACCGTCGATCAACAGATAAGATTCGTCAGTTAGGATAAATCACATTCCTTGTTATACCTGGTCGATGGACGTGTCTAGAGATAGGTGTTATCCGAGCGAACGGATGCTCCAAACATGCGCCGCGCCACAGAGGCAAGCCATTGGGATCAGTGTTACACCACGAGAGTTATTCTCTTGGGCTTCGATGGACTTTGTGGCAGTAGTCGAAGTCACCGTGACAGCTGTGGGCTACATGAACGCTGTTGCTCACCACCCGCACTCCGCTAAGTTCGATCTCTTACCCCACAACGATGGCATCTTCTAGCTGTATAACTTCCTGTGTCAGAAGCCCAGAATCATGTTGCAACGGTTTGAGGAGCATAATAGTAAACTCACGTTGATGTCTTGGGCACCAAGTTCACCTTATCTGAACCGAGTCGAATGCATCTGGGACGTATCAGGTGCTAGCCCATCGGCCAGAAATTGTATTATCTGAGCATCGGCATCTGGTGCTACGTATCTCCAGAAACCTTACGACTTGTGGAATCCATACCACCCAGAAGTGCTGCTGTGTTGCGTTCGGAAGCTAGACCAACACGCTGTTAACTAGAGGCTCATAATGTTTTGTCTCATCAGTATATTTCAAGAGTTTCATGCATAATTACAAACAAAGAACTTCTCATATTGCGTCCTAACTGAATGAGATTGTACTGTATTCACATCCTATTAGATAAACGCTAATATTCTTAGGTTCTGTCCTATAGGTGTTATTAATGTATTTGGTAGATATCGCCATGATAATCGCTGAAAATGAAAAAAATGGAAATGTGAATTTGAAAATATATGGTAAATGTGAGTGGGACGCTAGTTAACGACGCACTTCTGTGCACTGTAAAACTATAACTGAAGTTTCTAGTTAGTCAAGATGTGTATATGGAAGGAAACTGTATGTGCTCTATAACATAAATGGTAGAGGAAATTCAGAGGCGGTTTTCTTCCAGAGAACTCGTTATTTCCACAAGATTCTCTTTCTTTTCGCAATAATATGATAGTGTGACTACAGCCAAATTGTTTCGTATGGTGATCTATTTTGTGAATCTGTACTACACCCGACAGTAACAGCGTCCGATGCATCTTACGAGAATTTGTATTCATTGTTAAATCTCGACTAAAGACTACTAGCAGAAACGTGCTAAGGGCAGGAATAAAATCAATAATTTATTTTATTCTAATTTTAATAAAGTACCTATTCTTGATACACTGAGGAGATAAAACGCATTATGCAGTTTCGTGTGAGCTAGGTACAGTATGTAATTCACTCGGAATTAGTATTGGTGAGTATTACAGCTGAAGGGAATACTTACATCAGATAGAAATATGATTAATTTATTGCATTTTATTTATTTCAGAAGATGTTTGTTTTATATCTTTTATGTACGTGCATACACTCTTTGTCATCCGTGTTATCCGTCCCTACACGCCGTAACATGTGCCACTGTGTAAAAAAACTCTCCATTTCTGCTTGACAAATATATGCCATCACGTTTTTTGCGCGGCGACAAACTGTCATCTTGCCGGAGATGGATGGTATTTGAGAGGTAAAGGTTGTGTGGGTCTTTATTCAGCGGGAGGGACGAGTCTCGAATAACTCCTTAAGAACCCAGGAAAAATATCTGCAGTGATATTTTAGGAAATGTTTCAGTAGTTGTTGCAGCCTACACATGAGAGGTAAGCAGATATGCGATTATGTCGCAGTTGGTGCAGCCCTTAATGCTCTTTTATGTTGATATCTGATGTCATAAAAAAATTTTCATAATTTTTCACTTTGTGCTAGTTCCTTCGGCTCTGACATTTCAGTCATCCCAAAGAAGGGAATGATTGAAGTGTTCTACAATAATAGAACAAGAACACATTTACCTACAAATTTCATGCAGAGTAACTTCTAATATAAATAACAGATCGTACATATTCTCTCCTTAAGTTGTTCCATTTTTAGGTAACATTTTAGCTTATTTCGTCTGTCAACTTAGTAAACTGAATTTTATATGATTAAAGCAAAAAAACTAATGCGAATATACGTGGTGTTAGCTATGCCATAATAACGATACTTATACAACAATTATTCAATGATAGATACGAAATATAAAATTGTGATAAATATTAAATTTAATATCATCAGTGACTATTATTTAACTGAAATGTTAACAGTTCGATACGTTATACAATAGATCTCTCAAATTATTGCAGTTGTGGAGTGACATCTATCGCATTATATAATTAATCACATTTACGAATTTATACAAATATGCCCCGGTGTAAATATTTCGCCTAACTATGTACAATTCTGCTTCCTCTCGTTACAATCTGAGGACCGTCGGCCAGTTTCGATTGTCCTTCCAATTACACACCATTATTGCTTCATCCCGTACCTTCGATACTGTTTTATCATAATCCGACCTTGCGTTCCTTTTATTTTAATGTTCTATTTCCCATACTTCTCTTTTTATTGCATCTCATTATCCTTTGATGTATATTTGGAAATGTTTCGTAAACACTGGATGATGTCGAGTTCTTCTCTAAAAAATAAAAGAAACACTGTTCATTACCACTTCTCTTAACATTTCATTGTACTCAACTACTTCATCATAAATTATTGATTTCCAATATTCGATAGCTTTTTGATGCCCAAATATCTAGCCTGTGTGTCTTACGTCTAGGTTTGTACTTTTCTTAATTTTTCATTGAAAACGTTACTTTTCAAAACTTCAATAACTCTCAGTCATACTATTTTAAAATAACTGTTATTTCACTAACATTGTTGTCTTGCTACAGAACGCTGACTGTATTTGTTTCATTTCGTAGTCATTATGTCCTGCCGAGAAAAATATTTCTTTCTCGAAATAAAGTTATACTCATTTCTAAAACACAACTTCAGCAGGTCTGTTTTTTTTCTTTTTCCTTTCTCAAAGAATAGAGTATATAGTTTACTTCGGCAGATGTGTTTGGTTTATTTTTCCTCAAAGTATCGTCTACACACTTTAAAGGGCAACTCTATAAACGCCGTTATTATATTACTGAAAATTTACAAAAAGATAAGATCTGAAGAAGATTATATAAACTAATTTCAGATGAAATACTTGTGACTGTCATCAAGCACAAAAGTAGAAGTATCTCATTGAAGTAATGCAATTGGCAATTCGTAAGTAAATGTATGGCTGGTACTCAGATTTCATTGCTGATTATAGGCTGAAGATAACGATAGATTCCATTATAGAACAATTGGCGGACAGGACTGAGCTGTTGTGTACTAGATTTTCTAACAAATTACAAAACAACATCCGCGGAAAAGATAAATTCATGAAAAATGTACCAATGACAATAATTTACTAAACGCTTTGGAACTAAAGGTACTCATCAAGTCAGTGCGAAAGACTAGTCAAAAATTAAACGCAAATTGATGGCCACTTAACTTTATAGACACATCATAGAGAAGTAATGTGCTATCATTAAGCAAGTGATTGTCTTCTCCTAAAATGCTTATTTTCTTTTTGATTTCTTAAAAATTATAAAAATAAGAAGCCCTGTAAACACGTGATGAAAAACACAACGTCTCTACACATGTGGCATACTTGATGTCGTCTGTTGTGATATCGCTCTTTTATCGACTCCGTGCACTTCCTGTTCTTCAGTTGCCAATGATAGATGACAGACTCCTAGGATGGAGCTACCGGCAGCGACTACTAAAGCATGATATGGGTACATTTTCACCTCACTACGTATTTAGTACATCACACCTGGGACAATCACAGTCATTTCTTACAAGATATTAGTAAACACATTGAAAGTTATTCAGTTATCATAATTCCAAACTAGAGTACCTCCAGATATTATGTTCTATTCTTTGTCGACAATCCCCGTATCGACTGTCGCTAAGTTATAGCTTTTGTGCAGTCACCTGATATAAATTACAACATCTACGCTCCTCTGAAGTTAATTCTCACTCGCAGTTGGAGCTACCATAGCGTCTTGAGGTCAGTCGTCATTTACAAAACTATTTTTCCTAGTGCATCTTTTTAAAGTGAGTAATCAAAGTATCCGTAATTCACTGTTTTGATAGTTGGCTCTGTTAAAATAGACCTAGTGATTCTCTTTGGTATCCTCTGTATTCATGGAAATTGCCTCTACCTTTGATTTCAAGACACTTTTGGCATACAAATGGATGTACAGGTAGGAATAGCACTGCTTTATCTGGTTGCATATTCGAAATACAGATATTTGGCATAAATATACATTGTACTTATAGGTATCGCTGTTGCCTCTCTTATTAATTTCGTGCACTTGGTGTTCTTAAATTACCAATGAGAGGTCGAGAGAACGGAGATACCTCTAACGAGGGAAACATACGCCCAAAGGTTAATCGAGTCTGGTCATGTTTGGCACCGCCGGAGTACATATTTACATGAAACGAGTGCTGTTATAGTACGATTGACTTCTCAAGGCTTTCCAAGAAATCGATGTTCAAAGTTTTACGAGGCTTTTGAGTACCATACATTAACGGCAATCGACGAGCAGGAACTTTACTGTCTAAGGCAACAGACTAAGACTCTGCCCGTGCTGCGTTCGATTCTCATCGTTTTGTTGATAAACTTCCATCAGACACTTCTATCACCATATCGAATCATGTTTCTTCGAAAAGTAATGATAGTAGTAACAATAATTAATGTGGTACATTCGAGTCAAGTTATACTTAAGAAAGCGTCATGAAATCAACACTTATTTACCTATAAATTGGTGAGCGTAAAAAGTTAAGGCGTTTGTGGCAGTTCACTTACATTTGTTCCTCTCAGTGGTAGGTAGGCAGCATTTTAGCTGCTATCTATCAGGGGCGATCAAATAGTTAATGTTCGAAGGACACACTTACTCCATGCCTACAAGTCTGTGCTTGCATACCCACATTGGAGTCGCGCTGTTGTGTATATACGCTGCAGCAACGCCTCAAACGAAAACATTTTGAACGCCCCTTGTATCATAAAAGCAGGAAAACATAGTGCATACTGACACCAAACCACTTTCTGACACGCCCTTTTGATTTTTAATAATTATATTCGAAAACATGCATTATTGATATCTAAAAATAATGGCGGTCCTCAAATAATTTTTGTTGCGAACCCTGTGTATTTCAGCACACATACGAACATAGGAGCTGTCAACTGATTTAGTACCAGATAATGAAAAATGACATAAGTTCCAAGATTTGACATTTCTCTCAGGCCCTGCAACAATGTAGAAGCATTCTCCACTCGCTTCACAAAATGTTTAACTTACCGACAATAGTGTACATAGCAAAATTGACACAACGGTCATCATTTTGGGTTGTATGGTTCTGAATGTATACGTTGTTCGTCTGTTTTCATCTTGAAAGATTTCTTGATACGAAACAAGATTTCCCTGTTGTAGCAATATAGGTGGTTCGCAGAGGACTAAACAAATTACAAGGACTTGAACTCAGTAAGGTTAGACTTATACTTCACAAACACTAATGTGCTAACGCCGCAACTCAAGGGCTAGCTCTTATACAAAAGCCTTGCAAAAATCTTAACCTCCATTCCTCGAAAACGCTTAAGAAGCGCGTCGTACTAGATTGTATTTGTTATATCGAAAAATGTAGTGTAACAATGAGGAAGCCTAGCCAGCTCAATGACCTGTTAGACGTACACTACCCTTACTTAGTCAGTTTGTTAGTTCACTTCCCATAAACAATTTGAACGATTGTTTTGTCGAAGTGATGAGGAACGAGCAGTTTTCGGGATATGTTTGCAAGATTAGTTTTAACGTTCACTGTCACATTATGTTTTTAGTCCTACTTGTGCAACTGCACATAAAAACAAGTTTTTTTCTAATATTTTTTAAGTATGAATTCGTCAATACAGTAGGACTTGTCTGGGAGAAATGATTGTAAGTTAAATTTAAAACATGCTTTGTTACCTATCAGATATTTTGTGTTATTGGGCAAATGATGTAAAATTTTTGTTACTTCATATCGAACTCTGTTCTGAACTTCAGACAGCTTTAATAATGGCAGTTAAAAGTTATTTTTCCCTCCACTGTTATAGGCATGGACATCAGCGTTCTTATCAAACTGTGATGCATTATTTATGAAGAATGTTTTTAGTGAATGTGTGTATTGTGACGGTGCTGTTAAAATGAATAGCTCCTTCAAGAGGTACCTACACGACGTGAGTGGGTGGAAACCACACATTATTCTTATTGCTCACTTTTGTACTTTCTATGTGATAAGCTACCCCCTTAAATTTTGATATTATTGAGTGGAAATACGCAAAATATGTCAAGAGCTTGATTCTTTTGTTTCCAATTTAACTGTTTAAGAAGCTCAGTAATATGCCTCTTCAGGTTCAAGTTTTCATCAGTATGTACAGCCAGTAATTTGCAGAAGCCTATCCTATTTACTGACTCCTGGTTATTTTCTACATCAGTTGCTGATATGACTCTGTTTGCTATACAGAACTGAATATAGTGTGGCTTTTTCTCAGAATTTAAGAAGCTTCAATTTTCTGAGAAAGACTTTATAATTCTTTGGAAAATCTCATTTACCATCTCTTCTGTTCTTTTCTCTCTAATGGGATTTATTATAATACTAATACAGTCTGCAAAGGCACCCAGTCTACTTGTTGAATGGTAAGTGTAAGGTCATTCACGTATATACAAAATAGCAGTGAATCCAAAATTTGGCCGACCGCTGTGGCCGTGCGGTTCTAGGCGCTTCAGTCTGGAACCGCGCGACCGTTACGGTCGCAGGTTCGAATCCTGCCTCGGGCATGGATGTGTGTGATGTACTTAGGTTAGTTGGGTTTAAGTAGTTCTAAGTTCTAGGGGACTGATGACCACAGATGTTAAGTCCCATAGTGCTCAGGACCATTTTTTGAGCCCAAAATTTGTGCCTGAGAGACACTCTTTGTGATTTCTCCCCCGTCACTAACGATACGCTTCCGACATTGTTTGAATTATTCAGCAAAACCTTTTGCATTATGTTTTTATGTATGTTTCAAACATACTGTGTGTAAAGTTATCAGCTCCATAAAATAGGAATTTTTCTCAGCGAGTAACATGATATGCTCAACTAAGCGCCTCGTAAAGGCCATAAAAAATACTAACTGGCGATATTTTATTGTTTTATGCTAGTATTACTGGATGAGTGAATGTATTAATAGTATTCTCAGTTGAACAACCCTTCTGGAATCGAATCTATGATACATTAAGTAAACTGTTTCCATTTTACATTTTCGAATGTTTTGGGAAGAGTTGTCAGTAAAGAAACTGGAAGATAACTGTTTAAGTCTTTCTTATCACCTTTTTTATAAAGAAGTTTAACAATACCATATTTTAATCTGTCTGGAAAAATTCTCTATGTCAGTGATGTGTTGTGCGTATATGACCAAGGACATTACTTATTAACTTATAAGTTAGTAGTTCGTGACTGCTGCTGCGCTACTACCTATGTTACACATTTCTTCATCTGAAGAATTAGTGTTTTTATACCATTAGCACAAGCTTGCTTTGATCATGTGACTGATTTTCGTCCTACTGTAATACAACTGTTCCAGACTTCTCGTCTGTCCCTTATTACGAATTCACTGTAGATGTTACTGAAGACATAGAAATGAATCATCTCTTATACAGAAAATGACATAGTTCCTTGTACAATTTAACATTCTTGCTCACAGTGGTCTGACGGATATTATACTTTTCACAACGGGGCATAATTTGCATTTAAATAAGTCATTCTGGAACACGTACTAACATAACGATCTGTGCCAAGGAGTCGGAATATGAAACACAAGTATCAGTAGTACTGTTATAATCGAAAAGATTGTCGGTGTTCTGACTAGCCATGGTCAATAGGGGCAGTCCGTTTATGTCGAGCACAAAGAGCTTTTCTTCGGCAACTGATAAATTACTCTTCAGTTCCCTTATTTTACTTTTTCCGTCAGTAAGAAAAATAAAATACAATACTCTTCACATTCAGATTAAAAATCTTGGAGTCCACGAGGTTAAGCTGAGTTCTTAACGCAGAATGTACCACTAAAAACGATCAGTGTTCATTGAGACTGTACGTTCATTATAATCAGTTTAATTCTAAGTTTCTCATGCATCTTGACGCACTCCGAAAGCTAACTCTTCGCGCGTTAGCATGAATGATATACAGAAGAATCACAGTCGGATCGAATCATCGCACCCGATAAATAACTGTTCGTTTTTAGCTGGTTTATCATCGATGCCTACTCCAACGCTGAGTTAGTTCCTCATATTCACCAGAAGAACACAATATAGTGGGTGTACCTAAACGTTAGGACAGTGTGGCCTGGAGACTGACTACCAGCCACGGAAACGCGTTTTGGTGGCAGAAGAATTCAGGTCGCAGTGAGACAGAGCTCTTGCTATGGAGGTGATTTATAACCTTGGAAAACGGCCTGCAGAGAGGGCACTCATTTCCGCTGTTTTGATAAGGTTTAGGTTGCTTCCCTGCCACATCTCTGGTGTATTCACGCCCCGAGGATCGTTCACTTTTAGCACGAGGGCTCCCTTGGCGAAAATTAATAACTTCTGAACTAAGTGTAATTACTATTAGCAAAACTACGGACAATGACACTGCACTGAAGCGCTACTACCGACTATTTGGTATCTTCTGTTCGCCCCCACAATACACAAAAAATCACAAATCAGATTACAGTCAAAATTAATTAACATCGTCACTAGTCTCAAAGGCTCATTAATGTCTAGTTTATTTAATTGGTAATTGTGATGTAGCGATCATAGTTCTTCGCCCCTGGAGAATGTGAGTTCAAACCCTCCTGGTAATCACACCAACCAGCTCCCAGGGCGACATTTACAACGTGCAAGTTAAAATCCGTCTCAGGTTTCTGTCTTCATTGGTGTAGAAGATAATGTCTCGTGAAATCGAATGAATCTTTCTGAAAAGGCGCGTTATGAGTTGTTAAGAAAGGTTGTGGAGTAACAAAGTTCATGTTGTTGTTGTGGTGGTCTTCAGTCCTGAGACTAGTTTGATGCAGCTCTCCATGCTACTCTATCCTGTGCAAGCTTCTTCATCTCCCAGTACTTACTGCAACCTACATCCTTCTGAATCTGCTTAGTGTATTCATCTCTTGGTCTGCCTCTACGATTTTTACCCTCCACGCTGCCGTCCAGTGCTAAATTTGTGATCCCTTGATGCCTCAGAACATGTCCTACCAACCGGTCCCTTCTTATTGTCAAGTTAAGCCACAAACTCCTCTTCTCCCCAATTCTATTCAACACCTCCTCATTAGTTATATGATCTACCAATCTAATCTTCAGCATTCTTCTGTAGCACCACATTTCGAAAGCTTATAATCTCTTCTTGTCCAAACTATTTGTCGTCCACGTTTCACTTCCATACATGGCTACACTTACGGCGCGGCACGTTTCTTTTTACCGCCCTGCCACTGTCCAACAATGTTCATTTGTCTAGCTAAAAGCTGTAGTAGAAAATACTAGACCACTACTGTCTACTTCAGGCTGTAACATACATAGAATTGTCCGGTAAACGAGATATGGCTAGTACTGAAATAAAAGTTTTAACTTGGCAATGTACATTTTCAGGTGTATATTTACGATAAAGATCACAGTTAATACTGCCAAGTCCGTACTAAGTGATACACAATGTAAAGTTCACCCGCAATCCGCAATCACACACGTAGCCAGTTTATGATATTTACACCCGTTACCGCAGTTAATAGAGTTCACTGGATCGTTTAGTTATGAAAATGCTCGCTCAAATGTTGTGCACTCTTCTCTACACGTTGTAACATTGCAGGACATGTTGGGACATATTGAAGTGTTCGATACTGTAGACTTTTGGGGGATGTCGATACAGATATGCAAGGTGTAAAGGGAAACTTTGGTGATGTTTGAATGTTGTACTGTGTCAATATTAGGACATTTTGCACGGAAAGAGCGAAAATAGAATTAGTGTAAGTGTGTATTGGTGTTGGTGACCTATTTTCATTCAGTTTTGTAGTTGTGTTTCGTTTTGTGAAGGGGGGACTCACTGTTTGCTGTAGCTCTGATTGGTTGTGTGGATTGTCAGTTTTGAGCTAAATTGTTTCGTGTAGTTTGGGCGGGATGCTTTTGAGAACTCGCCAGCTGGGGAGAGGGTCTGTGGATGGATGTTTGGTGCACACTTCTGGAGCTTTCTATGGAGAGGTTCTGTATTATGATCGCAAAAATGCGAAGACTTGTGAGGGCTGTTTCATAACCTGGTTTCGAAGGACGATTTGTATCAAGAAGTATTGCTGGAGAGATTTATTTATGTTTTGAAACACGATTTGAATCATTTTACATATAAGTGGTTGTTCTGAATCACTCAAGAAATGTCCAGAATCGGGTGTCAGAATGTTTCTGGAAACATCGGTGCAAATCTGGTGAGGGTTGTCCAGAGGCTGGTGGAAGGATGTTATAAAATCTATTTGGAAGTTGTGCTTATGGGAATTAATATGTACTGATCCTTTTACTTGCTTTGGTCTGTACTAAAATTCGGTAATGTCTAGTTTGGTTTTGGGTCGTGGATTGCTATCGTGTTGTGGGCGAAGCATTGTCAAGGGCTCTCATTGTTTGGAGGGATATTGGTGCACCTAGGAGTTGTCAGTTGCCAGTTCGGATATGCAGTGCGGTTAGCTCTGAGAGTCAGTTGTTGAGTCTGTGAAGTCTGTCAGTTCTGTTTGTAAATAAACGTCTGTAATGAAGAATTACTTGTTGTCGTCAATATGAACTCAAGACCTTCTGCAGGAAGCAGACACCTCCTATTGCAACGTTTTAATTTGGTTGAGGAAGCTGGGATCGCTATAAGTGCAAACAAATTGAAGTGGAACGTTTTAATTTGGTGTTGAGGAGCTGAAATGTTATAACGTAATACCTGTTCCAGTTTTAGATCGCACAACACACCACGCGGTTTTAACTAACAGTCAAAAGCAATAATTTTGATATATATTCCCTCCGAAATTCCACACGACTTCCACTATACCGTTCATTTAAATACGCTTTGTACTACTTCGCGAACTCGTAATTAGCAGTTTTTCTCGATTTTATAGTACTTTCGTCGAAGCAGCTTTCAATGACATGTTACTAGTTCGAACCCTCAGCCCCCGACTTACTTAGATCACACAAAAGGCTTTGTTCCCAGCATAGATTGGCGCGAGCCTGCATTTTTTTGATTGGCTGATATCAGAAACAGCAAATCAGGTTGCAGTATTATCCCGCGCTAACCCGCACTTTACTTCAGTGACCAATCATAGTAATACATTTCGTTCTATGGCAATTGCTAAAAAAATAAATTTAGAAAAGTATCAAATATAAAATTACTTCTTCTGAAATTACCGATTAATTTGTGATCTACTCACGATTTATTAGTACCATAAACTGACTGCACATTTAATTATAGTAAATCCCCTGTATAGTTTAACTGGTACTTCGTGAATAAACAAAACAATTTTCATTTATTTCTGTTCTTCTTCACTCACACAACACTCACACTGCTAATTACTACACATATAAAACAATTATAATTATGCAAATACATTAATTATCAGTAAAATATAACTTTACAACACTGTTTTGGCTACGATTGCTATCACTGTCCGTCAACTGCTGACCTCTGCCGCCTACTATTACAACTACGTGCACCTCTGTAACTCAGGTCCATGTCAGCTGGTGACATCTGTCGATGACTCATGCCTATAACGATATCGTCCTAACAAGTAACAGGAGCGATGCGAAGGCGCTACGCCTCACACTCCATACAAATACTTTCAGAAACGACTTCCTGACACTTAATTCTATACTCGATGTTAACAAATTTCTCTTCTTCAGAAACGCTTTCCTTGCCATTGCCGGTCTACATTTTATATCTTCTCTACTTCGACCATCATAAGTTATTTTGCTCCCCAAATAGCCAAACACCTTTACTACTTTAAGTGTCTCATTTCCTAATCTAATTCCATTATCCTCGTTTTGCTTTTGTTGATGTTCATCTCATATCCTCCTTTCAAGACACTGTCCATTCCGTTCAACTGCTCTTCCAAGTCATTGCCCTTTGCTGTCTCTACAAAGGTCATACAGCCACAGACAGAAATGCTGATTTAAGACTGACCGATTCCAAGGGAACGAGGTGATGTACAGAGAGTGTGTGTGGGTGTTGCAGGATTCCAGATGTCGTTGGTTCGCGTGGTGGTGATAGCGCTGGTGGTGCTGGCGGCGACGGCCCCGCTGAGCGAGCCGCTGCCCGCGGGTGCAGACGCAGGCCAGCAGCGACCCGAGCGCCCGCCCATGTTCACCTCGCCCGAGGAGCTGCGCAACTACCTCACGCAGCTGAGCGACTTCTACGCGTCTCTCGGCAGGCCCAGGTGCGTGCCACAGACGTACTCAATTTCGCAGGAGCCTAAGACTGGAACTAATGAGTGGAAATTAACGTTCAGTTCTTTACTAGTGTAAACAACTTATACTTTATAGCATCAGTCGTTCCAAGCGACAGCTTCCAGTCTCAGTTCACCAGCTGCGACATAATACACTACTGACCATTAAAATTGCTACACCAAGAAGAAATGCAGATCGTAAACGCGTATTCATTGGATAAATATATTATACTAGAACTGACATGTGATTACATTTTCACGCAATTTGTGTGCATTGATCATGAGAAATCAGTACCCAGAACAAACACCTTTGGCCGTAATAACGGCCTTGATATGCCTGGGCATTGAGTCAAACAGAGCTTGGATGGCGTGCACAGGTACAACTGGCCATGCAGCTTCAACACGATACCACCATCAAGAGTAGTGACTGGCGTGTTGTGACGAGCAAGTTGCTCGGCCACCATTGACCTGACGTTTTCAATTGGTGAGAGATCTGGAGAATGTGCTGGCCAGGGCAGCAGTCGAACATTTTCTGTATCCAGAAATGCCCGTGAAGGACCTGCAACATGCGGTCGTGCATTATCCTGCTGAAATGTAGGATTTCGTAGGGATCGAATGAAGGGTAGAGCCACGGATCGTAACACATCTGAAATATAACGTCCACTGTTCAATGTGCCGTCAATGTGAACAAGAGGTGACCAATTGCACCCCATACCATTACGCCAGGTGATACGCCAGTATGGCGATGACGAATACAAGCTTCTCGTGTACGTTCACCGCGATGACGCCCAACACGGATGCGACCATCATGATGCTGTAAACAGAACCTGGATTCATCCGAAAAATTGACGTTTTGCCATTCGTGAATCCAGGTTCGTCGTTGAGTACACCATCACAGGCGCTACTGTCTGTGATGCAGCGTCGAGGGTAACCGCAGCTATGGTCTTCGAGCTGATAGTCCATGCTGGTGCAAACGTCGTCGAACTGTTCGTGCAGATGGCTGTTGTCTTGCAAACGTCCCCATCTGTTGACTCAGGGATGGAGACGTGGCTGCACGATCCGTTACAGCCATGAGGATAAGATGCCTGTCATCTCGACTGTTGGTATTGCGAGACCGTTGGGATCCAGCACGGCGTTCCGTATTTCCCTCCTGAGCCCAGTGATTCCATATTCTGCTAACAATCATTGGATCTCGACCAACGCGAGCAGCAATGTCGCGATACGATAAACCGCAATCACGGTAGGCTACAATCCGACGTTTATCAAAGTCGTAAACGTGATGGTACGCATTTCTCCTCCTTACACGAGGCATCACAACAACGTTTCACCAGGCAACGCCGGTGAACTGCTGTTTGTGTATGATAAATCCGTTGGAAACTTTTCTCATGTCAGCATGTTGTAGGTGTCGCCACCGGCGCCAACCTTCTGTGAATGCTCTCAAAAGCTAATCATTTGCATATCACAGCATCTTCTTCCTGTCGGTTAAATTTTGTGTCTGCAGCACGTTATCGTCGTGGTGTAGCAATTTAATGGGCAGTTCTATTCAATGTGATGGCCTTATGCCAACAGGGAGGGCCTATATGCCAGCAAGGTACCAATCAACTGGTTGACGTGTGAGCCAACGTCTCGCTGCATCAGTAACTTGTATATGATCGACGAACCTCTTCCAGCGGAGTGCAGCTTTCATTGGGCCATACAGCTGAAAGTTGGAACGTGCGGGATCCGTGCTGTAGGGTGGATAAGGAAGAACAGTCCAATGAGCATTGTGAGCTCCTCTCAGTCACTCAGATTTGTTGGAGGCCTTCTGCTGTCACGGAGATGGTGAAATTCGTTTGCATTTTTGTGGCAACTAACAGCTGTAGGTCGATTTTTTAGTTTCATGAGCGTAGCACACTACACTTCAGAGCTGACCATTGCACCATGGTGGAGGACATCAAACAGAAAAACACCTCCAGAGTCCGAGAACACTGTCTCCACGAGTTTACCGACTGAGGGTGCACCTTTTCTTCGAACGAGAGGTGGTGTGGCGCCATTCCATGCATTGCATTGCATTCAGGGATCGAGACGTGGCTGCACGATCCGTTAGAGCCATGCGGATGAGATGCCTGTCATCTCGACTGCTAGTGATACGAGGCCGTTGGGATCCAGCACGGCGTTCCGTATTACCCTCATGAACCCATCGATTCTGCTAACAGTCATTGTATCTCGACCAACGTGAGCAGCAATGTTGCGATAGGATAAACCGCAATCACGATAGGCTAGAATCCGACCTTTATCAAAGTCGGAAACGTGATGGTACGCACGTCTCCACCGTACACGAGGCATCACAACAACGTTTCACCAGGCAACGCCGGTCAACCGCTGTTTTTGTATGAGAAATCGGTTGGAAAGTTTCCTCATGTCAGCACGTTGTAGGTGTCGCCAACGGCGTCAACCTTGTGTGAATGCTCCGAATAGCTAATCATTTGCATATCACAGCATCTTCTTCCTGTCGGTTAAACTTCGCGTCTGTAGCAGATCATCGTCGCGGTGAAGCAATTTTAATGGCCAGTGGTGTAAATAGTTTGAAAGTGGTTGTATGAACCCTTTGCCACACATTCTGCGGGGTAGACGTGTAAATGTGGATGCAGATAAATGAATGGTTCCGCCACAGTAGCCGAACGAATGCCGGCAAGATAGCTCAGCGAGTTCAGTCCGGGGTCTAGTCATGCTTCGAAAAAAGGTCATAGATAAGGTGGGCAGTGTTGACAACTCCCATGTAGAGGACACTCTGTGTCATGAAGTCAACTGGGAAGCTTCATGACTGACAAGGGGACGGCGCCTACGCATTCCACCATTTCGTCCAGATTTATGGTTTATCTAGGACTTGGCCAAAATTGAAAGTGACAGAATGGGAGCTCCAGACTGTCAAACTCTTATAAAAATGGCTTTTTTGGCCCTGGTCGGGCCAGACATGAGCCATTTATACTCAAGTAGTTTCCAGGCAGTGAATGGCCCGGCAGAAGCCCAACAGAATGATAATCTAGAGGCCGTGGGCACTACTTCCCATGCAGAAACATTTTTCAGTTTTCAATTTCTACGTTACTTGCACTGCAAATAAACCAAGATCATGGTCAATATATTGTATTTGTTGTAATGAAATCCTATGAGAAGGAGAACAAATTTCTTCTGTTAACTGACTTCTGGTGAGGACAAACAAATCCACAATTATGCGATGAGATTTTTCAAGACAAAGAAAGACAACCATCTCGCAACATCCCGTACGCTTACTGCAGTATCATCAATGACCACACCGCGGAGCACAGCGTTTCGCGGCCAGGAATCAGACGGCTTTCATCTCACAGCCGGTAGGCGGGGGCACCACCGTCACTCAACAGCGCAGGCGCAGCCACACCTTAGCCGCTTCCGCGGTAATCCCAGCAACGCCAGCCGGTGTACGTACAGAAAATACCAGCCTACCGACTACAAGCCAATCACGCCTTGCCGTGGCATCACGGGCTGACCGGCAGCCTGTGTACTCCTGCGAGCTCGGACTAGTTAAAGGCGCACACCCCTCCGCGGATGGCAGTGCATAGTCAGGCTGCAGTCTCTCGAAGTATTTGGACCCACCGCTCGTTACTACGGACCTATCTATAGCGACTCCCAAGTGACAGTGTTGTACGATTGTGATAGGGACTCTGTGTACAATTCTGCCTGACGGTGTCTGTATTCAGACGTGTGAACTTCAATTGAGAGATTAAATTTGTTTTCCCGTTCACACCCCCAGTCTTTGTTTTCCGCACTTCCCGGATACAACAAATGCTGGGTGATCAAAAAGTCAGTATAAATTTGAAAACTTAATAAACCACGGAATAATGTAGATAGAGGGGTAAAAATTGACACACACGCTTGGAATGACATGGGGTTTTATTAGAACCACAAAAAAAAGTATTGCCAGACGCGTGAAAGATCGGTGACAATCGTGTGCTCAGCCGCCACTTTCGTCATTTGGCCTCCCAGGTCCCAAGACCTCAGTCCGTGCGATTATTGGCTTTGGGGTTACCTGAAGTGACCGACCGACCATCTCTAGGGCTGCTGAAAGGCAACATTCGACACCAATGCCTCACCATAACTCCGGACATGCTTTACAGTGCTGTTCACAACATTATTCCTCGACTACAGCTATTGCTGAGGAATGATGGTGGACATATTGAGCATTTCCTGTAAAGAACATCATCTTTGCTTTGTCTTAC
Source organism: Schistocerca gregaria (assembly GCF_023897955.1). Taxonomy (NCBI): domain Eukaryota; kingdom Metazoa; phylum Arthropoda; class Insecta; order Orthoptera; family Acrididae; genus Schistocerca; species Schistocerca gregaria. Next base: position 101,857,272 of record NC_064931.1, read on the forward strand.
TTTGTTAGGCTAATTATTGCTATTCTGATCAGATGAAATGCCATCCGATGGATATGTTTTGAACTTTTGTATTTTTTTGGTTCTAATGAAACCTCATGTCATTCCAAGCATGTGTGTCAATTTGTACCTCTCTACCTACATTATTTCGTGCTTTATTCAGTTTTCAAATTTATACTGACTTTTTGATCACCCGATTGTCTGGGAATCGTATAATCGTACAACACCTTTTACTTATGTGCAGTTCATTACATCCGTAGCTTACAAATCCTCGAACCTGCAGACGGGCAAACTGACCACTACATAGCATCCCCAGGCTATGTTCAGTAGGAGTGTTGCCTTCAGAACGGAGATACTATAAGAGACAGAGTGAAGTGACTAAGCGTGTTGTGTCTGGCAGCAGGTTCGGCAAGCGCGGGTCGGCGGCTGCGGCGGCCTTCCGAGCGGCCAGCCGGCTGCCGGTTCCTCCACCGGACGCCTACGAGCAGCTTTTCCAGTACGACGAGTGAGCAGCCCGCACACCACCAGTAGACGCAGTCTCCGCCTCACTTCTCACGTTTACCTGCCAGTTCGTCCCATAATTGTCATCGTAATCTTTTGTTTGTGTACGCATTTATTCGTAACTGGTCTGTGCGAATCACATTGTTCTTACATATCTCAAGAAAATGCACATTAAACGTACATTTTAAGTTCACGTCTTTATACCTCTTATTATTTTCCACAACTCGGAAAGCACAATGTTGCTCTTTTGACTCCCCAGATATCACCTGCACTAGTTCGTAGATGTATCCACGAGAGACGAAAACTATAGTACCTCAAAATAACGTTCATTTACGTTTCAATACACTGAAACATACTAAAAGGCAATTTATAGATAAATTGTTTCCGCAGAATTTAAGGTGAAGCACTTTTTTCCATTGGAGCTGTATGATGCGACTGCCGATACAGAATGGTATAAATCTGTCTTTTTTCCATTGGAGCTGTATGATGCGACTGCCGATACAGAATGGTATAAATCTGTCTTTTTTTCATTGGAGCTGTATGATGCGACTGCCGATACAGAATGGTATAAATCTGTCAATGTAACAAACATTTACAAAATCTACAGTTATGAATGGAGTTGTCGGGTGTCCCTTTTGACTGCAAATCTATCAGGTAAGAGCAGCAAGACGCCCAGCCGGATTTTTTTAATTACAGACTGTGCCCTGGATGTGGCATGAAAGGACAGATGCGTGGCTCAAAACTTATCCCAGATAAGCGAACGTTCAATTTTCTCTCTTTATCTGTGTTCCTTTATTCAGTTGTTGGTTGTGGCGAAATTCAGTTTAAGAAAGTACACACATCAAAAACAGTTTTGCGTCACCCCCGTTCCCAGAACTCCTGAAGATAGACGTTGGCTGTGGGTATTGTATCACAGACACAGTCCCTTTGACTGTCGGAGACGTCACTAAACCCGCCCAAAGATGCATGGAGGAGGAGGAGGAGATTACTGTTTAACGTCCCGTCGACAACGAGGTCATTAGAGACGGAGCACAAGCTCGGATTAGGGAAGGATGGGTAAGGAAATCGGCAGTGCCCTTTCTAAGGAACCATCCCGGCATTTGCCTGAAGCGATTTAGGGAAATCACGGAAAACCTAAATCAGGATTGCCGGACGCGGAATTGAACCGTCGTCCTCCCGAATGCGAGTCCAGTGTGATAACCACTACGCCACCTCGCTCGGTAAAGATGCATGAGCAGCACCTATTAGACGGAGGGGTTCCGACAGCCGATCAGTTCCAGTCATTCCATCAAGAATGAGGTACACGTCTCTTGTTGTCTGTAGTTCAACCATACCTAGACGGCCAATACCACGGTTCGATCGTGTCCACATTGCTACTTTTTGCCATGAAGGGCTCTCAACAACGAAAGTGTCCAGGCGTCTCTGACTGAACCAAAGCGACATTGTTCGGACATGTAGGAGACACAGAGAGACAGGAACTGTCGATGGCATGCCTCACTCAGGCCCCCCAAGTGTTACTACTGCAGTGGATGACCGCAACCTACGGATTACGGCTCGGAGGAATCCTCACACCAACACCACCATGTTGAATAATGCTTTTCGTGCAGCCACAGGACGTCGTGTTATGTCTCAAACTGTGCGCAATAGGCTGCATGATGCGCAACTTCACTCCCAATGTCCATGGCGAGGCCCATCTTGGCAGCCACGACACCATGCACCGCGGTACAGATGAGCCCAACAACATGCCGAATGGACCGCTCAGGATTGGCATTACGTTCTCATCACCGATGATTGTCGCATATGCCTTCAACCAGACAATCGTTAGAGACGTGTTTAGAGGCAACCCGGTCAGACTGGACGCCTTAGACACACTGTTCAGCGAGTGCAGCAAGGTGGAGGTTCCCTGCTGTTTTGCGATGGCATTATGCGGGGCCGACCTACGCCGCTGGTGGTCATGGAAGGCTCCGTAACGGCTGTACGATACGGGACAGCCATCCCCCAACCGATAGTGCAACCATATCGGCAGCATACTGGCAAGGCATTCGTCTTCATGGACGACAATCAGTGCCCCCTTCGTGAACATCTTGTGAATTACTTCCTCCAGAGTAACGACATCGCTCGACTAGAGTGGCCAGCATGTTCTCTAGACATGAACCCTATCGAATATACCTAGGATAGATTGAAAAGGGCTGTTTATGGACGACGTGACCCACCAACCATTCTGAGGGATCTACGCCGAGTTGTCTTTGAGGAGTGGGACAGTCTGGTCCAACAGTACCTTGATGAACTTGTGGATAGTATGTCGTGGCGAAAACAGGCATGCATCAATGCAAGAGGACATGCTACTGGATATTAGAGGTACCGGTGTGTGCAGATATCTGGATCACCACCTCTGAAGGTCTCGCTGTATGCTGGTACAACATGTGTGGTATTCATGAGCTATAAAAAGGGCGGAAATGATGTGTATGTTGATCACTATTCCAGTTTTCTGTACATGTTCCGGAACTCTCTGAACCAAAGTGATGCAAAACTTTTTTTCCTTTAGTATATATGAAGGTAATACGAAATATGTATCACATATTATCTCTCAGATAGTCGGAACGAAAGCAGTATGAGTGTGAAAAACGAAAATGGTAAAAGGCAACACATTAACAGGCACAGCCGTTTACAAGTATTAGTCGGGCTTACGAGCGTGGTATGTGTGGTAAACTTCCTTCTACTGACTCCTATTCTTCTACGAGGATCCTCAAGTGTACACCCATCCTGTACTCGTCGGTGAAGAGAGCTCAGCATCACTGATCCACGTTCGATTCCATGTGTTCTCGAAGCACCACTATTTTTGGAGTCATAATGAACGCTTAGATTACGTATTCGGTCTCGAATCTCGTTGGATGCTGTAGAATGGTCTTCAGTGATGAGTCCCACATCGATCTGAGCCACAACGAACAGCGAAGGCATGTCTGAAGATGCTCTGGACAGCAGCAGGATAGCAGCCTACTGTCCTCCGCCGAACGGCCCGACATCCATGAGTGATGGTCAGGGGTGCCATTTCTTTTCACAGCAGGACCCCTTTGGTTGTCATTGGGGCACCCTTATGTACAGCGGTACGTCGACGATATTCTGCACCCCGTTTTGTTGCCCTTGACGGCGCGCCATCTTCTTACATTAGAGCAAGATAATACCAGCCAGTACACGGTGACAGTTTGTACTGTTTGTCAAATCCTACCTTGACCAGCAAGGTCACCGTTTCTCTCCCCAATTGAGAACATTTGGAGTATTATGGGTAGGGCCCTCCAATCCAAGCAGCTCGGAGTTTTGACAATCTAAAACGGCAGTTGGACAGAATTTGGCACGAGAACTCATAGAAGGACATCCAACAACTCGATCAATCAATGTCAAGGCGAATAACTGCTTACATAGTGGCCGGGGTTGGACCAACACGCTATTGACTTCCTCAGTTTGTGGAACTTTTACTTTCGAATCAGTCATCCAATTTTTCTGAAACTGTAATCATTTGTATGTCTGTAACTGCACATCACATCCTTTTTTATCTTAGAGTGTGTCTCAGACAGGTCCTAGAGTCGGCCGTGGTGGCCGATCGGTTCTAGGCGCTTCAGTCCGGAACCGAGCTTCCCAGATAGCGATAGATACATTATTTTAACACACAGTGATAAAAATAAGGCACAGTCATTGTTCAATGGCAAATTAGGGATATCACGATACAAAATTTAATATCTTCTTGATCTGATGAATTACGATAGTCTCTGCTAGTTCTTTGACCTGTGACAACAAAACACTAAAATGTGTCCTGTTCAGATTCCCAACACTGCTGAGAGTTTATCAGTGTAATTCTAACTGTAGACTGACGTTTATCGCTGAAGATGGTTCTGAGTAAATTCGTAGTGTTGAGTCGTCTTTTACGAATGTAAGAGCGCGTAGTCCTCTAGTCGCCACCGGCGGCGGCCGGAACTGCTGCTCCAGACCTGTGCGCTCACTTAAGTAATGTTCAGGCGGATGTATATGGATCGCGCTGCTTGCGGGCATATGACAGGCGGGAGCAAGTAGTACCATGTCTGGCGCACCTCTGGTGGTCATCTGAACACCTCTTATAGCGAAGCGGGCGTCACTCTTCTCAGTGGCGAATGTTGGAATTTCACACGAAAACAAGTTGGTCTTGGCGTCGTGAAGAGTGCAGACGTGTGATCTCCCAAAGTAGCGTTTCGTGTGGGCCGGTGCGTCTTTATACCCATCTGTATTGTTGGTGGATTATGTGTCCCGACACGGTATATATTTTGTCACTGCTCCCACTGTACCCACTCCCTCCTGATATCCTCGTCGGACAGCAAGGTCTGTTTATACGTTACTTCAAACGACGGAGAGGGTACCTGGATAAGAATCCGATTTCACTTCAGTGTCTTAAACACATGGTCACATCGGTCAGTGTAAGATTACAAAATCATCTGGAAAGTATTCGATTGTCAAACTGAACATGAAACTGAAGAGAGAACTGCCATAAGTAACTGGAAAACTGCTCGTCACATCGATAGATAAAAAAATAAATTCAACTTTTGGAGCAATGAAATACATGTACTCATTGTGCAAACCATGTTATTAATATAGGAAGGATACGACTGAAGCTATGTATTCACTGATGAGCGAAAATGTGACCACCACCTACTTATCAGCGTGTTGGTCCACCTTTGGGATATATTATACAGCGGTAATTCTGCGAGGCATGGATTCAGCGAGTCCTTCATAGCTTTCCAGAAGTATAGCACAGCAGGCTTCTCTAAGCAGATCACGCTAATCACATAAATTACGGATTGGTAGTTTGTGAGTTTATGGGATCGGAGCAGGCGCCCGAGGCGTCCGAGATGTGTTCCATCGGCTTCAGTTCAGGCTAATTTGGTGGCTAACATCAACATGAGTTCACCATTACGACTCTCAACCATTATAGCACGATTCTAGCCTTGTGATACGGACAGGTGCAGTCACCGTTACAGAAGACATCAAGCCTGAAGGGCTGCAGGTAATCCACAGCTATCAAGTGACTTAGATTACTGTCACAGGTCCCATAAAATCCCAGGTGAATGCCTGAATTCCCCCCATTGCATAATACTGCCCCCACCGACCTACATCTTTGGCGCGATGCATGTTTTGAACAATCGTTCGACTGGATGGCGACATGTCCAGATACAACTTGGGGTTAGTATGAAACATGATTCATAGAACCATGTGACACGCTTCCATTGATCCACGGAGCAATCTCGGTGATCCCATGCTCACTGTGATAGTAAATGACAATGTATTTGGTTCAAAATGGGATTTCTTAGGGGTCATCTGCCCCAAAACCTCATGTTCACCATTGTTCGCTGAACAGTATGCGCCGAAACACTTAACCCTATACCAGCATTGTACTCCGCCGTTAGCTCTGCAGCAGGTCATCATTCATTCTTCTTTACAGAACGAGCAAGCCTCCGATTTCCTCGTGCTCTCATGGGGTGTGGACGTCCAAAGCATTGTCGCATACGCCTGGTTTCGCAGTCCTTCATCCACTGTTCATACATACTCACAACAGTAGATCGCTAATAGCCGACCAGTTTCGCCGTTTCCGAGATACTTGATCTGAGGCGCCAGGTCATATCAATCTGACCTTAAACAAATTCGCTTATGTATTGCCACGTGCCAGTCAATCTCACGGTAGGCAGTGGACATAGTGTTTTGGCTTATTACCGTTTGCTGATAAAGGAACAACTCGTAAGATGGTCTTTATAAGATTCTGCAAGATTCACACCAAATAAATTACCATAGGATTCTAGGTTCTATGCAATGATGGCTTCTTATCGACTATATTTCTTGAACTAGGAATACTTTGAAATCTTAACAACTTCCTGTCGTCGATATGTAATTGTACATGACATTTAATTCTCCAAAGCCTTAAGTATTCGTCTTCTTTTTCGACAGTTACGTTTCTAAAATATAAATTGTGCACATGATATAGAGATCTATGAGTCAAATGCTAAGTAGAAACTTAGAAGAAATATGAAGGCTTCATTTCGATTATAAATCCGAGCGAGGTAGCCGAATGGTTGAGCGATGGGCTCACATTCGGGAGAACTGATGTTCAGATCCTATTCCCACTGTTTTCCTAAATTACTGAAGGTGAACACCGGGATGGTTTCTTTGAAAAGGCAAAGATTAACCCTGTCATATTTTTGTCCTATCCGAACTACCGACATAGAGTCCTTTCCCTGGTGGCCTTGTCGTCGACGAAATATTATACTTTAATCTTCGTTCCTTCCTGGAACTCTAAATTTGGATTTGCACACAAGCAATTACAGTTTCTAACATACCAGTCCGTGCTGTAAAACACCTAATATTTTTTCTATGTGTTAAATTTGTTGAGCTTGTGCAACTGTGATGAAGACGATGTTTCTGTGATATGTTTTGTGTGACTGCAGATTCTTTGGTTTCTGATCAATTTATTGTTGTATCCCATCGCTATTGCTCAAAAATAGTTCAAATGGCTCTAAGCACAATGGGACTTAACATCTGAGGTCATCAGTCCCCTAGACTTAGAACTACTTATAACCTAAGGACATCACACACATCAAAGCCCGAGGCAGGATTCAAATCTGCGACCGTAGCAGTAGCCCGGTTCCGGACTGAAGCGCCTAGAACTGCTTGGCCACAGCAGCCAGCTCAATATTGCTATTCATGTTCTTAATAACTTTGCAGTGCCCCACATAACGAATTGCAGCTATATGTATTATTTTTCTGGGCGTTTAGGACAGCAATAACTCAGTTTGCACATGGTGTCCCAGAAGAAGTTGTCAATATTCAAAGTTATGAGAGGAAAGATCATTTGAAGCAAAAACTTCAGATAAACGTGGGCTCTAAAATACGTAACTTACGAGCTATGAGCACTTGGTCATCATGGCTACTGTGAAACACACTTCTTCTACTGGGCAAGTGTTCATAGCTCTTAAAGTAAGTATTTTAGACCCCACATATACCAGATAATTTGTCATTTTGTGGTAAGTTCGTATTGATAACACTAAGTCGTATGACTCGTGATGCTGTTTTCCAGAAGTGAATTTTCCGCATTTTGCATTTTAATCTAGTCGCGGCGGGTGTCAGCGAGTCATTGTTTCGTATCAAGGAGTCAAGGCTTGTGGCAAAAATCTTGCACACGCTTTTCTCTTATTCAAAACATCTCTGCATAATGTTTTGAACACTTGATTTAGATGTGTTCAATGTGTTGCTCCGTTCCGAACTGCCATAGACCAACGTTGATACACTACTTCACACAGCCTGCTCACAAATGACTGGTCGAGGATACATTGGTTGTTTACAGTTGTTAGCTCAATCTGGCACCACAGTTACAGCGCAGACGTCTCTTATAAGCCAGGAATAAATCTTTTTAGAGGGTCAGTGCATTATGCACTCCGCACGTGCTAAGAGAACTCGACGTGCGGCGTACCAGAGACCTGATGTTGCGTTTTAGATACGAAATGAGTGTGAAATTCCATGCTGTTCTCATCGTCGTAACTAATCAAGCGGTCACCGTGTGGATTGACGAGGCTCAAGAACATTTCGCTGGATCGAAACTCGGCGAAAACTAGTGCATGCACAATAATAAACGTATTTTCCACCTATTTGTACAATAATTGACTCAAATTCTTTTCCAGTCAGCAGTCATAACCATGTTATGTTTGGAATGGGTTTTGAATAGCCTCCCTCCTGAACATAATTCTGTACCTACCATTGTGAGAACTCGCACGGTATCAACAAATGGACGCAGATGACCTCACTGTGCGTTCGCGTATTGTTCATCTTCGAGAATCGATGATGGATTAACGGTGGCTCCGTTTTATGCTTTGTAATGTTCCTCCATTCAAGAATCCCTCCATCATTTGCCTGAACGGTTCTTATCACCTTCTGCCAACATCGTGTATCCACATATACCGCAACTCATTAGTCTGTCTTTCAGGAATTTAGTTGCCAACTTGTGCCCATGTTAATCTCAGTATGCCGTGATGAGTAGTAAGCAAAGCTACATATATGAGGCTGTGGCTTTTGAATCCTCCAGTGAGGACGTGGTACAGGATTCTCTAGCTGATTACCGCTAGTTATTCAGAACTGAAATGTTCCCCATAGTTAAAAGTTACTACAAGATGGTACACTCGCTTACCGCTTCTTATTGTTCAATAGGTAACTGTTATCTATAGCGAAGAGATGCTACAGGACGATATGACGATATGTCTGCTTACCACATGTTGTTGTCGAGCATGGAATCATTTCCAATATGAAGGATTTTGTACAGAATGAAACGGCTGATTATCACTTATTGTCCACCAATGAATTGTTCCCCAAAGTGAGGAGGTGGTACAGATTGGTATGGGTTGTTACCACTTCTTATGAAGCACTCAATTGTAACCCATAGAGAGGAGTTAGTACCATATAGTATGGCTACGCATCAGTGGTTGCTACGGAACACTGAATTGTATCGTCTAGTGAGGAGAAGGTAAAGGATGATAGGGCTGTTTAACACTTGTTATTGTCGAGCACTGAATTAATACCCATAAGGAGGATATTGCACAGGATGGTATAGTTTTTAACACTTGATGTCCAGGACTTAATTCTAAGCCACAGTGGTAGTACTGTGCAGGATGATATTGGTGTTTCCTATATGTTTTTGGCTACCGCTGAAGAGTTCCCTGTAGCGAGGGGGTAGTAAAAAAATGGTATGAATGCTAACCCCTTGTTGTTGCAAAATGGAATGGCTGCTTAACATTTGTTGTTGCCAAGTGCTGAATTGTATCGTACAGTGAGAAGGTCGCACGGAATGGTATGGCAGCTTAACACATGTTTGTATCGAGCACTGAACTACACCATATAGTTAGGATGTTGTGCAAGTTCGTATGGCTTCTTAATTCTTACTGTAGTGCACAAAATTGCACCCCATAGAAAGCAGGTGGTATATAATGATATGGGTTCTTATTCGTCGATCAGCACTGAATTTTACCCAAATGAGTGGGTCGTACAGGAAGACATGGTTGCTTAATACTTGTTGCCCAGCACTGAATTTTACTATGTAGAGCTCAGGTGCCTTAGGATAAGATCTTGTCGTTCTTGTCTAGCACTGTATTGCACGAAACAGGGATGATATAGTATAGATTTCTATCGCTGTCTAACGTTAGTTGACGATCACTGCGTTATCCAACTCAGTGGGGATCTGATACAGCATGCAAACGAAGTTCACTACTCCATATTACAGAGAACTGAATTTTATACCATAACCAGTAGGTCGTACAGGACGGAACCGCTGCTTAACACTTCTTGGCCAGCACTCTTGTACCCCACAGTGAGCAGGCGGCACAGGATGGTACGGTTTCTTAGTACTTGTTGGTGTCAAACAATGTAATGTAACCCATAGAGACATGTTGCTACAAGATGGCATAGATCCTTAACACCATTCATTGTAAAACACTGAATTGCAAGCCATAGCAAGGAGGTGACATAGGATGGTATGGCTGTTTACCATGTTTATCATATTTTGTTGTAGAGCACTCAATTGTATCCCATAGCACAAAAGTGGTACACAATCGTTTGGCTACTTAACACTTCTTGTTGCACAGCACTGAATAGTACCCCATTGTGAGGGGTACTCGCGATGTTGTTGAGCACTGATTAATAACCCATAGTGACGTGGCTGTACTATTGTCGAACACTTAGTTCTACCCTATAATGAGTAGGTTTAAAAGTAAAGTATTCATGATTAACACATATACTCCAGCACTCAGCTGAAGTGGCAAAGGATATTATGGGGGCTTCCTACTTGATTATGTCGAGCACTGAATTGTGCTCCATATAGAGTAGGTGGTTCAGGATGATGTAGCTGCCTAATATTTGCTTTTGTCTAGCACTGAACTGTAACTTACGTATAGGAGGTGGTACAGGATGGTGTGGCAACTGAGCACTTGTTGTACATCACCGAACAGTATCCAGTCACAGAGAAGTGGTACACGATTTTATTCCCCATTAACGCTTGTTATTTTTAACACTGAATTATAACCAACAGGAAGGAGGTGGCACACAATGGTATGACTGCGTATCACTTGTTGTTGTGGAACAGTGAGGAGTACAGAATCTTAGGGAGATGATTCATCACGTTATGACTACTTAACAGTTTTAGTTGTAAAGAACAGAATGGTGCCTGTTTGTTTTTCAATAGGATGCTTAACGCATTTGTTGACAACTGATTACACTTATTTGTATCTCATAGTGAGAAACAAGAAAAACAAAAGCGAGGATTTGGTACAGGATGGTATTGGTACTTAACAAGTCCAAAAATGGACCTGAACACTATGGGACATAACTTCTAAGGTCATCAGTCCCCTAGAACTTGGAACTACTTAAACCTAACTAGCCTAAGGACATCACACACATCCATGCCCGAAGCAGGATTCGAACCTACGACCACAGCGGTCGCGCGGTTCCAGACTGTAGCGCCTAGAACTAACATAACAAGTGATTGGTTCCCCATCGACAGGAAGCTGTACAGGATGTTATGGTTGCATAATGTTTTTTGTTGTCGAGCACGGAATAGTAATTAATAGTTGGGGAGGGTGTCTATGAAATTACTGGCGCGTACCACTCGTTGTTGTAGAACACGGAAGTGTACCCTATGACGAGTTGGTGGAAAAAGATAGTATTGATGCATGCCACTTGCTGTCCAGCACTCAGTTTCGCTTCATAACATGGACGTGGCACGGAATCGTATGAATTCTTAACACTCGATTTTGTCGAGCACGGAACTGTGGCCATTACTGGAACCTGGTAGGGGCTGGTATAGCTGCTTCACACTTGTCATTGTCGAGCACAGAACTGTAACCATATTTAGTGAAGAAGTGATTTAGGATGGTATGGCTGCTTAACACTTGTTGTGAATGATCACTGAAATTGTACCCTTAGCAAAAACGTGGTGCGAGATTGTACAGCTTCTTAATACTTGTCGCTGTAGGGCAATGATTGGTATCCCATCATGAACAGGTTACACAAAATGTAATGGTTGCTTAACATTTTTGCCTGCCGACGGCTGGATTGTAACTCCCAATGACGTGGTAGTCCAGGTTGCTATCGCTGCCTGACGTTTATTCTTGTAGAGAACTGTACTGTAAACCACAGTTAGACAGTATTACAGGATGGCATAGCTGCTTAACACTGGCTCCTGTCCAGCACTGAATTGTAAGTCGTAGCAAGGAGGTAGTAAAGGGAGGCATCAGGGCTTAGCACTTGATGTTATAGAGCACTGGATGCTACATCATTATCTAGTGGTTGTACAAGTATATTTGGCAGTTTAACATTTCTTGTTATCACGTACTGATTAGTAACCCACAGTGCGGAGGCTTTAGCTGATAGTTGGGTACTTACCACTTGTAATTACTGAGCACTGAGTTTTGCCTTGTAATGAGTAGATGATAAATGTTTGTGTTAATGCTTACCACTTGCTTTCCAGCACTCACTAAACTTTACAACGAGGAGGTGGTGCATTATAATATTGGTGGTTACCACTCAATGTGTAGTGAACTGCACTGTAGCCCATATGAGTAGGTTGTACAGAGTGGTATAGCTGCTTAACAGTTGACGTCGTCGAAAACTGAATTACAACCCATAGTGAGGAGGGGTCCAAGGTGGTATGGCTTCTTAACACTTTTGTTCTCAAAAACTGAATTGTAACCTGTTGGAAGGAGTGGTGCAAGTTGGTACGGCTGCTTAATACTTGCTGAAGTAGGGCACTGTACGGTAATCCATAAGTTCGTACAGTTACCTAACGTTTGTTATTGTAGAGCACTGAATGGTACCCAATCGTGAGGAGTTATTACAATATGGTATGGGTGCATAACTCTTGCTGTTGTCAAGCACTGAATCATAAAACACAGTAAGGATGTGGTACACAATGGAGTGGCTTCTTAACACTTCTTGTTGCTGAGAAGGTGCTTAACACTTGGTGTTGTAGATAACTGTGTTGTAGCCCATAGGTTGGAAGTGGTATTGGTTGGTATGGATGCTTAAATCTTCTTGTTATAGAGCTTAGAATGGTACCCCTTTGTGAAGAGCGGTTACAGCTTGGCATGGCTGCTTTACATGTATTGTCAAGTAATGAACTGTAAAAATATGCAAGTAAGTGCTAAAGAACGGTATGGATACTTAAAAATTGTTTTTGTGTAGCACTGATTGGAGCACTATCGAGAGGACAAGGTACAGGATATTATGGGTGCTTAACGTTTTTTGTTGTTGTCGAGCACTGAATACGTCGTAAACCATAGGAGATAATAGTATGGGCGCATACCTGTCGTTGATGTCGAGCACTGAGTTGGACTCTTTAACGACTAGGTGGCAAAGTGTAGTATTGGTGCTTACCACTTATTGTCCAGTACTCAGTTCTACTTCATAGCAGGGTCGTGGTAAAGGATAGTAGGGGTGCATGTGAGTCAATGTTGTTGAACACCTAACTGTGGCCATTATTGTGTAGGTGGTGGAGGATGGTACAACTGCTTCACACTTATCGCAATCGAATACTGTGGTTCAAATGGCTCTGAGCACTATGGGACTCAACTGCTGTGGTCATTAGTCCCCTAGAACTTAGAACTACTTAAACCTAACTAACCTAAGGACATCACACACATCCATGCCCGAAGCAGGATTCGAACCTGCAACCGTAGCAGTCGCACGGTTCCGGACTGCGCGCCTAGAACCGCGAGACCACCGCGGCCGGCATGAATACTGTATTTTAATATGTATTACAGAGGTGATGCAGAATACTATGGGAGCTTGACACTTCTTGATATCGAGCACTGAATGGCACCCCATTATGAGATGGTTGTAGAAGTAGTAAAGGCTGATGAACAATTCGCTTTTTCTATCACTGAGTAGTACACTCAGGTGACAAAACTCATGGGATACCTCCTAATATCGCGTCGAACTTTCATTTTCCCAGCTTAGTGCTCCAGCTCGACGTGACATGGACTCAACAACTCGTTGAAAGTTCGCTGCAGCTGTGTTGCATCTATAGCAGTCCATAACTACGAAACTGTTGCCACTATAGGATCTTGCACAGCAACTGGATTCTCAGTTATATACCATAAATATTAGATTGGATTCATATTGGGATGATCATATCATTCTCTCGAATTCTTCAGAATGTTTTTCAAACCAAACGCGAAAATTTGTAGCCCAGTGACATGTCGCACCGTCATCCATAAGAATTCCATCGTTGTTTGGGAACAAGAAGTCCATGAATGGCTGAAAATGGCCTCCAGTTAATTAATCATAAACATTTCCAATCAATGATCGGTTCAGTTGGACCAGAGAACCCAGAGCATTCATTGTACACACAGCACACACCATTATGGACCCACCACAAGCTTGCTTAGTGCCTTGTTAACTACTTGCATCGATGATTTCATGGGGTCTGCTTCACACTCGAATCCTACCATCAGCTCTTACCAACTGAAATCGGGATTCATTTGACCAGAGCACGGTTTTTCAGTCGTCTACGGTCCAGCCGATATGGTCACGATCCCAAGAGAGGGGCTGCGTGCGATGTCGTGCTGTTAGCAAAGGCACTAGCGTCGGTCGCCTGCTGCCATAGACCGTTAACGCCAAATTTCGCCGTATTATCCAAAGAGGTACTTTCGTCGTACATCCCACATTGATTCTACGGTTATTTTAAGCAATGTTGCTCGTGTGATGAAACTGAAAACTGTGAGCACACGCCACTATTGTCAGTCGTTCAGTAAAGGCCTTCGGCCACTGTGCTGTCTGTGGTGAGAGGTAATGCCTGAAATTTGATATTCTTGGCATGATCTTAACACATTGGGGCATACTCTAGACACATTGGATCTAGGAACACTAAATTCCCTTACGATTTCCGTAATGGAATGTCCTATGCGTGTCTCTCGAACCTACCTTCCACATTCGTAGTCTACTAAATTCCGGCATGAGGCCATTATCACGTCGGAAACCTTTTCACGCGAATCACATGTGTACAAATGACAGCTCCGCAAATGTACTGCCTTTTAAGTGTTGTGTACGCAATGATACCGACATTTGTATGTGTACATATCGCTATCCCATGACTTCTGTCACCTCAGTCCAACCCATTGAGACCCAAAGTGGGAAAGATACATGGTCTGGTACGGCTACTTCACACATCTTGTTGTTGAAGACTGTATTGTATCCCACAGCAAGAAGATGGTAAAGGGTATTATGTTTGCTTACCAGCTGATGTTGTCAATAACTAGCGTGTAACTATTATCTAGAATGCTGGAAGGAATAGTGTAGTTGCTTAACACTCGCAGTAGTCGAAAACTGACTTGTAACGAGGAAGTGATAAAGGACGCTATGGTTGTGTAGCTCTTGTTTTCGTCATGCCCCATTTTGTAGCCTGCAGTGGTATGGCTGCTTAACACTTTGTGTTGTAGAGCACTGTTTTGTAACTCGTAGGCTGGAAGAATAACTAGTTGGTACACCTGCTTAACACTTGATGTTGCAGAGCATTTCTTTTTAACCCAGAGATAGGAAGTGGTACTGTTTTGTACTGATGCTTAAATTTTTTTGTTTAGTGAACACTGTATAGCATCCCACAGGTATCAAGTGGTCTAGGTTGATATGCCTACTAAATACTTTTATTTGTACAGCATTGAATGGTACCCAATTGCAAGGAGGTTGTAATAGATGTTAGCCCTTCTAGTGCTGTCGAGCACTGAAAATTAATGCAAAATAAGAAGGTGGTAATTGATGGTACAGAGGTGTTACAAGTGCTGTAGTACACTGAACGCTACCCCATTGTGAGTAGGTTGTACAGATTGTTATGACCGCCAACTAATGTTGCACGCCAGAAAGTGTGCCACAGTGAGGTTGTTGTAAATGATAGTATGGGTGCCTCCACTCATTTTAGTCAACCACTGAGTTATACTCTATGACGAATAGGTGGTATAATTTGCTATTAATCCATACTAGCTGTTTTCCGGCACTCAGTTGTCCTTCGTAGTGAAATCTGGTAGCATACACAGCATGGAGGTGATACACAATGTTCTTGCTTACTGCGTCTCCTTGTGGTGTAGACCACTGAATTGTAACCTATGTGATGGAAGGGATACTTGTAGTGAGTGCTAATTAGTAACTGCTGTTGTAAACCACTGACTGTTACATCATCCCAAGGTGGTGGTACAGAATGGTATGGATACCTGACACTTGTTGTTGTAGAGCACTGAATGGTATGACACTCAGAGGAGGTGGTACAGGATGTTACGGTTATGTAACACCTGGTGCTGTCGAGCACTGTACTTTAATCGTTGGTGGAGCGGTGGTACAGGATGGTATGGATGCTTCTCACTTGCTGTTGTAGAGCACTGATTTGTACCCCATTGTGAGGAGGTGGTACAGGACATTATTACTGCTTAGCACTTAGCGGAATCTCTGTGTTTCACTTATGGTTTCGAGAAATGCATTGTAACTAACAAACCGATAACAAGGAGGTTTCACATGATAGTGTATGTGCAAGCCATTCTTTTGTAGAGCACTGAGTCGTATCTACAAACAGTAGTTTGTAAAGGGTAGTGTCGATTTTTATCACTTCCAGGCCAGCCCTTAGACATACTTAATAGTGAGGAGGTGGTATAGAATAGTGTGGCTTCATGCCACTAAACGTTGTCTAGCACGGAATTTTAATCCATATTGAGTAGTTAGTGCTGGACAGTATACCTGCTTATCACTTTTTGTTGACGCTCATTGAAGTATAACATGTTGTGTGGAAGTCTTACAGGTTGGTTAGCCTGCTTAACTCTTGATGATGTAGAGCACCGTTATGTAAGTCATATGCTGCAAGTGATACTGGTTGGTATGGCTATTGAACACTTGTAGTTGTGGACCACTGAGTGATACCCCAAAGCAAGGTGGTTGTATGGGATGGAAATCCTGCTGAACACATGCTATTGTAGTGCACTGAAAGATATCCTATCAGGAAGAGATGTTACGGCGGCTTAACACTTGCTGCTGTCAAGCTCTAGACTGTAACCCATACCAAGGAAGTGGTGCAGATTTGTATCACTGCATAACGCTTGTTTCTGTTGAACACTATATTCTAAGAAATAGTGAAGATATGGTATAGGATAGTATCGCTGTCTAACATTTATTGTCGTAGAATGTTGGGGTATTACAAGATGGCGTCGTGACTTGAAACTTAATGCTGTACAGCAGTGCATTGTAAGCTATGGTATATGTGCTTAAAACTTGTAGTTGTTATTCACTGATTTGTAGGCTGTATTTGTTGTTACAGATACATAACGCACTGTATTGTAGAGCACTGTGCTGCAACCCCCAGGTGGGAAATGTTTCTGATAGACTTGACTGATTAACAGTAGTTGTTTTAGAATATGGATTGATATCCCATCGAAGGACGTGGTACAGTTGCGTAACACTCTTTATACAGCTCTGAATGGTACCGCATCGTGACGGGACTGTACAGGTTGTTATAGCTACTTAACAGTTGGTGCTTTCGAGCACTGGATTGTAAGTCAAATCGAGGAGGTGGTAGAGGACAGTATGAATACGTCACACCTGTTGTTACAGAGCACTGGTACGCCAACATTGGGAAGTTGTACATTCTGTTCTAAATCCTGAACATTTCTTTTTTTGGAGCACTAATGACAACCCATAGCGAGAAGGTGTTACAGGATGGTACGAGCTATGGCTATATTACACTTGTTGATGTAGACCACTGAATAGTATTCCATCGTCAGGATGTTGTATGGGATGTTATAGCAACTTACCATTTCTTGATGTTGAGTACTGAATAATAACCCATAGAGAGGAGGTTTTACATTATAGTATGTGTGCATACCACACGTTTTCAGTTTTCACAGATCAGAGAGTTGTACAATATAAACTGTATTTGCTGAATGATGGGACTGATACTTAGCATGTGTTGTCCAGCACTCAGTTGCACTTCATAGCGAGGATGTAGTACAGGGTAGTAGATGCTGTATAGGTAGTGGGAAAAGTTCTTACGCTGGTACAGCTGCTTAATACTTGCTGTTGTTGAGTACTGTATTGCAACCCATACCAATGAGGTGGTAAGGGATAGTTGGGTGGCTTACCACTTGATGTTGTCAATAACTAAATGTAACCATTATCTACCAGGTTGGCATGAATAATGTAGATGCTTAACACTCGCAGTAGTTGAAAACTGGCTTATAACAATTAAGTGATACACGATATTGTGGTTGTGTAACTCTTGTTTTCGTCATGCCCTATTTTATAGCCTGCAGTGTTATGGCTACTTAACACTTTGTGCTTTAAAGCACTGTTTTGTTACTCTTAGGCTGGAAGTATAACTAGTTGGTATGGAAGCTTAAAACTAGATGTTGCAGAGCACTTCACCGTAACCCATAGGTTGCAAGTGGCACTTTTTGGTACGGCTGCTGAAAAATTTTGTGTGGCGAACGCTGTATGGTATCCCATGGGTATCAAGTGGTCTAGGTTGGTGTATCTACAAACAAATTTTTTGTATTGTCTTGAATGGTACCCAGTTGCAAGGAGATTGTACAGGATGTAGTGGCTGCCTAACACTTGGTGCTGTCGAGCACCAAAAATTATTGCATAATGAGAAGGTAGTAAATGATGGTACAGCAGCGTTACATGTGCTGTAGTACACTGGACGCTAAGCATTTGTTAGTAAGTTCTACAGACGGTTATCAGCGCAAACTGTTTGATGTTGAAAATCAAAAAGTGTCCCATAGCGAGAATGTTGTACATGATAGTATGGGTGCCTCCATTCATTGCAGTCAACCACTGAGTTATACGCTATGATGAATAGGTGGTATATTTTGCTATTAATCCATGGCAGCTGTTTTCCAGGCCTTGGTTGTCATTCGTTTTGACGAGCTGGTACATTATTGTGTTGGTGCCTACCACTTGGTGATGATGAGCACAGATTTGTACCCCATATCGAGTAGGTCGCTCAGGAATGCATAGCTACTTAATGCTTGCTGTTGTCGAACACTGAATTGCGACCCATTGGTGCGAAGTGTTACAAAATATTATGGTTCTTGTAGCCCATTGGACGCTACGCAATCACAAGGAAACGTTAGAGAATTTTCTTCACAGTTAACGCTTTTCTTTGTTAAACACCGAATTTTAATGCACAGTATGGAAGTAATACACGTTGTTATTGCTGCTTCAGACTTTTATTTATAGGGAACTAAACGGCATCCAATTGAAATGACTCAACAGGGGGCTTAACAATTTCATTGACCACTGAAATCTGTCTCTTTGAGAGGAGCTGGTTTTGGATGGTGTGGTTAATAAACACTTGTTTTTGTCAAGCACTGAATTTTGGCTGAAGTAAGGAAGTGGTACAGGTTAGTACATCTGCTTAAAACTTGGTGTTGTAAAGCACTGTATTGTGGCCCATATGTTGGAAGTGTCACTGGTAGGTAATGCTATTTAACTGTATCGTTGCTGTAGACAATTGACTCATACATCATCTTGATGTGATGGTAGAAAGAGTTATGGCTACTTAACACTTGTTGAGCACTGAACGGTACAGTATCGTGATGAAATGGTACAGGACGTTACAGTTGTGTAACACTTGGTGCTGTCGAGCACTGTATTTTAATCCCTGGTGGAGAGCTGGTACAGGATGGTATGGCTGCTTCTCACTTGCTGTTGCAGAGCACTGAATTGTAACCCATTGTGAAGAGGTGGTACAGGACGTCATCACTGCTTAGCACTTGGTGGAATGCCTGTGTTTTACTTTTTGTTGCCTAACACTGAATGGGAACAAATGAACCGATAACAATGAAGTTTTACATTATAGTATATGTGCAAGCCACTCATTTTTGTTAAGCACAGAATCGCACTCTACAAAACGTAGCTCGTAAAGGATAGTGTTGATGTTTACCACTTCTAGGCCAACCCTTATATTTACTTAATAGCGAGGAGTTGGTATAGGATAGTGTGGCCTTGTGCCACTAAATGTTGTCGACCATTTAATTGTACACCATATCAAGTAAGTAGTGCTGGATGGTATACCAGCTTATCGCTTTTTGTTGGTGACCTCTGAATTGTAGCGTCCAGAGAGGAAAGAGTTCAGGATGGTATTGCTGCTTAACACTTGGTGCTATAGAGCACTGAATAGTAAAAAGAAAAAGAAAAATGGTTCAAATGGCTCTGAGCACTATGCGACTTAACATCTATGGTCCCCTAGAACTTAGAACTACTTAAACCTAACTAACCTAAGGACAGCACACAACACCCAGTCATCACGTGGCAGAGAAAATACCTGACCTCGCCAGGAATCGAACCCGGGAACCCGGGCGTGGGAAGCGAGAACGCTACCGCACGACCACGAGATGTGGACACTGAATAGTAATTCATAGTGAGGAGGTGGTATAGGTATGAATAACTTCGTTACACATTTGTACAGTACTGAACGGTACCGCATTGCGAGGAACATATACAGTTTATTTTGGCTGCTTAGCATTTCTTATTGTCGAGTAAATAGTAGTAACCCATAGCAAGGACGATGTACATGATAATACGGGTGCATACCACTCATCAAGTACTGAGTTGTATCATATATTGAGTAGGAGGTGAAGGGAGTGTGTTAATACTTACAACACGATTACCAGCACTCAGTTGTACTTTACAACGAACAGGCGGTACAGGATAGAATGGTCACTTACTATCCGATGATGACAAGCACTGAATTGTAAACCATTCGAGTAGATGTTTGACAATGATATAGCTGCTTATCATTTATTCTTGTCAGGCACTGACCTGTAACCCATAGGTACGAGGTGGTAGGAGATGATACAGCAGCTCAACACTAGGTATAGGGCCTCCAATGGTGCGAAAATGCAAGGAATTGATAGGGGATGTAATTCGTGCGTAACACAATGTTGAGTATAAATAGTATCTTCATGATGATACATGTGATACATGATGGGATGGCTGTTGTACACCTCTTGTTGCTGAGCAATGAACTGTAGCCTACCGTGAGGAAGTGGTACTGGTTGGTACAACAACATAGCACTTGTTACAGAGCACTGCACTGTAACCCACAGGTAGTAAGTGGAACCTGCTCCTATGGTTACTTAATACTTGCTGTTGTAGAGAACTGAATGATAGTCCATCGCAAGCCAGGATAGTATGGCTGCTTAACAAATCTTGTTGTAGAGTACTGATCGGTACCCCATTATGAGGAAGTGTTAAAGGCTTTTGTAGCTGCTGCGCCCTTGTTACTGTCGGATACTGAATTGTTACTCATAGCGATGATGTTGTACACAACTGTATCACTGCTTAACGCTACTTGTTCAACAATGTACTCTAATCCATAGTGAAGATGTGGTACTTGATGATATGGATGTCACTTAATGTCGTCAAGAAGTTAACTGTACGCCATATCTACTGGGTCGTTCAAAACAGAATAGATTTTTATCTTCGAAAACTGATTGTAAACCATAATGAGGAGGTGGTACGCGATGCTTTTTGTTGTCAAGTGGTTCATTGTAATCTGTAGTACGGAAGTGACACAGGTTGGTAAGCCTGCTTAACTCATGGTGTTGTAGAGCACTGTTTTGTAAGTCATATGCTGCAAGTGGTACTGGTTGATTTGGCTATTGAACACTTGTAGTTGTAGATGGGTGAGTGATAGCCCAAAGCAAGGTGGTTGTATGGGATGGGCTTACTGCTTAACACTTGCTATTGTAGAGCGCTGAAAGGTACCCTACCAGGAGGAGATATTACGGCTTCTTAACACTTGCAGCTGTCAAGCTCTAGACTGTAACCCATACCAAGGAAGTGGTGCAGATTGGTATCACTGCATAACGCTTCTTTCTCTCCAGCTCTGTATTCTAAACAATAGTGAGGATGTGGTATAGGATAATATCGCTCCCTAACATTTATTGTCGTTGAACACTGTGTTGTAGTCACAGTTAGGAGATGATACAGAATGGAATAGCTGCTTAACATTTGCTACAGTCCACCACTGAATTGTTAGCCATATTGAGGAAATAGTATGGGTTAGTACATCTGCTTAACATTTGTTGTTGTAGAGAACTGCATTGCAACCAATAGTTTGGAGTTGGTACTGATTGGTATGCCTAGATAAAACTAACGCTTTTTGGAGAATTGAATGGTACCCCATCACTAAGAGGGGGGGGGGGGGGGGGGCACAAGTTGGTGTCATGACTTAAAACGTAATGCTGTAGAGCAGTGCGTTGTAACCTGTAGTGAGTAGATGGTGAAGAATGGCATGGATGCTTAAAATGTGTAGTTCTTAGGTACTAAATTGTAAGCTGTATTGAGGAAGTAGTACTTACTGATACACACATCTAACACATTGTGTTATACAGCACTGTGCTCCAATTCATACGTAAGAAATGGTATTGATTTATATAGCTGTTTAATAGTTATTGTTTTAGGGCCTTGAGTAATACCCCACCGACAGAAGTGGTACTGTATCTTACGGCTGCATAACACTTGCTGTACAGTTCTGAATTTCTGAATGGTACCCCATCGTGAGGAGGCAGTGCAGGTTGTTATAGCTACTTGACAGTTGGTGCTGTCGCTCACTGAATTGTAACCCACAGAGAGGAGGTGGTAGAGCACAGTATGAATGAGTCACGCTTTTTGTTGCAGATCACTTAATGGTACATCAACATAGGGAAATTGTGCAGGATGTTATGCCTGCGTAACATTTCTTTTTTTGGAGTACTAACTACTAACACATGTTCGGGAGTTTTCACATGATAGTATGTGTGCATACCACTCGTTTTCGTAGAGCACTGAGCTGTACACCATAAAGAGTAGTTGTTCAAGGATGGTATTGATTGTTAACTCATGTTGTCCAGCTATCATTTGTACCTTTTAGCGAGGATGTGCTACAGCGTAGTATAGGCGGTATAGGTAGTTGGAAAGATACACAGGCTGGTATGGCTGCTTAAGACTTGTCGTTGTCGAGCACTGTATTGTAACGAATAGCAAGGAGGTGGTAAGGGATAGTATGGTTGCTTACCACTTGATGTTGTTAATAACTGATGTGTAACCATTATCTAGCACGGTGGAAGGAATAGTGTAGTTGCTTAACACTCGTAGTAGTCGGAAACTGTCTTAAAAGAGGAAGTGGTACAGGACGCAATTGTTTGCATAACTCTTGTTTTGGCCATGCCATGGTTTGTAGCCTGCAGTGGTATGGCTGCCTAACACTTTGTTTTGTAGAGCACTGTGTTGTAACTCATACGTTGGAAGTATAACTAGTTGGTACACCTACTTAACACTTGATGTTACACAGCTCCGTATTGTAACCCATAGGTTGTAAGTGGCACCGTTTGGCATGGCTGCTTAAATTTTGTGTTTGGAGAACACTGTATGTTATCCCACAGGTATCGAGTGGTTTAGGTTGGTATGCGTACTAAACACTCTTTATTTTGTACAGCATTGATTGGTACCCAATTGTGAATAGATTGCACAGAATGTAATGGCTGCCTAATACCTGGTGCTGCCGAGTTCTTTAAATTAATGTATAATGAGAAGGTGGTAATTGATGTTACAGAGGCGTTACATGTGCCGTAGTACACTGAATTCTACTGCTTAACAGATTGTTAGTAGTACAGACTGTTTGATGTTGAATACAAAAAATATACCATAGCAAGGTTGTTGCACATGATAATATGGGTGCCTCCACTCATTGTAGTCAAGCACTGAGTTGTACTCAATGACAAACAAGTGGTATAGTCTGCTATTGATCCTTACCAGTTGTTTTCCAGTACTTAGTTGTCCTTTTTATTGAGGAGGTGGTACAATACAATGTGGGTGCTTACCACTCAATGATGACGAGCACAGATTTGTACCCCATAACGATTAGGTGATTGTGGAAGGTATAGCTTCTTAACAATTGCTGTTCTTGAAGACTGAATTGCGACCCATTGGTACGAAGTGGTAGAAAACGGAATGGTTGTTTTAGTCCACTGAACGCTACGTAATCAAATGCAAATGTTGAAGGATATTCTTCCCAGTTAACACTTGTCATTGTTAAGCACAGATCTTTAACAAACAGCATGGAGGTGATACACGATGTTATTGTTGCTGAACAGTTTTATCTATAGAGAATTGAATGTCATCCCATGGTGATGACTTTCAACAGGATGCTTAATAACTTTCTTGAGCCCTGAACTGCATCTCATAGTGAGGAGCTGGTTCAGGATGGTGCAGATCCTGAACACTTGTTGTTGTTAAGCACTGAACAATAACCCATAGTAAGAAAGGTGCATCAGTTGGAACGGTAGCTTAGCCATTGTTCTTTACAAGACTGTCTTCTGACTCATATGTTGAAAGCAATATTGTATGCTATGGCTATTTAACACTATTTGTTGTAGAGCATTGAACAATAACCCATCATGAGGAGGTAGTTCATTATGTTAATGCTACTTAAATCCTGTTGCTGACGAGAACTGAATTGTGACAGTAGCGAGGAAGTGGTACAAGTTAGTCAACCTCCTTAACACTTGTGTTGTAGATCACTGTCTCGTAACCCATATGTTGGAAGTGTTACTGGTTAAAAAAAGCACTCCGTCTTCAGGCCAAGAGTAGTCTACCGGGACCATCCGACCACCGTGTCATCGTCCGAGGAGGATGCAGATAGGAGGGTCGTGGGGTCAGCACAGCGCTCCCCCGGTCGTTATGTGGTATTCTTGACTGAAGCCGCTACTATTCGGTCGAGTAGCTCCTCAAATGGCATCACGAGGCTGAATGCACTCCGAAAAATGGCAACAGCGCATGGTGGCTGGATGGTCACCAATCCAAGTGCCGGCCACACCCAACAGCGCTTAACTTCGGTGATCTCACGGGAACCGGTGTATCCACTGTGGCAAGGCCGTTGCCAGTGTTACTGGTACGTAATGCTATTTAACAATTGTGGTTGTAGACCATTAACTGATACATCATCCCAAACAGGTGGTACAGAATGGTATGGTGGTTTAACATTTGTTACTCTACACTCATACTGAGGAAATGGTATGTGTTGCTACAGCTGCTTAACACTTGCTGTTATAGAAAACCGTATTGTAACCCATGGTTTGGAAGTGGTACCGTTTGGTAAGGGTGCTTAATGCTAGCTGTTTTAGAGACTTGAATTAGACCCCTCACATAAGGGAGGGGGGGGGGGGTGACATGGTGTAAGATGGCGTCGTGCCTTAAAACTTAATGTTGTAAAGCAGTGCATTGCAGCAGATGGTGAAGGATGGAATGGATGCTTAAAACTTGTAGTTGTTAGGCACTGAATTTTGAGCTGTGTTGGGGAAGTGGTACTTATTGGTACAGATATGTAACACGTTGTGTTATAGAGAACCGTGCTTTAATCCACAGATGGGAAATAGTACTGGTTGATATGGCTGTTTAATAGTGGTGGTTTTAGAGTGATGAGTGATACAACATCGGAGGAGATGTCCCAGTATGAGACGGTTGCGTAATACTCGTAGTTGTACCTCACTGTGAGGAGGAGTGATACAACATCGGAGGAGATGTCCCAGTATGGGACGGTTGCGTAATAGTCGTAGTTGTACCCCACTGTGAGGAGGCAGTTCAGATTGCTATAGCTAGTTAACAGTAGGTGCTGTCGACCACTGAATAGTAAACCACAGTGAGGAGGTGGTTGGGGACGGTATGAGTCCGTCATACTTATTTTAGAGCACAGGATTGTACACGAATATCGGGAAGTTATACAAGACGTTATGCCCCCCTCAACATTTCTTTTTTTTTGTAGCGCTGAATGGAAACCCATAGCAAGGAGTTGTTACAGGGTGGTATGGCTATATTATACTTGTTCTTATAGAGAACTTAATGGTGTCCCATCATGAGGATGTTGTATACGGTGTTATGCTGCTTAACATTTCTTGTTATTGAACACTGAATATCAATCCATAGCTAGAAGGTTTTACATGATAATATGTGTGCGTATCACTCGTTTTCGTTCATCACTGAGTTGTAAACTGTAGAGAGTAGTCGGTGAAGGATGGTATTGATCCTTAGCACGTGTTGTACAGCAGTCAGTTGTACTTTACTGTGAACAAGTGGTATAGGTGCTTATCACTCTTTGTTATCGAGCACTGAGTTATACTCTATATCTGGTACAAGAAACTATAGCCACCTATCACCTGATATTGTAGAGCACTGAACTGTGACTCAATGGTAGGAGGTGGTACAGGATGGTGTGCTTACTTGTTGTTGTTGCTGCAGAGCACTGCATGATATCCAATCGTGAGGAGGTGGTACATGATTACATGTCTGCTTCACTGTTGTACTTGTAGAGAACAGAATTGTACCCCATTATTGCAGTAGTGTTTAGAATGGTATCACTGCTTCACTCTTGTTGATGTGCACTTAATTGTGACTAGTAGTCTGCCAGTGGTACTGGATGGTGTGCTTGGGGCAAAACGCTTGTTGTGTCGAGCCCTTCTTTGTAACCCATACTGAGGAAATGGTACATGTTAGTGTGGCTCCTTAATAATGTTATTTGTGGAACACTGTATTTTAACTCATAGCCAAAAAGTTATACAGTTTGTTATCTTTACTTACCATTTTTTGCAGTAGAGCGTTGCACGATACTGCATCAAATAGTGGTGGATGGTATGACTGCTTAGCAGTTATTTCGGTCTGTCTCCCTCCCTCCCACAGACGCCGTGTATGGGAGCACCAGTTGCTTTTTTTTTTTTTTTGAGCATTCACATGCGAAACATTTTTTGTCTCTTCTAATAAAGAACTGCTAAGGCCAACCACACTCGAAATGTATGTGAACTGATAAGTCTCTATGACATGCATCAGCTAAACTGTTAAATTTCATATCTCGTATTCCACACACACTTTGCCTCCTGTACTAATGAACTGCTAAGTCCAACAACAGCTGAAAATTCGTTAACTATTAAGTTTCTCTTTTGCAATGCGAAAACAACAGAAAACGTATAAACTGTAAAGTCTCTCTCACACATTGCACCAGCTGAAATTTCATCTCATGTAAAAGCTGCAAAGTCCTGCCAACACAGCAACAACTTGGACTGTATGTATACTCCTATGCGTTTGCACCTATTATGCAGTAGCTGTATGAGAGTAGCAGTTTTGAGTGTTCTCTACATTTAGCTACATAACATTTATGTGTACTGGTGCAATTGGTGATGTGTAGCATTTTGCTATAACTTGACTATGAAAATGGTATTTTTGGCAAACACTCTCTCTCACACTCTGACATTGCAACAGTTGAACTGTTAAGTTTCATTTCATGCAAAAATGTCTTAAGTGTCTTTGACATGGCAACAACTGGACTGTAAAGTCTCTCTGATATCGTAAATATAGTAGCGACCCAGCACGAGTTCGCACAGGTAGCAGTAAGTATCTACACTCCTGGAAATTGAAATAAGAACACAATGAATTCATTGTCCCAGGAAGGGGAAACTTTATTGACACATTCCTGGGGTCAGATACATCACATGATCACACTGACAGAACCACAAGCACATAGACACAGGCAACAGAGCATGCACAATGTCGGCAATAGTACAGTGTATATCCACCTTTCGCAGCAATGCAGGCTGCTATTCTCCCATGGAGACGATCGTAGAGATGCTGGATGTAGTCCTGTGGAACGGCTTGCCATGCCATTTCCACCTGGCGCCTCAGTTGGACCAGCGTTCGTGCTGGACGTGCAGACCGCGTGAGACGACGCTTCATCCAGTCCCAAACATGCTCAATGGGGGACAGATCCGGAGATCTTGTTAGCCAGGGTAGTTGACTTACACCTTCTAGAGCACTTTGGGTGGCACGGGATACATGCGGACGTGCATTGTCCTGTTGGAACAGCAAGTTCCCTTGCCGGTCTAGGAATGGCAGAACGATGGGTTCGATGACGGTTTGGATGTACCGTGCACTATTCAGTGTCCCCTCGACGATCACCAGAGGTGTACCGCCAGTGTAGGAGATCGCTCCCCACACCATGATGCCGGGTGTTGGCCCTGTGTGCCTCGGTCGTATGCAGTCTTGATTGTGGCGCTCACCTGCACGGCGCCAAACACGCATACGACCATCATTGGCACCAAGGCAGAAGCGACTCTGATCGCTGAAGACGACACGTCTCCATTCATCCCTCCATTCACGCCTGTCGCAACACCACTGGAGGCGGGCTGCACGATGTTGGGGCGTGAGCGGAAGATGGCCTAACGGTGTGCGGGACCGTAGCCCAGCTTCATGGAGACGGTTGCGAATGGTCCTCGCCGATACCCCAGGAGCAACAGTGTCCCTAATTTGCTGTGAAGTGGTGGTGTGGTCCCCAACGGCACTGCGTAGGATCCTACGGTCTTGGCGTCCATCCGTGCGTCGCTGCGGTCCGGTCCCAGGTTGATGGGCACGTGCACCTTCCGCCGACCACTGGTGACAACATTGATGTACTGTGGAGACCTCACGCCCCAAGTGTTGAGCAATTCGGCGGTACGTCCACCCAGCCTCCCGCATGCCCACTATACGCCCTCGCTCAAAGTCCGTCAACTGCACATACGGTTCACGTCCACGCTGTCGCGGCATGCTACCAGTGTTAAAGACTGCGATGGAGCTCCGTATGCCACGGCAAACTGGCTGACACTGACGGCGGTGGTGCACAAATGCTGTGCAGCTAGCGCCATTCGACGGCCAACACCGCGGTTCCTGGTGTGTCCGCTGTGCCATGCGTGTGATCATTGCTTGTACAGCCCTCTCGTAGTGTCCGGAGCAAGTATGGTGGGTCTGACACACCGGTGTCAATGTGTTCTTTTTTCCATTTCCAGGAGTGTACAACCAGACGACTTAACTGGCGTGGTGGATTTCGTTTGCGGGCTACGAATAAAAATATAAATTATTCTGAAAACAATTTTAAGTAAGTGAATATAATCACTTTCAAATAACTTAAGCGATGTAAGCAGCACACGGCAAAGTTGTCTGGAGGAATGAATATTGTGTTTTCCATGTAGAATTGGCCTTCGGAGTGATATTTCATACCAATTATGGGAGCACATCCTCATATGCTTACAATCAATGTAGATATTGTGTGCGAATCGTGATTGTCTGCATGTATGTGTGTGTGTGCGGCGGGGGGGCGGGGGGGGGGGGGGGTGAATCGTTCCATGCGTATCGGAGGTTGGCAGAGGTCGCAAAACGAAAGAAAAAAATGTACGGGTTTAGCTCGTGTTGCAACCATTCTCTTGTGAAGCTTAGTACGCACTGTGAAGCATTGTTGAGATTCAGTGCCGCAATTAATTGTCGAAGACGCTTCATGGGACACTTCTTTGGGGTGCCATGCAAAGAATAGGGTCCACATCTATGTTTCATTCAAGGAAAGCAGAAAGGTGAACGCTGAGGCATTTCCTGCTGTCTTGGAAGAACATACAGCGTGTAAACGAAGCAAAGTTGCAGAAGCACTTTTTCGAAAACGTTTTTACTCGAAGCATAAAAAGTAAAACGACACATATTTTGGATTTGCATACTTTTCGCTATGCAATTGTTCTCAAACGAATGCAGTGAGTCTATTGGCTAAGGATATTTGATTATTTGAAACTCTAAGTATCACATCATATGATGAGATCTTTATCTTTTCGTTAATGGTCATATTTATTAGAGTATTGGAAGTTGAGTAACTCACTGCTTATTCGATGGATTTGCAGTGAACTAATTGTGCGATTGCGATTGCTAATATGAGGGAAGCAGAAACCGGTTGTCTGAAATTGTCATATTTCGAAATGCGCCGCCAATGGACATTCGTTTACCAGTCTTCTGCATAATTTCAAAGTGTCCAAACAAATATTATCTTTCGCCCCACGAAGCAGAGAATCTTGTTCCCAACTATGTTTGACTCGAGAAAACCAGAAAACTGAAAGTTGAGTGATACGTTGCGCTGCTGTACACTTCCTTTTTGCAAAACGAAGCAACGCTGCATCCCTTGCTACGTTTTGCTTTGGCTATAAAAAATTTAAAGTAAAAGTTTTCCATTCGCACGTTATTTTCTCTTTGCATTATTCCGAAACTACTGCAATCAACTGCATGTCACTTAGGTGATATACATGTTCCTAACTAATTATCCAACTAGGCAAGGGGGAACTGCAGTGCAAGGTGGAGCCCTAACCACATCTCGTTTCTGCTGAATCTCCACACGACTGAATGGTGAATGCTAGGTTAAAACGCAGAGTGAAAAAAGCGAGCCAGACGGGATTTGCTCCTACAAACTTTCGGTTTCTAGCCAGACACTTTAGCGAATCGTTCTTTAAAATGTTTACCAGATGCGGAAAATTGCCTAGAAACCACACTAAGTCTCACCCCACACCGCGAATGCGGGAAGCGGCGTGCTAACGGGCATTTTCTTAACCTTATAACTTTCTACTCAAAAATGAATAAAACGAGACTAAAGTTCATCCTACAGGGCACCGCCACTTTCACACTTACCAAAAAAGAAAAGATTTTTCCTCTTTCCAGTCATTGCCTCAAATTACTTTTTCCATTAATAAAAAAAAGACCATATTACCAGAAAAGTGTAAATTCTACAGGCTGGATTCCTATAAGACACGAGATATGACTCTCAAGCAATAACTGGCTTGGCTTCTTGTATCTCGGTGACTTAGCCACAATGGTGGCTAAGCAGATGTCGCCCAAACTTATTTCCGTTCATACAATAAGACTTAGTCACACTTCCATCGCAAAACCTGTCAATAACGTATCTGGGTATTAGTGGTACAAACTAAAAGAACATGACACAATGTTTGAAGAAATATGAGCGATTATTCTCGCTTAAGGAAACTTACGTCAATACATGCATCTTAAAAGATCGCGGTTAGGATGAGGAAAGGTAAAGATCAAAAGTCCAAATAGTGTTTGGCATTATTCACTGGACGAAGCGAAGACTCATTTTGTGACTGAAATTGCCGTTTGCCTCCGCAACATCCTAGCGCTGGTAAGTGAAACATACTTTCATTCTCACAAAGTTTATTTAGTGGGCGACACAGTTATCTCGTATCAGCACCTATCACTCTTTCACTTTTTGTTCTCCACAAATAGTTCTAAATGCACATATCACAAATAACTGCTTACAATGGATTATGTAGGTTTATTCTCTTCTCCATGTTATACTTACAAAACTCTTTAGTCACCTCTAGGTATCACCCATAATTACGAATTCATCGTATACTTTTACATTACGTACAGGTTTTACGACTTTCTTTCTCTGCGCGGGGTGTTCATCCGACTGATCGGAGTAATAATACAATGGCGGGAAAAAATCGCAACGCCAAAAAGTAATTAGTATAGGGTAATCAAATTTTGGCAGTACATTTGTCTAGGTAATATATTTAAGTGATTAAGACTGCAAGATTACAGGTAAATGGAACGCGAAATAAGCTATTGCAAATATTGAGTGCTGGTACATTAATAACCGGTCTAACCGCCAGAACGTTGAATTAATGCTTGCAAACGTACATGCACTGTGTTGTACAGATGCCAGATCTCAGTTTGTGGGATGGAGTTCCATATCTGTTGCACCGGGTCAGTCAATAGACAGGCGGTTAACGCTGTACATGGATGACGCTGGAATTGTCTTCCAATGATCTCCATATGTGCTCAATTGGAGACTGACATGTTGATCGTGCAGGCCAAGGCAGCGTGTAGAAAACGTTGGGTTACATCAGCAAAATGTAGTAGAGCGTTGTCCTGGTGGAAAACACCCCCTGGAATGCTGTTCTTCAGTGACAGCACAATTGGTCGGAGGACCAGATTTATGTACAAATTTGCAGTCATTGTGCACGGCATAACAAGGAGAGTGCTCCTGCTGCCATACGACATCGCATCCCTGTCCATAACCCCTTGTGTATGTCCAGTGCGTATAGCAAACAGACGGGATGGATGCAGGGCCCCAACTGGCGTCCTTCGATCAACACACGGCCATCACACTCACACCGAGGCAGAACCATATTTCATTGGTAAACACAACAGCCTGCACTCCAGCGAACTCCCCCTTGTCACCACCGACATGATCGGAGCTGTCCTTGAAGTAACTGATTTGTAACAGTTTATTGTGTCACTGTGGTGTCAAACAGTGCTCAAATTGCAGCTGCAGATGCAGTATGATGCACCAAAGCAATACACTGAACATGATGGTCTTTCCACTCTATAGTGCCATGTGGCAATCCTGACCCTGGTCTTCTTGCGATTGTACTTTCTTGTGACCACCACTGCCAGTAATCATGTTCAGTAACTATGTTCCTGCCAAGTTTTTCTGCAATATCGGATGAGGAAGATCCAGGTTCTCGTAGCCCTATGACCTCGTTCAAACTGAGTGACGTGTATAGCGTCTTTGCGCCTTAAGGTATTCATAACTAATATCAATTCGCCATGTCCAGTCTCAAAGGTAACCAACGCTCACGACTGTTACAGTGCGTGTTTAAAGCAAATCTGAGATGCATCATCACAGTGAGGCTACTAGCATCATTCTTGCGCAATTGACATGAAATTCAAATAGACATCAGTATTGGGGCAAGGGGGATTCTGGCCCACTCTGCATTGTTACCAGATGTATACAAGATGGCGGCGATGACGTAATTCACAATGGCGGTGCATAGAATTAGCAACAGTGCAGGACATCATCCAATGTGGCGGCTGTGATGTCATCAAAGATGGCGGATTTTGGTGAATTGGGCTACCTTGTCTAATCTAACCCCCTCCCTTCCCCCAGAAAAATGGCGGCAAGTTCACATTCCAACAGGATAATGCATCACACCACAGATATCTCTAGTTACCTAAGAAAATCATGGGAAGATAGGTCACTTGGTCTACCTCCACTAACCTAAGTCATCTGACCACCATCTCTTCCAAGGAACTGGCGCCAACTTTGAATTTTGGTGGTAAAGAAAGGTCAATTCGCGTGTCTGTACTAAGCTAACAAAATGGCATGAAAGAAGGGACTCTTGGACTACCTCCACTAACGTATGTCACCTGACCACCACCTCCTCCTACGAATTCATGGGAAAAGGACTCAGCCTGCACTGGGCTGCTGGAGAGAGGAAGGAGTGTACTTTATTTATTTTGGGACAATTATTTAGGGATGAAGTATATTTATCACAGTGATACAGAACACACGGTCTGACATGTCACACAGCATACAGACCTGCAAACTATTCCTGCATAACTCTTGTATAATGCTCTACACACACGCTTGCTGATTGCAAACTGTCAAAATAACGCAATGCACAGCCTACAGACATGCAAGCCACTCATAAATAAATTATTGCAGTACATTTACATCCAGAGAGGCAAACAACACGTAAATTGTCAAAATAATAATCATCTAAGAGTCTCTGCAAACATGCTTGCTAATCGTCAACTGTCGAAATCATGCACCAGTCTTTATTTAAACAATTAGAGAAAGCACCACCTTCCAGTGTGTTCGCCAGGAGGTCCACACTACAACTGACCTAGTACACAGTACCACCACCACAGAGCGCTGTCATCTGTTCCATGACATAATCCAAGATGGCAGCCATGACATCAGCTGATGACGCAAGTACCGTTATCCAAGATGGCAGCAAACAGTGTGGTCACCATGTGGTCTAGACCTAGTACACATTACCAACACAAGAGAGCGCTGTCGTCCATTCAGTGACATACTCAAAGATAGTGGGGGGGGGGGGGGGGGATGGCGGGAAAACAACTCTGCCTGTTATGGACATAAGTTTTTATTTTGCAGTCAATGTCTCCACCATGAGATCTAGATTCCAACTGACTTAGTACACAATACTGCCACCAGACAGTGCAGTCAGCCCTCCTGTGACATAATCCCAGATGGTGGTCTGGAGGGGGAAAATGGTGCGAAAATGACTCAAACTGCGCTGTGCTGCTGGATAGAGCAAGGAAGGAGTGTAGTTTATTTATTTTGGAACAATTTATTTAGGGATGGAGTATATATATCACACTGGTACAAAACACATGCTGGAGTCACGCCACACAACCCATAGACCTGTAAACTACTCCTAAATTATGCTTTGCAGACACGCAAACAGCTCCTAATTTACCGAAATAATTTCAGTACAGACCTGCAAATTGCTCCTAAATACTTCACAGAAACTCACCTGCGAAATTTGCAAGACAAACACTTTTGGAAGAAAAGATACTGCGGAGACATGGCTTAGCCACAGCTTGGGGGATGTTTCCAGAATGTAATTTTCACCTTTCAGCAGACGGACTAACACTAAAACTAGGGACGATTGCCTTTCGGTGTCGGTCTGGCACACAGTTTTAATCTGCCACGAAGTTTCATATCATCACTGCAGAGTGAAAATTTCATTCTCTCTATTTCTGAGTTGTCTGATCACATTTTTACTGAGTCCACCATTACAAAACACTGTACTATGTAAATGTTGGATATGCGTTGCTTAAAAAACTTTGTATAGTACAGTATTATATGTCAGAATGAAATTAGCAAATAACAACAAATACACCTCAACCCAGAATCGTACCCTTGACGTGCTGCATGCTAACTCAAAACACTGTCCACCGCACCAACTGCACAGCACTACTCCTATATTCTGACAGAGGTAGTTGCCATACATGTGATTACTGTGTTACCAAATTGCCAAGCATTAATGTCCATTTACTGTCGGAAATTTTGTGACAGATATTTTTGTATTGCTAGTATGTGAGAAATTGCGCTGTGGGTGCATGAATTTTTCTCCTCCCTACATATTATTTATACTTTATGAATTTAGGAACATAAATCATTATCGTTGAAACACTATCCTTTTTTTAACCCTTTCCGTCTCTATGTAATATTTTCCAAATAACAGTTTTTACATTCGGCATTTATTTCGCACAAACCAACTGGCGTACTTATTGGCTAGCAGATGCAGCAGTCTCGAAGCTCCATTTGTATGGAATTTCTGTTTATAGGAATAATACTAGCAGACGTAGGTAGAGTACACATACGAGTACACATACCTACATACATATCTGACTCCTCATCTGCATTGTGAAATTTATGTTCAAGTACATGTTTAATAATGTCATCAAAGAGCCGCTTAACATACATTTTCCATAAACTGAGTTTCTGCACCATACAAAATAAGCAAGTTCACAACACTTGCACATTTTAAATACACTCACTGTGATGGGTCCTGAGATGTTAACTTCATTGTATCACCCCCGAATACTTCGACGATGGAAATATTGTTGCTGCTGAAGATATTTTCTAAGTGTCCTGCCAATAAAACGCAGCCTTACCCACAACATTTTCTATGTGTTCCTTCCAATTTAAGTTATTCGTAATTGTAATTCCTAGATATTTAGTTGAATTTATGGCTTTTTGATTTGACCGACTTATCGTGAAACCGAAGTTTGACAAATTCCTTTTAGCAGTCATGTGGACGACCTCACACTTTCCATTAGTGAGGATCAACTGCCAATTTTCGCACCAATCAGATATCTTTTCTAAATCGTTTTGCAATTTCTTTGGATCTTCTGATGACTTTATTAGTCGATAAACGACAGCGTCATCTGCAAACAACCTAAGACGGCTGGCTTCGGAAAAGCCAGAAATCACTTCTGCTTAATCGGTGACTTTCCATTAATTACTACGAACTGTGACCTGTCTGACAGGAAACCACAAATCAAGTCACATAACTGAGACGATATTCCATAAGCACGCAATTTCACTAGAAACCAGTTGTGTGGTACAGTGTCAAAAGCCTTCCGGAAATTCAAATATATGGAATTGATCTGAAATCCCTTGTCAACAACACTCAACACTTCATGTGAATAGAGAGCTAGTTGCATTTCACAAGAATGATGTTTTCTAAGCCCGTGTTGACTGTGTGTCAATAGACCGTTTTCTTCGAGGTGATTCATAATGTTCGAAAATTATATATATGTTCCAAAATACTATTGCATATCGACGTTAATGATGTGGGCGTCTAAGTGGATTACTCGTACTACCTTTCTTGAGTATTGGTGTGACCTGTGCAACGTTCCACTCTTTGGGTACGGATCTTTCGTCGAGCGAGCGGTTGTGTATGATTGTTAAGTGTGGAGCTAACGCATCAGCATACTCTGAAAGGAACCTAATTTGTATACAGTCTGGACCAGAAGACCTGATTTTATTAAGTGATTTAAGTTGCTTCACTACTCCGAGGACATTTACTTCTACGTTAATTATGTTGGCAGCTGTTCTCGGTTTGAATTCTGGAGTATTTACTTCGTCTTATTTCGTGTAGGCATTTCGGAAGGCTGTGTTAATTAACTCTGGTTTTGCAGCACTGTCTTCGCTATCCCACAGAGAAAGCACTGATTGTTTCTTGCCGCTAACATAATTCACATACGACCAGAATCTCTTCACTACAAGATAAACTACTTCTAACAGCAGCAAACACACCACCTCTAACCATGTTTAACCTATCCTTTCGGAACAGAATTTAGGACAATTTACAACTGTTATACTGATGGTTCCTGTATCTACTTCATTCCTGTGTTCGGCCTGCACCCTTTGTGACTGAAGCCCTTCTTGTGTTTTCCCGAGACCCTCTAACCTATGAAACCACCCAGACTACGCCACACAGCCCCTGCTACCCCTGTAGCCGCCTCCTGCATATAGTGGACACCTGACCTAATCAGCGGAACCCGAAACCCAACCATACTT
Source organism: Schistocerca gregaria (assembly GCF_023897955.1). Taxonomy (NCBI): domain Eukaryota; kingdom Metazoa; phylum Arthropoda; class Insecta; order Orthoptera; family Acrididae; genus Schistocerca; species Schistocerca gregaria. The sequence continues at coordinate 101,893,522 of NC_064931.1, forward strand.
TGGCGCAAGTCGAGGAATCTGCAGCCTACATGGTCGCAGAACTGTCTGAGACTCTGATTCAGAACCTCCACTCGTCTCTGTACCAGAGGTCGGCAATCGGTTCCGTCGACTATGCTTCAAATGATCAGCTCTGCTTTCATCTTGCAAGCAAGACTGGCAGCCTTTACCTCTTCTGTTAGCTGCTCAAAACCAGAGATAATCTATTCTGATCCAATGTGACATATATCATTGCTACCGACGTGAGAAGCCACCTGTAGCTCGCTGCACCCTGTGTCTTCATGGCAGGCGGGTGGATCTATTGCACATCTGGACTGACACCTCCCGGTATGCACACAGAGTTCACATTGGTTTACTTTCTCTTCTTGACAGCCGTGTCGCTAAGGGACCCCATAGCCTAACGATGGAGCTCCCAACTATTAATAATCCCACCTTCTGTGACTGTCTGGATCTTGCAGGCTGGGAGGTTTCCTCTGAAAAAGGACAGGCAACAGAATCTGGCCATCGACAGTGTCAGTCACAGGCAGCTCCTGGAACCTGTTTGTCAGACAAACCGTGGAGGTCTTACGTGCGGCCGTCTGGAAAGTCTTTCGCCGCCTGCTACGCATCAGGTGACCTCCCAGTCGATAAGGTGAGGGGTTAACCTTAGAGCGAGCAGTAACTGGGCTGGCCACCAGTGAGGACCGATCGGAGGACTCGGACATACTGGACGTCCGTTGGATCCCCACAGCTGGCCCACAACAGTGGTGCCAATGCACTGCAGCTTCAAGCTGTGTAACCGAAGCCATCACAGCCTGAAGTTGAAAGTGAAGTGCCACCAACTCGGCTCGCATCTGCACACAACAATCGCAGTCCCTGTCCATACTAAAGACGGTGGAAAACTAAACTAAGCAGATAAACGGACTATCGGCACGTGCCACGCAACTGTACTGTAGACCATGATGAGAACGCAGGAACTGTGTCTAACAAATTAGATTAATACGCAGAGATTCAAAAACCTAATACCGAAGCACTCACGTGAAACTAAATAATTCGCTGCTGATTAGGAACTTGTAATATGTCACAACATTGTTTTTTTTTTTTACTTTCCGACGCAAACAAAAACGCTAGAACTGTGGCTGTTAGATATTTCATTAACACCCAGAAACTCAAGAAACAAAACTATTAAAGCACACAGATGATGTAAAATTCGTTCCTGGGTGGGAACTCGTAAATGCCACAGTATTGGTTACTTCCCTGTTACAATTCGTTCCTGGGTAGGTACTCGTAAAAGTCACAGTATTGGTTATTTCCCTGTTGCTGCTTGTGTCTCAGCCGCCTACGTGAATGGGATGAAGAAATACTGAATATTCATCTGTCCTACAAACTACATCAAATATTTACTGTGTCTACGTTTAGAATAAGTTATAATAAGCCAATTGTAACACATTCAGCCAGTCATACATAGCTTCTTATTTGTCAAGTGTTCAGTTCTTTTTTCTTGATTCTTTCCACACGTCACCTGTCCTGTGCTTGTAACTCCAGACTAATGAGTCTGGAGTATATAATAGGCTATGAAAATGAACACTTATTTACAACAGTTTCTTATAGATATGAAGAGTTTGGTTTGACCTTTTGGATGTGACATGACCTTCAAGAAATAAAACAAAAGCAGTAGTAGCAATAGCTATGACCAGTGTTTTATTTGTTAAAAAAATAGAGATGCCACTACTGTGACCTACCAGGGAGTGTTTTTTAATTAATATTTTAAAACATTATTTTAATGCTTTTTTATTAGAGGTGTTGGTATGGCAAGCCATAAAAAATCAAGCACTTGTTATAACAACAAAAGCAGTTGTTCGGTTTAGAACAGTGACACTAGTAATTGTGGCTGGATTGCTTTGTCATCTCACAGCAATAACAAGGAAGATTAATGTTTGAAAATATTATGAAAAGCATAGTTGCTACTCACCATATAGTGGAGATGCTGATCCACAGTTACACAGAACTGACAGACAAAGCTTTCAGCCAAACAGGCCTTCATCACAATTAGACAACATACGCCCATTCTCATAAAGTAAGGATAATGCTGGTACGAGGTGAAACAAAGCTCTGGTGGGCGGTTTGTAGGTTTAAATCACCTCGCGGTATGACCATGCGGTGCATCTAACCTGCGGTCGTCGTACGGTGGCGCTGGCAGCAGTCCACGTACGCAGAGGTGTGCTGGTGCACGTCAGGGTACAGTTCTCCTCCTAGTAACAGTTTCATAAATTGTTTGGGTGTGTCATTTTTACTTTGTGGAAGTTTTCTTCAGTTTTGTGCATCAGTGTGCTGTTTAATAGCAGTAGTGTGACTTGTACACAGTGGTGACTTGCCCAAGCAGTCTTCTCGTCAGGCTGGTTTTTTTTTTTGCTCGCTCCGCTCAGTCGGGGTGCTCGGGGGTTTACGAGTCCGCTTTTTGCTTGTCAGTCCCTGCACTGGTCCCTTCTGGCGTTCGGTGTCCTGTCGTGTCTCTGCAGGGTTCCGTGTTCTGTCCCAGCAGATATACAGCCCACTTCAGCTACAAGGGCCTTCTGTTGGTCTCGCTGTCCTTTCCCTTCTCTTGACGCTTCTACCTTGTAGTAATCATGTCTTGCTAATTACGTTCTTTTCTTTCTTGATACTTCTCGCGTTGCATCTGGTCTTTGCTGGAGTTTTTACAATGGTTCTTACAAAAAGTTTTATTTATAATCATCTAACATATGTCTAGTACCTACATTGTTTTATGCCTTCTTAAAAGCTTTACAAATTTTGGCGCCCTTTCCATGTTACAATTCTAAGATATTTTGAGTCTTAACGTCTACTCAAGAATCCTCAAATTCGTTTTTTATTTTATGTAGTGTCGAGGTGCATAGCATTTTAGTATTTCATGCTGTTAGACTATCTACACTTTATCCCTTCACCTTAATCTATGGTACTGTTGGTGTTATTTTTGAAACTACTTTCTTTTTGCCACCATCCTCTCTCTTCATTCTTCTTTCTCCTGACGATCTTATCTGCAACATAATCTTGAAATATTGTGCTGATTATTTACCAGTAATAAAATTAATCTTCAAACTTGTACTGGAAGTGTTTAATACTGCCAGTCTTAGGTAAATGTACCTCTGCTTTATCTCGTAAAATACCCTCTACTTCTCTTTACTGTGTTTCGAAATACCTTGAACTTCTTGTAATTTTTCGTCGATATCTTTATGGACTTCTAACATGAGTTGAGGCGATTTCCCCTTTTGTGCATACCATTCTAATTCTTCATCCTCTCTATCTTGCGTCATTCTTAATTGTTTGTTTATAACTGGTATTTCTTCTAATTTTAGCTTTTGCTCAAAGAGAAGTGTGACATTCCCGAACGTTACGCTACCTTTCCCCATATCTAGTATCGCTCGTCTCTCATTTAAAAAATCTGCACCTATAATCAAATCTACAGTTAGTTTAGGTATAATCACAAAGTTGGCTTCGATCTTTTGATCTTGGCACAGAAGAGTTAACCTTGTTTGTCTCGTAACTTCCGCAGAATAGTTTCTAATAGGACCTCTTACTTTAGTCTTACATGTTTTCAGAACTGGAAATTCCTCATTGGCATTACACTGCATAAATAAATTTTCTGAGATCGCAGTCAGTTCACTTCCGCTATCAATCACAATATTGACTGGGATATGCTTTACCATGGCCTTCACAATTGGTTGAATTTGAAAGCGTTGGTTTTGTTCTTCTTCTTCCTGCATCAAGGAATCCTTTTTAGAATTTCCCTTGTGAATTCGAACTTTCTGTAGGATACTCCTCGACTGCTACTTCTGTCTTTTATTTCCTGTTCTCTATTTCTTCCTTCATTTACGCTTTCTTCAACAACCTCTACTTTTTCCTCATCCTCGTCTATCTTCTCCTTCTTCGTCGCTACTTCCACATAATCACATCTAAATGCTCTAATCATCGCTTCATAACTTCCTTCATTATATATGTTGGGCTGTGTGCCCACTCGGAACTTATTTTCAACTTCTGTCGACTGTGCATTATCCTCATTGAATTCGCCTTCCCTGGTTTCGATCTCAAATAGCTCTGCAATACTCATTACTTCGTCCTTTCCTCCTACATTCGTTGTGCATGTCTCTGGTAATTCATCTTCCTCGTCAGTATTCTCCCAATTAATTTTGTCCCGTCTTATTTTCCTGTCTTCGTTTTCATCTGGTCCCTGGGGATTTGTTTCTTCCTTCTTCTCTTCTCTTGATGATGTTTTTACTTCTCTGTTCAAGGTGCTGCAATTGTCCTGGGTCGTTGCGTCATTCTCTTTGGCATGGGCGCTTAGCTGTCAATTCGAACGTTTATCGGCGTTTGGTGGTCTTACCTCCACCTTTTCTATTTGTATGGTCTTTTCTTGTTCAGCTTGTTGACAGTGATTTCTTTGTTGATAATTTGTCGGTCTATTGGTTCTCCAGTACCCGTTCCGGTTATCGTTATTCCCTCTGTAATAGTTGTTGCCGTTCCTGGGTGAATTATAGTTATTGCTATATTCTCTTCTAAACCCATAACCGGTTCGTTGTTGAAATTTATTGTCGTTTCTTGGTGTGAAGTTATCACGTGGTTCGTAATTATTGTTTCTTTTGTTTCTTCGTACTGTGTCTTGTGGATTCCACAGCTTTTTGCTTTTGTTTTCACGTGCGCTTCATCTTTTTCTTGCGTCATCTTCCGAAAATATGAACTCTAGTTCCCTTAGAATACCTTTAAACGCTTCCACGTCATTGCCTCCGCGACCTACTAATCATTGCTGGTATTTCAATGGTAGCTTCATCGCGCATAATTTAATCAACTCTCCGTCACTGTATGGTACATCTAAGCATAGATTTTTCTTTGCCACTAATTCGAAAAATTTCACGGGACTCTTCTCTCCTGAATTTTCAAAATATGGGTTCTGTAATAATTCGTACTTTACTCAGTTCTGTGCTTCGCTGGACCAATGTCGTGAGAGAAACTTCTCTCTGAAATCTTCGTACGATCGGCATGTCGCTGCAACATTCTGCATGCTTTCTGCGACTCTTCCTGTCATGTGTGCACATATAAAGTCTAATTTGTGTGCTAGCGTCCAGTGTTCTGGTAATCCTACTCGGAATTGATCATTCAAAGTTCGTGGATGTAATGAGTTTCCTTCTCGAAAGTGTTGAAATTTTCTGACTGTGAGGAAATGATCGTTGTCGTACTTCCTCATACTTCCATATGAAAATCGTGGTCCTTCGCCACTTTTGTTTCTGATCATTTCTCCCGTCGTTCTTTCCGGTTGTGGTAGATCCATTGGATATTGCCCACTGTAACTTTCGCCTACCCTTGCGTAGTATCGTTGGAGTGGTACGTAATAATTTTCTTCCATCGGTTGTGAACGTGTAGCTGAATGCATTGCAATGTACTCTTCGCCACCTGGCTTTCCATTGCCACGTATTGGTTGGGTATCTTGTCTGGCTAACCTTGCCGCTTCATTGCACGACCCAAACTGTCTTGAAACATACATTTGTGGTTCCGCATGTGTTTGTGATGACGTTTGTTCATCAAGAATTTTGAAACGTGTTTGTTGCTGTGCAGGCTGTCTGATTTCACGTATGTTGCTTTCCGCCTGTGATTGGAATCGCAAATGCGTAATATCTTCGTTAATTACTTGTCTTTCCGGTGCTGTTACAGATACGTATGTGGTTGCAGACTTTGTGCTTGTTCGATCCTGTTCACTTCGCTCCTCAATGGTTTGCAACAACTCTGTTCGCAATTTCTGAAATTGTCGCTTCGTTTGCTCTTCTATTTTGACTATGCGGTTATCATATCGTTTCAGCGCTGCTTTTGTGATACGTTTGTGTAACACACTGTTTTCAACAACTTCACGCGCTGTACCTGCTGCTTGTCTAGTAATTTCGTTTATCTGTTTCTCTAGTTTCTTGACTTTTTGATCTCGTCCTGAGTGTCATTACGCAATGTTTGTACGTCCACTTGTACCTTGTCAATGTCTGTTCTCAATTGATTGTAACCTGTTATTAAGTTTCCTATCACTTCTCGAGATTCTTTTGCCTCGTCTTCAATATGACTTAGGTGTAACTGAATTTTTTTGTTTTGTTCTTTAATCGCACGCATTTGTCTCGTGGTTTCTGCATTTTGTTTCGTCATTTCTGCATTCTGAATTTTAATTTGGTTCGCAATTTCTTTATTTTGTCTTGTCATGGTTTCCGTCAATAACTGTAATAATTCTGCCAGATTGGTGGGTCCTATTGCGTTTTCTTCCGACGTCCTACGCTCTGTGTTTTCGCCCAATTGTTGGTTTGCAACCGATTGCATTGAACTATGCTGTGACACGTTTCTGCTTGCATTCCTAGTACTCTGTGGTGAGGGACCTCTGATTACTTGTAGTATGGGTTCTACGTATTCAAGACGCAAGTTAGAATCCTCATCGACTGTCTCTCTACTTTCCTGCTTCTCTGTCGTATGCTGATTTATGTTTTCTATGCCTTGACGTACATTATACTCGTTAATTTTTGTTCACGCTACTTGACAAACAATTCACTTACTTGTTGGGTCAGAACCAACTTGTCAATGATGTATCCGCCACCTGTGCGCATGCATTGGAGAGAAAACTTAATTCCAACAATATTAAAATTCATAACTTAATTATGCTGTTTTCTCTGCTAGAATGTCTATCTATTGAATATTTTATTACTATCTATCGCTGCAGCTACTGTTTTTGACTATTTATAACGTTCAAAAAAGTTTTTTTTTTACGAAAATTTTTCAACAGGATATTTTTCTGACCTACTTAGGCATGTGGTCGACCTTCAATCATGGTATTTTACCATAGTGGCAGGGTCGCCATTTTCTAACATTCGGCGTGGTGTCTGTTTGTTATATATCGTGTCTCCCTACCACTTTCGCGCAACGACGCTCTGAGCGTGTTTTTTAGGGAAATGACTAGTTTGAACCTGCGACCTGTTGCTGGAAAGGTGACGCCAGACCACACATGACATGTAGAATTCAGAAGAGTTGAGTGAGACTAGCGGTGATATAACCAAATACTTAATGATTTCAGCGTCAGTTCCACTGCACTCCCTGTAAAGGAATCTTAATACTAACTAAATTTAGTGGAAGGGGTTGAAGGCTTTCCTATTTTTAGTTAGCTGGTAAAATAACGTCGAAAAAGCAGTTAAGTTTACCATTGGAAATTTTATTCTACTCACAAAACATTGTTTATAAATTGCACTATTGATAAAAGGAAATGTTTTAATACAGGATGGTAAAAACCAACTGCGTTCAACAAAAATGTGAACGAATATTCCCTGAGTGGGTTTCCAAGCTCTACAATGGATCGAAGGATGACCTATGCCATATCACATCTATAATCTAGGTTTAAATTAAGTTTCACAAAAGAGAAAACTATCAAAATGGTCTACAGTGACCCCCAATTATCTTTAATTACTTATCTAACTTGCCGTAAATAACAGTGGCTGATGTGGCTTCTCAATAACTATACAACAGAAAAATCATCGCGTTTCAGATTTTTACTTCAAGTGGCAAATGTGAACACCATGAGCTTTAATTGACGATCGATACTAGTATTACGCAAAAAATGGGGTGTAATAGATGAGACTTCTGCAGTTCTGAGTGAAGCTTTATGCGCTGTTATGCGGCATCGCGTGCGTTCATTACCTTGTCGGTGTTCGTCAGGGGGCGGCGGACAGCACAGCTCCGCTCACCTCGCTGTCTCGGAAGCAACTCTGTCCTAACTTCTCCTTACTACAATTTGACCGAAGTTGGTTAAAAAAAAACTATCTGACTGTGTTTTTATCTGACCAATCAGGGTCTCGATGTTAACCTTGAGCTCCGCCTACAAAAATTCTGTCTATCCAATGAGAAATGTTATACGTTTCGTGGTGGGGCAATGTTTTTAAAGTCTGCAACATAACAGAGATGCGAAATAGTCTCACACTAAAACTTGCAGCTGGTGTGGTGCTTCTAGCGTTATCGTAAGATCTATACTGCTCTTCTGGAGGGCTCTATCTTTTAACATGGGCTGGAGGGTGGTCCTAACGTAACAGAGACGCGAAAAAGTCTCACGTTAAAACTTGCGGTGGTGTGGCCCTTTTTGTGTTATCGTAAGATCTATGCTGCTTTTCTGGAGGGCTCTACCTTTTAACATGCGCTGGGGGTTGACTTAGCGGTTAGTTGGCGACGTGGGTGTCCGTCCCCTATCGTAGGGCCTTCCGCTTAACACGGTTCTGCTTTCAGCTTCTGTTCTCGTTTCTCTCCTCGGAACTGCGTCTGTCTCAAGGTGGGAAGGTATGACAGGCATTTAGGCATTCTTGTGTTAGTCTGTGGTATTCCATTTGCTCACTCGTTACTCGTTTTACTTTGGTTAATTTAATGTCACGATTTATTCGGAGCTATGTGATATACTACTGGATTTGCTTATTATGTCAGCGTTTTCATGGAAGATGTTGGATTTGCCTGACACCTTAAAACGGAGCCCCAAGGTCGTTAATTACGGATTGAATGAAAGTTTTTCAATCGAATCTTGTGACAGAGATAAACCGTCGGTGCAACATTACTCTTCACATGACGACTGCCTACCATCCGCAAACTAACGGCCTTACCGAATGCCTTAATAAGACCTTGGCCGACATGCTATCCATGTTCGTCAATGTTGAGCAGAGTAACCGGGATGAGGTGTTACCTTTCGTGACGTTTGCCTTCAACACCGCCAAACAAGACACCACAGGATTTACGCCATTGTTCCTGGTGCTTGGGCTTGAGGCGACGACGACGATGGACACTGTGTTTCCGTTACATCCTGATGACGTGGACGACGACTACATCGGCCAGTTATTTACCAGAGCTGAGGATGCTCGGCAGTTAGCTCTACTCTTTACCCTGCAGGCTCAAGAAACGATCGCCGAAAGTATGACGCGAGCCACCACACTGTTGTCTACCAGCCTGGTGACCTCGTCTGGATCTTCACTCCTGTTCGGAAGTTTGGTCTCTCTTAGATGCCCCTTAGGCGCTAATTTGGACCTTATAAGATTGTAAGACAGTTGTCTGATGTTACTTACGAAGTTGAAGATTTCGAGCCCGATACAAGACAACGAAAGTTCAGAGATACGGTCCACGTCCTTCGAATGAAGCCCTACTAGGATCCTGCAACCCAGGGTAAATTCGAAGCTCCAGCGACAGGCAACATGCGGAAAGGTGACGAAGAGCTTAGCGGTAAAAGTAGTTCTAAGAAGATCACCGCCAGGGCGAGAATTTGTCATCGGGAGTAGGAGTATGCTGGTCCGATGACTCCTTCCTGGACTAGGGTGACGTAACATCGAGACGCCGTTCTGTTAAGGAGGTAGCAATGTCAGACAAGAAACTGAGTAGCACCGTGGTGTAGTGGTAATGATACTAAACTGTTGCATGGAGGGTCGTGAGTTCAAAACTTACCTGGACTGTACAAATTTAATTTCTACATTCGGTTCGACTACATTCTAGAAGTATCCACAAATGTACAGAATCATTGTACTGGAATGTTCCGAAGCTGTATATATACCGTATATGTTCTGGCCAGAGGCAGTTCGCTCCGCGCTCTTGTATGTGCAAGTGCTGAATGAACCTTCGTTAAGTGAAGTTAGTGTTCTTCATTCATCTAATTGCACATTCTTCTACGTGACAACATCACCAGCAACCATTAAGAATTTGGTTTCAGATAAAGCACAGTTTAAACAGAGTTTGAAAGACTTTTTGGTAGGCAACTCCATCTACTCTACAGATGATCTCTTAACAGCGACTGTTAGACCAGCTTAAGTAAAAATTTCAGATTTCAGGTTTGACAGCAATAGGTCACAACTGACAAGATTACGCATTTTGTGAATGATAAATTTATTAAAAGTGCATATTTGTGTTTCATCCTCACAGAGTATTAATTCTTTAAATATTAGGAGTTATAGTTTACTGTAATGTATTTACCTATTTTGACGATCTGCTGATAAATTATCAGGTTCGTGAGTACTATATTCAGATGTTTTATATTTTTTTTATGTTATGCTTTGTGACTTGTTTCACACCCACGAGAATGATCTCATTTTTGGGTCACTGGAACGAAGACTGAATCAAATCTAATTCCATTTCACTATAGTCATAGGACTATGTAGGTTGTAGTTCTACTGTTGTACTGACCTTGTCAAGTTCTGTAAACATTCTCTAGGTCATGTAGTAATTGTGCCACAAGTGTCGTATCAGAGCAGACTCGAACACTTATTCTCCATTATTTGCCCGCAGAATTGAAATACTGAGTGGCGATAAGGTATTTATTTATTTGTTTATTTATTTTCATTTACACCAAATCATTCACATGCAGTCAATGGCTTCATGAATAATTTTGGTAACAACTTTTACATTGGGAATTGACAAAACATGGTTGTACGAGTAATGTAATCAACTAATTGATATGTGTCAATAACAGTGTCTCTCTGATTACTCATCTTCTTCGTTGCTTCCTGTTCTGGTTTGTTTGCTAATGTGTACACATGTGTCTTTTGTATCTGTGCACAATAAAGTGTGGTTTAAACTGAGGTCGGAAGAAGTCATAGAACAGCGATACACACACACACAGATGGCAGTAGTATCACATATACAATGTATAAAAGGACAATGCTTCAGCAGACCAGTCGCTTGTGTTTGAGTGATTCATGTGTAAAGGTTTCCAACCTGATTACGGCCACACCAGGGGACTTAACAGACTTTTAACATGGAATGGTAGTTGCGGCTAGATGTGTCGGACTTCCAGTTTTAGAAATCATTAGGGAATTTAATATTTGAAGTTCCACAGTGTCAATAATGTGTTGACTGTACCAAATCTCAGGCACCGTGCGAGCTGGTGGTGCCACCATAATTGTGTGGGCTGTGTTTCTGTAGAATTTACTTACTCACTAAATGGAAATATCTATGTTCAGCTACATGGAGACCATTTGCAGCTATTCATGTTTAAAACACTGATGGAATTTTTATAGATGACAGTGCACCTCGTCATACCACATTTATTGCTAACTCTACCTTTACACTTACTGCTAGCGGACATCCCCTAGTCCTTGATTCGTGAGCGAGTGGGTCATATGACCTGTCACACATATTTTGCACCATTACAGGCAGATAAAAAATGGTTCAAATGGCTCTGAGCACTATGGGACTTAACTGCTGTGGTCATCAGTCCCATAGAACTTAGAACTACTTAAACCTAACTAACCTAAGGACATCACACACAGGCAGATAAAAAATAAGTGCATATTGTTATCGTTAGTAAAATTCAAGCCCAAAATCATGGGCCACATGTGACCCATTCGTTGTTCAACATTGTGTATTGAATTCAAGATGGTGATTGAAGAAATGCCACCGTGTTGACTATTACCTTAAAGTGAGCCACCCACTGTATTGCAAGTGGGCCCCCACGCTACATATCGTTGTGGGAGATTGCGAAATGCCATATTTTGCACACATTGCTTTCTTTGAATGCCTGTTCACCTATCAGTCTCTCGCAGGTTGTCATCAGAAGATGCCCTTTCTTCTCTTGTTTGTAACAAATTGCCTTCCATCACACATCTAACCTCTAGTTTCAATCTGTTGCCATACTATTTTCCTCTGTGAACCCTTCTCCCACTAAAATCCAACATTTATCAAGTCGTCCTGCAACAACAGAAATACCGTTTCAAAAAAAAAACTTTCCATAAAAAATCCAACCAACAAAACAGGTGTAGTTCGTTAGAACAATATTGTGTAATTTGAGATATAAAGAATTGTCCGGTGGTACCTGATTGCCATAATGCAACATTTTTAGAAACACATCTTAAACTGTTAAAGAAATGTTCAACATCCTACTGCAGGCTTCAAAACTTTGGATATTTAATATATTTAATTGGCATATAATCAGACACACACATTATACGTGACCATCTCCAATTACGTTTTATGGGAGGAACGAAAGATTTTCGCCGCAAACAAAACTCTCACTTGCGAGTAAATCGTTTGGAGCCTACACCGCAAGTTAGATGCATATGTTTTTACTCCAGAGGGCAAGCAATGAAAATAGTTTGACCTAATTTGGTTGGTTTTTTAGAAATTTAAATGTGTACTGGCATGCAGCCCTTGTAAGGCCAACTGAGGAGCTACTTCATTGAGAAGTAGCGGCTCCGGTTTCGTAAACTGACATGCGGCCGGGAGAGCGGTGTGCCGACCACGTGCCCCTCCATATCCGCATACGGTGACGCCTGTGGACTGAGGATGACGCGGCGGCCAGTCGGTACCGTTGTACCTTCCAAGGCCTGCTCGGACAGAGTTTAGTTTTACAGCTGTAATAGAAATCACGAAAGTAGTATTAAAATTGTCACGAGGAACGAGAAACTATGTACAGCTGGTGCAGGTGCAGACAGGATTACAGGTCGTGTGAAGTGAACTGCGAGGTGGGTAGGTGACTGCTTGCCCCAGCATTAGTAATGTGTTCGCCTTTTATTGCACTAATTAGAAGAATGTAGTCCTTGTTATTCTTTTCATGGACAAAAGACAGAGGAGAGAAATGTGCTGCGGTTCTTGATGCCTGTTGTCTTTGCAGATCGCAAGTTTTGTCATGACAGTGACTTATATTTTTTAGTCAGTTTACAGACTAATTGATCCTCACCTTGCACGCTAGTGTTCAAAACGTCCATGTCCTGCAATATCGAACGAAAAGCCAAGGTCGGCAACCCACTCTGGATATTCTAATTGCACTGATGCCTTCTTTTGACCTTTAAAAGCTGGTTTATTGGCATTCTCTAGTCAAAAAATCTTTTCATTACATTTCTGTAGCTAAGCTAGCACATTTCACTGTGGTTTCGTATTTCACCATACTCTTCCCCAGTTTCAATTGAAACTTTATTAAAGTGACTAACTCGAGTGAAGTGGCCGCATGGTTAAAGGCACCATGTCACGGACCGCGCAGCCCCTCCCTCTGGAGGTTCAAGTCCTCCCTCGGGAGGGTGTGTGTGTGTTGGTTCAAATGACCCTGAGCACTATGGGACTTAACTTCTGAGGTCTAACTAACCGAAGGGCATCACACACATCCATGCCCGAGGCAGGATTCGAACCTGCCACCGTAGCGGTCTCGCGGTTCCAGACTGAAGCGCCTAGAACTGCTCGGCCACTCCGGTGTGTATGTGTGTGTGTTGTTCTTAACATAAGTTAGTTTAAATTGTGTGTAAGTCTAGGGACTGATGACCTCAGGAGATTTGTCCCTTAGAAACTGACACACATTTGTACATTTTAATCTGTCGATATGTCTAAGGTGTGATCTGGAATAATAGACTGTCAAGAATCAAGAATGTTTATTGACCGTTGATCATACAGAATGAAATACGCTTGGTTTTTTGTACAAATCATAATAACCTTTTTCGAGACAATTTATAGTAAATAGGTAGTTGATATACAAGGAATTCGTAAATACCATACATAGTAAGACAGTGTATATAACTTTTATTCCACATTACATTTACTAACTTGGTGAACACAGTTAACATACAAAGCTGACACACACAAAGTATATCATCTTACATGCTGATTATCATTACACATCATTCTGTTAATTGATAGGTCCTCATAAGCAGAATAAACAGTGCGTATAGTGGCGTTTACAAACTGATCTCAACGCTACTATGATTCCAGAACTGTCAAACAGTAAAAGGTATTCTCCAATAACCAATTGCGCAGTCTTTCCCAAGTATTCACCTTATGTGAGTTGCAAGATGTTGTTAATCTGTATCTTGGTGTGTCATAATCTGCCTTCTTTCTAGTATTGTAGTCGTGAATGTCTTCTGTGGAAGGACCTTTCATGCCACTGCTTTTTACATGTAGTACACAGATGTGTACGTACAAGTTGACGACAGCCAATAGTCCGAGCCTGGCAAAGAGAGGTCCCTGGGACCTGCTTCACACATTATGCATAACGTTCTCTTCTGTATTCTCAAAATTTTGGTAGTGTAGGTAGTATATCCTCAAACGACAAGGCCATAAGTAATATGTGATTGCAAGAGTCCAAAGTACATGAAGTCCTCACTAATCATGTCTGTAAGTTTCCAAAGGAAATAGGAGACCCTTGATATCTTTTTTGCATACCTGACATAAATGTTCCTCCTAGTTACGTGTAGAGTCAATATGCATTCCTAATAGTTTTACAGATTTGTTTTCTGTGGTTTTGGGCAATCGTAAAAGAAGCTGTTTGGTTTTCTCTGTATTACAGAGTAATTTATTTCATGAGAACCAGTGGAGGGCAGATTTGAATGAGTCTTGTTTACTTTTACCCAAGGCTGAGATGTTCTGTCGTGGCGAGCAGTGTCGCGTCACCAGCATGGCATAAGAGAGTGCTATTTATGTAGAGAGGAGAGTCATTGATAGCAATGGCGAAAAAGCATGGTCCAGGCCATGAATTCTGTGGAGCAACACTTACAGAGGAGTGTTTATTTTTAACTGTGACAAACTGCCTTCTGTTATGAAGATATGAACCTATTAGTGCTAATGCTCGATTACATACCTCATAAACTTCTATTTTTTCTGTCAGAATGTCAGAGGGAGTGCAGCCAAAAGCTTTACTTACATCCCATAAAAAAGGTAAGTGGGTATACATAAGTGATTCAGATACCTTCGACAATATTGGTGCTACTGAGATTGGATGATAACTTAGATGTACTGTATTTACGCAATTATGAAAAGAGCATTTTCCCAGTTCGTCATTCAAAAAATACGGGGTCGCCTTGTATTCGCTGATAAAGCTATTGCTGCTGAGGCTAAGATTTTTTCGTTGTTTAGCAAAGTGTATAGCAGTTATCTTACATTTGCAGACGAAGCTTTGGCTACTAAGGTCATGTGCAAATTTATTTTGAAGGATTCAGAAGACAGCGGTGGGCAAATGATGCCCGCCTTCAAACCGACCCAAGATTTTTCGATATGCCGAAGCGCTTGATTCAGTATCGACGAGGCACGAACAGTCACATTACATTTGACTCACACAGCGCTAGTGTAATGATACGCCAGAAACTGTGAAACAGCTACTAAAGAAATGTGACACACAGGAAGAAGCAGCACCGCATTCTATCGTTTCACAAACTCTTATTGCAAACGTGTTAAAATACGACAAGATGTCTCATGCATGTGTGAATACTGAGTTCGAAGCGGAAATGTTGTCCTTCAGAAAACATTACTTGATGATGAACCCAGATCAATATTTTGATTACGAGAGACTGTAATGATTTGCTAAGTGCACTGCAAATGAGTATTTCCCTCGCTGTTCACATATTAGAATACTGTTTAAAAAGTCAGTAGTTTTCAATCAGCTTTAAAGCTTTAAGTGAATTGGGACGCACTGTAAACATTTGTTAAATATGGAAGACAATGGTCTACCTATCAAATTTATGTTTTTCTTTACCATCTACCTGGGGAGCCAGTAACAGCCTATAGTTCAATAGTTTGATAAATTTGAAACTGTTCATTTAATTTCAGCAGGTGCGATACTATACCAATTAAAAACATGATCTTCTGGTGGATGGGCATTGAGTACATTTCGTATATATGTGTCTGTGGGGAATAATAAGTAGAATACGAAAGTTAGAGGAAGCCACAATCTCAATTTCCACTGGTTACTCGTAAGCTTGATACAATTTGCCTGACAAACAGTACTCCTGCTTGAAGCAGCTGATCCCATAGTGCATCCACTACTCTTCATCTTTGGAAGTGGGAAACCAACGGAACTACGATACCCATCCTAGAAACTATGGAAATAAAGTATCTGGCAGAAAGGAATTGGTTTCAGTTTTTTCCCCTCTGCGGAAATTTGCGTATACGCGTCACTATGACAGTCATACAATTGACCAGTACGCGATGCCCTGTAACACACACAGCACAGCACATTAGGGCTCTTCTTGATAGCTTACATTGACAGGTCATGCGATCTGTAGGGATTTGTCAACAGAACCAATTGTCCGACTTTATGCTGAGCCATAAAATTGGTACCCTGATCTGTGGTTATTGTCAGCAACTGTAAATTATATTAGCGCCCTGGTATTCCATTGAATGGTCTGGCAACAGCCATCCCCATTATTTCAAATGGTTTTGATGCTTCCAACCACCTTAGCGGTTGAGATCTGAGATCGGCATGTTGTGCAGACAGTATTCAGTTTCTAATCTACACTAATGGCCATTAAAATTGCTACACCACGAAGATGACATGCTATAGACGAATCATTTAACCGACAGGAAGAAGATGCTGTGATGCGCAAATGATTAGCTTTTCAGAGCATTTACACAAGATTGGCGCCGGTGGCGACACCTACAACGTGCTGACATGAGGAAAGTTGCCAACCGATTTCTCATACAAAAACAGCAGTTAACCGGCGTTGCCTGGTGAAACGTTGTTGTGATGCCTCGTGTAAGGAGGAGAAATGTGTACCATCACGTTTCGGACTTTGATGAAGGTCGGATTGTAGCCTATCGAGACTGCGGTTTATCGTTTCGCGACATTGCTACTCGCGTTGGTCGAGATCCAATGACTGTTAGCAGAATATGGAATCGGTGATTTCAGGAGAGTAATACGAAACGCCGTGCTGGATCCCAACGGCCCCGTATCACTAGCAGCCGAGATGACAGGCATCTTATCCGCACGACTGTAACGGATCGTGCAAGCACGTCTCGATCCCTGAGTCAACAAATACAACAATCATCCGCACGAACAGTTCGATGACGTTTGCAGCAGCATGGACTATCATCTCGGAGACCATGGCTACGGCTACCCTTGACGCTGGATCACAGACAGGAGCGCCTGCGATGGTGTACTCAACGACGAACCTGGGTACACGAATGGCAAAACGTCATTTTTTCGGATGAATCCAGGCTCTGTTTACAGCATCATGATGGTCGCATCCGTGTTTAGCGACATCGCGGTGGACGCACATTGGAAGCGTGTATTCGTCATCGCCATACTGGCGTTTCACCCGGCGTGATGGTATTGGGTGCCATTGGTTACACGTCTAGGTTACCTCTTGTTCGCACTGACGGCACTTTGAACAGTGGACATTACATTTTAGATGTTTTACTACTCGTGGCTCTACCCTTCATTCGATCCCTGCAAAACTCTACACTTCAGCAGGATAATGCACGACCGCATGTTGCAGGTCCTGTGCGGGCGTTTGTGGATACAGAAAATGTTCAGCTGCTGCCCTGGCCAGCACATTCTCCATGTCTCTCACCAATTGAAAACGTCTGGTCAATGGTGGCCGAGGAATTGGGTCGTCACAATACGCCAGTCATTACTCTTGATGAACTGTGGTATCGTGTTGAAGCTGCATGGGCAGCTGTACCTGTACACGTCATCGAAGCTCTGTTTGATTCAATGCCTAGGCGTATCAAGGGCGTTATTACGGCCAGAGGTGGTTGTTCTGGGTACTGATATCTCAGGATCCATGCATCCAAATTGCGTGAAAATGTATCACATGTCAGTTCTAGTATAATATATTTGTCCAATAAATACTCGTTTATCATCTGCATTTCTTCTTGATGTAGCAATTTTAATGGCCAGTAGTGTATTACTCAACGTCCTGCTCCTGGCCCACTGCCAAAATTTCTGGGTTGGTGATCGATACGTTGCTCTCCGAACTCCATGTCATGCTGAAACATCGTCATGTGGTGGCCTCAGTTCATTACCCCACGCGAATGGTAAACGGTTGTGAAAACACACTTGACCTCTTAGCAACAACCAAACCTGAGTTAATAACGAGCATCAAAACAGATACAGGGATTAGTGAACACAGGGTTGTCGTAGCGAGATTAAATATTGTAATCTCCAAATCCTCCAAAAATAAGCGAAAAATACACGTATTCAAGATAGCAGATAAAATTTCCCTTGATGCCTTCCTGAGAGACAATCTCCACTCATTCCATATTAATAATATAAGTGTAGACCAGATGTGGCTTGAATTCAAAGAAATAGTACCGGCAGCAGTTGAGAGATTTATACCAAATAAATTAACAAACGACGGAGCTCTTCTCCTTGGTATGCAAAACGGGTTAGAACACTGCTGCAGAAACAACGAAACAAACATTCCAAATTTAAACAGACGCAAAATCCCCAAGATTGGCGATATTTTACAGAAGCTCGGGATTTAGCGCGAACTTCAATGCGTGATGCTTATAACAGATTCCACAACGAAACTTTGTCTCGAAACCAGGCAGAAAATCCAAAGAGATTCTGGTCGTATGTGAAGCATGATAGCGGCAAGAAACTATCAATACTTTCTCTGCGCGATAGCAATGGAAATACTATCGAAGAGAGTGCTGCGACAGCAGAGATACTAAACAGAGCCTATTGATATGTCTTGACAAAAGAAGACGAATTAAATATTCCAGATGGTTCAAATGGCTCTGAGCACTGTGGGACTTGACATCTATGGCCATCAGTCCCCTAGAACTTAAACTACCTAAATCTAACTAACCTAAGGACATCACACAACACCCAGCCATACACGAGGCAGAGAAAATCCCTGACGCCGCCGGGAATCGCACCCGGGAACCCGGACGTGGGAAGCGAGAACGCTACCGCACGACCACGAGATGCGGGCGTAAATATTCCATAATTGGAATCGAGAACAGCTGCCAACATGAGTACCGTAGAAGTAAATATCCTCGGAGTAGTGAAGCAACTTCAATCACTTAACAAAATCAAGTCTTCTGGTCCAGACTGTATACAATTTAGGTTCCTTTCTGAGAACGTTGATGCATTAGCTCCATACTTAACAATCATATACAGCCTTTCGCACTATGAAAGATCCGTACCCACAAACTGGATACTTGCACAGGTCACACCAATACTCAAGAAAGGTATTAGGAGTAATCCACTAAATTACAAGCCTATATCGTTAACGTCGATAATCAGCAAGATTTTGGAACATATATTGTGTTCAAACATTGTGAATTACTTCGAAGAAAACTGTCAATTTAAACACAGTCAACATGGGTTTAGAAAACATCGTTCCTGTGGAACACAACTAGCTCTTTATTCACATGAAGTGTTGAGTGCTATTGACAAGGGATTTCAGACCGATTCAGTATTTCTGGATTTCCGGAAGGCTTCTGACACTGTACCATACAAGCGGCTTGTAGTGAAATTGCGTGCTTATGGAATATCGTCTCAGTTATATGACTTGATTTGTGATTTCCTGTCAGAGAGGTCACAGTTCGTGGTAACTGACGGAAAGTCATCGGGTAAAACAGAAATGATTTCAGGCGTTCCCCAAGGTAGTGCTATACGCCCTTTGCTGTTCCTTATCTATATAAACGATTTGGGATACCATCTGAGCAGCCGTCTTAGGTTGTTTGCAGATGACGCTGTCGTTTATCGACTAATAAAGTCATCAGAATATCAGAGCAAAATGCAAAACGATTAAGGAAGAAATATCTGAATGTTACGAAAATTGGCAGTTGGCACAAAATAAAGAAAAATGTGAGGTCACCCACACGGGTGCTAAAAGGAATTCGTCAAACTTCGGTTACACGATAAATCAGTCAAATCTAAATGCCGTAAATTCAATTGAATATCTATGTATTACAATAAAGAACAACTTAAATTGGAAGGAACACACATAAAATGTTGTGGGTAAGGCTAACCAAGGACTGCGTTTTATTGGCAGGAGACTAAGGAGACTGCATACAGTACGCTTGTCCGTCCTCTTTTAGTATACTGCTCGCGGTGTGGGTTCCTTACCAAATGAGACTGACGGAGTACATCGGAAAAGTTCATAGAAGGTCAGCACGTTTTGTATTAACGCGAAAAATTGGAGAGAGTGTCACAGAAATGATACAGGATTTGAGCTGGACATCATTAAAAGAAAGGCATTTTTCGTTGCGACGGAATCTTCTCACGAAATTCCAATCACAAACTTTCTCCTTCGAATGCAAAAATATTTTGTTGACACCGACCTACATAGGGAGAAACGATCACAACGATAAAATAAGGGAAATCAGAGCTCGTACGGAAAGATATAGGTGTTCATTCTTTCCACGCGCCATACGATATTGGAATAATAGAGAATTGTGAAGGTGGTTCGATGAACTCTCTGCCAGGCACTTAAATGTGATTTGCAGAGTATCCATGTAGATGTAGATGTAGTACTTTCTTTGAAAGCTGCAGGTACCACCTTGCTTAGTCCACAGTCAACAAGCCTTCAGGGTGGAGCCAGTCTACGACACACAAAGTCGGCAGTCAGTGTCAGCAGACCATGCCTCTTCCTACTCAGCAATGCTCTTATCCACCGTTCACTGTTCCCCAACCTTTCTACTTGCTCGTATTAAAGAGTGTTTTAATCCTAGCAGCCACTTCAGAGCAGCAAGGTCTACCACAACATTAAACTTTTTTTCCCTGCAGGTAACAACGTAAGTACGTAATACTGTAGATGATGGCCAGCCTCTCCCGTTCTCGAATAATTCCGCTGCGCTTTATTGAACTGCCTCAATGCGTATGCCATTGAGTGTTCCTCGCCATCCACGCCGTGGTTAAGAATCCACCTGACAGCCAACTAACTCGCAGCGCATAATAAAATTACTTTTTAAAGTTGGAAACGCCAATCATGGGCTTGTTGTTAATGCTCATTTTAAATCTTCAAACACAGCCTGGCAGTCAGTAGATCACTGAATTTTCGCCAGAGTCCTTAAAGAATGCTATAATGACTCAGTAACTTCTGCAAAACACTTCTTAGACATGATGGAAGCATCTTTGTTTTCTATGTTGACAAGATGATATGTATAGTATAAATTAAATCTGGCTCGGTTTTGACCCCCTCATGACTAACTTACGTAACCCAGAAACTGAACCTCTGCTGCAGCAAAGTGTCATTTATGAACACTCAGTGTTAAACAAGCTATACAGTCTTTTGAATACCTAATCTAAGAGCTGTACATGCTCTTCCATATCCCTAGAAATTAGAGTGCCCACTAAAACCAGAGAAATGGATGTCTTGTCTTGACAATGTAATTCTGACAGCCTTCGGAAAGTAGCTCGCGTATTCTTGAAGCCGAATGGCATCCCGCGACATTGAGAGCACTTCCGTGGGACAGTGAGTGCAGCATTTGGCCAGTCTTCAGGAACTACTTGCTACTGGTGATAACAACTTTTCAATTCCATCGTCAAATACTATGCACACAGATCTAAGTTATCCGTAATCTCCGTTATATTTGTTATAGGATATGCATCAGTGGTAGTTCTAACATTCAGTTATCTGTAGTCGCATGAAAAACTATAATTTCTTGTTCCGTCTCATGAATTTCTGGGCAACAATTAAAACAGCTGTATCCCACGGATCATCATTACATTCAATAACGCCATAAGCAACCTGTTGATTGAGCAGTTCTTCCTTTATTGTTTGTAGATGCTTTCCTGTGAAGTGGACCGTTACTACCCATTGGTATTTTATGTTGCAGTGTTGTTGTTGTTGTTGTTGTTGGTAATGGTCCACCAGGATTAAAAAAAGTCTGAATTGTAGCAGTGAATCTTATCACTATTCTGTCTTTTTCCTCGAAGTGACTCATCTTCTCCTGTAATGTAGATACATTGACAGTCGGTGTGGAACGAAGGTCTCCACCCGACATACCTAATCGTCATACTGCAGGATGTCTCAGAACTATATAATCTCCATCTATTTCTCTTACGCTAACTACAGTGCCATGCAGAAAATACTATGTACAATGTATTAATATCTCTACAGGAATCCAGCGTCTCCACAGCACACACTATCTCACTTGGTAGGTGACGGCCCATACTCACCAAGACTATCGTTGCAGTACCTCCCGGTATCGTACCATGCAAACTGAAGCAAAGTCGACACGTCTGCAGTTTATTTGGTACCACGTTCATTACACGTGAAACTTGCGACAATGTCACACTAGCAGTGGTTGTTTCCAGCCCCATAACCAGAAAATCTCGGTCCACGAGCACGCAATACCCATCACCAACAAGTAGCAGTACTTCCATATGCTCCCGAAAATTTCTTAGTCCAACAGTGAAACTGAGCCCTGTTGATCCCAATAACACCACATCATTGTCTCCTGCTCCTGCCTTAAGCAGAATAAGTCAATAAAATTCAGCGCTTTGGCTTGGCGCATAGGGTTGTGCGTTGACTTCGTAATTATGTCTGAAAACGCTTCTACGGATTGATTAAATTTCTGCTGCAAGCCATTAAGCTGTTCTCTAAAAAACGTCGAGCTGTTTCGTTTCAAAACGATTTGTAAAGACCCTGTATAAACTGTTCAAACGTCTGTGCCTCACAGTACATGACGTACATCTTCGCGTCTCCATTCAGCCGTAATTAAGCAAACCGGCCAGATGAGACATGCTTGCATACGACTAACATAAGGGCAGCTTTCAAATCGCAAATAAATACTCACACATCCTCAGTGAATTTGCACAAAAAAGGAGACACCAAATCAGCTGCAGCATGATCTGTAGGAGGCATAGAGATATTCTGCGTGGCTTTTACCCGTACCATCTCAGCTTGTCTACACTCATTAATGGCTTCCAAAGCGTCAAAGAGCTCGTGTGATGCAGTATTACTTCGCCAAAATAGATTTGCTGAAAACTGTAGCAACGCTACTTGCACTCTGAAGAGTTCGACCGCTCCGTACGTCAGTGCTGTTCACGTCTCCATTCTTTGTGCAACCTCCATTTGAAAATACAACAAATGCTGGGCCACCACAGTAAACAAACAACCAGAGACTAAGATTAACCCATATGTGTAGCACTCGTAGAAGCTTTGGTATGGGGTGCCGCACTGCTCTGAAAGTCGTCAGGCCACAATACAGTTTAGCTGGAATTCTTATTGTGCATGACTACTTGTACTCAGACTGCAGAACTGACACGTAAGTGAATGCAGGTAATATTCTTTACAGTTGCTCATGAAATGTGAAATGCTCATACGACTTCAGCAAAGAGACTTTTATGCTGCGGTGAACGTCCTATGGATTAATTATGCCTGTAACACAGAAAATGTAGCCAAAAGCAAGAATCGCTCACTAAAGTGTAAGGTGAACCAGAAGTTGCCTCTGATGCCAGATGACTTCAATTACTGGATGCAATACCAGTGGGGCGGGACATAATTACGTTGGGCGGCCTCTGAGGGCTGACTGCATTCAGCAGGCTATCCGACACTCCCATCGGGTTTGGTGTGTGGATTCCGGTCTGAGGCCCATGGGCATCAGTAAAACAGTGTTAAGACATCAAACTGTTATTGTTGATGAAGTACAACCGTTGACGTTACTACACTCCAGGCAGCTGGCTTTGGTGGGGCAGTGGTAGGAGGCATCCACCCGGTACAATGTGACCGAGGCGAGCGGCGGCATCATCGGCTCTGGCAGTGTGACGTCAGCAGACCTGTCAGTCCTGCGCCGGTGTGGCCAAGCGGTTCTAGGCGTTTCAGTCAGGAACCGCGCTCAGGTTTGAATCCTGCCTCGGGCATGGATGTGTGTGATGTCCTTAGGTTAGTTAGGTTTAAGTAGGCTAAGTTCCAGGGCACTGATGACCTCAGATGTTAAGTCCCGTAGTGCTCAGAGCCATTTGAACCATCAGTCCTGCGCAGTCGACACTTGTGAAAGAGTGCCTTAGTTACTGTATATATTCCGTGAAGGCTTAATCCGTGAAACATTACCTACTTTCGTGTCTTATCTTTTATTTATCCTGCACTAGTTCGAACACTTCGATGCCTACCACTTCTATCCGGTATTCACCTTGGCATCTAGTTTTGATTAACTTTAGTGTTTTCGGCATTCAGTTACAATCGGGTCTGCAATATTTCAAGATATGGCTAATTCACGTGGAACAAATTACTTACTAATTGAGTTGTGATTTTCTTTGAATTCTACTCTTTTTCAAGGATCAACTGAATGGTGACCACAATAAAAGAGCGGGTGGAAGAACGTAGTATTTGTTTCCACTCATTCACATTCCAGAAATAAGCATGTGGCTCTGAGCACTATGGGACTCAACTGCTATGGTCATCAGTCCCCTAGAACTTAGAACTACTTAAACCTAACTAAGCTAAGGACATCACACACATCCATGCCCGAGGCAGGATTCGAACCTGCCACCGTAGCAGTCGCACGGTTCCGG
The DNA here is from genome assembly GCF_023897955.1 of Schistocerca gregaria. NCBI lineage: Eukaryota > Metazoa > Arthropoda > Insecta > Orthoptera > Acrididae > Schistocerca > Schistocerca gregaria. The sequence goes on from NC_064931.1 coordinate 101,917,691, forward strand.
ACTGCGCGCCTAGAACCGCGAGACCACCGCGGCCGGCAATAAGCATGTAACCGTTTATTTACTTCGGAATATTATCGCAAAGTATACCTCGAGGAGATGCAGTGACGGAAGTATCTTATGCTATGCAGATGCCCACATGGGCACAATGTTTCCCCCACTATCACAAGATGAGGTACAAATTATGGCAGCACGATTTAAAATGTGAAAGGATATAGTTATGCTATGTCCCCAGTTACTAAGTTTGAAAACGTACGCCCACAGTCCTACTGCTGGCACTAATGTGATCCCCTTTTGTCCATTATCACTTGATGGATGAAAAAATCTAAGATACTGTACCTATATAGTCCTGCATGGTATCATTGTAATGTACGAAAAAAGATCTGCATAGATACCTTGATTAAAATTAATCTATATAAAATTCGCAAATATGTGACGGTAAGATGCCGCCCACTGCACATGTTTCAAATGAGCTATGATTTCTTAGAATTTACGTGATCAGCCCATTCTCTGTGTATCAGTGAGGTTGGTGAACATGGAAACGCTGTTAGATCGCTTTAGTTGAGGTGAATATCGAATTAAAAAACTACTTTCTGTACAGAATTTGATTTCTACCACCTCCTAATAAACAGTGACGTTAACAGCTTGAAAGTTAAAGAGCCTGCTAAGCTAGGATGAAGTCCAGAATTGTAACTACGTCACACGTACAAAGCGGAGTTTATAACTAGCATTTACTCTCAAACAGATCAAATAAATTACACAGTCCTACGCTTCATCGCGAATCATTTCTATCTAGTAACGTGAGTAAATTAACCTGGATTTCAAATTACTAAAGTTTGGTTGTTAGAAGCCTGCAGAGCTGTGCAAAAGCGTTACTCACCAGGTTCAGGGCAGGTTTGCCCGCTCAGCCTGTCTTAGACTTTATGAGGAAATGGAAGGAAGAGCATTTCCACTAACTGCACTCCCCTCCCATGGGTAGCTGGCCATCCTCTCACTAGAGGCAATCTCTCTGAATCTGCTATGAGACTGGAAGCAGTTTATATCCAGATCCTACACCACTCTACTACCCTTAGTCATGGATAGAGCACAATGAAAATAATCTTGTAAACGTGCTGGGTGGAAGGTGCCAGCAGTCACAGTGGAGCCCTCCAAATGGTCCGATAAGACTCAGCGTGGGCTTCAAAAGTCCTTCAGCAATGAAAACTAATTAAATAAACCTTAATTTGAATCAAGAACTGCTTCCAATATGAGTAGCTTGGAAGTAGATACCCTTGGCTTACCGAAGCAGCTTAAATCACTTAATAAAGACAAGTCCTCCAGACCAGATTATATAGCAATTTGATCACTTTGAGTATGCTGATATAATAGCTCCATTCTTCACACTTGCTGGATGAAAGTTGCACAGTGACACCACTAATCAAGAAATGAAGTAAGGATAATCCGGTGCATTACTACCCACTGACTTCTGTTTGTAGTAGGGTTTTGGAACATATAATTAGTTCCTACATTGTGAATTACTTTCTGAGGATGAAGAGCTAGTTGGCATTCATAAGAAGAATATTTTCTGAATCAGTGCTGACTATCTGCCATTAGACAGTTTTCTTCGAACTAATGAGTGCTATCGACTGGGAATCTCAGATTGATTCCATATTTATAGAATTCCAAAATGCTTTCTATAGTTTTCCTTACAAATGGCTTCTAATCAAATTGCATGCATGTGGATTGCCGTCACAGTTGTGCAGCTGAATTTATGATTTCCTGTCAGGAAGGTCACAAGTGATATCCGGCATTCCCCAACGAAGTGTGATAGGCACTCTACTGTTCCTAATCTGTATAAATGGTTTAGGAGACAGTCTGAGTAGCCGCCCTCTTAAAACTGTTTGCAGATGATGCTGTCATTTACTAAGTAAGAAAGGCATCATAGTATGAAAAACAGTTGCCAAATGGTATAGACAAAATATTTGTATGATGCAAAGAGCGGCAGTATGATCCAAAATGAAAAGCTTGAGCTCGTCCTTATCAGTACTAAAAGAAATCCGTTAAATTTCGAGACATGATAAATCACATAAATCTATAGATTGTCAATTCTACTAGATATCTAGACATTACAGTCAGGAACCACTTAAATTGGAATGATCACAGACAATAATGTTGTGGAAAGGCAATGTAATAAATTACGGGAGATCGGAGCCCGCACGGAAAGATTTAAGTGTTCGTCTTCCCTGTGTGTTGTTAGACAATGGAACAGCGCAGAAATAATGTGAATGCTGTTAAATGAACCCTCTGCCAGGCAATTACGTGTGAATTTCCCACACAATGTCATAGCCAGCTAGATGAGTAGACAGCAGACTGACTTAGGTCCCTCCTCCAGGCTGCTCTGCTACAGACCCACGTAGTTGCACTGAAAATGAGCAGTTTTTGTGTGAGGCTGCTCAGTATTTGTCATGCTACTGTGAACCTATAGAGACATCACCTGGCCTGCTTTGTTCCTCTGATCAGCTTTCCTGAATGCTCCATAATATCTCAAAGTTCCATTTCACTCGCTCTGGCTACTATATTTTGTAGCATCAGTATACTGCTGTTGCGTGCAAGTTTCAGTTTCTTAGTTAATCATGCACAGTCGGCAGAATGATGGCACCTCTTTCTTAAGATATTTCGCTGCATATGGTATGTAGCAATCTGTTCCATAAATCAGACGTAATAACTGCAATATCGACGGTATATGCAAACTGAAACTCCACTCGATTACTTCGGCTTGGCCTGGGTACCTCTGCTTACTGAGTTGCTAGGGAAGATGCCTGAATTTTTACTTGGCTGAGCCGATATATTTTCTTGCAGCACAACACTACATACTAGAGTCTAGTAAAAGACTTAGAGAAATCAGATGGCTATCCACTAGTGAGTATCATTTGAGTGTTTGATATTTTAGAGTAGAACAGAACTGATTACCAGATTTCATTCACTAAACACCAGGAAAAAAGCTCTTTAAATTTTACAATGGGTGTTTATCTCCATGCAGAAAATGTCTGGCCTCCGCCACACTTCCCTCATTCCGGACATCAAAAACATTTTGTACATACACAATCAGTATTTGAAACAGGCAGTTAATCTTGGCGTTGATGCATGGTTTGTAATGGAGATAATTCATATACTGGAAAAAACAAGAGTATGCATTCCGAACAGGGTTAGCATTGACTGGTCTCCACTGCAGTACTGAGTGACAGCTAGATTCCCATTCTGTATATTGTGAAGTAAACCATTTCCCCTCTGGTAACGGGATTAACGTGGCATTTGGACATAGAGCCCATAGGAGTTTGCTGGAGCAAGGTTGTCGTCTGGCCTAAACCAAGTCTTGTAATTTTTACATTGTAATCGAGGTGATTCTGTCCACTCGTAAAAGCAAAATGTAGTGGAAGACTATCCAGGTTTATATATGTAGCCAACCAGCTCAGGTACTTAGCATGATTTCATGTTGTGTGGAAGTTTGTGGACAGAAATGTGACCGTCGTATATGGAAATCATACGCCACATTGTTGGGTACATGTGAATGCTCTGGGTAGAAATTAGAGATCAGTATTTCCATGCCAAGATATTTTTGGCAGCATTAATTGCAGGTCTATTATGTACAGCATTGACGAAATTATTGGAATAGCCAGGAAGGTCATGCATAACAGTGTTACGGTCCTAGCTGTCAATAGCGTTTGTGTGTGCCTGCTGATCATTTGATGTAGCAGAATAATACAAAAACAGGATATGTTTTGCTAATGTTTAGGTGTCATTTAGGAATAGGGTGCATCTCCTTATGCCAGGGGGTAAGATTCGTAATCCAAATGACGTAGAATTACTATAAAAAATTTATTTCTCAGGTCGATTGCACATAATCTTGATTTTTAAGCTGGAAGTTAAACCATAATTGATATGCATTCTTCTTTTGGTTTACGAAAAGACCAAAGAAAGATTTTACTGCCGTAATGAAACCTTTTTGGAAAGGCAACAATCCATCATCACTAACTAGTTTAGTTGAACACATCCAAGGATTTATCTTATAGTATTCCCTTGAATTATTATATTCATTTCAAATCCACTACACGGAGGTGAACATTTATCATTTGGAGGTTTGGAGTTAATGACATCTCTGATGTATTAAAGAACTTCAGTAGTGTCCTTAGGTAAAATATATACCATGTTGCCATCCATTCTACATTGCTCATCCAGTTACACTAATGTGGATTTTGGTAATCTGGTATGTTACTGTAAAGTCACTTTTTTGGTGTTAACAAACACTATGATAGAGAAACTTTTCAGTTTCCAAACTATTACATAGCAGAATACCTCTTGTCAGTGCACTCACTCCAGGACAATTTCAACAGATGTGGTGTGCTGAAGGAAACCATATGCTATTGCTGTTACCTGCTGGATTCAGGAAAGGTTTCATTTAATACCTGATATTTTCTGCACATATATCAAATGTCACAGCTACAGCATACGTTGAAAATTCTTCGACAGTCTTGATGATAGTGTGAAGCACACTACTAGCCATTATTGTACAATAATATTAATAAACTAATTGGCTATAGAATCCATGAATCTTGACAACCTGAACATTGGAATGTGGATCAACTCCCACGAACAACAAAACTTAACAGATGCATGAAGGAATATAATTGCAGACCTGGTAACATTTATTGTTGGGAGCGTAGTTGTGAAAGCAAAAATCCTTTTCTAAGTGTGCGACTTTGGGGAGTGGTCTCATAAAGTTAATGCATGGGCACTCTATTCTTAATTCCATTTTATCCTCTATTTCTGTTTAACAGATGACGCCTAAGTGTAGAAAGTGTTCTGTTATAATGTTTTACACTAGTACAATTGACATGTGGCTATATCTTTCACAATGGTGATTTGTCTGCTTTAAGGAAAGAAAACTGCAGAGAGCATTTGTTCTGCTCTTCAAGGCTGTCAAATCTTCCTAGTTCCGCTTCTTTCTGTACCTCCCTCTCGTATGAGGTTGATATCACAAAATATCAACCAAATATAGTGTCTCAATCTGAAGGAACATCAGCATTACCAGTGTCATCCTGAGTTGTTTTCAAGACCCCAGAAGATTGTTAATATTCAAAACAAGACATTCTGACCTCGCCTGTACGTCCATCAAAGGATTCTGGCTCATTTTGGGATGTAGGTGGGGTAAGAAGTCTCTATCAACTATAGTCAGATTAAAATTACTTGATAGTTGGTGCTCCATACTTTGGAGCTGGTTTCCTTCAGAGTGCCCAAAGCGTTTGCTGCTGCAAAACTATCACATTTGGTTAGTTCACTTTCAGTTCCTCGTCCGGCTTTTTTTATTGATGTGTTTAGATCATGAATCCTGGGTTTGGCCCTTTTATTTCATGTTTTATCACGCATGATAACCACACCAAAAACCAAGCCCCCACCCTACACACACATATTCGATACTAATGAAAAACACACATTTCATACACAGCACTAACCACACTACTGGATCCTTCTGCACGACATGTGATTCGGCGCCATTTGTTCAGTTGTTAAAGTTACAAAGATTGGCTTACATTACATTAGATAAGCTTTACACAGTATTGTGAGAAGTTAAATTTTTGAAGGCTAACATTGATCACTGCGCTGGGTCACCATAGTCAAGGATATAACCAGATGCTTTGTAGTAGCTTAGCATAACGCAGTGCTTAGTGTAAAAATTTGATGTGGAGATGTCCGTAGGTTCGAACCTCTTCAAATAAAGCGACATTTTTTACTTCTAAATCTATTAAAAAGACTCTGATTATTAATTGTATTGTATTAATTGGTTCAAATGTAATTTATTTTATTTCTAACAGATAGCTGTAATGTTTTCATCATCGTATTAACTTTTCTATTATGTCTTATTTCTCTTCCTATCACTCTTTATTCATTTGGAATCTGCATGTGTCGCCTATAATCTGAAACAAAGTGCCAACCGGGTTTTTAACAACACACAGATACCATTTGCTGTCAGTTCTACTTTTCCACCACTGAAATTGTATACTGCTTGTTGTTAACTTAAATAATTTACCCATGCAGAAGAGCAACACTTTACCGATGAAAATAATCGCAGAGTTAATGACTGCCCCGGATCAGCACCAAGTCGGATTAAAGAAAAGTATTGAAGGAATTCAGAGGCAGGCTGCAAAATCTGTTACCTTACCGATAGGCTCGAACAACATGCACGTATTACAAAGAATGGGAACTTAAATGGGAATCCCTGAAGGGAAAACGACCTCCTTATGAGGAACACTGTTGTGAAAAATTAGAGAACCAGCATCTGAAAGTGAATGCAGAATCATCCTACTGCTGACAACGTACATTTCGCATTAGGACCGTGAGGATAAGATTAGAGAGATTAGAGGGAGGGACAACAGATTGTCTATATGCCTCTGTACAAACCCAGTTTGCGAGTGGCACAGAAGTGTAAATTGCTAGTCGTGGTACAGGATACCCTCGGCCATGAACCGTACGTTGGTTTGCGTAGTATGCATGTAGATGTATAGAAAATGAAACAACAGAAACAGCACATATGAAACACCAACCCCTTCTATCTTCATTATGTATGAAATGAGTCTCCTTTACCCTAACTGTTGACTCGACTACCCCCGGTGTCGACGTCGTCATTGGTGTTGTTACTTTTAGTTGTTATGAGTTCCGATGTTAAAGATCACACACGGCTTCCTGTGCACAGTATACACCGAGAATAACTTGCACAAACAAACACTACAAAGATCTTTGTAATTGTCTGTGTAAGCTGTTCTCGATGTATACTGTGCACTGGAAGTTGTGTGTAGTATTCAACATGTGTGAAACTGCACAGGTGGAGCATAAGGAAATTTGGTCAACAAAATAAAGCAGAACCTCATATATCGAAAACATTACAGAAAAATGGAACAGTAGAAAGAGGAAACATACTTGAAAAGAGAATCATTTCCCAAAACGCGGTGTTTAAAATGTGAATAAAAGAAAATCGTGGTTAATAGCAAAGAACTTACTCATTAATAAACACACTGACCTTCCAATATTTTGCCTTAGACAAGACCAATATGACTGCAATTTTTTTTGTGTCCCTGTAGTCATCGCTGCCGTGGCAACCTCCATTCACGTTACAACCGTCGTTAACGATGCTTATCATTGTTTAACTTCCTCTGCTGATGGAACGAAAACTTTGTGCTTCATGCCATCTGTTTGGTGTTTGATGGAGCGACATCGACAAATGTAGGTTCTGAGTCTGATGGCTTGCGAGGATCTTACGTCTTGGGTTACTTGGTGTGGCATAATCCCTAGTTTTCTTCTTCCTCTTTTCTACGGCTTTGGGGGATTTCTACTCTCCAAGAACTCACCCTGTCGGGATAGGAACTGAAGAGGAACTGGCAGCCCTTGGACAAGAAATGCGTGTCTCCTTCAACCACTCAGTGGTAATGTTCACTGGTTTCAAGACAACGAGGTCATTAATCTTCCTTTCTTCCTGTCACTGGCAGGCATCAGGTTGCTGGTCTGGAGAGGGTCGTGTAGAATGAGCCCAGTCACTACTAGATGCTGGAGGACAACACTGCCTCTCCAGCTGGGTGTGGGAAGGTGATGTCCCGAAACACGGTAAACAATAAAGATACTTCCGGTTATATAGCGACAGTCGTCGCAGAACACAATGTGTTTGAGACGTTATATAAATGATAGTACTTTCTCCAGGATTCTTAATATGATAGACTAATTTCTCAATCTTATTTTAGGTAAGCACATTTCGAGGATTGGAAAGGGGCTGGGAAGTCGTCTGCAGTTTGTGCAGTATGCTTCATTTTTTCCTCTCACAGTGTTCTCAAGGCAGGGGAGTTATCGGTCATTAAGAAACATCTGAATTTGTGTGGAGAGATTGCTGGAGTCTCACGGCCATCAGCTGATAAGTTTGTTCTTGTCACTGTGCCAGATATCCGTCATGTGCCACCTACTCCGAACAAGATCTCTACCCTCATATGGCAAGCAGTCAGACAGACGCCAACCTACCTCGACAGGCACTTCCAAAATCTGACAACTACTCGTCATCGTGCACCTGGAGGTAACAGTTCAGGCCTCAGTTGTGTGCTCTTGCGATATCAGTGGCTGCCTCCGCGTGTGATTATTAGCGTGACGTGAATGTCATAAAAATCGTAACAAATCGCTAAAATTCCAGCAACCCGGTCTTAGCAGTGGCATTTTGCTCCATCACTCCTGTTCGACACCACTGCTGCAGTAGACACATGCAACAAGCAGGGAAAAAAATTAAACAGTATAACAAGAAAGGGACTGGGTCAGTGTGCAGTGTGGTGAGGCGTGGGATTTGCCATGTGTCGTTCTGAAGCCAGGCTGTTCTAGTTCTAGTTCTGTGCCCTTCATATCTGTAGTCTCTTAGTGGGCTCTGTATAATCGCGGGCAGTTTCAATGGCAGAGACACTCACCTGCTAATTTGGCATAGTTAATTAGGTCTGGATGGTTTGTAAATGGCTGCACAGTCGGAACCGTGGCTCCAGCTTCAGCACGTCGTCCTGTTAGTGTTGAATTTGCTGTTCAAAGTGCAGTCCCAAAACGGTTAACAAACGTCCTGTCCGACGGCTGTAGGTAGACACTTTATCGTCCGGCGACACCACAGTGGTGTCGTGCGCGAAATAGCGGTCAAGGGCCGGCGGCACCACAATGGTATCGTGAACATAGAATCGCACAGTGGCCGGAGACAGCATTTTAGTATCTTTTGCATTCTGTTGGCTGCTTTTTTTTTCAGGCAAAATAAGTTACACACGTCAACAAGTTTTTTTTCATAAGTACTTGTGCCCTTTCAGGATGGCAGACGAGGCAGACGATACAATTATTTACTATGAAAGCGCGGACGTCTTGTCTGACGTTCCAGACGACTTGGCCGATCGGGAAGAAGACAATGGATAGCAAAAAAATGAAAGTGTAGCTGAATCGTCGGAAGATAGTGAAATACGTCCGAGAAGAATTCGGCGAATGCTACGGTTGCCAAACGATTCGAAAGAATCAGACGAAGAAGACGGTGCACAGTGGTCAGACTTTCATTTATCGAGGACTAATATTAAATTTGAAGGCTCTCCAGGTCCAAACATATTTCCCAAAGCTACACAGAACATCGAGGATATCGTAGAATTATATATTTGGAACGATCTATTTGAATATATTAGCAATGAGACCAACAAGTACTACATTCAAAACTGCAGTAGAAGGAAACTGGATAAAAAAAAAGGCCAAATTTGTCGAAGTACGGGACCCGAACTTAGAAAGTGGTTTGGGCTTGCTATCCTTATAGGAATTGCAAAGAAAGCAAGGACTGATGATTGTCGGCCAACGAATCCGTTGATAGACACACCGATATTTCGCGAAACGATGTCTCGCAACCGATTCAGACAGTTATTATAATTTTTACATTTGTCGGACCACAACAATAAACCGGATAATCCGACCGGCTCTCCAAAGTGCAATTCGTAATTGATGATTTTTCCAGAAAGTTTAAATAAACAAATATTTGAATCAATCGAATTTTGAATTTATTTACGTATGTTATTCTTCGATATTTCATGAAAGTAGGGGAACAGGGTTGAGAACTATAATTTTTAAATTTTACTGATCTCATTGTTAACCTCCCTACGTATAACGTCAAGCCAAGTAATCCGAATCAGCGATGCTGGCGCCTAGCGAGTCGATTTGTGCGTGCAAGTGGCAAAGTGTTAAGAATGCTATGAGGTGGCGTGTTCAGTACACGAACGTGATGGTTACGTGCGTATTTCGTGACAACTAGCTCCTTATGACTAGCTTGGCCACCCACAATTAAGAGGAATGGATTCGTACCTGCAGCCAGAAGGTGTTGTTCAAACTGCCACAACCATTGCAAGGAGACGTGCCAATTCATCCAGCTGCTCTCAGGAGCTCCACCGAAAAGTACGTACCATCAAGCGACTATCTTTATTCAGTTTGTTCTGAGGAAAATTGAAAAGTGTGGTATGAAATGGTGGGTGACGTCCATTGCCGAAGTTTGTGTTATACACTACTGCTTTGAAAAAGGGAAGCACCGAGAGTGAGACATGTGATCACAGTGGAATTACACTACTGGCCATTAAAATTGATACACCACGAAGATGACGTGCTACAGAAGCGAAATTTAACCGACAGGAAGAAGATGCTGTGATATGCAAATGATTAGCTTTTCAGAGCATTCACAGAAGGTTGGCACCGGTAGCGATATCTACAACGTGCTGACATTAGGAAAGTTTCCAACCGACTTCTCATACACAAGCAGCAGTTGGCCGGCGTTGCCTGGTGAAACGTTCTTGTGATGACTCGTGTAAGGAGGAAAAATGCGTACCATCACGTTTACGACTTTGATAAAGGTCGCATTATAGCCTATCGCGACTACTGTTTATCGTATCACGACATTACTGCTCGCGTTGGTCGAGATACAATGACTGTTACCAGAATATGGAATCGGTGGGTTCAGGAGGGTAATAAGGTATGCCGTGCTGGATCCCAACGGCCTCGTATCACTAGTAGTCGAGATGACAGGCATCTTATCCGCATGGCTGTTACGGATCGTGGAGCAACGTCTCGATCCCTGAGTCAACAGATGGGGACGTTTGCAAGACAACAACCATCTGCACGAACAGTTCGACGACGTATGCAGCAGCATGGACTATCAGCTCGGAGACCATGGCTGCGGTTACCCTTGACGCTGCATCACAGACAGGAGCGCCTTCGATGGTGTACTCAACGACGGACCTGGTTGCACGAATGGAGAAACGCAATTTTTTCGGATGAATCCAGGTTCTGTTTACAGCAACGTGATGGTCGCTTCCGTGTTTGGTGACATCACGGTGAACGCACATTGGAAGCGTGTATTCGTCATCGCCATACTGGCGTATCACCAACCGTGATGGTTACACGTCTCGGTCACCTCTTGTTCGCACTGACGGCATGTTGAACAGTGGACGTTACATTTCAGATGTGTTACCACACGTGGCTCTACTCTTCAGTTCCGGGGGAGGTTCGATTCCTCCTTCGGGCATAGGTGTGTGTTCTTGTCCTTAGGATAATTTAGGTTAAGTAGTGTCTAGGCTTAGGGACTGATGACCTTGGCAGTTAAGTCCCATAAGATTTCACACACATTTGAACTTTTTTTTTCCACCCTTCATTCGATCCCTGCGAAACCTTACGTTTCAGCAAGATAATGCACGACCGCATGTTGCAGGTCCTGTATGGGCCTTTCTGGATACAGAAAATGTTCGACTGCTGCCCTGGCCAGCACATTCTCTAGATCTCTCACCAATTGAAAACGTCTGTTCAATGGTGGCCGAGCAACTGGCTCGTCGCAATACGCCAGTCACTGCATGGGCAACTGTACCTGTACACGCCATCCAAGCTCTGTTTGACTCAGTGCCCAGGTGTATCAAGGCCCTTATTACGGCCAGAGGTGGTTGTTCTGGGTACTGATTTCTCATGATGTATGCACTCAAATTGCGTGAAAATGTAATCACATGTCAGTTCTAGTGCAATGAATACCCGTTTATCATCTGCATTTCTTCTTGGTGTAGCATTTTTAAGGCCAATAGTGTAATACTACTGATTAGAGACTTGATATTACACAAATGTTTAACATTACAGAGCTGTACATGCCCTGTGACTGTGGCAGCTCAGTACAGAGGAGTGCCACCCTCGAGCTGCAGTCAAATCCCTAAACATTGTGGTGTGGAATCGGAGCACGTGAACGTGCTGCTGGGGAATACTGTGCCGCACGGGTTGTAGGAACGTCTACAAGCCAACAGCTGTGGCTGTGCCAGGCCTGAACGAACGAGTTGCATACTGACCGTGTCCCAGACATGTCCGACAGGTGACATGTCAGGTGAACGGCACGGCCAGGGAAGCGGTGGTACTAGTCTTGCATGTTCCTTGCCACATTTAGTCGGGTGTTGTCCTGCCGTGTGGAACGGCCTGCGTGAGGGGCAGTGCCCCAGGCTGAAACCGCCCTCATTTATCGGTAGCTGTTCAGACCATCCCCAAAACATAGGCAACAAGATCGTATGTTGCAGGCAATGGCGCCAAAACGCTCACAATTGGCGTTTGTCCACTATAGTGCTTACCGATACAGTCTTCCCGACTGGCTTTACCACGGCGTTGTCGAAAGCTCATGCGGTCATTACTATTGGACGAGTTCAGGTTGTACTTCTCTCTGTTTTCCACTCAGCATGCTGGAGTCGGTGTTGACGTGCCCATTGCACTCTGTGGCGTTGGTGGGTCCTAGTCAGTGGAAACTGACACTATGGCGTGGGTGTCTCAAGTGTAGCATACAGTTACAGGTTTCCACTTTGTATGACAGTTCCGCACCAATGCATCGCTCAGATGCGTAACACTGACCTGCCCTGTCAAATAAAGGAGGACGCTGTTGTGCCTAAGAGCACACCACCCCACTGCCGTTTAAATCACTTATTATGGTGGCGCTTTTCTGCACGCCCTCGTAACGTGGCGTGTTTTAGACCACTGCTTGTGGCAAGGGAAGCACTGGGACCTCCAGATGAGAATTTGCGCGAGACGTTGAGAGGCGAACAGGCATGCAATGAAAACAATTTGTGCGAAATATGGTGTTTCGAAATGGCTCACAATCCCTCTAGACATATGAGCTACGTCAATGGTGTGACAAAGGATAAGATAAATGGACATCAGTGGCAATACGAATAACATGAGGTGGTTCATGTATATTCCATGAGTGTGTTTCTCCTATATTAAATGCACAGCAAGAGACGTAAGAACTACAAAGACTGTATTATTTGGATCTGTGGTATCATTACGTGCGTCCATGACACACATTGCAAAGAAACAAAATGTTTCTGCTACGTATTTCTTTCTTCTTGCAGTAGAGACATTGCCGTCAGCACTCCTTGCATAATATGTCCAAATCTTAATGCTATGATCCTCGTCAGGATCATGAGTTGTATTCCAAATCAGACTATACACAAATGAAACGTCGGGAATATTCGCCTCATACATCATAGCAACAAATAAAAATATATCATACAAACCCCATAAAACCTACGTTAGTCCACTGCGTTGTAATGTGGCTGGAGAAGGCAATGCTGTAGACAAAGCGGCTGGTTAAACCATTCGATTCACAGTGAGAAGCATCGCAGATGTCAGCTCTAGCAAAGTTGATGTGCAATACATTGCGGAATGACGGAGACTTGTCCTGTGCCACATATACAGTCGCTTTTCATGCTAGGCGAAGCACAAGTTGATATCGTGCTGCTCAGAACTGATAATGTACAAAAGAATGCACTCTGAAAATGAAGGGTTTGTCATGTAGATTGATAGTATGATTCCCATCAACACATATGTACCCCCCATTCGGTGTGCCAATAGTTTATATTGGCAATAGAAGTACACGTCCAGAGGCTGGCAGTACTTCGTAGCTTTCATTCTACGACAGCATATCCCTGTAACCAAAGGCTTTGGTCATAAAACTTGTCGGTTTGTCCTGACCACGAATCCAACAACAGAATGACAGGTCTCGTTGTTTCCGTTCCCAGTACCTTTCACATCCAAGACAAAACAATGTTGTAGTCACCGTCTAACTAACAATGCAGTCACATTCTATGTTCAGTGGTTTGTTTCATTGTAGTGCTTGGGACTCGCGTTTGCTAAACTTGGCACATTATTCCTGAATGCAGGTATACAATTTCTTCATAACGTGTCTGACGTAGACAAAAGCACTTGAATTTTATAACAGTGGAAAATACATGTGACAATAGCATGACGACTTCAGTTGCCTTCACTCCAGCCACTGACAGTGTCCGATTTACTGTGAGTTCATACTCAATCAACTCTGGCCGGTATTGAACACCGTATCGGCATCAGTGCCATTGGCAGTAATATAATCCGTCACCTTTGGCTCAAACTCCTGGGCTTTTTCTCACAGTGATGTCCATCCCCTTAGGGGGCTCGCCACTCTTTGGCGTGCTCGTGATTGGCAACCACGGGGCCCCAGCCTTTGCAGCATTTTTCCCCTTCCGTGCCGCACATCTATCCTCTTGCTATTCTTTTTCCCCTCCCTTGGGGAACATGTCAGGGTAATTTTTGGGAATGTCTGCATTCTGTCGCTGACGTCAGGACAGTCTTACGTTTGTTTTTCGCTCCCTTTTCCTTTCTTTGTTTCCCTTCTCCTCTCGTTCCTATGCTATGGCGTTTGAGGATCCTCTTTTTCTTCTTCCTCCCTGCTGAAGGCCAGTCCACGCGTCTGACGCGTAACAGATGACTGGGTAACGCCCAAGCCCCAGGTCGACAGGTAGAGTTTGAACATACCCCCTGGTACAGGCCAGGCCCAGGGTGGTGTGATTGCCTGAGCTCTAACCTCCCCAAATTGCCGATTGGTCCTTCTGTCTGTTTTTCAGGAGGTGTGACCTGAGGTGTGAACAATCTCCTAAGGTGGGTGTGTCCCCTTGTGAAGGGGGCCCCCAGTTGGAAGGAGCGCGATATCGGAGACGTTGGCAATCATGGGGGATTTTCTCGGGATGAGTCAATCATTTTCCCACACAACGTCTACAAAACGTAAACGTAATGAGGCTAATGATGCAAAGACTCTTCCCAGTGCACCACTGTTCCTCGTGGTCTCACGCACAGAAAACGATCAGTCCTTTGCCATGGTAAATCCGTTTACTGTTCAGAAGGTGTTGCTGCAGTTGCAGCCCTTGTGAAATCCTGCTCTTGTTTACGGAATGGCACTTTGCTTTTGGAGACTACTTCTGATTCTCAAGCACAACTACTGTTTGCTGCTTCGCTTCTCCATGGATACCCTGTTCGTGTCGAGGTTCATAGAAATTTGAATTCTTCCTGTGGTGCAATTTACACCAAGCTGTGCGACAGTCCAACGAAAGCCGAAATCCAATCTTACCTCTCCAATCAAGGTGTCACTGCCGCCCATCGTGTAATGAAAAAGGTAGATTTCTCCTTATTGCCCACCCGCACTCTCTTTCTCACCTTTGATAGGGTGGTGCTTCCGTCAAAGATAAAAGAAGGCTAAGAAATTATAACATTCTGGCTGTACATTCCGAACCCAATGTGCTGCCACCAGTCTCATCGTTTCAACCACACTAGAACGTCTTGTCGACACCCAGCCAAATGTGTAACCTGTGGTAGGGATGCACACGAGGGCGTTTGTCCTCCTCCTTCTCCTAACTGTATCAACTGCAACGGTGGCCACGTTGCCTCCTCTCGGGATTGTCCCTTGTATCTTGATGAGCAGGCTGTCCAAGAAATTCGGGTAAAGGAAAAAGTGCCTTACCCAGTAGCTCGCATGTTACTGGCTAGTGGCAAACCCTGTGTTCTCACGTCCGGCCGCTATAGTTCTGTTCTTGTTACCCCTCGCTCCATTAAGGACATGGCCACGCAGACATGCGAGCTCAAATTCAACTCTGAGATAGTGACATCGCCCAGTGTCAAGGTGGTATCGCCATCCTCCCGTCCCACTGTGCAACAACTCATCAAACTCACGCCTCAAGGGGCGCGAAGTCACCAGCTACACAACCAGTAGGCAGGAAAGGACAGAAGGAGTACTACCATGAAGACTTCATCAGTCCGTCCAGCCACACAACACCCGAGTCTTCCTCTAACCAGAAAGGCTCGAAGAAGTCCACCAAAGACAAACAATCTTCTCCTTCACCAACTCGAAGTTCGTGTTCGACGGTGTCAGTACGTGATGGCTTAGCCTGGCCGGCCTCTGTCTCGCTGGTGCGCAGCAAGAACCGTTTTTCAGGGTTCGACTCGATGGACCGACCGCACAAGCCAGCCGATGCATCTTTGGACCCTATGGAGCAGGATCCTCCTGCTTCTGTGCCCTGTAGTAGCGACTCTCCCCGATCTGTCACTCGGCAGCCGCCAAGTTAACACCTACCTACGCCTCTTCCTCCTCATGACTCTCCACCAATGGAACACTCACGGCCTTCGGTCACACAAAGAGGATTGATGGCTGCGTTTAGCATCATAGCATCCCCTCATAGTCCGTCTTCAGGAAACGGAATTTCACCCTCACGACTGCTTTGAGCATTTACACTCCTTACTGATTCGCTTTGGCCTTAACCCTGAGGTCTGTATTCCATCTCATCGGGGTGTCATGCTTTTCATAAAGGATAACATTCATAGTCAGCCCATATCGCTGACTACCTATCTTCAAGCTGTTTGAGTTCACCTTCTCCTTCCCCACCTGACTTTTTCGCTCTGTACCATTTATGTCCCACCTTAACTCGATGTCACCAGGGCAGACTTCCTTCGATTTATTGGGCAGCTACCACCCCCATTTTTGCTACATGGTGACTTTAATGCTCATCATCCCCTTTGGGGTTCCCCCAGTAGCTGTTAGAGAGGTGCCCTATTGGCTGACTTTCTTAACCAACTTAACCTCTTGTGCCTTAAAAATGGAGCACCCACTTTCTTTTACAACTCCTCACACACCTATTCCCATTTGGACCTATCCTTTTGCACTGCCCAGCTTGCCTACCGTCTTCAGTGGTCTGTTCTTTCTGACACCTACTCGAGAGGCCATTTCCTGTGTGCTATCCATTTGCTGACTCCTACCCCATCCGCGTGCCCACCTGAATGCCAGCTTACTAAGGCTGGCTGCCAGCTTTCCTCCTCCCTGGCGACCTTCGAAGAACAAGATGTTCCCAGTTGTGACGACCAGGTGGACTATCTGACCAACGTTATCCTTACTGCTGCAGAATTTACCATTCCTTGCACTTCCTCTTTACCACATTTTGTCCCTGTCCGTTGGTGGACTAAGGTATGCCGCAATACAATTTGGTTACGACAACGTGCTCTCCGCGTTTTTAACCGTCATCCTGCGATGACAAACTGCATTCATTATAAACAGATGCCTGCAAAGTATCGTTGCTTTCTTCAGGACAGCAAACGGCATAGCTTCATTTCATTCAGTAGTTCTTTTAACAGTTCCACCCCTTCCTCTGTCGTGTGGGCCAACCTTCGACGGCTCTCTGGGACCAAGATCCATTCCCCCATTTCTGGTCGCAGAAGATGTTATCGTGTACCCTACTGCTACCTCAAACACCTTGGGCCACCATTTTGCAGAAGTTTTGAGCTCTTCCCACTCACCCTGCCTTCCTCCATCGGAAACGTCCGGAGGAGGCGCAACGATACCTTTCTCTTCACCGAATCGTGACAGATACAGTGCCATCGTTACTACGAAGGAGCTTGATCATGCTCTCAGTTCATCTCGATCCTCCGCCGCACGGCTGGACACCATCAACTTTCAGATGTTGCAGCACCTTTCTCTTGCGGGCAATCACTGTCTGCTTGACATGTTCAATCGTATCGGGGCAGTGGGCACATTTCCCAGACGCTGGCGTGAAGCCACCGTCATACCCATACCTAAGCCCAATAATGATAAGAACCTTCCTTCTAGCTACCGCCCCATTTCCCTTACCAGTTGCGTATGCAAGGTGACGGGATGTATGATTCGTGCCCAGTTGGTATGGTGGCTCGAGTGTAGCAGTTTACTGTAGAATGCACAGTGTGGATTTCGAGCACAGCATTCTGTAGTTGACCATCTCGTTAGTATGTCCACCCATGTCATGAATGGTTTTCCGCCGAAATCCCAGACTGTGGCCGTGTTTTTCGATTTAGAGAAGGCCTACGACACCTGCTGGAGAACTGTTATCCTCCGTACTCTTTACACATGAGGTTCCCTGGCCGCCTGCCCTTTATCCTTCAGGCATTTTTAGAAGATCGAGTCTTCAAGGTGCGTGTGTGTTTTGCCTTGTGAAACACCTTAATCAAGGAAAACGGTGTGCCTCAGGATTCCCTCGTGAGTGTCGTCCTCTTCGCTATCTCCATTAACCTTATCATGGCCATTCCCCCACTGGGCATCTTTGGCTCCCTTTTTGTTGACGATTTTGTTATCTATTGCAGTTCTCCACGAACCTGTCTCACTGAGTGGCGTCTTCAGCGCTTCCTTGATCGTCTTCACTCCTGGAGCATCGACAATGGCTGTCGCTTTTCCACTGACAAAACCGTCTGAATGAATTTGTGGTGGTACAAATGGTTTCTCCCACCATCTCTACATATTGGGCCTGTTGCCCTTCCGTTCATTGATACTACGAAATTCCTGGGGCTCATGCCTCTTGGTCCTCCCATGTATCTTCCCTGGCAGCCCGCTATACCTCGTCCCTCAATGTCCTACATGTACCCAATGGTACTCCGTCGGGTTCCCATTGAACCACCCTCCTCCATTTCTATCGGTTCCTTGTCCGTTCGGAACTCGACTATGGGTACTTCGTTTATGTGTCTGCACTTCCATCCCTCTTACGCCGTCTCAACACTATCCACCATCGTGGCATCTGTTTGGCCATCGGTGCCTTTTACACCAGCTCAGTTGAAAGTCTGTATAAGTTGCTGAAGTGCCCTGTCCTACCGCCATGACTTTCTCCTCAGCAGGTATGCATGCCATTTGTCTGCCATACGTGGCCACCCATCATATGCCTCCTTCTTTGATGATTCCTTTGATCGTCAGTGTAGGACTTGTCCTTCTCCTCTGTTACCTCCTGGAGTCTGCTTTCGGCACTTGCTAAGATGACTTAACTTCACACTACCTGCACTTTTCCCATTGGGTGTCAACCCCTCACCCCCTTGACTTCGTGAAGTGGCCAGTGTGGAGTTTTGTCTTCATTCGCTTCCTAAGGACACTACTCTAGCCTTGGTCTACCGCCTTCAGTTTCACGACCTTCGCATGGAGCTTTGCGATAGTACCTTGGATACACTGATGGCTCACAGACTGACTGTGGGGTCGGGTGTGCCTTTGCCAGTGGCACCCGTGTCTTTCGATATCGGCTTCAAGCACACTCCTCGGTATTTACAGCCAAGCTCTTCGCCTTGTAGCAGGCCACGGAGTACATCCGGCGACTAACCTTTTCATTTTGTGTCCTCTGCTCAGGTTCATTCATTGCCCTTCACAGTCTATGTGCGCTGTACACTGCCCATCCTTTAGTGCAGCGGAGCCAGGAAAACTGTCAACTGCTTACTCTCGGTGGAGCCAGTGTGATGTTTCTGTGGGTTCCTGGTCTTGTCGGTCTGTCAGGAAACGAGGCTGCTGACGCTGCTGCCAAAGCTGCAGTCTTCGTACCTCAGACCGCCAGTACCTATATTCCCTACGATGATCTGTGTGCTGTCGTCTGTCAGGAGGTGGAGTCCCTTTGACATCGCTAATGGTCCTCTCTTCATGGGAAGAAGTTCCGGCTTCTTAAGCCTCTCGCATCAGCTTGGACGACCTCCTCTCGGCCATCTCGCCATGAGGAGGTTATTTTAACTCAGCTGCGTATTGGGCACTGTCATTTATCCATTGTCATTTGGTAAGTGGCGCTACCGCACCGCTTTATCCACGTAGCACTGAAGTTTTAAATGTCCATCACTTCCTGGTGGAATGTCCATTTTTTTAACCTTTTACGTTCCCGTTTGGGTTTTCTGTCTGAGTTATCGGCAGTTTTAGCAAGTGACGCGCGTGCTGTTGACAACGTCTTACTTTTTATCCTCCTAAGCAATATGGCGAAGGCCATTTAATTTTTACTTTTGGACATCTGTTTCTGTATGGTGTCTTTTTTAGCGCTTTTCCACGTGCCCGTTTTTAGCTGCCTTTTATTCTGTCAATTGGGGCTGATGTATAGTCATTTAACTCCTCTCTGTTCTCATATTCTATACTTTTGACTTGGATGCGTATGACCCCAAATGTATTTACACTTTAAAGCGAAACAAAACCAAACCATAGTAAATCCCGATTTTTAGCAAACGTTTTGATTTTGCGCAATATTATTTTGTAGTGACGTTAAAAGTGATGAAGAAAATAGGTCCTGGCCCAAAAATTAGGATTTTCTAGTGCAATAGCTGCTTGTTTTGCACACGTGTTTAAATGCCAATAGTGAGTTGAGAGTCCCAAGTAACATAACTCGTGGAATTTCGTATACATACGCTAACGAATTCTTACCACCTTGTGTTCTGTAGAACAGCCAGATTAAAGAGAGGCCAATAATTCTCCAGTGTTGTCATGCATTGCGTTAAGTCATTGCTACAGATTTGCGCCTAACTTTCACACTGTCATTAATCCTGTTTGGTTTTTGGTGAGAATTGTTTGTGAAAGTCTGTATGTCGCAATCGGTGGGGAATAATGGGGGGGGGGGGGGGGGGCTTAAAGGTTGTAGGATCTGGATCTCTCTCCAAAAGACTAAGGTTGCCATGGTCAACATACGTAAAATCTAGTGGGAGTCCAGCAGACTGTATCCGATGCAATAAAGCCCATTTACTTTTCCCCTCCCTCAATCACATTGATGCTGCGATACAGAAATTGCATCGCAATAGAAAACTGCAGGCTCCATGGCTACTTCTCTCCAAAAGACTAGCGTTTCCACGGTCACCATACGTATCCTCTCCTGGTAGTCCAGCACCTTGTAGCCAATGCACTACTACCCCTTTACTGTAACCCTCGCACCCTCACATTGACGACGCGAAAGAGGAATTACATCTCGATTGAAAACTACAGGCTCCATGGCGACTTCTCTCCAAGAGACTAACGTTGCTATGGTCACTATACGTATCC
The DNA here is from genome assembly GCF_023897955.1 of Schistocerca gregaria. Taxonomy (NCBI): domain Eukaryota; kingdom Metazoa; phylum Arthropoda; class Insecta; order Orthoptera; family Acrididae; genus Schistocerca; species Schistocerca gregaria. The sequence goes on from NC_064931.1 coordinate 101,938,344, forward strand.
TCCCCTGGGAGTCCAGTAGCTTGTGACCGATTCACTACTGCCCATTTATTGTAAACATTGAACCCTATCATTCACGATGCGACAAAGAAATTGCATCGCGATTGAAAACTACAGGCTCCGTGGCGACATCTCTCCAAGAGAATAACGTTTCTGGGGTCACCGTACATAACCTCTCCTGTTAGAGCTATAGCCTGCATCTGATGCACTACTTCCCGTTAGCTGTAACCCTGTCACAGACGATGTGAAACAGAAATTGCTTCGCGATTGAAAACTGCAGGTTCCATGGCAACTTCTCTCCAAGAGACTACCGTTGCTACAGTAGCCATACGTAACCTCTCCTGTGAGTCCACAAGCTTGTGTCTGATGCACTGCTGACGGTTAATTGGTACCCTCGCCCCCTTGCAATGACGATGCAACACAGAAATTGCATCGCGATTGAAACCTATGTTCTACATTGCAACGTCTCTCCAAGAGAACACGTTACCACGGTCAACGTACGTATCATCTCCTGGGACTCCAGTAGCTTCTATCTGACGAAGTACTACTCATTTATTGTATAACTCGTACCCCTACATTGACGATGCGACACGGAAATTACATCGTGATTGAAAACTACAGGCCCCAAGGCGACTTCTCTCCAAGAGACTAACATTCATACGGTCACAGTACGTAACCTCTTCAGGACTCCACTAGTTTGTGTCCGATGCACAACTGACGGTGACTGTAAGGATCGCCCGCTCCCACCGACGATGCAACACAGAAATTGCATGGCCAATGACAGCTACTGGCTAACTGGCGACTTTTCACTAAGATAATAACGTTGCTACGTTCAATGTACGTATGCTCTTCTAGCACTACCGCAAGTTTACTGTAACCCTCGCACCCTCACATTGACGATGCGACACATAAATTGCTTCGTGATTAAAGACAACAGGTTCCATGGCGACTTCTCTCCAAGAGGCTAACTTTGATATAGTCACCGTATGTAACCCCTTCTGGAACTCCACGAGATGGTATTCAATGCACTGCTGATAGTTTACTGTAACACTCGCACCCTTACATTGACAAAAAATGCATCGCTATTGAAACTAGAGGCTCAATAGTGACTTCTCGCTAACAGAATAACGTTGCCACGGACAACGTACGGAACACCTCCTAGGAGTCCAGTAGCTTGTATCCGATGAATTACAGCACACTTACTCTAAAAGTCACACCCCCACATTGACGATGCAGCACAGAAATTATATCGTTATTCAAAACTACATTCTCCGTGGCTACTTCTCTCCAAGGGAATAATGTTGCTACAAACACCGTACCTAACCTCTCCTAGGAGTCCAGTATCCTGCATCGGATGCACGACTCTCCATTTACTGTAACAGTGGCACCCCACATTGACGATGCGACACGGAAATTGCATTGCGATGAAAACCATTGGCTCCATGGGGACTTCTCTCCAAGAGACTAATGCTGCTACGGTTACCGTACGTAACCTCTCCTGGGCGTCCAGAAGCTTGTATCCAATGCATTAAAGCCCGTTTACTGTACCAGTCACACTCTCATATTAACGATACGACACAGATATTGCGTCACAATAGAAAACTACAGGCTCCATGGCGACCTACCTCGAAGAGTCTAACGTTGCCACTGTCACTGTACTTAACCTCTTCTATGAGATAAGTAGCTCTTATCCGATGCGCTGCTGCTCATCTGTCTCGACTCTCGAACCCTCATATTGACCATGTTACACAGAAGTTGCTTCACGATTGAAGACTACAGGCTCCATGGCGGTTACACTCCAACAGACTAACGGTACTACGGTCATCGTATGTAGCCTTTCCTGGGAGTAAAGTAGACTGCATACGAAGCATTACTGCCCGTTTACTGTAAGACTCCCACGCTCACATTGACGATGCGACAGAGACATTGCCTCGAGATTGAAAGCTAATGCTCCATGGGTACATTTCGACAAGAGACTAACATTATTAAAGGTCACCGAACGTAACCTCGCCTGGGAGGATAGTATCTTGAATCAGATTCACTACTGCCCATTTACTGCAATCGACGCACGGAAAAAAAGACGATGCTACATTTCTCTACAAGAGACTAACCTTTCTACGGTCACCATACGTAACCTTTCCTGGGCGTCTTATAGCTTGTATCCAATGCACTACTTCCTGTTTACTGTTGCACCCGCTCCCTCACATCGACGATGCAAGCAGGAATTGCATTCCGATTGAAAAGTAGAGGCTTCTTTGCTACTTCTCTCCAAGAGAGTCACCGTACTTGGCTCATCTTTTGAGTCAAGTAGCTTGTATCCGTTGCACTATTGCCCGCTTACTGTAACCCTCGCACACAAACGTTGGCGATGCGACAAAGAAATTCCATCGCAATAACTTCATACCCTATGGCGACTTCTCTCCAACAGACTAACGTTGCTACAGTCACTGTGCATGACCTGTCCTAGGAGTCCAGCAGCTTGTATCAGATGCGGTTCTGCCCAGTTACTGTAACCCCGTAATCTCACAATGACGATGGGACACAGAAATTGTGTCGCGATTGAAAACTGCACTCTCCATGGAGACTTCTCCCCAAGAAACTAACGTTGCTACAGTCACCGTACGTAACCTCTCCTGGGAGTCCAGTAGCTTGTATCACGAACACTACTGCCTGTTTACACTAACCCTCGCACTCACACAATGACCTTGCGGCACAGATATTGCGTCGCGCTTGAAAACTACCAACACCATTCCGAATTCTCTCCAAGAGACTAAAGTTGCTATTGTCACCGTACGTAACATATCCTTTGCGACGGGGCGGAATATATACGTGCGGTTGTAGAGTTCACACGAATGAATATATAAGTGCGGTTGCAGAGTTCACACGAATGCGCATATCCAAATGTTGGTTAAAAAATGTTAGTGCAAATTTTTGTCCTTCACATAGATCTCGGGGGATGATTTCCACACTTGGTGCTATAGCACACTGTTCCACACCCGCGCATTAGTTATAGTTTCTGAATTACTCAGACATGAGTACATTTTGCATTTTATTATAGCGAAATCACAGATCGCCACATGTTCACTTACGCAGATGTATACCTCATAATTCATACTCACGCAAATAATCGTAGCACTTCCAATTCACCAAATATATGCTTGCACACTTGCACTTTTAAACAATACTCTTTGTCGAAATAAATCGGTGCGAAAAATTCTTACATGGGCCACCCACAATTGGGGCTCGCTCGCCACCCACCGGCCAATGACTCACCAACGACTCACCTCCTGGCCGAGTGGCCGCTCGCTTATGTAGGCTAGGATGTCTACCCTCTCTCCCTTCCCTGGTTATGCAAGTACCAATCTCACCAGTTACGGTTACAAATTTTGATATATACATCTCTCAACAGAAATCGGAACCGCGCTAAAACGGACATCTTATTTACTATGCTATGATGAGACGTTTATTAATGAGAGCTCGCTCATCCCCGCAAGTTGTTATTTACTAGTTTTTATTACTCTTTCAGTATTCGTGTTATCAAGCAACTTTCAAGTTACTATAATTTTTGCGTCTCGTGACAGAAAATTAAGATCAATCTTTCAGAAGGTGCACATTGCTGACTACAATCCATTGCCGCATCGCTCTTCACCGTAAATTACATAGTTTTCGTGTAATGCCGATACAGCAAACAATGCCCCAAGCTGCGGGCCTCGTGGCCGCCCGGCGGTGGAAGCATCCCACCGACCCGTTGCAAATCTCGCGCCGGCGTGCCACGCACTTACGCGAATGGCGCACCATGTCGCGCGCTCGCTCTCCACAAAGCAATCTGTGGTGTCACCGCCAGACACCACACTTGCTATGTGGTAGCCTTTAAATCGGCCGCGGTCCGTTAGTATACGTTGGACCCGCGTGTCGCCACTATCAGTGATTGCAGACCGAGTGCCGCCACACGTCAGGTCTAGAGAGACTCCCTAGCACTCGCCCCAGTTGTACAGCCGACTTTGCTAGCGATGGTTCACTGCCTACATACGCTGTCATTTGCAGAGACGACAGTTTAGCATAGCCTTCAGCTACGTCATTTGCTACGACCTAGCAAGGCGCCATATTCAGTTTCTATAACTTCAAGAATGTCTGTGAATCATGTACCATCAAGAGCGACCTTCATCATTAATGGATTAAAGTTAAGTATCAAAGTAATTACGTCCGCTTTATGAATTCTAATTCCTTGTCATGTTCCAGATCTCACGTCAGTATAGTTCTTCCCTCCTCACGCCAGCCTGCGTGAGCTAAAACGCGTGCATTTCGGCCTCCAATAGTAACACGGTGTTGGCTCTTCAGCCATCACAACACAATCCTTGCATACTAGACCTATTTATCTAGTAACGGGAGTTTGTACTGTAACACCTTGGAGTGCAGAAGCTTGTATCTGATGCAGTACTGTACGTTTACTATAACCCTCGCACCATCATATTGACGATGCAACACAGAAATTACATCGCCATTGATAACTATAGGCTCAATGGCGATTTCCCTCCCAGACACTATCGTTGTTACGGCCACTGATGGACTACTATAACCCTTGCTCCTCCATATTGACGATGTGAAACAGGAATTGCATCAAGATTGACAAATACTGGTTCCATGACGACTTCTATCCAAGACACGTTCTGTCGGATGCACTACTGTTAATTTACTGTAACCCTTGCACTCCACCTTGACGATGCGACACAGAAATTACATCGCATTGAAAACTATAAACTCCATGGCGACTTCTCCAAAATAGACAAACGTTGTTACATTCATCGTAGGTGTCCTCTCCTGGGAGTCTTGTAGCTTGTATCCGTTGCACTTCTGCATGTTTCCTCTAACCCTCGTTCCCTCATATTGAAAATGCGACACACAAATTGCGTCGCTATTGAAAATCAGTGGAGACTTCTCCCCAAGAGACTAATGTTGCTACGGTCAACTTGTGTAACCTCTCCTGGCTCGTCCAGTACCGTGTATCCGATGCAATACTCCCTGTTTACTGTAACCCTTGCTCCGTTATTTTGGCGACGTGGGACAGAAATTGCAGAACGATTGAAAACTACATGCTCTATGGCAACTTCTATCCAAGAGAATAACGTTGCTACGGTCACCGTACGCAACCTTTCCTAGGAGTCCAGTAGCTTCTACCCGATGCACTACTCCTAGTTTACAGTAACCGTCGCACCCTCGGATTGACTATGCAACACAGAAATTGCATTGCAATTGAAAACTGCAGGCGCCATTGTAACTTCTCTCCAAGAGACTCTCGTTGGTACCGTCACGGTATGTAACCTCTAATGGCAATTAATTAGCTTGTATCCGATGCACTACTGAACGTTTACTCTAACCCTCGCTCCCTCATATTGATGATGCGACACAGAAATTGCATCACTATTGAAAATCATTGTCTCCATGGATACTTCTCCCCAAGAGACTAATTATATTACAGTCAACATGCGTGACCTCAGCTCGAATTCCAGTAACTTGTATCCGATGCACTATGTTTACTCTAACCCAAGCACCCTCATATTGACGATGTGACACAGACACTGCATAACGACTGAAAACTACAGGTTCCATGGCGAGACTATGATTGCAATGGTCACCTATGTAACATCTCCAGGGAGTCCAGTAGCTCGTATGCGATGCACTACCGCACGTTTACTCTAACCCTCGCTCCCTCATAATGCCGATGCGACACAGAATTCGCATCATGATTGAAAGTTAGTGGCACCATGGAGACTTCTCTCCAAGAGACTAACGCTGATGCGGTCACAGCACGTAACCTCTTCTGGGAGACCAGTAGCTTGTATCCAATGCACTACTGCCAATTTACTGTAACCCACGCACCTCCACATTGACGATACGACGCAATAATTGCATCACGATTCAGAACTAAAGACTACATGCCCACGACTCTGCAAGAGTCAAAGTTACTTCGCTCACCGTACGTAACCTCTCCTGGGATTCCAGTACCTTGTATCCGATGCACTACTGCACGTTTACTCTAACCCTCGCTCACTCGTAATGCCGATGTGACACAAAAATTGCATCATGCTTGAAAATTAGTAGCTCCATGGGCACTTCTCTCTAAGAGACTAACGTTGATACTGTCACCATACGTAACGTCTCCTGGGAGTCCAGGAACTTGTATCAGATGCACAATTGCACATTTACTGTGACGATCGCAAACACAAAATGACGATGCTATACAGATATTGCATAGCAATTGAAAACTACTGGCTCCATTGCAATTCTCTCCATAGACTATCGTTGCTAGGGTCACCGTATGTAACCTCTCCTGGGAGCCCTGGGATCCTAAAAGCTTGTATCCGTTGCTCTACTGCCCGTTCACTGTAACCCTCCCACCCTGACGTTGACAATGCGACACAGAAACTTCACCGTGATTGAAAATTGCAGGATTTATAGCGACTTTTCACCAAGAGACTAACATCGCTACGGTCTTCATACGTGACCTCTCCTGGGAGACCAGGAACTTGTATCAGATGCACAATTGCACATTTACTGTGACGATCGCAAACACAAAATGACGATGCTATACAGATATTGCATAGCAATTGAAAACTACTGGCTCCATTGCAATTCTCTCCATAGACTATCGTTGCTAGGGTCACCGTATGTAACCTCTCCTGGGAGCCCTGGGATCTTAAAAGCTTGTATCCGTTGCTCTACTGCCCGTTCACTGTAACCCTCCCACCCTGACGTTGACAATGCGACACAGAAACTTCACCGTGATTGAAAATTGCAGGATTCATAGCGACTTTTCACCAAGAGACTAACATCGCTACGGTCTTCATACGTGACCTCTCCTGGGAGACCAGTAGCTTGTATCTGATCCACTATTGCCCATTTACTGTAACCCTCACACCCCCACGTTGATGATGTGACACAGAAATTGCATGGCGATTGAAAATTACAGGCTCCATGGTGACTTTTCTCAAATGGTTCATATGGCTCTGAGCACTATGGGACTTAACTTCTGAGGTCATCAGTCTCCTAGAACTTAGAACTACTTAAACCTAACTAACCTAAGGACATCACACTAATCCAGGCACGAGGCAGGATTCGAACCTGCGACCGTAGCGGTCGCGCGGTTCCAGAATGTAGTGCCTAGAACCGCTCGGCCACCTCGGCCGGCGACTTTTCTCCAAGACATGAAACCTACAAGGGTCACCTTACGTAACCTCTCCTGGGAGTCCACTAGCTTGTATCCGATGCACTACTGCCAGTTTACTGTATCCGTCGCACCCTCACATTGACGATGCGACACAGAATTTGCATTGGTATTGAAAACTACTGGCTCCATGGCGACTTTTATCAAAGAGACTAACGTTGCTACGGTCACCGTGTGTAATCTCTCCCAGAAGACTCGCAGCTTGTATCCGATGCAATACTGCCCACTTACTGTAACCGTTGCACCCTCACATGGACGATGCAACACAAAAGTATCATCGTAATTGAAAAGTGAAGGCTAAATGGTGACCTCCCTCCAAAGGACTATCGTTGCTACGGCCAGCACATTTAACCTCTCCCGGGAGTCCAGCAGCTTGTATCCGATGCAATACTGCCCATTTAGTGAATGCCCCGCACCTCCACGGTGCAATACAGAAATTGCATCACGATTGAAAACTCTAGGCTTCATGGCGACGTCTCTCCAAGAGACTGAAGATACTACGGTCACTATACATAGCCTCTCCTGCTATGTAGCTTGTTTTCAATGCACTAGTGCCCATTTACTGTAACCCTCAAATTGTTGATACGACACAGAAATTGCATCGCACTTGAAATCTGCAGGTGTAATAACGACTTCTCTCCAAGAAACCAACGCTGCAACAGTCACTGTGCGTAACCTCTCCAGGGATTTAATTAGTTTTTAAACGAGGCACTAATGCCCGTTTCGTTTTACCCTCGCATCCTCACATTCAGGATGCGACAATGAAATTGCATCGCGATAACTACAAGCTCGACACCGACTTCTCACCAGGAGACTAACGTAGCTACAGTCAACCAACTTTACCTCTCCTTGGAGTTAAGTACCTTGTATCCGATACACTACTGACAATTTACTGTAACCCTCACACCCTCACATTCATGGTGAGACAGTCAAATAGCATCCCGATTGATAACTACTAGCTCAATGGCGACATCTCTCCAACAGACTAACGTCGGTACAGTCACGCTTCGTTACCTCTCTTGGGAGTCCAGTAGCTTGTATTCAGTACACTACCGCTCGTTCAATGTAAACATCGCACCCTCACATTGACGATGCGACAGAGTTATTGCATCCCAATTGAAAACTACAAGTACCCTGGCGTCATCTCAATAAGAGACTAACGCAGCTACCGTAACCGTACTAACCTATCCTGGGAGTCCGGTAGCTTATATTCGATGCTCTACTGCCCGTTTACTGTAACGCTCGCAAACTCACATTGTCGATGCACCACAGAAATTGCATTGCAATTAAAAACTATAGGCTCCATGGCGACTTCTCTCCAAGAGAATACCGTTGCTACAGTCACCCCTCAGTAACTGTTCTGGGAGACAAGTAGATTGTATCCGATACACTACTTCCGGTTTAGCGTAACCCTCACAGCTTCACATTGATGATGTGACACACAAACTGCACCACGATTGAAACTACAAACTCCATTCCGTCTTCTCTTCAAGACGTACGTAACTTCTCCTGAGAATCTAGTAGCTTGTATGCAATGCACTGCTGCCTGCTTACTGTAAAGATCGGACCCTCACATAGACGATGAGTCAGAGAAAATACATTGCAATTGAAATCTATTGGCTCCAAGGCGATTTCTCTCCGAGAGACAAACGTTGCGAAGGGCACTGCACATAACCTCTCCTCAGAGTCCAGTAGCTTGTATTCGATGCACAACTACCCGTATAGTGTGACACTCGCACCTTCGCATTGACGATGCGACACAGAATTTGCGTCACAATTGAAATGTGCAGGATCCATGACAACTTCTCTCCAAGAGACTAACGTTGCTACAATCACCGTACGTAAACTATCCTGGGAGTCCAGTAACTTGTATCCGAGTCACTACTGCCCGATTACTGTAACCCTCCCATCCTCACACTGCCGATGTAACACAGAAATGGCATCGCAATTGAACACTACATGCTACATGGCGATTTGTCTCCAAGAATCTAGCACTGCTGCTTTCACCGTACGTAACCTCTCCTGGGCGTCCAGCAGCGTGTATCCGATACACTACTGCCCCTTTTACTGTATTCACATAGATGATGCGAGCCAGAAATTGCATCAAGACTGAAAACTTCACTTAATGTAACTATTCGCACTATCACATTGAAGATGCGGCGCAGATATTGCATAGCTATTAAAAACTACAAGCTCCATGGAGACTTCTCTCCAAGAGACTAACGTTGCTACGATCACCGTACGTAACCTATCCTGGGAGTCCAGTACCTTGTACCCAATGCTCTACTGACCGTTTACTGTAACCCTCGCAGTCTCACATTGACGATGCGACACAGAAATGGCAGAGTGATTGAAAACTGCAGTCTCCATGGCCACTTCTTTAGAAGAGACTAACGTTCCGAAGGTCACAGCACATAACGTCTCCTGCATCTCCAGTACCTATTATCCGATGTACTACTGCCCATTTACAGTAACCCTTGCACTCTCACATTGACGATCCAACACAGAAATCACATTTCGATTTAAAATTGCAGTCTCCATTGGGACTTCTCTCTAATAGAGTAACGTTGCTACGGCCACGGTACATAAATTCACTTGGGAGCCCATTAGCATCTACCCAATGCACTATGGCCCGTTTACTGTAACCCTTGCAATCTTACATTGACCATCCAACACAGAAATTGCATCGCGATTGAAAACCACAGGCTTCATTTCGACTTTTCTCCAAGAGACTAACGTTGCTACAGTAACCGCAAGTAACCTCTCCTGTTAGTCCACCAACTTGTATCCGATGCACTACTGCAACCCTTGCAGCCGCACATTGTCGATAGCGACACAGAAATTTCATCGCGATTGAAAACTACAGGCTCCATGGCTACTTCTCTCCAAGAGACTAATGTCGCTACAGTCACCTTTCGTTACCTCTTCTTGGAGTCTAGTAGCTTGTATCGAATCCACTACTGCCCATTTACTGTGACCCTGGCACTCTCACAATTTGATGCAACACAGGAATTGCAGGCTCCAAGAGACCAAAGTTTCTACTGTAAAGGGCTTTTTCTGCCACCGAATATATCACGATGACCAAATGTAGCGGGAAGACAAATAAATGTAGTGGATGGGTGCCACGAATTACAGTATTCAAACTCGGTGTGAATTTTCCAAATGATTTAATTGTTTCCACTACAGTGCTCCGTTCACCTTGGTCTGCCTCACAGGGCCCTGCAGTGCTCAGGAAGCACCCCAGCGGCCTGTGCAATGCAATGCTGTGTCGTGCCAACCTTCTACGCCAGCCCGCTGAGTTCCGATGATGTCAGTATGGCTACGCCAGCAGCTGACTCAGCGTTGCTCAGTGTGAGCTGCGGGCGGCCAGCTGCGTCCTCCTCGCCGGCGTGCCTGAGATCACGGCGAGGAACAAGCGCCCGCTATCCGGCGTCCAATTCTGTGGCCCTAGCCTCGGGAATTCTCCGGTGTGTGTCGGGAGCTGAGACGAATGCTTGCTGTAGCGAGCCGAAGAGTGGCCCCCCTCTGTCTGGCTGCAGATCCCTCATTGTCCTCAGAGGATCGAACCAACGACCCGCCAGAGACTGTGTGTAGTCCGGTGGTGTGATACACCCCGCTGTCCAGGAGAGCTGCCACACTTGAGTGAGTCTCGCTAGAAAACGGCACCTATTTATACTCGGCTGTCCACCTTTGTTTTGCCAAGTGCATTGCTTCGTGTCATGTATGCATAATACTTAGGTTGGCCAGTGGCCCTCTTCTGCCTGTGACTTTCGCCATGGAAACTGCTGTGTGCGCGCTCTCCGGCAGTTCTGCCCCCTTGTGGCCTCTATTTGCCTTCTAAACTACTGGTATGCGTAACTTACAGCAATACGCCTCGCACCTGGCTGTATCTAGTGCACCGAATATCGCGCCAGACTAACTTTCTCCAGTCCTGAACTGTGGCGCCGCTACATTATTTTCCTCTTTGGAAAGGCACGTTCCCCGGGTCGTCATTTAATTAACTCTTAAACTTGTTTTGATTGGCACATATGACAAACTTACTATTTGAAAACTAAGACGTGGTCTAGTGCTCCTACTCGATGACCACTATGCTGAATGCTCATTCTAACCCTTACTTACGCCCTCAGTATTCAATCTACTGGGACTTGGGCTACCCTCGGATCCCTCTGGGAAATGTCGCTCCATCTGATTAGAAAGAAAACAACACATAACGAATTTAAGGCTGCGATGCCACTTGGCACAGAGATGCTCATAATGATCGTTTTTTGCCGTTGCTTTTCCCTATACTGAGCGACATGTTGAACAAGCTGTTCGGCTGCTATGCGACCCTCTTGCTCTAAAATGAACTGGCTTACAGATCTCAACACACCTGGCTCCAGAGTTTGATTTAACAATGTCAGATTATGCCTTGGCAAAAACTCTAAAGGGGCTTCTGGCCAGTACTGCTGTGGCTGCGTAACATTCAATTGCGTGACTCCTGAAATTGACGCTGGCAGATGGAAAGTTGGTCCTATTTATGTTACACTTAGTTCCATTGATTAAAATTCCGCTCCCCTTGAGCTCTATACGTTTCTCTTCTGCAAATACTCCCCGTCAAAGCAACTTGCTACTACTACCAAAATCTCGTAGGTGGAGAAGATCCGATGCATCCTGACTTGTAGCAACCTCAATTTTGGCTCCACGATGTCCCTCGGACACTCTATTCCTTTCCCTCTGGCTGAAAATAACTGCACCGTACATGTGTCCCATATTTTTACCATCACAGATTTTCCTCCAACATTCACTATTTTTGATCCAAACTCAACACCGATTGTGTGACTACCTTCTTCCTTAAATTTACTTTATTTGAACTGGTGCAATAAATATGACTTTTCTGACCCAGCACAGTCGGTAACTAAAAATTTAAACAAGAAACCATACTACTCTGACATCGTTAAACACATATTTATTGTGGCTTTGCCGCAAAATTTACTCCGACGCATTTATTTCTCCAGAACTGCGTTCTATTTCTGCTCCAACAACACTTCACATACGTCAGACGCTACACTACCCTTTTCAGTGACCTGAGGACAGGGTTCACCATCACCCTTCCTCCAGCTTCAAAAGGACTGCTGACCCAGCAGGCTCACAATGCTCGAAAGCACATATAAAATACAATGCCCAATTATTCTACGCTAAACAAACGATACATGACACGAAAACAAAAAAAAAAAAAACAAAAAATACAAATACTCTACTATTTTCTAGATCGCAGAGCATACAGTACTTCATGCTGTACTCTATCTTCCATGTTTTCTCTGTGCTTAGCACCACTCTTCACTCTCTCTTTCTTCCTCTTTCCTGCCTGTGACACGCCTGGAATCACATCCGGGCAACCCTTAAATGGCCGTAACCACCTAATGTGTACTATCGTCGTTCTAGTTGGCAGCCGAAGCTTCACATTAACAGGAGATGTGGTTTCAACAACTTGGTATGGCCCTTGATACCTCATGAGGAACTTCTTTGTTTTCCCTTTTTGCGTATAGAGGCTGGACAGCATTACCCATTGCCCCAATCTATACTGCGGCAATCTTCCTTTCCGCTTTACTGCGTCTTCGTACGTTTTCAAAGCCTTTGTATTCACCTTTTGTACCCGTTTCCAAACATCCCGAATTGTTCTCGTGAACTGACGTACAGATTCACCGGTCCTTCCTTTCTGTTGCCTCACCAAATCAAACGGTGACGGCATTTTCCGCGCGTACGCTACCTCATATGGAGATAAACCGTTATTTGTATGGACTTTTGCGTTGTATGCGCATACAATATGCTTCAAATACTCATCCCACTTATGGTGATGATAATCCACATAAAAGTCAGCATCTTCCCGATTGTTCTGCGTACCCGTTCAGTCCTTCCATTGACCTGTGGATGCAACGCGCTCGTCCTCAACTTCTTTACGTTCAAAATTTACATAGTTCCTTCATTAAATCCTACATGAAGTTGGTCCCGTGGTCAGTAATTATTGTCTCTGGTGCGCGATCATTGCTGCCTGTTGATTTGGCATAGCCACCATCTCCACATACCTTGAAAAATGGTCTGTTATTGTCAGAACGAATCTGTTTCCCGACGGTGTTCACCTAAAAGGTCCTAAGACATCAATCCCGAGCAAAGAGAAAAGAGTTGTGGCTTCAAGTAATCGTTGTAGCTGTATCTGTTTCCGACTCAAGTCTGCTCTCTGCGCACACGATATACAATTCTTGACATACTGATCCACATTTCCTTTCCTACCTCTCCACCAATACCTCTCCATCACTGTTCTATTCGTGGCTCTACACCCTCCATGACCAGATAACACGTGATTATGTGCTTCCTTTAAAACCTCATCCCCCAACTTCGCTGGCACTACTACCCTTGGCCTTAACTTCGTTTCCCTGCACAGAAGACTGTCGTACACATTAAATTGTGGCTGTGTCCGATACAGTTTACAATCGTTGTCGGCGTCCTGTAATTTTTGCCCCACCGCTACGGCATAACCCATGACTTCTAGTTTTGCCACCTTCCTACTTAGTGCATCCGCATTATCGTGCTTTTTCCCAGGCTTGAGCACTACCTCGTAGTCGAATTCACTAAGGCTCACAGCCCATCTAGCGAGTCTAGTGGCGGATTCTTCACCCCCAACAACCACTTCAACGCTGCATGATCTGTCACTACCCGAAATCTTCTCCCATATAAATAACATTTAAAATATGTGATTCCATAGATTACGCGAAGTATCTCCCTCTCTGTTGTTGAGTAATTCCTCTCTGCTGCATTCAACTGCCTAGACGCACAGGCTACAGGATGTTCTTTCCCATCAATTTCCTGAGTAAGAACACACCCTAATGCTTCATTCGATGCATCGCATGCTAGTATCAACTCCTTTTCAAAATCTGGTAACACAAGAACCGGACTTGATGTTAACACTATTTTCGGTTTGTCAAACGCTTTCTGACACTCTTCTGTCCACTCAAATTTTACACCCTTCCGGAACAATCGCGTCAACGGCTGTGCTAAATCTGCAAAACCCTTCACTAACTTTCAATAGAAATTGCAGATTCCGATGAATAACTGGACGTCCTTCACTATTTTCGGTTCCCGAAAATCCCTTACAGCCTGTACCTACCTCGGATCTGTTCGTAATCCGTCCTTACTGATAATATGACCCAAATATTTTACTTCTTCTAATACAAAATGACACTTCTCCAGGCTCAACGTCAAACGAGCTTCTCTTAACCTCATAAAGACTTCCCTTAACCGCCGTCTATGTTACTCCATACTACTTGAAAACACTAATGTCATCCAAATAGACAAGACACTGCTGTGATTTCAAACCCCGCAAGCAACCTCTGAAACGTTACCGGAGCGTTTTTCAAACCCAATGACATTCTAATGTACGGGTAGTGGCCTCCAGGTGCAGAGAAAACAATTTTGGACGATCCTCTGGGGTCATCTCTAACTGATGATAACCAATTGTCAAACCGATCGCAGAAAACTACTGGCACTGTCCTAAGCGATCCGAAGTCTCCGATATGTTTGGAATGAGGTATGCGTCCGTTACTGTTTTATTATTGAGGTATCGGTAGTCACAACAGAACCTGTATTTCTTAGTTGCATCCGTAGTATTCTTAGGCACAACGACATTTTCCGCTCCCCAGAAACTATTACTATGCTCTATAATACCGTCCGCAAGCTGCTGATCAATGAAATCCTCCACAATCGGCTGCATATACCTCGGTATTCTGTATGTTTTATGGTAAACAGGTGCTTCATTCCCTGTTGGTATCTCATCTTGAACTAATGGAGTTGCTGGTAACGGCCCTTGTAGAAAAAACAAATCCTTAAATTCCCACAATAATTCTTCCATATGTTCTCGTTCTCCTCCTTTCAAATGCTTAATTTTGTCACGCAATGCAGTTCTATCGGCAGTTAGTGGTTGATTGTTTCGCCTACCAATCAAACACCTGCTTTCGTCATCTGGCACATCCAAATTTGCTACTAAAACTCCTTTCCCCAAATTCGCGTCTACAGCGCAAAAATTATCCACTTTCACGGGAACTACTCACCTGTCGTTCCCCTCCTGTACGCGTACAACACTACGTTTCGCAAATAAAATGGTTCAAATGGCTTTGAGCACTATGGGACATAACTTCTAAGGTGATCAGTCCCCTAGAACTTAGAACTACTTAAACCTAACTAACCTAAGGAAATCACCAACATCCATGCCCGAGGCAGGACTCGAACCTGAGACCGTAGCGGTCGCGCGGTTCCAGACTGTGGCGCCTAGAACCGCTCGGTCACCAAAGCCGGCACGTTTCACAAAACAACCCAGTGAACCCAAATCTTCATTATCCTCCAATGGTTCAATAACACACACTGTACCCATAGGTACGTTTGACTCCACACTTACCCAAAGCGACTTTCCGATGCCACTAGGCACACACTCGTGTGAATTATGCCTTAATGCTAATGAATACTGTTCAATTAGTTTGTTCATTACGCTGAACGTCCCTCACGACAGCTAGGCATTGACAACAATTTCCCCTAGCGGAAATAAGATTCCACGAAGTTGCACAGTTCGTTTTCCAAGGTCAATTTTGGCATGATGTTGATGCAAGAAATCTACTCCTAGGATCATGTCGTAGCCCTCGCTTACCCATGGTACGACCTCCATGCAAGCATTGAATCGGACTTTCTCTATTTGAAAGCCAACTGTCACTGAGCCCAAAGGCGTGACCTCCTTATCCGCCACACCACGAAACCTCTTACGTGGTGGATCTAACTTCCTTCGTCCCATTATATTCCTAGTAGCCACTGACACTTGCACCCCTGTGTCCAACAAAATCTTTAATTTTTCAGTTCCTACGGATCCTACCACTGAACATTCCACCTCTGTACGTATTCGTAGCATTGAAATTAAACGGGAGCTCCCTTAGTTGTGTCTTGGGCCCCCTCCGTCGTTTAACGCTTGTCCACCACTCCTATATCCACTTCTCCATCCTCCACGCTGCTGATTTCCTACCCTTCCTCTATTCCATGGTGACTGGGTACATTGCCTCTGCACATGTCCCGTACGGCCACACTTATAAAATTTTATACCCGCTGCAAATACTGATTGCCTCCAGCGTACCCCTGTTGCCACGTCTATTTCCTCACATTGAATTGCCAGCTGAATGGCCGAATACAAATCTGTCGGAGTCCCTTCACGCACTTTCCGTGACATATGCGATGGTAACCCTCTCAAAAATACCTCAAGTGCCCTTTGCTAGGCCTCCTGCAACAGAACACTATCCGCTTCATCGCTCTGACGCAACTCGTAAGTACACTCATTAATCTCCCTTATCCTATCCCCGAACTTCTCCACCATCTCCCCGTCTCTTTATCATTGTGCTTCACCTCTCCCTAAAGTATCGAGAGCTATTCTGCTCTCGTACCTCTGTAACAGCCTTTCCTTTAACTGCTTGAACTGACCTGCCTTCCTTAATGCCTCAGAACACCTTACATATGTTTTTGCGTTACCCGTTAATCTACTCTTGGCTATATGTAACAACTGCTCATCAGACCAACCATTCGTCACCGTTGAAGTCCCCAGGTCCTCCACAAACGAACGCACATCCTCAGATGCCTTGCCAGAGAACGGAATAATCAAACTTGTGGCGGCTTGATCAATCTCCTGCACCCTAGACCACAACGACTTATCAGATGCGGTTTTCCGCTCACTTCTAGATGTTAATTCATTTCTCAACTGCGTATTGTCTGCTATCAATTGAGCTCCTTTTTCCAACAAAAGCCGCACCGCTTCTGGTTTCGACACACCTTGCGTCCTTGATTCTGCCATTGTGTTGCTTTCATTCACAGTTAGTCGTTTTGTTTCAGGATTAAGTACAAGAATAATCTGACTTCCTACAGCTCCGTGTCGTCATACTCAGTATCATCACAAACCAATACAAAAGTAATCAAATGCCATGAAAAAAAAATCGTACTGCCTCATACACACGAACACTTACTCTGACAGTAGAAAATGCTGTGCCCACGCAAAACACTTAAAATGTGGCTTGCCAGGAGCCAGAATCGAAAAAACAAAAGAGAAAGAAAACACCCAACAGTCGAAACGAAAATTGGTCAAAACTCACCACATCTTGTGGCTGTACTGCAGGTGGTGGGCTAGACCGTCGTACTGGACAGATGACGTCCGCTATTCTGACAGCAAATGTAAAGGGTGACTTCTGCCACCGAATAATGTATCAGGATGACTAAATGGAGCGGGAAGACACACAAATGTAGTGGGTGGGTGCCAGGAGGTGATGTATTAATATTCGGCCAGAACTTTTCAAATGATTTATTTGTTTCCACTACAGTGCTCCGTTCACATCGGTGTGTGTCACAGGGCCCCGCACTGCTGAGGAAGCACCCCAGCGACCTTTGCAACACAATGCTGTGTCATGCCAGACTCGTACGCCAGCCAGCCTGCTGACTTCCGATGATGTTAGGATAGCTACGACAGCAGCCAACTCAGCGCTGCTCAGTGTGAGCCGCGGGCAGCCAGCTGCGTCCTTCTCGCCGGCATGCCTGAGATGGCGGCGACGAACAAGCGCCCGCTATCCGGCGTACGAATCTGTGGCCCTAGCCTCGGAAAGCCTCCGGCGTGTGTCGGGAGCAGAGACAAATGCCTGTGGTAGTAAACCGAAGAGTGGCTGAGCCTCAGAGGATCGAACAAACGACACGCTGGGGACTGGGACGCTGGTGCCCCATCTGTTGCTACGTGTAGAACAGTGGTGTGATACGCCTGACGTCCAGGAGAGCTGCCATACTTGAAGGAATCATAAAACGGCAACTATTTATATTTGGCTCTGCACCTTTGTTTTAGCAAGCCACATAGCGTCACGTATGGATAACACTTGCGCCATGGAAAATGCTGAGTGAGCCCTCTCCGACAGTTCCACCACCCTGTGGCCTGTATTTGCCTTCGAAACTGCTGGTATGCGTAACTTACTGCCATCCGGCACCAACCTGGCTATAACTCTAACTCCGAATATAGAACAAAATTATCTTTCCCTTTCCTAAACGGTAGTGCCGCTACACTGCTGTCACTGTACGTAACTTCTCCTCGGAGTCCACTAGCTTGTATCTGCTGCACTACACACCCTTTTACTGTGACCATCGTACCCTCACACTGACGAGCCGAAACAGAAATTTCACCGCAAATAAAACTGCAGGATCAATGGCGACTACTCCCCAAGAGACTAACGTAGCTACAGTCACGTGCAGTAACCTCTCCTAAACGTCCAGTATCTTGTATCCAATGCAATACTGCCCATTTACTGCTGCCTCACAACATCACATTGATGATGAGTCACAGAACTTTCATCGCGATTGAAAATTACAGGCTACATGGAGACTTCTGTCCAAGAGACTAACGTTCCTATGGTCACCATAGGAAACCTCTCTTGTGAGTTCAGTAGCTTGTGTCCAATCGACTACTGCCCTCGCACAAACACATTGAGGTTGTGACGCAGAAATTACAAAGCAATGGAAAACTACAGTCTCCATGGCATATTCGATCCAAGAGACTAACGTTGCTAAGTTCACCATACGCAACCTCTCCTAGTACTCCATTAGCTTGTACCCAATGCACTACTGCACCTTAACTGTAACCTTCGGACAATCACAGTTATGATGAAGAACAGAAATTACACAGAGATTGAAAATTCCAGGCTCCACGGCGAGTTCTCTCCAAAGAGACTAACGTTGCTACAGTCAAGGTATGTAACCACTCTTGGGAGTCCAATGGCTTGAAACCGATGCACTATTCCCCATTTAATGTAGCCCTTCGTTATCCTACTATGACGATGCGGCACAGAAATTGCATAGCGATTGAAATCTAAAGGTTCCATGGCGAATTCTCTGAAAGAGACTAACGGTAATACGGTCTCCGTATGTAACGTCTCCTTAAAGCCCAGTAGCTTATATCCGATACACTACTGCCCGTTTATTATATCACTTGCACCTTCGCATTGACGATGCGACGAGGGAATTGCATCGAGATTGAAAGCTACAGTCTCTGTGGTTACTTCTCTTCAAGAGACTAACGATACTACAGTCCCTGTACGTAATCTCTCCTGGCAGCATAGTAGCTTGTATCCAATGTACTACTACCCGTTTATTACATCACTTGCACCATCTCTTTGACGATGCGACACAGAAATTGCATCGCGAATGAATACTACAGGCTCCATGGCGACTTTTCTGAAAGAGACTAACAATACTATCGTCACTGGACGTAACTCTGATAGGAGCCCACTACCTTGTATACGATGCACTACTGCCCGTTTACTATATTCCTAGCACATTCACGTTGACAATGCGACACATTAATTCCATCACGATTGAAACTACAGTTTCCATGGCGACTTCTCTCCAAGAGAGTAATGTGACTACAGTAACTGTACGTAATCTCTCCTGGGAGCATAGTAGCTTGTATCCCATGTACTACTGCCAATTAACTATATCAATCGCTCCATCCATTTACGATGCGACACAGACATGACATCGCGACTGAAAACTACAGGCTCCATGGCGATTCCCTCCAAGAGATTAATAATACTAAGGTCACTCGACGTAACCTCTGACGGGAGCCCAGTCCCTTGTATCCGATGCAATAACGCGCGTATACTATATCCCTTACACCGTCACATTGACGATTTAACACAGAAATTGCATCGTGATTGAAAAATACATGCTCCATAAAGACTTGTTTCCAAGAGACTAACGATACTACTGCACTGTATGTAACCTTTCCTGGGGGGACAGTAGATTGTATCCATTGCACTACTGCCCGTTTACTATATCACTCGCACCTTCACATTGCCAATGCGACACACAAACTGCATCGCGATTGATAACTATAAGTTCCATGCGACTTCTCTACAAGAGACTAACGATACTACAGTCACTGGACGTAACCTCTCCTGGGAGCACAGTACCTTGTATCCGATGCACTATTACCCGTTTCCTGTATCCCTTGCACCCTTACAATAACAATACGACACAGAAATTACATCGCTCTTGAAAACTTCAGGCTCCATGGCGACTTCTCTCTAAGAGACTAATGATACTATGGTCACCGTACGTAACCTCACTTGGGAGCACAAATGCACAAATGCCCATTTACAAAATCCCTCGCATCTTCACATTTACAATGTTACACAGGATTTGCGTCACTATTGAGAACTACAGGCTCCATGGAGTCTTCTCTGCAATAGACTAACGATAAACAGTAGTAACCTCTCCTGCAGCCCAGTAGCTGGTATCCGACGCACTGCTGCCCATTTACTAGAACTCTCGCACATTCACATTCACGATGCGACAAGGAAATAGCATAGCGATTGAAAAGTACATGTTCCATGGTGACTTCTCTCGAGGGGACTAACGATACTTCGGTGACTCTACGTAGGCTCTCCTGGGGGCATAGTAGCTTGTATCCGATGTCCAACTGCCCATTTACTATATCCCTCGCAGTGCCACGTTGACGGTGCGACATAGGAATTCCTCCCCTACTCCAAGGCGCCTTCTATCCAAGAGAGTCACTGTACGTAACCACTCCTGAGAGCCTAGTAGCTAGTATACGATTGACTAGTGCCAGTTACCATACCCTCGCATCTTCACACTGATGATGCGACACAGATATTGCATCACGATTGAAAACTACAGGCTCAATGGTGACTTCTGTCCAAGAGACTAATAATCATACAGTCACTGTACGTTATCACTCCTGGGACCCCAGTGGCTTCTATACAATGCGCTACTGCTGGTTTACTATGTCCCTTGCACATTCACATTGGCGATGCAACACAGAAACTGCATCGCGATTGAAAACTACAGACTCCATGGAGACTTCTCATCAAGAGAGTAACGATATTACGGTCACTGTGCGTAACATCTCCTATCTGGGCAGTGCCAATGAGGTACTTCCCGTTTACTATATAGCTCGCACTTTCACATTGACGAAGCGACACACAAATTGCATTGCGAATGAAACATACAGGCTCTTTGTTGACTTCTTTCCAAGAGACTTACGATAATATGGTCACTGTACGTAACCTTTCCTGAAAGACCAGTAGCTTGTATCCAATGCGCTAGTGCATGTTTACAATGTCTCTCACGCCTTCACATTGACATTTCGACACATTAATTGCGTCCCCATTGATAACTACAGGTTCTATTGCGACTTCTCTCCAAGAGACTCACGATGCTACGGTCACTGTACGTAACCTCTCCTGGGAGCAATGTAGCTTGTATCTGATGCACTACTGCCCGTTTATTCTGTCCCTCGCATCTTCAAATTTTCAATGCGTAACATAAACTGCATCACAATGGAAAGCTACCTGTTCGATATTTATCTTTATACAAACCTACAGTGCTACCGGCTCCATGGTGACATCTCTCCAAGAGACTAAAGATACAACGGTCATCGTATGTAACCTCTCCTAGGAGCCGAGTCGCTTAGAAGCGATGCAATACTGCCAGATTACTAAATCCCACACACCTTCACATTGACGATGAGACACAGAAATTGCATCGTGACTGAAAACTATCGTTACAACGGTTACAGGATGGAACCGCCTCTGGGTGCCAAGTATCTTGTATTCGTTGCACTAATGGCCGTTTAGTATATCTCTCATACCTTTACATTGATGCAGTGACATAGTATTTGGATCGCAATTCAAAACTACATGCTCCATGGCGACTTCTTTCCAAGAGACTAACGATACTACAGTCACTGTACGTAACCTCTCCTAGGTGTCCAGTAGCTTGTATCCGATGTACTACTGCCTGTTTACTATATCCCTCGCACCTTCACACTGATGAAGCGACACAGAAATTGCTTCTCTATTGAAAATTACTCGCTATATGGCGACTTCTCTCCAGGAGACTAATGATACTACGGCCACTGTACGTAACCTCTTCCGGGAGCCCAGTAACTTGTATCCAATGCACTACTGCCCATTTATTATATCCGTTAAGTAGATAACTTTTGTATGTTCTGGACCACTAGACTCGTTGACACTCACAATTTCTTTTATTTTCCATAAAATTGACCTAATTATGCAGAACATACAAAAGGTATCTGCTTATTTTATTTATTAATTAGAAGCTATACTAAGTGCTTTTCTAAGTAACATCATTTCAATAAAGTACAAAAAAATCACTTACTTTACATTTTCCTTTGGTGAAATTAATAAATATTTATAATATATATAAAATATATTATAAATTACATATTTAAAATTATTTATTTTCTACATTTAGTGGCCATTAGATAATTACGATTTTTTGTGTGTAAATGTTTTTTGAGATAATATTTATATACAGTTTTGCCACATCGTCAAGTAAGTTTCATTTTCTTTCATTCTTTACATACATACATACTAAATTCCACCTGTTCGATATTTATCTTTATACAAACCTACAGTGCTCTTTAATCATACATTCACTATACTCTCTTAACTGTGGCATAGTGTTGTCCATTTATAGAAAATAAAATTAATGAGAAAAATAATTTTACATTGTGAATGTAAGTAAATAAAGAAATATATATTATTTAACAAAGTACATTTTTTTTAAAAAAGTATTTTTAATATGAACTATACACTTATTTTTGTAAAACTAATAAAATTTTTTTCTGTATTAATTGAAGCTACTTCAATCAAGAACCTACTTAATTTAAGAATTTTTAAGGAAATTAGAAAAGTAAATGAGCTAGAGATGAATGTTTTATATGGTATTACAAACTTTGAATATTTTTATACTAGATATGGAGAACAGCTTTCTCTAGAACTTAATAATGATTTTAATGTTATTTTACCAAATACAGCGCACATCTCGTGGTCATGCGGTAGTGTTCTCGCTTCCCGCGCTCATGTTCCCAGGTTCGATTCCTGGCTGGGTCAGGGATTTTCTCTGCCTTGTGATGGCTGGGTGTTGTATGTTGTCCTTAGGTTAGTTAGGTTTAAGTATTTCTATGTTCTAAGGGACTGATGACCAAAGATGTTAAGTCCCATAGTGCTGAGAGCCGTTTGAACTATTTTTGAACCAAATAGATTTTCTAAAAAATTTAAACTATTTTTACATAAATTCATCACATAAAGATATACAGAATAATAAATGTAAGAAATGTACTTTAGAATATATTAAGGATAAGAAAGCTTTACTTGTATGATGTATTGTTTATTTAATAATAATTCCTTATGATTAAATATCTGTTAAATAATTAACATTTTAACGAAATAAAATTTTACAAATCTAATAATTTTTTTGTAATAAATAGAAGAGCAAACTAAATGATTGTTAAAATAAATAGTAAAGTAAATAGTAATCGAATTCTTTTTAAAAGAATTTTTTAAAAACTGATTGTTTAAAAATTAAAAATAAACTAATTGATTAAAAACTAAATTATTAATTAATTGCATAAGAACAAATAGTGTGTTAAACTAAATAATTAACTAATTGTTTAAAAACTATTTTACTGTTAAACTAAATAATAAACTAATTCTCTTTTCGATTAATTATCAATTAAAATATAATCCTTATTCATCTATTAAATTATTATCATTTGTTAAAAAATATACTTTTTACAAATCCAATAAGCTTTTTTGTAATAAATAGATGATAAAAATGGAAAGTAACATTGCTTATCAATTATAACAATTGACTGTTGTTAGCTTCGTGAATGTTTTGATAGAAATAATACATCTCAACCCAATGAAAATATGTTTCTGAAGCAAGTGAAAACTATATAACTGAAGTAAGTGAACATTATAAAACTAATGTGAACGTATGTATACCTGAACAAGATAATACAAATATTGTTAAAAACAATAATAAATAGGAGAGTAGTGAAAATCTTTGGAAAAATTACCATTTTATGATATTTATGAAATTTTTCTAACTAAAGAAGCTAAACCATTAAAAATAATTTTTTCATTTTCTACAAATATATTTGTAAAACCAGGATATAGAAATACAATTACAACTATAAATTTAGAAAATAATATAGATATATTTGATCCTAAACATTTCTTAAATGCAGTAAAAACTAACATTTTGAAATTGTTCAATACTATATGAAATTCCATCAAAGTGTAAAGATAAATTTTAAGTTATATTGTGAATATAAACTAAAAAAGATGAAATAAATGAAAAAGTTCAAGAATTTGGACAACAAACATCAAAAGTAGCAAGATGGGGGCCACTGAGTGACACGCGTTTCTTCGGCTCGGGAGTTTTTCCGCTCATTGAAGGTGTTACAGAGAAGTGCGGCAGTCCACAATGTGTGCATCCAACTAAACAAGTGTTACTTGCCGTGGTGTATTGTTCTCCGTTGATTACCACAAGTGATAAGTGATAAGTGAGTGAAAAATGGGAAGAGCACGAGTAAGCGGCAGCAGGCGAGGCTACAGGGGCGCAGACAGCGCGGGCGCCCGGTCTCTGGCGCCAGGTGAGACCCCGCTTCCCGACATCGGGGAGCTCGTC
Organism: Schistocerca gregaria; assembly: GCF_023897955.1. NCBI lineage: Eukaryota > Metazoa > Arthropoda > Insecta > Orthoptera > Acrididae > Schistocerca > Schistocerca gregaria. The sequence goes on from NC_064931.1 coordinate 101,963,110, forward strand.
CGGTCCCAGGTGAGTGCAGCGCTGCACAGCAAAGACACGCTAGACTTAATCGTCCAATCCATCACGGACTCTGTGACGGCCGCGGTCATGGACAAACTGCAAGAGTCTGTCGGGCGCAACAGCACGAAATCCAGTCTCTTAGAAAGTCCCTGGCCGCACAAGAGAAAAAAGCCGCCGACCTAGAAGCTAAACTGTCTGCTGCCACCGATGAAATTGAGCAATATCAGCGAAGGAACAGCTTGCGCTTGTTCGGGGTAGCTGAAAACGATCGCGAAAACACCGACGACCTGGCCATTAGCCTCGTGCGTGAGAAAGTTGGCGTGCAGATCGACGTGGCCGATATTGACAGAAGCCACCGTGTTGGGCGCAGGATACCAGGTGCCATGAAACCCAGGGCCATCATAATTAAATTTGTGTCTTACCGGAAAAGAGCTGAAGTGTTTGCTCAGAAAAGAAAACTCGCCAAGAGTGGGGTTACCCTGAGGGAAGATCTGACGCGCGAAAGACTAAAAGTTTTGAACGCTGCGATCACACAGTTCGGCCTTCAAAATGTATGGACCCAGGATGGCAGGATCGTAATCAAGACGGAAGGAGGGAGGAAAACGGTGACGAACATGTACGAACTGAAAGACTGAGCGAGATATCGCGAGACACAAAGTCTCATATTGTAATCTGTCTAATATAAGTTAATTTTTATTCTTTCTTTTCATTTTTTTAGCTTAAATACTGCTCCGTTATTTCTATAAGTACCATAAGTACTCTATTTAAAATCAGTCAATTGTCTCACAAAAATATTGTTTCTTTATTTGTCTATCATAAGTGGTCATGTATATTCATATTGTCGGTCAAATGGGAATTAACATTCTCCATTAACAGGAATCTCCTTACAACCGCCTTTCTATATCTCGCCACTACCACTACTACTACTATTATCTTTTTCGTAACCACTACTGCCACTTTCCATCTTTCTTTTCGCTTCCTTCTCCGATACTTCCAGCGTGTTTTTCACCTTTAGTCCACAGACGCTTGAGTCAGTCACGACCTTGGACACACCTGTAAATATGTCTTCCCCGCGAAATCCAGCTTTTGTCCCTCTTCCGGCCAGCAGGTAAACGGAGCGCGCTCGGTCCTACAGGCGGCCACAATGGGACGGACCGGTTCCGGCGGCGGGCTCTTTGTGGCCCACGCGAACGCTCAGTCGCTAACGGCTCACTTCGACGAGTTCTGTGATCTGTTCTGCCAATCGCTGTTCCATATTATCCTCGTCTCTGAAACTTGCTTGAAACCAAACATTTCTTCCTACGCTATCCGAATCACTGGTTACTCTCTCCTAAGGGCAGATCGTAAAACACGACGCGGGGGTGGTGTGGGTGCCTATGTTCGCTCTGATCTGACACCTACTGTACTATGCACATCGGATGCAAAGGGCGAAGGAGAAGCAGAGTTCTTGTTTTTCGAAATAAATACATCAAATCAGAAACTGCTAATTGGAGTAATCTATAAACGTCCATACGTCGGTGCCATGTCCTCCTTTCAGTCTGCCCTGTCCTCACTCGTGACACAGTATGAACACATAATCATTATGGGCGACACAAACATCGACTTACAGTTAAAATCTCCCTCTGCCGAAAAACTAAGGCTACTGTTCCACTCCAATGATATGAGTTTAACACCGCTGGACCCAACTCATCACACGCCACACAGAAACACACTCATAGATATAATAGCAACAAACCGACCAGATAAAATAATCCGCGCCAGTCAGACATCCGCTCCGGGACTCTCTGCTCATAACGTGATATTCTTAAATTACTCAATGCATACTACCAAAGAAAAATCTCACCTGGTAACCTACAGAAACTTAAAAAATGTTAACCATGACGCTCTTCAAAAGTATTGCTCAGACATCTCTTGGCATGATATAAGCAATGAACCGACTTTAGAAGGAAAAATTCGGCAATTATGTCGCAAAATTATTGCACTGTATGACAAACATGCTCCTCAACGGACTGTCAAGGTAAAGGGAGCTCCCGCTCCGTGGCTCACCACTGCATTACGCCAGTTAATGAGTAAACGTGATGCTGCACATAGGGCCCTCAAGCGTAACCCAACTCCCGAGGCGTACGAAGCTTATAGGAAACTCCGAAACAGAACCATGCAAAGCGTGAGGAACGCCAAAATCAGACATGCCCGCTCTGTCGTATGCGGCATAACAAAACCTGCTGCACTATGGAAAAAGCTGCGCAGTTTCGGTATAGGGCAGCGAAGATCTGACGCTGTTTACCAAGCGTCTGCAGAAGAATTAAACGATTTCTTCTCAACAGCTGTAAACTGCCACGCAGCGACAAATTACCAGCCCCAAGATATCAATCTCTCGAGAGATAAGTTTTTCCTAAAACATGTCACTACCGGCACAGTACACAAGGCAATTATGAGAATCTCTTCCGAGGCAGTAGGAAATGATGGAGTGAGCATTGGCATGATTAAGAACGTCGTAGACACTATTATTCCAGTTATCACAGACATCTTCAACCTGTCTCTTGTCAGTAGTACATATCCTGCTTAGTGGAAGCAAAGTTTAATTCAACCTATGCCCAAGACTGACACCCTAAGTCGCCAGGTGACTACAGGCCGATCAGCATACTACCTGCAGTATCTAAAGCCCTACAATACATCTTCCATGAACAGCTGACGGATTACCTCAAAACTCATAACATCCATGACGAATATCAGTCAGGCTTTCGAAAGCACCATACTACAGCAACTGCATTAATCAAAGTAACTGATGACATTAAACATGCTATGGACAGACGCGAAGCTACTATCCTAACACTGCTTGACTTTAGCAAGGCTTTTGACACAGTTGACTTCGATATATTACTAATTAAAATGAAACACCTGAATTTCTCAAACAGCGCAATACACTGGTTCGACAGTTACCTCAAAAACAGAAGTCAACAAGTCATTTGTGGGTCGGAAAAGTCATCATGGAAAAACGTGCGCTCTGGAGTTCCCCAAGGCTCCGTCCTTGGTCCACTACTCTTCTCACTGTACATTAATGATATTTCTTCAGTGATTCACTCCTGCAACTACCATCTATATGCCGACGACATCCAACTGTACATACGTGCAAGCCCCAAAAACATTGCTGACACAGTAGCGAGTATGAACGCAGATCTTTGCTCTGTTTCTCGATAAGCACAGAACCTAGGTCTGAAACTAAACCCCAAGAAAACCCAGGTCATACTTATATCTCATCCAAAGTTAATAAGCCGGTACTTTCGCTAAACAGTCCCTAAAATACTCCTCAATGGTACCCAACTACCATACCAAAAAACAGTAAAAGACCTTGGAATAATCTTGGATGAACACCTAAACTGGGAAGAACAAACAGTCACAGCTTGCCGGAAATCGCTCTCCTCCCTACATGCAATTCAAAAATTTAGAAAAATATTTCCAACTCATGTTAAACCAAAATTAGTCCAAACACTAGTCTTGCCTAATCTTTACTGCTGCGATGCAGTTCAACATGGCACAAATAGTGAAAATTCTAGATGCTGTGAGCTAGTGATGAATGCTTGCGTTAGATACTTGTGCAATATTCGGTTGTATGATCATATCAGTCCTTCATACTCCCAGCTAAGTTGGATACGCCCACATAAGGCACGCGATCTCTACACAATGTGCTTACTTCTTCGATTTCTTAGCCACTGGTGCCCCCAATAACTTATCTCCTCACATTAAACACCTATCATCATTCCACAATCGCAATACCAGATTGGATACGTCTAGCATCTTGGCTGTACCTTTACATAACACAAAATCTTTCTCCGTGTCATTCTCCATCTCAGCCATACGACTATGGAATGCGCTCCCCTGTGATCTGCGTCTTATCCAAAACTACTCAACATTCAAGAGGGAACTCAAAACTTACATATTAGGGATGGTATTGCCACCATTGTTGTGCCCCTCCCATCTCTTTCTTTCTCCTCTCCATCACAGCTTCGAATTTTACCATTCTATTTCTCTTCCTCTAACCTATCTACCTCTTATATATCTTTTTCACCCCATTCTATCGTCTTATGTCTCTGCTCGATGAGAATAACTCACAAGCTGCAAGAACATAAAGAGAAAATTCCCAACTAACAATGGGACTGATATTCACAAAAGAAAAGTATGTTTACTTTCATATATAAAGTCATTATTATTATTATTATTATTATTATTATTATTATTATTATTGATTGTGATAATTACTTTTTATTGTTATAATTATCATTGTACTACTGTTATAATCTCTATTTTTTTCTTTAACATCAATACTGCATAATATGTTATATGCCCTTAACGTTCTGTAGAAACTGTAACTCGTTCAATTTGAGTATGCCTGGTTAGGTGTAAGAGAGAGCCTGAAGGCCCTAATCTTGCCAGGTAAAATAAATAAATAATAAATAAACTATACTATTTTAACAGAAAAACATCTTAATAAAAAACTGAAATATGGTAAAAGACAAAATTTAGAAAAACAACTGATTTTCATGTATCTGGATCAGAGTGGCCATTAAATATAATTATTGGTTTTTCAACTATCAATTAACAGATATGTTCCATTCAAAGGATCATCTTATATTGATGTACCTGTAGTAATAAAAAATAAGAAGGCTTGTATTAATGTAAAAAATAATGATCAAAAGTGTTTTCTATGGTCTATAGAAGCAACTTTGTTTCCAATAGATGAACATTCTGGTAGAATAACACAAATACAAAAACATTGATCTTGTTCTTGATAAGAAACTTGAAAATAAAGAATTTCCTGTAATATTCCAAAAATAGAAAATATAATTAATGTATGTACTAATATTTATTCATTTGATGATTATTATGGAAAATATCAAGAATGTCCACTAAAAATTACAAAATCTAAAAAAAAGAAGATGTAAATTTTCTTTATGTTAAGAAAGATCATAATTCATACTATTGTTATATAAAAAATTTATCCAGACTTGTATCAAGTGAAATGACCAAACATACTGGAGTAACATTTATATGTGATATATCACTTTTCCAAAATGTATGTAAAAGACTATTCAAAAATCTATTTAACTATTTAATTCCTTTTGGATTATCATATATAAAATTACAAAGTTTATTTGTTAACATTTGTGCAGTATTAACGTTTTGATTATGATAATTTTTATTTCCAGCTGGTTTTTCAATATGAATTACTGCTAATCTATCAATTCGTTGTCTAACATTTAACCAAACATATTCAATTGATTTATCTGGATATAGTATAGTTAAACCTTTAGCTTTTTGTTCTGGACAACCATTATCTGAAGAATCTAGAGTTTGTTTTTTAAATTTGCAAAATAAACATCAACAATTCCTTTTATTAAGTAATTATATTTATTACTCCTACTTGATCATTATTTTATTTGGTTTATTATCAAAATATAATGCTACTGAATTAAATAAAACATCTGCATAATTTGATAAATCTACAGCATCATTCTTTTTATTTACATCTTCCACAGTAATTTGTTTATCATTTAAAATTCTGATTAATCCATCTGTACCTTCATATGTCTTTTCACTAACTTTTAATTAAATTAAATTAAATTCTACAGTTAAAGTACCAATATATTTTAATGTACTGACAGTTTTTAAACCAAACACTTTATCTATACTACAATTTATATACTTTAACATCCTTTCAGTAACATTTATTTTTTTAGTTTCATTTATCCTTTTACTTTCATTCTGACCACTACTTGATTCTTCTTCTTCTTAGTATTTATTTAATACATCTTGAATTTCTGTTTCACTTAATGTATAATTGTATTTTCTAGAAATATCATGAGACCAATCTGTTAATTGTGTAATTGGTGATAGATCTCCAAATCTTCTATATGATGATGATATGGAATTATTTAGAATGAGATTTTCACTCTGCAGCGCAGTGTGCGCTGATATGAAACTTCCTGGCAGATTAAAACTGTGTGCCCGACCAAGACTCGAACTCGGGACCTTTGCCTTTTGCGGGCAAGTGCTCTTTCAGGAGTGCTAGTTCTGCAAGTTTCGCAGGAGAGCTTCTGTAAAGTTTGGAAGGTAGGAGACGGATACTGGCAGAAGTAAAGCTGTGAGTACCGGGCGTGAGTCATGCTTCGGTAGCTCAGTTGGTGGAGCACTTGCCTGCAAAAGGCAAAAGTCCCGAGTTCAAGTCTCGGTCGGGCACACACTTTTAATCTGCCAGGAAGTTTCATGGAATTATTTGTTTTTCAACTTCTCTATTTTCTTCTTTTAAAACATTGTCACATAAACCTTATATAGCTTGTTTTAATTTTTCAATAGCATCAATAAGAGGTTGATCTCCCTTTCTATATTTTTTATATTTTGTACTTTGTTGCTTTTTCCAAAATTTAAATTTTTCTTTTAATTCTTCAGCTTTCTTGCTATTTGGTTTAGCTTTCTTGCAAACAATTATTAAGGAAGAAAAAACATTAATTATGTTTAATGTTTATGTTTAACATTTATGTTTATTTTTATCTTTTTTGTTTAATGTTAAGGTAATGTTAAAGTTAATGTTTTTATATAATTATATTGTTGATAAGAAATGTGTTTCATTAATAAGTTTACCTTCATTTAGTTTTCTAGACATGTTTATTGTTAAAAAACCAAAGTCATCATTCCCATATTTACTACACATTTCTTTAAAATATCATACTTTAGATGTCCAACAACAAATTCAAGATGAATATCACTAAAATTTGTATCATCTTGTCTAAATAATTTAAAAAATTAAATTGTCTCTAACTAACTGTTGTGGTATTTTTGAATACGTTTGAGCTAAGTAACAACAATGTATAACTTTGTGTCTGCCTCTAGCAAATTAATCTCTAACTATATCTTGATTACCTAGAATAAAGTCATCAAATACAACAACCGAGTTTTCTTTACATTCATCTAATGGAATTTCCAACAAAACTAACAATATTTTTATTAATTTTATCTTCAATTTTTTAAATATTTTTATATATTCTTGATATTTAGATTGTTCTAAACTTTTTTAATAAATATACAAATCTGTAATTTTATTCCAATTTAAACATCCTGCAGCTCAAATATAATTATCAATCATTAATGTTGTCTTTATAGAATTTGGTTAAAGCTTACCATCTTCGTTTTTTAAATTATTTTCTGGAATTGTTACTTTAGGTTCCCAATCTGTTTTGTTCATTTACCTAATAATTTTTATATCTCTTTATATTTTTAAATTAATTTTTATTTTTCGTTTATTTTTATTTTGCATTTATTTATAATTTTCTTTTTATAATATATTTTATTTATTTTTATTTTTCATTTTTTAATATTTTTTATATTTATTAATAATTTTTCAGTAGTAAATGAGCCACCTGACACACACTAAAGACGGGTTTGGCGACTGCTTATTTCAATTTAGTGATAAATCATCTGTACTTAGAAAAGGGTTAACTGTTCCAATATGTGATAATTATATTAATGTTTTATTAGTTGGTTTCTATTTAACTTTCTTAACACCAAATAATACAACAAAAAATAATAAGCTTTATTGTGATGGGGAAACAATAGAAATTCCTGTAGGTGTTAGGTTTAACTAGTTCTAACTTCTAGGCGACTGATGACCTTAGAAGTTAAGTCGCATAGTGCTCAGAGCCATTTGAACCATTTGAACCAGCAATTTATGAACCAAATTATCCTTTAAATGTTCCAATTTTTAATACAATTCAAGATTTAGAAGTTATTATAACTGATGAAAATGATAATTTAATTGACTTTAATGATGCTTCTGTGACAGTTATTTTAAAAATGTCTTAATATCTTAATAAATTTATTCCTTAATAAATAAGTTGGAGGTTGGGTTGTTATGGGGGTAGAGACCAAACTGCAAGGTCATCGGTCTCATCGGATTAGGGAAGGTCGGGGAAGGAAGTCGGCTGTGCCCTTTCAAAGGAACCATCTGGGCATTCGCCTCAAGCGATTTAGGGAAGTCACGGAAAACCCAAATCCGGATGGCCAGACGTGGGATTGAACCGTCGTCCTCCCGAATGCGAGTCCAGTGTGCTAACCACCATGCCACCTTGCTCGGTAATAAATAAGTAATTGCTAAAACAGTCATGAATAAATGTGAAAGTTATGAGTTTTACTCATTCCCTGTGAATGAGAAAACTAAAAATTATTTAAATGTTCTTAAGAAAGATACAAAAACTGATGTAAATATTGATGATGTTTGGCTAAATCCAAGTCATGCACAATTATATCTGAAATTTAGTATTATAGGAAATGATGGTATAGATTATCCAGCGTATAATGGAAAATCAAATAAAAAATGAATTGATAATTATGTAGTAAAATTGTTTGATTTTGTAACATTTAAAAGAAGAAGAATATATTATCTAGAATTGAACATCCTTTTATTTCTTCATGTGTTTTACTACATTTAACTTCATCTGTTTCTGACAAAATAAATTTTTAGGGACATATTCCTAATACAGGAGAAATAAAAAGTAAAACAAATTAAGTACTTTATCCATTGTCACTACTTACTGGTTTTCTTTTTAAGATTATAAAGAAATTATGGTTGAAGGAGACGTAACTGTAGTTTTTACACCAAGTTCATCTTCTGGAGACGTAATTCTATGTTGGTTTGGTACAAATGATGCTGGCGTTGATATCAGAGATACACTTCTTAAAGAAGGTAAAATAGTTATAAAATCTATAGAAATTCGTTTTCCTGTTCTTAAATATGAACCAAATTACGAACTTGAACAACATGATAATATTTTAAAAAATTCTAAAATTCCTATTTCTTTTTATGAACTTCAAACGGAAGAAGCTGCTCGATTATCTAGTAAAAAGGGTTTTAAACTAGATATAATAAATTACTATAATTCTACAGAATTTTATATGCCATATTTTGTTTTTGTTGTATTTCAGACTATTAGTTGATTCATCTTTATTTGATCATGTTAAACTACAAAATCTATATTTGAAAATGATAGAAATGAAGTTTTTCCTCAAGAGATGTGGAATATTAATCCGCCAAATAATTTTCTTAAAGCATATGATGCATTTGTAAATTTTATAAGAATTAATTTACTAAATTCAGATACTGATATTAGTCCATTTAATTTTATAAATAATTATCCAATTTATGTAATTAATATGATACATAGAAAAAATGTTTTGACTACAATAAAAACAACTCTCAAACTTTCTGCAACTTTTAATGATAAAATTCACACTAATACACTAGCTTATGTAATTATGAATGTTAACAAGAATCTTACATATGATGCATAACATAGAACAATTACTGAAAAGTTTCAGTTATTAACATTTGCTTTTATATAAATGAATGAAAACCATACGAAATTTCTAAAAATCCTAACTTTATGTTTATATACATTTCTACAACATTTTAAGAAAGATATAAAAATAAAAAGTGTTTTTAAAAATAACTTAATTTCTCAATTATATTAGCTAATACATTTTAATTATTTACTTTTGTTAACTAATACATTTTAATTATATACTTATGTTCACAATGCTATTTTTAAAATAATGTACTTTGTTAAATAATTCATTTTATGTATTTTCTTGTTGTTGTCCATATTTGTTGTCCATTTAATTTTTAATTTAATTAACTTTTTTTACAATCAACGAATGATAATAATCTAAGGGCAGCTAAAAGCATAAAGTAAATAATTATTATATATAATTAATTATATATTATATATTTGTTAGATTCACATATGGGAAATGTATGAAAAAAGTGATTTCTAATACTTCACTAAAATGATTTTACTTGTCAAAGTACTTAGTAAGGTTCCACTTAAGAAATAAACAATGTAGACAACTTTTGTATGTTCTGGATAAATAGGTAAATATTATTAAAAATAACAAAATTGTCCGTGTAAACGATAAATTTTAATATTTTATAAAATTGTTCTTGTGGTCCAGAACATACAATAGGCATGTACTCCATTGCACCTGTTCAATGACGATGAGAGACCGAAATTGCATCACGATTGAAAACTACAGGCTCCATGGAAGGCCACCAATCTCCAAGAGACTAACGGTAGTACGGTTACTGAATATAACGTCTGATGGGAGGCAAGTAGCTTGATTCCGATGCCCTACAGGCCGTTTTTCTATATCCATCGCACATTCACATAGAAAATACGACATAGAAATTGCATCGCGATTGAAAACTAAAGGCTCCATGGTGACTTCTCACTGTGCGTAACCTCTCCTGAGAGTGCAGAAGCTTGTAGCCGATGCACTACTGCCCATTTACTAAAAAACGTTGCACCTACACGTTGACAATGCGACACAGGACTTGCATCGCGATTGAAAACTATAGGCTCCATGGCAACTTCTCTCCAAGAGACTAACGATACTACGGTCACTGTACGTAGCCTCGCCAGGGAGCACAGTAGCTCATATCCGACGCAACACTGCCGATTTACGATATCCCTCGCACATTTACATTGACAATGCGACACAGAAAAATCATCGCGATTGAAAACTAAAGGCTCCATGGCGACCCTCTCCAAGAGACTGACGACACTAAGATCACTGTACCCAACCTCTCCTGGGAGCACAGCAGCTTGTATCTGATACGTTACTGCCCCTTTATCCATTTCCTCTCACCTTTACATTAACAATGCGACACAGTAATTGCATCGCTATTGAAAACTACGGTATCCATGGTGACTTCTCACCAAGAGACAAACGATACTACACACACTGTATGTAACCTCTCCTGGGAACCCAGTAGCTTGTATCCATTACACTAATACCGATTTACTATATCCATGGGATCTTCACATTTACGAAGCTTTCCAAAAGACTAAAGATAATACAGGCAGTGTAAACAACCTCTTCTAAGCGCATAATAACTTCTATCCCATGCACTTCTGCTCGTTTGCTATATCTCTTGCACGTTCACCTTGACGAAGCGAGACAGATATTGCATCGCGATTGATAAGTACACTCTCCATGGAACAACTTCACTCCAAGAGAGAAACGGTATTACGATCACTGTACATAACCTCCTTGGGAGCCAAGTAGCTCGTATCCGATACACTACTGCCCATTTACTATATACCTAGCACGTCCACACTGATGATCCGACAAACAAACTGCATCACCATTAAAAACATAAGGTTACATGGCTATTTATCTCCAAGAGACTAATAATACTACGTTAACTTTACGTAACTTCTCGTGGGAGCCCAGTTGCTCATATTAGATGCACAATTGCCCGTTTACTATATCAATCGCACCAACGCATTAACAATGCAACACAGAAATTGCATCGTGAATGAAAATTACAGCCTCCATGGCAACTTCCATGAGTCTAACGATACTATGCTCACTGAACGTCATCTCCCCTGGGAGCCCAGTATCTTGTATCCGATGTACTACTGCACATTTACTATGTAACGCCCAAAATCAAATTGACGATGCGACACAGAAATTGTATTCACGTTTGATAAGAACAGTTTCCATGGGGACTTCTCTCCAAGAGACTAATGATACTACGGTCACTGAACATAACCTCTCCTGCTAGCCCCATTAGATAGTATCCAATGCACTACTGCACATTTACTATGTGCATTGCGATTGAAAACAACAGGCGACATGGTGGCTTGTCGACAAGTGACTAATGACAATACGTCCCTCTACGTAGTCTCTCCTGGCCCTCCAGTAACCCATATCTGATGCACTACTGCCCATTTAATATATCCCTCACACCTTCACATTGATGATGCGACACAGATTTTGCATCGCGTAAGAACACTACAGGCTACATTGCGACATCTCACCAAGTGACTAACGACAATACTGTCACTGTGCGTAGCCCCGCCTTGAAGCCCAGTCACTTGTATCCGATTCACTGCTGCCCATTTTCTACATCCCTCACACTTACACATTGCCAATGGAACACAGAATAGGATCGTTATTCAAAACTACAGGCTAAATGGCGATTCCTAATCAAGAGAATAATGATGCTACGGTCACTTTACATAGCCTCACCTGGAGGCCCAGTAGCTTGTATCCGATGCACTGCTGCCCGTTTACTATATCCCTCACACTCTCACATTGCCTATGCAACACAGAATTTGCATCACGATTGAAAACTACAGCCGACATGGCGACTCCTCACCAAAAGACTAACGATGCTACGGTCACTGTTCGTAGACTGGCCTGGCAGAACAGTAGTTTGTATCCTATGCACTACTGCTCATTTATTCTATTCCTCACACCTTGCATTGCCGATTCAACACAGAATTTGCATCGCGATTGAAAACAACAGGACACATGGCTGCTCCACTCCAAGAGACTAGCGATGCTACGGTCACTGTATGTGGGCTCACTTGGTAGCCCAGTAGCTTGTATCCGATGCACTACTGCCCATTTACTATATCCGTCACAACTTCACATTGCCAGTGAAGCGCAGTATTTGCATCGCGATTGAAAGCTACAGGCTACATGTCGGATCCTCACCAAGAGGCAACACCATGATCCGATCACTGTACGTATCTTCAGGGCAGTAGCTTGTAGCCTATGAACTACTGCCCATTTTCTATATCTCTCACACCTACACAATACCGATGCAACACAGAATTTGATTCGGCGAATGGATGAACTAGTAGAAGCCGACCTTGGGGAAGATCAGTTTGGATTCCGTAGAAATAGTGGAACACGTGAGGCAATACTGACCTTACAACTTATCTTAGATGAAAGATTAAGGAATGGCAAACCTACGTTTCTAGCATTTGTAGACTTAGAGAAAGCTTTTGACAAATTTGACAGGAATACTCTCTTTCAAATTCTAAAGGTGGCAGGGGTAAAATATAGGGAGCGAAAGGCTATTAACAATTTGTACAGAAACCAGATGGCAGTTATAAGAGTTGTGGTTCCTGAAAGGGAGGCAGTGGTTGGGAAGGGAGTGAGGCAGGGTTGTAGCCTATTCCCGATGTTATTCGATCTGTATATTGAGCAAGCAGTAAAGGAAACAAAAGACAATTTCGGTTTAGTCCACGGAGAAGAAATAAAAACTTTGAGATTCGCCGATGACATTGTAATTCTGTCAGAGTCAGCAAAGGACTTGAAAGAGCAGTTGAATGGAATGGACAGTGTCTTGAAAGGAGGATATAAGATGAATATCAACAAAGGCAAAACGAGGATAATGGAATGTAGTCGAATTGAGTTGGGTGACGCTGAGGGAATTAGATTAGGATATGAGACACTTACAGTAGTAAAGGAGTTTTGCTATTTGGGGAGGAAAATACCTGATGATGGTCGAAGTAGAGAGGATATAAAATGTAGACTGGAAATGGCAAGGTAGCGTTTCTGAAGAAGAGAAATTTGTTAACATCGAGTAAAGATTTGAGTGTGAGGAAGTCATTTCTGAAAGAATTTGTATGGAGTGTAGCTATGTATGGAAGTGAAACATGGACGATAAATAATTTGGACAAGAAGAGAATAGATGCTTTCGAAATGTGGTGCTACAGAAGAATGCTGAAGATTCGATGGGTAGATCACATAACTAATGAGGAAGTATTAAATAAGATTGGGGAGAAGAGAAGTTTGTGGCACAAGTTGACCAGAAAAAGGGATCGGTTGGTAGGACATGTTCGGAAGCATCAAGGGATCACGAACATAGCATTGGAGGGCAGCGTGGAGGGTAAAAATCGTAGAGGGAGACCAAGAGATGAATACACTAAGCAGATTCCAAAGGCTGTAGGATGCAGTAGGTACTGTGAGATGAAGAAGCTTGCACAGGATAGGGTAGCGTGGAGAGCAGCATCACACCAGTCTCAGGACTGAAGACCACAACAAAAACATTGCAAACTGCAGAGTACATGGTGGCTCGTCACCAAGAGACTCACGATGCTACGGTCACTGTAGGTAGCCTCACCTTGGCAGCTAAGTAGCTTGTATCCGATTCACTACTTCCCATTTACTATATGCCTCACACCTTCACATTCCCAATGCAGCACAGAATATGTATCGTGATTAAAAACTACAGGTTACATGGTGGCGTTTCACCAAGAGACTAACGATCCTCCGGTCACTGTACTTAGACTAACCTGGCAGTCCAGTAGCTTGTATCCGACGCAGAAAGCCCATTTACTATAACTCTCACACCTTCACATTGCCGATGCAACGTAGAACCAGATTCACGAATGAAAACTACAGGCTACATGGCGGCTCCTCACCAAGAGGCTAATGATGCTACGGTCCCTGTACGTAGCCCCATCTGGCAGCCCAGTATCTTGTATCCTATGCAATACTGCACATTTACAAAATCCGTCACAACTTTACATTGCCGATGCAAGACAGATTTTGTATTGCCATTGAAAACTAAACGCTACATGTTAGCTTCTCACCAAGAGACTAACGATACTACGGTAACTGTACGAAGCTTCACCTGGCAGCCCAGTAGCTTGCATCCGATGCACTACTGCCAATTTATTATATCCCTCAAAACTGGACATTGCCGATGCAACACAGAATTTGCATCGCGATTTAAATCTACGAGCTACAAGGCGGCTCGACATCAAGAGAGTAACGATGCCACTGTCACGGTTCGTAGCCTCACCTGGCAACCCAATAGCTTGTATCCGCTGCAATACTTTCCATTTGCTCTATCCCTCACACCTTCACATTGCCGATGCAACACAGAATTTGCATCGTAATTAAATCTACAGTCAACATGGAAGCTCTTCCTCAAGAGAGTAACGATGCTACTGTCACTGTACCTGGCCTCACCTGGCATCTCAGTAGCTTGTATCCAATGCACTACTGCCCATTAAATATATACCTACCACCTTCACATTGGCAATGCAACACAGAATGTGCATCGCAATTCAAATCTACAGGCTACAAGGTGCCACGTCTCCAAGAGAATAACGATGCTACTGTCACTGTCCATAGACTCACCTGGCAGCCCAGTACCTTGTATCCGATGCACTACTGCCCAATTACTATGTCCCTCACACCTTCACATTGCCTAAGCAACACATAATTTGCATCGCAATTCGAATCTACAGGCTTCATTGCGGCTCTTCACCAAGAGAGTAACGATGCTACTGTCAATGTACGTAGCCTCACCTGGCAACCCAGTAGCTTGTATCCAATGCATCACTGCCCATTTACTATATGCCTAACACCTTCACATTGCCGAAGCAACACAAAATGTGCAATCCAAAACAAATGTACGGGTTACATAGCGGCTTTTTACGTAGAGAGTAACGATGCTACTGTCACTGTACGCAGCCTCACCTGGCAACCCAGTAGCTTGTATCCGATGCACTAACGGTCATTATCTATATCCATAACACCTTCACATTTCCGATGCATTACAGTATTGGCGTCGCAATTCAAATCTACGGGCTACATGGCGGCTCTTCAACAAGAGAGTGACGATGCTACTGTCACTGTACGTAGCCTCACCTGGCAAACTAGTGGCTCCTATTCGATGCACTACTGCCCATTTACCATATCCCACACACTTTCACATTGCCAAACCCACACAGAATTTGTATCTTAATTCAAATCTACGGATATGGCGGCTCATCACCAAGAGGGAAACGATGCTACTTTCACTGTACAAAGCCTCACATGGAAGTCCTCTAACATCTATCCGATGCACTACTGCCCATTTACAATATCCCTCACAAATTCACATCTCCGATGAAACACATAACTTGCATCGCGATTGAAAAACTACAGGCTACAACTAGGCTTCTCACCAAGAGACTAAAGATGCTAGTGTCACTGTACGTAGCCCTACCTGGCAGGCCATTAGCTGGTATCCGATACACTACTGCCCATTTACATTATCCCACACACCTTCATATTACCGACGCAACATAGATTTTGCATCGCGATTTAAAACAGCAGGCTACATGCCGACTCGGGACCAAGAGACTAACGATGCTTCGGTCTTTGTACGTAGCCTCACCTGGAAACCCAGTAGTTTCTATCCAATTTACTGCTGCTCATTTACTATATCCCTCACACCTTTACATCTCCGATGCAACACATAATTAACATAGCAGTTAAAATCTACGGTCTACATGAAGGCTCTTCGCCAAGAGAAGAACGATGCTACTGTCAAAGTATGTAGCCTCACCTGGAAGTCCTCTAGCATGTATCCGATGCAATACTGCCCATTTACTATATCCCCCACACCTTCACATTTCCGATGCCACACACATATTGTGTGGCGAATGAAAAGTATAGGATACATGTAATCTCCACACCAAGAGACGAACGATGCTACAGTCACCATACGTAGCCCCACCTGGCAGGCCATTAGCTCGTATCCGATGCACTACTGCCCATTTAAAATATCAGTCACACCTTCTCATTGCCGATACATTATAGAATTTGCATCGAGATTCAAATTTACGAGCTACATGGCGGCTCTTCACCAAGAGAGTGACCATGCTACTGTCACTGTACGTAGCCTCACATGGCAACCTAGTAGCTTGTATCCGATGCACTACTGCCCATTTACTATATACCTCATACCTCCACTTTGCCGATGCAACACAGAATTTACATCGCTATTCAAACCTACGTGACACAGGCGGTTCGTCACCAAGCGAGTAACGATGCTTTTGTCACTGTACGTAGCATCACCTGGCAACCCATTAGCTTGTATCCGATGAACTACTGCCCATTTACTATATCAATCACACCTTCTCATTTCCGATGCAACATAGAATTTTCATCAGAATTCAAATTTACGGTCTACATGGCGCCTCTTCACCAAGAGAGTGACGATTCTACTGTCACTGTACGTAGCCGCACCTGGCAAACCAGTAGCCTTTATCCGATGCACTACTGCCCATATATTATATCTCCTCACACCTTCACATTGCCGATGCAACACAGAATTTGCATCGCAATTCAAATCTACAGGTTTCATGGCTGCTCTTCACCAAGAGAGTAACGATGCTGCTGTCACTATACGTAGTCCCACATGGCAGTCCAGTAGCTTGTATCCGATGCACTACTGCTCATTTACAATATCCCTCACACCTTCACATTGCAGCTGCAACACAGAATTTGCATCGCAATTCAAATACACGGTCAACATGGTGGCTCTTGCCCAAGAGAGTAACGATGCTACTGTTACTGTACGTAGCCTCACCTGGAAACCCAGTAGCTTGTATCCGATGCACTACTGGCCATTTACAATATCCGTAACACCTTCACATGGCCGATGGAACACAGAATTTTTATTGTCATAGAAAAGTACCGTCTACATGTCAGCTACTCACCAAGAGACTAACGATGCTACGGTAACAGTACGAAGCCTCACCTGGCAGGCCAGTAGCTTGTATCCGATGCACTACTGCTCATTTACAATATCCCTCACACCTTCACACTGCCGATGCAACACAGAATTTGCATCGCAATTCAAATCGACAGGTTTCATGGCTGCTCTTCACCAAGAGAGTTACGATGCCATTGTCCCTGTACATAGCGTCACCTGGCAACCCAGTAGCTTGTATCGAATACACTTCTGCCCATAAATATATCCCTCGCACCTTCACATTCCCGATGCAACACAGAATTTGCATCACAATTCAGATCTACAGGCTTCATGGCGTCTCTTTAACAAGTGAGTAACGATGATACTGTCAATATACGTAGCCCCACCTGGCAAACCAGTAGCTTGTATCCGATGCACTTCTGCCCATTTACAATATCCGTCACACCTTCACACTTCCGATGGAACTCACAATTTGCATCGCAATTCAAATCTACGAGCTACATTTCAGATCTTCACATAGAGACTAACGATGCTACTGTCACTGTACGTAGCCTCATCTGGCAACTCAGTAGCTTGTTTCCGATGCAATACTGCCCATTTGCTATATCCCTCACACCTTCATGTTTCCGATGCAACACAGAATTTGCGGCGCTATTCAAATCTACGATCTACATGGCGGCTTATTATCAAGAGAACGACGATGCAACTGTCACTGTACGTAGCCTCACCTGGCAACCCAGTAGCTTGTATTAAATACACTACTGTCCATTTACTATATCCCTCACACCTTCACACTTCCGACTGAACAAAGAATTTGAATCGCAATTCAAATCTATGGGCTACATGACGGCTCTTCACCAAGAGAGTGACGATGCTTTGGTCACTGTAAGTAGGCTCATGTGGAAACTCAGTAGGTTGTATCCGATGCACTACTGTTCATTTACTATATCCCTCACACCTTAACACTTCTGATGCAACACTGAATTTGCATCGCAATTCAAATCTACGTGCTACAAGGCGGTTCGTCACTAAGGGAGTAACGATGCTATTGTCACTCTACATAGCCTCACCTGCAAACCCACTAGCTTGTATCAAATAGTCTACCGCCCATTTACTATATCCCTCACACCTTCACATTGCCGATGCGACACAGAATTTGCATCGCAATTCAAATCTGCGGACTACATGGCGGCTCATCACCAAGAGAGAAACGAAACTACTGCCTATACGTTGAGTATCGTAGAAGTCCTCTTCGTATGTATACGATTCAATACTGCCCATTTACTATATCCCTCACACCTTTGCATTTCCATTGCAACACAAAATTTGTATAGCTATTGAAAACTACAGGCTCCTTACCAAGAGACTAACGATGCTACGGTCAATGCACGTAGAATCATCTGCCAAACTAGTAGCTTGTATTAAATGCACTACTGCACATTTACTATATCCCTCACGCCTTTACACTTCCGATGCAACATAGAATTTGCATCGCAATTCAAATCTACGGGCTACATGGCGGCTCTACACCAAGAGAGAGACGATACTAGTACCACTAGACGTAGCCCCACCTGGCAGGACAGTAGCTTGCATCCGATGCAGTACTGCCAATTCACAATATCCGTAACACCTTCAAATTGCAGATGCAACACAGAATTTTTATTGTCATAGAAAAGTACCGTCTACATGTCAGCTACTCACCAAGAGACTAACGATGCTACGGTAACAGTACGAAGCCTCACCTGGCAGGCCAGTAGCTTGTATCCGATGCACTACTGCTCATTTACAATATCCCTCACACCTTCACACTGCCGATGCAACACAGAATTTGCATCGCAATTCAAATCGACAGGTTTCATGGCTGCTCTTCACCAAGAGAGTTACGATGCCATTGTCCCTGTACATAGCGTCACCTGGCAACACAGTAGCTTGTATCGAATACACTTCTGCCCATAAATATATCCCTCGCACCTTCACATTCCCGATGCAACACAGAATTTGCATCACAATTCAGATCTACAGGCTTCATGGCGTCTCTTTAACAAGTGAGTAACGATGATACTGTCAATATACGTAGCCCCACCTGGCAAACCAGTAGCTTGTATCCGATGCACTTCTGCCCATTTACAATATCCGTCACACCTTCACACTTCCGATGGAACTCACAATTTGCATCGCAATTCAAATCTACGAGCTACATTTCAGATCTTCACATAGAGACTAACGATGCTACTGTCACTGTACGTAGCCTCATCTGGCAACTCAGTAGCTTGTTTCCGATGCAATACTGCCCATTTGCTATATCCCTCACACCTTCATGTTTCCGATGCAACACAGAATTTGCGGCGCTATTCAAATCTACGATCTACATGGCGGCTTATTATCAAGAGAACGACGATGCAACTGTCACTGTACGTAGCCTCACCTGGCAACCCAGTAGCTTGTATTAAATACACTACTGTCCATTTACTATATCCCTCACACCTTCACACTTCCGACTGAACAAAGAATTTGAATCGCAATTCAAATCTATGGGCTACATGACGGCTCTTCACCAAGAGAGTGACGATGCTTTGGTCACTGTAAGTAGGCTCATGTGGAAACTCAGTAGGTTGTATCCGATGCACTACTGTTCATTTACTATATCCCTCACACCTTAACACTTCTGATGCAACACTGAATTTGCATCGCAATTCAAATCTACGTGCTACAAGGCGGTTCGTCACTAAGGGAGTAACGATGCTATTGTCACTCTACATAGCCTCACCTGCAAACCCACTAGCTTGTATCAAATAGTCTACCGCCCATTTACTATATCCCTCACACCTTCACATTGCCGATGCGACACAGAATTTGCATCGCAATTCAAATCTGCGGACTACATGGCGGCTCATCACCAAGAGAGAAACGAAACTACTGCCTATACGTTGAGTATCGTAGAAGTCCTCTTCGTATGTATCCGATTCAATACTGCCCATTTACTATATCCCTCACACCTTTGCATTTCCATTGCAACACAAAATTTGTATAGCTATTGAAAACTACAGGCTCCTTACCAAGAGACTAACGATGCTACGGTCAATGCACGTAGAATCATCTGCCAAACTAGTAGCTTGTATTAAATGCACTACTGCACATTTACTATATCCCTCACGCCTTTACACTTCCGATGCAACATAGAATTTGCATCGCAATTCAAATCTACGGGCTACATGGCGGCTCTACACCAAGAGAGAGACGATACTAGTACCACTAGACGTAGCCCCACCTGGCAGGACAGTAGCTTGCATCCGATGCAGTACTGCCAATTCACAATATCCGTAACACCTTCAAATTGCAGATGCAACACAGAATTTGCATCGCAATTCAAATCTACGTGCTACAAGGCGGCTTGTCACCAAGAGAGTAAGGATGCTTCTGTCACTATAAATAGTCTCACCTGGCAACCCGTAGCATGTATCCGATGCACTACTGCCCATTTACTACATCCCTCACACCTTCACATTGTGGATGCAACACAGAATGGGCATCGCAATACAAATCCACGGGCTACATAGCGGCTTTTCACCGAGGGAGTAACAATGCTATTGTCACTGTAGGCAGCCTCACCTGGACCCAGAAGCCTGTATCCGACACACTACTGCCCATTTACTATATCCCTCACACCTTCACATTGTGGATGCAACACAGAATGTGCATCGCAATACAAATCCACGGGCTACATAGCGGCATTTAACCAAGGGAGTAATAATGCTACTGTCACTGTAGGAAGCCTCACCTGGCAACCCAGTAGCTAGTATCCGACGCACTACTGCTAATTTATTATACCCCTCAACTTTCACATTGTGGATGCAACACAGAAAGTGCATGGCAATTCAAATCTACGGGCTACGTAGCGGCCTTTCACCAATTGAGTAACGATGCTACTGTCACTGTACGTAGCCTCACCTGGCAACCCAGTAGCTTGTGCCGATGCACTACGGCCCATTTACTAAATCCCTCACACCTTCACATTGTGGATGCAACACAGAATGTGCATCGCAACTCAAATCTACGGGCTACACGGCGGCTTCTCACCAAGGGAGTAACGATGCTACTGTCACTGTAGGAAGCCTCACCTGGCAACCCAGTAGCTAGTATCCGACGCACTACTGCAAATTTCTTATACCCCTCAACTTTCACATTGTGGATGCAACACAGAAAGTGCATGGCAATTCAAATCTACGGGCTACGTAGCGGCCTTTCACCAATTGAGTAACGATGCTACTGTCACTGTACGTGGCCTCACCTGGCAACCCGGTAGCTTGTATCCGATGCACTACTGCCCATTTACTACATCCCTCACAACTTCACATTGTGGATGCATTACAGAATGTGCATCGCAATACAAATCCACGGGCTATTTAGCGGCTTTTCACAAAGGGAGTAACAATGCTATTGTCACTGTAGGCAGCCTCAACTGGGAACCCGGTAGTTTGTATCCCGCGCACTAATGCCCATTTACTACATCCCTCACACATTCATATTGTTGATGCAACACAGAATGTGCATCGCAATTCAAATATACGGGCTACATAGCGGCTTTTCACCAAGGGAGTAACAACGCTACTGTCAATGTAGGCAGCCTCACCTGGCAAACCAGTAGCTTGGATCCGACGCACTACTGCCCATTTGCTATATCCCTCACACCTTCACATTGTGGCTGCACACAGAATGTGCATCGCAATTCAAATCTACGGGCTACATAGCGGCTTCTCACCAAGGGAGTAACGATGCTACTGTCACTGTACGTAGCTTCACCTGGCAACTCAATAGCTTGTATCCATTGTACTACTGCCCATTTACTATATCCCTCACACCTTCACATTGTGGATGCAATAAACAATGTGCATCGCAATTCAAATCAACGGGCTACACGGCGGTTTCTCACCAACGGAGTAACGATGCTACTGTCACTGTACGTAGCCTCACCTGGACCCAGTAGCTTGTATCCGACGCACTACTGCCCATTTACTATAACCCTCACACCTTCACATTGTGGATGGGACACAGAATATGCATCGCAATACAAATCCACGGGCTACATACCGGCTTTTAACCTTGGGAGTTACAATGCTACTGTCACTGTATTCACCCTCACCTGGCAACCCAGCAGCTTGTATCCGATGCACTACTGCCCATTTACTATATCCCTCACACCTTCACATTGTGGATGCAATAAACAATGTGCATCGCAATTCAAATCTACGGGCTACACGGCGGTTTCTCACCAACGGAGTACGATGCTACTGTCACTGTACGTAGCCTCACCTGGACCCAGTAGCTTGAATCCGACGCACTACTGCCCATTTACTATATCCCTCACACCTTCACATTGTGGATGCAACACAGATTGTTCATCGCAATTCAAATCTATGGGCTACATAGCGGCTTCTCACCAAGGGAGTAACGATGCTACTGTCACTGTACGTAGCTTCACCTGGCAACTCAATAGCTTGTATCCATTGTACTACTGCCCATTTACTATATCCCTCACACCTTCACATTGTGGATGCAATAAACAATGTGCATCGCAATTCAAATCTACGGGCTACACGGCTGTTTCTCACCTACGGAGTAACGATGCTACTGTCACTGTACGTAGCCTCACCTGGACCCAGTAGCTTGTATCCGACGCACTACTGCCCATTTACTATATCCCTCACACCTTCACATTGTGGATGCAATACAGATTGTTCATCACAATTCAAATCTATGGGCTACAAAGCGGCTTTTCACCAAGGGAGTAACAATGCTACAGTCACTATAGGCAGCCTGACCAGGCAACCCAGTAGCTTCTATCCGATGCACTACTGCAAATTTACTATATCGCTCATCCTTTACCTGGCAACCCAGTAGCTTGTATCCGACGCACTACTGACCATTAACTATATCTCTCACCCCTTCACATTGTGGATGCAACACAGAATGTCCATCGCAATTCAAATCTACGGGCTACATAACGGCTTTCACCAAGGGAGTAACAATGCTACAGTCACTGAACGTAGCTTCACCTGGCAACCAAGTAGCTTGTATCCAACGCACTAGTGCCCATTTACTATATCCCTAACGCCTTCACTTTGCCGATGCAACTCAGAATGAGCATCGCAATTCAAATCCACGGGCTACATAGCAGCTTCTTTCCAAGGGAGTAACATTGCTACTGTCACTGTACGTAGCCTCACCTGGACCCAGTAGCTTGAATCCGACGCACTACTGCCCATTTACTATATCCCTCACACCTTTACATTGTGGATGCAACACAGAATGTGCATCGCAATTAAAATCTACGAGCTACGTAGCGGCTTTTCACCAAGGGAGTAACGATGCTACTGTCACTGTACGTGGCCTCACCTGGTAACTCATTAGCTTGCATCCGATGTACTACTGCCCATTTACTACATCCCCCACAACTTCACATTGTGGATGCAACATAGAATGTGCATCGCAATTCAAATCTATGGGCTACATAGCGGCTTTTCACCAAGGGAGTAACAATGCTACTGGCACTGTAGGCAGCCTCACTTGGCAACCCAGTAGCTTGTATCCGACGCACTACTGCAAATTTACTATATCCCTCAACTTTCACATTGTGGATGCAACACAGAATGTGCATCGCAATTCAAATCTACGGGCAACATAGCGGCTTTTCACCAATTGAGTAACGATGCTACTGTCACTGTATGTAGCCTCACCTGGCAACCCAGTAGCTTGTATCCGACGCACTACTGCCCATTAACTATATCTCTCACACCTTCATTTTGCCGATAAAAAACAGAATGTGCATCGGAATTCAAATCTACGGGCTACATAGCGGCTGTTCACCAAGGGAGTAACAGTCCTACTGTCACTGTACGTAGCCTCGCGTGGCAACCCAGTAGCTTGTATCCGATGCACTACTGCCCATTTACTACATCCCTCACACTTTCACATTGTGGCTGCAACACAGAATGTGCATCGCAGTTCAAATCCACGGGCTACACAGCGGGTTTTCACCAAGGGAGTAACAATGCTACTGTCACTGTAGGCGGCCTCTCCTGGCAACCCAGTAGTTTGGATCCGACGCACTACTGCCTATTTACTATATCCCTCACACTTTCACATTGTGGCTGCAACACAGAATGTGCATCGCAATTCAAATCTACGGGCACATGGCGGCTTTTCATCAAGGGAGTAACAATGCTACTGTCACTGTAGGCAGCCTCACCTGGCATACCAGTAGCTTCTATCCGACGCACTACTGCCCATTTACTATATCCCTCACACCTTCACATTGTGGATGCAACACAGAGAGTGCAACACAGAATGTGCATCGCAATTCAAATCCACGGGCTACATAGCGGCTTTTCACCAAGGGAGTAAGAATGCTACTGTCACTATAGGCAGCCTCACCTGGCAACCTAGTACTTTGCATCCGACGCACTAATGCCCATTTACTATATCCTCACACCTTTACATTGTGGATGCAACACAGAATGTGTATCGCAATTCAAATCTACGAGCTACATAGCGGCTTTTCACCAAGCGAGTAATGATGCTACTGTCACTGTACGTGGCCTCACCTGCCAGATCATTAGCTTGTATCCGATGTACTACTGTCCATTTACAAAATCCCTCACAACTTCACATTGTGGATGCAACACAGAATGTGCATCGCAATTCAAATCTACGGGCTACACGGCTGTTTCTCACCAACGGAGTAACGATGCTACTGTCACTGTACGTAGCCTCACCTGGCAACCCAGTAGCTTGTATCCGACGCACAACTGCCCATTTACTACATCCCTCACACTTTCACATTGTGGATGCAGCACAGAATGTGCATCGCAGTTCAAATCTACGGGCTACATAGCGGCTTTTCACCATGGGAGTAACAATGCTACTATCACTGTAGGCAGCCTCACCTGGCAACCCAGTAGCTTGTATCCGATGCACTACTGCCCATTTACAATATCCCTCACACCTTCATATTCTGGATGCAACAAAGAATGTGCATCGCCTTTCAAATCTACGGGCTACATGGCGGCTTCTCACTAAGGGAGTAACAATGCTACTGTCACTGTACGTAGCCTCACCTGGACCCAGTAGCTTGTATCTGACGCACTACTGCCCATTTACTATATCCCTCACACCTACACATTGAGGATGCAACACAGAATGTGCATCGCAATTCAAATCTACGGGCTACATAGCGGCTTTTCACCAAAGGAGTAACAATGCTACTGTCACTGTAGGCAGCCTCACCTGGTTACCCATTAGCTTGTATCCGATGCACTACTGCCCATTTACTTTATCCCTCACACCTTCGAATTGTGGATGCAACAAAGAATGTGCATCGCAATTCAAATCTGCGGGCTACATGGCGGCTTCTCACCAAGGGAGTAACGATGCTACTGTCACTGTACGTAGCATCACCTGGACCCAGTAGCTTGTATCCGACGCACTACTGCCTATTTGCTATATGCCTCACACCTTCACATTGTGGATGCAACACAGAATGTGCATCGCAATTCAAATCTACAAGCTACATAGAGGCTTTTCACCAAAGGAGTAATGATGCTATTGTCACTGTACGTAGCCTCACATGGCAACCGAGTAGCTTGTATCCGATGCTCTACCGCCGATTTACTACATCCCTCACAACTTCACTCACAGCCTCAACTGGCAACCCGGTAGCTTGTATCCGACGCACTACTGCCCATTCACTACATCCCTCACACCTTCATATTGTTGATGCAGCACTGAATGTGCATCGCATTTCAAATATAAGGGCTACATAGCGGTTTTTCACCAAGGGAGTAACAATGCTACTGTCACTGTAGGCAGCCTCACCTGGCAACCCAGTAGCCTGTATCCGATGCACTACTGCCCATTTACTATATCCCTCACACCTTCACATTGTGGATTCAACACAGAATGTGCATCGCAATTCAAATCTACGGGCTACATGGCGGCATCTCACCAATTGAGTAACGATGTTAGTGTCACTGTACATAGCCTCACCTGGACCCAGTAGCTTGTATCCGACGCACTACTGCAAATTTACTATATCCCTCAACTTTCACATTGTGAATGCAACACAGAAAGTGCAACACAGAATGTGCATCGCAATTCAAATCCACGGGCTACATAGCGGCTTTTCACCAAGGGAGTAACAATGCTACTGTCACTATAGGCAGCCTCACCTGGCAACCCAGTAGTTTGCATCCGACGCACTAATGCCCATTTACTATATCCTCACACCTTTACATTGTGGATGCAACACAGAATGTGTATCGCAATTCAAATCTACGAGCTACATAGCGGCTTTTCACCAAGCGAGTAATGATGCTACTGTCACTGTACGTGGCCTCACCTGCCAAATCATTAGCTTGTATCCGATGTACTACTGTCCATTTACTACATCCCTCACAACTTCACATTGTGGATGCAACACAGAATGTGCATCGCAATTCAAATCTACGAGCTACATAGCGGCTTTTCACCAATTGAGAAACGATTCGACTGTCACTGTACGTAGCCTCATCTGGCAATCCAGTAGCTTGTATCCGACGCACTACTGCCCATTAACTATATCCCTCACACCTTCACTTTGCCGATAAAACACAGAATGTGCATCGAAATTCAAATGTACGGGCTACATAGCGGCTGTTCACCATTAGATTATCAATGCTACTGTCACTGTACGTAGCCTCGCCTGGCAACCCAGTAGCTTGTATCCGATGCACTACTGCCCATTTACTACATCCCTCACACTTTCACATTGTGGATGCAGCACAGAATGTGCATCGCAGTTCAAATCTACGGGCTACATAGCGGCTTTTCACCATGGAGTAACAATGCTACTGTCACTGTAGGCAGCCTCACCTGGCAACCCAGTAGCTTCTATCCGATGCACTACTGCCCATTTACTATATCCCTCACACCTTCACATTGTTGATGCAACAAAGAATGTGCATCGCAATTCAAATATACGGGCTACGTAGCGGCTTTTCACCAAGGGAGTAACAATGCTAGTGTCAGTGTAGCAGCCTCACATGGCAACCCAGTAGCTTGTATCTGATGTACCACTGCCCACTTACTACATCACTCACAACTTCACATTGTGGATGCAACACAGAATGTGCATCGCAATACATATCCACGGGCTACATAGCGGCTTTTCACCAAGGGAGTAACAATGCTACTGTCACTGTAGGCAGCCTTACCTGGCAACCCAGTATCATCTATTCGATGCACTACTGCCCATTTACTATATCCCTCACACCTTCACATTGTGGATGCAACACAGAATTTGCATCGCAATTCAAATCTACAGGTTTCATGGCTGCTCTTCACTAAGAGAGTAACAATGCCATTGTCCCTGTACATAGCGTCACCTGGCAACCCAGTAGCTTGTATCGAATACACTTCAGCCCATATACTATATCCCTCGCACCTTCACATTCCCGATGCAACACAGAATTTGCATCGCAATTCAAATCTACAGGCTACATAGCGGCTTTTCACCAAGGGAATAATGATGCTACTGTCGCTGTACGTAGCCTCACCTGGCAACCCATTAGCTTGTATCCGATGAACTACTGCCCATTGACTATATCAATCACACCTTCTCATTTCCGATGCAACATAGACTTTTCATCAGAATTCAAATCTACGGTCTACATGTCGGCCTTTCACCTAGAGACTAACGATGCTACTGTCACTTTAAGTAGCCTCATCTGGCAACTCAGTAGCTGGTTTCCGATGCAATACTGCCCATTTGCTATATCCCTCACACCTTTATATTTCCGATGCAACACAGAATTTGCGGCGCTATTCAAATCTACGATCTACATATCGGTTTATTATCAAGAGAGCGACGATGCAACTGTCACTGTACGTAGCCTCACCTGGCAACCCAGTAGCTTGTATTAAATACACTACTGTCCATTTACTATATCCCTCACACCTTCAGACTTCCGACTGAACAAGGAATTTGAATCGCAATTCAAATCTACGGGCTACATGACGGCTCTTCACCAAGAGAGTGGCGATGCTTTGGTCACTGTACGTAGGCTCATGTGGAAACTCAGTAGGTTGTATCCGATGCACTACTGTTCATTTACTATATCCCTCACACCTTAGCACTTCTGATGCAACACTGAATTTGCATCGCAATTCAAATCTACGTGCTACAAGGCGGTTCGTCACTAAGGGAGTAACGATGCTATTGTCACTCTACATAGCCTCACTTATAAACCCACTAGCTTGTACCAAATGGTCTACCGCCCATTTAATATATCCCTCACACCTTCACATTGCCGATGCGACACAGAATTTGCATCGCAATTCAAATCTGCGGACTACATGGCGGCTCATCACCAAGAGAGTGACGATACTAGTACCACTATACGTAGCCCCACCTGGCAGGCCAGTAGTTTGCATCCGATGCAGTACTGGCAATTCACAATATCCGTAACACCTTGACATTGCAGATGCAACACAAAATTTGCATCGCAATTCAAATCTACGTGCCACAAGGCTACTTGTCACCAAGAGAGTAACGATGCTTCTGTCACTATACGAAGCCTCAAGTGGCAACCCCGTAGCTTGTATCCGATGTACTACTGTTCATTTACTTTATCTCTCACACCTTCACCTTTCCGATGCATCACAGAATTTACATCGCAGTTAAAATCTACGGTCTAAATGGCGGCTCTTCACAAAGAGAGTAACATCCTACTGTCACTGAACGTAGCCTCACCTGATAGTCCACTACGGCCCATTCACTATATCGATCACACCTTCACATTTCCGATGCAACACAGAATTTGCGTCGCAATTCAAATCTACGGGCTACATAGCGGCTCTTCAACAAGAGAGTGACGATGCTACTGTCACTATACGTAGAGTCACCTGGATACCCAGTAGCTTGTATCCGACGCACTATTGCCCATTTACTATATCCCTCTCACCTTCACGTTGTGGATGCAACACAGAATGTGCATCGCAATTCAAATCTATGGGCTACGTAGCGGATTTTCACCAAGGGAGTAACAAAGCTACTGTCACTGTATGTAGCCTCACCTGCAAACCCAGTAGCTTGTGCCGATGCACTACTGCACATTTACTATATCCCTCACACCTTCACTTTGCCGATGCAACTCAGAATGTGCATCGCAATTCAAATCCACGGGCTACATAGCGGCTTTTCACCAAGGGAGTACCAATGCTACTGTCACTGTAGGCAGCCTCACCTGCACCCAGTAGCTTGTATCTGACACACTACTGCCCATTTACTACATCCCTCACACTTGCTCATTGCCGATGCAACACAGAATGTGCATCGCAATTCAAATCTACCGCCTACATGGCGGCTCTTGACCAAGAGACTGACGATGCTACTGTCACTGTACGTTGCCTCACATGGCAACCTAGTAGCTTGTATCCGATGCACTACTGCCCATTTACTATATCCCTCATAGCTCCACTTTGCCGATGCAACACAGAATTTGCATCGCTATTCAAACCTACGTGACACAGGCGGTTCGTCACCAAGCGAGTAATGATGCTTTTGTCACTGTACGTAGCCTCACCTGGCAACCCATTAGCTTGTATCCGATGAACTACTGCCCATTTACTATATCAATCACACCTTCTCATTGCCGATGCAACATAGAATTTTCATCAGAATTCAAATCTACGGTCTACATGGCGCCTCTTCACCAAGAGAGTGACGATTCTACTGTCAGTGTACGTAGCTTCACCTGACAAACCAGTAGCCTTTATCCGATGCACTAGTGGTCATATGCTATATCCCTCATACCTTCAAATTGCCGATGCAACACAGAATCTCCATCGCAATTCCAATCTACAGGTTTCATGGCTGCTCTTCACCAAGAGAGTAACGATGCGCTACTGCCCATTTACAATATCCCTCACACCTTCACATTGCCGATGCAACACAGAATGTGCATCGCAATTCAAATCTACGGGCTACATAGCGGCTTTTCACCAAGAGAGTAACGATGCTACTGTCACCGTACGTGGCCTCTCCTGGCAACCCAGTAGCTTGTATCCGATGCACTACGGCCAATTTTCTACATCCCTCACACCTTCACATTGTCGATGCAACACAGAATTTGCATCGTGAATGAATACTACTGGCTACATGTTGGCTTCTCTCTAAGAGATTAACGATGCTGCGGTCACTGTTTGTAGTTTCACCTGGCAGCCCAGTAGCTTGTATCCGATGCACTAGTGCCCATTCACTACATCCCTCACACCTTCGTATTGCCGATGCAACACAGAATTGGCATTGCGATTCAAATCTACGGGCTACATCGCAGCTGTTCACCACTTCTATCAGTTTAGTGGTTGATCGCTTCGTCTTCATCATCTGGCACATCCAAATTTTCTACTAAATCTCCTTTCCTCAAATTCGCGTCTACAGCGCTAAAATTATCGACGTTCTCGGCAACTACTCGCCCGTCATTCCCCTACTGTACGCGTACAACACTACGTTTCACAAAACAACACAGTGAACCCAAAACTTCATTATCCTCCAATGGTTCAATAACACATACTGTACGCACAGGTAGTTTCGACTCCACACTTATCCAGAGCGACTTCCCAGTGCCACTAGACACACACCCATTGCGAATTAAGCCTTAATGTTAATATACGTGGTTCAATTGGTTTGTTCATCACGTTGAACGCCCCTGGCGACAGCTCTGCATTGACAACAGTTGCGCGTAGCGGTCTCGGTCCGGCACACAGTTTTGCCGGCCAGAGTTGGCGAGCGGTTCTAGGCCCTACAGTCTGGAACAGGTTCCAATCCTGCCTCGGGCATGGATATGTGGAGATACCCTTAGGTTAATAAGGTTTAAGTAGTTATAAGTTCTAGGGGACTGATGACCTCAGCAGTTAAGTCCCATAGTGCTCAGAGCCCTTTGAACCATTTTTGAACCCCTAGCGGAAATAACATTCCACCAAGTTCCACAGTTCGTTGTCCAAGGTCAATTTTGGCATGATGTTGATGCAAGAAATCTACTCCTAGGATCATGTCGTAGCCCTCGCTCACCCAGCGTACTACCTCCATGCATGCAAAAAATCGGACTTTCGCCCACGCAACATGTAACATGGTGGGTCTAACTTCCTTCGTCCCATTATATTCTTAGTAGCCACTGACACTAGCGCCCCTGTGTCCAACAAAATCTTAAACTCTTTAGATCCACGGATCCTACCACTGAACATTCCACCTCTGCATACGTATTCGTAGCATTGAAATTAAACCGGAGCTCCTTTAGGTGGGTCTTGGGCCCCTTCTGCAGTTTAACACTTGTCTACCTCTCCTATCTCCATTTCTCCATCCTCCACGCTGCTGGTTTCCTACCCTTCCTCCATTCCTCGGTGACTGGGTACATTGCCTCTGCACATATCCCGTGCGACCACACTTAAAACATTTTATACTCGCTGCAAATACTGTTTGCCTCCCACGTACCCCTGTTGCCTCGTCTATTTCCTCATATTGAATTGCCAGCTGAATGGCCGAATACAAATCTTTCGGAGTTTCTTCACGCACTTTCCGTGACATATGCGCTGGTAACCCGCTCAAAAATACATCAAGTGCCTTTTGCTCGGCCTCCTGCAAGAGAACACTACTCGCTTCGTCACTCTGACCCAATTCGTAAGTGTACTCATTAATTTCCCTTATCCTGTCTGCAAATTTCTCCACCGCCTCCCCCTGTCTCTTTGTGATTGCACTTAACCTCTCCCTAAAGTACCGAGAGCTATTCTGTTTCTTGCATCTTTATAAAAGTCCTTCCTTTAACTGCATAAACTGTCCTGCCTTCCTTAAGGCCTCAGAACGCTTTACATTATGTCTTCGCTTCACCCGATAGTCTAATATTGGTTACATGTAACAACTGCTCATCAGACCAACCATTCATCGCAGCGGAAATTTCCAAGTCCTCCACAAACGAACGTACATTATCAGATGCCTTGCCAGAAAACGGAATAATCAAACTCACGACGGCTGGATGAATCTCTTGCACCTTAGGCAACAACGACTTATCAGATGCAGTTTCCCGTTCGCTTCTAGATGTTAATTCATTTCTCAACTGAGTATTGTCCACTGTCAATTGTGCTACTTTTTCCAACAAAATCCGCATCGCTTATGGTTCCGACACACCTTGTGTCCTTGCTTGACTCTGCCATTGTGTTGCCTTCGTTCTTAGTTAGTCCCGACAAAAAAAAATACGTACCAGAACAATCTGACTTCCTACAACTCCATATCATCATACTCAGTAACATCATAAACCAATACAAAGCAATCAAATGCCACGGAAAACAACATCTTACTGTCCCAAATACACTAACACTTATTCTGACAAAACAAATAATATGCATACGCAAAACATCTAAAATATGACTTCTGGCAAGCCATACTCAAAACACCAACAAGAAATAAAACGTCCAACACTCAAAAGAACAGACAGCGCTCACCACATCTTGTGACTGTCCTGCAGGTGGTGAGCTCGAACGTCGTACTGGACAGACGACGTCCGCTATTCTGACACCAAATGTAGTGGGTGGGTGCCAGGAGGTGCCATATTAAAACTCGGAGAGAACTTTCCAAATGATTTATTCGTTTCCACTACATTGCTTCGTTCATCTCAGTCCGCATCACAGGCCCCACATTGCTGAGGAAATACCCGCAGCGGCCTGTGAAACGCAACGCTGTGTCGTTCCGGCCTTGTTCGCCATCTGTAGAGTTCTAGTTACATGAGGATGGCTGCGCCAGCAGCCGACTCAGCGGCCACCATCCCTGTTGATTCCGCGCTGCTCTGCCGAGAGCTGTAGGTTAGCCCCATTGCTGCTTCTTCCTCGGATGGTGTAGCTGGGAACGCGGTGGCAACGACCACCCCCGTTCTGGCATCCCAACCTGTGGCCCTCACCTTGTAAGTCTCCGGTGTGTGTTGGGAGACGAGACAACTGCCCATGGTAGGGACCTGAAGAGTGGCCCGCTCTCGCTGTCTGCGGACCCCGCGTCGGTCTCAGAGGGTCGAACCAACGACCCGCCATGGACTGGTACGCTGTCGCCCCATCTGCTGCCGTATCTCGCCGGTAGTGTGACATGCACCGCCGTCCAGGAGAGCTGCCACACTTGAATGAATCTCGTTAGAAAACAACACCTATTTTTACTCGGCTGCACGCCTCTGTTTCGCTAACGCATCACTCCGAGTCATGTACACCCCACACCACGATTGCGCCAGTGGGCTACTTCTTCCTGTAACTTGTGACATGCGAACTACTGTGTTTACTCTATTCAGCGGTTTGATGGCCACTGTGGCCTCCAGTCCACTTCGCAACCACTGGTCAGTGTAACTTACTGCATTCCAACCCACACCTGTTTGTAGCTCGTGCGCTTCGAAATATTGCACCAAATCTAACTTCCATATCTTAAACTGTGCTGCCGCTACATATATGATGAAGTAACTACAATAAGAAATTTTTCATGTCAATGCCTTGTTCATTTTGTAATGCCTTACAGTTTTGTCATTTAAAAAATAAAATTCGAAAAAAAGAAGCAAAAAGTATTTTGCAAAGAGGTAAGGATTTTGAGGAGCATAATTTGTCAGCAGCTTTAGTGGCATTTCAGAAATTACGTATGTAAACACAGCAGAATAATAGCATAATTTATGTTGCAGGGAAGGGTTAGAATGTACTAGGCAATAGCTACCAGTGGACTATAAACCAAGCACACACAGTGTCATATAGTGTACATAAATTGTTACTGTATTTTTTCTATGTAGCAGAACAATTTGACACTTTGTGCCGATTCATCATGGCTACTGAGATGTCATGATCCCGGCTGTGCTTTGTGTACTACACATGCAAATATAGATGACACTCGGAGACGTGGCTGATGGGAGCGACCGTAAAGGCATTTCCCATTTACAGTCGCTGCCATCAGCCACCGCACTGAGGGTCAACTTTGTTTGCGCATGTAGTACACGAAGCACAGCTGTGATGCATGATGTCTCAATCACCATGATGAATCGGCACAAAGTGTCAAATTGTTCAGCTACATAGAAAAAATACAGTAACCATTTATGTATGCTATATGATGCTGTGTGTGCTTAGTTAAATGGTAGTATCTCTCACTGAGTAAAAGGCTATTTTCTTTTCTTTTTTTTTTCTTCTTTGTTGAATTTTCATTCCCCCCCGAGGGGGGACATGGACAATTAAAAAAAAACATGCTGACAGTCTGGTTTCTGTTCGCAAGAGTTAAAAAAAACAACACACCTAGTGACAGGATGGTGTCTGTTCACAACATGTAAAAGAAACGGGACGCGCAACACTGACACATCACTTAAATACTGCACTATAAAGTAGACTCGAAGGCAGATGGGGGGGGGGGGGAGAGGACCTAGCCAGAAGAGGGGAGGAGGGGGAAGGAGAGGAAAAGCAAAAGGGGGGAGCCAATGGAGGGAGAGGACACAGAAAGGGGGAGGGAGGACAGGGTAGACACGAGAGGGAGTGGAGAAGGCATGGGAGGGGAAAGCAAAAGGACTCGGAGGAGAGTGAAAGGCGATCCATAGTGCCATCTCTCATAGCTATTGAGTAACACACTGACAACTGAGTAAGGTAAGCAATTCACCACCAAACACTGTGCTTATATCAGTTTATTACATATTTACCCATACTGCAAAACAAAGTAAATTGACTAATTCAAGGTATGATAGGCCCATGGAAATAAAAGAATAATAAATTTCATTTAATGGTTTAAACTCCTTAACTATCGATAGTCGTGCCCAGCAGTCTTGCAGCCTATAAATTGCAAACCTTCGGCACTGTAATTGATAGCGAAAATTAAAGTGTAGAAGAGTTAAAAGCAGAAATTTGTTTGTAGTGTGAATGTAGAAATTAAAGGGTTAGTGTGGGTAACCACTTTAACCTGCAGTTACTGTAGGAGTGAAATAAGAAGCTCTGCAGTTGCTGGTGTCAGTTCCAAGCCTGGAGAAAGGAGGAGGGTTAGCGAAGTACTGAAGCCATTAAAGAATTGACATAAAATAGAAGGAGAGATCCAGTAAAGTTTAATACCTTAGTAGTAATGATGATGATGATAATAATGATGATAATAATAATAATAATAATAATAATAATAATAATAATAATAATAATAGCAATTAACCCATATATTTTCAACTTAATTGTGTGATGCAAATAAAGCAGCTACCAGTATCTCACGCCTCTGTGTATATATAGTCTTATTGCTGAATGTGGCCATCAGAGGGACTGAACATAACAAGCAGGAATGCTGGAGCTTCCAGAATCTATTCAACCAAAACACAAACACTTTTGGGCATAACAGTTTCTATTGAATAAAACTTTTCGTGGTTAACACTATTTTATAACAGTTTATAAATGGATAACTTTCTCCCCTTCTGCGCTTATGACAATTCCTGCTATTATCTATCAGTGTAACAGCACCAAAGAACTTACTTGTCAGGACTAAAGGCTAGTGTCTTCAGTTTCCAATTCAAGACAAAGTTATTGAAGAAGTGGACAGACACAAGTATCAGGTATTCCTTAATCAGAGTTGTTGCAAGTAATATGTCTCTATTTATAACCAATAGCTCAATATATAGCATATTTACATAAAAATAGTATATATTACACCTACATAAAAACCTAAAATAACTTACCCTGGTCCCAAAGGGAGCCCAAGATTCAGGAACACTTATTTTCAGTTAATTACCAGCAATAATTAAAAACTTGGTTTCAGATAAAGAACAGTTTAAACAGAGTTTGAATGACTTTTTGGTGGGCAACTCATCTACTCTGCGCATGAATATCTTCACAAGGATTGTTAGACCAGCTTAAGAAAAATTCAGTTTTGACAGCACTTGGTCACAACAGACAAGATTAGGTATGTTGTGTATGATGATAAATTTATCAAAAGTTTATAACTTGGTTTCATTCTGACAGTGTATTTATTCTGTAAATATTAGCAGTTCCAGTTTATTGTAATGTCGCACTGCAATACATTCAACTGCAGCTCTCAGGTAAATAAGCAACATACAACTTTTTGCAGGGCAAATCAATTTGTTGAACAGATACAGAAGTACAGCAAGTTATACACAAAAAACAATAATCTTGTGTTTTGTGCCTTGTTTGTGCAGTTGATATAGGTAGAGCCAAAAAGGAAGAGGAACAAATAGCTCTAAAAATAAATGAGACTTTGGTGACAAGTGCATGTTGCGTTACAAATCACTTAAACAAGTACTTTGTTTCTGTTACTGACAGCTTGGGGTTTTCAGGTTCAGTAAACAGTGCAATGGATTACCTGAGACCAGTCTTTACAAATAACTGCAGTAAAATGGGAACTACACTCAAATCTTCCGAAGAAGTAGCATTCATCGTAAAATATTTAACATCTAAGTATTCTAGTGGTTATGGTAATATATCAACAAAGTTAATCAAAGAGTGCTCATGCAAGGTGAGTTCCATCTGCAGCTATTTCTGTAATAAATCTCTTATCAGTGAAACATTTCCATACTGGCTAAAATATGAAGCCTCTTTACAAGAAAGGGGATAACGAGATACCATCAAACTGTCAACCAATTTCACTTTTGCCAGTTTTTCCAAAAACATTTGAAAAGGTTGTATTCAAGTGTCTCCTTAAGCATCTGACTACAAATAATATATTGTCCAAGTCACGGTTTGGGTCTCTTAAGGGTTCTGACAGATAGAAAGCTATTTACATGTACAGTGATAATGTGCATAATGAATTAGATAACAAATTAGAGGCTACTGGCACTTGCAGTGATGTGTCAATCGCGTTTGACTGTGTGAATCACAGCATTCTCTTAAGTGAATTGGAATACTATGGTGTCACCAGCAGCGCTGCAAAATGGTTTGAGCCTTATTTAACTACTGTAACATGAAACAAAGGGTGTTGTTGCAAAATATCTGTGCAGTAAACAGTGAGCCTTCATCTGATTGGGAGTTAATTACATATGGTGTTCCTCAAGTTTCCATCTTGGGTCTGTTGCTTTTTCTTGTGTGCATTAATGACTTCTCGCCAATTACATTGCCAGATGCTATGTTTGTTTTGTTGCACATGATACAAACATTGCAATAAGTAGGAGGTCAAGTAAAAATTTAGAAATGGCTGCTATTCCAATTTTCACTAGCATTAATAAATGATGTCATTAAACTTTGTAAAGACCCACCAGAACCTGTTAGATATTTACTTCCCACATGTTTATAGCAAATGAAGCATGTGTATAGCAAATGCAGATTGAAGCGGTTGACAGGGTTACATTTCTGGGATTAAAATTCGATAATAAATGCTGTTGGGAAGGGATTTGCAGTAAGAATGATGTCAGATGTAGTAGATACAAAAAACTTATTTATTATGCCTACTTTAATTCTAATATGTCATATGGGATCACATTCTGCAGTAGCTTGCGAAGCCGAGCAACAGTGTTTAGAATCCAATAGCGTGTAACAAGGTTCATTTGTTGTGTAAATTCAAGAAAATCATGTAGAAACCTGTTCAAGGAACTTTAAATTCCAACCATTGCTTCTCAGTATACTGCATTTATTTTTAATGAAACTTATTGCATAAAAACCTAAAATCACTTACTTTGGCCCAAAAAGTGGTATAATATTCAGAAATACACATTTTCAATAAACCGCCAGCAACCATTAAAAACTTCGTTTCAGATAAAGCACAGTTTAAACAGAGTTTGAATGACTTTTTGGCAGGCAGCTCCTTCTACTCTACAGATGAATCTCTTAACAGCGACTGTTAGACCAGCTTAAGTAAAAATTTGAGATTTCAATTTTGACAGCAATAGGTCACAACTGACAAGATTAGATATTTTGTGAATGATAAATTTATTAAAAGTGCAGAACTGTGTTGCATCCTGACAGAGTATTAATTCTGTAAATATTAGGAGTTCTCGTTTACGGTAATACATTTACCTATTTTGACAGTCTGCTGATAAATGATCAGGGTAGTGAGTATTATATTC
This sequence comes from Schistocerca gregaria, assembly GCF_023897955.1. Taxonomy (NCBI): domain Eukaryota; kingdom Metazoa; phylum Arthropoda; class Insecta; order Orthoptera; family Acrididae; genus Schistocerca; species Schistocerca gregaria. The sequence continues at coordinate 102,001,522 of NC_064931.1, forward strand.
ATTTGTTTTATGTTTTTTTTTTAATGTTATACTTTCTGACTTTTTCACACCCAAAAGAATCATCTCATTTTTGGGTCTCTGGAACGAAAACTGAATCTTATCTAATCTAATTCCATTTCACTATAGTAACAGAACTTTCTAGGTAGTAGTCCTACTGATGTGTAGTCATTGCCAAGTCCTGTAAACATTCTCTAGGCCGTGTAGTAATTTTGCCACAAGTGTCATATTAGAGAAGACTTGAGCACTTACTCTACATTACTTTCCCACACAATTGAAATACTATGTGGGGGTAAGGTATTTATTTATTTTCATCTACACCAAAGCATTCACATGCAGTCAATGGCTTCATAGACAATTCTGATAACAACTTTTACATCAGGAACTGACAAAATGTAATTGTGGGAGTGACATAATCAAATAATTGATATATGACAAGTGCAGTGTCTCTCTAATTTCTTATGTTCTTTGTTGCTTCCTGCTCTGGTTTGACTGCTAATGCGTACACATGTGTCTTTTGTATTTGTGCACAATATAGTGTGGTTTACACTGAGGTGAAAAAAAGTCATAGACTAGCGATGGCGATAATAAACACGTATACAATTTATAAATAAACAACGCATTAACAGAGCAGTCATTTGCATTCGAGTGATTCATGTGAAAAGGTTTCCAACCTGATTGCGGCCACATGAGGGGAATTAACAGACTTTGAACATGGAATGGTAGTTGCAGCTAGATGTGCAGGACTCCATTTAAGAAATCATTAGAGACTTCAATACTCCGAGATCCACAGTGTCAAGAATGGGCCAACAGTACCAAATTTCAGGCACTGTGGAAGCTGGTTGTGGCGCCATATTTGTGTGGCCTGTGTTTACATAGAATTAACTTGCTCCCCTGGTTCAAATGGACGAATCATTGAATGGAAATAGTTATGTTCAGCTACTTAAAGACCATTTGCAGCTCTTCATGTTACCAACAATAATGGAATTTTTATAGATGACAGTGCACCTCATCACCGGGCAAAAATTGTTCATAGTTGGTTTGAAGAACTTTCTGAACAATTCAAGTGGATAATTTGGGCACCCAGATCGCCCAACATGAATCCTTTCAAACATTTGTGGGGCATAATTGAGATGTCAGTTCATGCTCAAACTTGTGCACCAGCAACACTTTCAATTATAGAGGCAGCATGGTTCAATATTTCTGCCGGGCACTTCCAGTGACTTACTGAGTCCACACCACGTGGTGTTGCTGCCCTACTCTGGGTAAAAGAAGGTCCAACATGATATCAGGAGCCATCCCATAAGTTTTGACACCTCATTGTATTACACCATTAGTCTGTGAATGTATTTTATGTTCAGGAGATAGTGCCATTCCATAATTTGTAAACCCAAAGAAGAAATTCTACTCTCTTGGGTAGGTTATCTGCTGCAATTCATATAGATAAGTACAGTCATGAATACCATTCATAATGTTCTATATTTTGTCAGTGGCGCCATCCAGGTCACTAAAAAGGAGATCGAGATTCTACAGAGTCCACCTCCTGTGTTTCGACCGCTAGATTCCATGCCACATACTGATCCATTTTGGAACATCGCGGCTTCAACCTCTCTGGTCATGACTCAGTGATATAACCAGATAACAATGCTTTGCACATAATTACAACAGTGTCGTAAAACATCATATTCAGAATGAACATGTTTGCAGTCATTTCATGTTCACTGGTACCACATGTGAGATCAACAGAAATATCCACTCATCAGCTTTCGCAGTCATCCCACACTGTATTTGCAAGTTCCGGCCCAACAGTTTGCACCCAGTCAATTGAAAATTTAGCTGCAGTAAATGGAGTGCATTTTCAAACAACAGCAAATTAGTTACACTTTTGAATAGTTCATTTTAGTGATCAGTAATATTGAGCAACGTGTTACTTCAGTAGTGCTGGACATTATATTATGAGCCTCCCTGCACCAAGCCTACAATACTCTCACGGTAGTGGTGAGTTCACACTGCAACAAAATCAGTGGGTCAAAGGCTCATGCAAATCCTGTACCATGAGAGGCATGATGACATGATACCATCTGTTTCTGGAGACATCTGCATGGAATGATTACCAGTTTGGATGCTTTGCTGTTACACATTTGGCACCAACAATTGCTACCAAAGTGAGGTTAACTTTAATTACTCAGGAAGGGCAGCCATAATACTAGTTACCAATAAAGCACACACTTTGCCCAAAACATATGTCACAATGGCCACCATGATAACTTCCATTCACTCTGAAGAGAGCTGAACCATCCCAGACCAGCCCAACGTGCTGCTGCCTAGCCGCCATGCCACCTCCACCTGAAAGTCACAGTGTGTTCTTGAGGACCAGTGAACTCTCCATACCACTGTCAAGAGGCTAACTAAGCAGTTGAAAATGTTGCAACTATGGATCATGGCATCTGAGAGCAAACGGACCCACTGCACATGCCCACAGTGGCCTCATAGCCACGAAACCACTCAGACTAATTTTTGCTGTTCCACAGACATTTTTGTCACCTGACAACTAAGTGCAAGAAATCATGCTTGCACCTCAGTGCCGAGACTCAGTTTGGTTCAGGTGCAACAGTAGAACACCCACTTACAGCATGTATTGTTTAAGAACAGTCAGAAAGACAGTATAGGACTGCTCAGCCTAGCACTTGTACCGGCATGACTCCAAAGCTGCCGACTACTGAATGGCTACTCAACAATACATCATAAAGATTATTCGTTACCAACCACTATTCATGGCTAGTGTTATTAACCAAACAGAATCAGAGATCAACACACTGCTGACTACATTTTACCCAGATGCAAAACAACACACTATGACCAATTTAATGGCTGTTAACAAGTCTGTCATATGTGTATATGGTCACAAAATGTTTGAGGTTGACAATGACTTCTTTGAGAACTGCAAGTGATCATACACATTACCCAACATTGCTCAAACTATTTTGGGCACTGATTTCCTCACACAGGCCGCCATGACCACCAATTTACCAAATGAATGACTGATAAACTCCATCAGCAGTCACACTATTGTTGCAGTAAAGGGTTACTCATCAAAGTACACAATGCCCAGGGTGTACAATTTAAGTGCTAACACCTCAAATGGTCATCGTCATTCCTGGGAACCTTCTGCCACAACTTGAAATCACACCTCCAGTCCATGAGAAAAGATTACATAACAATGAGGTGTGAAATAATCAAGTCACATGAAGATAATGTGATGTTGAAGGATACCCTACTGGAAATAGAAGGCCAACTCCAAGTGGCCCAAAAGACATTAGAACAACTTAGGACAGCCCCGCATTGCATCCGTGCTCTGCACATGACTGTGTCCATGGATTAACAGAGGCCCATAAAACTACAGGGCAGGGCCATAGATACTATGATGCACCATATCTGTACCAAACCTGGTCTGTAATTTCGTCATGAGCCCATACCATTGTGTGGACATGACTACCACCGATTTCCAGTGGCTACACAGTGGCACCAGGGGAACCAACACCTCACACGCCTCCCCCTCTGTCTGCTACTAATGACACTCCTCCCAACCATAATTCTACAGCACTGGCTGTGTCACTGACTGCATTACATGTCCATCATGCCCAGCCACACACAAGCTGGCTGTGAGGTCAAATTCAAACTCCCTCTCATTTTTAGGTGGGGGAGGGCGGGGGGGGGGGGGGGGGGGGGGGGGAGGGTGCTGCGTGGGAGTGACATAATCAACTAATAGATATGTGACAAGTGCAGTGCTTCTTTAACATCTCATGTTCTCTGTTGCTTACTGTTCTGGTTTGTTCAGTAATACACTGTTATTCCCTGAATGTATTTTACACATGGTCCCACATTGCACAGTAATTCATACTGTAGGCTTATACTAAAATGTACACAATAAAATTAACAAATGCATATATTGTTTAAACTTTGGAACTGAACATCTTTTAAAGCCATTTCATGTACCTAGGGAATGTTACATGAATACACTCCCTAGTGGTGTTTCTGGTTAACAGGAATAACGCATTTAGGATGAAGTCAACAACTCATAATCACATAACTAGAGGAAGAAATCATTTCCATATCAGCTATGTATCTCTTTTTAGAGTTCAGAAAGGAGTTTTATTTTCGGGTACAAAAGTCTATAAAAGGTAACCAGTGGGCTGCAGGTAGAAAACTGAACATTTGCGTATATTTGAAAACCAAAGGAAATAACACCTCATTAGCCACTCTTTCAACAATTTATCAGAACATTTGAAGTGAAGCATGTAAATTCCATTAGAAATTAAGCACACTGTTTCATATAGATACATGACAGTGGCAAGACATCAACTTCTTTAAAACATGTCAAGTGAGGAAAGAGAAAGGCAATTGTTTCATTATTTTCACTTTTGTATAATAAATATATTTTTGCTAGGTATGTCCCAGACTGGAATGCAGTGTGGAATTACGAAATGCACAAGTGCAAAGCAGGCACATTTTAGTGTTTCTGTGTTAATGTCTTTACTGAGAATACTAAAAGCTTAGTTCAAATTTAATGAATTCTCTTTATGTATTCCTTCTGTCTAGTACTATCTGTCAACATACTCTGAGGAATTTTGTGGTTGTATTTTTATGTTTGTATTAACAATCAGAGTTTTGAGTTGATGAGAAAAGTATATTAGTATCACCAGAAAACATTACCTACATACCTTTCTGCATACTTATGGACAGATCATTGCAAAGTACAATAAACACAATTGCTCAAAGTTTGAAAATTCAGGAATTCCTTGCTCCTTTGACCAACATTTTCACCATTTGTTTGATGATTACAACCTTTTTGGGCTCTTTTCAAAAGATATGATATGAACCAATATCTGCACTTTCCCCTAATTCCATAGTACCATAGATTCTGAAATGTAATGTATGGTTGTCAAAGTTTGTGATCTCAAGGAATAGCCTGTTTTGAGTTTTCCTTCATAAAGTGCACTATAGAATTAATAAATATGAATATAAAGCTCCATTTATCAATGCCCTTTGTCGAAACACAAACTTTTCCAGCCTCAATAAGCAATAACTTCTGAAGAAGCTCTTCAAATTAATAGTTGTTGCACTTGCAGCTAACCTACTGGCACTAGTTTATGTGGCCAGCTGGTACAGAAACAAGGAATTTCATTTAAATTACTCTAGTACAGTAATGATTTGCTAACAATTAATGAAAATTTTGAGAATTTTTAACAAGATTCCTTTATTATATAAAAAACACAGATGATAACTTGAAATGAACTTCCAGTGTGCTATACTTTAAACCGACCATTGAAACAAAACACACCACAGCAATTCCCTGTGATTTTCCAACAGTTCTGTTACAAGAGACAGCATGCAAATTGTATGTCTATCTTCCTTTGCCTTTTCAGTGGCTTAATACATGAAAAAAGCATTGTTCACTGAAATTCTATGACAGGTAAGTTATTTTGAAGAAAGTAACTTCTTTTGTGGTGCACAATATCACCTTTAGAAGAGCAGGTCAGTGATAGTAGCAGTACTTGACTTAGTTCCAAATGTAAGTCAGGGTTTTGAAGACAAAAGAATCTATAGCACTGGTACCTTGTGACCTTAGTAAGGCATTCAATTGTACCTAATGTAAGGCAGTCCTCAGCAATGTAAAATCGTATGGTGTTGTGGGAGTGTTGAGCAAATTCTTGAATCTTACCTGAATAACAGACAGTAGATTGTATCAGTGCAAGGATCAGTCTCATTGACCAGAAGTTGAAATAGAGTGCAACGTAGCAGCCTGTAATGGAGTCTTTATTGTTCCTGATTTTTGTTAATGACATAAGCACCAATGGGCACACCTTGCAGTTTGCAGATAATAACATTTGTTCTCAAAAAGAGAGAATGTTGGTCAGTCTTTTCAACAAGTAGAACCCATATTAAGCAAAGACAATGCCTAGTTTACTATGAAAAAGATGAAAATTAATGAATACAAAACACAGAGAATGACATGCAGCCTTATTGATACTGGAGCACTGGGTGGCACAGCAGCCATTAAACTCATGGGCTTTTCATTGTTACTACGTTAACATAGCAAAAGCATACATAAATTGTATATTCCAGACTTTCCTGGATCCTGTATCTCCTGAGGAAATTAAAGGGTGTAATAGCAGACCAATAGTACTAACAGTGTACACTCTAATGTTCAAAATCTGCATGAGACCTAGGGTGCGGCTGTGGAGTCACTCTGCAGGCTGCAAGACTATACATTGCTGTACAAAGAAATGCAAAAAATGACCATGTAAACCAATTGTTTCTAGATTATGAGTTCTGACTGTTTGTAGACAATATTTATTCAACTGCTTTGCTCATACAGAAATAAATCATGAGCACTACAGAAAGAGAAATAAATCTCATCAACATAGCACTGGCAGTAGAGTCAGTAAAGAAATCCCTAGATGTTGATACACAAAAACATAAAGGGTGTCCACATGGTGTCTTTCAAACTGTTAAACAACTGTAACAACCAATGGAGCAATTTAGGAGAAAAATTTTGTCTGAACTATGCACTGTGTTCTAGTACTGATTTCATAGTTGTATTACCATTTTACAGTATATCATAATGTATTTGTTCTCTTTAGTATATTTATTAGTATCAGTTTTAGTATCATAGTTTAAATTGAAGTGTTGCATTCATTTTATTGTAGAAATACTACTGTAATCTTGATGCGTTCTGTTGAACTATGGCTGGTGAACAACACAGAGCTGGTAATAAATGAACATGATGTCAGATTGCTTTTGATGATAATAAGCAATATTATCCGAACCACATGATTATTTGCGTGGCTCTGTGTTATAATACTGCAAATTTCGGAAGGTGTGAGTGGGCAAGGAAAAAGTTATCTTGGGAGCAGCACAAAGCTTTTACAATGACTGGGTACAGAAGGATTGATAAAAGAAGAAAGTTTGTCATGAATGTTCCTGAAGTGATTGTTGAATATTTCACACAAATTTTTTGCTCAGAAGAAATACCATCTTCATTCTTAATGCATGTTATTGATTGAATTTTTTTTCCTTTTTACCAACAGACGCATTGATGACTTTCCATACTGCTTTTGATTTATTACCTGAATTGAGTACAAACTGCCAGTTGTACATTTTCTATGCTTCACAACAAACTTGTTCAGTTTAAAATAGTTATTGAATAATTTCTGTCTGTAGTTTTACTGTAAGAATATAGCAGTCTATTATTTCCACAAAAGGTTTGTATTCCTGACATCAGCAGTTTATTTCTAGACATTTTGCATATATTTGGCTTAGATTTAAGTTTGATTGGAAATGCCACATCTTAATGTTTCTACAGAATACTCAAATTCTTGTACGTTACAGTTAACATCACTATCACAATGCACACCCTTCCATTCAGTTTCATGGAGCACATGTGTGAAAGTCAATAGGCTGTATTATTTTTAATGAAATTTTTCAAACTTTCCTGATGATCTGTCAACACCTTGAGGGGTCAGATATTCTTCCAGATATCAGCCCTTCACTGCATGTCTATCCTCCTGCTGTTCTTTTTGCCATCGCTCATATAATATGTCTGGGTTAGTTTTGGGGATGTGTTCTGAAGTTTTAGTATCCTGGCATCAGAACAGTCCCTCAATTGTTTTTCTTTCTTTCTTCATTTGCCATCTCCAACCATTCCTCTGCTTCAACATTTGAGATTCCTCTTTGTTTCTTCTTCCTCCCAAGTGTAACACGTTAGGTGTTAGTCCGAACCCCGGGTCGACACATAGGGGTCGCACGTATACCCTGGTACATGCCAGGCCCAGGGAGGGGTGACTGGCTGAGCTCTTACCTTCCCAAATTGCCAATTTGTTACTCTATCAGGAGTTTCAAAGGTGTGACCTGAGGTGTGAACAATCACCTAAGGCAGGTGAGCCCCTCTTAGAGGGATCCCAGTTGGAAGGAGCACGCCATCGGAGATGCTGAGAATCATGGAAGATTTTCTCGCAATAAGCCAATCATTATTTCGGTCTACATCTTGTACTAAATGTAAATGGAATGAAGATGAAGTTTCAGAGAATCTCCCAGCAGTACCTCGGACCTTCATGATATCACATACTGAGAAGGTCAGACCTTTGTTACTGTTAATGTGTTTATTATTCAAAAATGTGTTGATGCAATTGCAGGCCCTGTGAAATCTTGCTCCCATTTATGCAATGGAAATTTGTGTTTGGAGTCTAATTGTGATTTCAGGCCCAACAATTGCTTGAAGCTTCACTCCTCACAGCTATCCTTTTCATGTTGAGGCCCACTGAACACTGAATTCTTTGCATGGTGTTATTTACACTAGGCTGCTTGGAGGTTTAACTGAGGGAGGATTCCAAACTTACCCCTCTGATCAGGGTATCCCTGCAGTCCATCAGGTAATGAAAAATGTTAATGCAACATTAGTGCCTACATGTACTCTTTTGTTCATGTTTGATTGAGTACTGCTTCCACCAAAGATCAAAGTAGATTGTGCAGTGATCGTGATCCAACTGTACATTCCAAACCCAATGTGTAGGCACCAGTTTCAACATTACAACCAAAGTCACACGTCCTGTTAAAACATGACCAAACAAGTTATTTGTGGTAGGGTTGCTCAGAAGGGTGATTGCCCACCCCATCCTTCATGCTGCATCAATTGCAACGGCGATCATCAGCCTCATTCAGAGAATGTCCCATATATCTTGATGAGCTGGTCATCCAGGAGATCTGGTAGAAGGAAGAAGTGCCTTACCCTGTTGCTTGCAAGTTGTTGGCTAGACAAAAGCCCTGTGTTTCACCATCTGGCACTTACAGTACCATTCTTGTTACGCCTTGCTCCATGAAGGACCTGGCCACCCAGTCTTGCAGCTTCAAATTATGCACTGCAGTTGTAAATTCGCCAAGCATTGCGGTAGCATATCCATTTCCTTCTCCTCCAGCTGTGTAACAAATCATCAAATCTTCGCCTCCTGCAGTGAAATTACCTGCTACACAACTAGTAGGATGGAAAGGAGAAAAGGAATACTCTCCTGATGATTATTTATGTAACTCCTGCCAGCAAAGTTCTGAGTCTTCTTCTGCCAACCACAAAAGTTCTAAGAAATCAAACAAAGGCAAACGGTTTTCCCCTTCCCTGACTCTGAGCTCCTCTTCAATGGTGTCACTGCATTATACCCTTAGCTAGCTGACCTACATTTCACTAGTGCACACTGCCTACCATTTTCCTTACGTAGAATCTGCAGGCCAACCCAGTGAGAATGCCAACACCTCTGTAGATCTCATGGAACAAGATCCTCCAGCCTGTACACCCTGTAACAGTGAGTCTTCAAAGGCTGTCACTCAGCAGCCACCAAGGAGACAAACCTTCATTTTTTTTCCTCGTCCCCTTTCACCATTATGACCCTCCTCCAATGGAACATTCATGGCATTAGATCCAAGGAGGAGGACCTATGGCTGCTCTTGGAATCGTAGCGTCCCCTCTTTCTCTACCTCCAAGAAACAAAACTGCATTCTTGGGACTGCTTTGACCTCTCGTATTTCCTTCTGGTCTGTTTTGACCTTCCTACTGAGGACAGCATTCCATATCATGCTGCTCATTTGGGATGGCGTTCATAGCCAAACCATCTTACTGCCAGGTGTTGCAGTCCACATTAGCCTTCCTCGCTTCACATTTTCTCTTTGCAACATACACATCCATCCATCATTTAGTGTCACCAGGACAAACTTCCTCCAACTTACTGATCAACTCCCTCACATCTGCTCAGTGTCTTTAATGCACACTCTTCCATTTGCAGCTCTTCCTGAATCTGTCAGTGTGTGCCCTCTTGGCTGACCTCAATCAACTCAACCTCTCTATTTTAATAATGGAGCACCGATGTTCCTCTCAGACTCCACACACAACTATTCCCATTTGGACCTGTTGTTGTGCAGTGCCCAGTTTGCCTGTCATCTAGAGTGGTCCATTCTCTCTAATATGTACTCAAGCATACATCTCCCATGTGCTATCTGTTTGCTGACCCCTATCCCATCTACGTGTAGACCCAGTTGGCAGCTTTGTAAAGCTGACTGGAGGTTTCAGTCCTCCCTGGATACCTTCAACAAACATTTCCCCAGTTGTGATGATCAGGCAGAGTACCTCACGAACGTTATCCTTACCGTCATAGAACATTTCATACCTTGCACTTCATCTCTACCGTGCTGTGCACTGGTCCCCAGGTGAACTGAGGCATGTTGCAACATGAGTTGTGTGTGAAGACCTGCTCTCTGCAGTTTTAACCATCATGCTATGATGTTGAACTGTTCTCATTGTAAACAGTTTCATGCACAGTGTCATTGCATTCTTTGCTATAGCAAAACAGCTACCTAGATTTCATTTTCTAGTTCTTTTAACAGTTCTACTTCCTCTTCTGTCATGTGGGGGCAGCCACAATCGCCTGTTTGGGACTAAGGTCCATTCCCTGATTTCCAGGGGGAGGTGATGTCATCTGTGGTGATTTCAAGCTCCACCCACTATCATCCCACCTTCCTCCCACAGAAACGAGTTGAGGTGGCTTGGGTGATACCCTTCTCCTCTCAGAGTAGTGAATGCTACAATGCTGCCTCTACCTTGAGGGAACTAGATCATTCTCTCACTTCACCTCGATCTTCCATCTCAGGGCCAGAAGATGTTCGCATTCAGATGTTGTAGCACTTTTCTATCACAGGCAAGCACTTTCTCCTTCATACATACAATCGCATTTGGGCAGATGGCACATTTCCCAGATGCTGATGTGAAGTCACTATCATACACATATCTAAGCCCAGTAAAGACAAACACCTTGCTTCTAGCTACTGCCCCATTTCTTTCATCAGCTGTATTTGCAAGGTGATAGAACATATGATTATGGCTGGTTGGTGTGGTGGTTCTAACCTCATAATCTACTAACCACTGCACAATGTGGATTTCGAGCGCACTGTTCTGCTGTTGACCAGCTCATCACCCTGTCAACCCACGTCATTGACCATTTTCTGACAAAATACCCAATGCTGGCCATGTTTTTTGATTTGTTGATAGCTTATGACACCTGCTGGAGGACTGGTATCCTCTGTACTCTATACATGTGGGGCTTTCAATGCCACCTGTTCTGTTTCATTCAAAAATTTTTAAAGACCAGGTATTCAAGGTACGTGTGGGTACATTCTTGCCAGACACCTTCATGCAGGAAAATGGGGTGCCTCATGGTTCCACCTTGTGTGCCATACTCTTTGCTACAGCCATTAATCCTACAATGGCCTGTCTCCCACCAGATCTCACCGGCTCTCTTTTTGTTGACGATTTTGCAATGTACTGCAGTTCTCCACATACTTGTATCCTTGAGCAGCGTCTTCAGAAACATCTTGATCGTCTTTACTCATGGAATATCGACAATGGCTTAAACTTTTCCACTGACAAGACAGTTTGTATGAATTTCTGGCAGTGCAATCGGTTTCTTCCACCATCTTTACATTTTGGGCTTGTTGCTTTTCCATTTGCTGAACCTATGAAAATCTTGGAGCTCCTGCTTAATAGAAAATTTTCCTGGTCCTCCCATGTGTCTTGCCCGGCTGCACGCTTTACCGAGTGTCCTGATGTCTTACATGGTCTCAGCACTACTTTCTGGGGAGCATATCAGACCATCCTCCTCCATTTGTACCAAACTCTTGTCCATTCGAAATTAGACTATGTGTGTTTCATTTATCCATCTGCATGCCCATCCATTTTACACCATCTTAATAGAACCGAGCATCATGGAATCCGCGTGGCCACTGGTGCCTTTTACACTAGCCCAATTGAGAGTCTCTATGCAGAAGCTGCCGGACAACTGCTGTTATACCAGTGTGATGTTCTCCTCAGAATATATGCCTGCTGTCTCCCATGCCTAGCCCTTCATCCTGCACCTCCTTTTTCTATGACTCCCTTGACAGCCAGTATGGGGTGCATCCCTCTTCTCTGTTATTTCCCAGAGTTTGCTTTCAGCATCTACTCCAACAGCTTAACTTCAGTCTCCCTGCCACTTTCCAGGTTGGTATGAACCCTTCACCACCTTGGATTACATGGGGGCCTGTGTTTATTTTGGACTTCATTTACTTCCTAAGCAAACTTCTCCTGATTTGGTCTATCGTAGTAAGTTTCTTGACCCTTGCACACAACATATTGACAGCACCTCTGTGTACAGTAACGGTTCTAAGACTGACTTCGGAGTCCTGTTTGCTTTCATCATTGACACCAACCATTTTCGGTATTGGCTTCCAGAACACTGCTCAATATTTACAGCAGAGCTCCTTACCCTGTATCAGGCTACCTAATACATCCAGTGAGACAAGTTTTTATTTGTGTTGTATTCCAATTCTCTCAGTGCCCTTCAGAACCTCTGTCTGCTGTACAAAGTCCATTCTTGGTACAGTGGGTCCATGGAGGCTACCATTTTCTCTCTGTTGAGGAAGACATTGTGATGTTCATACAGTATCCTGGTAATGTCAGTCCGATGGGAAGGCTGCTGATGCTGTTCACAAGGCTGCAGCCCTCTGACCTCATTCAGATAGCTCTTCCAACTCTTTGGATGATCCCTATGTTGCCATCCATTGGCAAGTGGTATCACTTTGGCATCACCAAAAAATGGCTCTAAGCACTATGGGATTTAAAATATGAGATCATCAGTCCCTTAGAAGTAGAACTACTTAAACCAAACTAACCTAAGGACATCATACACATCCATGCCCAAGGCAGGATTCGAACCTGCAACAGAAGCAGCAGCGCAGTTCTGGACTGAAGAGCATAGAACCACTCAGCCACAGTGGCCAGCTTGGCATCACCATTGGAGCATTCTCCATGGGAACATGCTCCAGGGAATTAAACCTCTCCCAGTAGCTTGGCCAACCTCATCAAACGAGGATATTGTTTTTGCTAGGTTGCATATTTGGCATTGTCGTTTTAGCCAATGCTATTTGTTAAGTGGTGATCCCCTGCCACTTTGTGCTCACTGTCATCAGCCTTTGATGATTCGCTATTTCCTGACAGAATATCCTTGTTTTAACCACTTATGTTCTCATATATGTTTGCTTTCTGATTTGTAGGCTGTATTAGCAAAGGATGCATGGGTTGTTGACGATGTTTTACTCTTTATCCTACATAGCATCATGGCGAATGGCATTTAATCTTTGGTTCAGGACCACCACTGTCTCTACAGCATATTTTGTGGACCTTATTCTTAGCCCGCTTTCCATCAGTCTCTTGAGTTCTGTTACTTCTTGATATTATAAGATTATGACATGGGAATGTATAACCACAGTTGCTTTTGTGGCCTAAAATACTTGACACCACTGAAGCCACAAATGACAGAGGTTTTGGGGTCAGTGGTAGACACACTACAGAGCATCTAGTTCAGAGCTGTCCTTGAAGTAACCAATTTGTAACAATTCGTTGTGTCACTGTGGTGCTAACTACTGCAGATGCAGCGCAATTCACCAGAGCCACACACCTAATATGATGGTCTTCCCTCTCAGTAGAGACATGTGACCGTCCAGAACCCTTATCTTCTTGTGACTGTACTTTCTTGTGACCACTGCTGCCAGTGATCATGTACAGTGGTTACATTTCTGCCAAGTCTTACTGCAGTATCACAGAAGGAACATCTGGTTTCTCATAGCTCTATTACATGAACTCACCCAAACTCAGTGAGGTGCTGATAATGGCATTTTGTTGCCTTAAAGGTATACTTGACTAACATGAACTCGTTATGTTTGGTCCCAAAGGTCACCAATGCTGTGGTCATTACAGAGCGTATTTAAAGCAAACCTGATTTGCATCCTCATAGTGGCACTACTAGTGGCCCTCTTATGCGACTAGCATGAAATTTCAATAGACATCATCTTTCAGATGCAGAAACACATATACCAACTTTCATTTGTGTCACAGAACTCCCTCTTGGTGCTGCAATTTTTTTTTTTTTTTTTTCAGTCAGTGTATTTAAGTACATCCTCGCACAGCCATGGGCACCTGCATGGTACCCTCCACTTCCTCTACCAATTTGTTTACACACCATCCAGAGAGGAATCATTCCTAGAACCCAAAAACTCCAAATCCCTTGTATGTTTGTGATTTATTATTGATATCTTCATGATCTGGACCTATGGCCAAGATGTCCTATCTTCATTCATCCACAACCTTAATATCTCTCCCACCTTCTTCATCTGGTCCTCTTCAGCCTATTCCTGGCATTTACTTCCACCTTGCTTTCGGCTTCATTTATATCTTTGTCCACATCAAACCCACTAATCACCAACAATACCTACTTTTTCAGCACTGTTACCCTTTACGCACCAAACAATTGTGCCCATGTAGCATGGCCACTTGTGGACAGCATATCTGCTTTGACGATAATCTGTGACATACCCATAACCTGTTGATGCACTTGGCTCCATGTATCTCAAAGCCTCATATTTCATGGTTTTGAAATAATATGCTGAATACCAATTCTATAAAGGATAGTGCAAAATTATCTAGACCACACAATAGTTAAATTTAATAGTGGTTTCTCCTATTTTATTTGGAACATAGCAATGTTGATGGCCAGTTCCAGATTTAAAGATCACAGTTTAGACAGGTGAAGAGACACACACCTCTTCCTTCATCAACACATCTGTGTGAGAATTAATTCAACCACTAATCAGAGTCACAATGTTTATTGAATTTAATAGTGGCATAATACGCAGTGACAGCAACGTGCACTTAACAGTGTCCATTATATAACTTGCTATACAATCACCAAAACGAATTTTACTGTCCAGTAAGATGACCCTTTGCATTTACATATGTGACACATGGGTGTCATGCAGATGATGCCAGAGCACAGATTTTCACATGAGGTATTAGGTCTTTGATAATTACCCTGGACTTTGACTCTGAATGTTATAGTATGTTTCTGAGAGCTAGGGTGTCACAGAACTTTCTGATGCATTGATGTTGTTTGTTTGGTATTACTTCCATGAGTCTAACACAACTGGACATAGAGATGTTACCTGGTTGCTCACCATTCACAGACTTTCACTTTAATCAACACAGTGATGTAAGCACCTCACTAACAAGTTAAGCTCTGCTTGCTTTGCATGATGCATAGTTAGAACTGTGTGTATTAGAGAGTGTAGCAGAACTGTCTACTTTGCTTACATCCGTTTGGCTATCACCTATGGCCTAACCCTCTGGGGCCATAATAAGGCAAAAATGAAAACCATATTCACCTTACAAAAATGGGCTGTTAGAATAATTTCAAACAGTATGAGGCTAACAACTTCCAAACAGTTATTTCAACACTTAAATATTCTACTCCTACCATGCCTTACATAAAAAAGTGTTGTTAATATAAAAATGCACATTGATAATTATAAAACCAACTAAGATCCTCATTCCTACAATACAAGAATGTGCAATGACATCCACATAAAAAGAGTAAACAAGGCTTTAACACAACAACAAACCAGCAGTCAGGGTACTATTTTGTACAACAAATATCCAACTCAGCTAAGAGAAATAAAATCATTGTCTAAATTCAAGGAAGCAATATTTAAATTCTTAATGTCCAACTACTATTACCATATAAATGAATACCTGCCCTTGTAGCAAGTAACTACATTCATTTACTGTAAGTTAATAGTACCACAAATCAAATGCTTGCGACAACCTCAATGAAAATTTTTCTGAACAAAAGTGTTAAATCAATTATTTACTTGTAATGTATTTCATGTAAAAGATCCTTCTCGTACTTTTATATTGTTACAGTAATCAAAGTTGTACTGCCCAAAAATATTGTGATGGGTACAATGAACCATTGTAGTATGTAGGAAACTGTACACCCTTATCTTATTTTTGTTGCGTTATGTTCTTTGACGAAATCCATACAATGTACATTGTCGCTGAATGAGTAAACTACTACTACTAATACTACTACTACACAGAATGTTGATTTTGGGGGAGGGGTGGCTATTTAAAGACAGGGACAAGAACATTATGTGATTTATGAAATTACTTAATGTTTTTAAATTTTGCTCAGCTAGATTCCACTATTTTGTGTGGACTTGAGGACTTTACTATTATCTCGTTTATGAAAAATGTTTCAGGTTAATAAATGATAAAAGCATGTGAAACATCATTATGTTTTTGTAGTCTGACATCCCATATCTACAAATAGGGCATCTATCCTGAAATCCATATTTTATGATCTTCAGTTATCCAAAATCTTAATTAGTGACTGAATTAATTAGTGAGAGTTATTCTCTGATTCAGAAACAAATATAGCAAAAAATTATGTAATCTAAGTTCAAAATCTTGCCGATATTAAAGCAAAATAGGCCATTCAAATTATGAGTGTCCAAACATTAATTAGCCATAACGTTTATTTTGTGAGCCTTCTAGTGAAACTACACTATTTTGATCAAGAAGGTAAATACAAACAATTGAACAACAAATTTATATGGCATTTCACATAAATAAAAATTTTACGTATTCCTGTATGTCTTACACATTGCATGTGTGACAGCAATAAATACAGAATGAAAAAGTGAATGAATTTCAGTTATTCGTGTGGGCAGAAAACACAACAGTTGGAGTATTTTACAACTTGCTACATCTCTTCATCCTCCTACTGAATTAAACAGACTGTTATTGATGATTAGCTCACTGGATAATTCGGTGGTCTATAAGAGTCTATTATATGTATCAAAATGCATAAAAAAGAAACAATGTTATCATAATGCTTTAAACTAATTTTCAAATCAGGTATCCTAAATAAATATTACCTAACAGCTTTCCCTGGCCATCTTATGACATAAAATTTTACAATGTTTCTAAATATACAAGTGCATAGCATTATATGTACATAACTATAATATTTCAAAACACATTTATATCAGAGAACCTCATGGGCAATAACTTATTCTTGATATTTCCCAAATTTTTCACTGTGTTAACACAGTTCATTACTCATTATTGGTACCATCTTCACAAAAACCACTCTCACAGTTTGCTGTAGTTTCCTTGTGTAATTTC
This sequence comes from Schistocerca gregaria, assembly GCF_023897955.1. NCBI lineage: Eukaryota > Metazoa > Arthropoda > Insecta > Orthoptera > Acrididae > Schistocerca > Schistocerca gregaria. Next base: position 102,018,614 of record NC_064931.1, read on the forward strand.
TCCTTCAAATGTTCACTCACATCCATTGTATTCTATTGTACTGATGCAAAGTGGTGTTCAGCATTTACAAACATGAATAGACAAACAAATTTTCTAAATTAGAGCAGTTGTAATTCCTATCTCTATATTTCTAGTAAGAATGATTATTCATTAATTGGAAATTTACTTATAAATGAACATAACTATCAGTATAATGTCACACAGAAAATTTACAACACATGTATATAAATCAAATGAGAATGGAGCTGCTTTATTTACTCAACTGGTCTCCTCTGACTCTGACCAATTAACCTTCTTGAAATGAAGTTAGTGAAATACTCTGCATGTTTAATTCCTGTTACAAAATAATAACATCAAAGAAATGAACTTTGCAGCAATTTATATTAAACAAGTCACTAACTAAATTAGTAAGTCACATAGCTCCATCAAATAATTTTCAGTATTTTATCTTTTTTTTTATATAAAAGAATCACTCTGTTTCTGAAAACAGTGCTGTAATGTCCAGCAGCTTCTCAACAAGGTATGTCATATTTCTTGGGCATGTCATCACAACAAAAGAACATTCTCTTGTATATCATTTCACTTTCCAATTTATCAATTCTCATTATACTGCTTATTTATTCCCTTACAAACACATTGACTGAAGAGGTACTTTTGCAAAAGAAGCTGTTACAAAGACAGGGTACCTAATTATTGCTGTTTCATATATACTTCATAGTACTTCATATTCACTTTATATTTCACCAATTCATTATTATCTACTTCTCCATTACATAATACATTGCTGCTTCATATATTTCATTCTGCTTGGCGTTATACACAAAAAATGACTATTTGATAGTTCTCAGAAGCAGCCACCCATATTAATGGCAAGACGTTACTCTCTATAACATAGCAGAGAAAAACTTATTCAAATGATCACTTTATTTTCCTCATGTTTGAAGAACAAGTCTCTGACACACTTTGTTCTCACTGAAATTTAGTGTATGCAACATATATTTTTACTGCAATATTCGTAATCTTGGCCTGAAAGACTTATAATATGGTACACACTGAACGTAATTACATTTTACATTGAACCAATGACTTTCTGAATTTCATATACTTAGGGGACGTTGGGTTAACTGCTTCTCAAAGCTAATTGGACCATCACAATTATAAACAATTCAAGAGTAATTGGTTTTTTTTTTGTACCATAAAAACATTCCATTAGGTGGGCTGTACTGTGTGAGCTAATATGAATGTTGTCCATTAGCCACATTTGCAGATATAGATAAAAAACTGAAATCTGCTGGTAAGAGTAGTTTATTTTTGCATTTAACAATTTCTCCTACAGTTTTACTTGTTTGAGTTAGGTTAAGTGTTTATTGCTTTATGACACTCCATGAAATGTGAGCTGTGGAATTAAATGTATCAGTAAAATCTGCGGTTAAGTGGATTGGTTCAGTTAACATCAAACAATTTTATACAAACATCTAATAAATTACATAAATGTAAGCTTTGCACTTTCAAGTAAAAAACATTTTTCACACAGTTTTATTTACTTTCTGTTGGAAAATGCCTGGAAATTCAACTTTATGTTGACCTCTTAAGGCTAAATATAGCAGTGCCTGCTCTGATTTCATGAGTAATTTCAAAGAAACACATTCTAGTGCCCAAGAATTACCACATATAACATTACAGCCCTTGTTGGCTTATTGATTTATTGATCCATCTTTAAGCAATTTTCATGCAATTGATGTCGTCATTTTACGTACACTATATAATTACAAAGTTAGTCATACATTTTTAACATTCTGAATGAGTAAATATGTTTTATACTGCACATGTTTAGTAGTCATTAAACATAAATGTGTCGTGCAGAGTGACAAAAGGGGGTACTGTAAGTGTAACACAATACACAGAAAATGACTCTGAGCACTATGGGACTTAACATAACACAATACACACGCTAAGAAAAACATTTTAACAAATATAAATGAGATAGGTTTAATACAAGTTTACCATTGGGGAAAATGCATTATGTAAATAAAGCACAACAGCATGGTACAATAACATTTTTAGTGGAACTTATGTAATAGGGTGGTCATGTCATACAGCAGTTAACTATTGAGTAAAAATAAATTATGTAAATAAAGCAGAACCGCATGATACAATAACATTTTCAGAAGTGCTCATGTAATATGGTGGTCATGTCATACAGCAGTTTTAATAGATTACATCATTTTTATTACATACTTTAAATTCTTCTATTGTATAGGATGCTTTTCGTCCAAGCCACCTTTTTGTAATATTTTTGAAGACATTCAGTGATACACTGTATGCTGTAGGTGGTAGCATGTTAAATAATTGTATCCGTGTGTATGTGTAACTGTTTTGATTTTTTTAAAGCCTAGTAACTGGCGTAGCATTTTCTTTGGTATTTACTGCCTCTGACATTTGGAAAGGCTTTAGTGTTAGTAGTATCAAACATATCAGTTCACACATATTTAATGCCTATGATTTTTTTATCGTCTTACTGTGACAAATTTTTGTATGTGCATGCATGCGTGTGATGCACCAACTGCGGCGGATTATACGTTGCTGCTGCAATGCAATTTCTTTTATAAGTTTTTGTTCACCTACTTCTTTACAGCGGTAGATCTTCGCACGTAAAACTCCTGACTGCAGCTACTTACGAGATCACAGAAAACCAGTGTTGAGGAAACTGTAACCTCATAGCTACACGCCGGAGGCTGCTGTAAGTAAAACTTGCTGAAAATTTTCTATGTACTTTAAAGAAATGATTCGAAAAGGGGATGTCACTCGTACTTTAAACATGAAGTTCAAATTTAAACCTTCACTAGATCTTTATTTCCGTTAAGCAAGATCATCAGCCAACATTTATGAAAATTACTAAAGTTTCTGCTCACAGTTGTCACCATACCTAAAACAGCCTAAACTTTTACCTTCCCAAATTCCAAAACCAATTAATTACTTGTAACACAGTCAATAATCGGCCAATTACTTCTACACACAATATTCAGTGGTTGTCTTTAATAAAAGTTTATGCTCACAATAAAATACTCAGTAAGAACATACTCAGTACCGCCACGCTATATAATTCAAAGTTCACTCGCGATTTTCGTTGGAACGAATTATCACAACACTCTAAAGTTTCTGGTCACTACCATATACCATTAACACTGGACCATAACATGGAAGTCATCACAAGACTTCATCTTACACATAATGCAAAAAGTCACATGCAGCATAACCACCTCCAATCAAAGCTAGCTCGCGACTCCCCCCTCACTCTCCCACACTCAAAACTATAACTCCTTGCTAGGCGGCCAACCATCACGCTTCTCATTGGCTGTCAGCACTTACGACCAATAAGAACTCGCTTCTAGGGCACAGCTCGCGCCACAATCTAGCAAGCACCAACCACTTGTCTAGGCTCATTGACGTCATCAAATTAAGTAACACAAAACTCTCTAATTAGATAAACAAAAGAAAATGAACTATAAGCTTTACTCTACATCTGGAAATTTATTATGTAGTTGCGAATGTTCTGGCTGTCTTATACATAAGCATACATACTTGGACATCCGACATTCACTAGTAGGGGAACCACTAGTGGATTCGTTCCCATGTTACAGAGTTGGGACACTTGCCAGTTCCCATAGAGAATTACATTAATGATTTTTAATAATGCCGAACGTCCCACATACACTCACGCGTACATGCTCATTCACAAGCACCCTAACACACAATACACATATTTACTTAGAATTCTTGAAATTATTATTATAGAAAAGTTACAGAGGTTTTCTGAAACTAAAAACTTTCCAAATTTATATATGAACACTGAAAGTGTTATCAGATCATCGTACATAGTCACTGAAGGTGAACTATTACATCATTGTATATATTTAAATTATTGAATGTCAGAAAATTACGTTTTTTTTTTTTTTTTTAGTGAATTTTACTAACTTCCAAAGTACCACTATTTTTGATCTCAGACATTGACATATTGTTTGTTTTCACAACAGAAGGTTGTATATCAAATATGACGTTCCTCAGGTTATTCCTTTATTAGTTATTAATATTTTTCATTTCGTACAATGTAAGTGGCCCGCCAGCACTACTCCACTGCTTTCACATGCGCAGCTGCAACAGATGGTCGTGACGTCAGCCTGCAGGACACAACTCATCCGTTACTGACCGTATAATACTCTACGGGCTTACATTGCAGCCCACATACATCCTGAAGTAAAGCTTTCAATAGACAAATGGGCAATCGTGCACTAGTTGCAATGCCACATTACGTACCAGACAGACATCTCCCAATTTGGCAACAAATAACACATATTTCACTGGGAGAACATGCAAGCGCATCTGCAGATGACAATGTTGAGAATCTTGGACCAGCCAGAAGATAATCAAACAGAAATTACACATACATTATAAGTTTCGCAATGTACTAATATGGGTGCATGGAAAACAATGAGACATACAAGCAAACAAAAACAAACTGTCCTTAATAGTACAACAGTTCAACAATGAACAGAGGCAGCAGCAGAAGACAGAAGAGCACAGCTATTGCCGAAAAGGCATAAATTAAATTAAGTATGACAAATACTGGCAGAAAGCAGCAGTAGCTCTGAAGATCCTGATCATGTCCAGTACGTTGATTCCTCTGATGCTAACTTGTACGCAAGTGGCTTTGAAAACTTTGAAACAGTGCAGAAAGGTGACTTCATTGTAGTTAAGGTACAAGATAAAACTGACACAAGTAGTCACAATTATTTGCTGGAGTGATTAAAATGTATGTTGATGACTGAAGTAAAATTATATAAGACAGTAGGTTATAATACAAAATTTGCAGCTGCAGAAAAAGATACCTTTGTTGCTTCAAATGAAATAATTACCAAACTATCCAATGCACTAGGTCTCACTATGAAGACATGATTTGGTTCCAGAATAATATCACTAAACTCAGTGTGCACTAGTTTTATTATTTCTATCATTTTTTCATTAATATCCTCATAAATGTGTGTTTATCATTGTTACAAAAGTTCTTGCAATTTTTTGGTATTTACGGTCATGTAATTCATTTATTTAATTGAGAGGTCCAATTAACCCTGCAATATGGTCCAGGTTCCACCTGTTGCCTGCTACATACCTGAAAAGCCGCAAGTTACATATTTAGCTTTTTCTGTGCTTTCTTATAAGTCCTGGGGTATAAGGGATGTTTAAATGCTTTGGTGCAGATGCAGGAGACGCTGGCCACAGTTTGCGAAAAGCTGAAAGGACTTTTGGCTACAGTCAGCGATCCTGAGTCTTCTGCCTTGAGGTGTAGCAGTGGTGGATCATCCGGTATATCACATGGGAAACTTCAGGTGTCACTTGTCTGACCCATAGGCTCTGCTACTGTAGCAGCCTCCAGATGGCCCAGCAAGGGGTGTAGGCTTTGACTGCAGTGAGAATGGTGAGTGATAATGCTTTCACATCAGTCCTGCAGCAAGACGAGCAGGCAAATGGAGATTGGGGTTTGCTGCCAATTGGGATCTCCACTGTTAAGTATGTTATGGAGCCTCATAGAGAAATAGCATTCAAGGCCTGTAAGAAAACCAATGTGTACTCAATATATCTGCCAGAAGGCCACATCCAAAAAAGTGGAGGAGGCCTTGCATGCAGCTATCAAGCATGCAGGCTGCAGTCATCTGTGAGTTCTGGCTACTTTTGCCACCAATGATGCCTGTTACATGGGTTCTGAGTCTATCCTCAGTTCATAGCAGTGGCTCGTGGAAGTGGACAAGCCAGCTGGCCTCGCCTGTGGGGTGCAACCAGAGCTGGCAATTTGCAGCATTGTTTCCAGAGGTGATTGGGTTCCTTTGGTTTGGAGACCAGTGAAGTGTCTCAACCAAAGGCCCTACCACTATTTTTACCAGTACTGGTTGATATTGTTTTTCTTATGATGTGACAGTACATTATCTTTACATATGTGTACAATATTATACACAATGCCATAATATTAAACAGTCACACTAGTCAAATGATGATTTCATCGTTCATAATTTCCTCAGTTGAATAGTAGTATTTTCCACTTGGAGATCACATAGTTTTCTCTTTAGTGAACCTATCTCCATGATCAGTACATCTCTACCCTTGAGTTTATTGTAAATTTTCACTCCCATGTACTGGTGTGCCCGTTGGTAGAGTTTCAAGAGCTGTTGTGGAAGCATGAAATTATCTTTGTGTCTAGTGTTGTACATACGTTTGAAATGGTTTTCTTCTGTTAGCTCAGGTTTATTATGTAAAAAGATGATAATTTCAAATATGTACAGTGAAGGGATAGGCAATATTTTTAGGTTATTGAATAATGGGTGGAAGGATGTTCTGGGAGGGGCAGCACACATTATTCTGACAATTCTTTTTTAAAGTGGCAGTATTCGTAACATGTAGCTAGAATTTCCCCAAAAAATTAAACCGTATCTAATTACGGATTAAAAGTAACTGTGGTTCATCATTGCAGCTTATGTCTGTTATACCGGATCCATTGCAAAGGCAAGGCTGTTTAATGTTGCAGTTAATAATCTATATGTGCTTGCCAGCTTAGATTTTTGTCCAAGTTTAGTCCCAAGAATTTAAAGGACTGAGCTTGGTCCATAACTTGATTTTGTGTACAATACTGAAGTCACTGATTTTTGATTGATTGGTTCTCAATTGTGTAAACAAGGTCTTTGACAAGTTAAGTTTATGGCCATTATGTTGAAACCATGTATCTAGGTTGTTTAGTGTGTTTGTAACACCATCCAGAATTTCTCCCACATTTTGTTTTTCAAGGAGTACATAAGTACTATCACCAACATGACTGGCTAGGCATTGATATTCAGAAACTAGACTAAACTCCATCCGAACAAGCCTTGGAAGGCCCAACGGTACCGACCGGCCACTGTATCATCCTCAGCCCACCAGCATCACTGGAAGTGGATATGGAGAGGCATGTGGTCACCCCGTCACTCTCCCAGCAGTATGTCAGTTTATGAGACCGGAGTCACTACTTCTCAATCAAGTAGTTCTAAGTTTGCCTTAAAAGGGCTGAGTGCGTCCATCCAAGTGCTAGCCTATCCCAACAGTACTTAACATCGGTGATCTGATGGAAACAGGTGTTACCACTGCAGGAAGGCCACTTGCATTGATACTAAGAGGTAAATCATTTATGTAAAAGAGAAACAATATTTACCCTAAGATTCAGCCTTGAGGGACTCCTTGTGGTATTGTACCCCACTGAGATGTGTAATTTACAGTGTTAGATGTTATGATTACCCTTTGCTTCCTGTTTGTCAGATAAGATCTGAGCCACTGCAGAGCATTTGGTCTGACGCCATATCTGTCTAGTTTATGAAGCAGCATCGAATGCCTTTGCAAGGTCACAGAAGACACCTACTACTTTGTTGCTTTTATCTAGTGATGAGCAGATTTTTTCAATGAATTCATTAACAACACTCATGGTGCTTTTGCCTTTTTGGAACCCATACTGGTTTTTACGAATAAAACCATGTTTCACAATAAAATTTATTATATGGACAGCAGCTATATTTTCAAATACTTTGTATAGCACTGGAAGGATAGAGATGGGGGGTAATTTCACATATACTCTCTTGATCCTTTTCTGTGCAGTGGTTTTACCTCTGCATACTGAAGCACATCAGGGAAGATGGCATGCTCAAATGACTGATTGATTATTAAGGACAGAGGGTGTGCTACTTTATCAAACACAAATTTAATTACTTTGGTGGGTATTTGATCCCCTCCTGAAGCATTTTTGTTTGTTAATGACAAAATAGCATTTTTACATCTTAGGCTGAGATTTTACTAAGTATCTCAAAGTGGTCACTATTCTTGTTTAGCCCAAAGAAATTAACACTGTTTTTATAAGTAATCACATTTACGTCAGATTTTGTTACATTTATGAGAAACTTATTAAAACATTGAGCTATTTGAGAGCGTTTGAAATAGTAACGTTGTTTTGTACGTTTTTTGAAATTTCCTGGTGGTTACCTGTTGTACCTAATTCTGATTTAATAATAGACCATATTGCTTTAGTCTTATTCGTATGTCCTAAAATGAACTCATCGTTTGACATTCTTTTGGCAGCTTCAATTGCACTTTTAAATACAACATTATAATGTCCCACATAGTTAACAAATTCAGGGTTTTTATTGTGTTTCATTTCTTTATGTAAGTCTCATTTTCGAGCATTAGACACTTTTAAGCCTGGAGTCATCGTGTTTAGTTTACTTTTAACTTTTTGGTGCCAGATCCTAGGTGGGAATGAGTCATTGAATACCTATAGAAAACTTTTTAGAAAATTATCAAACTTCTCAGTACTTGACACACTATTATTTATGGGCCATTTCACTGCATCTATCTTGTTGCAAAATAGGTTTGAGTTAGTTTTACTAAAGTCTCTTTTCATAAAACCTTTATTAACATTTGGTTTATTTTTTCTGGCAGCTAAATAAACAATGCAGAATGGTCACAAATTCCTACGTCTAAACAGAACTTGGTTACACTGTTGAACACATAATTTGTTAAATTTTGGAAATTTGTGGTAAGATCCTATGGGACCAAACTGCTGAGGCCTTCGGTCCTTAAGCTTACACCCTACCTAATCTAACTTAAACTAACTCACACTAATGAAAACACACGCATCCACACCCTCCACAGGGAAGACTGCAATACACCTAAGACTGTGTGGCTACTCTGTGCAGCATGATTTGTTAAGATGTTGCCTATACAAGTAGTTGAAATGGCATTCTCTATAGTGAATTCACAAAAATTTAGTTTAAAACCAGAGTTATGAATCATGTCAACAAACTGTTTTGAGCCACTGTCTTGACTTATCATATTTACATTAAAATCACTGCTATGGTGATATTTTTTCTCCTTTCTTTCTTAAGTTTATCAAGAAGACACTGGAGTTCAGACAAGAAAGTTTTAGTTACTGCACTTCCCAGACTTCTGTAAATTGATATGATTACTTTTAGTTCAGCACAACTTTCAAAGAAGAATTCCTAACTTAAATAATCAAAATCTGTCTCTATTTCATATGTTATGCTGGTATCGGGAAGTATGCATGAGCCCCCATGGGATCTTTCTTTTCTGTAAAAGCTGCATATGTTATGCTGGTATCGGGAAGTATGCACGAGCCCCCATGGGATCTTTCTTTTCTGCAAAAGCTGCATGCTACATTGAAATGTTCCAGTTTATTAAAATATTTTATAGGGTCACTAGTTAACCGATGCTCACTTGAATGGACAACCTTGATTTTTTGCTTTGATTGTGGATAATTTGAAGGTATTCTATTTTTAAACTATCTGCCTTCAGGTCATTTATATTCCAATGCATTAAATAATTTTTTTCACTTTTCTTTATCTGTATAAGTATACGTTTTCATAGATTTCTTACCTCAGTTTTTTCTTCACAACGCTTAGTAATAAAAAAAATCCTTCTGATGGGCTAGTGGTGAGACTCTTCTCTTTTTAGGGAGACAAGTGACTCCTGTTGCTTCTGCTGTTGTTGATGTAGTTTCCATTATTGGTGTTGCTTTTTTCCCTTCAGTCCCGTCACTACACACAGCAACTGGTGCTGTTCCTTCCTCATTTATTTCCACAGGATAAGCTTGAACTACTGCTGCTGTTTTCAGAGTGCTAGCATAACTTTTCCTGTGACATATTCCTTATATGGTATCTGTTGTTGACACTGTATATGTACTGTCAATCTCCAAGTGATCTTTTGATTCTATTTCTGGGGTTTCTGGCATGAAGATAAATGGTCCACTTCCGGCCTTGAGAGATGACACTTCCGTTACCTCACACGTCTTATTTATAGAATTAGACACAACACACTTTTTGTTGAGAGGCATGGCTACCTAGATATCATGCTTAAAGCATAACTTTTGACAAATTATTTCTAAAAGCTTGCAAATAATTAATTTCTTTCACACTCTGTTCAGATGGTGGCCATAATTTGTGTGGAGTTTTCTTCCAAGTTCACACATATCCACAAATGTTGCATTTTTAAATTGTCTGCAGATATTTTGAACGTCTTTGTTTGCTTTTTGTACCTTTCATTTACAGAGGACCAGTTTGGTAGGTCATGGCAATCTGCAACTGAAAAAAGTGAACACATTTGTCTTTCTAAACTCAAGCAATCTTGGCATAAGAGAAATGAGTTCATTTCCATTGTTTGCTGCTATGTCGTATGTTCCAGTGACGAAAACAGAGAAATCATTTGTGCTCAGCTCCAATACTTTTTCACGGCTTACTGCAGTCACAGCTTTGAAACTAGCACCTATTTCAAAACGGCGTTGATTTTGTAAGTACATCTATTACTTCATTCGGTGGCTATTCCTCATTATTGACTATCTGCAAACAGATCAATTTTACTGCACTTGTTAAGGGAAGTTTACATGTTTCAAAAATAATGTTGTCAACTGCTATGTTTTCTTTTGAACTAGTGCCTTCTAGTATGAGGTACTCTGATGAACACTCAACAGATGAGATGCAGACAGCAAAATTAGATAACGTTCAGAGTAAAGACACATCAACTGTCAAAATTTTATCAGGAAATTGTTAAAAGATTTGTATCAAAGTTCCTGAGTTTACTCCCCTCTAGGTAATTTCTAATGCTCAAATTATTATTGAGACTGAAATCTGGCTCGAAGCCATGTAGAAATCTCTGAAGTATTTAGTGGGCTATGGCACATGTATCACAAAGACAGATTAGGCATCATAGGAGGGGAAGTATTCAACACAACTGACAAAAGTATTGTCTCTAATGAGATTGATTTTGAGGGTGACTCTGAGGTTATCTGGCACATACGACAAGTCTATGTGAGATCAAGTTAATCACTGGATATTTTCACTGCAGTGATAATTTTTGAGTCATTAAAGAATGTCTATGCCCAGTAGTGCAGAAATACCAAGATCATGCTACATTAGTTGAAGGCAACTGTAACGTACTAATTATAGACTGGGACGTCTATGGATTCATTCCAGGGTATATGGATAGACAGTCTTGTGAAATTCGAGGGTGGTTTGAAAAGTTCTTGGAAAGGAATAGAAAAAAAGTACTTACATCACTGAAACTTTATTTTTCAATGTAATCTCCTTGTAGATTAATGCACTTGGTCCAACGATGTTCCGCTCTGATCTCGAAAATGAGTTTCCTCCAGGCGTGTAAAATAGTTGTCAACTCCAGCTAACAGTTCTTTGTTTGAAGTGAATCTTCGTCTGCCTAGTAAAATTTTCAGTTTTGGGAAGATGGAGACATATCAGGTGAATAAGGCAGGTGTGGCAACAATTCATACCCTAGGTCATGTTATTTTGTTATGGCAACGGTACGTGTACGAGGGTGCATGATCTTGATGAAAGATGACTTTGTTTCTTGCTAAACATGGCCTTTTTTTTTGTATCTTTTGTTGCAATTTGTCCAGGAGGTTAGCATAGTATTCTCCAGTAATTGTCTACCCACTGGGAGATAATCTACAAACAGAATCTCCTTCGCATCCCAGAACACTGATTCCCTGACCTTTCCCGCCGAAGGAATTGTCTTTCCTTTCTTTGGTGGTGGAGAATAAGCATGTTTCCACTGCTTTTACTGTTGTGTTGTGTCTGGGGAATGGCACTGCAACTAAATTTCATCTGTTGTCACAAATTGGCACAAAAAAATCTTGTACGTTTCTCCTAAAACGGGCCAAACATATGTCCACTCTCATGCATTTTTGATCCAGTGTCGAGAGCCACAGCAACCATCTTGCAGATTTACAGTCAACGGTCCAATGAATATCATGTCAACAACTTGTTGCACTAGCACTGACCTCTCACCATGATTCCGAGAACTTTTCAAACCACCCTCGTACTTTAAATCCTTTTTCTGAACACTGTCTTGAGTAGCTAGTTCAAGAGCCCACATTTGATGAAAATATTTTATACTTCATAACTACAAATAGACCTTCACTAATTGATGGCATCAGTATAGAGACAGTGATTAGTGACAATAATGTCATCATAGCAACTTTGGTTACTATGGTTCATAAATCCATCAAAAAGTCTTGGAGAGTATTTTTGTCAGAAAGAGAAGATTGACAGTTTTATTTTCCTCACTTTTTGATGCACACTCGTGTCTAGGAACAGACGGGAAAATCTGAACAATTACATGTTTAAATGTTCATTACATATTCTGAAACCCAAAACAGATCATGAAATAAACACAAATATACAGCAGATCTGATGTTTAAAAGATTCTCCTAGAATCCAAAGCACTATCCTACACATGAGAAAAATAGCTGGAATTTTTGGAGAATTTTTGATGTCCTAAAAATGCTGGTCTCTATATGTTCTATATCCACAATGACAGGTTGGGGATAGCATTCCACCAATACCAACCAGAGGAGGCAGGTCTGCCTGGATTCATCTCCGAACACTAGAACAGAGAAGGTATCGTGCAACTCCCTAATGTCACAGAACTTTCTGTAGATATCTTGCTCTGTCCCATCTTGTTCAAACCAGTCTGCAGAGACTCCTATGCACCCACAAAGGCACAAGGCTTTAGCAACAGCGAAACACGGGAAGTAACATAGTTCACAGAAGTTACCACATCCAGTTGATAGTGTTGTGTGTATTACCTGTGAAGAAAATTTTTTTGCGGCCGGTAAGATCTGTGTTTGTTATGGTTTTCATCAAAATTCTATATGCTGCACTGAACTGTTGTAATAACTTAGCTATTCTGATTTCTTAGAAATGAAAGCCTGTAGGAAGACTTCTTCAAAATTAAATCTCATTTAAACATTTTGAGTTGTTAAGAAATGGAGTTCTCGAACTTTATTTTTAGTCACTGAAGAACATAATAATGAAACTCACTAAAAGCAGAAGGAGACATGCAGCAAAACTGGAGATACTGTGGGGAAATTTGCATTTACGAAACAAGATGCTGAAATAGCAAGTAAGAGTTTATGCGAATGTCTCGGTCTACATTCAGAAAATTTGTAAATCAAATCAGTGTCTACTACATTCAGTGTTTATTATTAATTTTAAGTACCATTAGGGAGTAAATGGTTTAGGGTGTAAGTATAAGAATTTCAGTGTTATAGTGGACAATTTTCAGATCATACCTGTGAGGCTAAAAGAGAAAATGCTGTAGGACAGATTACATTGCTTGTGGGCCAGTACAGTGAGAAAGATTTCTAAGTGCAAAAGAGGTAGTACTGATCTTTTTGGGTTTACCAAAGAGACACACTTGCTGATCAAATGTTCCAACTTCATTCTAGATAATTTAGTCCTGTTTTCTTGCCAACTGGCAATTACTGTCTCATCACTGTTTACTATCTGAGGCTAACGTCAGGTTATTTACACAAGGTCAAGTTATTTGCACAAGGTCAGGTGCTGATGTTACACCCATATGCTTACATCTGTGATGTAACTGTGAAGTGGTGTGGTCTGTGATGTCATGGTGAGGTTTGATGTTTTTGAGTCTGTCTGTGTTTGTAGATGGTATGTTGTATTTGGTGGCACTCTCTCATGCTGGATGTTTGTGTGATGGAAGATTCCCCAAGCATCATAGTAATGTCACAGGAGACTATATAAATGGCAGCTTAACAGCCTGTCGAGGACTCCGCTAGTATTCTGCCTCCGACGAGGTCACTGCGCTACTCTGCCTCAGGGGCAGACTAAGACTCTCACGGCATCTAGTTGCACCGAGTAATAGTTACACCTCCCAAAGTTTAGTTCAGGTGTCAGTGCCTCGTAAGCTTGAGTAATGTTTACTCTAACTTTCTCTCTTCTTCATTTGAAGCTTATTTATGACCACACTGAGTTACCTGGTTTAAAAGTTATTCCAGCTCTACAGATTCTGCTCCAGAACTACAAGCTGGATGAGCCCACCCCGCCTCAGCCAGGTTAGTGTCTAGCTGTCTCTTCCTGATCCGCTCGCAGGAAACCAATCAGACGCAACATAAAAATTTGGTGCCAGTTGTGTGTGCTTGGGCAGCTGTTTGGACATTCATTTACAAGATTTGGCATAGGTTTGCCAACCATTTAGTTATGGCCCATAAACTTGAGGAATAGGTGTGAAGCTTCTTATTTTGGATAAAGCTCAGCCCGAAATTGAGATTGTCTGATGGCTTAGAGAGAGAAATTAGTAGTGGGTTTACTACGGGCATGAGGGAACGCCATTCCATCCACTCCACCCATGGAAGAAGATGACATCCGAGGCCATCAGGTGGACAAGGCAGTCCATCAGAAGCAGCTACATCACCCTTGTGGGTCTACCACAGCCGACGACACACAGCAACAACAAAAGAAAATTTAAAGTAAAGGTGAGCCAAAGGTTTAACAATAACATCATGTCTAATGAACAAAATGTTTGTGATAGTCAGGAAAATCCATCCGCACCTCCAAGGCAGTATATTAACATTAGTGAGGCTATCAAATTGCTATCGCATCCTTTTCATGGAAATAAGACAGAATTAAATGAATTTTTGGATAATTGTGACAGTGTTTTCGACGTGGTAGCACCAGAGCAGCATGATGTTTTGTTGAAATTTGTAAAAGCACGTATATTTGGGGCTGCTAGAAGCAAATTGCTGGTGCGAGATTTAACTGCTGCTTGGCCTTCAGTCAGAGCTATCTTAGTAGAAAATTACGCATGCGAGGGAATGCTAGGCTATTACGCTTGCAAAATGTTCATGAGCAGACAGGAACCGTGGGGAAAACATAGCCCAATGGGGTTTGAGAATAGACACACTTCAGCACCAGTCCTGCAAGGCAATAAAAGAGGTGATGAAGGAATCATAGTTAGCAGGCAGCCTTGCATTAGTGTTCAAATTAGGTTGTACAGTATTCATACAAGGCTTGTATGACACCAATATTAAGACAATAGTAAGGGCTAGAGATGACTCAATAACTCTCTCCAAAGCAGTAGATATCGCATCAACAGAACAAAGCACGATTGCATCTGCACAAGAGAAACCAATGGAAAGGAGAGCTCAGAAAATAGAATCTCATAAAATTCAAAAGTGTTTTAATTGTGGAAAACTGAGGCACATAGCAAAGAAGTGTTCTGATAATAAGAGGGTACGCAGTGTAGGCATGGTTCCAATACAGATGAAACTGCGAAAATAAGAAAAGGGCAACAAAGAACGTTTTGCAGAAAAGCAGAAAGAAGGTTAGGTTTATGGGGAACATTACGACCCAATGACAAATAGTGTGTGTTTTAAGTGTAATCAAAAGGGTCATTATGCTCTAAACTGTAAGAATTGGCCCTTAATACAAGAGAAATATGGGGCACAGGAAAACTAAGAGCAGGCGCAATGAGGCAGTAGCATTGCGACCTATCTGGCAAGGTATAAAAGGTAGACTGCACTAACAGAAATGAGTATATCATGGTAAAATGTGAAAAGGGTGTACAGAATCCAATGAGGCTTTTGATAGATAGTGGGGCACAAATAAGTCTGTTGAAAAAGAACAGTGTACAGGAATCAGAAAAGTGCAGTCCCACTCAGAGTATTAGAATTAAAGGTATTAGCAAAGATGTTGTTAAAACAGAAGGCACCCTAGAAATTGAGTTACAGGTTGAAGATGGAATTGTAAGACACCAATTCCATGTAATAGGGGCAGAAGTGGATCTGCCATTAGGTGGACTTTCAGGCAGTCATTTTCTTGCAAGGCATAAGGCAATGATAGATTACGGAACAAGAGATGTTATGATTTGTGGGAAACGATTTTAAGTTGCGAGCGGCCCAAGAGTTGCGTCGAGTAGTAGTTGTAAAGAGAGCGTTAGGAAGCGCTACTAGAAATGTGAAGAATACTGTGGGTGCTAGCAGGATAGAGACACCGCAAAATGTTTATCCATTTAATGTCAGAACCGTGAAATGAGGTCAAGATGTGTTGAAGGAAGGAGTAAGTACTTCGACGGCAATAGAAGTCATGTAGGAGAAAAATGTTAGAAAGAAATCTATGGCGGTAAGAAAAGCCACGTATGAGAAAAATGTTAGAAAGAAGTCTATGGCGGTAAGAGCCAGACACAAGAAAAATGTCAGTAAGCAGTTGATGAGTCCCACAAAGGAAAGGTGCAATCATAGCTGCTTAGGAGGAGATGATTTCACAAAGGCAAGAAATGAAAAGTGTAATGATTCAGTTTTGGTAAAAGCTGAGTTAGTAAAGGTAGAGCCTGACAAAAGGTCTAGACACAGTTATGCAGAGGTGTTGCAGAACACAGATTTGAAGGTCAATTTAGCTGCAGTTGAAGCTGCGGAATTAGAGAACTGTTATGATAGTAAGCCTACTGTGAGATGTGAAGGATGTACAATGAAACAGAAGTGTACATTAATTGTAGGCCCTAGAGAAGAAAGGATTGTAAAAGTAAGAGTAAGTTTATTTGATGCATCGGAAGTGATCATTCCAAAACGAGAATTAGAGACCGGTTTAATTATACCCAATGCATTATTTGCTGTAAGGGAAGGTAAATGTATTATAAGTGTCTTAAATACTAATGAAAAGAAAGTTGAGTTAGACGATCCTGTATTGTTAGCCGAGGAGTTACCTCTGGTGGAAGAAGCAACGGTAAGACACGTACAAAAAGTACATTCAGATAGGAAATCCAGAGCAACTAAATTAAAAGAAGTACTGCGTGTAAATCACTTAAATAGTGAAGAGAAGAAAGCTATAATAGAGGTATGTCTAGCTTACAATGATGTGTCCTAATTGCTGGGAGATAAGTTAACCTATACAGAGGCTGTTAAACATGAAATTCCGCTAATTCCAGAAGCCAAAGAAAAGTGGTTAACATGAGGCCTTATCGAATACCACAGGCACAGAAAGATCTATTGCATGCCGAAACTGATAAGATGTTACAAGATGACATTATAGTACCCAGTAGTAGTGCCTGGTGTTAACCTTTAATATTAGTAACCAAAAAGATGTACACCAGTGGAAAGCAAAAATGGCGTGTAGTAGCCAACTACAGATAATTAAATGAATTAACAGTTAATAATGTATTTCCCTTACCAAGGATAGATGAAATTTTAGTCAGATTGGGTAAAGCAAAGTATTTCTCCACTCAGGATATAGCCAAGGGCTATTATCAAGTGCTATTAGACGAATGAGACCAAGGAAAGACCGCTTATAGCACTCTCTATGGCCATTATGAGTATAAAAGGATGCCTATGGGATTTAAAATGGCTCCAAATCCTTTTCAAAAATTAATAAATATGGTCTTAATGGGACTTCAAGGTGAGAAGGTCTTGATTTATTTGGATGATGTGTTAATTTTCGGTTTGTCATTAGAAGAACATAATCACAGGCTAGAAGAGGTTTTTGAGAGACTCAGACAGTATAATTTAAAAATGCAGATAGACAAAAGCGAATTCCTGTGAAAAGAAGTTATATTTATGGGACATGTACTTACAGCCGATGGACTGAAGTCAGACCCCTGTAAGGTTGAAGCAGTGCAACAGTATCCAAGGCCAGCGAACACAACTCAGTTGAAGGCACTCCTTGGATGAAGTGGCTACTAACGGTGACTTTTGGACAATTATAGTAAGATAGCAAAGCCACTGTACGAATTGTTGAAAAAGGGGACTAACTATAAGTGGGGAAATGAGCAAGAAGAGACATTTCAACAGCTGAAAGAAAAACTGTTGAAGCCCCCTATTTTAGCATACCTTGATTTTAGTAAGGACTGTATTGTCACCACAGACACAAGTCAGACCTCTCTTGGAGCAGTCTAATCACAAGGAAAGTTAGGAAGTAATTTACCTGTTGCATATGCATCGAGAACTTTGAACAAAGTGAAGAAAAATTATAGTACAATCGAAAGGGAAATTTTAGCCATATTTTGGGCAGTCAAACATTTTCGACAATATTTGTTTGGACGTAAGTTCACTGTCTGTACGGGTCATAAACCACTATTGTGGGTAAGTAGTGTATCAGATCCTTCATCCTGATTGTTAAAATTTAGGCTCAAACTTGAAGAGTATGATTATCAGATTGTATACAAAAGTGGCAAAAGAAATTTGGTAGCAGACATGCTATCACGAATAAGAAACATTGAGACAACAAATCAGAATGTAGAAATGAATGTAAATGCATTAGAAGTAAATGATAGCGTCGAGTCAGGAGAAGCCGTAGATGAAAGTAAAGCCCAAGAACAATCAAAAAGTCTAAGCCCAGAAGAGAAGTTGAAAATTCTTCAGCAGTACCATGACTCACCAATTGGGGGACATCAAGGAATTGGTAGGACATATGAAAGAATTAAACGATATTGTACATGGGATGGTATGAAAGCAGATATTGAGCAGTACATTCGCAAGTGCCAAAGCTGGCAAAGAAATAAGTTAACACAAAATGAAACTAAGATGCCTATGGAAATAACATCGACCCCAGAACATGTATTTGAGCATTGTGATGTTGACATAGTTGGTCCACTCACACTAACAGATCAAGGCCATAAGTACATACTTATGTTCTAAGATGCATTAACAAAATTTCTAGTAGTGGAAGCAATTCAGCAGCAAGACACAGGAACAGTTGCTAGACTATTAGTAAAGAAATTTATTTTAAGCTATGGCTTACTATCAACATTACTAAGTGATATGGGAAGCAATTTTATGAGTGAAACAATGTGAAGAGTGTGTAGATTATTACATATAGAAATGATACACACTACTAGTTACCATCTGCAAGCCAATGGAGCATTAGAGAGAACACATCGGAATTTGACAGACACCTACACACTATATAAATAGAAATCAAATGAATTGGGTCTCTTGGGTTCCATATGCACTGTTTGTATTTAACACTACTCCACATAGTGCCACAGGTTATACCCCGCATGAGCTGTTCTTTGGAAGAGTATGCAACATTCCAGGTGTATTACAAAAAAGGCCCACAGATGTAATCTACAATTATGATCATTATGTTATTGAACTGAAAGAAATATTATGAAATGTGCATCAGAGCACACGAGAGTTAATGACACAAACTAAGGTTAAAAATAAAGGGTGCTACGACAAAACAAAATCCACAGAAGTTTGAGATAGGAGACAAGATGCTTCTATTTGATGAGAATGTATGAAGAGCCCGATCAAAGAAGTTAGATAGTCCATGGCGAGGCCCATATCTTGTAACTGAAGTAAAGGGTCCTAATGTAGTAATTCAGTTAAGAGGGGACAAGTACCTAAAAGTGCATGCAAATAAATTAAAAGAGTTCTTTTAAATTGCAGAAAAATGATAACGTTCATGAAGATAGGATTGGTCATCCTAATTACGGGATTTGCATCAGTAAGGATACAACCGGATCTACAGGTTACCAAATTCCAGTCATCCCCAGGTTTATATTATGACAACAAAGATATGGTCAGTTTATATAGTGTTACCTGGGGAATTGTAAGCTACTTTAATCTGGTAGAGCTAAAACAAAAATTTGAGTCCACTGGAACCTTAGCAGCAAGAGTAGTAGAGTTTTGCCAGCAAAAGTTCTTACAATGGAATATGAGCATGTTAGAATCCAATAGTGCAAAACAGATGCTACGATGGCATGTACGTAAGATAACAAACTCACAAGGTCTAATAGGGCAATTAGCAGGTCACGGTCACAGGATTAGAAAGCGTGGAATTTTAAACTTTGTTAGTGAAATAACCAAAGTGCTTTTTAGAACACTAGATGAAGATTACGCACCTCATTTTAAAAGCAAGATCAACCTGCTTGAAGGTGAACAGAAGGAATTACTTAGGTTGTCAAAAGAACAGGTAACTATTGTTAAGGCAACATTATATATTTTCAACCATACTGTAAATTCAATAGGAAGAAATGAAAAGATTATTACACAAGGGATATTGAAACTGAATCAGCAGGTGTTGCAATATGAGAATTCAACAGACCGACAATTGAGAAAAATTGCTATTTCGGTGACACTAAATGAGCAACTTACATAGTTAATATCAATATTCAATGAACTAGAGAGAGAGTATGATTTATTGATAACAGTTATTGTCAATGCTAAGAAGGGAATATTACAATCACACTTAATAAATCCTATTCAAGTTGTAAAATATCTTGAACTAACTAAAGATGAGATTAAAGATAAGCAGTTCCCAGTAGCTCTAACAGAAGACGTGGGGTACCAGTTAAAGATGGTGATTGATTTAGATGTATTTGTTGCTGGTAATATATTAAGTTATGTACTAAACACTCCATTAGTCGATAACAGTGTGCTTCACATATACAAGCTCTGGCCATTACCAGTCGAGGTTGATAGAAATAAATGGTTGTTTATGTATATAGCACCAGAGATGGAATTTTTATTAATGGACGATGCTAAAAGACAGTATGTAAAATTAAGCAATGAACAGTTGGTTTGTAAAAAGATTGAACCTGATCACAGTATATGTAAACAGACCTTTGTCTTACTTTCCACTTATGATCATGAAGTTTGTGAAGCTAGAATGCTTCAACCAGTAATTAAAATTCCTGCTGATTGCATTCAGAAGTACATAATATTGAATGAAAGTGTCTGGACACAAATTAGAGGAAATGAATGGCTTTTTGTAGCACCTAAGGACGAGGGATTCACAATATTATGTAACGAGCAAACGCCATCAGACATAATTATACGAGGAACCGGTAAACTGAAATTTTTGAGCAAGTGTAAAGGTTATGGAGCTCAGATATTAATCCAATCTGAACATATTATTAGATCAAATGTATCTATTAATGACATTGTGCCAAATTTAAATATGAACATAGATTGTTGTATGGTAAATGATGAAAAATGTAAAATACCAGACTTACCTCTGTATTTACCTATTACACCAGTTGTTAGACAGTAAGATGATTTGACAGCAGCAGGACATAAGTTGGACGAATTGGAAAATGAGATATAGTATAAACAAAGGACACTTTTAAAATGTTTACAGTTGATAGTACACCTATCTGGAGTTACTTTGGTACAGGTATAGTCATGCTGATTGTGGTATTGTGTATATGTAGATATTGTAATTGTTGTCGAAGTTGTTTCAAATTCCTGTTCAAAAGTATGGACAATGATTGTAGTAGAAGAATATGTGTAAGAAATAAAATTGTGAATCAATATGTAAACAAAGAGATAGTTCAATATCAGCATAGTGGTAATACTAATTAAGAAGAGGAAAGAATTGTTTGAACCAGTGTCGAGTATTTACACTGAAAATCCTAGTGATATAGTTTTATGGGAATGCAGCCATGTTCCAGAGAGAAATATCGATTTAGAGCAAAGAAAACCTTTAATGTATTTATCTACGAATAACAAACATTAATGAAAATATGTATACTGTATATTATTGTAAATGAGTTTTCAAATTGTATATTATCTAACAGCCTTAAAATGAGTGTGAAATGTATTGTTCATTTGCTCAAACAAAGGTTGAGGTAAATGTATAAGTTAGTTGGAATCAAGGAAAATTGTATTGAGATATGAAGATTTATAAAAATGTGAATTCAAATTGTGTATTGTCTGAGAAACTTAAAATGAGTATGAAATGTATTGTGCATTTATTGAAACAAAGGTTGAAATAATTGTAAAGTCAATTGTAATCAAAGAAAACTGTATTGATGTGTGGCAGATTTACAAATAAAGCATAACAAGTTTATAAGGCAGTAGGAGCACTTGAAAATTTTGCACTCTCCAGAATGGAGATTGCAAAATTTTCCCCTTAGGGGGAGGTATCACGAATAAATTATGAATAGACCTATGTTAAGCTGTCTGTGAAGTTACGGTCCTGTGACATAGCAGTAGGAGATGCTGTTATATGCATTAAACAGATGGAAAGCCTCCACACAAGGTTAGTACACAACAGAAAGAGGTGGTGCGGCGTAGTGCCTGGTAACAGGAAACTTCCACTCAGAGCGGTTACTTGACAGACTCAGGGATCGGAAGGCAGCCAGAGTGATGGAAGATTCCCCAAGCATCATAGTAACGTCACAGGAAACTATATAAATGGCAGCTTAACAGCCTGTCGAGGATTCCGCTAGTATTCTGCCTCCGACAAAGACACTGCGCTACTCTGCCTCAGGGGCGGGACTTACACTCTCACGGCATCTAGTTGCACAGAGTAGTAGTTACACCTCCCACAGTTTAGTTCACGTGTCAGTGCCTTGTAAGCTTGAGTAATGTTTACTCTAACTTTCTCTCTTCTTCATTAGAAGCTTATTTACGATCACACCGAGTTCCCCGGTTTAAAAGTTATTCCAGCTTTACAGATTCTGCTCCAGAACTACGAGCTGGACGAGCACACTCCGCCTCAGCCAGGTTAGTGTCTAGCTCCCTCTTCCTGATCCGCTCACAGGAAACCAATCAGACTTGACAACCTGATAAGAAAGATGCAGTTCAACAGATGAAGCCTACTCAAAAGCAGAACTTCTAAGCTACAGTTAGTAAGTTTGCAATGACCATATGGACAACTCATCCCAGAGACTGGAGTGCCTAATAAAAAATCACTGCATTAACAATTAACACAACTGCTGATAGTGGACGAAGCACACTGCTCAGCAGATTACTGCAGACTAAGATGGTCACTCCTTCAGAACAAAAAGGTACACACATATGGGGCTGAGAACAAGACTGATTCCATGTGGGTGCCAAGGTATTTTGAGCTATATGCAACATGTTGATTTGTAGAGTAGCATATAGTAGATATATGTGAGTCCTGGCACATTGTGGCAGATCAGGCTGGCATCCTCCACCTGCTCTACTTACACCCAAACTAGTACCAATATTTTTCTCTCTCTTTTCTGTCTCGGGGTGTCTTTTGGTTCTGACTTCCAGTAATATCCATATGTGATTTACAAATTTTACTATAGTAAATAGAAGAGAAATTATTTTGAGCTACTAGATAGATTTGGTAATGATGTGTGACAATGCTGGCCTGCTTTGTTTATCGCTTCATTTGTTGCCCTCAGTTTCGATGTACTGGCTGGAAAAATAGGGATGTACCTACTATAAATGATGTAGCCAACAGATGCACAGTCCTGTTTCACAGTCTTTTACCTTCACTTTTCACAACCCCTCTCCCAATAATACAGAGTTATATATGGTCAGTGCACTGTTGTTCTAAATTCCTATAAGCCTCATTAATAGTTAGCAGGCGAAAATAGAAATACTGCTACAATAGTTTACTGTTTAACATCTATGAGCAGTAAAAGCCTAACCACAAAGTTCATAGTTCTTGAAGAATAGAAAGGTATGTATGGAGCAGACACTGCCACTGTTTTAACACACGGCCTAATTGTGTAACACGTATTACACTGTTAAGTTCATGCATTGCTGTCGTTCTAATCAACACAGGTTCCTCATCTGAAACTTGGCCATGACCAAAAACTGGGCCCTTGTATATCCTCACAATAATAGGTACTGAAACTACACACTCTCTGAAGTTAAATCTACAGATATTACAATTAAAACTAAAGTCATTAAATTAACTGAATACATCGAAAAATTCCTTCCTTTGAACAGTTTCTTCTCCTGCAAGGTTTAGGCTACATTATTTGTTTAAATTGTAGAATTAACAAATATAGTTACGCAAACAATACTTTTGACTAAACTGTTAATTACTTTGGAATTAATTGAGGGCTGGCTTTCCTAAGAAGTTTTCCAAGAGAGTCAAATAAATATTTAAAGAATGCTAGTGTTTCATCTTTCATATGTTTATAATTATTATAGAGGTTTTATCTGTTTATAAAGTCAATAACAGAATTTAAGTTACGAAACAATTACTGATTTCATCATATAATGAAAGATACTACCTATTAATACTCAAAATAAATCAGAAAATCCAATACATACATAAAACAAAGCAAAAAATTAGCTCTGGTGTTTTATTCTTTAAAACTGATGGCCAACCTTTCTCTTTTATGAAAATGCAGATTATATTCACTTATCCCCTCATGAACCATAGACCTTGCCATTAGTGGGCAGCCTTGCGTGCCTCAGCGATAAAGATAGCCATACCGTAGGTACAACCACAATGGAGGGGTATCTGTTGAGAGGCCAGACAAATGTGTGGTTCCTGAAGAGGGGCAGCAGCCTCTTCAGTAGTTGCAAGGGCAACAGTCTAGATGATTGGCTGATCTGGCCTTGTAACAATAACCAAAACGGCCTTGCTGTGCTGGTACTGCAAACAGCTGAAAGCAAGGGGAAACTACGGCCGTAATTTTTCCTGAGGGCATGCAGCTTTACTGTATGATTAAATGATGATGGCGTCCTCTTGGGTAAAATATTCTGGACATAAAATAGTCCCCCATTTGGATCTCCGGGCGGGGACTACTCAAGAGGATGTCGTTATCAGGAGAAAGAAAACTGGCGTTCTACGGATCGGAGTGTGCAATGTCAGATCCCTTAATTGGGCAGTTAGGTTAGAAAATTAAAAAAGGTAAATGGATAGGTTAAAGTTAGATATAGTGGGAATTAGTGAAATTCAGTGGCAGGAGGAACAAGACTTCCAGTCAGGTGACTACAGGGTTCCAAACACAAAATCAAATAGGGGTAATGCAGGAGTAGGCTTAATAATGAACAGGAAAATAGGAATGCAGGTAAGCTACTAGCAAAAGCATAGTGAATGCATTATTGTGGCCAAGATAGATACGAAGCCCACAACTACTACAGTAGTACAAGTTTATATGCCAATTAGCTCTGCAGATGACGAAGAAATTGAAGAAATGTATGATTACGTAAAAGAAATTATTCAGATAGTGAAGGGGGACGAAAATTTAATAGTCATGGGTGACTGGAATTCGAGTGTAGGAAAAGGGAGAGAAGGAAACATGGTAAGTGAATATGGATTGGGGCTAAGAAGTGAAAGAGGAACCCGCCTGGTAGAAATTTGCACGCAGCACAACTTAATCATAGCTAACACTTGGTTCAAGAATCATAAAAGAAGGTTATATACATGGAAGAACCCTGGAGATACTAAAAGGTATCAGATAGATTATATAACGGTAAAACAGAAATTTAGGAACCAGGTTTTAAATTGCAAGTCATTTCCAGGGGCAGATGTGGACTCTGACCACAATCTATTGGTTATGACATGTAGATTAAAACTGAAGAAACTGCAAAAAGGTGGGAATTTAAGGAGATGGGACCTGGATAAACTGAAAGAACCAGAGGTTGTGCAGAGTTTCAGGGAGAGAATAAGGGAACAATTGACAGGAATGGGGGAAAGAAATACAGTAGAAGAAGAATGGGTAGCTTTGAGGGATGAAGTAATGAAGGCAGTAGAGGACCAAGTAGGTAAAAAGGCGAGGGCTAGTAGAAATCCTTGGGTAACAGAAGAATATTGAATTTAATTGATGAAAGGAGAAAATATAAAAATGCAGTAAATGAAGCAGGCAAAAAGGAATACATACGTCTCAAAAATGAGATCGACAGGAAGTGCATAATGGCTAACCAGGGATGGCTGAAGGACAAATTTAAGGATGTAGAGGCTTATCTCACCAGGGGTAAGATGGATACAGAAAAATTAAAGAGACCTTTGGAGATAAGGGAACCACATGTATGAACATCAAGAGCTCAGATGGAAACCCATTTCTAAGCAAAGAAGGGAAAGCAGAAAGGTAGGAGGAGTATATAGAGGGTCTATACAAGGGTGATGTACTTGAGGACAATATTATGGAAATGGAAGAGAATGTAGATGAAGATGAAAAGGGAGACACGACACTGCGTGAAGAGTTTGACAGAGCACTGAAAGACCTGAGTCGAAACAAGGCCCCCGGAGTAAACAACATTCCATTGGAACTACTGACTGCCTTGGAAACTGTCCTGACAAAACTCTACCATCTGGTGAGCAAGATGTATGAAACAGGCGAAATTCCCTCAGAGTTCAAGAAGAATACAATAATTCCAATCTCAAAGAAAGCAGATGTTGTCAGATGTGAACATTACCGAACAATCAGTTTAATAAGCCACAGCTGCTAAATACTAAGTCAAATTCTTTACAGGCGAATGGAAAAACTAGTAGAAGCCGACTTTGGGGAAGATCAGTTTGGATTCCGTAGAAATACTGGAACACGTGAGGCAATACTGACCTTACGACTTATCTTAGAACAAAGATTAAGGAAAGGCAAACCTATGTTTCTAGCATTTGTAGACTTAGAGAAAGCTTTTGACAATGTTGCCTGGAATACTCTCTTTCAAATTCTAAATGTGACAGGGGTAAAATACAGGGAGCGGAAGACTATTTACAATTTGTAGTGAAACCAGATGGCAGTTTTAAGAGTCGAGGGACATGAAAGATAAGCAGTGGTTAGGAAGGGAGTAAGACAGAGTTGTAGCCTCTCCCCGATGTTATTCAATCTGTATATTGAGCAAGCAGTAAAGGAAACAAAAGAAAAATTTGGAGTATTAAAATCCATGGAGAAGAAACAAAGACTTTGAGGTACGCCGATGACATTGTAATTCTGTCAGAGACAGCAAAGGAATTGGAAGAGCAGTTGAATGGAATGGATAGTGTCTTGAAAGGAGGATATAAGATGAACATCAACAAAAGAAAAACGAGGATAATGGAATGTAATCAAATTAAGTCGGGTGATGCTGAGGGAATTAGATTAGGAAATGAGACACTTAAAGTAGTACAGCAGTTTTTCTATTTGGGGAGCAAAATAACTGATGATGGTCGAAGTAGAGAGGATATAAAATGTAGACTGGCAATGGCAAGGAAAGCGTTTCTGAAGAAAAGAAATTTGTTAACATCGAGTGTAGATTTAGGTGTCAGGAAGTATTTGTATTTGTATGGAGAGTAGCCATGTATGGAAGTGAAACATGGACGATAAATCATTTGGGCAAGAAGAGAATAGAAGCTTTCAAAATGTGGTGCTACAGAAAAATGCTGAAGATTAGATGGGTAGATCACATAACTAATGAGGAAGTGTTGAATAGGATTGGGGAGAAGAGAAGTTTGTGGCACAACTTGACCAGAAGAAGGGATCATTTGGTAGGACATGTTCTGAGGCATCAAGGGATCACCAATTTAGTATTGGAGGTCAGCGTGGAGGGTAAAAATCGTAGAGGGTGACCAAGCGATGAATACATTAAGCAGATTCAGAAGGATGTAGGCTGCAGTAGGTACTGGGAGAAGAAGAAGCTTGCACAGGATAGAGTAGCATGGAGAGCTGCATCAAACCAGTCTCAGGGCTGAAGATCACAACAACAACATTCACGTATATTAATGATAATTAGTTAAAATTGGAGAAACAAATTTAAGAGGGTAGATGGCAAAGCAAGAGGGGAAGTAAAATTATCCCAGCTTGCTTTGTCACAGATGATACCACTTGCAGATTTTGATTCTGTGCTTATTATATTCCATCTTTGACAGCTATACATCTGTTACTCCTATATTTATAAACAAGGTCACTTACTTCATTAACTCATCGAGCCATTAATTATGAATTTTGCATAATCAACCATGATGTTCTATGATGCACTTGTGTCCATAAAAAGATTAGTGCCAATGCATATTCATAAAATGATTCCATATACTTTTCCTAAGTCCTAGATCACTACAATTTTTACAGGCCAAATTATTATTATTAATTGTAGTCTATCCTGAATAGTAATTTTTTTTCCTGTGAAGTTAAGAAATTGGTCATCATCCAACAATAGGATGTTGAAGACAATATGTGAAAAAGTGAAACCAAAATAGTGGTGGTGCATACATTTTTTTGGCAAACAGCAAGCTGTACTCATTAAGATTTTCAGCTTTATTACTTCATACTGATGTGCTACTGAAGAGGCATCACAGAAGAGGCTACATAAACCAGGTTGGTGGGCTTTACAGTACTTGTGCAGTACAGTATCCTTAGTGTGGGTGACACAAACATAGAAAATTCAATGTAAGCAGCCACATTGTTACAGCCCATGTTAAAAATCATAACTATATTTTTGTACTGTATGCCAGACACTAATACTGAAGCATTTGCAGAGACCTTGGAGAAAATTAACTAAGTTTTTGCAAAATGGTCTGAGGACAGAATATATATTCTTGGAGACATAAATACTGATGTTAAACTAATGCAATCAAACAATTTAGTTATCCTAAAATGCTTAGATTGGATGACTTTTATTGCAATAATGATAGTTCATAACAATTATTCTGTCATCACCAGTGTTCATTAATGATACTTCAGAGAACTTCTGGGTTTCGACTACCTGGCACTGTGTTCTGAAATGAAAACTATCCCCCCCTCCCACAGAGGTATTCCACTGCTTACCCAATTCTTGCGATATCCTTGTCTGCCCCTATTACGAACCAATAGGCCCATGGGGCTTATCCTGCAATAGATGCAAAACCTGGCCCATACAACAACACGCTCCAGTCCTGTCCTAAGCATCTCCCATCCCCCATCAAAGGCAGAGACAAATGTGAAAGCAGTTATGTGATCTACGAAGTTATCTGCAACCACTCTCTGGCATTTTACAAGGTCATGACCACTAACAAGTTGTGTGTCCGCATCAACGGCCCCCGCAATACTGGCCAATCCTGCTCAGTTCCCTTTTTCTATTTTCCAAATTTTGCCATGTCCCTAAAATATTGTTGTTCACTTTTCACATGTGGGATTTCAAAATGTTCACACCAACAGTTTTTGTTAGTTCTACATGAGTACATAAAATACACGTAATTTACTTTTCATTGTAAGCATCAATCACTCATAGTGATATCTCAGACTGAAATCATGATTTAATGTATAGTTCACTGCAACAGGCGTGCAACTGTTGCCATTTGAAGAATTGTAAGATTCAGGTTTTGGATTCTGTGGGCTCTCAATTCTAAAATCACTGTTCTTTTATTTTGAACTATGCCATACAGTACTGAGAAGTTCATAAGCCATGTTGCTTATTCACTGCATGTATGTTGTAACTTTGCTTAAAACAAATTTTGGTTACTGCTCTTAAAATATTTTGGTAGGCTTATTCATAATTTTTTGTTTGAAGTAAAGGTGTCGTGATCATGTATCTTATTACACGTATTTGATTAATCTTAATGGTATACTGAAAATAAAAAGTAAATGTGACAGTAAATTCTTTTTTATGTTTTCTTGTATCATGTCCTGACATGAGGTCCTTCCTACACAAGATTATACCTACTTTTTTGAAGCTCTTTCTCTTAGGTACATATCATGAATATTTATGCTGGGTACTACCTTGGTGGATGTAGGTCTGGCACAAGTGTTATTGCTCTCCTTCACAACAATAGTGTTCTGTTATGGTGTGTACGAATCCAAAGAAATACTAGTATTTGTTAAAAGGAGGGAATTATGTTTGATCCAAGAACTGTAATGCTTATCCCTAACTAATTAAAATTTTTGTCATTAACACAAATCAAATTCTATATTATTCATCTATCAAAGATATGTAAGGGCAATGAATGGTTTCCTGTACTTTTGTATTTATTCTATTTGGCCTTCAGCAGTGTAAACTACTTTGCCAAGGTTTCCTTTATTTGGAATGTGTTTATTGTTTATGGATTCATCTCATCAACAAACTTGTTGCATTAGTATGTAGACTACTCCATAATGTCAGTGTAAGATGTGCATATTAACACTGTATACATATTTAGTCCCCGCTTGTAATTTTAGTTTTCTTAAATTTGCCAGATGAACTTGTAATTGCATTAACAGCAACTCTTACAGGCATATCTTGTACATGAAGAATAGAAATCTTTACAAAACTGACTCATTCCTCATATGATTTGTTCACTGCATGAAATAGAACAAACACTTCAAGTATCAATGAGCACACTGTACCGTATAGTATTTAGTATTGCGGTTTTGGGCAACCTGTTTTTCCAGTTGGAAATGAAGTTTCTTACAAAATGCTTTCTTTAATGTGCACTGCTTTCATATTTAGTTACATGGGTAGCCACATTTTATTTTTAATGCCTTATTAGGAAGTTTTTCTTCATCATTAGGGTTTCTACAGTTGGCCAGTGAAAAGCTAAACACACTATGTAACATTACTGACCTGGTTATATTGCTGGTATTCTTTGGTAATGTTAAACTTTTGACATCTCATTCTCTGAAATTGGTTGGAGATTTAACCTAATATTTCAATGATGGACATGACACCATTGATTTAAACTTGAGATTACTTCACATTTCTTGGCACCAAAACATATAATGATGAATATTTACTTCTGCTATCAACTATTTTTACAGTTCAAGTAAACCAAGTCTCTAAACAGCAACAGGTTCTTTCCATGGTGAAGTCGCCATTCAAGTCTACAAAAAAATAGCATTTGATAGAACTCCGTCACTGAAGCTTTACTAACACTTTAATGCAGGGAAGTTACATGGACATCTACAGCCAGATTTTCCAAACAAGTGCGTGAAATAATCACACTGAGTGATTGTAACAGTAACATCTGCTCATGTTAGTGACTTTGACACTGGAATGTGGAATGGATGAGTGCATGCTATGAATTTTTACAGTGAGATATTAAGATGAAAATAGTTAATCAAGACTCTGCTAAGGAGAAGTTCCTGTAACAATTACTAGGAGCAAAATTCCTACTGCTATATAAAGAGGGCAATGTCAAAATTAGTGGCAATGACATTATGGGAAAGCAAGTAATAATTTGGTTTATCTATGTGATAGATGATTGGGAAATAAATAAGGTTGGGTGGAATATTTTATTCATACCAGGTGCACTGCTGTGGGAATTTACCGAGCTTCACAGGATGGTAGTTTTCTTAATTGTCAAATTACTCTGATAAAATTATTTTCCAGTTCAGAAAAATTAGAGCAAGAAAATTAAAACTAAAGTTATAATATCATAAACATACTTAATGGTCCAAATGATAATATTTTCTGGGTGGTGGAAACTTTAATTACGAATAACTTTTTAGTTAATGAATTTTCACACATAATAAAATGGTTACTGAGAGAGTTAAATGAGGACTTTCAAATAGTTTATATCATTCTGGAAATTATCAATTGTTACCTCACGATGTGTTTCTGCACATATGGCTTTTGAATAACAATTTCTCTTAAAGGAACATGTACAGTGAGAAATTAATTATACCATTGGCATTAGCAGAACTCCAACCGATGAATAATGAATTTTACTGAAACGCCACTCAGGTATGAATTTGGGTGCTTTATGTAAATCTGATACATCTACTACCAGCATAATACAAAAAGGAAATAAGAAAGTTGTGTGAGGAGTAGAGTTATAGTTATTACTGATTTTTTTTAGGCACAACACAGCATTCTCAGGTGCAGTAGGATGCACAGGGTTGGGAAAGCCAACTGATGCCCATCTACCACCCCCACTGATGTACTTCCCACTGCTGCTGACAACGCAATAAAAATAATTTGAACATATGTCTTGTTCTATTTGAATTGCATGTGCAGCTCTCGCTCATTCTAAGTATGTGGAATGTTGTATACAACTAACAACACTGTGCCACCATAGTTGTTTGTCAGCCATGAAATTATTTTAATCAAAATTTAGAAGAGAACATAATAATCGTTTATCACTAAATATGGCAAAGGCCCATCAAAGCATTTAGCAATAACCACAAAAGCTTTCTATTATTTTCCCACTAATATAATCTGACAAGTACCAAAAAATTTTGAAACTTAAAGATCTATACATTATATGGGCACTGTGACTGGTAATCTGTAGGTAGCTAGTATGTAGCCATAAACACAAAGAAGAGTGTTTTTAATTAGTCAAAACACACACTAACTATATCTGAGGAACAAACTCATTATATAGAAAAAAGGATCTGCTGCTCTAATTATTGCAAAAGGTAGATTGGCATAACAAAATCATAACTCTATCCACCTGTTTCAACCAGTAATGCCATCAACGTGGTTTACACTATTTCAAGCACATACAATATGACGACCACGACAACACTCATTACACCTGTAAACATACATAAGTAACATGTGGAGTATAACTTCAGCAACAGGATGAAACTAACAACTACTGCCAAACAAATATTTGCCCAAAAATCTAGCACACGAAATCCTCAAAATGTAACACACAAAACTCACAAAAACGAAAACTAGTGGTGGTGTAAATTTCAATAGGCCTATCTCAAATGAAGACTACAACACCAGTAACCAATAAACAACTCAACATCATAATTTTCACAATACCATCTCCCACTGCAACAAGCAACGATCTACTCAAATATTTCAATTTCTACGTTCACACTACAAACAAATTTACAACAAGTGCTTCAACTTTTGACTCTCTGCACTTCAATTTTCTCTGTCACTTGCAGCGCCGAAGATTCGCAATTTACAGGCTGCACGACTGCGGGGCTCGGCTATTGCCCCACAACCATTTAAACCGATCAACTTACTCCCAGAATGTGAATAGCACAAAGCCTATTACTAAGTTACTACTAGAGTTCAATGCAGCATCTGCTATCTTGTTCAAATCAAAACAATAACAAACACAGACCCTTCTGCCCGCCAAAATTTACCTCTTCAAAGTTATTACTCACAACGCCTTCAACTGGCTGTGGTAACTACTTTGAACTATGTCACTTTCCTTGTTTCGCTGTCGTTAAAGTATTGTGCGATTCACCGACCAACACTGTACTTATATCGGTTTATTACTTATTTACAAATATTACAAAACGAAGTAAACTGATTAATTGAAGGTATGCTAGGTCGGAAATACATGATTATTACATTTCACTGTAATGGTTCGACACTCGTTAACTATCGATAGCCGAGCCCGGCAGTCGTGTAGCCTATAAATTGCGAAACTGCGACGTTGTAAGTGACAGAGAAAATTCAAGTTGAGAGAACAATTATTTGAAGCACGCGTCGTAAATTATTTTGTAGTGTGAGCGTAGAATTTGAAATGTTGGTGTTGAAAACCACTTTAACTCCGCCTGCAGTTACTGTAGGAGTGAATTAAGTAGCTCTGCAGTTGCTGTTGCCGGTCCCAAGCCCGGAGAAAGGAGGAGGGTTGGCGCAAAAGCCGTAAAAGAATCGACATAAAATAGTTTGAGAGATCCTGTAAACGTTAATAACATAGTTCTAATGACGAAGACAATAATAATAATATAGATTAACCCATAGATCTTCAACTTCATTGCGTGATGCACATAAAGCAGCTAGTGGTACCTCGCGCCTCTCTAAATATAGACTTATTACTGCTTGTGGCCATCGGAGGGATCGAACATACCAGGCAGGAATGCTGGAGCTTCCCGAATCTATGCAACCGAAACGCAAACGCTTTTGGGCATAACTGTATTGAATAAAACTTTTCGTGGTTAACGCTATTCTTATAACGGTTTGTGAATGGACAACTTTCATCCCCTTCCCGGTTTTGACAATTCCCGCTATTATCTGTCAGTGTAACAGCGCTAAAAGGATCTGTCGTTCGAAAGAATAGCGTGTACAGTTTCCAATTCGAGACAAAGTTATTGTAGAAGTGGACATACGGAATCGGGTATTCTAATAACTGCTTCTCAGTATATTTATCAGTTAATTAATTAAATTTGTTGCAAATGATATCTCTATTTGCAACCAATAGCTCAATATATATTATCAATACTAGTACTAAGAACAATTTACATAAAAATCTAAAATCACTTACCTTGGTCCAAAAATGACCCCAATATTCAGTAACACACATTTTCAATAAATCACTAGCAACCATTAAAAACTAGGTTTCAGATAAAGCACAGTTTAAACAGAGTTTGAAAGACTTTTTGCTAACTTCTACTCTGTACACCAATATCTTTACAGGAATTGTTAGACCAGCTTAAGAAAAATTTCAGTTTTTATAGCATTTGGTCACTTCAGTGAAGATTAAGTATGGTGTGTATGATGATATATTTGTCAAAAGTTCATAACTAGGTTTCATTCTGACTGTGTATCTATTCTGTAAATAGCAGTTGTAATTTACTGCAATGTGTTCACATATTGTGAGAATCTCCTTACAAATGATTGGGAAAGTGAGCGTTATATTCATATGTTATATATTGTTTATTTTATACTTTCTGAGATGTTCCACACCCATGAGATTTGTCTCATTTTTGGCTCTATGGAACGAAAACGTAATCTAATCTGGAATGAAAATTTCATCTCATTAAAACAGTTGATAGAAATCATTACTTAAAATACCACATAGTCCAGTACGAGTATGTATTTAGAATATGATTTATCACCTCTTTGTAATGTTAAGTTGTGTCTCAGCTACATTTTCAGGCATGACAGAGAAAGAATTCAAAGTATGACCAGTAGTAAATTTGGTGAAAATGACAGTGATCCCTTAGATTGCCCTCATCTGAAGAAAAGTTGGTTTTCTAATTTATAATTGAGATTACTGTTGATTTGCTAATTTTATGACCAACCTTGCCTTTCATTTGCAGAAATGCACTGATTACACCGAAAGTAACATTGCTGTTTACTTGATGAGCAGAAAACTGAAATAATCATAGGGCTTTTCGAGATTTGTTTCCCACTCTAATGCCTTACTGCCCCCTTTCTCTATCATCATCATTTGGGGGAGTAAATCCCATTGGTGAAGACTGTAGACAGTGTTTAGCATAATCACTGTTTAAAAGTGATGTATATTAAAACATAGGTGTTCGAACTGAGTGCCTAAATTCAAGTCGTCATGTGACCAGAAACAAATGATAAATAATTTAAAACATATTTTGATTCACTTGTTCATGATAATGACACTTCTGTTTGCCTCTTGCTTGTGGAAATACTCCATACACCAAATTTTTCTGCCATGTTCTTATTGGTAACGACTTGTTTATATGTAGGTGTCGAAGCATTAAGGTTGATTACATGCAGGTATATGAGGCTGATTACACACAAATGAAGAGAATGAAAAGTAGGCCTACAGTTAAAGATGTGTTTTGTATCAAAGGAAATATCTTACTTGCGAATTCACTGTGGTACTGCAAAACATTTAACTGCAGCTGCCAGGTAAATAAGCAAACATTAAACTTGTTGCAGGGCAAATCAGCTTGTTGAACAGATACAGAAGTAGGGCAAGTTGTACATGTGAAACAATAATCTTGCGTTTTTTGCCTTGTTTGTGCAGTCACAGAGAGGTAGGGCCAAATTGGAAGAGGAGCAGATAGCTCTAAAAATAAATGAGACTTTGGTGACAAGTGCATGTAGTGATGCAAATCTCTTAAACAAGTACTATCAACCAATTTCACTTTTTCGAGCTTTTCCAAAAACATTTGAAAAGGTTTTGTTCAGGAGTCTCCTTAAGCATCTGACTGCAAATAATATATTGTCCAAATCACAGTTAGGGCTTCGCAAGGTTTCTGATAGAGAGAAAGCTATTTACATCTACAGTGATAACGTACATAATGAATTAGATAACAAGTTAGAGGTTACTGGCATTTCCTGTGACCTGTCAAAAGCGTTTGACTGTGTGACTCACAGCATTCTCTTAGGTGTCACCAGCAGTGCTGTAAAATGGTTTGAGTCTTATTTAACTACCGTAACAGGAAACAAAGGGTGTCATTGAGAAATATCTGTGCAGTAAACAGTCAGCCTTCATCTGATTACTTACATGTGGCATACCTCATCTTGGGTCTGTTGCTTTTTCTTGTGTGCATTAATGACTTCTCACCAATTACATTGCCAGTTGCTAAGTTTGTTTTGTTGCAGATGATATGAACATTGCAAAAAGTAGGAAATCATGTATAGGTTTAGAAATGGCTGCTAATAAAATTTTCACTGACATTAATAAATTATTAAACTTTGAAAGGACCCACTGGAACCTATTAGAGATTTCCTTCTAGCAAGTGTACAGCACATGAAGACATGCAGATCAAAGAGGTTGACAATGGTAAATTTCTGTTATTACAACTCAATAATAAATGCTGCTGGGAAGGGATTTGCAATAACA
Organism: Schistocerca gregaria; assembly: GCF_023897955.1. NCBI lineage: Eukaryota > Metazoa > Arthropoda > Insecta > Orthoptera > Acrididae > Schistocerca > Schistocerca gregaria. Next base: position 102,054,544 of record NC_064931.1, read on the forward strand.
ATGATGACAGATATAGTGGATAGAAAAAAAGCTTGCATAGTTTGCTTACTTTCATTCTATTATATAATATGTGATCGTATTCTGGAGTAACTTGCAAAGTCGAGCAAAAGTTTTTAGCATCCAAAAACATGTAACAAAGACTCATTCGTTGTGTAAATTCAAGAAAATCATGTAGAAATCTGTTCAAGGAACTTTGAATTCTGACCATTTCTTCCAAGTATATTTATTCTTCATGAAATTTGTTGCAAGTAATATATCTCTATTTCCAAACAATTGCTCAATACATAGGAATAAGAACAAGCTACATAAAACCTAAAATCACCTATCTTTGTCCAGAAAGGGGTCCAATATTCAGGAACACACATTTTCAATATATCACCAGCAACCATTAAAAACTTGGTTTCAGATGAAGCACAGTTTAAACAGAGTTTGAAAGACTTTTTGGTAGGCAACTTCTTCTACTCTACAGATGAATATCTTAACAGTGACTGTTAGATCTTCCATTTTGACAGCAATTGGTCACAACTGACAAGATTAGGTATTTTGTGAATGATAAATTTATTAAAAGTGAATGGCTGTGTTTCATATTCAGATGTTTTATGGTTGTTTTTTTCTGACTTGTTTCACACCCAAGAGAATCATTTCATTTTTGGCCCCCTGAAACGAAAACTGAATCTAATCTAATTCCATTTCACTATATTCACAATTATTCACAATACTTTCTAGGTAGTAGTCCTACTCCTGTGTTGACATTGTCAGGTAATATAAACATCTCTTGCCCATATAGCAATTTTGCCACAAGTGTCATATCAGAATAGACCCAAGCAATTATTCTACATTACTTGCCTGCAGAGTTGAAATACTCAGTGGAGACAAGGTATTCAGTTATTTTCATCTACACCAAAGCATTCACATGCAGTCAATAGCTCCATTAATAATTTTGATAACAACTTTTACATTGGGAATTGACAAAATGTGGTTGTGGAAGTGATGTAATCAACTAATTGATATGTTACAAGTGCAGTGTCTCTCTAATTTCTCATGTTCATGTTGCTACTGTTCTGGTTTGTTTGGTAATGTGTATACCTGTGTCTTTTCTATTTGTGCCCAATAAAGTGTGGTTTACACTGAGGTGAAAAAAGTCATAGACTAGCGATGCCGGTAGTATTGTGTATACAATGTATAAAAGGACAATGCATTAGCAGAGCGGTCATTTGTATACGGGTGATTCATGTGAAAAGGTTTCCAACCTGACTGTGGCCACATGAGGGGAATTAACAACCTTTGAACATAGAATGGTAGCTGGAGCTAGTTTTGTGAGACATTCCATTTCAGAAATCATTAGGGACTTTAATATTCCAAGATCCATGGTGTCAAGAATGTGTCAACAGTACCAAATTTCAGGCACTGTGGGAGCTGGTGGTGGCTATATATTTGTGTGGGCTGTGTTTTTATAGAATGGACTTGTCTCTCTGGTCTAATTGGACCAATCATTGAATGGAAATGGTTATGTTTAGCTGTGAACCCAAAGAAGAAACTCTACTCTCTTGGGTAGGTTATCTGCTGCAATTCGCATAGGTAAGTACTGTCAGGAATACCATTCATAACCTTCTACATTCTGTCAGTGGCGACATCCAGGTCATTAAAAATGAGATCGATATTCTACAGTGCCTGCCGCCTGTGTTTCAACTGCTGGATTCTGTGCCACACACTGATCCATTTTGGATCATCACGGTTTCAACCACACTGGTCATGACACAGTGATATAACCACATAACAATGCTTTGCACAGAATTACAACAATGTCTTAAGACATAAAATTCAGAGTGAACATGTTTCCAGTCGTTTCACATTCACTGATACCACTTGTGAGATAAACAGAAATATCCACTCAATGGCTTCCACAGTCCTCCCACACTGTATTTGCAAGTTTGTACCTAGTCAATTGTCAATTCAGTTGCATTAAATAGTGAGCACTTTCAAGCAACAGAAAATTAGTGACACTTTTGAACAGTTCACTTTAGCGTTCAGTGATCTTGATCAACATGTTACTTCAGTGGTGTTGGACATTATATTACAATCGTCCCTGCACCAAGCCTACAATGCTCTCATGGTGGTGTTAATTTCACATTGCCCAAAATCGATGCGTCAAAGGCTCATGCAAATGCTATACAATGAGAGGCATGATGACAAGATACCATCTGAATTCTGGAGACATTTGCATGGAATGATTAGCAGTTTGGATGCTTTGCTGTTACACATTTAGCAACAACAATTGCTACCAAAGTGAGGTTAACTTTAATTGCTCAGGATGAGCAGCCATTATACTAGTTATCAATGAAGCACACACCTTGCTTGACACATATGCCACAGTGGCTGCCACAATAACTTCCATCCACTCTGAAGAAAGCTGAACCATTCCAGACCAGCCCAAAGTGCTGCTGCCTCGCAACCGTGCCACCTCTACCTGAAAGACACATAGAGTTTTCGAGAACATGTGGACTCTCCGTGCTACTGTCAAGAGGCTAATTAAGGTGTTGGAAATGTTACAGCTATGGATTGTGACAGCTGAGAGCAAACGTACCCCCTGCACATGCCCAAAGTGGTCTCATAACCATTGGACCACTCAGACTAATGTTTGCTGTTCCACAGACCTTTTGGTCACCTGGCAGCTAATTGCAAGAAATCATGTTTGGACCCAAATGCCGAGACATGATTTGGTTCAGGTGCAACAGCAAGACACCCACTTACAGCACCTGCTGTTTAAGAACTGTTAGTCGTCTACATCAAAAATAAAGTATAGGACTGCTCAGCCTACCACTTGTATCGGCATGACTCCAAAGCTGCCAACTAATGAATGGCTACACAACACTACATCACAAAGGTTGTTCGTTACCAACCACTATTCAGGGATAGTGTTATTAATCAAACAGGATCAGAGATCAGCACACTGCTGACTACATTCTACCCAGATGCAAAACAACACACCATGGTCAATTTAGTGGCAGTTAACAAGTCTGTCATGTGCACATATGGTCCGAATTATTTGAGGTTGACAAAGGCCTCTTCAAGAATTCCAAGTGGACTTTTGCGTTAACCAACATTGCTCAATCTATTTTGGGTGCTGATTTCATCACACAGCCTGCACTGACCACCAATTTACTAAATGAATGACTGATACACGCTGTCATTACTGGGAGTCCTACTGCCACAACTTGAAATCACACCTCCAGACCATGAGAAAAGATTACATAACAATGAGGTGTGAAATAATCAAGTCACGTGAGGATAATGTGATGTTGAAGGATATCCTATTGGAAACAGAAGGCAAACTCCAAGAGGCCCGTAAAACATTAGAACAACATAAGACACCTCTGCATTGCATCTGTGCTCTGCACATAACTGTGTCCATGGATTAACAGTTGCCCATAAAACTACAGGGCAGGTGCACACATACTGTGGTGCACAATGTCTGTGCCAAACCTGGTCTGCGATTTCATCTTGAGCCCACTGGACTGCATGGAAATGACTACCACCGATTTCCAGTGGCTACACAATGGCACCAGAGGAACCATCACCTCACACCTCTCCTCCTCTGTCTGCTACCAATATCACTCCTCCCAACCATCATTCTACGGTACTGGCTGTGTCACTGACTGCAGTTACATGTCCATCATGGACAGCCACCCACACACAAACTGCCTTTGAGGTCAAATTCTCATCTTTTAGGTGAGCAGATTTGGTGGGGGGGGGGGGGGAGGGGGGAGCGATATAATCAACTAATATTCCCATATTCCCATATTCTTTGTTACTTCCTGTTCTGGTTTGTTCACTAATACACTGTTATTCCCTGTATGTATTTTATTTGTAGTAGATGGTCTCCCTACATGGTCCCACATTGTACAGCAATTCATACTATAGGCCTATACTGAAATGTACATAATAAAATTAACAAATGTGTATATTGGTTAAACTTTGCAACTGAACATGTTTTAGAAGCCTCTTTATGGACCTAGGAATTGTTAGATGTATGTACTGCCTTGTGGTGTTCCTGGTTAACAGCAAGAGTGAATTTAGGATGAACTCAGAAATTCTCAATCACATAACTAAATGAAGTAATAATTCCTATATAAGCTATGGATTCCTTTCTAGGGTTCAGAATGGAGTTTTATTTTAAGGTACAAAAGTCTATAAAAGGTAACCAGTGGGCTGCAGACAGAAAACTGAACATCTGCAAATATTTAAAAACAAAATAAAATAATACTTCATTAGCCACTCTTTCAACAATTTATCAGAATGTTTGAAGCGGAGAATGTAAATTCTGTTAAGAATCAGAGTTTTGAGTGGATAAGAACAGTATATTAGTATCACCAGAAGGCATTACCACCAAACCTTTCTGAATGTTTTTGGACAGATCATTGCAAAATATAATAAACAGAATTGCTCAAAGTGTGACAATTGAGGAATCCCTTGTGTTACTACTTGCTCTTTTAACCAATGTTTTCACCATTTTTGATGGTTACAACATTTTGACCACTGTTTCAAAGATTTGATCTGAACCTATAACTGCATTTTCCCCCAGGTACATACTACCATAGTTTCTCAAATGTAATGTATGGTTGCCAAAGTTTGTGAGCTAAAGGAATAGCCTGTTGTGTGTTTTCTTCCATAAAGTGCACTATAGAATTAATTAAAATGAATATGAAGCTCCATTTATCAATATCATTTCGCAAAAGATTAACTTTTGGAGACTCAATAAGCAATAAGTTCTGAGGAAGCTCTTAGCCCAGTAGTTGCAGCACTCACAGCTAACCAACCCACACTAGTTTATGTGACCAGCTGGTACAGATAAGTGGAATTTCATGGAATTTCATTTAAATTACTCTAGCAAAGGACTCGCTCCATGGAGGTCATGGCCGTGCAGTCTTGCAACTTCAAATTCAGCACTGCAGTTGTAAAATCGTTAGGTTTGCGGTAGCATAACCATCTCTTCTCCTCCAGCTGTGCAACAAACCACCAAATCTTCGCCTCCTGCAGTGAAATCACCTGCTACACAACTGACAGGCTGGAAAGGAAGAAAGGAATACTCTCCTGAAGATTTTTTACGTCCCTCCAGGCAACAAACATCTGAGTCTTCATCTGCCAACCGCAAAGGCTCTAAGAAATCAATGAATGTGACCAGTCTTCTCATTCCCTGACTCAGAGGTCCTCTTCAATGGTGTTACTACATGATACTCTCACCTGGTCGACCTACATTTCGCCAGTGTGCACTGCCCACTGTTTTGTTTCTGTAGAATCTGTAGGCCAACCCAATGAGAATGACAATGCCTCTGTAGATCTCATGGAGCAGGCTCCTCCAGCCTGTGCACCCTGTAACAGTGAGTATTTGAAGGCTGGCACTCAGCAATCATAGAGATGACAACTTTTTTTCTCGTCCACTTTTGCTGTTATGATCCTCCTCCAATGGAATGTTCAGGCCCGTAGATCCAAGAAGGCGAAATTTTGGGTGCTCTTGAAATCATAGCGTCCACTCTTTCTCTGCATGCAAGAAACAAAACGTCATCCTCGAAACCACTCTGACCTCTCATATTTACTTCCAGTCTGCTTTGACCTTACCGCCGAGGATGGCATTCCATCTCCTGGAAGAGTCATGCTGCTCATCAGGGATGATGTTCAGAGCCAAACCATATTATTGAATACTTGGCCGCCAACTGTTGCAGTCCACATTATCCTTCCTCACTTCACATTTTCTCTTTGCACTGTATACATCCCTCCATCATATGGTGTCACCACGGCAAACTACCTCCATGTTACTGATCAACTCACTCACCTCTGTTCAGTGTCTTTAATACACACTGTCCCATTTGTGGCTCTTCCTGAATCTGTCAGAGAGTGCCCTCTTGGCTGACCTCAATCAACTCAAACTCTCTATCTTAATAACGGAACACCTGTGTTCCTCTGAGACTCCACACACACCTATTCCCATTTGGACCTTTTGCACTGCAGCACCGAGTTTGCCTGTCATCTCGATTGGTCCATTCTCTCTAATATTTACTTGAGCGTCCATCTGCCATGTGCTATCTGTTTGCTGACTCCTATCCCATCTACATGTAAACCCAACTGGCAGCTTTCTAAGGTCGACTGGAGGCTTCAGTCCTCCATGGAGACCTTCAACGAAGATTTCCCCAGTTGTGATGGCCATGCAGAGTACGTCACAAATGTTGTCCTTACCATAACAGAGCATTCCATAACTCACACTTCATCTGTACTGTGCTGTGTACCAGACCCCAGGTGGACTGAGGCATGCTGCGACATGAGTTGTGTGTGAAGACCTGCTCTCTGCAATTTTAACCATCATGCTATGATGATGAACTGCATTCATTGTAAACAGTTTCATGCACAGTGCCATTGCATTCTTTGCTATAGCAAAAGAGCTATCTAGATTTCATTTACTAGTTCTTTTAGCAGTTCACTTCCTCTTTTAGCGCGTGGGGGGCAATCTTCATCATCTGTATGGGACTAAGGTCCATTCCGTGACTTCCAGTATGACAGTAGCATGTGGTGTCATTGTGGACCCTATAGCTATCTCCAACACCTTGGGATGCTATTCTGTTGAAGATTTTGAGCTCCACCCACTATCACCCCACCTTCCTCTCTCGGAAATGAGTTGGGGAGGCTCAGGTGATACGCTTCTCCTCTTGTGATTGCTACAATGCCGCCTCTACCATGAGGGAACTATATCATGCTCTCACTTCATCCCAATCTTCCACCCCAGAGCCAGATGATGTTCACATTCATATGTTGCAGCACCTTTCTCTCTTCGGAAAGCACTTTGTCCTTCAAAGATACAATCACATTTGGGCAGATGGCACATTTCCCAGATGCTGTTGTGAAGATACTATCATACCCGTATCTAAGCCCAGTAAGAACAAACAACTTGCTTCTAGCTACTGCCCCATTTCTCTCATCAGCTATGTTTTCAAGGTGATGGAATGAATGATTTATGGCTGGTTGGTATAGTAGCTCAAACCTAACAATTTACTAACCACTGCACAATGTGGATTTGGAGCGTACCGTTCATCAGTTGACCAGCTCATCCCTCTGTAAACCTATGTCATTAACCGTTTTCTGACAAAATACCCAATGGTGGCCCTGTTCTTTGATTGGGAGAAAGCTATGACACTTGCTGGAGGACTGGTACCCTTCTGTACTCTGTAGATGTGGGACTTTCAATGCTGCCTGCTCTGATTCATTCAGAAATTTTTAAAAACCAAGTATTAAAGGTATGTGGGGGTTTGATCTTGTCAGACACCTTCAGCCAGGAGAATGGGGTGCCTCAAGGCTCCATCCTGTGCATAGTACTCTTTGCTATAGCCATTAATCCTATAATGGTCTGTTTTCCGCCAGGCATCATGAGCTGAGCTCCCTTTTTGTCGATGACATTGCGATTTATTGCAGTTCTCCACTCGCTTGTATCCTGGAGCATCTTCATCAGCGATGGCTTCATCGTCCTTACTCATGGAGTATCGACAATGGCTTTCGGTTTTTCACTGGCAAGACTGTATGTATGAATTACTGTCAACGCAATCGGTTTCTTCCACTGTGTTTACATCTTGGGCTTGTTGCTTTTCCATTTACCGAAACTACGAATTTCCTGGGGCTCATGATTGATAGAAAATTTTCTTGGGCCTCCCATGTGTCTTACCTGGCTGCATGCTTTACCCAGTCTCCTAATGTCTTATATGCTCTAAGCACTACTTTCTGGGGAGCAGATTGGACCACCCTCCTTTGTTTGTACCAATACCTTGTCCATTCGAAACTAGACTATGTGTGTTTCATTTATTCATGTGCATGTCCATCCATTTTACACATACCTTAATATAATCCACCATCATGGAAACCGTTTGGTCACTGGTGCCTGTTACATTAGCCCAGTTGAGAGTCCCCATGCAGAAGCTGCCAGACAACTGCTGCTATATGGGTGTGATGTTCTCCTCAGCAGATAAGCTTGCCATTTGTCTGCCATGCCTAGCCACCCATCCTGCACCTCCTTTTTTCGATGACTGCCTTGGCTGACAATATGGGGTGCATCCCTCTTCTCTGCTATCTCCCAGGTTCGCTTTTCACTCCTATTCCAGCAGCTTAATTCCACACTCCCTGCCACTTTTCCAGTGGGTGTGAACCCTTCACCACCATGGCATCAAGCAGTGGCCTGTGTTCATCTTGGACTTCACACTCGACCTTCATGCTCAATATAGTGACAGCACCTTTGTGTACAGTAATGGTTCTAAGACTGACTGTGGTGTCCAGTGTGCCTTTGTCATTGTCACTGACCATTTTCGGTATTGGCTTACACTACACCACCCAATATTTACAGCAGAGCTCTTCGCCCGCTATCAGGCCACCTAATACATCAAGCGACACGGCCTTTTTTATTGTGTCATTCTCTTACTGCCCTTCTGAACCTCTGTGTGCCGTACACAGTCCATCCTTTAGTGCAATCGGCCCAAGAAAGCTCCCATTTTCTCTGTGTTGAGGGAGACACTGTGATGTGCATTTAGAGTGGTGGTCACGTTGGTCTGATGGGAAATGAGGATGCTGACGCTGCTCATTAGACTGCAGTCTTCTTACCTCACTCTGCTAGCTCTTCCATCCCTCTGGATGATTTCTATGTTGCCATCTGTCGGCAGGTGGTGTCACTTTGGCACCACCAATGGTGCACTCTTCATGGGAACAAGCTCCGGGGAATTAAACCTCTCTCACTGACTTAACCAATCTTATCTCAGCCCCCTTGCCATGAGGAAATAATTTTAGCTAGCTTTCATTTTTGGTAGTATCGTTTTAGTTATCGCCATTTGTTAACTGGTGATCCCCCGCCATTTTGTGCTCTTTGTCATCAATTTTTGCCGGTTCACCATTTCCTGACCGAATGTCCTTGTTTTAACAACTTAGCTGGCTGCTGTGGCTGAACGGTTCTAGGCACTTCAGTCCAGAACTGCGCGACTCCTAAGGTCGCAGCTTCGAATCCTGCCTTGGGCATGGATGTGTGTGATGCCCTTAGATTAGTTAGGTTTAACTAGTTCTAAGTTCTAGGGGACTGATGACCTCAGATGTTAAGTCTCATAGTGCTCAAATCCATCTGAACCATTTTTAACCACTTCTTTTATTCTTTCTTTTCCTTGTGCCGTTTTTCCTGCGGATATGCAGGGTCAGCATGGTTAATTGGATTTGGCAATGTTAGTTGGAGGGTTGGCAGGATGACCTTCCTGTCAACACCCTGTACCCCCCCCCCTTCCCCCCGGGAAGGAATTAGCGTACCCCAACTGTCTGCGACTAGTATAATACATGGAATATTGCGAAAGTGTTCAGATGTCTGCGAGCCATGTAACTGAGTCACGATGTGGGGACCAGCCCAGTATTCACCTAGGGGGATGTGGAAATGCGCCTAGAAACCACATCCAGGCTGGCCAGCACACCGGCCCTCATCGTTAATCCGCCAGACAGATTCAATCCGGGGTCGGCGTGCTTACCCGAGTCCAGGAAGCAGCGTATTGGCACGCTCGGCTAACCTGGCAGGTATTTTTTTAAAACCACTTATGTTCTCATATATGTTGTCTGTCCGATTTGTTGGATCTTTTAGTGAAGGAGACATGGATTTTTGACCATGTTTTACTTTTTATCATTCATAGCAACATGGCGAAGGACATTTAATCTTTGGTTCAGGACCTCCACTGTCTCTACAGCCTATTTGGAGGACCTTGTGTTTAGCTCACTTTCTATCAGTCGTTTGGGCTTAATGTATAGTCTCTTATAAGTTATTTTAATTCCTGATATTCTAAGGTTATGACATTGGAACTTATGACCTTAGTTGTTTCTGTGTCCTACCTCCACCCACAAGCTGTGCCATAGTGATCCCATCACACATATTCTACAAGATTCCCAAAATCTATAAACCCCACAATCCTGGATGTCCCAGTGTAGATGGTTAATATGCTCCCATTGGAAGATCTCTGTTCTTGTTGACCAGCACCTCCAACCAGTTGCCTGTAGCTTAGCCTCTCATATCAAACATATAACTTCACTTAGCAATTCTCAGCCATCCCTACCCCATTACCACCTGGATCCTTGTTTGTCACAGCTGATGACACCTGCCTACACACCAACATTCCTCAGGCCAATGGACATCATGCCATCCAACTCTACCATTCTCAACATCCTTCTGTCATCAACCCACTACTTCATTCCTTCTAAACCTTACCGGTTACATCCTCACACACAAGTACTTCTCCTTTGAGAGGAAGATACACTGCCAGGAAAAATATCAAAACACCAAACAGTAATTAATGTAGACTATTGAAATTTCAGTATTAAATTTGTGTAGGTAACATATTTAAATGATTGACATTGCAAGATCGGAGGTAAATGTAAGTGTGAGACAAGCCATTGCAAATATGAAATTCTGGTACATTAATAGCCAGTTTAACTGACAGAATGCTGAATGCATCCATTCAGACATGATGCACTGTGTTGTACAGCTTCTTGATGACAGTTTGTGGGATGGAGCTTCATGCTCTTGCACTTGATCAATCAACAAAGGGATGTTTAGTGCTCCTTGTGGACGACACTGGAGATGTCGTCTGATGATGTCCCATATATGATTGACTGAATGCTGATCTCATGATTGGGTAGGCCAATGTAACATTTCATCACTCTGCAGAGCATGTGGTGTTACAACAGTAGTACATATGTGATCTTTATTCCGTTCAAAAATACTCCCTGTAAAGCTTTTCAAGAATGGAAGCACAGCAGGTTGAATCACCAGATTGACATACAAATTTACATTCAGGATGCGTGGAATAATCATGTGATTGCTTCTGGTGTCATATAATAGCATACACCAGATCATAACTACAGATGTAGGTCCTGTGTGTCTAGCACATGAACAGGTTGATTGCAGGCCCTCAACAGGCTAACTTATAACCAACACACAACCATTACTGGCACTCAGGTAGACCCAGCTTTCATCTCAAAACACAACAGACCTCCACCCTGTCCTCCAGTAAGCCACTTGACACCACTGAAGCCACTAATGACAGACTTTTGGGGTCAGCGGAAGGCACACTACAGGGCATCTGGTTCAGAGCTGTCCTGGAAGCAACAAATTCGTAACAATGCGTTGTGTCTCTGTGGTGCTAACTGCTACTCAAATTGCTGCTGCAGATGCAGCACAATTCACCAGAGCCACACACTGAATATGATGGTCTTCCCTCTCAGTAGTGTCATGTGACCATCCAGTACCCTCATCTTCTTGTGACTGTACTTTCTTGTGACCACTGCTGCCAGTGATCATGTACAGTGGTTACATCTCTGCCAAGTTTTACTGCAATATCACAGAAGGAACATCCAGTTTCTCATAGCTCTAACACATGAACTCACTCAAACTCAGTGAGGTGCCGATAATGGCATTTCGTTGCCTTAAAGGTGTACTTGACTAACATCAACTCATTATGTTTAGTCCTAAAGGTCACCAATGCTACGGTCATTACAGCGTGTATTTAATGAAACCTGATTTGCATCCTCATAGTGGCTCTACTAGCGGCCCTCTTATGTGTCTAGCAAGAAATTTTTTTAGACATCATCTTTCAGATGCAGAAACACATATATCAACTTTCATTTGTGTCACACAACTCCCTCTTGGTGCTGCAATTTTTTTTCAGTCAGTGTATTTAAGCAAATCTATGGCACAGCCATGGGCAGCTGCATTGTACTCTCTTCTGCCTATCTGTTTGCAGATCATCTAGAGGAATCGTTCCTATAACCCTAAAACTCCAAACCCCTCGCCTGGTTGTGACTGATTATTGATACCTTCATGATCTGGACCCATAGCCATGATATCCTATCTTCATTCATCCAAAGCTTAATACCTCCCCAATCTTCTTCATCTGGTTCTCTTCAGGCCTATGTGTCATATTCCTGGCATTTACCTCCACCTTGCTGATGGCTTCATCCATATCTCTGTCCATATCAAACCCAATAGCCACCAACAATACTTACTTTTTGAGCACTTTCACTCTTTATGCATCAAAATATTGTTTCCATTCATCATGATCATTTGTGAACAGCATATATGCTGTGATGATAATTTTTGTTGTACTTATAACCTGTTGATTCACTTGGCTCCATGTATCTCAAAGTATCATATTTCACAGATTTCAAATATGCTGAATACGTAAAGGATAGTGCAAAATTATGCCGACTACACAATAGTTAAATTTAAAAGTGGATTCTCCTACATTACTTCCGCTGTAGCATTGTTGATTGCCAGATCCGGTTTTACAGATAACATTTTAAACAGGTGAAGAGACATGCACCTCTTCCTTCCTAAATGTATCTGGGTGAGAATTAATTCAACCACTAATCAGAGTCACAATGTTTATTGGATTTAATAGTGGCATAATATACAGTGACTGAAATATGCAGTTAACAGTGCACATTATATAACTTGCTATACATAACCAATGCACTATCGCCCATTTACTATATTCCTCACACCTTCACATTGCCGTTGCAACACAGAATTTGCATCGCATTTCAAACGTACGGGCTACGGGCGGCTCTTCACCAAGAGAGTGACGATGCTTCGGTCTCTGTCCGTAGCCTCACCCGGATAATCAGTAGCTTCTATCCGATGAACTACTGTTCATTTACTATATCCCTCACAATTTCACCTCGTAGTTAAAATCTACGGTGTAAATGGCGGCTCTTCACAAAGAGAGTAACAATCCTACTATCACTGTACATTGCCTCACCTGATAGTGCACTACGGCCCATTTACTATATCTATCACACCTTCACATTTCCGATGCAACACAGAATTTGCGTCGCAATTCAAATCTACGGGCTACAAGGTGGCTCATCATCAAGAGAGTAACGATGCTTCTGTCCTGTACGTAGCCTCACCTGGCAACCCAGTAGCTTGTATCTGTGGCACTATGGCCCATTTACTGTATCCCTCACACCTTCACATTGTCGTTGCAACACAGAATTTGAATCGCAATACAAATCTGCGAGCTACGTGGCGGCTCTTCACCAAGAGAGTAACGATGCTACTGTCACTGTACATAGCCTCACCTGGCAACCCAGTAGCTTGTATCTGTGGCACTATGGCCCATTTACTGTATCCCTCACACCTTCACATTGTCGTTGCAACACAGAATTTGAATCGCAATACAAATCTGCGAGCTACGTGGCGGCTCTTCACCAAGAGAGTAACGATGCTACTGTCACTGTACATAGCCTCACCTGGCAACCCAGTAGCTTGTATCCAACGCACTACTGCCCATTTACTATATCATTCAGACCTTCACATTGCCGATGCAACACAGAATTTGCTTCGCAATTCTAATTTACGGGCTACATGGCGTCTCTTCACCAAGAGAGTGCCAATGCTACGGTCTCTGTAAGTAGCCTCACCTGATAGTCCACTACGGCCCATTTACTATATTTATCACATCTTTACATTTCCGATGCAACACAGAATTTTCGTCGCAATTCAAATATATGGGCTACATGACGGCCCTTCACCAAGAGAGTTATAATGCTACGGTCACTCTACGTAACCTCACCTGGCAACCTAGTAGCATGTATACAATGCACTACTGATTTTTTATTATATCCCTCACACCTTCACTTTGCCGATGCAATACAGAATGTGCATCGTAATTCAAATCTGCGGGCTACATGGTGATTCGTCACCAAGAGAGTAACGATGCTACTGTCACTGTACGTAGCCTCACCTGGCAACCCAGTAGCTTGTATCCGATGCACTTCTGCCCTACTACAATATCCGTAACACCTTCACATTGCACATGCAACACAGAATTTCCATCGCAATTCAAGTGCACGGTCAACATGGCGGCTCATCCCCAAGTGAGTAACGATGCTACTGTCACTGTACGTAGCCTCACCTGCGAACCTAGTAGCTTATATTAAATGCACTACTGCCCATTTACAATATCCCCCACACCTTCACCTTTCCAATGAATCACAGAATTTGCAACAAAGTTAAAATCTACGGTGTAAATGGCGGCTCTTCACAATGAGAGTAACAATCCTACTCTCACTGTACGTTGCCTCACCTGATAGTGCACTACGGCACATTTACTATATCTACCACAACTTCACATTTCCGATGAAACACAGAATTTGCGTCGCAATTCAAATCTACGGGCTACAAGGTGGGAGATTAACGATGCTTCTGTCACTGTACGTAGCCGTTCCTGGCCACCCAGTAGCTTGTATCTGTGTCACTACGGCCCATTTACTATATCCCTCACACCTTGACATTGCCGATGCAAAACAGAATTTGCGTCGCAATTCAAATCTACGGGCTACATAGTGGTTCTTCACCATGAGAGTGACGATGCTACTGTCACTGTACATAGCCTCACCTGACAACCCATTAGCTTGTATCCGATCCACTACTACCCATTTACTCTATCGCTTACACCTACACATTGCCGATGCAACATAGAATTTGCATCGCTATTAAAATCTACCTGCTACATGTCGGCCTTTCACCAAGAGAGTAACGATGCTACTGTCACTTTACCTAGCCCCACGTGGCAGCCCAGCAGCTTGTATCCGACGAACTACTGCACATTTACTATATCCCTCACACCTTCACATTGTGGATGCAACACAGAATGTGCATTGCAATTCAAATAAACGGGCTACATAGCGGCTTTTCACCAAGGGAGTAACAATGCTACTGTCACTGTACCCAGCCTCACCTGGCAACCCAGTAGCTTGTATCCAATGCATTACTGCCCATTTACTAAATACCTCACACCATCATATTGTCGTTGCGACACAGAATTTGCATCGCAATTCAATCCCTGCGGACTACATGGCAGCTCATCACCCAGAGAGAAACGAAACTAGTGTCACCGTACGTAGCCTCACCTGGAAGTCCTCTAGCATGTATTCGATTCACTACTGCCCATTTAGTATATCCCTCACACCTTCAAATTTCCGTTGCAACACAGAATTTGTATCACGATTGAAAACTACAGGCTACATGTAGGCTCCTCACTAAGAGACTAACGATGCTACGGTCACTGTACGTAGCCTTACCTGGCAACCCAGTAGCTAATATCCGATGAACTACCGCCCATTTGCTATATCTATCACACATTCACATTACCGGTGCAACACAGAAATTGCATCACAATTCAAATCTATGGGCTACATGACGGCTTTTCACCAAGAGAGTGACGATGCTTCAGTCACTTTATGTAGCCTCACGTGGCAAGTCAGTAGCTTGTATTAAATGCACTACCGCCCATTTCCTATTGCCCTCACACCTTCACACTTCCGATGCAACACAGAATTTGCATCGAAATCCGAAAATACGTGCTACAAGGTGGCTCGTCACCAAGAGAGTAACAATCGTACTGTCGCTGTATGTAGCCTCACCTGGAAGTCTACTAGCATGTATCCGATTCAATATCGTCCATTTACTATATCCCTCACACCTTCACATTTCTGATGCAACACAGTATTGCTATCGCAATACAAATCTACGGGCTATATGGCGGTTTCTCCCCAAGACAGTAACTATTCTACTGTCACTGTACGTAGCCTCACCTGGCAACCCAGTAGCTTGTATTAAATGCAGTACTGCCCATTTACTATATCCCTCACACCTTCACACTGATGATTTAACACAGAATTTGCATCTCAATTCAAATCCACGGGCTAATGGCGGCTCTTCACCAAGAGAGTAACGATGCTACTGTCACTGTAGGCAGCCTCACCTGGCAACCCAGTAGCTTGTATAAAATGCACTACTGCCCATTTACTATATTCCGCATACCTTCACATTGCCGATGCAACACAGAATGTGCATCGCAATTCCAATCTATGGGCTACATACCGGCTTTTCACCAACGTAGTAACCATGCTACTGTCACTGTACATAGCCTCACCTTCCAACCCAGTAGCTTGTATCCGATACACTAATGCCCTCTGCACTATATCCCTCATACCTTCACTTTGCCGATGCAACACAGAATGTGCATCGCAATTCAAATCTACAGGCTACATAGCGGCTTTTCACCAAGGGAGTAACGATGCTACTGTCACTGTAGGCAGCCTCACCTGGCAACCCAGTAGCTTGCATACGATGCACTACTCCCCAATTTACTATATCCCTCCACCTGGACATTGCCGATGCAACATTGAATTAGCATCGCGATTTAAAACTACAGGATACATGACGGCTGCGCACCAAGAGACAAACGATGCTTAGGTCTCTGTACGTATCCTCACCTGGAAGTCCACTAGCATGTATCCGATGCACCATTGTTCATTTACTACATCCCTCACACCTTCAGATCTCCGATGCAACACAGAATTTGCATCACAGTTAATATCTACGGTCTACATGGCGGCTCTTCACCAAAAGAGTAACAATCCTACTGTCAATGTATGTAGCCTCACCTGGAAGTCTACTAGCATGTATACAATGCAATACCATCCATTTACTATATCCCTCACACCTTCATATTGCCGATGCAACACAGAATTTGCATTGCAATTCAAATCCACGGGCTAATGGCAGCCCTTCACCAAGAGTGTGACGATGCTACTGTCACTGTACAAAGCCCCACCTTGCAGGCAAGTAGCTGGTATCCGATGCACTACTGCCCAAATACAAAATCCCTCACACCTTCACATCGCCGATTCAAGACAGATTTCCATCGCAATTGAAATCAAGAGGCTACATGGCGGCTCTTCGCCAAGAGAATAAACGTTGCTACTGTCACCGTACGTGGCCTCTCCTGGCCAGGCAGTAGCTTGCATCCTATGCATTAGTGCCCATTTATTATATCCGTCAAACATTCACATTAGCGATGCAATACATAATTTGCATCGCTATTCAAATCTACGTGCTACATAGCGGCTTTTCACCAAGGGAGTAACGATGCTACTGTCAATGTACGTAGCCTCACCTGGCAAACCAGTAGCTTCTATCCGATGCACTAGTGCCCATTTACTACATCCCTCACACATTCACATTGTGGATGCATCACAGAATGTGCATCGCAAATCAAATCCACGTTCTACTTAACGGCTTTTCACCAAGGGAATAACGATGCTACTGTCACTGTACGTAGCCTCACCTGGCAAACCAGTAGCTTGTATCCGACACACTACTGCCCATTTACTATATACCTCACACCTTCACATTGTGGATGCAACACAGAATGTGCGTCGCAATTCAAATCCACGGGCTACAAAGCGGCTTTTCACCAAAGGAGTAAGGATGCTACTGTCACTGTAGGCAGCCTCACCTGGCATCCCAGTAGCTTGTATCCGACGACTACTGCCAATTTACTGTATCACTCACACCTTCACATTGTGGACGCAACACAGAATGTGCATCGCAATTCAAATCAATGGGCTCCATAGTGGCTTTTCGCCAAGGGAGTAACAATGTTACTGTCACTATAGGCAGCCTCACGGGTCCACCCAGTAGCTTGCATCCGACGCACTACTGCCAATTTACTGTATCACCCACACCTTCACATTGTCGATGCAACAGAGAATGTGAATCGCAATTCAAATCCACGGGCTACATAGCGACTTTTCACCAATGGAGTAACGATGCTACTGTCACTGTAGGCAGAATCACCTGGCATCCCAGTAGCTTGTATCCGACGCACTACTGCCAATTTACTGTATCACTCACACCTTCACATTGTGGATGCAACACAGAATGTGCATCGCAATTCAAATCCACGGCCTACATAGCGGCTTTTCACCAATGGAGTAAAGATGCTACTGTCACGGTAAGCAGCCTCACCTGGCATCCCAATAGCTTGTATCCGACGCACTACTGCCAATTTACTGTATCACTCACACCTTCACATTGTGGATGCACAATATGCACACAGAATATGCATCGCAATTCAAATCAACGGGCTCCATAGCGGCTTTTCGCCAAGCGAGTAACAATGTTACTGTCACTATAGGCAGCCTCACGTGTCAACCCAGTAGCTTGTATCCGACGCACTACTGCTAATTTACTGTATCACTCACTCCTTCACATTGTGGATGCAACACAGAATGTGCACCGCAATTCAAATCCACGGGCTAAATAGCGGCTTTTCACCAATGGAGTAACGATGCTACTGTCACTGTAGGCAGCCTCACCTGGCATCCCAGTAGCTTGTATCCGACGCACTACTGCCAATTTACTGTATCACCCGCACGTTCACATTGTGGATGCAACACCGAATGTGCATCGCAATTCAAATGCACGGGCTACATAGCGGCTTTTCACCAATGGATTAAAGATGCTACTGTCACTGTAGGCAGCCTCACCTGGCATCCCAGTAGCTGGTGTCCGACGCACTACTGGTAATTTACTTTATCACTCACACCTTTACATTGTGGATGCAACGCAGAATAAGCATCGCAATTCAAATCCACGGGCTACATAGCGGCTTTTCACCAATGGAGTAACGATGCTACTGTCACTGTAGGCATCCTCAACTTGCATCCCAGTAGCTTGTATCCGACGCACTACTGCCAATTTACTCTATCACTCACACCTTCACATTGTTGATGCAACACAGAATGTGCATCGCAATTCAAATCAACGGGCTACATAGCGGCTTTTCACCAATGGAGTAACGATGCTACTGTCACTGTAGGCAGCTTCACCTGGCATCCCAGTAGCTTGTATCCGACGCACTACTGCCAATTTACTGTATCACTCACACCTTCACATTGTGGATGCAACACAGAATGTTCATCGCAATTCAAATCAACGGGCTCAATAGCGGCTTTTCGCCAAGGGATAAAACAATGTTACTGTCACTACAGGCAGCCTCACGGGTCAACCCAGTAGCTTGTATCCGACGCACTACTGCCCATTTACTGTATCACTCACACCCTCACATTGTGGATGCAACACAGAATGTGAATCGCAATTCAAAACAACGGGCTCCATAGCGGCTTTTCCCCAAGGGAGTAACAATGTTACTGTCACTATAGACAGCCTCACATGTCAACCCAGTAGCTTGTATCCGACGCACTACTGCTAATTTACTGTATCACTCACACCTTCACATTGTGGGTGCAACACAGAATGTGCATCGCAATTCAAATCCACGGGCTACATAGCGGCTTTTCACCAATGGAGTAACGATGCTACTGTCACTGTAGGCAGCCTCACCTGGCATCCCAGTAGCTGGTGTCCGACGCACTACTGCCAATTTACTGTATCACCCACACCTTCACATTGTGGATGCAACACAGAATGTGCATCGCAATTCAAATCCACGGGCTAAATAGTGGCTTTTCACCAATGGAGTAACGATGCTACTGTCACTGTAGGCAGCCTCACCTGGCATCCCAGTAGCTTGTATCCGACGCACTACTGCCAATTTACTGTATCACCCACACCTTCACATTGTGGATGCAACACAGAATGTGCATCACAATTCAAATCCACGGGCTACATAGCGGCTTTTCACCAATGGAGTAACGATGCTACTGTCACTGTAGGCAGCCTCACCTGGCATCCCAGTGGCTTGTATCCGACGCACTACTGCCAATTTACTGTATCACCCACACCTTCACATTGTGGATGCAACACCGAATGTGCATCGCAATTCAAATCAACGGGCTACATAGCGGCTTTTCACCAATGGAGTAACGATGCTACTGTCACTGCAGGCAGCCTCACCTGGCATCCCAGTTGCTTGTATCCGACGCACTATTGCCAATTTACTGTATCACTCACACCTTCACATTGTTGATGCAACACAGAATGTTCATCGCAATTCAAATCAACGGACTCAATAGCGGCTTTTCGCCAAGGGATAAAACAATGTTACTGTCACTACAGGCAGCCTCACGGGTCAACCCAGTAGCTTGTATCCGACGCACTACTGCCAATTTACTGTATCACTCACACCCTCACATTGTGGATGCAACACAGAATGTGAATCGCAATTCAAATCAACGGGCTCCATAGCGGCTTTTCCCCAAGGGAGTAACAATGTTACTGTCACTATAGGCAGCCTCACGTGTCAACCCAGTAGCTTGTATCCGACGCACTACTGCTAATTTACTGTATCACTCACACCTTCACATTGTTGATGCAACACAGAATGTGCATCGCAATTCAAACCCACGGGCTACACAGCGGCTTTTCACCATTGGAGTAACGATGCTCTGTCACTGTAGGCAGCGTCAAATGGCATCCCAGTAGCATGTATCCGATGCACTACTGCAAATTTACTGTATCACTCACACCTTCACATTGTGGATGCAACACAGAATGTGCATCGCAATTCAAATCCACGGTCTACATAGCGGCTTTTCACCAATAGAGTAACGATGCTACTGTCACTGTAGGCAGCCTCACCTGGCATCCCAGTAGCTTGTATCCGACGCACTACTGCCAATTTACTGTATCACTCACGCCTTCACATTGTGGATGCAACACAGAATGTGCATCGCTATTCAAATCCACGGTCTACATAGCGGCTTTTCACCAAAGGAGTAACGATGCTACTGTCACTGTAGGCAGCCTCACCTGGCATCCCAGTAGCTTGTATCCGACGCACTACTGCCAATTTACTGTATCACTCACACCTTCACATTGTGGATGAAACACAGAATGTGCATCGGAATTCAAATACACGGGCTACATAGCGGCTTTTACCAATGGAGTAACGATGCTACTGTCACTGTAGGCAGCCTCACCTGGCATCCCTGTAGCTTGTATCCGAAGCACTACTGCCAATTTACTGTATCACTCACACTTTCACATTGTGGATGCAACACTGAATGTGCATCGCAATTCAAATCAATGGGCTCCATAGTGGCTTTTCGCCAAGGGAGTGACAATGTTACTGTCACTAAAGGCAGCCTCACGTGTCAACCCAGTAGCTTGTATCCGACGCACAAATGCCAATTTACTGTATCACTCACACCTTCACATTGTGGATGCAACACAGAATGTGAATCGCAATTCAAATCCACGGGCTCCATAGCGGCTTTTCCCCAAGGGAGTAACAATGTTCCTGTCACTATAGGCAGCCTCACGTGTCAACCCAGTAGCTTGTATCAGACGCACTACTGGTAATTTACTGTATCACTCACACCTTCACATTGTGGGTGCAACACAGAATGTGCATCGCAATTCAAATCCACAGGCTACATAGCGGCTTTTCACAAATGGAGTAACGATGCTTCTGTCACTGTAGGCAGCGTCAAATGGCATCCCAGTAGCATGTATCCGACGCACTACTGCCAATTTACTGTATCACTCACACCTTCACATTGTGGATGCAACACAGAATGTGCATCACAATTCAAATCCACGGGCTACATAGTGGCTTTTCACAACGGAGTAACGATGCTACTGTCACTGTAGGCAGCCTCACCTGGCATCCCAGTAGCTTGTATCCGACGCACTACTGCCAATTTACTGTATCACTCACACCTTCACATTGTGGATGCAACACAGAATGTGCATCGCAATTCAAATCCACGGGCTACATAGCGGCTTTTCACCAATGGAGTAACGATGCTACTGTCACTGTAGGCAGCCTCACCTGGCATCCCAGTAGCTTGTATCCGACGCACTACTGCCAATTTACTGTATCACTCACACCTTCACATTGTGGATGCAACACAGAATATGCATCGCAATTCAAATCCACGGGCTACATAGCGGCTTTTCACAAATGGAGTAAAGATGCTACTGTCACTGTAAGCAGCCTGACCTGGCATCCCAATAGCTTGTATCCGACGCACTACTGCTAATTTACTGTATCAATCACACCTTCACATTGTGGATGAAACACAGAATATGCATCGCAATTCAAATTAACGGGCTCCACAGCAGCTTTCCGCCAAGGGAGTAACAATGTTACTGTCACTATAGGCAGCCTCACGTGTCAACCCAGTAGCTTGTATCCGACGCACTACAGCTAATTTACTGTATCACTCACACCTTCACATTGTCGATGCAACATAGAAATTGCATCACAATTCAAATCCACGGGCTACATAGCGGCTTTTCACCAATGGAATAATGATGCTACTGTCACTGTAGGCAGCCTCACCTGGCATCCCAGCAACTTGTATCCGACGCACTACTGCCAATTTACTGTATCACTCACACCTTCACATTATGAATGCAACACAGAATGTGCATCGCAATTCAAATCCACGGGCTAAATAGCGGCTTTTCACCAAATGAGTAACGATGCTACTGTCACTGTAGGCAGCCTCACCTGGCATCCCAGTAGCTTGTATCCGACGCACTACTGCCAATTTACTGTATCACTCACACCTTCACATTGTGGATGCAACACAGAATATGCATCGCAATTCAAATCCACGGGCTACATAGCGGCTTTTCACCAATGGAGTAAAGATGCTACTATCACTGTAGGCAGCCCGACCTGGCATCCCAATAGCTTGTATCCGACGCACTACTGCTAATTTACTGTATCAATCACACCTTCACATTGTGGATGAAACACAGAATATGCATCAGAATTAAAATTAACGGGCTCCACAGCAGCTTTCCGCCAAGGGAGTAACAATGTTACTGTCACTATAGGCAGCCTCACGTGTCAACCCAGTAGCTTGTATCCGACGCACTACAGCTAATTTACTGTATCACTCACACCTTCACATTGTCGATGCAACACAGAAATTGCATCACAATTCAAATCCACGGGCTACATAGCGGCTTTTCACCAATTTAATAATGATGCTACTGTCACTGTAGGCAGCCTCACCTGGCATCCCAGCAACTTGTATCCGACGCACTACTGCCAATTTACTGTATCACTCACACCTTCACATTGTGGATGCAACACAGAATGTGAATCGCAATTCAAATCAACGGGCTACATAGCGGCTTTTCACCAATGGAGTAACGATGCTACTGTCACTGTAGTCAGCCTCATCTGGCATCCCAGTAGCTTGTATCCGTCGCACTACTGCCAATTTACTGTATCACTCACACCTTCACATTGTTGATGCAACACAGAATGTGCATCGCAATTCAAATCAACGGGCTCCATAGCGGCTTTTCGCCAAGGGATAAAACAATGTTACTTTCACTACAGGCAGCCTCACGTGTCAACCCAGTAGCTTGTATCCGACGCACTACTGCCAATTTACTGTATCACTCACACCTTCACTATGTGGATGCAACACAGAATGTGAATCGCAATTCAAATCAACGGGCTCCATAGCGGCTTTTCCCCAAGGGAGTAACAATGTTACTGTCACTATAGGCAGCCTCACGTGTCAACCCAGTAGCTTGTATCCGACGCACTACTGCTAATTTACTGTATCACTCACACCTTCACATTGTGGGTGCAACACATAATGTGCATCACAATTCAAATCCACGGGCTACATAGCGGCTTTTCACCAATGGAGTAACGATGCTTCTGTCACTGTAGGCAGCGTCAAATGGCATCCCAGAAGCATGTATCCGACGCACTACTGCCAATTTACTGTATCACTCACACTCTTCCCATTGTGGATGCAACACAGAATGTGCATCGCAATTCAAATCCACGGGCTACATAGCGGCTTTTAACCAATGGAGTAACGATGCTACTGTCACCGTAGGCAGCCTCACCTGGCATCCCAGTAGATTGTATCCGACGCACTACTGCCAATTTACTGTATCACTCACATCTTCACATTGTGGATGCAACACAGAATGTGCATCGCAATTCAAAACCACGTTCTACATAGCGGCTTTTCACCAATGGAATAACGGTGCTACTGTCACTGTAGGCAGCCTCACCTGGCATCAAAGTAGCTTGTATCCGACGCACTACTGCCAATTTACTGTATCTCTCACACCTTCACATTATGGATGCAACACAGAATGTGGATCGCAATTCAAATCAATGGGCTCCATAGTGGCTTTTCGCCAAGGGAGTAACAATGTTACTGTCACTACAGGCAGCCCTCACGTGTCAACCCAGTAGCTTGTATCCGACGCACTACTGCCAATTTACTGTATCACTCACACCTTCACATTGTGGATGCAACACAGAATGTGAATCGCAATTCAAATCAACGGGCTACATAGCGGCTTTTCACCAATGGAGTAACGATGCTACTGTCACTGTAGTCAGCCTCATCTGGCATCCCAGTAGCTTGTATCCGTCGCACTACTGCCAATTTACTGTATCACTCACACCTTCACATTGTTGATGCAACACAGAATGTGCATCGCAATTCAAATCAACGGGCTCCATAGCGGCTTTTCGCCAAGGGATAAAACAATGTTACTTTCACTACAGGCAGCCTCACGTGTCAACCCAGTAGCTTGTATCCGACGCACTACTGCCAATTTACTGTATCACTCACACCTTCACTATGTGGATGCAACACAGAATGTGAATCGCAATTCAAATCAACGGGCTCCATAGCGGCTTTTCCCCAAGGGAGTAACAATGTTACTGTCACTATAGGCAGCCTCACGTGTCAACCCAGTAGCTTGTATCCGACGCACTACTGCTAATTTACTGTATCACTCACACCTTCACATTGTGGGTGCAACACATAATGTGCATCACAATTCAAATCCACGGGCTACATAGCGGCTTTTCACCAATGGAGTAACGATGCTTCTGTCACTGTAGGCAGCGTCAAATGGCATCCCAGAAGCATGTATCCGACGCACTACTGCCAATTTACTGTATCACTCACACTCTTCCCATTGTGGATGCAACACAGAATGTGCATCGCAATTCAAATCCACGGGCTACATAGCGGCTTTTAACCAATGGAGTAACGATGCTACTGTCACCGTAGGCAGCCTCACCTGGCATCCCAGTAGATTGTATCCGACGCACTACTGCCAATTTACTGTATCACTCACATCTTCACATTGTGGATGCAACACAGAATGTGCATCGCAATTCAAAACCACGTTCTACATAGCGGCTTTTCACCAATGGAATAACGGTGCTACTGTCACTGTAGGCAGCCTCACCTGGCATCAAAGTAGCTTGTATCCGACGCACTACTGCCAATTTACTGTATCTCTCACACCTTCACATTATGGATGCAACACAGAATGTGGATCGCAATTCAAATCAATGGGCTCCATAGTGGCTTTTCGCCAAGGGAGTAACAATGTTACTGTCACTATAGGCAGCCCTCACGTGTCAACCCAGTAGCTTGTATCCGACGCACTACTGCCAATTTACTGTATCACTCACACCTTCACATTATGGATGCAACACAGAATGTGCATCGCAATTCAAATCAATGGGCTCCATAGTGGCTTTTCGCCAAGGGAGTAACAATGTTACTGTCACTATAGGCAGCCCTCACGTGTCAACCCAGTAGCTTGTATCCGACGCACTACTGCCAATTTACTGTATCACTCACACCTTCACATTGTGGATGCAACACAGAATGTGAATCGCAATTCAAATCCACGGTCTACATAGCGACTTTTCACCAATGGAGTAACGATGCTACTGTCACTGTAGGCAGCCTCACGTGTCAACCCAGTAGCTTGTAACCGACGCACTACTGCCAATTTACTGTATCACTCACACCTTCACATTGTGGATGCAACACAGAATATGCATCGCAATTCAAATCCACGGCCAACATAGCGGCTTTTCACCAATGGAGTAAAGATGCTACTGTCACTGTAGGCAGCCTCACCTGGCATCCCAGTAGCTGGTGTCCGCCACACTACTGCCCATTTACTCTATCACTCACACCTTCACATTGTTGATGCAACACAGAATGTGCATCGCAATTCAAATCCAAGGGCTACATAGCGGCTTTTCACCAATGGAGTAACGATGCTACTGTCACTGTAGACAGCCTCGCGTGTCAACCCAGTAGCTTGTATCCGACGCACTACTGCCAATTTACTGTATCACTCACAGCTTCACATTGTGGATGCAACACAGAATGTGCATCGCAAATCAAATCCACGGGCTAAAAAGCGGCTTTTCACCAATGGAGTAACGATGCTACTGTCACTGTAGGCAGCCTCACCTGGCATCCCAGTAGCTGGTGTCCGACGCACTACTGCCAATTTACTTTATCACTCACACCATCACATTGTGGATGCAACACAGATTGTGCATCGCAATTCAAATCCACGGGATACATAGCGGCTTTCCACCAATGGAGTAACGATGCTACTGTCACTGTAAAAATCCTCACCTTGCAACCCAGTAGCTTGTATCCGACGCACTACTGCCAATTTCCTCTATCACTCACACCTTCACATTGTTGATGCAACACAGAATGTGAATCGCAATTCAAATCAACGGGCTACATAGCGGCTTTTCACCAATGGAGTAACGATGCTACTGTCACTGTAGGCAGCCTCACCTGCCATCCCAGTTGCTTGTATCCGACGCACTACTGCCAATTTACTGTATCACTCACACCTTCACATTGTTGATGCAACACAGAATGTTCACCGCAATTTAAATCAACGGACTCAATAGCGGCTTTTCGCCAAGGGATAAAACAATGTTACTGTCACTACAGGCAGCCTCACGGGTCAACCCAGTAGCTTGTATCCGACGCACTACTGCTAATTTACTGTATCACTCACACCTTCACATTGTGGGTGCAACACAGAATGTGCATCGCAATACAAATCCACGGGATACACAGCGGCTTTTCACCATTGGAGTAACGATGCTTCTATCACTGTAGGCACCGTCAAATGGCATCCCACTAGCATGTATCCGACGCACTACTGCAAATTTACTGTATCACACACACCTTCACATTGTGGATGCAACACAGAATGTGCATCGCAATTCAAATCCACGGTCTACATAGCGGCTTTTCACCAATGGAGTAACGATGCTACTGTCACTGTATGCAGCCTCACCTGGCATCCCAGTAGCTTGTATCCGACGCACTACTCCCAATTTACTGTATCACCCACACCTTCACATTGTGGATGCAACACAGAATGTGCATCTCAATTCAAATCCACGGTCTACATAGCGGCTTTTCACCAAAGGAGTAACGATGCTACTGTCACTGTAGGCAGCCTCACCTGGCATCCCAGTAGCTTGTATCCGACGCACTACTGTCAATTTACTGTATCACTCACACCTTCACATTGTGGATGCAACACAGAATGTGCATCGGAATTCAAATCAATGGGCTCCATAGTGGCTTTTCGCCAAGGGAGTGACAATGTTACTGTCACTACAGGCAGCCTCACGTGTCAACCCAGTAGCTTGTATCCGACGCACAAATGCCAATTTACTGTATCACTCACACCTTCACATTGTGGATGCAACACAGAATGTGAATCGCAATTCAAATCCACGGGCTCCATAGCGGCTTTTCCCCAAGGGAGTAACAATGTTCCTGTCACTGTAGGCAGCCTCACGTGTCAACCCAGTAGCTTGTATCAGACGCACTACTGGTAATTTACTGTATCACTCACACCTTCACATTGTGGGTGCAACACAGAATGTGCATCGCAATTCAAATCCACGGGCTACATAGCGGCTTTTCACAAATGGAATAACGATGCTTCTGTCACTGTAGGCAGCGTCAAATGGCATCCCAGTAGCATGTATCCGACGCACTACTGCCAATTTACTGTATCACTGACACCTTCACATTGTGGATGCAACACAGAATGTGCATCGCAATTCAAATCCACGGGCCACATAGCGGCTTTTCACCAATGGAGTAAAGATGCTACTGTCACTGTAGGCAGCCTGACCTGGCATCCCAATAGCTTGTATCCGACGAACTACTGCTAATTCACTGTATCACTCACACCTTCACATTGTGGATGAAACACAGAATATGCATCGCAATTCAAATTAACGGGCTCCACAGCAGCTTTCCGCCAAGGGAGTAACAATGTTACTGTCACTATAGGCAGCCTCACGTGTCAACCCAGTAGCTTGTATCCGACGCACTACAGCTAATTTACTGTATCACTAACACCTTCACATTGTTGATGCAACACAGAATGTGCATCGCAATTCAAATCCACGGGCTACATAGCGGCTTTTCACAAATGGAGTAACGATGCTTCTGTCACTGTAGGCAGCGTCAAATGGCATCCCAGTAGCATGTATCCGACGCACTACTGCCCATTTACTGTATCACTCACACCTTCACATTGTGGATGCAACACAGAATGTGCATCACAATTCAAATCCACGGGCTACATAGTGGCTTTTCACAATGGAGTAACGATGCTACTGTCACTGTAGGCAGCCTCACCTGGCATCCCAGTAGCTTGTATCCGACGCACTACTGCCAATTTACTGTATCACTCACACCTTCACATTGTTGATGCAACACAGAATGTGCATCGCAATTCAAATCAACGGGCTCCATAGCGGCTTTTCGCCAAGGGATAAAACAATGTTACTTTCACTACAGGCAGCCTCACGTGTCAACCCAGTAGCTTGTATTCGACGCACTACTGCCAATTTACTGTATCACTCACACCTTCACATTGTGGATGCAACACAGAATGTGAATCGCAATTCAAATCAACG
The DNA here is from genome assembly GCF_023897955.1 of Schistocerca gregaria. Lineage (NCBI taxonomy): Eukaryota > Metazoa > Arthropoda > Insecta > Orthoptera > Acrididae > Schistocerca > Schistocerca gregaria. The sequence continues at coordinate 102,083,139 of NC_064931.1, forward strand.
GGCTCCATAGCGGCTTTTCCCCAAGGGAGTAACAATGTTACTGTCACTATAGGCAGCCTCACGTGTCAACCCAGTAGCTTGTATCCGACGCACTACTGCTAATTTACTGTATCACTCACACCTTCACATTGTGGGTGCAACACATAATGTGCATCACAATTCAAATCCACGGGCTACATAGCGGCTTTTCACCAATGGAGTAACGATGCTTCTGTCACTGTAGGCAGCGTCAAATGGCATCCCAGAAGCATGTATCCGACGCACTACTGCCGATTTACTGTATCACTCACACCTTCACATTGTGGATGCAACACAGAATGTGCATCGCAATTCAAATCCACGTGCTACATAGCGGCTTTTAACCAATGGAGTAACGATGCTACTGTCACTGTAGGCAGCCTCACCTGCCATCCCAGTTGCTTGTATCCGACGCACTACTGCCAATTTACTGTATCACTCACACCTTCACATTGTTGATGCAACACAGAATGTTCACCGCAATTTAAATCAACGGACTCAATAGCGGCTTTTCGCCAAGGGATAAAACAATGTTACTGTCACTACAGGCAGCCTCACGGGTCAACCCAGTAGCTTGTATCCGACGCACTACTGCTAATTTACTGTATCACTCACACCTTCACATTGTGGGTGCAACACAGAATGTGCATCGCAATACAAATCCACGGGATACACAGCGGCTTTTCACCATTGGAGTAACGATGCTTCTATCACTGTAGGCACCGTCAAATGGCATCCCACTAGCATGTATCCGACGCACTACTGCAAATTTACTGTATCACACACACCTTCACATTGTGGATGCAACACAGAATGTGCATCGCAATTCAAATCCACGGTCTACATAGCGGCTTTTCACCAATGGAGTAACGATGCTACTGTCACTGTATGCAGCCTCACCTGGCATCCCAGTAGCTTGTATCCGACGCACTACTCCCAATTTACTGTATCACCCACACCTTCACATTGTGGATGCAACACAGAATGTGCATCTCAATTCAAATCCACGGTCTACATAGCGGCTTTTCACCAAAGGAGTAACGATGCTACTGTCACTGTAGGCAGCCTCACCTGGCATCCCAGTAGCTTGTATCCGACGCACTACTGCCAATTTACTGTATCACTCACACCTTCACATTGTGGATGCAACACAGAATGTGCATCGGAATTCAAATCAATGGGCTCCATAGTGGCTTTTCGCCAAGGGAGTGACAATGTTACTGTCACTACAGGCAGCCTCACGTGTCAACCCAGTAGCTTGTATCCGACGCACAAATGCCAATTTACTGTATCACTCACACCTTCACATTGTGGATGCAACACAGAATGTGAATCGCAATTCAAATCCACGGGCTCCATAGCGGCTTTTCCCCAAGGGAGTAACAATGTTCCTGTCACTGTAGGCAGCCTCACGTGTCAACCCAGTAGCTTGTATCAGACGCACTACTGGTAATTTACTGTATCACTCACACCTTCACATTGTGGGTGCAACACAGAATGTGCATCGCAATTCAAATCCACGGGCTACATAGCGGCTTTTCACAAATGGAATAACGATGCTTCTGTCACTGTAGGCAGCGTCAAATGGCATCCCAGTAGCATGTATCCGACGCACTACTGCCAATTTACTGTATCACTGACACCTTCACATTGTGGATGCAACACAGAATGTGCATCGCAATTCAAATCCACGGGCCACATAGCGGCTTTTCACCAATGGAGTAAAGATGCTACTGTCACTGTAGGCAGCCTGACCTGGCATCCCAATAGCTTGTATCCGACGAACTACTGCTAATTCACTGTATCACTCACACCTTCACATTGTGGATGAAACACAGAATATGCATCGCAATTCAAATTAACGGGCTCCACAGCAGCTTTCCGCCAAGGGAGTAACAATGTTACTGTCACTATAGGCAGCCTCACGTGTCAACCCAGTAGCTTGTATCCGACGCACTACAGCTAATTTACTGTATCACTAACACCTTCACATTGTTGATGCAACACAGAATGTGCATCGCAATTCAAATCCACGGGCTACATAGCGGCTTTTCACAAATGGAGTAACGATGCTTCTGTCACTGTAGGCAGCGTCAAATGGCATCCCAGTAGCATGTATCCGACGCACTACTGCCCATTTACTGTATCACTCACACCTTCACATTGTGGATGCAACACAGAATGTGCATCACAATTCAAATCCACGGGCTACATAGTGGCTTTTCACAATGGAGTAACGATGCTACTGTCACTGTAGGCAGCCTCACCTGGCATCCCAGTAGCTTGTATCCGACGCACTACTGCCAATTTACTGTATCACTCACACCTTCACATTGTTGATGCAACACAGAATGTGCATCGCAATTCAAATCAACGGGCTCCATAGCGGCTTTTCGCCAAGGGATAAAACAATGTTACTTTCACTACAGGCAGCCTCACGTGTCAACCCAGTAGCTTGTATTCGACGCACTACTGCCAATTTACTGTATCACTCACACCTTCACATTGTGGATGCAACACAGAATGTGAATCGCAATTCAAATCAACGGGCTCCATAGCGGCTTTTCCCCAAGGGAGTAACAATGTTACTGTCACTATAGGCAGCCTCACGTGTCAACCCAGTAGCTTGTATCCGACGCACTACTGCTAATTTACTGTATCACTCACACCTTCACATTATGGGTGCAACACATAATGTGCATCACAATTCAAATCCACGGGCTACATAGCGGCTTTTCACCAATGGAGTAACGATGCTTCTGTCACTGTAGGCAGCGTCAAATGGCATCCCAGAAGCATGTATCCGACGCACTACTGCCGATTTACTGTATCACTCACACCTTCACATTGTGGATGCAACACAGAATGTGCATCGCAATTCAAATCCACGTGCTACATAGCGGCTTTTAACCAATGGAGTAACGATGCTACTGTCACTGTAGGCAGCCTCACCTGGCATCCCAGTAGCTTGTATCCGACGCACTACTGCCAATTTACTGTATCACTCACACCTTCACATTGTGGACGCAACACAGAATGTGCATCGCAATTCAAAACCACGTTCTACATAGCGGCTTTTCACCAATGGAGTAACGATGCTACTGTCACTGTAGGCAGCCTCACCTGGCATCAAAGTAGCATGTATCCGACCCACTACTGCAAATTTACTGTATCTCTCACACCTTCACATTATGGATGCAACACAGAATGTGGATCGCTATTCAAATCAATGGGCTCCATAGTGGCTTTTCGCCAAGGGAGTAACAAAGTTACTGTCACCACAGGCAGCCCTCACGTGTCAACCCAGTAGCTTGTATCCGACGCAATACTGCCAATTTACTGTATCACTCACACCTTCACATTGTGGATGCAACACAGAATGTGAATCGCAATTCAAATCCACGGGCTACATAGCGACTTTTCACCAATGGAGTAACGATGCTACTGTCACTGTAGGCAGCCTCACATGTCAACCCAGTAGCTTGTATCCGACGCACTACTGCCAATTTCCTGTATCACTCACACCTTCACATTGTGGATGCAACACAGATTGTGCATCGCAATTCAAATCCAAGGGCAACATAGCGGCTTTTCACCAATGGAGTAAAGATGCTACTGTCAACGTAGGCAGCCTCACCTGGCATCCCAGTAGCTGGTGTCCGACGAACAACTGCCAATTTACTGTATCACTCACACCTTCACATTATGGATGCAACACAGAATGTGCATCGCAATTCAAATCAATGGGCTCCATAGTGGCTTTTCGCCAAGGGAGTAACAATGTTACTGTCACTATAGGCAGCCCTCACGTGTCAACCCAGTAGCTTGTGTCCGACGCACTACTGCCAATTTACTGTATCACTCACACCTTCACATTGTGGATGCAACACAGAATGTGAATCGCAATTCAAATCCACGGGCTACATAGCGACTTTTCACCAATGGAGTAACAATGCTACTGTCACTGTAGGCAGCCTCACGTGTCAACCCAGTAGCTTGTAACCGACGCACTACTGCCAATTTACTGTATCACTCACACCTTCACATTGTGGATGCAACACAGAATGTGCATCGCAATTCAAATCCACGGCCAACATAGCGGCTTTTCACCAATTTAGTAAAGATGCTACTGTCACTGTAGGCAGCCTCACCTGGCATCCCAGTAGCTGGTGTCCGACGCACTACTGCCAATTTACTCTATCACTCACACCTTCACATTGTTGATGCAACACAGAATGTGCATCGCAATTCAAATCCAAGGGCTACATAGCGGCTTTTCACCAATGGAGTAACGATGCTACTGTCACTGTAGACAGCCTCGCGTGTCAACCCAGTAGCTTGTATCCGACGCACTACTGCCAATTTACTGTATCACTCACAGCTTCACATTGTGGATGCAACACAGAATGTGCATCGCAAATCAAATCCACGGGCTAAAAAGCGGCTTTTCACCAATGGAGTAAAGATGCTACTGTCACTGTAGGCAGCCTCACCTGGCATCCCAGTAGCTGGTGTCCGACGCACTACTGCCAATTTACTTTATCACTCACACCATCACATTGTGGATGCAACACAGATTGTGCATCGCAATTCAAATCCACGGGATACATAGCGGCTTTTCACCAATGGAGTAACGATGCTACTGTCACTGTAGGCATCCTCACCTTGCATCCCAGTAGCCTGTATCCGACGCACTACTGCCAATTTACTGTATCACTCACCCCTTCACATTGTGGATGCAACACAGAATGTGCATCGCAATTCAAATCCACGGGCTACATAGCGGCTTTTACCAATGGAGTAACGATGCTACTGTCACTGTAGGCAGCCTCACCTGGTATCCCAGTAGCTTGTATCCGAAGCACTACTGCCAATTTACTGTATCACTCACACCTTCACATTGTGGATGCAACACAGAATGTGCATCGCAATTCAAATCAATGGGCTCCATAGTGGCTTTTCGCCAAGGGAGTGACAATGTTACTGTCACTACAGGCAGCCTCACGTGTCAACCCAGTAGCTTGTATCCGACGCACAAATGCCAATTTACTGTATCACTCACACCTTCACATTGTGGATGCAACACAGAATTTGAATCGCAATTCAAATCCACGGGCTACATAGCGACTTTACACCAATGGAGTAACGATGCTACTGTCACTGTAGGCAGCCTCACATGTCAACCCAGTAGCTTGTATCCGACGCACTACTGCCAATTTACTGTATCACTCACACCTTCACATTGTGGATGCAACACAGATTGTGCATCGCAATTCAAATCCAAGGGCAACAAAGCGGCTTTTCAGCAATGGAGTAAAGATGCTACTGTCACTGTAGGCAGCCTCACCTGGCATCCCAGTAGCTGGTGTCCGACGCACTACTGCCAATTTACTGTATCACTCACACCTTCACATTATGGATGCAACACAGAATGTGCATCGCAATTCAAATCAATGCGCTCCATAGTGGCTTTTCGCCAAGGGAGTAACAATGTTACTGTCACTATAGGCAGCCCTCACGTGTCAACCCAGTAGCTTGTATCCGACGCACTACTGCCAATTTACTGTATCACTCACACCTTCACATTGTGGATGCAACACAGAATGTGAATCGCAATTCAAATCCACGGCCTACATAGCGACTTTTCACCAATGGAGTAACGATGCTACTGTCACTGTAGGCAGCCTCACGTGTCAACCCAGTAGCTTGTAACCGACGCACTACTGCCAATTTACTGTATCACTCACACCTTCACATTGTGGATGCAACACAGAATGTGCATCGCAATTCAAATCCACGGCCAACATAGCGGCTTTTCACCAATTTAGTAAAGATGCTACTGTCACTGTAGGCAGCCTCACCTGGCATCCCAGTAGCTGGTGTCCGACGCACTACTGCCAATTTACTTTATCACTCACACCATCACATTGTGGATGCAACACAGATTGTGCATCGCAATTCAAATCCACGGGATACATAGCGGCTTTTCACCAATGGAGTAACGATGCTACTGTCATTACAGGCAGCCTCACCTTGCATCCCAGTAGCTTGTATCCGACGCACTACTGCCAATTTACTGTATCACTCACACCTTCACATTGTGGATGCAACACAGAATGTGCATCGCAATTCAAATCCACGGGCTACATAGCGGCTTTTACCAATGGAGTAACGATGCTACTGTCACTGTAGGCAGCCTCACCTGGTATCCCAGTAGCTTGTATCCGAAGCACTACTGCCAATTTACTGTATCACTCACACCTTCACATTGTGGATGCAACACAGAATGTGCATCGCAATTCAAATCAATGGGCTCCATAGTGGCTTTTCGCCAAGGGAGTGACAATGTTACTGTCACTACAGGCAGCCTCACGTGTCAACCCAGTAGCTTGTATCCAACGCACAAATGCCAATTTACTGTATCACTCACACCTTCACATTGTGGATGCAACACAGAATGTGCATCGCAATTCAAATCCACGGGCTACATAGCGGCTTTTACCAATGGAGTAACGATGCTACTGTCACTGTAGGCAGCCTCACCTGGTATCCCAGTAGCTTGTATCCGAAGCACTACTGCCAATTTACTGTATCACTCACACCTTCACATTGTGGATGCAACACAGAATGTGAATCGCAATTCAAATCCACGGGCTACATAGCGGCTTTTCACATATGGAATAACGATGCTTCTGTCACTGTAGGCAGCGTCAAATGGCATCCCAGTAGCATGTATCCGACGCACTACTGCCAATTTAATGTATCACTCACACCTTCACATTGTGGATGCAACACAGAATGTGCATCGCAATTCAAATCCACGGGCTACATAGCGGCTTTTCACCAATGGAGTAAAGATGCTACTGTCACTGTAGGCAGCCTGACCTGGCATCCCAATAGCTTGTATCCGACGCACTACTGCTAATTTACTGTAGCACTCACACCTTCACATTGTGGATGAAACACAGAATATGCATCGCAATTCAAATTAACGGGCTCCACAGCAGCTTTCCGCCAAGGGAGTAACAATGTTACTGTCACTATAGGCAGCCTCACGTGTCAACCCAGTAGCTTGTATCCGACGCACTACAGCTAATTTACTGTATCACTCACACCTTCACATTGTCGATGCAACACAGAAATTGCATCACAATTCAAATCCAAGGGCTACATAGCGGCTTTTCACCAATGGAGTAACGATGCTACTGTCACTGTAGGCAGCCTCACCTGGCATCCCAGTAGCTGGTGTCCGACGCACTACTGCCAATTTACTTTATCACTCACACCATCACATTGTGGATGCAACACAGATTGTGCATCGCAATTCAAATCCACGGGATACATAGCGGCTTTTCACCAATGGAGTAACGATGCTACTGTCATTACAGGCAGCCTCACCTTGCATCCCAGTAGCTTGTATCCGACGCACTACTGCCAATTTACTGTATCACTCACACCTTCACATTGTGGATGCAACACAGAATGTGCATCGCAATTCAAATCCATGGGCTACATAGCGGCTTTTCACCAATGGAGTAAAGATGCTACTGTCACTGTAGGCAGCCTCACCTGGCATCCCAGTAGCTTGTATCCGACGCACTACTGCCGATTTACTGTATCACTCACACCTTCACATTGTGGATGCAACACAGAATGTGCATCGCAATTCAAATCCACGGGCTACGTAGAGGCTTTTCACCAATGGAGTAAAGATGCTACTGTCACTGTAGGCAGCCTCACCTGGCATCCCAGCAACTTGTATCCGACGCACTACTGCCAATTTACTGTATCACTCACACCTTCACATTGTGGATGCAACACAGAATGTGAATCGCAATTCAAATCAACGGGCTACATAGCGGCTTTTCACCAATGGAGTAACGATGCTTCTGTCACTGTAGTCAGCCTCATCTGGCATCCCAGTAGCTTGTATCCGTCGCACTACTGCCAATTTACTGTATCACTCACACCTTCACATTGTTGATGCAACACAGAATGTGCATCGCAATTCTAATCAACGGGCTCCATAGCGGCTTTTCGCTAAGGGATAAAACAATGTTACTTTCACTACAGGCAGCCTCACGTGTCAACCCAGTAGCTTGTATCCAACGCACAAATGCCAATTTACTGTATCACTCACACCTTCACATTGTGGATGCAACACAGAATGTGCATCGCAATTCAAATCCACGGGCTACATAGCGGCTTTTACCAATGGAGTAACGATGCTACTGTCACTGTAGGCAGCCTCACCTGGTATCCCAGTAGCTTGTATCCGAAGCACTACTGCCAATTTACTGTATCACTCACACCTTCACATTGTGGATGCAACACAGAATGTGAATCGCAATTCAAATCCACGGGCTACATAGCGGCTTTTCACATATGGAATAACGATGCTTCTGTCACTGTAGGCAGCGTCAAATGGCATCCCAGTAGCATGTATCCGACGCACTACTGCCAATTTAATGTATCACTCACACCTTCACATTGTGGATGCAACACAGAATGTGCATCGCAATTCAAATCCACGGGCTACATAGCGGCTTTTCACCAATGGAGTAAAGATGCTACTGTCACTGTAGGCAGCCTGACCTGGCATCCCAATAGCTTGTATCCGACGCACTACTGCTAATTTACTGTAGCACTCACACCTTCACATTGTGGATGAAACACAGAATATGCATCGCAATTCAAATTAACGGGCTCCACAGCAGCTTTCCGCCAAGGGAGTAACAATGTTACTGTCACTATAGGCAGCCTCACGTGTCAACCCAGTAGCTTGTATCCGACGCACTACAGCTAATTTACTGTATCACTCACACCTTCACATTGTCGATGCAACACAGAAATTGCATCACAATTCAAATCCAAGGGCTACATAGCGGCTTTTCACCAATGGAGTAACGATGCTACTGTCACTGTAGGCAGCCTCACCTGGCATCCCAGTAGCTGGTGTCCGACGCACTACTGCCAATTTACTTTATCACTCACACCATCACATTGTGGATGCAACACAGATTGTGCATCGCAATTCAAATCCACGGGATACATAGCGGCTTTTCACCAATGGAGTAACGATGCTACTGTCATTACAGGCAGCCTCACCTTGCATCCCAGTAGCTTGTATCCGACGCACTACTGCCAATTTACTGTATCACTCACACCTTCACATTGTGGATGCAACACAGAATGTGCATCGCAATTCAAATCCACGGGCTACATAGCGGCTTTTACCAATGGAGTAACGATGCTACTGTCACTGTAGGCAGCCTCACCTGGTATCCCAGTAGCTTGTATCCGAAGCACTACTGCCAATTTACTGTATCACTCACACCTTCACATTGTGGATGCAACACAGAATGTGCATCGCAATTCAAATCAATGGGCTCCATAGTGGCTTTTCGCCAAGGGAGTGACAATGTTACTGTCACTACAGGCAGCCTCACGTGTCAACCCAGTAGCTTGTATCCAAGGCACAAATGCCAATTTACTGTATCACTCACACCTTCACATTGTGGATGCAACGCAGAATGTGCATCGCAATTCAAATCCACGGGCTACATAGCGGCTTTTACCAATGGAGTAACGATGCTACTGTCACTGTAGGCAGCCTCACCTGGTATCCCAGTAGCTTGTATCCGAAGCACTACTGCCAATTTACTGTATCACTCACACCTTCACATTGTGGATGCAACACAGAATGTGAATCGCAATTCAAATCCACGGGCTACATAGCGGCTTTTCACAAATGGAATAACGATGCTTCTGTCACTGTAGGCAGCGTCAAATGGCATCCCAGTAGCATGTATCCGAAGCACCACTGCCAATTTAATGTATCACTCACACCTTCACATTGTGGATGCAACACAGAATGTGCATCGCAATTCAAATCCATGGGCTACATAGCGGCTTTTCACCAATGGAGTAAAGATGCTACTGTCACTGTAGGCAGCCTGACCTGGCATCCCAATAGCTTGTATCCGACGCACTACTGCTAATTTACTGTAGCACTCACACCTTCACATTGTGGATGAAACACACAATATGCATCGCAATTCAAATTAACGGGCTCCACAGCAGCTTTCCGCCAAGGGAGTAGCAATGTTACTGTCACTATAGGCAGCCTCACGTGTCAACCCAGTAGCTTGTATCCGACGCACTACAGCTAATTTACTGTATCACTCACACCTTCACATTGTCGATGCAACACAGAAATTGCATCACAATTCAAATCCACGGGCTACATAGCGGCTTTTCACCAATGGAGTAATGATGCTACTGTCACTGTAGGCAGCCTCACCTGGCATCCCAGCAACTTGTATCCGACGCACTACTGCCAATTTACTGTATCACTCACACCTTCACATTATGAATGCAACACAGAATGTGCATCGCAATTCAAATCCACGGGCTAAATAGCGGCTTTTCACCAAATGAGTAACGATGCTACTGTCACTGTAGGCAGCCTCACCTGGCATCCCAGTAGCTTGTATCCGACGCACTACTGCCGATTTACTGTATCACTCACACCTTCACATTGTGGATGCAACACAGAATGTGCATCGCAATTCAAATCCACGGGCTACGTAGAGGCTTTTCACCAATGGAGTAAAGATGCTACTGTCACTGTAGGCAGCCTCACCTGGCATCCCAGCAACTTGTATCCGACGCACTACTGCCAATTTACTGTATCACTCACACCTTCACATTGTGGATGCAACACAGAATGTGAATCGCAATTCAAATCAACGGGCTACATAGCGGCTTTTCACCAATGGAGTAACGATGCTACTGTCACTGTAGTCAGCCTCATCTGGCATCCCAGTAGCTTGTATCCGTCGCACTACTGCCAATTTACTGTATCACTCACACCTTCACATTGTTGATGCAACACAGAATGTGCATCGCAATTCTAATCAACGGGCTCCATAGCGGCTTTTCGCTAAGGGATAAAACAATGTTACTTTCACTACAGGCAGCCTCACGTGTCAACCCAGTAGCTTGTATCCGACGCACTACTGCCAATTTACCGTATCACTCACACCTTCACATTGTGGATGCAACACAGAATGTGAATCGCAATTCAAATCAACGGGCTCCATAGCGGCTTTTCCCCAAGGGAGTAACAATGTTACTGTCACTATAGGCAGCCTCACGGGTCAACCCAGTAGCTTGTATCCGACGCACTACTGCTAATTTACTGTATCACTCACACCTTCACATTGTGGGTGCAACACATAATGTGCATCACAATTCAAATCCAAGGGCTACATAGCGGCTTTTCACCAATGGAGTAACGATGCTTCTGTCACTGTAGGCAGCGTCAAATGGCATCCCAGAAGCATGTATCCGACGCACTACTGCCAATTTACTGTATCACTCACACCTTCACATTGTGGATGCAACACAGAATGTGCATCGCAATTCAAATCCACGGGCTACATAGCGGCTTTTAACCAATGGAGTAACGATGCTACTGTCACTGTAGGCAGCCTCACCTGGCATCCCAGTAGCTTGTATCCGACGCACTACTGCCAATTTACTGTATCACTCACACCTTCACATTGTGGATGCAACACAGAATGTGCATCGCAATTCAAAACCACGTTCTACATAGCGGCTTTTCACCAATGGAGTAACGATGCTACTGTCACTGTAGGCAGCCTCACCTGGCATCAAAGTAGCATGTATCCGACGCACTACTGCCAAGTTACTGTATCTCTCACACCTTCACATTATGGATGCAACACAGAATGTGGATCGCAATTCAAATCAATGGGCTATTCAAATCAATGGGCTCCATAGTGGCTTTTCGCCAAGGGAGTAACAAAGTTACTGTCACTACAGGCAGCCCTCACGTGTCAACCCAGTAGCTTGTATCCGACGCACTACTGCCAATTTACTGTATCTCTCACACCTTCACATTGTGGATGCAACACAGAATGTGAATCGCAATTCAAATCCACAGGCTACATAGCGACTTTTCACCAATGGAGTAACGATGCTACTGTCACTGTAGGCGGCCTCACATGTCAACCCAGTAGCTTGTATCCGACGCACTACTGCCAATTTACTGTATCACTCACACCTTCACATTGTGGATGCAACACAGATTGTGCATCGCAATTCAAATCCAAGGGCAACATAGCGGCTTTTCACCAATGGAGTAAAGATGCTACTGTCACTGTAGGCAGCCTCACCTGGCATCCCAGTAGCTGGTGTCCGACGCACAACTGCCAATTTACTGTATCACTCACACCTTCACATTATGGATGCAACACAGAATGTGCATCGCAATTCAAATCAATGGGCTCCATAGTGGCTTTTCGCCAAGGGAGTAACAATGTTACTGTCAATATAGGCAGCCCTCACGTGTCAACCCAGTAGCTTGTATCCGACGCACTACTGCCAATTTACTGTATCACTCACACCTTCACATTGTGGATGCAACACAGAATGTGAATCGCAATTCAAATCCTCGGCCTACATAGCGACTTTTCACCAATGGAGTAACGATGCTACTGTCACTGTAGGCAGCCTCACGTGTCAACCCAGTAGCTTGTAACCGACGCACTACTGCCAATTTACTGTATCACTCACACCTTCACATTGTGGATGCAACACAGAATGTGCATCGCAATTCAATTCCACGGCCAACATAGCGGCTTTTCACCAATTTAGTAAAGATGCTACTGTCACTGTAGGCAGCCTCACCTGGCATCCCAGTAGCTGGTGTCCGACGCACTACTGCCAATTTACTCTATCACTCACACCTTCACATTGTTGATGCAACACAGAATGTGCATCGCAATTCAAATCCAAGGGCTACATAGCGGCTTTTCACCAATGGAGTAACGATGCTACTGTCACTGTAGACAGCCTCGCGTGTCAACCCAGTAGCTTGTATCCGACGCACTACTGCCAATTTACTGTATCACTCACAGCTTCACATTGTGGATGCAACACAGAATGTGCATCGCAAATCAAATCCACGGGCTAAAAAGCGGCTTTTCACCAATGGAGTAACGATGCTACTGTCACTGTAGGCAGCCTCACCTGGCATCCCAGTAGCTGGTGTCCGACGCACTACTGCCAATTTACTGTATCACTCACACCTTCACATTGTGGATGCAACACAGAATGTGCATCGCAATTCACATCCACGGTCTACATAGCGGCTTTTCACCAAAGGAGTAACGATGCTACTGTCACTGTAGGCAGCCTCACCTGGCATCCCAGTAGCTTGTATCCGACGCACTACTGCCAATTTACTGTATCACTCACACCTTCACATTGTGGATGCAACACAGAATGTGCATCGGAATTCAAATCCACGGGCTACATAGCGTCTTTTACCAATGGAGTAACGATGCTACTGTCACTGTAGGCAGCCTCACCTGGCATCCCAGTAGCTTGTATCCGAAGCACTACTGCCAATTTCCTGTATCACTCACACCTTCACATTGTGGATGCAACACAGAATGTGCATCGCAATTCAAATCAATGGGCTCCATAGTGGCTTTTCGCCAAGGGAATGACAATGTTACTGTCACTACAGGCAGCCTCACGTGTCAACCCAGTAGCTTGTATCCGACGCACTACTGCCAATTTACTGTATCACTCACACCTTCACATTGTGGATGCAACACAGAATGTGCACCGCAATTCAAATCCACAGGCTACATAGCGGCTTTTCACCAATGGAGTAACGATGCTACTGTCACTGTAGGCAGCCTCACCTGGCATCCCAGTAGCTTGTATCCGACGCACTACTGCCAATTTACTGTATCACTCACACCTTCACATTGAGGATGAAACACAGAATATGCATCGCAATTCAAATTAACGGGCTCCACAGCGGCTTTCCGCCAAGGGAGTAACAATGTTACTGTCACTATAGGCAGCCTCACGTTTCAACCCAGTAGCTTGTATCCGACGCATTGCAGCTAATTTACTGTATCACTCTCACCTTCACATTGTCGATGCAACACAGAAATTGCATCACAATTCAAATCCACGGGCTACATAGCGGCTTTTCACCAATGGAGTAATGATGTTACTGTCACTGTAGGCAGCCTCACCTGGCATCCCAGCAACTTGTATCCGACGCACTACTGCCAATTTACTGTATCACTCACACCTTCACATTATGAATGCAACACAAAATGTGCATCGCAATTCAAATCCACGGGCTAAATAGCGGCTTTTCACCAAATGAGTAACGATGCTACTGTCACTGTAGGCAGCCTCACCTGGCATCCCAGTAGCTTGTATCCGACGCTCTACTACCAATTTACTGTATCACTCACACCTTCACATTGTGGATGCAACACAGAATGTGCATCGCAATTCAAATCCACGGGCTACATAGAGGCTTTTCACCAATGGAGTAAAGATGCTACTGTCACTGTAGGCAGCCTCACCTGGCATCCCAGTAGCTGGTGTCCGACGCACTACTGCCAATTTACTTTATCACTCACACCTTCACACTGTGGATGCAACACAGACTGTGCATCGCAGTTCAAATCCACGGGCTACATTGCGGCTTTTCACCAATGGTGTAACGATGCTACTGTCACTGTAGGCATCCTCACCTTGCATCCCAGTAGCTTGTATCCGACGCACTACTGCCATTTTACTGTATCACTCACACCTTCACATTGTTGATGCAACACAGAATGTGCATCGCAATTCAAATCAACGGGATACATAGCGGCTTTTCGCCGAGGGAGTAACAATGTTACTGTCACTGTAGGCAGCCTCACCTCTCATCCCAGTAGCTTGTATCCGACGCACTACTGCCAATTTACTGTATCACTCACACCTTCACATTTTGGATGCAACACAGAATGTGAATCGCAATTCAAATCAACGGGCTACATAGCGGCTTTTCACCAATGGAGTAACGATGCTACTGTCACTGTAGGCAGCCTCATCTGGCATCCCAGTAGCTTGTATCCGACGCACTACTGCCAATTTACTGTATCACTCACACCTTCACATTGTTGATGCAACACAGAATGTGCATCACAATTCGAATCAACGGGCTCCATATCGGCTTTTCGCCAAGGGATAAAACAATGTTACTGTCACTACAGGCAGCCTCACGTGTCAACCCAGTAGCTTGTATCCGACGCACTACTGCCAATTTACTGTATCACTCACACCTTCACATTGTGGATGCAACACAGAATGTGAATCGCAATTCAAATCAACGGGCTCCATAGCGGCTTTTCCCCAAGGGAGTAACAATGTTACTGTCACTATAGGCAGCCTCACATGTCAACCCATGAGCTTGCATCCGACGCACTACTGCTAATTTACTGTATCACTCACACCTTCACATTGTGGGTGCAACACATAATGTGCATCGCAATTCAAATCCACGGGATACATAGCGGCTTTTCACCAATGGAGTAACGATGCTTCTGTCACTGTAGGCAGCGTCAAATGGCATCCCAGAAGCATGTATCCGACGCACTACTGCCAATTTACTGTATCACTCACACCTTCACATTGTGGATGCAACACAGAATGTGCATCGCAATTCAAATCCAACGGGCTACATAGAGGCTTTTCACCAATGGAGTAAAGATGCTACTGTCACTGTAGGCAGCCTCACCTAGCATCCCAGTAGCTGGTGTCCGACGCACTACTGCCAATTTACTTTATCACTCACACCTTCACATTGTGGATGCAACACAGACTGTGCATCGCATTTCAAATCCACGGGCTACATAGTGGCTTTTCGCCAAGGGAGTAACAATGTTACTGTCACTACAGGCAGCCCTCACGTGTCAACCCAGTAGCTTGTATCCGACGCACTACTGCCAATTTACTGTATCACTCACACCTTCACATTGTGGATGCAACACAGAATGTGAATCGCAATTCATATCCACGGACTACATAGCGACTTTTCACCAATGGAGTAACGATGCTACTGTCACTGTAGGCAGCCTCACGTGTCAACCCAGTACCTTGTATCCGACGCACTACTGCCATTTTACTGTATCACTCACACCTTCACATTGTGGATGCAACACAGAATTTGCATCGCAATTCAAATCCACGGCCAACATAGCGGCTTTTCACCAATGGAGTAAAGATGCTACTGTCACTGTAGGCAGCCTCACCTGGCATCCCAGTAGCTGGTGTCCGACGCACTACTGCCAATTTACTCTATCACTCACACCTTCACATTGTTGATGCAACACAGAATGTGCATCGCAATTCAAATCCAAGGGCTACATAGCGGCTTTTCACCAATGGAGTAACGATGCTACTGTCACTGTAGACAGCCTCACGTGGCATCCCAATAGCTTGTATCCGACGCACTACTGCCAATTTACTGTATCACTCACAGCTTCACATTGTGGATGCAACACAGAATGTGCATCGCAAATCAAATCCACGGGCTAAATAGCGGCTTTTCACCAATGGAGTAACGATGCTACTGTCACTGTTGGCATCCTCACCTTGCATCCCAGTAGCTTGTATCCGTCGCACTACTGCCAATTTACTGTATCACTCACACCTTCACATTGTGGATGCAACACAGAATGTGCATCGAAATTCAAATCCACGGGCTCCATAGCGGCTTTTCCCCAAGGGAGTAACAATGTTACTGTCACTATAGGCAGCCTCACATGTCAACCCATGAGCTTGCATCCGACGCACTACTGCTAATTTACTGTATCACTCACACCTTCACATTGTGGGTGCAACACATAATGTGCATCGCAATTCAAATCCACGGGATACATAGCGGCTTTTCACCAATGGAGTAACGATGCTTCTGTCACTGTAGGCAGCGTCAAATGGCATCCCAGAAGCATGTATCCGACGCACTACTGCCAATTTACTGTATCACTCACACCTTCACATTGTGGATGCAACACAGAATGTGCATCGCAATTCAAATCCAACGGGCTACATAGAGGCTTTTCACCAATGGAGTAAAGATGCTACTGTCACTGTAGGCAGCCTCACCTAGCATCCCAGTAGCTGGTGTCCGACGCACTACTGCCAATTTACTTTATCACTCACACCTTCACATTGTGGATGCAACACAGACTGTGCATCGCATTTCAAATCCACGGGCTACATAGTGGCTTTTCGCCAAGGGAGTAACAATGTTACTGTCACTACAGGCAGCCCTCACGTGTCAACCCAGTAGCTTGTATCCGACGCACTACTGCCAATTTACTGTATCACTCACACCTTCACATTGTGGATGCAACACAGAATGTGAATCGCAATTCATATCCACGGACTACATAGCGACTTTTCACCAATGGAGTAACGATGCTACTGTCACTGTAGGCAGCCTCACGTGTCAACCCAGTACCTTGTATCCGACGCACTACTGCCATTTTACTGTATCACTCACACCTTCACATTGTGGATGCAACACAGAATTTGCATCGCAATTCAAATCCACGGCCAACATAGCGGCTTTTCACCAATGGAGTAAAGATGCTACTGTCACTGTAGGCAGCCTCACCTGGCATCCCAGTAGCTGGTGTCCGACGCACTACTGCCAATTTACTCTATCACTCACACCTTCACATTGTTGATGCAACACAGAATGTGCATCGCAATTCAAATCCAAGGGCTACATAGCGGCTTTTCACCAATGGAGTAACGATGCTACTGTCACTGTAGACAGCCTCACGTGGCATCCCAATAGCTTGTATCCGACGCACTACTGCCAATTTACTGTATCACTCACAGCTTCACATTGTGGATGCAACACAGAATGTGCATCGCAAATCAAATCCACGGGCTAAATAGCGGCTTTTCACCAATGGAGTAAAGATGCTACTGTCACTATAGGCAGCCTCACCTGGCATCCCAGTAGCTTGTATCCGACGCACTACTGCCAATTTACTGTATCACTCACACCATCACATTGTGGATGCAACACAGAATGTGCATCGCAATTCAAATCCACGGGCTACATAGCGGCTTTTCACCAATGGAATAACGATGCTACTGTCACTGTAGGCAGCCTGACCTGACATCCCAGTAGCTTGTATCCGACGCACTACTGCCAATTTACTGTATCACTCACACCTTCACATTATGGATGCAACACAGAATGTGCATCGCAATTCAAATCAATGGGCTCCATAGTGGCTTTTCGCCAAGGGAGTAACAATGTTACTGTCACTATAGGCAGCCTCACGTGTCAACCCAGTAGCTTGTATCCGACGCACTACTGCCAATTTACTGTATCACTCACACCTTCACATTGTGGATGCCACACAGAATGTGCATAGCAAATCAAATCCACGGGCTAAATAGCGGCTTTTCACCAATGGAGTAACGATGCTACTGTCACTGTAGGCAGCCTCACCTGGCATCCCAGTAGCTTATATCCAACCCACTACTGCCAATTTACTGTATCACTCACACCTTCACATTGTGGATGCAACACAGAATGTGCATCGCAATTCAAATCCACGGGCTACATAGTGGCTTTTCGCCAAGGGAGTAACAATGTTACTGTCACTGTAGGCAGCCTCACCTGGCATCCCATTAGCTTTTATCCGACGCACTACTGCCAATTTATTGTATCACTCACACCTTCGCATTATTGATGCATCACAGAATGTGCATCGCAATTCAACTCAACGGGCTCCATAGCGGCTTTTCTCCAAGGGATAAAACACTGTTACTGTCACAACAGGCAGCCTCACGTGTCAACCCTGTAGCTTGTATCCGACGCACTACTGCCAATTTACTGTATCCCTCACACCTTCACATTGTGGATGCCACACAGAATGTGCATCGCAATTCAAATCCACGGGCTACATAGCGGCTTTTCATCAATGGAGTAACGATGCTACTGTTACTGTAGGCAGCCTCACCTGGCATCCCAGTAGCTTGTATCCAACGCACTACTGCCAATTTACTGTATCACTCACAGCTTCACATTGTGGATGCAACACAGAATGTGCATCGCAATTCAAATCTACGGGCTACATAGCGGCTTTACACCAATGGAGTAACGATGCTACTGTCACTGTAGGCAGCCTCACCTGGCATCCCAGTAGCTGGTATCCGACGCACAACTGCCAATTTACTTTATCACTCACACCTTCACATTGTGGATGCAACACAGAATGTGCATCGCAATTCAAATCCAAGGGCTACATAGCGGCTTTTCACCAATGGAGTAACGATGCTACTGTCACTGTATGCAGCCTCACCTGGCATCCCAGTAGCTTATATCCAACCCACTACTGCCAATTTACTGTATCACTCACACCTTCACATTGTGGATGCAACACAGAATGTGCATTGCAATTCAAATCCACGGGCTACATAGCGGCTTTGCACCAATGGAGTAAAGATGCTACTGTCACTGGAGGCAGCCTCACCTGGCATCCCAGTAGCTGGTATCCGATGCACTACTGCCAATTTACTTTATCACTTACACCTTCACATTGTGGATGCAACACAAGTTGTGCATCGCAATTCAAAACCACGGGCTACATAGCGGCTTTTCACCAATGGAGTAACGATGCTACTGTTACTGTAGACATCCTCACCTTGCATCCCAGTAGCTTGTATCCGACGCACTACTGCCAATTTACTGTATCACTCACACCTTCACATTGTTGATTCAACACAGAATGTGCATCGCAATTTAAATCCACGGGCTACATAGCGGCTTTTCACCAATGGAGTAACGATGCTACTGTCACTGTAGGCAGCCTCAGCTGGCATCCCAGTAGCTTGTATCCGACGCACTACTGCCAATTTACTGTATCACTCACACCTTCACATTGTTGATGCAACACAGAATGTGCATCGCAATTCAATCCACGGGCTACATAGCGGCTTTTCACCAATGGAGTAACGATACTACTGTCACTGGAGGCAGCCTCACCTGGCATCCCAATAGCTTGTATCCGACGCACTACTGCAAATTTACTGTATCACTCACACCTTCACATTGTGGATGCAACACAGAATATGCATCGCAATTCAAATCAACGGGCTCCATAGCGGCTTTTCGCGAAGGGAGTAACAATGTTACTGTCACTATAGGCAGCCTCACGTGTCAACCCAGTAGCTTGTATCCGACGCACTACTGCCAATTTACTGTATCACTCACACCTTCACATTGTGGATGCAACACAGAATGTGAATCGCAATTCAAATCCACGGGCTACATAGCGGCTTTTCCCCAAGGGAGTAACAATGTTACTGTCACTATAGGCAGCCTCACGTGTCAACCCAGTAGCTTGTATCCGACGCACTTCTGCTAATTTACTGTATCACTCACAACTTCACATTGTGGATGCAACACAGAATGTGCATCGCAATTCAAATCCACGGGCTACATAGCGGCTTTTCACCAATGGAGTAACGATGGTACTGTCACTGTAGGCATCCTCACCTTGCATCCCAGAAGCTTGTATCCGCCGCACTACTGCCAATTTACTGTATCACTCACAACTTCACATTGTTGATGCAACACAGAATGTGCGTCGCAATTCAAATCAACGGGCTACATAGTGGCTTTTCGCCAAGGGAGTAACAATGTTACTGTCACTGTAGGCAGCCTCACCTGGCATCCCAGTAGCTTGTATCCGACGCACTACTGCCAATTTACTGTATCACTCACACCTTCACATTGTGGATTCAACACAGAATGTGCATCGCAATTTAAATCCACGGTCTACATAGCGGCTTTTCACCAATGGAGTAACGATGCTACTGTCACTGTAGGCAGCCTCACCTGGCATCCCAGTAGCTTGTATCCGACGCACTACTGCCAATTTACTGTAACCCTCACACCTTCACATTGTGGATGCAACACAGAATGTGCATCGCAATTCAAATCCACAGGCTACATAGCGGCTTTCCACCAATGGTGTAACGATGCTACTGTCACTGTAGGCAGCCTCACCTGGCATCCCAGTAGCTGGTATCCGACGCACTACTGCCAATTTACTTTATCACTCACACCTTCACATTGTGGATGCAACACAGAATGTGCATCGCAATTCAAATCCAAGGGCTACATAGCGGCTTTTCTCCAAGGGATAAAACACTGTTACTGTCACTACAGGCAGCCTCACGTGTCAACCCTGTAGCTTGTATCCGACGCACTACTGCCAATTTACTGTATCACTCACACCTTCACATTGTGGATGCAACACAGAATGTGAATCGCAATTCAAATCAACAGGCTCCATAGCGGCTTTTCCCCAAGGGAGTAACAATGTTACTGTCACTATAGGCAGCCTCACGTGTCAACCCAGTAGCTTGTATCCGACGCACTACTGCCAATTTACTGTATCACTCACAGCTTCACATTGTGGATGCAACACAGAATGTGCATCGCAATTCAAATCCACGAGCTACATAGCGGCTTTTCATCAATGGAGTAACGATGCTACTGTTACTGTAGGCAGCCTCACCTGGCACCCCAGTAGCTTGTATCCGACGCACTACTGCCAATTTACTGTATCACTCACACCTTCACATTGTGGATGCAACACAGAATGCGCATCGCAATTCAAGTCCACGGGCTACATAGCGGCTTTCCACCAATGGAGTAACGATGCTACTGTCACTGTAGGCAGCCTCACCTGGCATCCCAGTAGCTGGTATCCGACGCACTACTGCCAATTTACTTTATCACTCACACCTTCACATTGTGGATGCAACACAGAATGTGCATCGCAATTCAAATCCAAGGGCTATATAGCGGCTTTTCACCAATGGAGTAACGATGCTACTGTCACTACAGGCAGCCTCACCTGGCATCCCAGTAGCTTGTATCCGACGCACTACTGCCAATTTACTGCATCACTCACAGCTTCACATTGTGGATGCAACACAGAATGTGCATCGCAAATCAAATCCACGGGCTAAATAGCGACTTTTCACCAATGGAGTAACGATGCTACTGTCAATGTAGGCAGCCTCACCTGGCATCCCAGTAGCTTATATCCAACCCACTACTGCCAATTTACTGTATCACTCACACCTTCACATTGTGGATGCAACACAGAATGTGCATCGCAATTCAAATCCACGGGCTACATAGCGGCTTTTCACCAATGGAGTAACGATGCTACTGTCACTGTAGGCATCCTCACCTTTCATCCCAGTAGCTTGTATCCGACACACTACTGCCAATTTACTGTATCACTCACACCTTCATATTGTTGATGCAACACAGAATGTGCATCGCAATTCAAATCAACGGGCTACATAGTGGCTTTTCGCCAAGGGAGTAACAATGTTACTGTCACTGTAGGCAGCCTCACGTGGCATCCCAGTAGCTTCTATCCGACTCACTACTGCCAATTTACTGAATCACTCACACCTTCACATTGTGGATTCAACACAGAATGTGCACCGCAGTTTAAATCCACGGGCTACATAGCGGCTTTTCACCAATGGAGTAACGATGCTACTGTCACTGTAGGCAGCCTCACCTGGCATCCCAGTAGCTTGTATCCGTCGCACTACTGCCAATTTACTGTATCACTCACACCTTCACATTGTTGATGCAACCCAGAATGTGCATCGCAATTCAAATCAACGGGCTCCATAGCGGCTTTTCGCCAAGGGATAAAACAATGTTACTGTCACTACAGGCAGCCTCACGTGTCAACCCAGTAGCTTGTATCCCATGCACTACTGCCAATTTACTGTATCACTCACACCTTCACATTGTGGATGCAACACAGAATGTGAATCGCAATTCAAATCAACGGGCTCCATAGCGGCTTTTCCCGAAGGGAGTAACAATGTTACTGTCACTATAGGCAGCCTCACGTGTCAACCCAGTAGCTTGTATCCGACGCACTACTGCCAATTTACTGTATCACTCACACCTTCACATTGTCGATGCAACACAGAATTTGCATCACAATTCAAATCCACGGGCTACATAGCGGCTTTTCACCAATGGAGTAATGATGCTACTGTCACTGTAGGCAGCCTCACCTGGCATCCCAGCAACTTGTGTCTGACGCACTACTGCCAATTTACTGTATCACTCACACCTTCACATTGTGGATGAATCACAGAATGTGCATCGCAAATCAAATCCACGGGCTAAATAGCGGCTTTTCACCAATGGAGTAACGATGCTACTGTCACTGCAGGAAGCCTAACCTGGCATCCCAGTAGCTTGTATCCAACCCACTACTGCCAATTTACTGTATCACTCACACCTTCACATTGTGGATGCAACACAGAATGTGCATCGCAATTCAAATCCACGGGCTATATAGCGGCTTTTCACCAATGGAGTAACGATGCTACTGTCACTGGAGGCAGCCTCACCTGGCATCCCAATAGCTTGTATCCGACGCACTACTGCAAATTTACTGTATCACTCACACCTTCACATTGTGGATGCAACACAGAATATGCATCGCAATTCAAATCAACGGGCTCCATAACGGCTTTTCGCCAAGGGAGTAACAATGTTACTGTCACTATAGGCAGCCTCACGTGTCAACCCAGTAGCTTCTATCCGACGCACTACTGCCAATTTACTGTATCACTCACACCTTCACATTGTCGATGCAACACAGAATTTGCATCACAATTCAAATCCACGGGCTACATAGCGGCTTTTCACCAATGGAGTAATGATGCTACTGTCACTGTAGGCAGCCTCACCTGGCATTCCAGCAACTTGTGTCTGACGCACTACTGCCAATTTACTGTATCACTCACACCTTCACATTGTGGATGAAACACAGAATGTGCATCGCAAATCAAATCCACGGGCTAAATAGCGGCTTTTCACCAATGGAGTAACGATGCTACTGTCACTGCAGGAAGCCTAACCTGGCATCCCAGTATCTTGTATCCGACCCACTACTGCCAATTTACTGTATCACTCACACCTTCACATTGTTGATGCAACACAGAATGTGCATCGCAATTCAAATCAACGGGCTACATAGTGGCATTTCGCCAAGGGAGTAACAATGTTACTGTCACTGTAGGCAGCCTCCCTGGCATCCCAGTAGCTTGTATCCGACGCACTACTGCCAATTTACTGTATCACTCACACCTTCACATTGTTGATGCAACACAGAATGTGCATCGCAATTCAAATCCACAGGATACATAGCGGCTTTTCACCAACGGAGTAACGATGCTACTGTCACTGGAGGCAGCCTCACCTGGCATCCCAGTAGCTTTTATTCGACACACTACTGCCAATTTATTGTATCACTCACACCTTAACATTATTGATGCAACACAGAATGTGCATCGCAATTCAACTCAACGGGCTCCATTGCGGCTTTTCTCCAAGGGATAAAACACTGTTACTGTCACTACAGGCAGCCTCACGTGTCAACCCTGTAGCTTGTATCCGACGCACTACTGCCAATTTACTGTATCACTCACACCTTCACATTGTGGATGCAACACAGAATGTGAATCGCAATTCAAATCAACAGGCTCCATAGCGGCTTTTCCCCAAGGGAGTAACAATGTTACTGTCACTATAGGCAGCCTCACGTGTCAACCCAGTAGCTTATATCCAACCCACTACTGCCAATTTACTGTATCACTCACACCTTCACATTGTGGATGCAACACAGAATGTGCATCGCAATTCAAATCCACGGGCTACATAGCGGCTTTTCACCAATGGAGTAACGATGCTACTGTCACTGTAGGCAGCCTCACCTGGCATCCCAGTAGCTGGTATCCGACGCACTACTGCCAATTTACTTTATCACTTACACCTTCACATTGTGGATGCAACACAGATTGTGCATCGCAATTCAAATCCACGGGCTACATAGCGGCTTTTCACCAATGGAGTAACGATGCTACTGTCACTGTAGGCATCCTCACCTTGCATCCCAGTAGCTTGTATCCGACGCACTACTGCCAATTTACTGTATCACTCACACCTTCATATTGTTGATGCAACACAGAATGTGCATCGCAATTCAAATCAACGGGCTACATAGTGGCTTTTCGCCAAGGGAGTAACAATGTTACTGTCACTGTAGGCAGCCTCACGTGGCATCCCAGTAGCTTCTATCCGACGCACTACTGCCAATTTACTGAATCACTCACACCTTCACATTGTGGATTCAACACAGAATGTGCATCGCAGTTCAAATCCACGGGCTACATAGCGGCTTTTCACCAATGGAGTAACGATGCTACTGTCACTGTAGGCAGCCTCACCTGGCATCCCAGTAGCTTGTATCCGACGCACTACTGCCAAATTACTGTATCACTCACACCTTCACATTGTTGATGCAACACAGAATGTGCATCGCAATTCAAATCAACGGGCTCCATAGCGGCTTTTCACCAAGGGATAAAACAATGTTACTGTCACTACAGGCAGCCTCACGTGTCAACCCAGTAGCTTGTATCCCACGCACTACTGCCAATTTACTGTATCACTCACACCTTCACATTGTGGATGCAACACAGAATGTGAATCGCAATTCAAATCAACGGGCTCCATAGCGACTTTTCCCGAAGGGAGTAACAATGTTACTGTCACTATAGGCAGCCTCACGTGTCAACCCAGTAGCTTGTATCCGACGCACTACTGCCAATTTACTGTATCACTCACACCTTCACATTGTCGATGCAACACAGAATTTGCATCACAATTTAAATCCACGGGCTACATAGCGGCTTTTCACCAATGGAGTAATGATGCTACTGTCACTGTAGGCAGCCTCACCTGGCATCCCAATAGCTTGTATCCGACGCACTACTGCCAATTTTCTGTATCACTCACACCTTCACATTGTGGATGCAACACAGAATGTGCATCGCAATTCAAATCCACGGGCTACATAGCGGCTTTTCACCAATGGAGTAACGATGCTACTGTCACTGTAGGCACCCTCACGTGGCATCCCAGTAGCTTGTATCCGACGCACTACAGCCAATTTACTGTGTCACTCACACCCTCACATTGTGGATGCAACACAGAATGTGCATCGCAATTCAAATCCACGGGCTACATAGCGGCTTTCCACCAATGGAGTAACGATGCTACTGTCACTGTAGGCAGCCTCACCTGGCATCCCAATAGCTTGTATCCGACGCACTACTGCCAATTTACTGTATCACTCACACCTTCACATTATGGATGCAACACAGAATGTGCATCGCAATTCAAATCAATGGGCTCCATAGTGGCTTTTCGCCAAGGGAGTAACAATGTTACTGTCACTATAGGCAGTCTCACGTGTCAACCCAGTAGCTTGTATCCGACGCACTACTGCCAATTTACTGTATCAGTCACACCTTCACATTGAGGATGCAACACAGATTGTGAATCGCAATTCAAATCCTCGGGCTACATAACGACTTTTCGCCAATGGAGTAACGATGCTACAGTCACTGTAGGCAGCCTCACCTGGCATCCCAGTAGCTGGTGTCCGACGCACTACTGCCAATTTACTTTATCACTCACACCTTCACATTGTGGATGCAACACAGATTGTGCATCGCAATTCAAATCCACGGGCTACATAGCGGCTCTTCACCAATGGAGTAACGATGCTACTGTCACTGTAGGCATCCTCACCTTGCATCCCAGTAGCTTGTATCCGACGCACTACTGCCAATTTACTGTATCACTCACACCTTCACATTGTTGATGCAACACAGAATGTGCATCGCAATTCAAATCAACGGGCTACATAGTGGCTTTTCGCCAAGGGAGTAACAATGTTACTGTTACTGTAGGCAGCCTCACCTCGCATCCCAATAGCTTGTATCCGACGCACTACTGCCAATTTACTGTATCACTCACACCTTCACATTGTTGATGCAACACAGAATGTGCATCGCAATTAAAATCCACGGGCTACATAGCGGCTTTTCACCAATGGAGTAACGATCCTACTGTCACTCTAGGCATCCACACCTTGCATCCCAGTAGCTTGTATCCGACGCACTACTGCCAATTTACTGTATCACTCACACCTTCGCATTGTGGATGCAACACAGAATGTGAATCGCAATACAAATCAACGGGCTCCATAGCGGCTTTTCCCCAAGGGAGTAACAATGTTACTGTGACTATAGGCAGCCTCACGTATCAACCCAGTAGCTTGTATCTGACGCACAACTGCCAATTTACTGTATCACTCACAGCTTCACATTGTGGATGCAACACAGAATGTGCATCGCAATTCAAATCCACGTGCTACATAGCGGGTTTTCACCAATGGAGTAACGATGCTACTGTTACTGTTGGCAGCGTCACCTGGCATCCCAGTAGCTTGTATCCGACGCACTACTGCCAATTTACTGTATCACTCACACCTTCACATTGTGGATGCAACACAGAATGTGCATCGCAATTCAAATCCACGGGCTACATAGCGGCTTTTCACCAATGGAGTAACGATGCTACTGTCACTGTAGGCAGCCTCACCTGGCATCCCAGTAGCTTATATCCGACCCACTACTGCCAATTTACTGTATCACTCACACCTTCACATTGTGGATGCAACACAGAATGTGCATCGCAATTCAAATCCACGGGCTACATAGCGGCTTTCCACCAATGGAGTAAAGATGCTACTGTCACTGTAGGCAGCCTCACCTGGCATCCCAGTAGCTTGTATCCGACGCACTACTGCCAATTTACTGTATCACTCACACCCTCACATTGTTGATGCAACACAGAATGTGCATCGCAATTCAACTCAACGGGCTCCATAGTGGCTTTTCGCCAAGGGATAAAACAATGTTACTGTCACTACAGGCAGCCTCACGTGTCAACCCAGTAGCTTGTATCCGACGCACTACTGCCAATTTACTGTATCCCTCACACCTTCACATTGTGGCTGCAACACAGAATGTGAATCGCAATTCAAATCAAGGGGCTCCATAGCGGCTTTTCCCCAAGGGAGTAACAATGTTACTGTCACTATAGGCAGCCTCACGTGTCAACCCAGTAACTTGTATCCGACGCACTACTGCCAATTTACTGTATCACTCACAGCTTCACATTGTGGATGCAACACAGAATGTGCATCGCAATTCAAATCCACTGGCTACATAGCGGCTTTTCACCAATGGAGTAACGATGCTACTGTTACTGTAGGCAGCCTCACCAGGCATCCCAGTAGCTTGTATCCGACGCACTACTGCCAATTTACTGTATCACTCACACCTTCACATTGTGGATGCAACACAGAATGTGCATCGCAAATCAAATCCACGGGCTAAATAGCGGCTTTTCGCCAATGGAGTAACGATGCTACTATCACTGTAGGCAGACTCACCTGGCATCCCAGTAGCTTATATCCAACCCACTACTGCCAATTTACTGTATCACTCACACCTTCACATTGTGGATGCAACACAGAATGTGCATCGCAATTCAAATCCACGGGCTACATAGCGGCTTTTCACCAATGGAGTAAAGATGCTACTGTCACTGTAGGCAACCTCACCTGGCATCCCAGTAGCTGGTGTCCGACGCACTACTGCCAATTTACTTTATCACTCACAACTTCACATTGTGGATGCAACACAGATTGTGCATCGCAATTCAAATCCACGGGCTACATAGCGGCTTTTCACCAATGGAGTAACGATGCTACTGTCACTGTAGGCATCCTCACCTTGCATCCCAGTAGCTTGTATCCGACGCACTACTGCCAATTTACTGTATCACTCACACCTTCACATTGTTGATGCAACACAGAATGTGCATCGCAATTCAAATCAACGGGCTCCATAGCGGCTTTTCGCCAAGGGCTACAACATTGTTACTGTCACTATAGGCAGCCTCACGTGTCAACCCAGTAGCTTGTATCCGACGCACTTCTGCCAATTTACTGTATCACTCACACCTTCACATTGTGGATGCAACAGAGAATGTGAATCGTAATTCAAATCCACGGGCTACATAGCGACTTTTCACCAATGGAGTAACGATGCTACTGGCACTGTAGGCAGCCTCACCTGGCATCCCAGTAGCTTGTATCCGACACACTACTGCCAATTTACTGTATCACTCACACCTTCACATTGTGGATGCAACACAGAATGTGCATCGCAATTGAAATCCACAGGCTAAATTGCGGCTTTTCTATAATGGAGTAACGATGGTACTGTCACTGTAGGCATCCTAACCTTGCATCCCAGTAGCTTGTATCCGACGCACTACTGCCAATTTACTGTATCACTCACACCTTCACATTGTTGATGCAACACAGAATGTGCATCGCAATTCAAATTAACGTGCTACATAGCGGCTTTTCGCCAAGGGAGTAACAATGTTACTGTCACTGTAGGCAGCCTCACCTGGCATCCCAGTAGCTTGTATCCGACGCACTACTGCAAATTTACTGTATCACTCACAGCTTCACGTTGTGGATGCAACACAGAATGTGCATCGCAATTCAAATCAACGGGCTCCATAGCGGCTTTTGGCCAAGTTATAAAACAAAGTTACTGGCACTACAGGCAGCCTCACGTGTCAACCCAGTAGCTTGTATCCGGTGCACTACTGCCAATTTACTGTATCACTCACACCTTCACATTGTGGATGCAACACAGAATGTGAATCGCAGTTCAAATCAACGGGCTCCATAGTGGCTTTTCCCCAAGGGAGTAACAATGTTACTGTCACTATAGGCAGCCTCACGTATCAACCCAGTAGCTTGTATCCGACGCACTACTGCCAATTTACTGTATCACTCACACCTTCACATTGTGGATGCAACACAGAATGTGCATCGCAATTCAAATCCACGGGCTACATAGCGGCTTTTCACCAATGGAGTAACGATGCTACTGTCACTGTAGGCAGTCTCACCTGGCATCCCAGTAGCTATTAACCGCCGCACTACTGCCAATTTACTTTATCACTCACACCTTCACATTGTGGATGCAACACAGAATGTGCATCGCAATTCAAATCCAAGGGCTACGTAGCGGCTTTTCACCAATGGAGTAACGATGCTACTGTCACTGTAGGCATCCTCACCTTGCATCCCAGTAGCTTGTATCCGACGCACTACTGCCAATTTACTGTATCACTCACACCTTCACATTGTGGATGCAACACAGAATGTGCATCGCAATTCAAATCCACAGGCTAAATAGCAGCTTTTCTACAATGGAGTAACGATGCTACTGTCATTGTAGGCATCCTAACCTTGCATCCCAGTAGCTTGTATCTGACGCACTACTGCCAATTTACTGTATCACTCACACCTTCACATTGTGGATGCAACACAGAATGTGCATCGCAATTCAAATTAACGGGCTACATAGCGGCTTTTCACCAAGGGAGTAACAATGTTACTGTCACTGTAGGCAGCCTCACCTGGCATCCCAGTAGCTTGTATCCGACGCACTACTGCCAATTTACTGTATCACTCACACCTTCACATTCTGGATGCAACACAGAATGTGCATCGCAATTCCAATCCACAGGCTACATAGCGGCTTTTCACCAATGGAGTAACGATGCTACTGTCACTGTAGGCAGCCTCACCTGGCATCCCAGTAGCTTGTATCCGACACACTACTGATAATTTAATGTATCACTTACACCTTCACATTGTTGATGCAACACAGAATGTGCATCGCAATTCAAATCAACGGGCTCCATAGCGGCTTTTGGCCAAGTTATAAAACAAAGTTACTGTCACTACAGGCAGCCTCACGTGTCAACCCAGTAGATTGTATCCGACGCACTACTGCCAATTTACTGTATCACTCACACCTTCACATTGTGGATGCAACACAGAATGTGAATCGCAATTTAAATCAACGGGGTCCATAGCGGCTTTTCCCCAAGGGAGTAACAATGTTACTGTCACTATAGGCAGCCTCACGTGTCAACCCAGTAGCTTGTATCCGACGCACTACTGCCAATTTACTGTATCACTCACACCTTCACATTGTGGATGCAACACAGAATGTGCATCGCAATTCAAATCCACGGGCTACATAGCGGCTTTTCACCAATGGATTAACAATGCTACTGTCACTGTAGGCAGCCTCACCTGGCATCCCAGTAGCTATTATCCGACGCACTACTGCCAATTTACTTTATCACTCACACCTTCACATTGTGAATGCAACACAGAATGTCCATCGCAATTCAAATCCACGGGCTACATAGCGGCTTTTCACCAATGGAGTAACGATGCTACTGTTACTGTAGGCAGCCTCACCTGGCATCCCAGTAGCTTCTATCCGACGCACTACTGCCAATTTACTGTATCACTCACACCTTCACATTGTGGATGAAACACAGAATGTGCATCGCAATTCAAATCAATGGGCTCCATAGTGGTTATTCGTTAAGGGAGTAACAATGTTACTGTCACTATAGGCAGCCTCACGTGTCAACCCTGTAGTTTGTATCCGACGCACTACTGCCAATTTACTGTATCACTCACACCTTCACATTGTGGATGCAACAGAGAATGTGAATCGCAATTCAAATCCAAGGGCAACGTAGCGGCTTTTCACCAATGGAGTAACGATGCTACTGTCACTGTAGGCATCCTAACCTTGCATCCCAGTAGCTTGTATCTGACGCACTACTGCCAATTTACTGTATCACTCACACCTTCACATTGTTGATGCAACACAGAATGTGCATCGCAATTCAAATCCACGGGCTACATAGCGGCTTTTCACCAATGGAGTAAAGATGCTACTGTCACTGTAGGCAGCCTCACCTGGCATCCCAATAGCTTGTATCCGATGCACTACTGCCAATTTACTGTATCACTCACACCTTCACATTGTGGATGCAACACAGAATGTGCATCGCAATTCAAATCCACGGGCTACATAGCGGCTTTTCACCAATGGAGTCACAATGCTACTGTCACTGTAGGCAGCCTCACCTGGCATCCCAGTAGCTATTATCCGACGCACTACTGCCAATTTACTTTATCACTCACACCTTCACATTGTGAATGCAACACAGAATGTCCATCGCAATTCAAATCCACGGGCTACATAGCGGCTTTTCACCAATGGAGTAACGATGCTACTGTTACTGTAGGCAGCCTCACCTGGCATCCCAGTAGCTTCTATCTGACGCACTACTGCCAATTTACTGTATCACTCACACCTTCACATTGTGGATGAAACACAGAATGTGCATCGCAATTCAAATCAATGGGCTCCATAGTGGTTATTCGTTAAGGGAGTAACAATGTTACTGTCACTATAGGCAGCCTCACGTGTCAACCCTGTAGTTTGTATCCGACGCACTACTGCCAATTTACTGTATCACTCACACCTTCACATTGTGGATGCAACAGAGAATGTGAATCGCAATTCAAATCCAAGGGCAACGTAGCGGCTTTTCACCAATGGAGTAACGATGCTACTGTCACTGTAGGCATCCTAACCTTGCATCCCAGTAGCTTGTATCTGACGCACTACTGCCAATTTACTGTATCACTCACACCTTCACATTGTTGATGCAACACAGAATGTGCATCGCAATTCAAATCCACGGGCTACATAGCGGCTTTTCACCAATGGAGTAAAGATGCTACTGTCACTGTAGGCAGCCTCACCTGGCATCCCAATAGCTTGTATCCGATGCACTACTGCCAATTTACTGTATCACTCACACCTTCACATTGTGGATGCAACACAGAATATGCATCGCAATTCAAATTAACGGGCTACATAGCGGCTTTTCGGCAAGGGAGTAACAATGTTACTGTCACTGTAGGCAGCCTCACCTGGCATCCCAGTAGCTTGTATCCGACACACTACTGATAATTTAATGTATCACTTACACCTTCACATTGTTGATGCAACACAGAATGTGCATCGCAAATTCAAATCAACGGGCTCCATAGCGGCTTTTGGCCAAGTTATAAAACTAAGTTACTTCACTACAGGCAGCCTCACGTGTCAACCCAGTAGCTTGTATCCGACGCACTACTGCCAATTTACTGTATCACTCACACCTTCACATTGTGGATGCAACACAGAATGTGAATCGCAATTCAAATCAACGGGCTCCATAGCGGCTTTTCCCCAAGGGAGTAACGATGTTACTGTCACTATAGGCAGCCTCACGTGTCAACCCAGTAGCTTGTATCCGACGCACTACTGCCAATTTACTGTATCACTCACACCTTCACATTGTGGATGCAACACAGAATGTGCATCGCAATTCAAATCCACTGGCTACATAGCGGCTTTTCACCAATGGAGTAACGATGCTACTGTCACTGTAGGCAGCCTCACCTGGCATCCCAGTAGCTGGTATCCGACGCACTACTGCCAATTTACTTTATCACTCACACCTTCACATTGTGAATGCAACACAGAATGTGCATCGCAAATCAAATCCAAGGGCTACATAGCGGCTTTTCACCAGTGGAGTAACGATGCTACTGTCACTGTAGGCATCCTCAACTTGCATCCCAGTAGCTTGTATCCGACGCACTACTGCCAATTTACTGTATCACACACTCCTTCACATTGTGGATGCAACACAGAATGTGCATCGCAATTCAAATCAACAGGCTACATAGCGGCTTTTCGCCAAGGGAGTAACAATGTTACTGTCACTGTAGGCAGCCTCACGTGGCATCCCAGTAGCTTGTATCCGACGCACTACTGTCAATTTACTGTATCACTCACACCTTCACATTGTGGATGCAACACAGAATGTGCATCGCAATTCAAATCCACGGGCTACATAGCGGCTTTTCACCAATGGAGTAACGATGCTACTGTCACTGTAGGCAGCCTCACCTGGCATCCCAGTAGCTTGTATCCGACGCACTACTGCCAATTTACTTTATCACTCACACCTTCACATTGTGAATGCAACACAGAATGTGCATCGCAATTCAAATCCAAGGGCTACATAGCGGCTTTTCACCAATGGAGTAACGATGCTACTGTCACTGTAGGCATCCTCACCTTGCATCCCAGTAGCTTGTATCCGACGCACTACTGCCAATTTACTGTATCACTCACACCTTCACATTGTGGATGCAACACAGAATATGCATCGCAATTCAAATTAACGGGCTCCATAGCGGCTTTTCGCCAAGGGAGTAACAATGTTACTGTCACTATAGGCAGCCTCACGTGTCAACCCAGTAGCTTGTATCCGACGCACTACTGCTAATTTACTGTATCACTCACACCTTCACATTGTCGATGCAACACAGAATTTGCATCGCAATTCCAATCCACAGGCTACATAGCGGCTTTTCACCAATGGAGTAACGATGCTACTGTCACTGTAGGCGGCCTCACCTGGCATCCCAGTAGCTTGTATCCGACACACTACTGATAATTTAATGTATCACTTACACCTTCACATTGTTGATGCAACACAGAATGTGCATCGCAATTCAAATCAACGGGCTCCATAGCGGCTTTTGGACAAGTTATAAAACAAAGTTACTGTCACTACAGGCAGCCTCACGTGTCAACCCAGTAGCTTGTATCCGACGCACTACTGCCAATTTACTGTATCACTCACACCTTCACATTGTTGATGCAACACAGAATGTGAATCGCAATTCAAATCAACGGGCTCCATAGCGGCTTTTCCCCAAAGGAGTAACAATGTTACTGTCACTATAGGCAGCCTCACGTGTCAACCCAGTAGCTTGTATCCGACGCACTACTGCTAATTTACTGTATCACTCACACCTTCACATTGTCTATGCAACACAGAATTTGCATCGCAATTCCAATCCACAGGCTACATAGCGGCTTTTCACCAATGGAGTAACGATGCTACTGTCACTGCAGGCAGCCTCACCTGGCATCCCAGTAGCTTGTATCCGACACACTACTGATAATTTAATGTATCACTTACACCTTCACATTGTGGATGCAACACAGAATGTGCATCGCAATTCAAATCCACGGGCTACATAGCGGCTTTTCACCAATGGAGTAACGATGCTACTGTCACTGTAGGCAGCCTCACCTGGCATCCCAGTAGCTGGTATCCGACGCACTACTGCCAATTTACTTTATCACTCACACCTTCACATTGTGAATGCTACACAGAATGTGCATCGCAAATCAAATCCAAGGGCTACATAGCGGCTTTTCACCAGTGGAGTAACGATGCTACTGTCACTGTAGGCATCCTCACCTTGCATCCCAGTAGCTTGTATCCGACGCACTACTGCCAATTTACTGTATCACTCACACCTTCACATTGTTGATGCAACACAGAATGTGCATCGCAATTCAAATCCAAGGGCTACATAGCGGCTTTTCACCAATGGAGTAACGATGCTACTGTCACTGTAGGCATCCTCACCTTGCATCCCAGTAGC
Source organism: Schistocerca gregaria (assembly GCF_023897955.1). Classification (NCBI taxonomy): domain Eukaryota; kingdom Metazoa; phylum Arthropoda; class Insecta; order Orthoptera; family Acrididae; genus Schistocerca; species Schistocerca gregaria. The sequence continues at coordinate 102,118,475 of NC_064931.1, forward strand.
TTGTATCCGACGCACTACTGCCAATTTACTGTATCACTCACACCTTCACATTGTGGATGCAAAACAGAATGTGCATCGCAATTCAAATCCATGGGCTACATAGCGGCTTTTCACCAATGGAGTAACGATGCTACTGTCACTGTAGGCAGCCTCACCTGGCATCCCAGTAGCTATTATCCGACGCACTACTGCCAATTTACTTTATCACTCACACCTTCACATTGTGAATGCAACACAGAATGTGCATCGCAATTCAAATCCAAGGGCTACATAGCGGCTTTTCACCAATGGAGTAACGATGCTACTGTCACTGTAGGCATCCTCACCTTGCATCCCAGTAGCTTGTTTCCGACGCACTACTGCCAATTTACTGTATCACTCACACCTTCACATTGTTGATGCAACACAGAATGTGCATCGCAATTCAATTCCACGGGCTACATAGCGGCTTCTCACCAATGGAGTAAAGATGCTACTGTCACTGTAGGCAGCCTCACCTGGCATCCCAATAGCTTGTATCCGACGCACTGCTGCCAATTTACTGTATCACTCACACCTTCACATTGTGGATGCAACACAGAATATGCATCGCAATTCAAATTAACGGGCTCCATAGCGGCTTTTCGCCAAGGGAGTAACAATGCTACTGTCACTATAGGCAGCCTCACGTGTCAACCCAGTAGCTTGTATCCGACGCACTACTGCTAATTTACTGTATCACTCACACCTTCACATTGTCGATGCAACACAGAATTTGCATCTCAATTCAAATCCACGGGCTGCATAGCGGCTTTTCACCAATGGAGTAATGATGCTACTGTCACTGCAGGCAGCCTCACCTGGCATCCCAAGAACTTGTATCCGACGCACTACTGCCAATTTACTTTATCACTCACAGCTTCACATTGTGGATGCAACACAGAATGTGCATCGCAATTCCAATCCACAGGCTACATAGCGGCTTTTCACCAATAGAGTAACGATGCTACTGTCACTGTAGGCAGCCTCACCTTGCATCCCAGTAGCTTGTATCCGACACACTACTGATAATTTAATGTATCACTTACACCTTCACATTGTTGATGCAACACAGAATGTGCATCGCCATTCAAATCAACGGGCTCCATAGCGGCTTTTGGCCAAGTTATAAAACAAAGTTACTGTCACTACAGGCAGCCTCACGTGTCAACCCAGTAGCTTGTATCCGACGCACTACTGCCAATTTACTGTATCACTCACACCTTCACATTGTGGATGCAACACAGAATGTGAATCGCAATTCAAATCAACGGGCTCCATAGCGGCTTTTCCCCAAAGGAGTAACAATGTTACTGTCACTATAGGCAGCCTCAGGTGTCAACCCAGTAGCTTGTATCCGACGCACTACTGCCAATTTACTGTATCACTCACACCTTCACATTGTGGATGCAACACAGAATGTGCATCGCAATTCAAATCCACGTGCTACATAGCGGCTTTTCACCAATGGGGTAACGATGCTACTGTCACTGTAGGCAGCCTCACCTGGCATCCCAGTAGCCATTATCCGACGCACTACGGCCAATTTACTTTATCACTCACACCTTCACATTGTGAATGCAACACAGAATGTGCATCGCAATTCAAATCCAAGGGCTACATAGCGGCTTTTCACCAATAGAGTAACGATGCTACTGTCACTGTAGGCATCCTCACCTTGCATCCCAGTAGCTTGTATCCGACGCACTACTGCCAATTAACTGTATCACTCACACCTTCACATTATTGATGCAACACAGAATGTGCATCGCAATTCAAATCAAAGGGCTACATAGCGGCTTTTCGCCAAGGGAGTAACAATGTTACTGTCACTGTAGGCAGCCTCACGTGGCATCCCTTTGTCTTGTATACGACGCACTACTGCCAATTTACTGTATCACTCACACCTTCACATATTTGATGCAACACAGAATGTGCATCGCAATTCAAATCAACGGGCTACGTAGCGGCTTTTCGCCAAGGGAGTAACAATGTTACTGTCACTGTAGGCAGCCTCACGTGGCATCCCAGTAGCTTGTATCCGACGCACTACTGTCAATTTACTGTATCACTCACACCTTCACATTGTGGATGCAACACAGAATGTGCATCGCAATTCAAATCCTCGGGCTACATAGCGGCTTTTCACCAATGGAGTAACGATGCTACTGTCACTGTAGGCAGCCTCACCTGGCATCCCAGTAGCTATTATCCGACGCACTACTGCCAATTTACTTTATCACTCACACCTTCACATTGTGAATGCAACACAGAATGTGCATCGCAATTCAAATCCAAGGGCTACATAGCGGCTTTTCACCAGTGGAGTAACGATGCTACTGTCACTGTAGGCATCCTCACCTTGCATCCCAGTAGCTTGTATCCGACGCACTACTGCCAATTTAATGTATCACTCACACCTTCACATTGTGGATGCAACACAGAATGTGCATCGCAATTCAAATCCACGGGCTACATAGTGGCTTTTCACCAGTGGAGTAACAATGCTACTGTCACTGTAGGCAGCCTCACCTGGCATCCCAGTAGCTGGTATCCGACGCACTACTGCCAATTTACTGTATCACTCACATTTTCACATTGTGAATGCTACACAGAATGTGCATCGCAAATCAAATCCAAGGGCTACATAGCGGCTTTTCACCAGTGGAGTAACGATGCTACTGTCACTGTAGGCATCCTCACTTTGCAACCCAGTAGCTTGTATCCGACGCACTACTGCCAATTTACTGTATCACTCACACCTTCACATTGTTGATGCAACACAGAATGTGCATCGCAATTCAAATCAACAGGCTACATAGCGGCTTTTCGCCAAGGGAGTAACAATGTTACTGTCACTGTAGGCAGCCTCACGTGGCATCCCAGTAGCTTGTATCCGACGCACTACTGTCAAATTACTGTATCACTCACACCTTCACGTTGTGGATGCAACACAGAATGTGCATCGCAATTCAAATCCACGGGCTACATAGCGGCTTTTCACCAATGGAGTCACAATGCTACTGTCACTGTAGGCAGCCTCACCTGGCATCCCAGTAGCTATTATCCGACGCACTACTGCCGATTTACTTTATCACTCACACCTTCACATTGTGAATGCAACATAGAATGTGCATCGCAATTCAAATCCACGGGCTACATAGCGGCTTTTCACCAATGGAGTAACGATGCTACTGTTACTGTAGGCAGCCTCACCTGGCATCCCAGTAGCTTCTATCCGACGCACTACTGCCAATTTACTGTATCACTCACACCTTCACATTGTGGATGAAACACAGAATGTGCATCGCAATTCAAATCATAGGGCTCCATAGTGGTTATTCGTTAAGGGAGTAACAATGTTACTGTCACTATAGGCAGCCTCACATGTCAACCCTGTAGTTTGTATCCGACGCACTACTGCCAATTTACTGTATCACTCACACCTTCACATTGTGGATACAACAGAGAATGTGAATCGCAATTCAAATCCAAGGGCAACATAGCGGCTTTTCACCAATGGAGTAACGATGCTACTGTCACTGTAGGTATCCTAACCTTGCATCCCAGTAGCTTGTATCTGACGCACTACTGCCAATTTACTGTATCACTCACACCTTCACATTGTTGATGCAACACAGAATGTGCATCGCAATTCAAATCCATGGGCTACATAGCGGCTTTTCACCAATGGAGTAAAGATGCTACTGTCACTGTAGGCAGCCTCACCTGGCATCCCAATAGCTTGTATCCGACGCACTACTGCCAATTTACTGTATCACTCACACCTTCACATTGTGGATGCAACACAGAATATGCATCGCAATTCAAATTAACGGGCTACATAGCGGCTTTTCGGCAAGGGAGTAACAATGTTACTGTCACTGTAGGCAGCCTCACCTGGCATCCCAGTAGCTTGTATCCGACGCACTACTGCCAATTTACTGTATCACTCACAGCTTCACATTGTCGATGCAACACAGAATGTGCATCGCAATTCCAATACACAGGCTACATAGCGGCTTTTCACCAATGGAGTAACGATGCTACTGTCACTGTAGGCAGCCTCACCTGGCATCCCAGTAGCTTGTATCCGACACACTACTGATAATTTAATGTATCACTTACACCTTCACATTGTTGATGCAACACAGAATGTGCATCGCAATTCAAATCAACGGGCTCCATAGCGGCTTTTGGCCAAGTTATAAAACTAAGTTACTTCACTACAGGCAGCCTCACGTGTCAACCCAGTAGCTTGTATCCGACGCACTACTGCCAATTTACTGTATCACTCACACCTTCACATTGTGGATGCAACACAGAATGTGAATCGCAATTAAAATCAACGGGCTCCATAGCGGCTTTTCCCCAAGGGAGTAACAATGTTACTGTCACTATAGGCAGCCTCACGTGTCAACCCAGTAGCTTGTATCCGACGCACTACTGCCAATTTACTGTATCACTCACACCTTCACATTGTGGATGCAACACAGAATGTGCATCGCAATTCAAATCCACGGGCTACATAGCGGCTTTTCACCAATGGAGTAACGATGCTACTGTCACTGTAGGCAGCCTCACCTGGCATCCCAGTAGCTGGTATCCGACGCACTACTGCCAATTTACTTTATCACTCACACCTTCACATTGTGAATGCTACACAGAATGTGCATCGCAAATCAAATCCAAGGGCTACATAGCGGCTTTTCACCAGTGGAGTAACGATGCTACTGTCACTGTAGGCATCCTCAACTTGCATCCCAGTAGCTTGTATCCGACGCACTACTGCCAATTTACTGTATCACACACTCCTTCACATTGTGGATGCAACACAGAATGTGCATCGCAATTCAAATCAACAGGCTACATAGCGGCTTTTCGCCAAGGGAGTAACAATGTTACTGTCACTGTAGGCAGCCTCACGCGGCATCCCAGTAGCTTGTATCCGACGCACTACTGTCAATTTACTGTATCACTCACACCTTCACATTGTGGATGCAACACAGAATGTGCATCGCAATTCAAATCCACGGGCTACATAGCGGCTTTTCACCAATGGAGTAACGATGCTACTGTCACTGTAGGCAGCCTCACCTGGCATCCCAGTAGCTTGTATCCGACGCACTACTGCCAATTTACTTTATCACTCACACCTTCACATTGTGAATGCAACACAGAATGTGCATCGCAATTCAAATCCAAGGGCTACATAGCGGCTTTTCACCAATGGAGTAACGATGCTACTGTCACTGTAGGCATCCTCACCTTGCATCCCAGTAGCTTGTATCCGACGCACTACTGCCAATTTACTGTATCACTCACACCTTCACATTGTGGATGCAAAACAGAATGTGCATCGCAATTCAAATCCACGGGCTACATAGCGGCTTTTCACCAATGGAGTAACGATGCTACTGTCACTGTAGGCAGCCTCACCTGGCATCCCAGTAGCTATTATCCGACGCACTACTGCCAATTTACTTTATCACTCACACCTTCACATTGTGAATGCAACACAGAATGTGCATCGCAATTCAAATCCAAGGGCTACATAGCGGCTTTTCACCAATGGAGTAACGATGCTACTGTCACTGTAGGCATCCTCACCTTGCATCCCAGTAGCTTGTATCCGACGCACTACTGCCAATTTACTGTATCACTCACACCTTCACATTGTTGATGCAACACAGAATGTGCATCGCAATTCAAATCCATGGGCTACATAGCGGCTTTTCACCAATGGAGTAAAGATGCTACTGTCACTGTAGGCAGCCTCACCTGGCATCCCAATAGCTTGTATCCGACGCACTACTGCCAATTTACTGTATCACTCACACCTTCACATTGTGGATGCAACACAGAATATGCATCGCAATTCAAATTAACGGGCTCCATAGCGGCTTTTCGCCAAGGGAGTAACAATGTTACTGTCACTATAGGCAGCCTCACGTGTCAACCCAGTAGCTTGTATCCGACGCACTACTGCTAATTTACTGTATCACTCACACCTTCACATTGTCGATGCAACACAGAATTTGCATCGCAATTCCAATCCACAGGCTACATAGCGGCTTTTCACCAATGGAGTAACGATGCTACTGTCACTGTAGGCAGCCTCACCTGGCATCCCAGTAGCTTGTATCCGACACACTACTGATAATTTAATGTATCACTTACACCTTCACATTGTTGATGCAACACAGAATGTGCATCGCAATTCAAATCAACGGGCTCCATAGCGGCTTTTGGCCAAGTTATAAAACAAAGTTACTGTCACTACAGGCAGCCTCACGTGTCAACCCAGTAGCTTGTATCCGATGCACTACTGCCAATATACTGTATCACTCACACCTTCACATTGTGGATGCAACACAGAATGTGAATCGCAATTCAAATCAACGGGCTCCATAGCGGCTTTTCCCCAAAGGAGTAACAATGTTACTGTCACTATAGGCAGATTCACGTGTCAACCCAGTAGCTTGTATCCGACGCACTACTGCTAATTTACTGTATCACTCACACCTTCACATTGTCGATGCAACACAGAATTTGCATCGCAATTCCAATCCACAGGCTACATAGCGGCTTTTCACCAATGGAGTAACGATGCTACTGTCACTGTAGGCAGCCTCACCTGGCATCCCAGTAGCTTGTATCCGACACACTACTGATAATTTAATGTATCACTTACACCTTCACATTGTGGATGCAACACAGAATGTGCATCGCAATTCAAATCCACGGGCTACATAGCGGCTTTTCACCAATGGAGTAACGATGCTACTGTTACTGTAGGCAGCCTCACCTGGCATCCCAGTAGCTGGTATCCGACGCACTACTGCCAATTTACTTTATCACTCACACCTTCACATTGTGAATGCTACACAGAATGTGCATCGCAAATCAAATCCAAGGGCTACATAGCGGCTTTTCACCAGTGGAGTAACGATGCTACTGTCACTGTAGGCATCCTCACCTTGCATCCCAGTAGCTTGTATCCGACGCACTACTGCCAATTTACTGTATCACTCACACCTTCACATTGTGGATGCAAAACAGAATGTGCATCGCAATTCAAATCCACGGGCTACATAGCGGCTTTTCACCAATGGAGTAACGATGCTACTGTCACTGTAGGCAGCCTCACCTGGCATCCCAGTAGCTATTATCCGACGCACTACTGCCAATTTACTTTATCACTCACACCTTCACATTGTGAATGCAACACAGAATGTGCATCGCAATTCAAATCCAAGGGCTACATAGCGGCTTTTCACCAATGGAGTAACGATGCTACTGTCACTGTAGGCATCCTCACCTTGCATCCCAGTAGCTTGTTTCCGACGCACTACTGCCAATTTACTGTATCACTCACACCTTCACATTGTTGATGCAACACAGAATGTGCATCGCAATTCAAATCCACGGGCTACATAGCGGCTTTTCACCAATGGAGTAAAGATGCTACTGTCACTGTAGGCAGCCTCACCTGGCATCCCAATAGCTTGTATCCGACGCACTACTGCCAATTTACTGTATCACTCACACCTTCACATTGTGGATGCAACACAGAATATGCATCGCAATTCAAATTAACGGGCTCCATAGCGGCTTTTCGCCAAGGGAGTAACAATGTTACTGTCACTATAGGCAGCCTCACGTGTCAACCCAGTAGCTTGTATCCGACGCACTACTGCTAATTTACTGTATCACTCACACCTTCACATTGTCGATGCAACACAGAATTTGCATCACAATTCAAATCCACGGGCTGCATAGCGGCTTTTCACCAATGGAGTAATGATGCTACTGTCACTGCAGGCAGCCTCACCTGGCATCCCAGCAACTTGTATCCGACGCACTACTGCCAATTTACTGTATCACTCACACCTTCACATTGTGGATGCAACACAGAATGTGCATCGCAATTCAAATCCACAGGCTAAATAGCAGCTTTTCTACAATGGAGTAACGATGCTACTGTCACTGTAGGCATCCTAACCTTGCATCCCAGTAGCTTGTATCCGACGCACTACTGCCAATTTACCGTATCACTCACACCTTCACAATGTTGATGCAACACAGAATGTGCATCGCAATTCAAATTAAGGGGCTACATAGCGGCTTTTCGCCAAGGGAGTAACAACGTTACTGTCACTGTGGGCAGTCTCACCTGGCATCCCAGTAGCTTGTATCCGACGCACTACTGCCAATTTACTGTATCACTCACAGCTTCACATTGTGGATGCAACACAGAATGTGCATCGCAATTCCAATCCACAGGCTACATAGCGGCTTTTCACCAATGGAGTAACGATGCTACTGTCACTGTAGGCAGCCTCACCTTGCATCCCAGTAGCTTGTATCCGACACACTACTGATAATTTAATGTATCACTTACACCTTCACATTGTTGATGCAACACAGAATGTGCATCGCAATTCAAATCAACGGGCTCCATAGCGGCTTTTGGCCAAGTTATAAAACAAAGTTACTGTCACTACAGGCAGCCTCACGTGTCAACCCAGTAGCTTGTATCCGACGCACTACTGCCAATTTACTGTATCACTCACACCTTCACATTGTGGATGCAACACAGAATGTGAATCGCAATTCAAATCAACGGGCTCCATAGCAGCTTTTCCCCAAAGGAGTAACAATGTTACTGTCACTATAGGCAGCCTCACGTGTCAACCCAGTAGCTATTATCCGACGCACTACTGCCAATTTACTGTATCACTCACACCTTCACATTGTGGATGCAACACAGAATGTGCATCGCAATTCAAATCCACGGGCTACATAGCGGCTTTTCACCAATGGAGTAACGATGCTACTGTCACTGTAGGCAGCCTCACCTGGCATCCCAGTAGCTGGTATCCGACGCACTACTGCCAATTTACTTTATCACTCACACCTTCACATTGTGAATGCTACACAGAATGTGCATCGCAATTCAAATCAACAGGCTACGTAGCGGCTTTTCGCCAAGGGAGTAACAATGTTACTGTCACTGTAGGCATCCTCACCTTGCATCCCAGTAGCTTGTATCCGACGCACTACTGCCAATTTACTGTATCACTCACACCTTCACATTATTGATGCAACACAGAATGTGCATCGCAATTCAAATCAAAGGGCTACATAGTGGCTTTTCGCCAAGGGAGTAACAATGTTACTGTCACTGTAGGCAGCCTCACGTGGCATCCCAGTAGCTTGTATCCGACGCACTACTGCCAATCTACTGTATCACTCACACCTTCACATTGTGGATGCAACACAGAATGTGCATCGCAATTCAAATCCACAGGCTAAATAGCGGCTTTTCTACAATGGAGTAACGATGCTACTGTCACTGTAGGCATCCTAACCTTGCATCCCAGTAGCTTGTATCCGACGCACTACTGCCAATTTACTGTATCACTCACACCTTCACATTGTTGATGCAACACAGAATGTGCATCGCAATTCAAATTAACGGGCTACATAGCGGCTTTTCGCAAAGGGAGTAACAGTGTTACTGTCACTGTAGGCAGCCTCACGTGGCATCCCAGTAGCTTGTATCCGACGCACTACTGTCAATTTACTGTATCACTCACACCTTCACATTGTGGATGCAACACAGAATGTGCATCGCAATTCAAATCCACGTGCTACATAGCGGCTTTTCACCAATGGGGTAACGATGCTACTGTCACTGTAGGCAGCCTCACCTGGCATCCCAGTAGCCATTATCCGACGCACTACTGCCAATTTACTTTATCACTCACACCTTCACATTGTGAATGCAACACAGAATGTGCACCGCAATTCAAATCCAAGGGCTACATAGCGGCTTTTCACCAATAGAGTAACGATGCTACTGTCACTGTAGGCATCCTCACCTTGCACCCCAGTAGCTTGTATCCGACGCACTACTGCCAATTAACTGTATCACTCACACCTTCACATTATTGATGCAACACAGAATGTGCATCGCAATTCAAATCAAAGGGCTACATAGCGTCTTTTCGCCAAGGGAGTAACAATGTTACTGTCACTGTAGGCAGCCTCACGTGGCATCCCTTTGGCTTGTATCCGACGCACTACTGCCAATTTACTGTATCACTCACACCTTCACATATTTGATGCAACACAGAATGTGCATCGCAATTCAAATCAACGGGCTACGTAGCGGCTTTTCGCCAAGGGAGTAACAATGTTACTGTCACTGTAGGCAGCGTCACGTGGCATCCCAGTAGCTTGTATCCGACGCACTACTGTCAATTTACTGTATCACTCACACCTTCACATTGTGGATGCTACACAGAATGTGCATCGCAATTCAAATCCACGGGCTACATAGCGGCTTTTCACCAATGGAGTAACGATGCTACTGTCACTGTAGGCAGCCTCACCTGGCATCCCAGTAGCTATTATCCGACGCACTACTGCCAATTTACTTTATCACTCACACCTTCACATTGTGAATGCAACACAGAATGTGCATCGCAATTCAAATCCAAGGGCTACATAGCGGCTTTTCACCAGTGGAGTAACGATGCTACTGTCACTGTAGGCATCCTCACCTTGCATCCCAGTAGCTTGTATCCGACGCACTACTGCCAATTTACTGTATCACTCACACCTTCACATTATTGATGCAACACAGAATGTGCATCGCAATTCAAATCAAAGGGCTACATAGTGGCTTTTCGCCAAGGGAGTAACAATGTTACTGTCACTGTAGGCAGCCTCACGTGGCATCCCAGTAGCTTGTATCCGACGCACTACTGCCAATTTACTGTATCACTCACACCTTCACATTGTGGATGCAACACAGAATGTGCATCGCAATTCAAATCCACAGGCTAAATAGCGGCTTTTCTACAATGTAGTAACGATGCTACTTTCACTGTAGGCATCCTAAACTTGCATCCCAGTAGCTTGTATCCGACGCACTACTGCCAATTTAGTTTATCACTCACACCTTCACATTGTTGATGCAACACAGAATGTGCATCGCAATTCAAATTAACGGGCTACATAGCGGCTTTTCGCAAAGGGAGTAACAATGTTACTGTCACTGTAGGCAGCCTCAGCTGGCATCCCAGTAGCTTGTATCCGACGCACTACTGCCAATTTACTGTATCACTCACAGCTTCACATTGTGGATGCAACACAGAATGTGCATCGCAATTACAATCAACGCGCTACATAGCGGCTTTTCACCAATGGAGTAACGATGCTACTGTCACTGTAGGCAGCCTCACCTGGCATCCCAGTAGCTTGTATCCGACACACTACTGCCAATTTAATGTATCACTTACACCTTCACATTGTTGATGCAACACAGAATGTGCATCGCAATTCAAATCAACGGGCTCCATAGCGGCTTTTGGCCAAGTTATAAAACAATGTTACTGTCACTACAGGCAGCCTCACGTGTCAACCCAGTAGCTTGTATCCGACGCACTACTGCCAATTTACTGTATCACTCACACCTTCACATTGTGGATGCAACACAGAATGTGAATCGCAATTCAAATCAACGGGCTCCATAGCGGCTTTTCCCCAAGGGAGTAACAATGTTACTGTCACTATAGGCAGCCTCACGTGTCAACCCAGTAGCTTGTATCCGACGCACTACTGCCAATTTACTGTATCACTCACACCTTCACATTGTGGATGCAACACAGAATGTGCATCGCAATTCAAATCCACGGGCTACATAGCGGCTTTTCACCAATGGAGTAACGATGCTACTGTCACTGTAGGCAGCCTCACCTGGCATCCCAGTAGCTGGTATCCGACGCACTACTGCCAATTTACTTTATCACTCACACCTTCACATTGTGAATGCTACACAGTATGTGCATCGCAAATCAAATCCAAGGGCTACATAGCGGCTTTTCACCAATGGAGTAACGATGCTACTGTCACTGTAGGCATCCTCACCTTGCATCCCAGTAGCTTGTATCCGACGCACTACTGCCAATATACTGTATCACTCACACCTTCACATTGTGGATGCAACACAGAATGTGCATCGCAATTCAAATCAACGTTCTACATAGCGGCTTTTCACCAATGGAGTAACGATGCTACTGTCACTGTACTCAGCCTCACCTGGCATCCCAGTAGCTATTATCCGACGCACTACTGCCAATTTACTTTATCACTCACACCTTCACATTGTGAAAGCAACACAGAATGTGCATCGCAATTCAAATCCAAGGGCTACATAGCGGCTTTTCACCAATGGAGTAACGCTGCTACTGTCACTGTAGGCATCCTCACCTTGCATCCCAGTAGCTTGTATCCGACACACTACTGCCAATTTACTGTATCACTCACACCTTCACGTTGTTGATGCAACACAGAATGTGCATCGCAATTCAAATCAACGTTCTACATAGCGGCTTTTCACCAATGGAGTAACGATGCTACTCTCACTGTAGGCAGCCTCACCTGGCATCCCAGTGGCTATTATCCGACGCACTACTGCCAATTTACTTTATCACTCACACCTTCACATTGTGAATGCAACACAGAATGTGCATCGCAATTCAAATCCAAGGGCTACATAGCGGCTTTTCACCAATGGAGTAACGCTGCTACTGTCACTGTAGGCATACTCACCTTGCATCCCAGTAGCTTGTATCCGACGCACTACTGCCAATTTACTGTATCACTCACACCTTCACGTTGTTGATGCAACACAGAATGTGCATCGCAATTCAAATCAACGTTCTACATAGCGGCTTTTCACCAATGGTGTAACGATGGTACTGTTACTGTAGGCAGCCTCACCTGGCATCCCAGTAGCTTATATATGACGCACTACTGCCAATTTACTGTATCACTCACACCTTCACATTGTGGATGAAACACAGAATGTGCATCGCAATTCAAATCAATGGGCTCCATAGTGGTTTTTCGTTAAGGGAGTAACAATGTTACTGTCACTATAGGCAGCCTCACGTGTCAACCCTGTAGTTTGTATCCGACGCACTACTGCCGATTTACTGTATCACTCACACCTTCACATTGTGGATGCAACAGAGAATGTGAATCGCCATTCAAATCCACGGGCTACATAGCGGCTTTTCACCAATGGAGTAACGATGCTACTGTCACTCTAGGCAGCCTCACCTGGCATCCCAGTAGCTTGTATCCGACGCACTACTGCCAATTTAGTTTATCACTCACACCTTCACATTGTGGATGCAACACAGAATGTGCATCGCAATTCAAATCCACGGGCTACATAGCGGCTTTTCACCAATGGAGTAACGATGCTACTGTCACTGTAGGCAGCCTCACCTGGCATCCCAGTAGCTGGTATCCGACGCACTACTGCCAATTTACTGTATCACTCACACCTTCACATTGTGGATGCAACACAGAATGTGCATCGCAATTACAATCAACGCGCTACATAGCGGCTTTTCACCAATGGAGTAACGATGCTACTGTCACTGTAGGCAGCCTCACCTGGCATCCCAGTAGCTTGTATCCGACACACTACTGCCAATTTAATGTATCACTTACACCTTCACATTGTTGATGCAACACAGAATGTGCATCGCAATTCAAATCAACGGGCTCCATAGCGGCTTTTGGCCAAGTTATAAAACAATGTTACTGTCACTACAGGCAGCCTCACGTGTCAACCCAGTAGCTTGTATCCGACGCACTACTGCCAATTTACTGTATCACTCACACCTTCACATTGTGGATGCAACACAGAATGTGAATCGCAATTCAAATCAACGGGCTCCATAGCGGCTTTTCCCCAAGGGAGTAACAATGTTACTGTCACTATAGGCAGCCTCACGTGTCAACCCAGTAGCTTGTATCCGACGCACTACTGCCAATTTACTGTATCACTCACACCTTCACATTGTGGATGCAACACAGAATGTGCATCGCAATTCAAATCCACGGGCTACATAGCGGCTTTTCACCAATGGAGTAACGATGCTACTGTCACTGTAGGCAGCCTCACCTGGCATCCCAGTAGCTGGTATCCGACGCACTACTGCCAATTTACTTTATCACTCACACCTTCACATTGTGAATGCTACACAGTATGTGCATCGCAAATCAAATCCAAGGGCTACATAGCGGCTTTTCACCAATGGAGTAACGATGCTACTGTCACTGTAGGCATCCTCACCTTGCATCCCAGTAGCTTGTATCCGACGCACTACTGCCAATATACTGTATCACTCACACCTTCACATTGTGGATGCAACACAGAATGTGCATCGCAATTTAAATCAACGTTCTACATAGCGGCTTTTCACCAATGGAGTAACGATGCTACTGTCACTGTACTCAGCCTCACCTGGCATCCCAGTAGCTATTATCCGACGCACTACTGCCAATTTACTTTATCACTCACACCTTCACATTGTGAAAGCAACACAGAATGTGCATCGCAATTCAAATCCAAGGGCTACATAGCGGCTTTTCACCAATGGAGTAACGCTGCTACTGTCACTGTAGGCATCCTCACCTTGCATCCCAGTAGCTTGTATCCGACACACTACTGCCAATTTACTGTATCACTCACACCTTCACGTTGTTGATGCAACACAGAATGTGCATCGCAATTCAAATCAACGTTCTACATAGCGGCTTTTCACCAATGGAGTAACGATGCTACTCTCACTGTAGGCAGCCTCACCTGGCATCCCAGTGGCTATTATCCGACGCACTACTGCCAATTTACTTTATCACTCACACCTTCACATTGTGAATGCAACACAGAATGTGCATCGCAATTCAAATCCAAGGGCTACATAGCGGCTTTTCACCAATGGAGTAACGCTGCTACTGTCACTGTAGGCATACTCACCTTGCATCCCAGTAGCTTGTATCCGACGCACTACTGCCAATTTACTGTATCACTCACACCTTCACGTTGTTGATGCAACACAGAATGTGCATCGCAATTCAAATCAACGTTCTACATAGCGGCTTTTCACCAATGGTGTAACGATGGTACTATTACTGTAGGCAGCCTCACCTGGCATCCCAGTAGCTTATATATGACGCACTACTGCCAATTTACTGTATCACTCACACCTTCACATTGTGGATGAAACACAGAATGTGCATCGCAATTCAAATCAATGGGCTCCATAGTGGTTTTTCGTTAAGGGAGTAACAATGTTACTGTCACTATAGGCAGCCTCACGTGTCAACCCTGTAGTTTGTATCCGACGCACTTCTGCCGATTTACTGTATCACTCACACCTTCACATTGTGGATGCAACAGAGAATGTGAATCGCCATTCAAATCCACGGGCTACATAGCGGCTTTTCACCAATGGAGTAACGATGCTACTGTCACTCTAGGCAGCCTCACCTGGCATCCCAGTAGCTTGTATCCGACGCACTACTGCCAATTTAGTTTATCACTCACACCTTCACATTGTGGATGCAACACAGAATGTGCATCGCAATTCAAATCCACGGGCTACATAGCGACTTTTTACCAATGGAGTAAAGATGCTACTGTCACTGTAGGCAGCCTCACCTGGCATCCCAATAGCTTGTATCCGACGCACTACTGCCAATTTACTGTATCACTCACACCTTCACATTGTGGATGCAACACAGAATGTGCATCGCATTTCAAATCCACGGGCTACATAGCGGCTTTTCACCAATGGAGTAACGATGCTACTGTCACTGTAGGCAGCCTCACCTGGCATCCCAGTAGCTGGTATCCGACGCACTACTGCCAATTTACTGTATCACTCACACCTTCACATTGTGAATGCTACACAGAATGTGCATCGCAAATCAAATCCAAGGGCTACATAGCGGCTTTTCACCAATGGAGTAACGATGCTACTGTCACTGTAGGCATCCTCACCTTACATCCCAGTAGCTTGTATCCGACGCACTACTGCCAATTTACTGTATCACTCACACCTTCACATTGTTGATGCAACACAGAATGTGCATTGCAATTCAAATCAACGGGCTACATAGCGGCTTTTCGCCAAGGGAGTAACAATGTTACTGTCACTGTAGGCAGCCTCACGTGGCATCCCAGTAGCTTGTATCCGACGCACTACTGTCAATTTACTGTATCACTCACACCTTCACATTGTGGATGCAACACAGAATGTGCATCGTAATTCAAATCCACGGGCTACATAGCGGCTTTTCACCAATGGAGTAACGATGCTACTATCACTGTAGGCAGCCTCACCTGGCATCCCAGTAGCTATTATCCGACGCACTACTGCCTATTTACTTTATCACTCACACCTTCACATTGAAAATGCAACACAGAATGTGCATCGCAATTCAAATCCAAGGGCTACATAGCGGCTTTTCACCAATGGAGTAACGATGCTACTGTCACTGTAGGCATCCTCACCTTGCATCCCAGTAGCTTGTATCCGGCGCACTACTGCCAATTTACTGTATCACTCACACCTTCACATTGTTGATGCAACACAGAATGTGCATCGCAATTCAAATCAAAGGGCTACATAGCGGCTTTTCGCCAAGGGAGTAACAATGTTACTGTCACTGTAGGCAGCCTCACGTGGCATCCCAGTAGCTTGTATCCGACGCACTACTGCCAATTTACTGTATCACTCACACCTTCACATTGTGGATGCAACACAGAATGTGCATGGCAATTCAAATCCACGGGCTACATAGCGGCTTTTCACCAATGGAGTAACGATGCTACTGTCACTGTAGGCAGCCTCACCTGGCATCCCAGTAGCTTGTATCCGACGCACTACTGCCAATTTACTGTATCACTCACACCTTCACATTGTTGATGCAACACAGAATGTGCATCGCAATTCAAATCAACGGGCTCCATAGCGGCTATTCGCCAAGGGGTAAAACAATGTTACTGTCACTACAGGTAGCCTCACATGTCAACCCAGTAGCCTTTATCCGACGCACTACTGCCAATTTACTGTATCACTCACACCTTCACATTGTGGATGCAACACAGAATGTGCATCGCAATTCAAATCCACGGGCTACATAGCGGCTTTTCACCAATGGAGTAACGATGCTACTGTTACTGTAGGCAGCCTCACCTGGCATCCCAGTAGCTTCTATATGACGCACTACTGCCAATTTACTGTATCACTCACACCTTCACATTGTGGATGCAACACAGAATGTGCATCGCAATTCAAATCAATGGGCTCCATAGTGATTTTCGTTAAGGGAGTAACAATGTTACTGTCACTATAGGCAGCCTCACGTGTCAACCCTGTAGTTTGTATCCGACGCACTACTGCCAATTTACTGTATCACTCACACCTTCACATTGTGGATGCAACAGAGAATGTGAATCGCAATTCAAATCCACGGGCTACATAGCGACTTTTCACCAATGGAGTAACGATGCTACTGTCACTGTAGGCAGCCTCACCTGGCATCCCAGTAGCTTGTATCCGACGCACTACTGCCAATTTACTATATCACTCACACCTTCACATTGTGGATGAAACACAGAATGTGCATCGCAATTCAAATCAATGGGCTCCATAGTGGTTTTTCGTTAAGGGAGTAACAATGTTACTGTCACTATAGGCAGCCTCACGTGTCAACCCTGTAGTTTGTATCCGACGCACTACTGCCAATTTACTGTATCACTCACACCTTCACATTGTGGATGCAACAGTGAATGTGAATCGCAATTCAAATCCACGGGCTACATAGCGACTTTTCACCAATGGAGTAACGATGCTACTGTCACTCTAGGCAGCCTCACCTGGCATCCCAGTAGCTTGTATCCGACGCACTACTGCCAATTTAGTTTATCACTCACACCTTCACATTGTGGATGCAACACAGAATGTGCATCGCAATTCAAATCCACGAGCTACATAGCGGCTTTTTACCAATGGAGTAAAGATGCTACTGTCACTGTAGGCAGCCTCACCTGGCATCCCAATAGCTTGTATCCGACGCACTACTGCCAATTTACTGTATCACTCACACCTTCACATTGTGGATGCAACACAGAATGTGCATCGCAATTCAAATCCACGGGCTACATAGCGGCTTTTCACCAATGGAGTAACGATGCTACTGTCACTGTAGGCAGCCTCACGTGGCATCCCAGTAGCTGGTATCCGACGCACTACTGCCAATTTACTTTATCACTCACACCTTCACATTGTGAATGCTACACAGAATTTGCATCGCAAATCAAATCCAAGGGCTACATAGCGGCTTTTCACCAATGGAGTAACGATGCTACTGTCACTTTAGGCATCCTCACCTTACATCCCAGTAGCTTGTATCCGACGCACTACTGCCAATTTACTTTATCACTCACACCTTCACATTGTTGATGCAACACAGAATGGGCATCGCAATTCAAATCAACGGGCTACATAGCGGCTTTTCGCCAAGGGAGTAACAGTGTTACTGTCACTGTAGGCAGCCTCACGTGGCATCCCAGTAGCTTGTATCCGATGCACTACTGTCAATTTAATGTATCACTCACACCTTCACATTGTGGATGCAACACAGAATGTGCTTCGCAATTCAAATCCACGGGCTACATAGCGGCTTTTCACCAATGGAGTAACGATGCTACTGTCACTGTAGGCAGCCTCACCTGGCATCCCAGTAGCTATTATCCGACGCACTACTGCCAATTTACTTTATCACTCACACCTTCACATTGTGAATGCAACACAGAATGTGCATCGCAATTCAAATCCAAGGGCTACATAGCGGCTTTTCACCAATGGAGTAACGATGCTACTGTCAATGTAGGCATCCTCACCTTGCATCCCAGTAGCTTGTATCCGGCGCACTACTGCCAATTTACTGTATCACTCACACCTTCACATTGTTGATGCAACACAGAATGTGCATCGCAATTCAAATCCACGGGCCACATAGCGGCTTTTCACCAATGGAGTAACGATGCTACTGTTACTGTAGGCAGCCTCACCTGGCATCCCAGTAGCTTCTATATGACGCACTACTGCCAATTTACTGTATCACTCACACCTTCACATTGTGGATGCAACACAGAATGTGCATCGCAATTCAAATCAATGGGCTCCATAGTGATTTTCGTTAAGGGAGTAACAATGTTACTGTCACTATAGGCAGCCTCACGTGTCAACCCTGTAGTTTGTATCCGACGCACTACTGCCAATTTACTGTATCACTCACACCTTCACATTGTGGATGCAACAGAGAATGTGAATCGCAATTCAAATCCACGGGCTACATAGCGACTTTTCACCAATGGAGTAACGATGCTACTGTCACTGTAGGCAGCCTCACCTGGCATCCCAGTAGCTTGTATCCGACGCACTACTGCCAATTTAGTTTATCACTCACACCTTCACATTGTGGATGCAACAAAGAATGTGCATCGCAATTCAAATCCACGGGCTACATAGCGGCTTTTTACCAATGGAGTAAAGATGCTACTGTCACTGTAGGCAGCCTCACCTGGCATCCCAATAGCTTGTATCCGACGCACTACTGCCAATTTACTGTATCACTCACACCTTCACATTGTGGATGCAACACAGAATGTGCATCGCAATTCAAATCCACGGGCTACATAGCGGCTTTTCACCAATGGAGTAACGATGCTACTGTCACTGTAGGCAGCCTCACCTGGCATCCCAGTAGCTGGTATCCGACGCACTACTGCCAATTTACTTTATCACTCACACCTTCACATTGTGAATGCTACACAGAATGTGCATCGCAAATCAAATCCAAGGGCTACATAGCGGCTTTTCACCAATGGAGTAACGATGCTACTGTCACTGTAGGCATCCTCACCTTACATCCCAGTAGCTTGTATCTGACGCACTACTGCCAATTTACTGTATCACTCACACCTTCACATTGTTGATGCAACACAGAATGTGCATCGCAATTCAAATCAACGGGCTACATAGCGGACTTCGCCAAGGGAGTAACAATGTTACTGTCACTGTAGGCAGCCTCACCTGGCATCCCAGTAGCTTGTATCCGACGCACTACTGTCAATTTACTGTATCACTCACACCTTCACATTGTGGATGCAACACAGAATGTGCATCGCAATTCAAATCCACGGGCTACATAGCGGCTTTTCACCAATGGAGTAACGATGCTACTGTCACTGTAGGCAGCCTCACCTGGCATCCCAGTAGCTATTATCCGACGCACTACTGCCAATTTACTTTATCACTCACACCTTCACATTGTGAATGCAACACAGAATGTGCATCGCAATTCAAATCCAAGGGCTACATAGCGGCTTTTCACCAATGGAGTAACGATGCTACTGTCACTGTAGGCATCCTCACCTTGCATCCCAGTAGCTTGTATCCGGCGCACTACTGCCAATTTACTGTATCACTCACACCTTCACATTGTTGATGCAACACAGAATGTGCATCACAATTCAAATCAAAGGGCTACATAGCGGCTTCTCGCCAAGGGAGTAACAATGTTACTGTCACTGTAGGCAGCCTCACGTGGCATCCCAGTAGCTTGTATCCGACGCACTACTGCCAATTTACTGTATCACTCACACCTTCACATTGTGGATGCAACACAGAATGTGCATGGCAATTCAAATCCACGGGCTACATAGCGGCTTTTCACCAATGGAGTAACGATTCTACTGTCACTGTAGGCATCCTCACCTTGCATCCCAGTAGCTTGTATCCGGCGCACTACTGCCAATTTACTGTATCACTCACACCTTCACATTGTGGATGCAACACAGAATGTGCATGGCAATTCAAATCCATGGGCTACATAGCGGCTTTTCACCAATGGAGTAACGATGCTACTGTTACTGTAGGCAGCCTCACCTGGCATCCCAGTAGCTTGTATCCGACGCACTACTGATAATTTACTGTATCACTCACACCTTCACATTGTTGATGCAACACAGAATGTGCATCGCAATTCAAATCAACGGGCTCCATTGCGGCTTTTCGCCAAGGGGTAAAACAATGTAACTGTCACTACAGGTAGCCTCACATGTCAACCCAGTAGCCTTTATCCGACGCACTACTGCCAATTTACTGTATCACTCACACCTTCACAATGTGGATGCAACACAGAATGTGAATCGCAATTCAAATCAACGGGCTCCACAGCGGCTTTTCCCCAAGGGAGTAACACTTTTACTGTCACTATAGGCAGCCTCACGTGTCAACCCAGTAGCTTGTATCCGACGCACTACTGCCAATTTACTGTATCACTCACAGCTTCACATTGTGGATGCAACACAGAATGTGCATCGCAATTCAAATCCACGGGCTACATAGCGGCTTTTCACCAATGGAGTAACGATGCTACTGTCACTGTAGGCAGCCTCACCTGGCATCCCAATAGCTTGTATCCGACGCACTACTGCCAATTTACTGTATCACTCACACCTTCACATTGTGGATGCAACACAGAATGTGCATCGCAATTCAAATCCACGGGCTACATAGCGGCTTTTCACCAATGGAGTAACGATGCTACTGTCACTGTAGGCAGCCTCACCTGGCATCCCAGTAGCTGGTATCCGACGCACTACTGCCAATTTACTTTATCACTCACACCTTCACATTGTGAATGCTACACAGAATGTGCATCGCAAATCAAATCCAAGGGCTACATAGCGGCTTTTCACCAATGGAGTAACGATGCTACTGTCACTGTAGGCATCCTAACCTTACATCCCAGTAGCTTGTATCTGACGCACTACTGCCAATTTACTGTATCACTCACACCTTCACATTGTTGATGCAACACAGAATGTGCATCGCAATTCAAATCAACGGGCTACATAGCGGACTTCGCCAAGGGAGTAACAATGTTAATGTCACTGTAGGCAGCCTCACTTGGCATCCCAGTAGCTTGTATCCGACGCACTACTGTCAATTTACTGTATCACTCACACCTTCACATTGTGGATGCAACACAGAATGTGCATCGCAATTCAAATCCACGGGCTACATAGCGGCTTTTCACCAATGGAGTAACGATGCTACTGTCACTGTAGGCAGCCTCACCTGGCATCCCAGTAGCTTGTATCCGACGCACTACTGCCAATTTACTTTATCACTCACACCTTCACATTGTGAATGCAACACAGAATGTGCATCGCAATTCAAATCCAAGGGCTACATAGCGGCTTTTCACCAATGGAGTAACGATGCTACTGTCACTGTAGGCATCCTCACCTTGCATCCCAGTAGCTTGTATCCGGCGCACTACTGCCAATTTACTGTATCACTCACACCTTCACATTGTTGATGCAACACAGAATGTGCATCACAATTCAAATCAAAGGGCTACATAGCGGCTTCTCGCCAAGGGAGTAACAATGTTACTGTCACTGTAGGCAGCCTCACGTGGCATCCCAGTAGCTTGTATCCGACGCACTACTGCCAATTTACTGTATCACTCACACCTTCACATTGTGGATGCAACACAGAATGTGCATGGCAATTCAAATCCACGGGCTACATAGCGGCTTTTCACCAATGGAGTAACGATGCTACTGTCACTGTAGGCATCCTCACCTTGCATCCCAGTAGCTTGTATCCGGCGCACTACTGCCAATTTACTGTATCACTCACACCTTCACATTGTGGATGCAACACAGAATGTGCATGGCAATTCAAATCCATGGGCTACATAGCGGCTTTTCACCAATGGAGTAACGATGCTACTGTCACTGTAGGCAGCCTCACCTGGCATCCCAGTAGCTTGTATCCGACGCACTACTGATAATTTACTGTATCACTCACACCTTCACATTGTTGATGCAACACAGAATGTGCATCGCAATTCAAATCAACGGGCTCCATTGCGGCTTTTCGCCAAGGGGTAAAACAATGTAACTGTCACTACAGGTAGCCTCACATGTCAACCCAGTAGCCTTTATCCGACGCACTACTGCCAATTTACTGTATCACTCACACCTTCACAATGTGGATGCAACACAGAATGTGAATCGCAATTCAAATCAACGGGCTCCACAGCGGCTTTTCCCCAAGGGAGTAACACTGTTACTGTCACTATAGGCAGCCTCACGTGTCAACCCAGTAGCTTGTATCCGACGCACTACTGCCAATTTACTATATCACTCACAGCTTCACATTGTGGATGCAACACAGAATGTGCATCGCAATTCAAGTCCACGGGCTACATAGCGGCTTTTCACCAATGGAGTAACGATGCTACTGTTACTGTAGGCAGTCTCACCTGGCATCCCAGTAGCTTCTATCCGACGCACTACTGCCAATTTACTGTATCACTCACACCTTCACATTGTGGATGCAACACAGAATGTGCATCGCAATTCAAATCAATGGGCTCCATAGTGGTTTTTCCTTAAGGAAGTAACAATGTTACTGTCACTATAGGCAGCCTCACGTGTCAACCCTGTAGTTTGTATCCGACGCACTACTGCCAATTTACTGTATCACTCACACCTTCACATTGTGGATGCAACAGAGAATGTGAATCGCAATTCAAATCCACGGGCTACATAGCGACTATTCACCAATGGAGTAACGATGCTACTGTCACTGTAGGCAGCCTCACCTGGCATCCCAGTAGCTTGTATCCGACGCACTACTGCCAATTTAGTTTATCACTCACACCTTCACATTGTGGATGCAACACAGAATGTGCATCGCAATTCAAATCCACGGGCTACATAGCGGCTTTTTACCAATGGAGTAAAGATGCTACTGTCACTGTAGGCAGCCTCACCTGGCATCCCAATAGCTTGTATCCGACGCACTACTGCCAATTTACTGTATCACTCACACCTTCACATTGTGGATGCAACACAGAATGTGCATCGCAATTCAAATCCACGGGCTACATAGCGGCTTTTCACCAATGGAGTAACGATGCTACTGTCACTGTAGGCAGCCTCACCTGGCATCCCAGTAGCTGGTATCCGACGCACTACTGCCAATTTACTTTATCACTCACACCTTCACATTGTGAATGCTACACAGAATGTGCATCGCAAATCAAATCCAAAGGCTACATAGCGGCTTTTCACCAATGGAGTAACGATGCTACTGTCACTGTAGGTATCCTCACCTTACATCCCAGTAGCTTGTATCTGACGCACTACTGCCAATTTACTGTATCACTCACACCTTCACATTGTTGATGCAACACAGAATGTGCATCGCAATTCAAATCAACGGGCTACAGAGCGGCTTTTCGCCAAGGGAGTAACAATGTTACTGTCACTGTAGGCAGCCTCACCTGGCATCCCAGTAGCTTGTATCCGACGCACTACTGTCAATTTACTGTATCACTCACACCTTCACATTGTGGATGCAACACAGAATGTGCATCGCAATTCAAATCCACGGGCTACATAGCGGCTTTTCACCAATGGAGTAACGATGCTACTGTCACTGTAGGCAGCCTCACCTGGCATCCCAGTAGCTATTATCCGTGCACTACTGCCAATTTACTTTATCACTCACACCTTCACATTGTGAATGCAACACAGAATGTGCATCGCAATTCAAATCCAAGGGCTACATAGCGGCTTTTCACCAATGGAGTAACGATGCTACTGTCACTGTAGGCATCCTCACCTTGCATCCCAGTAGCTTGTATCCGGCGCACTACTGCCAATTTACTGTATC
This sequence comes from Schistocerca gregaria, assembly GCF_023897955.1. Classification (NCBI taxonomy): domain Eukaryota; kingdom Metazoa; phylum Arthropoda; class Insecta; order Orthoptera; family Acrididae; genus Schistocerca; species Schistocerca gregaria. The sequence goes on from NC_064931.1 coordinate 102,143,137, forward strand.
ACTCACACCTTCACATTGTTGATGCAACACAGAATGTGCATCACAATTCAAATCAAAGGGCTACATAGCGGCTTCTCGCCAAGGGAGTAACAATGTTACTGTCACTGTAGGCAGCCTCACGTGGCATCCCAGTAGCTTGTATCCGACGCACTACTGCCAATTTACTGTATCACTCACACCTTCACATTGTGGATGCAACACAGAATGTGCATGGCAATTCAAATCCACGGGCTACATAGCGGCTTTTCACCAATGGAGTAACGATGCTACTGTCACTGTAGGCATCCTCACCTTGCATCCCAGTAGCTTGTATCCGGCGCACTACTGCCAATTTACTGTATCACTCACACCTTCACATTGTGGATGCAACACAGAATGTGCATGGCAATTCAAATCCACGGGCTACATAGCGGCTTTTCACCAATGGAGTAACGATGCTACTGTTACTGTAGGCAGCCTCACCTGGCATCCCAGTAGCTTGTATCCGACGCACTACTGATAATTTACTGTATCACTCACACCTTCACATTGTTGATGCAACACAGAATGTGCATCGCAATTCAAATCAACGGGCTCCATAGCGGCTTTTCGCCAAGGGGTAAAACAATGTTACTGTCACTACAGGTAGCCTCACATGTCAACCCAGTAGCCTTTATCCGACGCACTACTGCCAATTTATTGTATCACTCACACCTTCACAATGTGGATGCAACACAGAATGTGAATCGCAATTCAAATCAACGGGCTCCATAGCGGCTTTTCCCCAAGGGAGTAACACTGTTACTGTCACTATAGGCAGCCTCACGTGTCAACCCAGTAGCTTGTATCCGACGCACTACTGCCAATTTACTGTATCACTCACACCTTCACATTGTGGATGCAACAGAGAATGTGAATCGCAATTCAAATCCACGGGCTACATAGCGACTTATCACCAATGGAGTAACGATGCTACTGTTACTGTAGGCAGCCTCACCTGGCATCCCAGTAGCTTGTATCCGACGCACTACTGCCAATTTACTGTATCACTCACACCTTCACAATGTGGATGAAACACAGAATGTGCATCGCAATTCAAATCAATGGGCTCCATAGTGGTTTTTCGTTAAGGGAGTAACAATGTTACTGTCACTATAGGCAGCCTCACGTGTCAACCCTGTAGTTTGTATCCGACGCACTACTGCCAATTTACTGTATCACTCACACCTTCACATTGTGGATGCAACAGAGAATGTGAATCGCAATTCAAATCCACGGGCTACATAGCGACTTTTCACCAATGGAGTAACGATGCTACTGTCACTGTAGGCAGCCTCACCTGGCATCCCAGTAGCTTGTATCCGACGCACTACTGCCAATTTAGTTTATCACTCACACCTTCACATTGTGGATGCAACACAGAATGTGCATCGCAATTCAAATCCACGGGCTACATAGCGGCTTTTTACCAATGGAGTAAAGATGCTACTGTCACTGTAGGCAGCCTCACCTGGCATCCCAATAGCTTGTATCCGACGCACTACTGCCAATTTACTGTATCACTCACACCTTCACATTGTGGATGCAACACAGAATGTGCATCGCAATTCAAATCCACGGGCTACATAGCGGCTTTTCACCAATGGAGTAACGATGTTACTGTCACTCTAGGCAGCCTCACCTGGCATCCCAGTAGCTGGTATCCGACGCACTACTGCCAATTTACTTAATCACTTACACCTTCACATTGTGAATGATACACAGAATGTGCATCGCAAATCAAATCCAAGGGCTACATAGCGGCTTTTCACCAATGGAGTAATGATGCTACTGTCACTGTAGGCATCCTCACCTTACATCCCAGTAGCTTGTATCCGACGCACTACTGCCAATTTACTGTATCACTCACACCTTCACATTGTTGATGCAACACAGAATGTGCATCGCAATTCAAATCAACGGGCTACATAGCGGCTTTTCACCAATGGAGTAACGATGCTACTGTCACTGTAGGCAGCCTCACCTGGCATCCCAGTAGCTATTATCCGACGCACTACTGCCAATTTACTTTATCACTCACACCTTCACATTGTGGATGCAACACAGAATGTGCATCGCAATTCAAATCCAAGGGCTACATAGCGGCTTTTCACCAATGGAGTTACGATGCTACTGTCACTGTAGGCATCCTCACCTTGCATCCCAGTAGCTTGTATCCGGCGCACTACTGCCAATTTACTGTATCACTCACACCTTCACATTGTTGATGCAACACAGAATGTGCATCGCAATTCAAATCAAAGGCCTACATAGCGGCTTTTCGCCAAGGGAGTAACAATGTTACTGTCACTGTAGGCAGCCTCACGTGGCATCCCAGTTGCTTGTATCCGACGCACTACTGCCAATTTACTGTATCACTCACACCTTCACATTGTGGATGCAACACAGAATGTGCATGGCAATTCAAATCCACGGGCTACATAGCTGCTTTTCACCAATAGAGTAACGATGCTACTGTCACTGTAGGCAGCCTCACCTGGCATCCCAGTAGCTTGTATCCGACGCACTACTGCCAATTTACTGTATCACTCACACCTTCACATTGTTGATGCAACACAGAATGTGCATCGCAATTCAAATCAACGGGCTCCATAGTGGCTTTTAGCCAAGGGGTAAAACAATGTTACTGTCACTAGAGGTAGCCTCACATGTCAAGCCAGTAGCCTTTATCCGACGCACTACTGCCAATTTACTGTATCACTCACACCTTCACATTGTGGATGCAACACAGAATGTGAATCGCAATTCAAATCAACGGGCTCTATAGCGGCTTTTCCCCAAGGGAGTAACAATGTTACTGTCACTATTGGCAGCCTCACGTGTCAACCCAGTAGCTTGTATCCGACGCACTTCTGCCAATTTACTGTATCACTCACAGCTTCACATTGTGGATGCAACACAGAATGTGCATCACAATTCAAATCCACGGGCTACATAGCGGCTTTTCACCAATGGAGTAACGATGCTACTGTTACTGTAGGCAGCCTCACCTGGCATCAAAGTAGCTTCTATCCGACGCACTACTGCCAATTTACTGTATCACTCACACCTTCACATTGTGGATGAAACACAGAATGTGCATCGCAATTCAAATCAATGGGCTCCATAGTGGTTTTTCGTTAAGGGAGTAACAATGTTACTGTCAATATAGGCAGCCTCACGTGTCAACCCTCTAGTTTGTATCTGACGCACTACTGCCAATTTACTGTATCACTCACACCTTCACATTGTGGATGCAACAGAGAATGTGAATCACAATTCAAATCCACGGGCTACATAGCGACTTATCACCAATGGAGTAACGATGCTACTGTCACTGTAGGCAGCCTCACCTGGCATCCCAGTAGCTTGTATCCGACGCACTACTGCCAATTTACTTTATCACTCACACCTTCACATTGTGGATGCAACACAGAATGTGCATCGCAATTCAAATCCACGGGCTACATAGCTGCTTTTTACCAATGGAGTAAAGATGCTACTGTCACTGTAGGCAGCCTCACCTGGCATCCCAATAGCTTGTATCCGACGCACTACTGCCAATTTACTGTATCACTCACACCTTCACATTGTGGATGCAACACAGGATATGCATCGCAGTTCAAATTAACGGGCTCCATAGCGGCTTTTCGCCAAGGGAGTAACAATGTTACTGTCACTATAGGCAGCCTCACGTGTCAACCCCGTAGCGTGTATCCGACGCTCTACTGCTAATTTACTGTATCACTCACACCTTCACTTTGTTGATGCAACACAGAATGTACATCGCAATTCAAATCAACGGGCTACATAGCGGCTTTTCGCCAAGGGAATAACAATGTTACTGTCACTGTAGGCAGCCTCACCTGGCATCCCAGTAGCTTGTATCCGACGCACTACTGCCAATTTACTGTATCACTCACAGCTTCACATTGTGGATGCAACACAGAATGTGCATCGCAATTCAAATCAACGGGCTCTATAGCGGCTTTTCCCCAAGGGAGTAACAATGTTACTGTCACTATAGGCAGCCTCACGTGTCAACCCAGTAGCTTCTATCCGACGCACTTCTGCCAATTTACTGTATCACTCACAGCTTCACATTGTGGATGCAACACAGAATGTGCATCACAATTCAAATAAACGGGCTACATAGCGGCTTTTCACCAATGGAGTAACGATGCTACTGTTACTGTAGGCAGCCTCACCTGGCATCCCAGTAGCTTCTATCCGACGCACTACTGCCAATTTACTGTATCACTCACACCTTCACATTGTGGATGCAACACAGAATGTGCATCGCAATTCAAATCAATGGGCTCCATAGTGGTTTTTCGTTAAGGGAGTAACAATGTTACTGTCAATATAGGCAGCCTCACGTGTCAACCCTGTAGTTTGTACCTGACACACTACTGCCAATTTACTGTATCACTCACACCTTCACATTGTGGATGCAACAGAGAATGTGAATCGCAATTCAAATCAACGGGCTACATAGCGACTTATCACCAATGGAGTAACGATGCTACTGTCACTGTAGGCAGCCTCACCTGGCATCCCAGTAGCTTGTATCCGACGCACTACTGCCAATTTACTTTATCACTCACACCTTCACATTGTGGATGCAACACAGAATGTGCATCGCAATTCAAATCCACGGGCTACATAGCGGCTTTTTACCAATGGAGTAAAGATGCTACTGTCACTGTAGGCAGCCTCACCTGGCATCCCAATAGCTTGTATCCGACGCACTACTGCCAATTTACTGTATCACTCACACCTTCACATTGTGGATGCAACACAGGATATGCATCGCAATTCAAATTAACGGGCTCCATAGCGGCTTTTCGCCAAGGGAGTAACAATGTTACTGTCACTATAGGCAGCCTCACGTGTCAACCACGTAGCGTGTATCCGACGCACTACTGCTAAGTTACTGTATCACTCACACCTTCACATTGTTGATGCAACACAGAATGTGCATCGCAATTCAAATCAACGGGCTACATAGCGGCTTTTCGCCAAGGGAATAACAATGTTACTGTCACTGTAGGCAGCCTCACCTGGCATCCCAGTAGCTTGTATCTGACGCACTACTGCCAATTTACTGTATCACTCACAGCTTCACATTGTGGATGCAACACAGAATGTGCTTCGCAATTCAAATCCATGGGCTACATAGTGGCTTTTCACCAATGGAGTAATGGTGCTACTGTCACTGTAGGCAGCCTCACCTGGCATCCCAGTAGCTTGTATCTGACACACTACTGCCAATTTAGTGTATCACTCACACCTTCACATTGTTGATTGAACACAGAATGTGCATCGTAATTCAAATCAACGGGCTCCATAGCGGCTTTTCGCCAAGGGATAAAACAATGTTACTGTCACTACAGGCAGCCTCACGTGTCAACCCAGTAGCTTGTATCCGACGCACTACTGTAAATTTACTATATCACTCACACCTTCACATTGTGGAGGCAACACGGAATGTGAATCACAATTCAAATCAACGGGCTACATAGCGGCTTTTCCCCAAGGGAGTAACAATGTTACTGTCACTATAGGCAGCCTCACGTGTCAACCCAGTAACTTGTATCCGAAGCACTAATGCTAATTTACTGTATCACTCACACATTCATATTGTGGGTGCAACACAGAATGTGCATCGCAATTCAAATCCACGGGCTACATAGCGGCTTTTCACCAATGGAGTAATGAAGCTACTGTCACTGTAGGCAGCCTCACCTGGCATCCCAGTAGCTTGTATCCGACGCACTACTGCCAATTTACTGTATCACTCACACCTTCACATTGTGGATGCAACACAGAATGTGCATCGCAATTCAAATCAATGGGCTCCATTGTGCTTTTTCGCCAAGGGAGTAACAATGTTACTGTCACTATAGGCAGCCTCACGTGTCAACCCTGTAGCTTGTAACCGACGCACTACTGGCAATTTACTTTATCACTCACACCTTCACATTGTGGATGCAACACAGATTGTGCATCGCAATTCAAATCCACGGGCTACATAGCGGCTTTTCACCAATGGAGTAACGATGCTACTGTCACTGTAGGCATCCTCACCTTGCATCCCAGTAGCTTGTATGCGACGCACTACTGCCAATTTACTGTATCACTCACACCTTCACATTGTGGATGCAACACAGAATGTGCATCGCAATTCTAATCCATGGGCTACATAGCGGCTTTTCACCAATGGAGTAACGATGCTAATGTCACTGTAGGCAGCCTCACCTGGCATCCCAGTAGCTGGTATCCGACGCACTACTGCCAATTTACTTTATCACTCACACCTTCACATTGTGAATGCTACACAGAATGTGCATCGCAAATCAAATCCAAGGGCTACATAGCGGCTTTTCACCAATGGAGTAACGATGCTACTGTCACTGTAGGCAGCCTCACCTTGCATCCCAGTAGCTTGTATCCGACGCACTACTGCCAATTTACTGTATCATTCATACCTTCACATTGTTGATGCAACACAGAATGTGCATCACAATTCAAATCAACGGGCTACATAGCGGCTTTTCGCCAAGGGAGTAACAATGTTACTGTCACTGTAGGCAGCCTCACGTGGCATTCCAGTAGCTTGTATCCGATGCACTACTGTCAATTTACTGTATCACTCACACCTTCACATTGTGGATGCAACACAGAATGTGCATCGCAATCCAAATCCACGGGCTACATAGCGGCTTTTCACCAATGGAGTAACGATGCTACTGTCACTGTAGGCAGCCTCACTTGGCATCCCAGTAGCTATTATCCGACGCACTACTGCCAATTTACTTTATCACTCACACCTTCACATTGTCGATGCAACACAGAATGTGCATCGCAATTCAAATCCAAGGGCTACATAGCGGCTTTTCATAAATGGAGTAACGATGCTACTGTCACTGTAGGCATCCTCACCTTGCATCCCAGTAGCTTGTATCCGACGCACTACTGCCAATTTACTGTATCACTCACACCTTCACATTGTGGATTCAACACAGAATGTGCATCGCAGTTCAAATCCACGGGCTACATAGCGGCTTTTCACCAATGGAGTAACGATGCTACTGTCACTGTAGGCAGCCTCACCTGGCATCCCAGTAGCTTGTATCCGACGCACTACTGCAAATTTACTGTATCACTCACACCTTCACATTGTTGATGCAACACAGAATGTGCATCGCAATTCAAATCAACGGGCTCCATAGTGGCTTTTCGCCAAGGGGTAAAACAATGTTACTGTCACTACAGGTAGCCTCACGTGTCAACCCAGTAGCCTTTATCCGACGCACTACTGCAAATTTACTGTATCACTCACACCTTCATATTGTGGATGCAACACAGAATGTGAATCGCAATTCAAATCAACGGGCTCCATAGCGGCTTTTCCCCAAGGGAGTAACACTGTTACTGTCACTATAGGCAGCCTCACGTGTCAACCCAATAGCTTGTGTCCGACACACTACTGCAAATTTACTGTATCACTCACAGCTTCACATTGTGGATGCAACACAGAATGTGCATCGCAATTCAAATCCACGGGCTACATAGCGGCTTTTCACCAATGGAGTAACGATGCTACTGTCACTGTAGGCAGCCTCACCTGGCATCCCAGTAGCTTCTATCCGACGCACTACTGCCAATTTACTGTATCACTCACACCTTCACATTGTGGATGAAATACAGAATGTGCATCGCAATTCAAATCAATGGGCTCCATAGTGGTTTTTCGTTAAGGGAGAAACAATGTTACTGTCACTGTAGGCAGCCTCACGTGTCAACCCTGTAGTTTGTATCCGACGCACTACTGTCAATTTACTGTATCACTCACACTTTCACATTGTGGATGCAACAGAGAATGTGAATCGCAATTCAAATCCACGGGCTACATAGCGACTTTTCACCAATGGAGTAACGATGCTACTGTCACTGTAGGCAGCCTCAACTGGCATCCCAGTAGCTTGTATCCGACGCACTACGGCCAATTTACTTTATCACTCACACCTTCACTTTGTGGATGCAACACAGAATGTGCATCGCAATTCAAATCCACAGGTACATAGCGGCTTTTTACCAATGGAGTAAAGATGCTACTGTCACTGTAGGCAGCCTCACCTGGCATCCCAATAGCTTGTATCCGACGCACTACTGCCAATTTACTGTATCACTCACACCTTCACATTGTGGATGCAACACAGAATATGCATCGCAATTCAAATTAACGGGCTCCATAGCGGCTTTTCGCCAAGGGAGTAACAATGTTACTGTCACTATAGGCAGCCTCACGTGTCAACCCAGTAGCTTGTATCCGACGCACTACTGCCAATTTACTGTATCACTCACAGCTTCACATTGTGGATGCAACACAGAATGTGCATCGCAATTCAAATCCACGGGCTACATAGCGGCTTTTCACCAATGGAGTAACGATGCTACTGTTACTGTAGGCAGCCTCACCTGGCATCCCAGTAGCTTCTATCCGACGCACTACTGCCAATTTACTATATCACTCACACCTTCACATTGTGGATGAAACACAGAATGTGCATCGCAATTCAAATCAATGGGCTCCATAGTGGTTTTTCGTTAAGGGAGAAACAATGTTACTGTCACTATAGGCAGCCTCACGTGTCAACCCTGTAGTTTGTATCCGACGCACTACTGTCAATTTACTGTATCACTCACACTTTCACATTGTGGATGCAACAGAGAATGTGAATCGCAATTCAAATCCACGGGCTACATAGCGACTTTTCACCAATGGAGTAACGATGCTACTGTCACTGTAGGCAGCCTCACCTGGCATCCCAGTAGCTTGTATCCGACGCACTACTGCCAATTTACTTTATCACTCACACCTTCACATTGTGGATGCAACACAGAATGTGCATCGCAAATCAAATCAACGGGCTCCATTGCGGCTTTTCGCCAAGGAATAAAACAATGTTACTGTCACTACAGGCAGCCTCACGTGTCAACCCAGTAGCTTGTATCCGACGCACTACTGTAAATTTACTGTATCACTAACACCTTCACATTGTGGAGGCAACACAGAATGTGAATCGCAATTCAAATCAACGGGCTACATAGCGGCTTTTCCCCAAGGGAGTAACAATGTTACTGTCACTATAGTCAGCCTCACGTGTCAACCCAGTAGCTTGTATCCGAAGCACAACTGCTAATTTACTGTATCACTCACACATTCACATTGTGGGTGCAACACAGAATGTGCATCGCAATTCAAATCCACGGGCTACATAGCGGCTTTTCACCAATGGAGTAACGATGCTTCTGTCACTGTAGGCAGCCTCACCTGGCATCCCAGTAGCTTGTATCCGACGCACTACTGCCAATTTACGGTATCACTCACACCTTCACATTGTTGACGCAACACAGAATGTGCATCGCAATTCAAATCCACGGGCTACATAGCGGCTTTTCACCAATGGAGTAACGATGCTACTGTCACTGTAGGCAGCCTCACCTGGCATCCCAGTAGCTGGTATCCGACGCACTACTGCCAATTTACTTTATCACTCACACCTTCACATTGTGAATGCTACACAGAATGTGCATCGCAAGTCAAATCCAAGGGCTACATAGCGGCTTTTCACCAATGGAGTAACGATGCTACTGTCACTGTAGGCATCCTCACCTTGCATCCCAGTAGCTTGTATCCGACGCACTACTGCCAATTTACTGTATCACTCACACCTTCACATTGTTGATGCAACACAGAATGTGCATTGCAAATCAAATCAACGAGCTACATAGCGGCTTTTCGCCAAGGGAGTAACAATGTTACTGTCACTGTAGGCAGCCTCACGTGGCATCCCAGTAGCTTGTATCCGACGCACTACTGTCAATTTACTGTATCACTCACACCTTCACATTGTGAATGCAACACAGAATGTGCATCGCAATTCAAATCCAAAGACTACATAGCGGCTTTTCACCAATGGAGTAACGATGCTACTGTCACTGTAGGCATCCTCACCTTGCATCCCAGTAGCTTGTATCCGACGCACTACTGCCAATTTACTGTATCACTCACACCTTCACATTGTTGATGCAACACAGAATGTGCATCGCAATTCAAATCAAAAGGCTACATAGCGGCTTTTCGCCAAAGGAGTAACAATGTTACTGTCACTGTAGGCAGCCTCACGTGGCATCCCAGTAGCTTGTATCCGACAAACTACTGCCAATTTACTGTATCACTCACACCTTCACATTGTGGATGCAACACAGAATGTGAATCGCAATTCAAATCAACGGGCTACATAGCGGCTTTTCCCCAAGGTAGTAACAATGTTACTGTCACTATAGGCAGCCTCACGTGTCAACCCAGTAGCTTGTATCCGAAGCACTACTGCTAATTTACTGTATCACTCACACATTCACATTGTGAGTGCAACACAGAATGTGCATCGCAATTCAAATCCACGGGCTACATAGCGGCTTTTTACCAATGGAGTAAAGATGCTACTATCACTGTAGGCCGCCTCACCTGGCATCCCAATAGCTTGTATCCGACGCACTACTGCCAATTAACTGTATCAGTCACACCTTCACATTGTGGATGCAACACAGAATATGCATCGCAATTCAAATTAACGGGCTCCATAGCGGCTTTTCGCCAAGGGAGTAACAATGTTACTGTCACTATAGGCAGCCTCACGTGTCAACCCAGTAGCTTGTATCCGACGCACTACTGCTAATTTACTGTATCACTCACACCTTCACATTGTTGATGCAACACAGAATGTGCATCGCAATTCAAATCAACGGGCTACATAGCGGCTTTTCGCCAGGGGAGTAACAATGTTACTGTCACTGTAGGCAGCCTCACCTGGCATCCTAGTAGCTTGTATCCGACGCACTACTGCCAATTTACTGTATCACTCACAGCTTCACATTGTGGATGCAACACAGAATGTGCATCGCAATTCAAATCCACGGGCCACATAGCGGCTTTTCACCAATGGAGTAATGATGCTACTGTCACTGTAGGCAGCCTCACCTGGCATCCCAGTAGCTTGTATCCGACACACTACTGCCAATTTAATGTATCACTCACACCTTCACATTGTTGATGCAACACAGAATGTGCATCGCAATTCAAATCAACGGTCTCCATAGCGGCTTTTCGCCAAGGGATAAAACAATGTTACTGTCACTACAGGCAGACTCACGTGTCAACCCAGTAGCTTGTATTCGACGCACTACTGTAAACTTACTGTATCACTCACACCTTCACATTGTGGATGCAACACAGAATGTGAATCGCAATTCAAATCAACGGGCTACATAGCGGCTTTTCCCCAAGGGAGTAACAATGTTACTGTCACTATAGGCAGCCTCACGTGTCAAACCAGTAGCTTGTATCCGAAGCACTACTGCTAATTTACTGTATCACTCACACATTCACATTGTGGGTGCAACACAGAATGTGCATCGCAATTCAAATCAACGGGCTACATAGCGGCTTTTCACCAATGGAGTAACGATGCTTCTGTCACTGTAGGGAGCCTCACCTGGCATCCCAGTAGCTTGTATCCGATTCACTACTGCCAATTTACTTTATCACTCACACCTTCACATTGTGGATGCAACACAGAATGTGCATCGCAATTCAAATCCACGGGCTACATAGCGTCTTTTTACCAATGGAGTAAGGATGCTACTGTCACTGTAGGCAGCCTCACCTGGCATCCCAATAGATTGTATCCGACGCACTACTGCAGATTTACTGTATCACTCACACCTTCACATTGTGGATGCAACACAGAATATGCATCACAATTCAAATTAACGGGCTCCATAGCGGCTTTTCGCTAAGGGAGTAACAATGTTACTGTCACTGTAGGCAGCCTCACCTGGCATCCCAGTAGCTGGTGTCCGACGCACTACTGGCAATTTACTTTATCACTCACACCTTCACATTGTGGATGCAACACAGATTGTGCATCGCAATTCAAATCCACGGGCTACATAGCGGCTTTTCTCCAATGGAGTAACGATCTACTGTCACTGTAGGCATCCTCACCTTGCATCCCAGTAGCTTGTATCCGACGCACTACTGCCAATTTACTGTATCACTCACACCTCCACATTGTTGATGCAACACAGAATGTGCATCGCAATTCAAATCCACGGGCTACATAGCGGCTTTTCACCAATGGAGTAACGATGCTACTGTCACTGTAGGCAGCCTCACCTGGCATCCCAGTAGCTGGTATCCGACGCACTACTGCCAATTTACTTTATCACTCACACCTTCACATTGTGAATGCAACACAGAATGTGCATCGCAATTCAAATCCAAAGGCTACATAGCGGCTTTTCACCAATGGAGTAACGATGCTACTGTCACTGTAGGCATCCTCACCTTGCATCCCAGTAGCTTGTATCCGACGCACTACTGCCAATTTACTGTATCACTCACACCTTCACATTGTTGATGCAACACAGAATGTGCATCGCAATTCAAATCAAAGGGCTACATATCGGCTTTTCGCCAAGGGAGTAACTATGTTACTGTCACTGTAGGCAGCCTCACGTGGCATCAAAGTAGCTTGTATCCGACGCACTACTGCCAATTTACTGTATCACTCACACCTTCACATTGTGGATGCAACACAGAATGTGCATGGCAATTCAAATCCACGGGCTACATAGCAGCTTTTCACCAATGGAGTAACGATGCTACTGTCACTGTAGGCAGCCTCACCTGGCATCCCAGTAGCTTCTATCCGACGCACTACTGCCAATTTACTGTATCACTCACACCTTCACATTGTTGATGCAACACAGAATGTGCATCGCAATTCAAATCAACGGGCTCCATAGCGGCTTTTCGCCAAGGGGTAAAACAATGTTACTGTCACTACAGGTAGCCTCACGTGTCAACCCAATAGCCTTTATCCGACGCACTACTGCGAATTTACTGTATCACTCACACCTCCACATTGTGGATGCAACACAGAATGTGAATCGCAATTCAAATCAACGGGCTCCATAGCAGCTTTTCCCCAAGGGAGTAACACTGTTACTGTCACTATAGGCAGCCTCACGTGTCAACCCAGTAGCTTGTATCCGACGCACTACTGTCAATTTACTCTATCACTCACAGCTTCACATTGTGGATGCAACACAGAATGTGCATCGCAATTCAAATCCACGGGCTACATAGCGGCTTTTCACCAATGGAGTAACGATATATCTGTTACTGTAGGCAGCCTCACCTGGCATCCCAGTAGCTTCTATCCGATGCACTACTGCTAATTTACTGTATCACTCACACCTTCACATTGTGGATGAAACACAGAATGTGCATCGCAATTCAAATCAATGGGCTCCATAGTGGTTTTTCGTTAAGGGAGTGACAATGTTACTGTCACTATAGGCAGCCTCACGTGTCAACCCTGTAGTTTGTATCCGACGCACTACTGTCAATTTACTGTATCACTCACACCTTCACATTGTGGATGCAACAGAGAATGTGAATCGCAATTCATATCCACGGGCTACATAGCGACTTTTCACCAATGGAGTTACGATGCTACTGTCACTGTACGCAGCCTCACCTGGCATCCCAGTAGCTTGTATCCGACGCACTACTGCCAATTTACTTTATCACTCACACCTTCACATTGTGGATGCAACACAGAATGTGCATCGCAATTCAAATCCACGGGCTACATAGCGGCTTTTTACCAATGGAGTAAAGATGCTACTGTCACTGTAGGCAGCCTCACCTGGCATCCCAATAGCTTGTATCCGACGCACTACTGCCAATTTACTGTATCACTCACACCTTCACATTTTGGGTGCAACACAGAATATGCATCGCAATTCAAATTAACGGGCTCCATAATGGCTTTTCGCCAACGGAGTAACAATGTTATTGTCACTATAGGCAGCCTCACGTGTCAACCCAGTAGCTTGTATCCGACGCACTACTGCTAATTTACTGTATCAATCACACCTTCACATTGTTAATGCAACACAGAATGTGCATCGCAATTCAAATCAACGGGCTACATAGCGGCTTTTCGCCAAGGGAGTAACAATGTTACTGTCACTGTAGGCAGCCTCACCTGGCATCCCAGTAGCTTGTATCCGACGCACTACTGCCAATTTACTGTATCACTCACAGCTTCATATTGTGGATGCAACACAGAATGTGCATCGCAATTCAAATCCACGGGCTACATAGGGGCTTTTCATCAATAGAGTAACGATGCTACTGTCACTGTAGGCAGCCTCACCTGGCTTCCCAGTAGCTGGTATCCGACGCAATACTGCCAATTTACTTTATACTCACACCTTCACATTGTGGAGGCAACACAGAATGTGCATCGCAATTCAAATCCACGGGCTACATAGCGGCTTTTGACCAATGGAGTAACGATGCTACTGTCACTGTAGGCAGCCTCACCTGGCATCCCAGTAGCTTGTATCCGACACACTACTGCCAATTTAATGTATTACTCACACCTTCACATTGTTGATGCAACACAGAATGTGCATCGCAATTCAAATCAACGGGCTCCATAGCGGCTTTTCGCCAAAGGATAAAACAATGTTACTGTCACTACAGGCAGCTTCACGTGTCAACCCAGTAGCTTGTATCCGACGCACTACTGTAAATTTACTGTATCACTCACACCTTCACATTGTGGATGCAACACAGAACGTGAATCGCAATTCAAATCAACGGGCTACATAGCGGCTTTTCCCCAAGGGAGTAACAATGTTACTGTCACTATAGGCAGCCTCACGTGTCAACCCAGTAGCTTGTATCCGAAGCACTACTGCTAATTTACTGTATCACTCACACATTCACATTGTGGGTGCAACACAGAATGTGCATCGCAATTCAAATCCACGGGCTACATAGCGGCTTTTCACCAATGGAGTAACGATGCTTCTGTCACTGTAGGCAGCGTCAAATGGCATCCCAGTAGCTTGTATCCGACGCACTACTGCCAATTTAGTGTATCACTCACACCTTCACATTGAGGATGCAACACAGAATGTGCATCGCTATTCAAATCCACGGGCTACATAGCGGCTTTTAACCAATGGAGTAATGATGCTACTGTCACTGTAGGCAGCCTCACCTGGCATCCCAGTAGCTTTTATCCGACGCACTACTGCCAATTTACTGTATCACTCACACCTTCACATTGTGGATGCAACACAGAATGTGCATCGCAATTCAAATCCACGGGCTACATAGCAGCTTTTACCCATGGAGTAATGATGCTACTGTCACTGTAGGCAGCCTCACCTGGCATCCCAGTAGCTTGTATCCGACGCACTACTGCCAATTTACTGTATCACTCACACCTTCACATTGTGGATACAACACAGAATGTGCATCGCAATTCAAATCAAAGGGCTCCATAGCGGCTTTTCGCCAAGGGAGTAACAATGTTACTGTCACTATAGGCAGCCTCACGTGCCAACCCAGTAGCTTGTATCCGACGCACTACTGCCAATTTACTGTATCACTCACACCTTCACATTGTGGATGCAACAGAGAATGTGAATCGCAATTCAAATCCACGGTCTACATATCGACTTTTCACCAATGGAGTAACGATGCTACTGTCACTGTAGGCAGCCTCACCTGCCATCCCAGTAGCATGTATCCGACGCACTACTGCCAATTTACTGTATCACTCACACCTTCACCTTATGGATGCAACACAGAATATGAATCGCAATTCAAATCAACGGGCTCCATAGCGGCTTTTCGCCAAGGGAGTAACAATGTTACTGTCACTATAGGCAGCCTCACGTGCCAACCCAGTAGTTTGTATCCGACGCACTACTGCCAATTTACTGTATCACTCACACCTTCACATTGTCGATGAAACACAGAATTTGCATCACAATTCAAATACACGTTCTAAATAGCGGCTTTTCACCAATGGAGTAATGATGCAACTGTCACTGTAGGCAGCCTCACCTGGCATCCCAGCAACTTGTATCCGATGCACTACTGCCAATTTACTGTATCACTCACACCTTCACATTGTGGATGCAACACAGAATGTGCATCGCAAATCAAATCCACGGGCTAAATAGCGGCTTTTCACCAATGGAGTAACGATGCTACTGTCACTGTAGGCAGCCTCACCTGGCATCCCACTAGCTTGTATCTGACGCACTACTGGCAATTTGCTGTATCACTCACACCTTCACATTGTGGATGCAACACAGAATGTGCATCGCAATTCAAATCCACGGGCTACATAGCCGTTTTTCACCAATAGAGTAAAGATGCTACTGTCACTGTAGGCAGCCTCACCTGGCATCCCAGTAGCTGGTGTCCGACGCACTACTGCCAATTTACTGTATCACTCACACCTTCACATTCTTGATGCAACACAGAATGTGCATCGCAATTCAAATCAACAGGCTACATAGCTGCTTTTCGCCAAGGGAGTAACAATGTTACTGTCACTGTAGGCAGCCTCATCTGGCATCCCAGTAGCTTGTATCCGACGCACTACTGCCAATTTACTGTATCACTCACACCTTCACATTGTGGATGCAACACATAATGTGCATCGCAATTCAAATCCACGGGCTACATAGCGGCTTTTCACCAATGGAGTAACGATGCTACTGTCACTGCAGGCAGCCTCACCTGGTATCCCAGTAGCTTGTATCCGACGCACTACTGCCAATTTACTGTATCACTCACACCTTCACATTGTGGATGCAACACAGAATGTGCATCGCAATTCAAATCAACGGGCTCAATAGCAACTTTTCGCCGAGGGATAAAACAATGTTACTGTCACTACAGGCAGCCTCACGTGTAAACCCAGTAACTTGTATCCGACGCACTACTGCCAATTTACTGTATCACTCACACCTTCACATTGTGGATGCAACACAGAATGTGAATCGCAATTCAAATCAACGGCCTCCATAGCGGCTTTTCCCCAAGGGAGTAACAATGTTACTGTCACTATAGGCAGCCTCACGTGTCAACCCAGTAGCTTGTATCCGACGCACTACTGCCAATTTACTGTATCACTCACAGATTCACATTGTGGATGCAACACAGAATGTGCATCGCAATTCAAATCCACGGGCTACATAGCGGCTTTTTACCAATGGAGTAACGATGCTACTGTTACTGTAGGCAGCCTCACCTGGCATCCCAGTAGCTTGTATCCGACGCACTACTGCCAATTTACTGTATCACTCACACCTTCACATTGTGGATGCAACACAGAATGTGCATCGCAATTCAAATCCACGGGCTACATAGCGGCTTTTCACCAATGGAGTAACGATGCTACTGTCACTGAAGGCAGCCTCACCTGGCATCCCAGTAGCTGGTATCCGACGCACTACTGCCAATTTACCTTATACTCACACCTTCACATTGTGGATGCAACACAGAATGTGCATCGCAATTCAAATCCAAGGGCTACATAGCGGCTTTTCACCAATGGAGTAACGATGCTACTGTCACTGTAGGCAGCCTCACCTGGCATCCCAGTAGCTTGTATCCGACGCACTACTGCCAATTTACTGTATCACTCACACCTTCACATTGTGGATGCAACACAGAATGTGCATCGCAATTCAAATAAACGGGCTCCATACTGGCTTTTCGCCAAGGGCAAAAACAATGTTACTGTCACTACAGGCAGCCTCACGTGTCAACCCAGTAGCTTGTATCCGACGCATTACTGCCAATTTACTGTATCACTCACACCTTCACATTGTGAATGAAACACAGAATGTGTATCGCAATTCAAATCCACGGGCTACATAGCGGCTTTTCACCAATGGAGTAACGATGCTACTGTTACTGTAGGCAGCCTCACCTGGCATCCCAGTAGCTTGTATCCGACGCACTACTACCAATTTACTGTATTACTCACACCTTCACATTGTGGATGCAACACAGAATGTGGATCGCAATTCAAATCAACGGGCTCCATAGCGGCTTTTCCCCGAGGGAGTAACAATGTTACTGTCACTATAGGCAGCCTCACGTGTCAACCCAGTAGCTTGTATCCGACGCACTACTGCCAATTTACTGTATCACTCACACCATCACATTGTGGATGCAACACAGAATGTGCATCGCAATTCAAATCCACGGGCTACATAGCGGCTTTTCACCAATGGAGTAAGGATCCTACTGTCACTGTAGGCAGCCTCACCTGGCATCCCAGTAGCTTGTATCCGACGCACTACTGCCAATTTACTGTATCACTCACACCTTCACATTGTTGATGCAACACAGACTGTGCATCGCAATTCAAATCCACGGGCTACATAGCGGCTTTTCACCATTGGAGCAAAGATGCTACTGTCACTGTAGGCAGCCTCACCTTGCATCCCAGTTGCTGGTGTTCGACGCAATACTGCCAATTTACTTTATCACTCACACCTTCACATTGTGGATGCAACACAGATTGTGCATCGCAATTCAAATCAACGGGCTCCATAGCGGCTTTTCGCCAAGGGCTAAAACAATGTTACTGTCACTATAGGCAGCCTCACGTGTCAACCCAGTAGCTTGTATCCGACGCACTACTGCCAATTTACTGTATCACTCACACCATCACATTGTGGATGCAACACAGAATGTGCATCGCAATTCAAATCCACGGGCTACATAGCGGCTTTTCACCAATGGAGTAAGGATCCTACTGTCACTGTAGGCAGCCTCACCTGGCATCCCAGTAGCTTGTATCCGACGCACTACTGCCAATTTACTGTATCACTCACACCTTCACATTGTTGATGCAACACATATTGTGCATCGCAATTCAAATCCACGGGCTACATAGCGGCTTTTTACCAATGGAGTAACGATGCTATTGTTACTGTAGGCAGCCTCACCTGGCATCCCAGTAGCTTCTATCCGACGCACTACTGCCAATTTACTGTATCACTCACACCTTCACATTGTGGATGCAACACAGAATATGCATCGCATTTCAAATCCACGTGCTACATAGCGGCTTTTCACCAATGGAGTAACGATGCTACTGTCACTGTAGGCAGCCTCACCTGGCACCCCAGTAGCTGGTATCCGACGCACTACTGCCAGTTTACTTTATCACCCACACCTTCACATTGTGGTTGCAACACAGAATGTGCATCGCAATTCAAATCCAAGGGCTACATAGCGGCTTTTCACCAATGGAGTAACGCGGCTACTGTCATTGTAGGCAGCCTCACCTGGCATCCCAGTAGCTTGCATCCGACGCACTACTGCCTATTTACTGTATCACTCACACCTTCACATTGTTGATGCAACACAGAAACGCAATTCAAATCAACGGGCTCCATAGCGGCCTTTCGCCAAGGGATAAAACAATGTAACTGTCACTACAGGCAGCCTCTCGTGTCAACCCAGTAGCTTGTATCCGACGCACTACTGCCAATTTACTGTATCACTCACACCTTCGCATTGTGGATGCAACACAGAATGTGGACCGCAATTCAAATCAACGGGCTCCATAGCGGCTTTTCCCCAAGGGAGTAACAATGTTACTGTCACTATAGGCAGCCTCACGTGTCAACCCAGTAGCTTGTATCCGACGCACTACTGCTAATTTACTGTATCACTCACACCTTCACATTGTGGGTGCAACACAGAATGTGCATCGCAATTCACATCCACGGGCTACATAGCGGCTTTTAACCAATGGAGTAACGATGCTACTGTCACTGTAGGCATCCTCACCTTGCATCCCCGTAGCTTGTATCCGACGCACTACTGCCAATTTACTGTATCACTCACACCCTCACATTGTTGATGCAACACAGAATGTGCATCGCAATTCAAATCAACGGGCTACATAGCGGCTTTTCGCCAAGGGAGTAACAATGTTACTGTCACTGTAGGCAGCCTCACCTGGCATCCCAGTAGCTTGTATCCGACGCACTACTGCCAATTTACTGTATCACTCACACCTTCACATTGTGGATGCAACACAGAATGTGCATCGCAATTCAAATCCACGGGCTACATAGCGGCTTTTCACCAATGGAGTAACGATGCTACTGTCACTGTAGGCAGCCTCACCTGGCATCCCAGTAGCTGGTATCCGACGCACTACTGCCAGTTTATTTTATCACTCACACCTTCACATTGTGGATGCAACACAGAATGTGCATCAAATTCAAATCCAAAGGCTACATAGCGGCTTTTCACCAATGGAGAAACGATGCTACTGTCACTGTAGGCAGCCTCACCTGGCATCCCAGTAGCTTGTATCCGACGCACAACTGCCAATTTACTGTATCACTCACACCTTCACACTGTGGATGCAACACAGAATATGCATCGCAATTCAAATCAACGGGCTCCATAGCGGCTTTTTGCCAAGGGAGTAACAATGTTACTGTCACTATAGGCAGCCTCACGTGTCAACCCAGTAGCTTGTATCTGACGCACTACTGCCAATTTACTGTATCACTCACACCTTCACATTGTCGATGCAACACAGAATTTGCATCACAAATCAAATCCACGGGCTACATAGCGGCTTTTCACCAATGGAGTAAGGATCCTACTGTCACTGTAGGCAGCCTCACCTGGCATCCCAGTAGCTTGTATCCGACGCACTACTGCCAATTTACTGTATCACTCACACCTTCACATTGTTGATGCAACACAGACTGTGCATCGCAATTCAAATCCACGGGCTACATAGCGGCTTTTCACCATTGGAGTAAAGATGCTACTGTCACTGTAGGCAGCCTCACCTTGCATCCCAGTTGCTGGTGTCCGACGCAATACTGCCAATTTACTTTATCACTCACACCTTCACATTGTGGATGCAACACAGATTGTGCATCGCAATTCAAATCAACGGGCTCCATAGCGGCTTTTCGCCAAGGGCTAAAACAATGTTACTGTCACTATAGGCAGCCTCACGTGTCAACCCAGTAGCTTGTATCCGACGCACTACTGCCAATTTACTGTATCACTCACACCTTCACATTGTGGATGCAACACAGAATATGCATCGCAATTCAAATCAACGGGCTCCATAGCGGCTTTTTGCCAAGGGAGTAACACTGTTACTGTCACTATAGGCAGCCTCACGTGTCAACCCAGTAGCTTGTATCCGACGCACTACTGCCAATTTACTGTATCACTCACACCTTCACATTGTGGATGCAACACAGAATGTGCATCGCAATTCAAATCCACGGGCTACATAGCGGCTTTTCACCAATGGAGTAACGATGCTACTGTCACTGTAGGCAGCCTCACCTGGCATCCCAGTAGCTGGTATCCGACGCACTACTGCCAGTTTACTTTATCACTCACACCTTCACATTGTGGATGCAACACAGAATGTGCATCGCAATTCAAATCCAAGGGCTACATAGCGGCTTTTCACCAATGGAGAAACAATGCTACTGTCACTGTAGGCAGCCTCACCTGGCATCCCAATAGCTTGTATCCGACGCACTACTGCCAGTTTACTTTATCACTCACACCTTCACATTGTGGATGCAACACAGAATATGCATCGCAATTCAAATCAACTGGCTCAATAGCAACTTTTCGCCGAGAGATAAAACAATGTTACTGTCACTACAGGCAGCCTCACGTGTAAACCCAGTAACTTGTATCCGGCGCACTACTGCCAATTTACTGTATCACTCACACCTTCACATTGTGGATGCAACACAGAATGTGAATCGCAATTCAAATCAACGGGCTCCATAGCGGCTTTTCCACAAGGGAGTAACAATGCTACTGTCACTATAGGCAGCCTCACGTGTCAACCCAGTAGCTTGTATCCGACGCACTATTGCCAATTTACTGTATCACTCACACCTTCACATTGTGGATGCAACACAGAATGTGCATCGCAATTCAAATCCACGGGCTACATAGCGGCTTTTCACCAATGGAGTAAAGATGCTACTGTCACTGTAGGCAGCCTCACCTGGCATCCCAGTAGCTGGTGTCCGACGCACTACTGCCAATTTACTTTATCACTCACACCTTCACATTGTGGATGCAACACAGATTGTGCATCGCAATTCAAATAAACGGGCTCCATAGCGGCTTTTCGCCAAGGGCTAAAACAATGTTACTGTCACTACAGGCAGCCTCACGTGTCAACCCAGTAGCTTGTATCCGACGCATTACTGCCAATTTACTGTATCACTCACACCTTCACATTGTGGATGAAATACAGAATGTGCATCGCAATTCAAATCCACGGGCTACATAGCGGCTTTTCACCAATGGAGTAACGATGCTACTGTTACTGTAGGCAGCCTCACCTGGCATCCCAGTAGCTTGTATCCGACGCACTACTGCCAATTTACTGTATCACTCACACCTTCACATTGTGGATGCAACACAGAATGTGGATCGCAATTCAAATCAACGGGCTCCATAGCGGCTTTTCCCCGAGGGAGTAACAATGTTACTGTCACTATAGGCAGCCTCACGTGTCAACCCAGTAGCTTGTATCCGACGCACTACTGCCAATTTACTGTATCACTCCCACCATCACATTGTGGATGCAACACAGAATGTGCATCGCAATTCAAATCCACGGGCTACATAGCGGCTTTTCACCAATGGAGTAAGGATCCTACTGTCACTGTAGGCAGCCTCACCTGGCATCCCAGTAGCTTGTATCCGACGCACTACTGCCAATTTACTGTATCACTCACACCTTCACACTGTTGATGCAACACAGACTGTGCATCGCAATTCAAATCCACGGGCTACATAGCGGCTTTTCACCAATGGAGTAAAGATGCTATTGTCACTGTAGGAAGCCTCACCTGGCATCCCAGTTGCTGGTGTCCGACGCATTCCTGCCAATTTACTTTATCACTCACACCTTCACATTGTGGATGCAACACAGATTGTGCATCGCAATTCAAATCAACGGGCTCCATAGCGGCTTTTCGCCAAGGGCTAAAACAATGTTACTGTCACTATAGGCAGCCTCACGTGTCAACCCAGTAGCTTGTATCCGACGCACTACTGCCAATTTACTGTATCACTCACACCTTCACATTGTGGATGCAACACAGAATGTGAATCGCAATTCAAATCAACGGGCTCCATAGCGGCTTTTCCCCAAGGGAGTAACAATGTTACTGACACTATAGGCAGCCTCACGTGTCAACCCAGTAGCTTGTATCCGACGCACTACTGCCAATTTACTGTATCACTCACACCTTCACATTGTGGATGCAACACAGAATGTGAATCGCAATTCAAATCAACGGGCTCCATAGCGGCTTTTCACGAATGGAGTAACGATGCTACTGTCACTGTAGGCAGCCTCACCTGGCATCCCAGTAGCTTGTATCCGACCCACTACTGCCAATTTACTGTGTCACTCACACCTTCACATTGTGGATGCAACACAGAATGTGCATCGCAATTCAAATCAACGGGCTACATAGCGGCTTTTCGCCAAGGGAGTAACAATGTTACTGTCACTGTAGGCAGCCTCACCTGGCATCCCAGTAGCTTGTATCCGGCGCACTACTGCCAATTTACTGTATCACTCACACCTTCACATTGTGGATGCAACACAGAATGTGAATCGCAATTCAAATCAACGGGCTCCATAGCGGCTTTTCACGAATGGAGTAACGATGCTACTGTCACTGTAGGCAGCCTCACCTGGCATCCCAGTAGCTTGTATCCGACCCACTACTGCCAATTTACTGTGTCACTCACACCTTCACATTGTGGATGCAACACAGAATGTGCATCGCAATTCAAATCAACGGGCTACATAGCGGCTTTTCGCCAAGGGAGTAACAATGTTACTGTCACTGTAGGCAGCCTCACCTGGCATCCCAGTAGCTTGTATCCGGCGCACTACTGCCAATTTACTGTATCACTCACACCTTCACATTGTGGATGCAACACAGAATGTGCATCGCAATTCAAATCCACGGGCTACATAGCGGCTTTTCACCAATGGAGTAAAGATGCTACTGTCACTGTAGGAAGCCTCACCTGGCATCCCAGTTGCTGGTGTCCGACGCATTCCTGCCAATTTACTTTATCACTCACACCTTCACATTGTGGATGCAACACAGATTGTGCATCGCAATTCAAATCAACGGGCTCCATAGCGGCTTTTCGCCAAGGGCTAAAACAATGTTACTGTCACTATAGGCAGCCTCACGTGTCAACCCAGTAGCTTGTATCCGACGCACTACTGCCAATTTACTGTATCACTCACACCTTCACATTGTGGATGCAACACAGAATGTGAATCGCAATTCAAATCAACGGGCTCCATAGCGGCTTTTCCCCAAGGGAGTAACAATGTTACTGACACTATAGGCAGCCTCACGTGTCAACCCAGTAGCTTGTATCCGACGCACTACTGCCAATTTACTGTATCACTCACACCTTCACATTGTGGATGCAACACAGAATGTGAATCGCAATTCAAATCAACGGGCTCCATAGCGGCTTTTCACGAATGGAGTAACGATGCTACTGTCACTGTAGGCAGCCTCACCTGGCATCCCAGTAGCTTGTATCCGACCCACTACTGCCAATTTACTTTATCACTCACACCTTCACATTGTGGATGCAACACAGATTGTGCATCGCAATTCAAATAAACGGGCTCCATAGCGGCTTTTCGCCAAGGGCTAAAACAATGTTACTGTCACTACAGGCAGCCTCACGTGTCAACCCAGTAGCTTGTATCCGACGCATTACTGCCAATTTACTGTATCACTCACACCTTCACATTGTGGATGAAATACAGAATGTGCATCACAATTCAAATCCACGGGCTACATAGCGGCTTTTCACCAATGGAGTAACGATGCTACTGTTACTGTAGGCAGCCTCACCTGGCATCCCAGTAGCTTGTATCCGACGCACTACTGCCAATTTACTGTATCACTCACACCTTCACATTGTGGATGCAACACAGAATGTGGATCGCAATTCAAATCAACGGGCTCCATAGCGGCTTTTCCCCGAGGGAGTAACAATGTTACTGTCACTATAGGCAGCCTCACGTGTCAACCCAGTAGCTTGTATCCGACGCACTACTGCCAATTTACTGTATCACTCCCACCATCACATTGTGGATGCAACACAGAATGTGCATCGCAATTCAAATCCACGGGCTACATAGCGGCTTTTCACCAATGGAGTAAGGATCCTACTGTCACTGTAGGCAGCCTCACCTGGCATCCCAGTAGCTTGTATCCGACGCACTACTGCCAATTTACTGTATCACTCACACCTTCACACTGTTGATGCAACACAGACTGTGCATCGCAATTCAAATCCACGGGCTACATAGCGGCTTTTCACCAATGGAGTAAAGATGCTACTGTCACTGTAGGAAGCCTCACCTGGCATCCCAGTTGCTGGTGTCCGACGCATTCCTGCCAATTTACTTTATCACTCACACCTTCACATTGTGGATGCAACACAGATTGTGCATCGCAATTCAAATCAACGGGCTCCATAGCGGCTTTTCGCCAAGGGCTAAAACAATGTTACTGTCACTATAGGCAGCCTCACGTGTCAACCCAGTAGCTTGTATCCGACGCACTACTGCCAATTTACTGTATCACTCACACCTTCACATTGTGGATGCAACACAGAATGTGAATCGCAATTCAAATCAACGGGCTCCATAGCGGCTTTTCCCCAAGGGAGTAACAATGTTACTGACACTATAGGCAGCCTCACGTGTCAACCCAGTAGCTTGTATCCGACGCACTACTGCCAATTTACTGTATCACTCACACCTTCACATTGTGGATGCAACACAGAATGTGAATCGCAATTCAAATCAACGGGCTCCATAGCGGCTTTTCACGAATGGAGTAACGATGCTACTGTCACTGTAGGCAGCCTCACCTGGCATCCCAGTAGCTTGTATCCGACCCACTACTGCCAATTTACTGTGTCACTCACACCTTCACATTGTGGATGCAACACAGAATGTGCATCGCAATTCAAATCAACGGGCTACATAGCGGCTTTTCGCCAAGGGAGTAACAATGTTACTGTCACTGTAGGCAGCCTCACCTGGCATCCCAGTAGCTTGTATCCGGCGCACTACTGCCAATTTACTGTATCACTCACACCTTCACATTGTGGATGCAACACAGAATGTGCATCGCAATTCAAATCCACGGGCTACATAGCGGCTTTTCACCAATGGAGTAACGATGCTACTGTCACTGTAGGCAGCCTCACCTGGCATCCCAGTAGCTGGTATCCGACGCACTACTGCCAGTTTACTTTATCACTCACACCTTCACATTGTGGATGCAACACAGAATGTGCATCGCAATTCAAATCCAAGGGCTACATAGCGGCTTTTCACCAATGGAGAAACGATGCTACTGTCACTGTAGGCAGCCTCACCTGGCATCCCAATAGCTTGTATCCGACGCACTACTGCCAATTTACTGTATCACTCACACCTTCACATTGTGGATGCAACACAGAATATGCATCGCAATTCAAATCAACGGGCTCCATAGCGGCTTTTCGCCAAGGGAGTAACAATGTTACTGTCACTATAGGCAGCCTCACGTGTGAAACCGGTAGCTTGTATCTGACGCACTACTGCCAATTTACTGTATCACTCACACCTTCACATTGTCGATGCAACACAGAATTTGCATCACAAATCAAATCCACGGGCTACATAGCGGCTTTTCACCAATGGAGTAACGATGCTACTGTCACTGTAGGCAGCCTCACCTGGCATCCCAGTTGCTTGTATCCGACCCACTACTGCCAATTTACTGTATCACTCACACCTTCACATTGTGGATGCAACACAGAATGTGCATCGCAATTCAAATCCACGGGCTACATAGCGGCTTTTCACCAATGGAGTAACGATGCTACTGTCACTGTAGGCTTCCTCACCTTCTATCCCAGTAGCTTGTATCCGACGCACTACTGCCAATTTACTGTATCACTCACACCTTCGCATTTTTGATGTAACACAGAATGTGCATCGCAATTGAAATCAACGGGCTACATAGCGGCTTTTCGCCAAGGGAGTAACAATGTTACTGTCACTGTAGGAAGCCTCACCTGGTATCCCAGTAGCTTGTATCCGACGCACTACTGCCAATTTACTGTATCACTCACACCTTCACATTGTGGATGCAACACAGAATGTGCATCGCAATTCAAATCCACGGGCTACATAGCGGCTTTTCACCAATGGAGTGACGATGCTACTGTCACTGTAGGCAGCCTCACCTGGCATCCCAGTAGCTGGTATCCGACGCACTACTGCCAGTTTACTTTATCACCCACACCTTCACATTGTTGATGCAACGCAGAATGTGCATCGCAATTCAAATCCAAGGGCTACATAGCGGCTTTTCACCAATGGAGAAACGATGCTACTGTCACTGTAGGCAGCCTCACCTGGCATCCCAATAGCTTGTATCCGACGCACTACTGCCAATTTACTGTACCACTCACACCTTCACATTGTGGATGCAACACAGAATATGCATCGCAATTCAAATCAACGGGCTCCATAGCGGCTTTTCGCCAAGGGAGTAACAATGTTACTGTCACTATAGGCAGCCTCACGTGTCAACCCAGTAGCTTGTATCTGTCGCACTACTGCCAATTTACTTTATCACTCACACCTTCACATTGTCGATGCAACACAGAATTTGCATCACAAATCAAATCCACGGGCTACATAGCTGCTTTTCACCAATGGAGTAACGATGCTACTGTCACTGTAGGCAGCCTAACCTGGCATCCCAGTAGCTTGTATCCAACCCACTACTGCCAATTTACTGTATCACTCACACCTTCACATTGTGGATGCAACACAGAATGTGCATCGCAATTCAAATCCACGGGCTACATAGCGGCTTTTCACCAATGGAGTAACGATGCTACTGTCACTGTAGGCATCCTCACCTTGCATCCCAGTAGCTTGTATCCGACGCACTACTGCCAATTTACTGTATCACTCACACCTTCACATTGTTGATGCAACACAGAATGTGCATCGCAATTCAAATCAACGGGCTACATAGCGGCTTTTCGCCAAGGGAGTAACAATGTTACTGTCACTGTAGGCAGCCTCACCTGGCATCCCAGTAGCTTGTATCCGACGCACTACTGCCAATTTACTGTATCACTCACACCTTCACATTGTGGATGCAACACAGAATGTGCATCGCAATTCAAATCCACGGGCTACATAGCAGCATTTCACCAATGGAGTAACGATGCTACTGTCACTGTAGGCAGTCTCACCTGGCATCAAAGTAGCTGGTATCCGACGCACTACTGCCAGTTTACTTTATCACTCACACCTTCACATTGTGGATGCAACACAGAATGTGCATCGCAATTCAAATCCAAGGGCTACATAGCGGCTTTTCACCAATGGAGAAACGATGCTACTGTCACTGTAGGCAGCCTCTCCTGGCATCCCAATAGCTTGTATCCGACGCACTACTGCCAATTTACTGTATCACTCACACCTTCACATTGTGGATGCAACACAGAATATGCATCGCAATTCAAATCAACGGGCTCCATAGCGGCTTTTCGCCAAGGGAGTAACAATGTTACTGTCACTATAGGCAGCCTCACGTGTGAAACCGGTAGCTTGTATCTGACGCACTACTGCCAATTTACTGTATCACTCACACCTTCACATTGTCGATGCAACACAGAATTTGCATCACAAATCAAATCCACGGGCTACATAGCGGCTTTTCACCAATGGAGTAACGATGCTACTGTCACTGTAGGCAGCCTCACCTGGCATCCCAGTTGCTTGTATCCGACCCACTACTGCCAATTTACTGTATCACTCACACCTTCACATTGTGGATGCAACACAGAATGTGCATCGCAATTCAAATCCACGGGCTACATAGCGGCTTTTCACCAATGGAGTAACGATGCTACTGTCACTGTAGGCTTCCTCACCTTCTATCCCAGTAGCTTGTATCCGACGCACTACTGCCAATTTACTGTATCACTCACACCTTCGCATTTTTGATGCAACACAGAATGTGCATCGCAATTGAAATCAACGGGCTACATAGCGGCTTTTCGCCAAGGGAGTAACAATGTTACTGTCACTGTAGGCAGCCTCACCTGGTATCCCAGTAGCTTGTATCCGACGCACTACTGCCAATTTACTGTATCACTCACACCTTCACATTGTGGATGCAACACAGAATGTGCATCGCAATTCAAATCCACGGGCTACATAGCGGCTTTTCACCAATGGAGTGACGATGCTACTGTCACTGTAGGCAGCCTCACCTGGCATCCCAGTAGCTGGTATCCGACGCACTACTGCCAGTTTACTTTATCACCCACACCTTCACATTGTTGATGCAACGCAGAATGTGCATCGCAATTCAAATCCAAGGGCTACATAGCGGCTTTTCACCAATGGAGAAACGATGCTACTGTCACTGTAGGCAGCCTCACCTGGCATCCCAATAGCTTGTATCCGACGCACTACTGCCAATTTACTGTATCACTCACACCTTCACATTGTGGATGCAACACAGAATATGCATCGCAATTCAAATCAACGGGCTCCATAGCGGCTTTTCGCCAAGGGAGTAACAATGTTACTGACACTATAGGCAGCCTCACGTGTCAACCCAGTAGCTTGTATCTGTCGCACTACTGCCAATTTACTTTATCACTCACACCTTCACATTGTCGATGCAACACAGAATTTGCATCACAAATCAAATCCACGGGCTACATAGCTGCTTTTCACCAATGGAGTAACGATGCTACTGTCACTGTAGGCAGCCTAACCTGGCATCCCAGTAGCTTGTATCCAACCCACTACTGCCAATTTACTGTATCACTCACACCTTCACATTGTGGATGCAACACAGAATGTGCATCGCAATTCAAATCCACGGGCTACATAGCGGCTTTTCACCAATGGAGTAACGATGCTACTGTCACTGTAGGCATCCTCACCTTGCATCCCAGTAGCTTGTATCCGACGCACTACTGCCAATTTACTGTATCACTCACACCTTCACATTGTTGATGCAACACAGAATGTGCATCGCAATTCAAATCAACGGGCTACATAGCGGCTTTTCGCCAAGGGAGTAACAATGTTACTGTCACTGTAGGCAGCCTCACCTGGCATCCCAGTAGCTTGTATCCGACGCACTACTGCCAATTTACTGTATCACTCACACCTTCACATTGTGGATGCAACACAGAATGTGAATCGCAATTCAAATCAACGGGCTCCATAGCGGCTTTTCCCCAAGGGAGTAACAATGTTACTGACACTATAGGCAGCCTCACGTGTCAACCCAGTAGCTTGTATCCGACGCACTACTGCCAATTTACTGTATCACTCACACCTTCACATTGTGGATGCAACACAGAATGTGAATCGCAATTCAAATCAACGGGCTCCATAGCGGCTTTTCACGAATGGAGTAACGATGCTACTGTCACTGTAGGCAGCCTCACCTGGCATCCCAGTAGCTTGTATCCGACCCACTACTGCCAATTTACTGTGTCACTCACACCTTCACATTGTGGATGCAACACAGAATGTGCATCGCAATTCAAATCAACGGGCTACATAGCGGCTTTTCGCCAAGGGAGTAACAATGTTACTGTCACTGTAGGCAGCCTCACCTGGCATCCCAGTAGCTTGTATCCGGCGCACTACTGCCAATTTACTGTATCACTCACACCTTCACATTGTGGATGCAACACAGAATGTGCATCGCAATTCAAATCCACGGGCTACATAGCGGCTTTTCACCAATGGAGTAACGATGCTACTGTCACTGTAGGCAGCCTCACCTGGCATCCCAGTAGCTGGTATCCGACCCACTACTGCCAATTTACTGTATCACTCACACCTTCACATTGTGGATGCAACACAGAATGTGCATCGCAATTCAAATCCACGGGCTCAATAGAGGCTTTTCACCAATGGAGTAACGATGCTACTGTCACTGTAGGCTTCCTCACCTTCTATCCCAGTAGCTTGCATCCGACGCACTACTGCCAATTTACTGTATCACTCACACCTTCGCATTTTTGATGCAACACAGAATGTGCATCGCAATTCAAATCAACGGGTTACATAGCGGCTTTTTACCAATGGAGTAACGATGCTACTGTTACTGTAGGCAGCCTCACCTGGCATCCCAGTAGCTTGTACCCGACGCACTACTGCCAATTTACTGTATCACTCACTCCTTCACATTGAGGATGCAACACAGAATATTCATCGCAATTCAAATCCACGGGCTACATAGCGGCTTTTCACCAATGGAGTAACGATGCTACTGTCACTGTAGGCAGCCTCACCTGGCATCCCAGTAGCTGGTATCCGACGCACTATTGTTAATTTACTTTATACTCACACCTTCACATTGTGGATGCAACACAGAATGTGCATCGCAATTCAAATCCAAGGGCTACATAGCGGCTTTTCACCAATGGAGTAACAATGCTACTGTCACTGTAGGCAGCCTCACCTGGCATCCCAGTAGCTTGTAACCGACGCACTACTGCAAATTTACTGTATCACTCACACCTTCACATATTGGAATGCGACACAGAATGTGCATCGCAATTCAAATCAACGGGCTCCATAGCGGCTTTTCGCCAAGGGACTAAAAATGTTACTGTCACTATAGGCAGCCTCACTTGGCATCCCAGTAGCTTATATCCGACGCACTACTGCCAATTTACTGTATCACTCACACCTTCACATTGTGGATGCAACACAGAATGTGCATCGCAATTCAAATCCACGGGCTACATAGCGGCTTTTCAAAAATGGAGTAACGATGCTACTGAAACTGTAGGCAGCCTCACTTGGCATCAAAGTAGCTTGTATCCGACGCACTACTGCCAATTTACTGTATCACTCACACCTTCACATTGTGGATGCAACACAGAATGTGAATCGCAATTCAAATCAACGGGCTCCATAGTGGCTTTTTCCCAAGGGAGTAACAATGTTACTGTCACTATAGGCAGCCTCATGTGTCAACCCAGTAGCTTGTATCCGACGCACTACTGCCAATTTACTGTATCACTCACACCTTCACATTGTGAATGCAACACAGAACGTGCATCGCAATTCAAATCCTCGGGCTACATAGCGGCTTTTCACCAATGGAGTAACGATGCTACTGTCACTGTAGGCAGCCTCACCTGGCATCCCAGTAGCTGGTATCCGACGCACTATTGTTAATTTACTTTATACTAACACCTTCACATTGTGGATGCAACACAGAATGTGCATCGCAATTCAAATCCAAGGGCTACATAGCGGCTTTTCACCAATGGAGTAACAATGCTACTGTCACTGTAGGCAGCCTCACCTGGCATCCCAGTAGCTTGTAACCGACGCACTACTGCAAATTTACTGTATCACTCACACCTTCACATATTGGATGCGACACAGAATGTGCATCGCAATTCAAATCAACGGGCTCCATAGCGGCTTTTCGCCAAGGGACTAAAAATGTTACTGTCACTATAGGCAGCCTCACCTGGCATCCCAGTAGCTTATATCCGACGCACTACTGCCAATTTACTGTATCACTCACACCTTCACATTGTGGATGCAACACAGAATGTGCATCGCAATTCAAATCCACGGGCTACATAGCGGCTTTTCAAAAATGGAGTAACGATGCTACTGAAACTGTAGGCAGCCTCACTTGGCATCAAAGTAGCTTGTATCCGACGCACTACTGCCAATTTACTGTATCACTCACACCTTCACATTGTGGATGCAACACAGAATGTGAATCGCAATTCAAATCAACGGGCTCCATAGTGGCTTTTTCCCAAGGGAGTAACAATGTTACTGTCACTATAGGCAGCCTCATGTGTCAACCCAGTAGCTTGTATCCGACGCACTACTGCCAATTTACTGTATCACTCACACCTTCACATTGTGAATGCAACACAGAATGTGCATCGCAATTCAAATCCTCGGGCTACATAGCGGCTTTTCACCAATGGAGTAACGATGCTACTGTCACTGTAGGCAGCCTCACCTGGCATCCCAGTAGCTTGTATCCGACGCACTACTGCCTATTTAATGTATCACTCACACCTTCACATTGTTGACGCAACACTGAATGTGCATCGCAATTCTAATGAACCGGCTCCATAGCGGCTTTTCGCCAAGGGATAAAACAATGTAACTGTCACTACAGGCAGCCTCTCGTGTCAACCCAGTAGCTTGTATCCGACGCACTACTGCCAATATACTGTATCACTCACACCTTCACATTGTGGATGCAACACAGAATGTGGATCGCAATTCAAATCAACGGGCTCCATAGCGGCTTTCCCCAAGGGAGTAACAATGTTACTGTCACTATAGGCAGCCTCACGTGTCAACCCAGTAGCTTGCATCCGACGCACTACTGCCAATTTACTGTATCACTCACACCTTCACATTGTGGATGCAACACAGAATATGCATCGCAATTCAAATCAACGGGCTCCATAGCGGCTTTTCGCCAAGGGAGTAACAATGTTACTGTCAGTATAGGCAGCCTCACGTGTGAAACCGGTAGCTTGTATCTGACGCACTACTGCCAAATTACTGTATCACTCACACCTTCACATTGTCGATGCAACACAGAATTTGCATCACAAATCAAATCCACGGGCTACATAGCGGCTTTTCACCAATGGAGTAACGATGCTACTGTCACTGTAGGCAGCCTCACCTGGCATCCCAGTAGCTTGTATCCGACCCACTACTGCCAATTTACTGTATCACTCACACCTTCACATTGTGGATGCAACACAGAATGTGCATCGCAATTCAAATCCACGGGCTACATAGCGGCTTTTCACCAATGGAGTAACGATGCTACTGTCACTGTAGGCTTCCTCACCTTCTATCCCAGTAGCTTGTATCCGACGCACTACTGCCAATTTACTGTATCACTCACACCTTCGCATTTTTGATGCAACACAGAATGTGCATCGCAATTGAAATCAACGGGCTACATAGCGGCTTTTCGCCAAGGGAGTAACAATGTTACTGTCACTGTAGGCAGCCTCACCTGGTATCCCAGTAGCTTGTATCCGACGCACTACTGCCAATTTACTGTATCACTCACACCTTCACATTGTGGATGCAACACAGAATGTGCATCGCAATTCAAATCCACGGGCTACATAGCGGCTTTTCACCAATGGAGTGACGATGCTACTGTCACTGTAGGCAGCCTCACCTGGCATCCCAGTAGCTTGTATCCGACGCACTACTGCCAGTTTACTTTATCACCCACACCTTCACATTGTGGATGCAACACAGAATGTGCATCGCAATTCAAATCCAAGGGCTACATAGCGGCTTTTCACCAATGGAGAAACGATGCTACTGTCACTTTAGGCAGCCTCACCTGGCATCCCAATAGCTTGTATCCGACGCACTACTGCCAATTTACTGTATCACTCACACCTTCACATTGTGGATGCAACACAGAATATGCATCGCAATTCAAATCAACGGGCTGCATAGCGGCTTTTCGCCAAGGGAGTAACAATGTTACTGTCACTATAGGCAGCCTCACGTGTCAACCCAGTAGCTTGTATCTGTCGCACTACTGCCAATTTACTTTATCACTCACACCTTCACATTGTCGATGCAACACAGAATTTGCATCACAAATCAAATCCACGGGCTACATAGCTGCTTTTCACCAATGGAGTAACGATGCTACTGTCACTGTAGGCAGCCTAACCTGGCATCCCAGTAGCTTGTATCCAACCCACTACTGCCAATTTACTGTATCACTCACACCTTCACATTGTGGATGCAACACAGAATGTGCATCGCAATTCAAATCCACGGGCTACATAGCGGCTTTTCACCAATGGAGTAACGATGCTACTGTCACTGTAGGCATCCTCACCTTGCATCCCAGTAGCTTGTATCCGACGCACTACTGCCAATTTACTGTATCACTCACACCTTCACATTGTTGATGCAACACAGAATGTGCATCGCAATTCAAATCAACGGGCTACATAGTGGCTTTTCGCCAAGGGAGTAACAATGTTACTGTCACTGTAGGCAGCCTCACCTGGCATCCCAAGAACTTGTATCCGACGCACTACTGCCAATTTACTGTATCACTCACACCTTCACATTGTGGATGCAACACAGAATGTGCATCGCAATTCAAATCCACGGGCTACATAGCAGCATTTCACCAATGGAGTAACGATGCTACTGTCACTGTAGGCAGTCTCACCTGGCATCAAAGTAGCTGGTATCCGACGCACTACTGCCAGTTTACTTTATCACTCACACCTTCACATTGTGGATGCAACACAGAATGTGCATCGCAATTCAAATCCAAGGGCTACATAGCGGCTTTTCACCAATGGAGAAACGATGCTACTGTCACTGTAGGCAGCCTCTCCTGGCATCCCAATAGCTTGTATCCGACGCACTACTGCCAATTTACTGTATCACTCACACCTTCACATTGTGGATGCAACACAGAATATGCATCGCAATTCAAATCAACGGGCTCCATAGCGGCTTTTCGCCAAGGGAGTAACAATGTTACTGTCACTATAGGCAGCCTCACGTGTCAACCCAGTAGCTTGTATCTGACGCACTACTGCCAATTTACTGTATCACTCACACCTTCACATTGTCGATGCAACACAGAATTTGCATCACAAATCAAATCCACGGGCTACATAGTGGCTTTTCACCAATGGAGTAACGATGCTACTGTCACTGTAGGCAGCCTCACCTGGCATCCCAGTAGCTTGTATCCGACGCACTACTGCAAATTTACTGTATCACTCACACCTTCACATATTGGATGCGACACAGAATGTGCATCGCAATTCAAATCAACGGGCTCCATAGCGGCTTTTCGCCAAGGGACTAAAAATGTTACTGTCACTATAGGCAGCCTCACCTGGCATCCCAGTAGCTTATATCCGACGCACTACTGCCAATTTACTGTATCACTCACACCTTCACATTGTGGATGCAACACAGAATGTGCATCGCAATTCAAATCCACGGGCTACATAGCGGCTTTTCAAAAATGGAGTAACGATGCTACTGAAACTGTAGGCAGCCTCACTTGGCATCAAAGTAGCTTGTATCCGACGCACTACTGCCAATTTACTGTATCACTCACACCTTCACATTGTGGATGCAACACAGAATGTGAATCGCAATTCAAATCAACGGGCTCCATAGTGGCTTTTTCCCAAGGGAGTAACAATGTTACTGTCACTATAGGCAGCCTCATGTGTCAACCCAGTAGCTTGTATCCGACGCACTACTGCCAATATACTGTATCACTCACACCTTCACATTGTGGATGCAACACAGAATGTGGATCGCAATTCAAATCAACGGGCTCCATAGCGGCTTTCCCCAAGGGAGTAACAATGTTACTGTCACTATAGGCAGCCTCACGTGTCAACCCAGTAGCTTGCATCCGACGCACTACTGCCAATTTACTGTATCACTCACACCTTCACATTGTGGATGCAACACAGAATATGCATCGCAATTCAAATCAACGGGCTCCATAGCGGCTTTTCGCCAAGGGAGTAACAATGTTACTGTCAGTATAGGCAGCCTCACGTGTGAAACCGGTAGCTTGTATCTGACGCACTACTGCCAAATTACTGTATCACTCACACCTTCACATTGTCGATGCAACACAGAATTTGCATCACAAATCAAATCCACGGGCTACATAGCGGCTTTTCACCAATGGAGTAACGATGCTACTGTCACTGTAGGCAGCCTCACCTGGCATCCCAGTAGCTTGTATCCGACCCACTACTGCCAATTTACTGTATCACTCACACCTTCACATTGTGGATGCAACACAGAATGTGCATCGCAATTCAAATCCACGGGCTACATAGCGGCTTTTCACCAATGGAGTAACGATGCTACTGTCACTGTAGGCTTCCTCACCTTCTATCCCAGTAGCTTGTATCCGACGCACTACTGCCAATTTACTGTATCACTCACACCTTCGCATTTTTGATGCAACACAGAATGTGCATCGCAATTGAAATCAACGGGCTACATAGCGGCTTTTCGCCAAGGGAGTAACAATGTTACTGTCACTGTAGGCAGCCTCACCTGGTATCCCAGTAGCTTGTATCCGACGCACTACTGCCAATTTACTGTATCACTCACACCTTCACATTGTGGATGCAACACAGAATGTGCATCGCAATTCAAATCCACGGGCTACATAGCGGCTTTTCACCAATGGAGTGACGATGCTACTGTCACTGTAGGCAGCCTCACCTGGCATCCCAGTAGCTTGTATCCGACGCACTACTGCCAATTTACTGTATCACTCACACCTTCACATTGTGGATGCAACACAGAATGTGCATCGCAATTCAAATCCACGGGCTACATAGCAGCATTTCACCAATGGAGTAACGATGCTACTGTCACTGTAGGCAGCCTCACCTGGCATCAAAGTAGCTGGTATCCGACGCACTACTGCCAGTTTACTTTATCACTCACACCTTCACATTGTGGATGCAACACAGAATGTGCATCGCAATTCAAATCAACGGGCTACATAGCGGCTTTTCACCAATGGAGTAACTATGCTACTGTCACTGTAGGCAGCCTCACCTGGCATCCCAGCAACTTGTGTCTGACGCACTACTGCCAATTTACTGTATCACTCACACCTTCACATTGTGGATGCAACACAGAATGTGCATCGCAATTCAAATCCACGGGCTACATAGCGGCTTTTCACCAATGGAGTAACGATGCTACTGAAACTGTAGGCAGCCTCATCTGGCATCCCAGTAGCTTGTATCCAACGCACTACTGCCAATTTACTGTATCACTCACACCTTCACATTGTGGATGCAACACAGAATGTGCATCGCAATTCAAATCAACGGGCTCCATAGCGGCTTTTCGCCAAGGGATAAAACAATGTTACTGTCACTACAGGCATCCTCACGTGTCAACCCAGTAGCTTGTATCCGACGCACTACTGCCAATTTACTGTATCACTCACACCTTCACATTGTGGATGCAACACAGAATGTGAATCGCAATTCAAATCCACGGGCTACATAGCGACTTTTCACCAATGGAGTAACGATGCTACTGTCACTGTAGGCAGCCTCACGTGTCAACAGAGTAGCTTGTATCCGACGCACTACTGCCAATTTACTGTATCACTCACACCTTCACATATTGGATGCGACACAGAATGTGTATCGCAATTCAAATCCACGGGCTACATAGCGGCTTTTCACCAATGGAGTAACGATGCTACTGTTACTGTAGGCAGCCTCACCTGGCATCCCAATAGCTTGTATCCGACGCACTACTGCCAATTTACTGTATCACTCACACCTTCACATTGTGGATGCAACACAGAATATGCATCGCAATTCAAATCAACGGGCTCCATAGCGGCTTTTCGCCAAGGGAGTAACAATGTTACTGTCACTATAGGCAGCCTCACGTGTCAACCCAGTAGCTTGTATCCGACGCACTACTGCCAATTTACTGTATCACTCACACCTTCACATTGTCGATGCAACACAGAATTTGCATCACAATTCAAATCTACGGGCTACATAGTGGCTTTTCACCAATGGAGTAAAGATGCTACTGTCACTGTAGGCAGCCTCACCTGGCATCCCAATAGCTTGTATCCGACGCACTACTGCCAATTTACTGTATCACTCACACCTTCACATTGTGGATGCAACACAGAATATGCATCGCAATTCAAATCAACGGGCTCAATAGCGGCTTTTCACCAATGGAGTAACGATGCTACTGTCACTGTAGGCAGCCTCACCTGGCATCCCAGTGCTTGTATCCGACGGACTACTGCCTATTTAATGTATCACTCACACCGTTACATCGTTGATGCAACACTGAATGTGCATCGCAATTCTAATCAACAGGCTCCATAGCGGCTTTTCGCCAAGGGATAAAACAATGTAACTGTCACTACAGGCAGCCTCTCGTGTCAACCCAGTAGCTTGTATCCGTCGCACTACTGCCAATTTACTGTATCACTCACACCTTCACATTGTGGATGCAATACAGAATGTGGATCGCAATTCAAATCAACGGGCTCCATAGCGGCTTTCCCCAAGGGAGTAACAATGTTACTGTCACTACAGACAGCCTCACGTGTCAACCCAGTAGCTAGCATCCGACGCACTACTGCCAATTTACTGTATCACTCACACCTTCACATTGTGGGTGGAACACAGAATGTGCATCGCAATTCAAATCCACGGGCTACATAGCGGCTTTTCACCATTGGAGTAACGATGCTTCTGTCACTGTAGGCAGCGTCAAATGGCATTCCAGTAGCATGTATCCGACGCACTACTGCCAATTTACTGTATCACTCACACCTTCACATTGTGGATGCAACACAGAATGTGCATCGCAATTCAAATCCACGGGCTACATAGCGGATTTCACCAATGGAGTAACGACGCTACTGTCACTGTAGGCAGCCTCACCTGGCATCCCAATAGCTTGTATCCGACGCACTACTGCCAATTTACTGTATCACTCACACCTTCACATTGTGGATGCAACACAGAATATGCATCGCAATTCAAATCAACGGGCTCCATAGCGGCTTTTCGCCAAGGGAGTAACAATGTTACTGTCACTATAGGCAGCCTCACGTGTCAACCCAGTAGCTTGTATCCGACGCACTACTGCCAATTTACTGTATCACTCACACCTTCACATTGTGGATGCAACACAGAATGTGCATCGCAATTCAAATCAACGGGCTCCATAGCGGCTTTTCGCCAAGGGATAAAACAATGTTACTGTCACTACAGGCATCCTCACGTGTCAACCCAGTAGTTTGTATCCGACGCACTACTGCCAATTTACTGTATCACTCACACCTTCACATTGTGGTTGCAACACAGAATGTGCCGCGCAATTCAAATCCAAGGGCTACATAGCGGCATTTCACCAATGGAGTAACGCGGCTACTGTCACTGTAGGCAGCCTCACCTGGCATCCCAGTAGCTTGTATCCGACGCACTACTGCCAATTTACTGTATCACTCACACCTTCACATATTGGATGCGACACAGAATGTGCATCGCAATTCACATCAACGGGCTCCATAGCGGCTTTTCGCCAAGGGACTAAAAATGTTACTGTCACTATAGGCAGCCTCACCTGGCATCCCAGTAGCTTGTATCCGACGCACTACTGCCAATTTACTGTATCACTCACACCTTCACATTGTGGATGCAACATAGAATGTGCATCGCAATTCAAATCAACGGGCTCCATAGCGGCTTTTCGCCAAGGGATAAAACTATATTACTGTCACTACAGGCATCCTCACGTGTCAACCCAGTAGCTTGTATCCGACGCACTACTGCCAATTTACTGTATCACTCACACCTTCACATTGTGGTTGCAACACAGAATGTGCATCGCAATTCAAATCCAAGGGCTACATAGCGGCTTTTCACCAATGGAGTAACGTGGCTACTGTCACTGTAGGCAGCCTCACCTGGCATCCCAGTAGCTTGTATCCGACGCACTACTGCCAATTTACTGTATCACTCACACCTTCACATATTGGATGCGACACAGAATGTGCATCGCAATTCAAATCCACGGGCTACATAGCGGCTTTTCACCAATGGAGTAACGATGCTACTGTTACTGTAGGCAGCCTCACCTGGCATCCCAGTAGCTTGTATCCGACGCACTACTGCCAATTTACTGTATAACTCACCCCTTCACATTGTGGATGCAACACAGAATGTGCATCGCAATTAAAATCCAGGGGCTACATACGGCTTTTCACCAATGGAGTAACGATGCTACTGTCACTGTAGGCAGCCTCACCTGGCATCCCAGTAGCTTGTATCCGACGCACTACTGCCAATTTAATGTATAACTCACCCCTTCACATTGTGGATGCAACACAGAATGTGCATCGCAATTCAAATCCACGGGCTACATAGCGGCTTTTCACCAATGGAGTAACGATGCTACTGTCACTGTAGGCAGCCTCACCTGGCATCCCAGTAGCTTGTATCCGACGCACTACTGCCTATTTAATGTATCACTCACACCTTCACATTGTTGACGCAACACTGAATGTGCATCGCAATTCTAATCAACCGGCTCCATAGCGGCTTTTCGCCAAGGGATAAAACAATGTAACTGTCACTACAGGCAGCCTCTCGTGTCAACCCAGTAGCTTGTATCCGACGCACTACTGCCAATATACTGTATCACTCACACCCTCACATTGTGGATGCAACACAGAATGTGGATCGCAATTCAAATCAACGTGCTCCTTAGCGGCTTTCCCCAAGGGAGTAACAATGTTACTGTCACTATAGGCAGCCTCACGTGTCAACCCAGTAGCTTGCATCCGACGCACTACTGCCAATTTACTGTATCACTCACACCTTCACATTGTGGGTGGAACACAGAATGTGCATCGCAATTCAAATCCACGGGCTACATAGCGGATTTTCACCATTGGAGTAACGATGCTTCTGTCACTGTAGGCAGCGTCAAATGGCATCCCAGTAGCATGTATCCGACGCACTACTGCCAATTTACTGTATCACTCACACCTTCACATTGTGGATGCAACACAGAATGTGCATCGCAATTCAAATCCACGGGCTACATAGCGACTTTTCACCAATGGAGTAACGATGCTACTGTCACTGTAGGCAGCCTCACCTGGCATCCCAATAGCTTGTATCCGACGCACTACTGCCAATTTACTGTATCACTCACACCTTCACATTGTGGATGCAACACAGAATGTGCATCGCAATTCAAATCCACGGGCTACATAGCGGCTTTTCACCAATGGAGTAACGATGCTACTGAAACTGTAGGCAGCCTCACCTGGCATCCCAGTAGCTTGTATCCGACGCACTCCTGCCAATTTACTGTATCACTCACACCTTCACATTGTGGATGCAACACAGAATGTGCATCGCAATTCAAATCAACGGGCTCCATAGCGGCTTTTCGCCAAGGGATAAAACAATGTTACTGTCACTACAGGCATCCTCACGTGTCAACCCAGTAGCTTGTATCCGACGCACTACTGCCAATTTACTGTATCACTCACACCTTCACATTGTGGTTGCAACACAGAATGTGCATCGCAATTCAAATCCAAGGGCTACAAAGCGGCTTTTCACCAACGGAGTAACGCGGCTACTGTCACTGTAGGCAGCCTCACCTGGCATCCCAGTAGCTTGTATCCGACGCACTACTGCCTATTTAATGTATCACTCACACCTTCACATTGTTGACGCAACACTGAATGTGCATCGCAATTCAAATCAACCGGCTCCATAGCGGCTTTTCGCCAAGGGATAAAACAATGTAACTGTCACTACAGACAGCCTCTCGTGTCAACCCAGTAGCTTGTATCCGACGCACTACTGCCAATATACTGTATCACTCACACCTTCACATTGTGGATGCAACACAGAATGTGGATCGCAATTCAAATCAACGGGCTCCATAGCAGCTTTCCCCAAGGGAGTAACAATGTAACTGTCACTATAGGCAGCCTCACGTGTCAACCCAGTAGCTTGCATCCGACGCACTACTGCCAATTTACTGTATCACTCACACCTTCACATTGTCGATGCAACACAGAATTTGCATCACAATTCAAATCCACGGGCTACATAGTGGCTTGTCACCAATGGAGTAAAGATGCTACC
Source organism: Schistocerca gregaria (assembly GCF_023897955.1). NCBI lineage: Eukaryota > Metazoa > Arthropoda > Insecta > Orthoptera > Acrididae > Schistocerca > Schistocerca gregaria. The sequence goes on from NC_064931.1 coordinate 102,185,993, forward strand.
GTCACTGTAGGCAGCCTCACCTGGCATCCCAATAGCTTGTATCCGACGCACTACTGCCAATTTCCTGTATCACTCACACCTTCACATTGTGGATGCAACACAGAATATGCATCGCAATTCAAATCAACGGGCTCAATAGCGGGTTTTCACCAATGGAGTAACGATGCTACTGTCACTGTAGGCAGCCTCACCTGGCATCCCAGTGCTTGTATCCGACGCACTACTGCCTATTTAATGTATCACTCACACCGTTACATTGTTGATGCAACACTGAATGTGCATCGCAATTCTAATCAACAGGGTCCATAGCGGCTTTTCGCCAAGGGATAAAACTATGTAACTGTCACTACAGGCAGCCTCTCGTGTCAACCCAGTAGCTTGTATCCGACGCACTACTGCCAATTTACTGTATCACTCACACCTTCACATTGTGGATGCAACACAGAATATGCATCGCAATTCAAATCAACGGGCTCCATAGCGGCTTTTCGCCAAGGGAGTAACAATGTTACTGTCACTATAGGCAGCCTCACGTGTCAACCCAGTAGCTTGTATCTGACGCACTACTGCCAATTTACTGTATCACTCACACCTTCACATTGTCGATGCAACACAGAATTTGCATCACAAATCAAATCAACGGGCTACATAGTGGCTTTTCACCAATGGAGTAACGATGCTACTGTCACTGTAGGCAGCCTCACCTGGCATCCCAGTAGCTTGTATCCGACCCACTACTGCCAATTTACTGTATCACTCACACCTTCACATTGTGGATGCAACACAGAATGTGCATCGCAATTCAAATCCACGGGCTCAATAGAGGCTTTTCACCAATGGAGTAACGATGCTACTGTCACTGTAGGCTTCCTCACCTTCTATCCCAGTAGCTTGTATCCGACACACTACTGCCAATTTACTGTATCACTCACACCTTCGCATTTTTGATGCAACACAGAATGTGCATCGCAATTCAAATCAACGGGCTACATAGCGGCTTTTCGAAAAGGGAGTAACAATGTTACTGTCACTGTAGGCAACCTCACCTGGCATCCCACTAGCTTGTATCCGACGCACTACTGTCAATTTACTGTATCACTCACACCTTCACATTGTAATTGCAACACAGAATGTGCATCGCAATTCAAATCCACGGGTTACATAGCGGCTTTTTACCAATGGAGTAACGATGCTACTGTTACTGTAGGCAGCCTCACCTGGCATCCCAGTAGCTTGTACCCGACGCACTACTGCCAATTTACTGTATCACTCACACCTTCACATTGAGGATGCAACACAGAATATTCATCGCAATTCAAATCCACGGGCTACATAGCGGCTTTTCACCATTGGAGTAACGATGCTACTGTCACTGTAGGCAGCCTCACCTGGCATCCCAGTAGCTGGTATCCGACACACTATTGCCAATTTACTTTATACTCACACCTTCACATTGTGGATGCAACACAGAATGTGCATCGCAATTCAAATCCAAGGGCTACATAGCGGCTTTTCACCAATGGAGTAACAATGCTACTGTCACTGTAGGCAGCCTCACCTGGCATCCCAGTAGCTTGTATCCGACGCACTACTGCCTATTTAATGTATCACTCACACCTTCACATTGTTGACGCAACACTGAATGTGCATCGCAATTCTAATCAACCGGCTCCATAGCGGCTTTTCGCCAAGGGATAAAACAATGTAACTGTCACTACAGGCAGCCTCTCGTGTCAACCCAGTAGCTTGTATCCGACGCACTACTGCCAATATACTGTATCACTCACACCTTCACATTGTGGATGCAACACAGAATGTGGATCGCAATTCAAATCAACGTGCTCCTTAGCGGCTTTCCCCAAGGGAGTAACAATGTTACTGTCACTATAGGCAGCCTCACGTGTCAACCCAGTAGCTTGTATCCGACGCACTACTGCCAATTTCCTGTATCACTCACACCTTCACATTGTGAATGCAACACAGAATGTGCATCGCAATTAAAATCGACGGGCTGCATAGCGGCTTTTCACCAAGGGAGTAACAATGCTACTGTCAATTTAGGCAGCCTCACCTGGCAACATAGTAGCTTGTATCCGACACACTACTGCCCATTTATTAAATCCCTCACACCTTCACATTGCCGATGCAACAAG